>NC_139404.1:118729599-120146266 GCF_905368555.1 Meleagris gallopavo
TGTGGGAGCAGCACCGTCACCTGCCAGCTCAACGCAGACAGACGCAAAAACCGACCCCGAACAAAGGGCAAACCACGGCCAAGGCAGGGAAACGGGAAACCAGAGCATCCCTCCCGAGGCCTGTAAATCCCCGGGTTTGGCAGCACGGTGTCATGGCCAGAGCAGGACTACAGCAATGTCGGGAGTTAATAGCTGGGGCCGGGCGAGAGAAATCCCGATAATGTATCATCGCGCACATCTGATTTTTAAAGAGGATTTTTAAAAGTAAACAGATGAGTCATTCCTTCTCCCCCGCTGCTGCTGGCTGGGGGAGAATAATTCATGATTCTTCTCATCTCGTGAAACGTTGAGAGGAAAACACAACTGCGGGGTTGAGGGGTTCTGTTTGTTTCCTCACTCAGCACCGGCTGCAGGCAGAGATTCCTCGAGCACAAGAAAGCAGGAGATAAATAATGCTGATGATTCAGACAGCGAGGAGCAGCGGCACCAAAACAAGCAGGCTCATCTTGTTGAGGAATTAAAAAGAGGTTTTATACTTCTCACATCACCTCCCTCCTTATAAAAGAACCATTCAAAACTCCCTCAGGCCTGCAGCCCAGCCCCGCACCCCTGCTGCCCTCCGTTCTGCGGCGCCGAGGAGCACTGTAGACGACACCAGTACTTCTGTTTTGCCGTTTGTTTGCAAAGCGTGAGATGATCTCTGCGTTTCCACAGCAAATGAGTGATCTGGTGGGGATGTGAAATGACCTTCTATTCCCCTGCTAAGGCCATTTAGCATTGAGAAATAGAAAAATTAAGATGAAAATTATGCCGCGTATGAGCCTTGAGGGATTAGCATGCTGCACAGAACCACAGAGAGAGACAGATAACTGTGCAGGAGAAAAGTCTGAAGCATCATAAAATCCCCCACTGCTGCTTTACAAAGTGACAGGGCAGAGGAAGTATCTAGACAAGAGAAAAAAGAGCTCATCTATCACCATCAGGCACCTGGAAGAAATGCCTGCTTCTGCTCTGGGGTTTTTAAGGCACAGTCAAATGCCGTTCAAAGCTGCATTCCGTGTGTCCCTGAGGTAGAGGAACCCAGCGATGCCAGCAGCACCTGGGTGACAGGGCACAACTCTCAAGGCCAGGTTGGATGAGGCCAGGCAGCCTGAGCTGGTGGGGGACAGCCCTGCCCATAGCAGGGGTTGTGGCTGGGTGGGCTTTGAGGTCCCTTCCAACCTGAGCCATTCTATGAATCTATGACTCTATGGAGAGGACTTACACCAAACTGCATTTTCCAACACTGCTATTAACAGTGAAAGCTTTACTAAATTTCTCCTTTAATAAAGAATAACCTGAAGTGCATACTGCTGTTACTTTGAGGACTTCTGCTTCTCAACACATATTGAGAGCCACCTGGCTTTTAAAGCCAATCCCATGTACCTGATAAGCAAGAAGGAAGGCAGTGCAACTCAGCAAAACCGCCTTAAGGTTCCTCTTTCTGCCTCATCCTGGTGCCAGAAAATCAATTAATTTCACTTTCCCTACTTATCTATTTAATATTTAATTTGCTGTTTGTTTTAATTGAAAATAAGCTTACAACACTGAAAAGAAAGCTATTGTAAATAACTTGGGTTTTCCCACTGGGGCGCTGATAAGAGTTAAGTTCATGGCACTAAGCAATGATGTGTGCAGCTCTACAGGAAATGATATGTTAGCTATGCAGAAATGCCATTATGAAGGCGGTGATAACTCCGGCCTGCTTGCTGATCCCCTGCCGATGTCAGCTTTTCCCAGGGCTGTGGGTGCTCGCTGTGGGACCACCCATGCCATGCATGTAATTGCAGGCAGCCAAAGCCCACCCCATTTTTCTGCATCCTTCTGCAGTAGATAAGGCAGAGGGCAACCGGGGCACACACTGACACACAGCAGTGAGCCATAAATCACCCTGCATCCTGCGACTTCTGTGCTGTGTTGTTACAGCCGCACACACATAAAGACTTTCCATGTTGTTACTAAGGTTGTTGCTGGAATAGAAAAGAAGTATTTGGAGGAAGCGAGCTTTCACATGGAGGTATTAATGTACCAGTAGCTCTCCTGTATATATAAACCACAGATGGAGCGTGTCCAGAGGAGGGACACAAAAAATGATCCAAGGCATGGAGCATCTCTCCTACCCACAGCACATCCCAATCCCAGTTGTCTCAAAACTGTTGCAGCAGAAGAGCCTTGCTGCTGGGAACAAACCCTGCCCAAACGGGGCTCTATTTTACCCCTCAGAGCAGCACAGCAATGCCCACGCAGCATCAGCAGCTTGCTCAGCTTGCACTGAGCCGGACACGCACCCAAAGCCTCAGACAGCATATGGAAAGCTGATGTATTGAACCTGACATGTGAAGGACAAATAAAAATTTGCCAGCCATAATTACTGCTGAGTCACATGCCGCAGAGTTTGGCAACATCCCTGCACCCTCACTGCAGTTATAACGCTCCAAATTCCTGCTCAGATGGGGTAACATGAGGCTCTGCTTCTGCGACCATGGGAACATCCACTGCATCAGTTCTTTGGGACAAGAGCAGCTTGGGACAAGAAGCTACTGCACTGCCTTCTGTATCCCACAGAGATGTCAAAGCGACAGCAGGTGGGGGACTAAGAAATCTCACATGAAAGTGATGGAGGGAAAAACTGGCCATACTCAAGGGATGTCTCGTGCCAGAGCTCCCGGGATCCACCACACCTTGACCCACACGTTTCAACACACGCACTGTGCCCACATGTTTGATTCTGGAGCAACACAGTAGGAAAGATGCAGACTTACACTGGCATTAAGAGGCTTCTTAGGCTTGAAAAGCAAACGGCATGATTTTCCTATGGGAAAAAATATTTTAACCAATTTTTCCTGTCATTAAATATCCCATTTAACTGATTATTTAGTATTGTTTTCAATCAAAACATTCTATTTGCCAGCAAAGCAAAGAAAAATGAGCTGCTTGAGAGCACAGAGCTAAACAAAACAAATGAGAGCTGTGACTTTACAGTAAATTTTTTAAAACACGCATTTTGTTTTCCCAGCAATCGATACCCCAATGATAACAAGAGGAAAAGGATATCAATTAAACATAATTGCCAGTCCCGCTTCCCCCAAAACCCACAACAAAAAGCACTCAGCGTCAGCCTGATAAAATATTTGCTCCTTTCCCAGTCGAGAGCTTTATTAAACAATCCTTAAAGCACTGCGTTTCCTACAAAGGGTCTCAGAGTTTGATGTCAGTGACACGACTTCAAAGCCTTGCCAGCTCCTCGGCAGAGGTTTGTTCCCAGCTCAGCAACCCTCAGCTCGCTCTTTCCTCCCAACCCACTCCCCCAACCCCAGGCTCACAAGCTCTCCCTACATTCCCTTGATCTTTCCAATACCAAAATGAGAACTGGAGGACGCCCTTCATTGCCTGTCCCTCCTCGCAGACATGACCATGCAGCTCTTGCTTGCAGGGGAGAGGGATCCATCACACCAGTCACCCTGCTCAGCTGGCCACGTCAAGTTAAAATCCACCCGTGAACCGCTACAACACTTCTGCAGGTGAAACACCTGTCTTTGCCCCATTGCACCACGATGGCTTCAACACCTACAGATGCCTCCCAAACCCTCTCATGGCAGCAAGGAAGAACGAGCAGGAGGCAGGCTGTGATCACAATTCAACATTGTCGTGGCCAGAATCACTTACTGTCCCAACATACATCCTGCTTTCCATAAGTAAAGAATCAGAAGAAATGCAGCACCATGTTAAAATCAAACTTTCCTGCACACCAACCCTTTCTAGTGATGCACACATGTTCCTAAGACCGTACGAAAGAAAGTGCCCATGACTGACTACAGGTGCTGGTGCTATCCAACAGCCAAAATGGGTGGGCCAAAATGGCAGGTCCCAGGTACAGCTTTGATGGGCTTACCAGCAGCACAAATGTTGTGCTGGACAGGAAAGAGTACAGCCTCCAGGCCCTGCACGCCAGAAAGAGAGCACCAGAAAGTTCCCAATGAATGCAGTCCCAATGATGAGACCTGGAGCTGGAGAGCTCTAGGATGGAACACCTCCCCAGTGAGGACATGCTAGGGCTGTTCAGCCTGGAGTAGAGGTGGCTTCGGTGAGACCTGATAGCGGTCTTTCAGTATCTAAAGGGGGATTGTAAGAAGGAAGGGGACAGACTCTTCAGCTGTCTGGAGAGCAAAAGACAGTTATTTAACATTGCATTCCTCCCCACCAACTCAAATATCCATATCCTCCTTCAGCTCGCCAGTTCAAGATCAATTTTTATACTCGTAGCTCCAGATTTACTGGACTTACTCTCCCTCTCCGACATGTCATCACGTCAGTGTACCAAACCCAACATTTCATCAGCCACTTGACGACACTAATCCTCACGCAGACAGCACGCCCACACCAGGTTTCAAACGCCACCCTATCCAAAGCTGTGTGGATGGAAAAGCTTCCAAGCAAAAATATCCCCTTATTTTCATCCTTGCAAAATGTGTAAGCAGCTGCAGGCATTTTGTTTAAAAGAGCCAGAAAAGCACGGGGTTCCTGTGTTGTGAGAAAAAATGCAACATTTTTTTTAATCTCCGTTTCACATCCGTTTACACGCTGGTTTCCATCCCATCGGCTGCACCGAGCCTTTCCTGCTCCCAACGAACCAGTGAACACAAACCTATTTTGCAGACGCGTCTTGCAGGAGGAAACAAGATCAGCACTGCCCGTGCTTTTCCATCACATCTTAGAAGAGCGCATACATCATGATGAACGCAGTACAGCAAATTTTGTGATTATCACTTCCCCCATCTTAACGATGGCTGCCTGGTACCAGAATAGAAGCGAGCTGCCACGGGATGCAGAGCTCCTGACATATTTACTGCAACATTCGTCACCAGCCATCTCCATCGCGACGTGCACTACTACGTGTGCTGAAAAACTTACGGAAGCGGCGGGACACGGAATGGCAATTACATCTTTCCCAGATGAGACTGCTGCATTAATGGACCAGCATAATCCATCATCATTGACTGTAAGTCCCCTGGGGCATGTCACCGGGCCACTCCAGCAAACCTGGAGGGGAGGTCTGGTGTCCGGCTGTGCTGCCCAGCCTCAGAGACCTGCAGGGATATGTGTGGCTGTGCGCTGACGGCTCAGCTCTCCCAGGGAGGTGGGAGAATGGGCAAATCCCTGCATGAAAACACCAGTGGAAAGAGCCTCACTCTCACGATGTCACATTTTCAGCTAGAAATGAATTGCTGTACATACATATAGTAAAGGATGAAAGCTGGCTCTGCAGTGTCATTCATTTAACTACAAGAAGAGGAAATAAAATATGATGAACAAAACAAACATCTTAAAAAAAAAAAAAAAAACTGCAAGCACACTGGAGCAAATGTTTTTTTTTTGCTGTCTGTCGTCTTGATCTTATAGGAACACACCCTCATGGGCTCTTCCTTTGGAGACACCAAGCAAACCACAAACACATAAGAATGTCCATGCTCCTGCTCAGCAAGACATGGCCTGTGGCATCTCCCTGGATCTAGGACAAGCCCCATGCCAGCAACCAGCTGTAGGCACTGGGATGGCAGTGACAAAATGGAGCATTCCGTGGTTCCCCCAGAGGAACGGTAATGGGGCACCAGACCCAGCTGTTTGGGTCTGGCTGTCTAAACAGGCACTGAGGGATTAGGTCCCATTGCGTCTTTTGCGCTAATTAAAGGCTGTTTATTATCTGATTGTCCCCAATAGTATATATTTCTTCCTTGTGTAAACACAGCTGACGCTGCTGTCTGAAAATTCACAAAAACTGAAGAAGTGGTAACATCCATGTTCGGATAAGTTATAGGGTGCGAGAGATGCCCAACAGGCCTCCCTGCCAGCATGTGGGGACCAGCAGGGTCTGTGTGGCCAACTGGCATGCCATGCCACCAGCAGCCATTCTGATGCTGTCCCTATCACCTGCTCTGGCAGAAAGCATGCAAAATGCACATCTGAAACCATGGGTAGCATCCCATCAGGCACTGCTAAAACACAGTTTTTTGGGTCACGGAATAGGTTTACTCAAATCTAGGCCAACAAGGTACTTTGTCAACATCCATGTCTTGATCCAGACCATGGAGAAGTCTTGATGTCCACATCTTAATCTAGTCCACTGACAAGTCTTGATGTCCACATCTCAATCCAGTCCATGGAGAAGTCTTGATGTCCCCGTCTTGATCCAGGCCATGACTGTGGGCACGCAGTGGGCCTGACTGGACCCCAGCCCTTACACTGAAACACTACTGTCACCATGAGCTCAGGCACTGAGAGGCAAAGCACTGCAGACTCTTTGCAGCCACATCCATAAATAAACAATTATCCTCTGTTTTCCTCAAAGGCTCTGTTGTTATACTGCAAAAGAACGGACGCAGAAAGGAAAAGTAATTTTTTCACAGGCCTCCTTCTAACTTTCAAGCATCGGATGAAAAACCAAGTAACACTCTTTTCATGCAGATTTGTGCATCTAATTTAAAAGAATTAAATTAGTCTATGAATCTGCTTTTAATGATATGAAGCTACATGTTACCCTTGTAAATTTATAGAACTATCTCAGACTTCCTCTCACTGTGTCTTACAAAGGCAACATACTGTAGTTTCAGCAGTTGAATTTTTAAATGTGTTTATCTGGGTCACTGCTACTTACAGCATAAGAAGATTTAGTGAATCCAGTTTAGCATCAGTCTAATGCAAAAGAAAAAAAAATCTTTAATTAAAACCAAAAGATTTACAGTGTTTGCTGAGAAAAAACTGAACATAATAAAATAAAAATCTTTTGGCTCAAGAGGAGAGCAGATCTCCTCACAATGCAATTAAAGTGAGTCTTGGAGTTTTGTGTTAATTTTTTTTTTTTGGCTGTCAGAATTTTTTTTGTTTAACTGGCTATTTCAGGTAAAGAAAAGAAAGCTGAAAGCACTACGACATTAGGAGGAAATTTCCTCCAATGTCATCATTTAAATTCACTAATGAGCAAAGAATGTGAGTGCTGGTGCTAGCAGTGCCCAGCTGACCTACCAGGAGCACAGCTGCATGTGTGCCCATCTGCCTAGAGGAGCTGTACTTCTTTGCAAGCAGTGGTCATGACGGAAGGTGGTGGAGAAGGAAATCTGTTTTGGTAGCACTGCTCTCTGGCCCTTCCACAAGGATACAAGAGCAATCAGGTGATGTTCTGAAAGCAGGAGAAGCACACAGTGTTTGTACATTTCTAGCTGACCTAGCTTTTCTTTCATGCTTATCATCACCAGAAGAAACTAAGATGTTGTTTCGGAAAAGACAAGCAACCATTCACGCAGGAAATGAGGTGGGAGGCTGAAAGGTCACTGAGAAGAAAGCTTGAAAATATCCATGTGATGTGAGATGACATACCCCAACATCACACTACTTGCCGGGTGACACAGATGTGACTCAGAAGATGAGTGCACCTTGAAGACTTGCCGGAGGTCTGCAGTGGCAGGGGTAGCAAGCAGAAAGTGTCCGCTCTGCATTCTCTGGCCTTTGCTGGAGCCCTTTGATACCTGCCCAGAGGTGGCCCCATGGCTCCCAGGAAAGCTCTACACCTGCTCTACATTTCACAGGGCACTGGTGCCACAGACACATAAAATAGCAGAAGCCGTACCACTGGGACCTGCAGCCTGCTGCTCCCTATCTTCCAACAGCAGCACAGGGAAGAAAGGGAACAGCATGGAGTCAGGAGTTTGATCCTGTTATTGATTTGATGCTAAGAAGGAGTGCAGGAAATAACTAACCTCAAAGCATTTCCTGTGTCAAAAACTAGGAGGACAACGGACCTTCTTCAGATTACTGGGGGGAAAAGAAGCCATAAATTCTCAACGTCCCAATCCTATTCTTTATTTTCTTTTCAACCACAGTGATGTTTTTTTTCCTCTCGTACCCCATATCTCTCCGTTGCTGACAGAGAGCACCTCAGCCCTGCACTGGACTTGGTGATGCAGTTGTTCCCTGGCCTTTCTCCTGCACCCTCTGTTGTGCTGCAGCAGCAGCCATCTTCCCACCAGTGAGGGCAGCTGCAGACCGAGACACTGAGATAGGAGAAGATGCTGTATCTGGCCCTTCGCTAGAGGGGATTTGTTTTATCATACTGGCTTTAGAGATTTATCACTTCCTTTACCTTCCTCCATACGCAGTGAAGAAATCTGCTTTAAACATGCGATAGGCACAGTTCTCATTGCAAAGTAAATCTGAGGACTAAAATAAAGAAGAAAAAAAAAGCTATTTTAAAGCCAGAGATGACTAGCACGTTGACCACAGCACAACTGTCTGCATGCAGCTGTTGTTCAACACATTTATGACATCAGGTTGGCGCATCATTATTTAGATGACCTGAAATCACCTGTACCTGTACCAGAGAGATATGACCATTTTCTCTTCAAGAACCTCAGAATTCTGCTGCTGATCCTGAGGGAGAAACACATTCAGCCCTACTATTAAGGCCCACAGGTTGTGAAACTCCACCTTCAACTTGGAGGGATGTTTGTGGAACAGCTTCGGAGACACACAAGAGGGGCTGCAGGAGCTGCCTGGGAGAGAGACAGGACCACCAGGCCCATGGAGGTCAAGAGCAAAACTCAGGAAAGTGAGGGAAGGAGCAGAAGGAGAGGGAAGGGATAGAAGAAGCAGAAATCCTGACATCTGTACTGCAGAACTGTGAGGACTTCTGGGTTGTCTTCAGATCAAAGGACCACTTGATAGCAGTCACTGAACGCCTTCTGCAGAACACCACCACTCATCTCATACTTCGCACATCCTCACAAGAAGGTCCACTCCACTGACACTCATGATTTATCCCCCAAAGTGGCTGAAATGGAAGGAAGTGGTAGAACACGGAAATCTGGCACTCAAAGGAGACGGCAATCCCAGCTCTGGGGATGCATGGTGCTTGCTGCAAAAAGTGAGATGCACAATGCGCAGAGAGATCCAGGCAGGAAAAAAAACAGGAAAAAAGCATGACAGTGGTAGGGAAGATGAAGAGGGGAGTTGAGGAAAAAGCCTGGAGCTGATAATGCAAGGCAGAAGATGAATGATGCTGTAGAGAGCAACTGAAACCCAGAGAGGGTACAACTGTGCATGTTAGGAAACAGAGTGAGAAAGAATGGTTGCAACCCCTTAGCTTGTGAAAACAAGACTCAGTGAGGGATGTCTACTGTCTTTCTAAAACAGCTGCCAAAGATGGATAAAAAATATCTCCAACCGCAATTGAGGAAGCGATGCATTTCTGTAACTTTGAAAGTTGGAGAAGAATCGTGGCTGCACCACAAAAACCCAGGTCATGCAAGCAGGCTTCCTTGGGCAGAGCCGTGCTCTCTTCTGCAGTCTTCCACATCCTCCACAGGCTTCCCAAGGGCTGGTGTGAAGGCCTGAGCAGCCCAGAGGCAGTGGCTGGCCAGCAGGAGCAAGTGTCTATAAGGAGTACCAGGGCACTTCCACAGTGTCATTTGCAGAACTGCTGCCCTCTGAAACAACTCAGCCTCTGAGGAGGCTGAGCTGAGTGAAAATACATCGAGGACAATATTTAAGGCTCCTGAAGTAAATCTTTCTGTCTGCAGTCACTTCCACATACCAATCCCCTTGGCACCTTCTCTTCTGGAAGGAAAGAATGTTGCTCTGGAGCCACTCTTGCACAATAAACTATCTTGAGATGACTGAAAACCAACTTTAAATGCATGGTGTCATTTACAAAACCATTAAAATTCTTATCGTTGCCTTGAAGCCAGAAATTCATGTGGCCTGCATAAACCCACTTTGCGCTTCAAATTCTCAAAATCAGCAAAACAGCAAAAATCATTAGAAAATGTATGTTACACTGAGGCCAGTAAGCACCAGGAAGAATGTTCCAAGCTTTACAACAAACACTTACTGTGATTTAACAGAAAGCCTACAATCTGAGAGATAAAGTAACTAAATAAAATGGAATCTAAAAAGCATTGAAATATATTCTAAGGCCAAAATTAGCAAGGAGCTGAAAAAGACAAAGAAAAGTCAATACTGTTTTTCAGTTTTATTACTTTGATTCAATAAAATTCTTTGGATGCGGTTGCATGCTTGGTGCAACCATAGAAATCCGAATGGCAAACACTGTACTGTGATTCATGGACTGAAAGGCTGTCTGATTTCATCGGGCAGGTAAATATAACAGTGCAAACAACTCCTCTGGGCAAACTATTTCTAAACTGCTGTATCAATATTCGGATAATCAAAATTGATATTCACCTTCAACAGGAACAGAACATATGCGCACAAACAAACACACACATCCCCTTTCTCCACACCTTTTGGATCACAGGAACACAGCCTGTGGGAGATGCTGCTTTATCCCAGGTCAAGACCTCTGCACTTACAAGATGCTTAGCTCCTTTCTGCTAATGGCACCTCCCCACTAAAATAAATTCTCGCAGAAATATTCATCAGAGGTTCAATTCAACCACTCATTATTCCACTTTGGGTTGCCATGACATAGATGATGGAGAAATGCTGAAGCCCTAGAAGAATTCAGCCCAACCTTAACTCTATTTTTATTACTTTCTTTATTTTTTTAAGTAAAGCGAAGTAAATAATTGTTCAACTAACTCTGCTTTTCACTCACAGCTTCACTTCATAGGCTCTGCAGCAGAAGTACAAATCAGCACATTGCAGACTTCAGGAGTCAGTGCCCATACACTGCAATTGACAGCAGGTCAAGAAACAGGCAGGAAAGCAAGGAATGCCAGCCTGTACCAGCCCTCAGGAACCAGAGAGCCCACAGAATGGCGTGGCACGGATGCTACAGTTGCTCCATCCCTAGCACCATGAGTACTGAGATAGTGGTAGTAGGAGCCTGTATGACTGACCTGGTCAGCCTTACCGCACAACTGCTGAGTATCCCTGGATTAAAGTTTTTCATAGATTTTGGTGGGAAAGTAGCCAATCAACACATCCAGTCTGCTCAACCTGGAGCCCAGACCTCACTAATCTACAAGGTTGGGAAGGATTCCTTTGGCAATGATTAACTCACAAAGTTGAAGAACGGCGTTTCTGCAGCATTTGTAGGTCAGATAACAAATGCTGTCGCCAGAACTGCTTCAATAATTGTCAACAATGAAGGACAGAATGTTATTGGCATAAAGGAGAGCAAGGCAGAAACAAGGAGGCAAGACGGCCAAAGGGGGGCAGGGACCTCCCCTTCCTTCATATTCCAGGCCCCTGCTGCAAGTTGGAGCCGGCTGTCCCTGCTGGCCACAACGAACCCCTCTTGGCCTTCCCCAGAAGTACCACTGGTCCCCATGGGCACAGTCATGCAGAAAAGCTTGGAAGAGCATTACAGCAATTGCAAATGCAGCTCCAAGGATGCACACCCGTGCTCTGCAGCAGGCAAAAAACTTGGAGCGCTTCATGCTGTGATAAATAAAGCAGGCGACAGCCCTGTTCTGAAAAAAGCTGCAGGAGCTTATGGGTGAGCCTCTACCTTGTCCTCCTCGATCACTGTCATCACAAACAACAACCAGCTCTTATCAGCAGAGACATCTCTGCTGGGAACAAGTGACTTCAGGACACGGCGTCCTTCCCCAGTCCCTTGAACCCTCGAGACAATTTACAGCGCTGTCACTTGTACACGCTCCCTTCTCACAATCACAGTCCATTCTTCTAAATTTAGCATTTTGATTTTTAAATAAATGTCCTCTACAGCTCTTGTGAGACCTTGATGATAAGCCATTTTATTGATATTCCAGTTCACTTTTCAAAATATTTTCAGATTATAGGATAAGTAGTGTCTGCTTTTATCCCTTCTTTGGGAGATAACAGTTCAGTAACTTAAATTACCCAGATGAAAATTTATTGGTTAGCACTGGGGGAAGCAGATCCTTTACCAAATCAGCCTTTGATTCAGTTAGTCTTTCCTAAACAAGCAATGATTTAAAAAATTCTCAGCGGATAAGAGATGTCTGCAGTTCCAGCATCAACTTGCACGAATATTAAAAGGTATAAGGGTAACAAAACTGCATCATCTATATTTTACAGCACGAAGACCGAGGATGAAAAACTACTAAAAACTTCCCTAATGAAATGTCAAAGCCAACTAGCTTCACTAAAGCTAATCCTCAAATCTTGATGACAGCGCAGATTACCCAGCCTGCTAAACTGGCAAGCATCCAAGGCAGCTCATCTCCCGGGGATTACACCTCCATTTAGGGTTGCTGTAGTTTGAATTATTTGGAAGAACCCCAGAGGAAACAAGTTGCAGCTCATATTATTTGTTCTCGGGCATTTCAGTGCACGACCCGGTCTTAAAACATCAAGCAACAACAGCACGCACACGCGCAGAGCTCCAAGTATCAGTGGTACTGTGTGATGGCCAACCACCAACATGTCAGAGCTGCCGACAGCTGCTGCAATATAAACTTCCTAAGGACCTTGCGGTTCGGGGAAGAAATCCCTCGCTCTTCATCCGCCCTGCCCTTGTGCTCGGATCTGAAGGCCACTCAAGATGGAAGATTGTTTATTTCTCACAGGACTATCTATAGAAGACCCTTTTTGTAATTGTGCAGCTCCTGAACGTCAGCCCAGCAAATCACAACATTTTATTGTAATTTCACGTTGTTTACTTTTGCGAGGCAGGATCTTGGCAGAGACAAGCTTTTCCTCCAGGGACAAAAAGGATGAGGGTGGGAGGGGGGGAAAAGGACGGAGGGATGGAAGGAAGCACCTTAACACACACTTCCCCGGGGTCTGTTTTAATAGCAATGCTGGCCCAAACACAAAGGACAGGGGTAGCCACACAGACCTTTCATCCTGGCGGAGCCCTTGGGTGAGCATCCCACAGTCGACGATCCTCTGCCTCGCCGCCAGCCCAGCCTTTCCTCCTTACTGCTCTGCTGTGTCCCTGAGGAAGGAGGAGGTGGAGGAGGAGAGCTTCTATGCTGTCTGTCGGAGACAAACACCAGCACCAGCGACTCCACACATGCGGGTTCTTCTCTGCTTGGTTTCCAGGGAGATTTGACTCATCATGTTCGAATGTTTGGGTTAGCAGTATTTCAGCTGACGGGAGTATCTGAAAGCTCTAGGTGGGGGGAATATGGTGTCTGTATTTCAAGGTGCTACGCTCACATTTCCCACATTTACCTGCTTTCAGAGCTTCTCTCCTCAGCTGCTGCTGAAGCTGTGGTTCTCCATGGGGAAGGCAGCTGTGGCTCCATGCCGGGTTAGACAGCAGCAGGTTTGCTCCCTCTCCCTCTACCTCTTTAGGTAGAGAACGTGGCTCACAAAGACCCCTGCACACGCTCACCCCAGCAGCAACCGCCTAGCTGCATAAGATGATTCACTGATGTTTAAGAATCATGTCGACGGGAGCCCTCTCTCATTTTATTACCAACTTTCCACAAAGGCACCGAGGCTGAAGATAGCTAATGCTATGTCTGGCATTAGCTCCCTGTGAATATCTTTCAGCAATAACAACTGATAGCAAAGCCTGGAGACTACACATTGCTCTCCTGTTTGTACATAAATTCCCTCTAAAAGGATTTCAGCACCCTCACATGGATTCTACCCGAGCTCTTAAAGTCAAGTCAGGCAGACAGAATGGTGCCACGCAACTACAAACAACACGGGACAATTCTTTATTACAATACACCATGCTATTATTTCTAAAAGCACTGACAGCAATATGTGGCGCGTAAAAATACACATTCATCATAAAGAGGTTAGATTCTAATTCCTGCAGCTTAATTTTTTCTTAAGGGCCCCAGCCCATTTTTCAATTAAGGCAGGATAATATTATTAATCATAAAAAACTGCTGATGTGTAAAATTGTTTCCTTTCTAGATACCATTGCCTGAGAAACATCACACATGATGCCTCTGACTTATTCCAAGGTGGTGGCAATGGGGGAGATGCAGCACCCTTCACAATGAGGGCTCGTGCAGCTTCCCAGGTGATGGGCAGAGCCTGCCCGGTTCCCTTAGTGGGTGCCTACTGGGCACAGCAGAAGCAGTCAAACAAAGAGACAACCCCTGGCAGCTTCAGGGAAATACTGAGCCTGCAGTACCTACACCTCCTACCTCTGATGGGTGCTTTCCCTCCCACAGACTGCGAATCTGCATGTCAAATCCTACAAATTCATCAAATATCCCAAGTTGAAAAAGACCTATAAAGATCACAGACTCCAACTCCTGGCTCCATGCAGGCCCACCCAAAATCAAACTCTGACTGAGAGCTTTGTCCAGACTCTCCTTGAACTTGGGGCCATGTCCACTGCCCTGGAGAGCCAATCTCCCCAGTGGCAGAGTCCTTCTGTTTTTCCCCCAACATGATTAGCCCTTCAGTGCTATTCCTGGTTAGCTGTAGCTTCATGCCAGTAGTTTTCTCCCATCACCAAATACTCCATCTTATTAATTGCTGAACAAGAGTAGACTGCATAAAGAGCATAGGCAAGACAATGAGACCATCTTGTGGGACACCCCACTCTGCAGCTATTCCCCATTGCCAAAAGCAACAACAGGAGCTCTTCACTCTGAAGCCTGCGGAGGCACATCAAATAAATAGAAATTGTGAGTTTCAGCCAAAAAATCCTTTTTGACACGAGTCGCTCCTATTCATATGACTAGTCTCATTAAGATCAATGAGAACTGGAAAAAGCTGCAGGACAGAGCTTGTGTATGTCTCTTTGCTGAAATGTTCAGCTGTATTCTTCCTTGTAAAAAGGCAAACCAAGCCTGTGCCACCAAAGCAATAAACACAGTGGGATTAATGGTCAGCAGCACACTGGCATTTCCAACAACGCTATTGTTAGTAACTACTCACAGACAGTAATTGTTCCAAACAACTGAGCTGCCAGACAGGTTTTCATACTATACATACATTTATATTTATATAAGAAGAATACTACTTCATACAAACTCAAATTATGTGAGGCTAAAGATAATGGGCCAGGTTTGTTGAGCATCTCAACAATCTAATTAACTGCAATCAAATTCATGGCACAACTCATGGTTCATTTCATTACTATCAGAAAATTCAATCTCTGAAATCTTACTATATTAAGCTAAAGCAATGATCTTTCTGTTAAAGTTCTTTCTTTTTCCATTTTAAGGTGAGAAAAAGCTATCAGGCCCTAGGAAGGTGGGGGTAGGGACTCCTGGTGGCTCCTACTGAAAGCCTGGCAAACATTCAATTGATTACTCTTAAATAAGAAATTAAAAAATAAGCAGCCTTTCAAGCGCATACTGAAATACATTCTGCAGCACAAATCCTACCTCTTGTATCTATTTCTACAACATGCCTTTTCTTGCTAAGATAAAGTCCATACACACATGCACATCTATATGCATCCACATCCTTACATTTAAAATACAAATCCATCAGGGAGCTATTTCAATCTACTCATTGCTGCAATAACGAATCATCTCATCTCTGTGTCATACTGAATATGGAAGAGTCGGAGGTTCAAGCAAAATGCTCACACTTACACAAAGACCTTAACGAATCTGCTTTTTTTCCGGTTCATTTTAAAATAAATACTCTTTAACCTTACTGCAAGACTCAGAAGGAGAATACTCACTGCAAACTCTGCCTCCTTTCTATTCTTTCTCTTCGAGGTTTCCAGCTATGTCTCTCTGCAGGAGTCAAGTGTGGTTTTAATAAGGCAGATGAGGCAGGGCTTCTCAACTGCTTTTGATAGAGGTGAGATGGTCAGCTCTTTATTGACTTTCTGCAGTACTGCAGCTACGCACCGTACAGACAATCCTGCTTTATGAGCATGCACCAGACAGGAAATGGGCCTGGAAATTTCCAGTCGGTGTTGTTTGATGCACTGTTTGAAAAGCTGCACGATGTGCATATAAAGGAAATGAAGGAGAGCCTTTGCTGTTGTTGCTGCTAACCCATCGCACTGCAGGCACTAAGTGCAGCCAGCAATGCCTGCGCAGGAGCCATTTTAAGAATTAGCATGTTTCAGCAAAAGAAAGAAAAACGTTGAAGACTGTGTGTGTGCAAGAAAGTACTGCATATCAAAGATCTTTTATAAGGAAAAATAGCACTGGAGGTAACTGCCGAAGGATTTTACAGTCCTCTTGCTACATTATCAGGCACAGTGGCATACCCTGTTCACAAGGCACGGCACTGACAGACAGGCATCTTCACAAGGGCATGTGGAAAAAGGAAGAAATCACAGCCCTGTACCACGTACCATTAAGGTTTTACTGATACCAGCACAGAGCAACTGCACCACTAATTAATGGATACTCACAAGCTGCACACATCCTTCCAATCAAGTGGCAATAAAAGCACGTAGCTTTTATTCTTCATCCCCATACATACATTACTTCAGATGTTTACCTTCTTTCCCTTTCTTTTTGGTCTTCTGCACGTCCCTGGTTTCTCACCAGCTCACACACACACCCAGCAAGGCAGGTTCCCTCCATCGTCCTTGCACATTCAAGTCCCCTGCCACAAGCTTATCGCATGAGGTTGAGCAACCCTCACGAGCCCAGTGCCCACAGATACAGGGCCTGGAAGAACGTCCCCCATTGTGCCTCCACATGGATGTGACAAAAACTTTTAAAATCTCCCTGTGCCTCTTCTATCTCCCTGCCAAAGGGCGAGAACAGTCATCTGCCTCCAAGAAGCACAGCGATGGCGAGTAGATGAAAGATGGCAAGGAGGTACAGGTGCTCGGTGATGGCAGACATACAGAAAGCCAGCACAGACATTACAGAAGCGTGACATGCACATACCCACATGCATCTGGTGCTGGCTGCATGACAGTACAGAACCAGGCACCAGTTCACACTGCTGGAAATGGCAGCCACAGGAGTGCTAGTGCCAAGTAGCAGGTGAGCATAGCGCACCTCCTGCAAAAGAGCTACACCTGGGCATCATGAGACGTGAGGTATTCATCATAATTTCTCTTGGCAGAGCTCTTGAGGATGCTGATAGAAAGGCTACAAATACCTGCACACTCAAGGGTTCAGGGCCCTTCAGCATCAGTCTTACAGCTATTGTGTTACTATACTGTATATGTTCCTATTTTTAGGAACTTTTAGTACATGCTTAAATGCTACTGACTTCAATAGGACATAAGGATCTCCTTAACTTTCATTATGTGCTTAAGTATCTTTTCTCTATAGATCTGCTTTCCTGCATGAGAAATTTAATGCATGCTAGCCATTTGTTTATAGTTACTTGGATAATATTCTTTCCTTTCCAAGTGCAGTACTGGGCTACTTACATGGTAGGGTGTTATTTGCTACACATGTATGGCCAGAAAATGGGGAAGGTTGGGTTTTCAGTTGGCCACATGAAGAATCACAAAATGTCTGATGCTGGCAGGCAGCTCAGCGTCCATCAGGCCCAGACCCTGCCCCAGCAGCACACCCAGAGCAGGATGCCAGGCCTCACGGCCACGAGACTTTTGGAGATCTCCAAGAAGGAGACTGCACATCCTCCGGGCTGCTTGTGTGCTCCATCACCCAAACATGAACAGAGAAAATGCCAGGCCGCTGACTTTGCTGCACACTGCAATGCTGCTATTCATGTGCTCCCAAATTTTTGCCCACTAAATAAATCATCAGTGGACTGCTACAGCACAGTACTTAAAGGAAGGCAAGGAAATGCCAATAACCTATTGCACTGAACTTTATCATCCTGTGTTCTGCATTTATATTTAAAATGCAGCTACAGAGAACAGGCATCTTGTGAAATAACAGATGCCAGACTCACAACACATATGCAGCTTTAATTCAGAGGACACTGTGCTGAATTAGGAAGCTAAATGCCTAGCTCTGCTCCCACAAGCCTGTCTGAAACAGACCTGTTCAGCTACTCTGTCCTTCCTCCCAGCCTCCCCCACCTGCAGTTCCCCACAGCGCATTCTCATTGCTGTTCACCATGTTTTTCCCAATCAGACACTGCTTTCGCTGCAGCTCTCACACATTTTCTCTGCTGATAGGAATCAGTGACTCTTTCACGCCAGTCCCTGGCCTGGCAGAAACTGGGGCTTGCCCTGACCTGCTGCAGGGCAGTGCCTGGGTGTGCTCCCAGAGGGCATAGGATGTTCGGTGGACCTGGGGATTCACAGGCAACGCACCGATCTCATCCTTCAGTCTCTGGACAGTCTGAACTGGAACAGTCCAAACCACTAATTGTTTAAAGCCTTTACTTCAGCATGTATTTAAAATACTCCAAGAGAACAGCACACCATCATGATCTTAGGTCTTTGTCAATAGCGACACAGATTATTCCCTTCGTTTTCTGTAGAGGTTCTGTTCCAGGCTACAGGCCAAAACCTACCCCCAGCCCATGTGCTCCGCTCCCACTGGCACCAGTGGCATCTCCATCACGGACTGACAGCAGTAAATGGGCAGAGATGCGCTGGCTGCTCCAAAAGCACGAACTGTGTGCTGAATAATTCATTTTAAACTGTTGCACAGATGTCAAAATGTTATTGCTGATTCCTAGCCAGCAGAATGGTGGTGCTGCTTCTCCCCATGCAAGTGTGTCGCTCCCAGTGAAGCTGCTGACAATGTGAGGGATGTCTCAGCCTGACAGCAAATCCTGGGGTGCAAAGCCCATATGGAAACATAAAACTAAATTCTCAAATGCTTATCATACGTCACCTTTTGCTCTCCTTATTAGGAGTTTCTTGTGGACACCAAAAAATTTCAGGAAAGTAGGCTGCAACTGTACATAGTTATGTATATGGCATCCAATAATCAATTCAACCCCCAAGATTTTCTACAAAGGTCCCCAGAAAGCCCCTAAGAAAAAAACAGCTTGAGTCACAGCCAGATTTGGACAGCAAAAACCAATCCAAGCTGGGATCTCTGACGAGAGCCCCAACAAGGACTGGACCCCTACAGCACAGGTGCACTTCTGTGAGGGATGCATTGGCTAAAAACTGCCATTTTCCAGGCTCACAGATGTGCTTCTCCATGTCAGCCACTCTGTATGGAAACAGACCTCGTCTTAATGAATTCTAATTTGTTTTAAATCCATAGGTTTCTTTTTAATAATTAACAGTCCCCATCGCTCAGCAAAGCCATTCCTTACCCCTGACTACTCACTATTAGGAATGAATTCACAGTGAAATATTGTTAAAAGGAGGAAAGCAATGGACATAATTCAAGTTTTAATTAAAAAAAAAAAATATATATATATATCTCACACAAAGCAAGACCACTAGTTGGAACCATAATTGAATAAAAAAAAAAAAGAATCAAACCCAAGCCTCACTGCATACTCCTCCCAATTACCCACTTTGTTCTTTTTATGCTATTTGAATTCTTGTAATTGGTTTCCCTTACTGGATGCCCTGTGCCTGGGACAAATACAACATCTTCTCTCTGCAATTCCAGGAACTACAGAACGCATCGGCGTCATTACAGCGAGCATTACACATGCTCACACACTGGGGTCCAGGAACTACAATTAACACATTAAGAAATAATAACTGCCAAGGGAGCAGCTGAAGATAAACAGCATGTAGCTGATGTAGCAAGAATTCGGGTTGGAAAAGGGCTGTCTCTTGGGTCACAAGAGGAGAGAAATCGAAGTGCTGTGCAGCACCACACCACCATTTAGCTAAGAAATCCCCAAAACGGGTTGAATGGCAGCTCATGCGTTCATTTCCTGAAATTCAATTTCACTGAACTGGATTGAAACTGGATTTCAAAGGAAACTGAAGGCTTGTATTCACAAAGAAATAATAATTGCATCCAATTTGAAAGTTTAAACTGGAGAGGGTTTTTGCTGGTCGAATAATTGTCCTGAAGTGCTACGGACTGTTGTTGGCTTTTTGTTCTGTTTGCTAAGAGAAGCCAGAAATATTTACTGAAAGGCTTTTTTTCCCCCTCTTGTTGAAATCTACTTTGATGATCAGTCTGTTTGCTTTCTTAAGAAGAAATGAAGAAAAAAAACAAACAATTTTTGAAAACTGTTCCAAGTATTACTAATGAGAAAATATTCTTAAAATTCCACATTCTCTTATTTAAAGCTTCCAGCGTTCCAGGGCTGAAAAAATAAAACAGCAAGAGCGCACCCACCATTGGACGGTGTGGGGATCAACAACTTCACTGCAATATAAAGATGCCATGGATCCCATTGTTGCTTTTGGGTGCCAGCCCACTGCTTTCAGCTTGGACCAGCGGAAGACCTCAAACCCTTATTTTTCACGGAGATTGGAAGCCAAGGGGAATGGTGGCACAAGCAGGGATCAGGGACGGCTTTGCCTCACCTCTCTCCCACCCCAGGCTGGGAAAACTCAATCACAGCAATGCGATCATCACTCCCTTCCTAAATTCACCCATAGCCCTGGGGAAAGGGGAGGCACACATACAAAGGTACCACCAGCAGCAGTGTAAAACCCACCATGTGGGGGAGAGTGGCAGCTCCCCTCAAGCTGGGACGATGCCTGCACCCATTCCAGGGAGCGCCTGTGCAAGAGGCATGATCCCCCGTGCCTCCCTGAAGCATCTCTCATCAGTCAAATAAGACATTTCAGCAAATAACATGGCACTTTGTAAAAACATAATTGTTTTTATTTTCCAATTTTCCGTGTTTTGTGTAGAGTGCTGCTGTGTTCAAGTGAACTCAATAAAAGCATAAACAGTAAGCACCATCTGGAGAACATTCTTCCAGCACTCTGAGAAATAGCAGCCGCCTGTGCTCTACCTGCTATAAATAAATGTCATTAAAAAATGTCCAAAAAAATTGCTTGCTCCAATTTGATGGAACTGCAGCCAGATAAGATTTTGCTTAACCCCGTATTAGGGTACCTGCCATCTGCACAATGGAAAATGAAAGTGTAAATGTTTGCTTCCGAGCCCTTAGAGTTAGTTTCAGTATTGCTAGCACAGTATCAATCCTACGCATTATTCTAATGAAGGCACTGGAGGCTGCAGCCTGGAAGTAACACATGAGCAAGCTATTCGAAACCCGATTGTTCTTCAGCTGTATCAGGTTCACACCACAGTGATATTGCTGAATCTGCCAGCAAGAGGATGGGTGAAATTATTCTTGCTCTACATCGGCAGCGTTAACAGTATGGAGGGAATATAAATAAATAAATGCCGGTAATTTCTTTTCAGCCTAGCACAAAGCCACTCCACCCTCCCTCCCTCCCTGCGGAAAAAACACAGACGAAGTTGGCTGAGGGGTTGTGATGAGGCTCTGCGAAGGGTCAGCATTTGCTGTGTTTGTTTAATCACTGCAATTAGAGCTATGCAAATAATGAAATTGTTTGCTACAGTGGCCAAGCTGAAAAAAAAAAAAAAATCAAAAAAAAAATCATAAAACAGAAATGTTTAGGTTGAGCAACTGAAGGACTATTTTTTTTCCCTTCCTCTTGGTAAAACGAAAAAAATAAGTGTGTTGTTTGTTCCACTCGGAAGGCAGCAAGGCCTTGAAGGAATCAGTTCAGCTTGAAATGAAAAATACATTTTCACAGCAGAATCAAGAGCTTGAACACTTCACATTTTTCCCCTCTCTTTTGTCAGAACCTCAGACAAACATTTTCAGCACCTCAAAAGGGATACTTAGGATGACATCTTATTAGCAGGGAGGAAATTTAAAACAGGCACTGGGTCCCTCAAATAATGGAGTGGCCAAAATTCCCAAACCATGGCGCATCGCAGCCTAGGTCCTAAACCTAATCTCAGGGCAAGAGTGGAAACGATAGGCATAAATCAGGTTTGGTCCTCCTGGCAAGATATACTGCTTTCTCCAAAATCAGAGTTGTTGTGCGTTGGTTCCTTCCATACAGCAGCTCCAATCATGCTCTGCTCCCACCAAAGTGGAGGACCCATTCCCACTGTAACCTGTTTTTTTTCTTTTATTTCAGAAGGACTTTGTCTGCTAGGGGCTGTGTGGAGGCAGATGAGAGCACAGTGAGCACAGTCCCTTCTCCCTAGTGAAGCCATCATCTCAAACACAGCAAGGGCAGGAAATGATAGGGTGGTTATGGTTCACATGAGCCATATTTTCCTAATATAAATATTTTAGCTAGATTTATTTAGAGAGTTCACTCATATTAGTTAAAAGAGAGGCTTTGCAGAGTACTTAGACCATCTGGAAGCAAAGACCACTAATTTTTCGTTAGGGTGAGGATCTGAATGCATCACTACGGTTTTCCTGGAGCAGGTATGCTGGGATGTCAGGTGGACAGAGTGTACATGTGCATCTGTGCCTGTCTGGGGGAGGGTGATTCTTTGTTTTGTTTTTGCCTTTGGTCAAATTCAAACAATATGCAGTAACAAGAACTAAATGTCATTTTCCTCCCATCCATCTTAATTTGGCATCCATTTTAAAGCTTACCTTTGACCTTTTAAAATGTTAATACACTTAAGCAGATATAAAAACCACACAGCTCCTGGAAAAATTAATCACAGTCATATCATAATGTTAGTCTGAAAATGTAACATCAGTTGTTTTCCTCCATAATTTTAAGAGATATTTGTCAAATTCAGCAGCAGTAACTATACTGCAATTAGCTTTTATTTCCTTTTCAAACAAGTACCCATATTAAATGCTTCAGCAAAATCCTATCAGTATAACCAGAACAACTTCTACAAATTTATTTTGTCTGGTAACTGCCTAGAACCATAGGAAAGGTCCTGAAGAGGACCTTGATAAGTTGTCTGAGCCATTCTCCTGCCCCAGGGCAAGATTCAACCACATCTAAACCATTCCTGACAGGAAACCTTACTTAGACTTCCTTAAAGCAGCAGCCTCAAATAGAACAGGAAGATTTATTTGCACAAATCAAAACACATAAAAATAAGATAACTATGAAAATAATCCACATAAGCACACTACATCTATAAATACAAAACACAAAAAGACAATCCTTCTGTAACTAAAGAGTTCAAAACAGGAAACTCTAATAGAAACACCCCCTTCCTTTTTAAACATAAGAGAACCTCAGCTCCTTGAAAGTTCAGTGGCATCTCTCCTCAAGAAAAGCAGTTTCAGAAGCACCGAGCCCTGAAGTATTTGGGCCTCTGTGCTTCAAAGCAAAGAGCTCTTCAGCCCTACCAGAAAGCAAACAGGAAGCAGGAGTGTTGACAAGCCTCTCCAGCAAGATGAGGGGAAGATGAGGAGAATGCTGATCACAAAGGGGCTCTGGACATCTTGGCCATGCTGTCCAGAGCCCTTTCGTGATCAGCATTCCCCATCTTGGAGTTAGCTGCCTTGTGGATAGGGGCTGTGAGGCTGTGCTAAGTCCCTCCAGGCCATAGCCAGCTTTGCAACTACATGCTGTGAATGTGAGGACTGTGGCCTACCGCAGTGCTCTGCTTTCACTTTCTTTTCTGTGGTATCTAGCAGGACTTGGGCTAGCCCCATCGGTGCCACAGTTCTCTCTGGAAGACAGGAAGTTACCATGACAGCCAGAACGTATCCTAAAACACAAGTGATGGTATCACGACAAAACACTAAAGGGATGGCCCATGGCTGCTACCTGAGCATCTCAAAAATAAATAAATAACTAAAGAAATCACTTAAGGACTTAGATAGCAAATCCAAACCAGAGAGGGTAGTACATTCCCTCAGCAAGCAGGGATGTAACTCCTTACCACTGCTTTCTTCCACCTACCAACATCCTTTTGACTCCAGCACAACTGGAGCTCGGCCAAGCAGTCTTCGTTAAGCTGAACTGTTGCTTAATATAACGGCTGGATGGGATACAAGATACCGAGGTTGACACCACAAACCCCTACAAAGCACAACATCCTTTGAGGTATCCTGCATGCCCAACACAGAAGAGCTGTGACACAGAACTCAGTTCCTTCCATCACAGAGGCCTTGTGAATCCACCCTCACCATACAGAAATCCTCCCATACCCAAAACAGACAATTCCATCTGACCCCAGGGATGAACTAACTGCACCTCACCACTACAACAGCAGGGCTCTTTTCTGCATTCCTTCTTCTAGGACAGGCTTAAATTAGTATGTACGGGCCTGGGCACATGTAGCTACATAACAGACGCTCTCCGCTAGGTAGCAAGCAGCCTTTGCTGTCCACCAGGAGACTCTCCAGGGCTACAGACCCATTGTTCTTTCAGGCTGAGTCCTGTGATCCCACCACTTCCCAGTGTAGCTTGTGGATAACTTTCCCCAAAGGCCAGGCTTCTGGGCTCAGCCCCTGCCTTAACTTTCTTCCAGGACTCTGAAGAGTGTACTGTGCAGTACAGTACCACATACCAGATTCTTCCAAACAAAGCACGATGGTTCTCTTTTTTTTTTTTCCCCGCCCAGCGAAGTAGATAAGATTTTATTTTTAAAAAAAGCACAGTGACAGCTATTTGTACATCCATTCTAATTGACTCTTGGTGCTCTCAGCAAGGCACCACAGGGTTGCAGGCCTCCGCCCCACCTCACTGCCTGACCGAGCCATCTTCTCGCCTCCAGCCCGTCCATCACCAAGACTGGAGGAGAGGGCTGCTATTCTGGTGGCGATGCCTGGCTGCTTGGCTAGGAAAATCCCAGCTAAAAAACAACGCATTGCCCCTCCTGTTTGCTTTGTAATGGCCTCGTGTGAGTCCAGCTCTATAGCAAGCCATCCATCACCAACCACCAGAAAGACGTGCACCATAAACACAAATATATTCTACATTTTATTTAGTTTTTCACATTTCTATTCTCATTGCCCTTTTACATCTTTCAATTCAACGCTCCTCAATATCTTTCCTTCAAACAAAAGAACGACCTAACTACTTTTTTAAACCAAGGACAATTTCATGCAGTACAGTCACAAACATTTTCAAAGATAATAAAACATGAAAAAAAATACAGAATGAATACACATTACTCACTTTGTCACTTCTTGACTCCATTTTTTTTTTTGCTGAAGTGCAACAGAATGTACATGTGTAATTTCTATACCGTCTGCGAGTATTTTATTCATCATCTTCTGATGCTCATGGACCATAAGTTAAGTGACACTCCTCTAACTAATTAGTTTATTCAGCAAGCATAGATGAATAACTGATGAGCTACAAAAAGTTGCTATTGTTCCAGTCAGTCACCAAATAACTAACTTGGCCATTCAACCAGAGAGAAGTTTTCTTCTCTGAAAGGTGACAAGTAGCTATGTAATGACTTCTATTATTTTCTCAATAAACTCGGAGAAAATAGGACACCGCAGTTAGAAAAACACAGAAAAAGAAATTAGCTACTACTGTCATTAAGGATTCAGAGGCTGAAAAAGAACAGTTGGTGCAATGCAGCTGGAGTGCCTTTTTGGAGCAAAGTGATTATTCTATGGCTGTTAATGAATTATTTTTCACTGGAATGCAAGACCTGCACTCTTCCAAATAACCTGGCTTTGCCACCAAAAATGCACCGTCTGCCAGAGCACGTGAGAGCCATTGTTCTCCTGGCCCTCCTGGTAGCCACTGTATTTCTGCAGCCTCTTTGTTTCCATGTCACAATAAAAGCAGAAACATAATTGAAAGGTTGAAGCAAACAAAGGTATTGGAGGACAAACTGCTGTTCAAAACCAGTCTGCACTAACCGGATGGGGAACTACAGCCACAGATGTCCAACCACCCCACTGAAACTCACTAGGGTGGAGAGGTCAACCTGCTTCTTACCTGTATTACAGCATTGTTATGTGGCTGCTGTACATGTGGGCAGATCTGCTGGAAAGTGGAAGGAAGCCAGAACTGGCCAGCAACACTACATCACTTGACAAAGTGGCTCCTACACAGAGTGGCCAAATTACTGGGTTGTTCAGTGCCCTGGGAAAGATGGACAAAACTGGAAAAAAACAGGAAAGGAAATTCCAGGGGGGAACAGAGGAAGGCCAGTGATAGTTCAAAGCCTAGAACTTCTCACGAAGCTGGTTACCTCCTCTTTGAAATCTGGTGTCTTCTGAGATAATTCAGAAAGCCTTGAGCAAAACAAAACGAAAAAGGAAACCACCTTCTTTCAAAAGACAGTATATGAAAGGCTACCAAAAATATCTCTGCAGATGCCTCTTCTGGAAACATGACCCAGGGCAGCCTGACCTCCAAGTGAAGCCATCCATAGCCAGCGCCATGCATCCTCAACCTGCTCCTTCCGCCCCAACTAGAAAAGCCAGCACTTCCCCAGCTTTGCAAGGAGACCACTTATCTGCTCCCTCTACAGCTGCCAGCTCTGGGAAGCCCCCATTTCAGCTGTGTGTCCTACAAGCAGACCCGCAGGCACTGTCTCTAATGGTCTTTATAGGTTTTTCATGGAAACTTTTAAAAATACATGTACATTTTTTACTCAGCTCGGGGGCACCCATCACATGTACTTGGCTACTGTAACAATCACGTGATTTATGTCAAAATAATTGGGGTTAAACTCTCTGCCACATCAAACTCTTCACATTTGGCCCCATCACTAGGGCCTAGAAACATCTGAAATGAATAAAGCCACGCGTTACTTAACAGGATCTGGGCTTAATTAGGATCATTCTGGTTTTTACGGGAAGAACCTTGTACCACCAGCTTCATGTGGCAAGTCCATCACTCACAAGGTTATCTGCTTTTATTTATTTATTTATTTATTTTTAGTACCCACATGAAAACATTTCCACCTCCACAAAGCTTTTTGTTGTTGTTGTTCCACAAGTCCTCCCAGCAGCCGGATGACAACCGCTCCTTATCTTTGGCCGTCTTCCACGCTAAAATAAGAACCCCGCTGCTACGCCAAGGGAGCTGCGCCCTCCCACCTCTGCTTGCTGCTCCCCACGCACAGCTGGCTGTGCAGCACTGCCTCAGGTGCCATTTTCTGGCCGCTTTTCCCTCTCACTGTCAGGATCTATCCTCAAGGCACAGTTTTTATTTCCCAATGACGTATGCCAGGTATGCTCCAAACCTAACAGCTACGCCTGGTCCTTACCACCTCGTGTCAAAGCTTTGGCGAGGCGATTAGCGGGGCAGGATGGGATTAGAGAGGGATGAAGCATCGAAGGATTGCTGCGTCTGCACAGTGCCCAGCCTGGTGCGGGCAACCACAGGGAAAGAGGAAGGGTGCAAATGCAGGGGAAAGCGGGGTATTGCAATGCCAGAAAGCAGATTTTTTGAAGAGTTAGTTCCTCAAACAGGAGATCAGCCAAGCGCCTTTGTTACACACGAGTGCATCTCTTCCCTGTAACACACGCTGCTGCAGGCTCTGCTTGGCCAGCTGGCAGCCAATGCCATCTGCACGGAGCAGTGGCATGCTTGGAGCTACCTGCACCTTTATCACACCCATAGTGCCATCCATGTGCTGCAAGCACCCGGCTGCCCCAGGCAGCTCTCGCTGCTGCTTACAGGCAGGCGCTCGATATCCCTCTCGAGTTAATACCGGCGTTTATCCCCTCTTCAGGTCGGGCTTCCTATCGCAGGCTGAAAGAGACCCCAGCGCCTCGCCGGGGCTCACCGCAAAGGGCCGATCTCAGAGCGGCGGTGCGGGGCACAGCGGTGCGGGGCAGCCAGCCGGGTCCCCATTAACCGCGGCAACCCACAGCTGTTTCCACCCAGGGGAAGCTACTCCTAATTCCCGTACACGCACTGGGAAGAGATGGAAGCGCGCTGATTTTCCATCCCACATAACGCCATGCCCGAAACACTCCAATCAGCGGCGTATTTGTGAGGGAACCTTCACTTCACACGCTCAGTCACTTCGCGAGCGATAAATGACGTGCAAGGTTGCTAGGAAAAAAAAAAAACACTGAGATTTGCACGCCGAGTTTAAATGGAAAATCCCTAAAGAATTCAGGGTAACCGCTCACCCTCCGCGCGTTAACAACGCATCCCCGACAGACGACGCGTATATTTTAAGCCCTGCATCGCGAGCGCTGCTTAAAAACAGATTTCCAACGAGAAGAGCACCCTCTGCGAACACCGGCCAAAAAATCCCCGGAGCGGCAGCAGCCCCCGAAGCGCGGGGCGGCACCGCACGGCTCGGAGCGGGGCTCGGGGCCGAGCGCAGGTGGCGGTCCGCGGCCAAGCCGGGCAGCCCCGCTCTGCCCACGGGCAGCCGCGGCACCCGGGCGGCCCTCCGGCCCGCGGCCGCTGACAGCGCGACGCCCCGCACGGCGGGCGCTGCCCCACGGAGTCGCGCTGTCACCGCCACCGGGCCGCCCCGCGGCGGGCACAAAGCCGCGAACGCCGGCCCCGCACCGCACCGCCCCGAGCCCCGGCGGCGCCCGGCCCGCAGCGCCCGCCCGGCGCCGCCGGAGACAATGGTCACGGGCCGGAGCGGGGCCGCCGCCCGCGGCATCGAGGCCGCCGCAACGCACGGCAAAAGGGCCGCGGGAGCCCGGCCACCGCCCCGGCCGACCTGTCACCCGCCGGCCGCCCGCGGACCGCCGCAGCTCGTCCCGCGCCCCGCCCCGCGGCACCTACCTCCGGCCGCCGGTGGAGGCTGCGGGAGCCCCGCGCCGGGCTCCGTGCCCCGTCGCCGCCTCTGCCGCCGCGGCCAGGGCGCAGCCGCCACCTCCCGCGCCAGCTCCGGCCGCCGCCCCGCGCCGGGGACGCGCGCCGTGCCCTGCCCTGCCCGGCCCTGCCCGGCCGCCGGCACCGCGTCCCGCGCCGCTCCCCAGCGGGCCGGGCGGGCAGGCGGGGCGGGGCCGGGCGGGGAGGGGCGGGGCCGGGCGGGGAGACTCCGCCCACGACCGCACGCGCCGCCGGCGGAGGGAGGAATGGGGCGGCCCTCGGAGAGGGGGCAGGTGTGCGGGAGTGGGCGCTTGTGCGGTGCGAGGTTCCGCCGTCTGCGGAGCGACGGCATTTCCTGCTTGCTTTTTGGGTTCTTTTAACTACTCCCTTTATTTTCTACCCTTTTACCTTTCGCATTCCGCCTCCCCATTCCTCATTTTATCCCTGTTTCCCCATGATATTGCAGGCTTTAAGATGGATCTGTCCTCTTTAAATTGCTTTCTTTGATGTCATGCATTTTTTCCCCTTTCCAGTAGCTTATCGGAAGGTGCGCTGCATTAAGCTAAATCCGTGTCTGGTATTACATCATGTGCCCTCAGCCGAGTGCGGGAGATGATGGTAATTCCATCTGGATTGCTGCTGATATTAACAAACTGCTCAAGATTTCCTCTTGCGGTTTAATGTGCATTGCAAAACCCTTGGTCCTGGATCAAACAGATAATGACTTAAGAAATAAGAAAGCGCGTGCACTTGTGACATCCCAGGAATTACTAACAGAAAAAAAAAAACTTAGTAGGACATCAGCCTCATCCATCTCCCCAAAGAGGGTAGGAGTGTCCTCCGTGGTATAACTTATGGCCATTTGCCTGCTGTCATCTCCTGTGCTCCAGATATGTGGCTTCCTCATTGCCACATAGGAATTTAGGTTAAGTCGGGGCTAAATTCTGTAGCATCACAGGATTCCACATTTGCTGCTCCTCTGCATCTTCCCAACAGTGCTGCTTGGTTGCAGCTGGACATTTGCTCACCAGCACGGGAAGACCTTGGCTATCCCTTCTTGTGTCCGTCAGCAGCTTCCATTTGCCTGCTTACACCTCTCAGAGGTGGGTTTTGTCTGAGGTAACCTGGCGCTGCCCAACACCACCATGAATTTGACTATGGACTGCGTGACGTCGCTTGTAGGTGTAGATGCAGAACCATCGTTCTGTTGGCTTGTACCCTTAGATAAAGTGGTGGTGGTGGTGCTGAAGCTCTGACTGGTATGAAGCTGTTATTGACAACCCAGACCTTACAGAAGAGCCTTGCTTATGCCCGCAGCACGATGGCCACATGGTGCGTTGTGGAATTTGGATGCATCAAACCCTACTGGAAAACCATCATCATGTATTGAGTCACTGGAGGGATGGTTGCAAACAAGTTTCTCTCACCCTTCTAAAATGTGACGGAAGTAATCAAATCTAGCTGTGGCCCGGGGACAGTGACCTTAATTTAAAATCAATCACAGATCCCTCTGTCAGTGATGGCTGATTGCCCCACTCACATCTCAGGTCGATGCTCTGGCAGCCCTGCCATCCCCAGTGCTGTCACACAGCTGTAAACGCCATGTCACCTCCATGCTGGGGAGGTTGGCATTGTGCAGCCTCAAGCACTGCTCCATGATTTTGAGAGGGGAGTTTTATTAGGCGTTTGCTCACAAAACTCTACAGCGTGCATGTCCAGCATTTTGGCTTGCCTGAGCTGTTGTCACAGTGTTCATGCAGTAAAACTTGCTCAGGTGCATGGGGGGGCTCCACACTTGGTGCACTTTGAGCCTGTGTGAGCTTCGTTGGGAGATCAGGTGGCTGAGAGAACGATGGAGAAAGAATTTGCATGGGCTGTATGTATTGCCCCTGCTGATGGGCTCTTGCCATTTCCCTTTGCGAAAGATGCAAAGCTTGAAGCACTATTCATCTTCCTTTTCTTTGATGCTACGACAATGCTGTGCGGCAGCAAAATAAATGCTGCCAGGTGTGGTTATTAATATGCCAATCCAGGATACACTATAGGCTTTAAATCAGATCCACAAATTCCATGTAAGCACTCACACTCTAAGTGCTGGGTAGAGAGAGCTGATAGATGGGTGCACCTGTGCTGCTGTGGGCTTTCAGAGCACAGCAAGGTGCTCGTTGTATGCAAAATGGGAATTGTGAGCAGATGGGATTTCTAGTGGCGGAAGTAATTTTCTGGTTTTTGTTTTTGTTTTTTTCCCAATAATATATAGATGGTAGGAAGCCTGTGACTGCTCTAAATTGAGCGCTAAGCAGCTTTAAAATTGTTCAAGGCATTATCTATTATAAGGAAGTTTATAAAGCTCCATCTCCGTTATTTGAGTTTTCATGAGGTCATAATCCACTTGACCCTTGTGGTTTATTTCATCCCTATCGTCCCTCGGAGGAATTATAACCTTTACCATTACCACTTGCTAAATATATCAAGGGATTTTAGTGACATTATAACAAATCACCAAGCTCAGCATTGTTGCTCATAATGTGACCATAATACCTGCTGATTTTTGATTCTTTGCCTTTTTTCTGACGTCATCTGAAACCGAATTGCTGGCTTCCTAGGAATTGTTTTGGGAATCAAACACTGAATAAACTCAGGAATACTGAAATCAACCACTGTGGCTTCAGGTAACGCTCCTCTCACAATTATTATTTTTTCCAATTATGAGTGTTCATTAGAAATCATACTGTATCTTGATTATCCTGAAAGCAATTATTGAGGTGATCAAGGGTATCACAGGTAAGTCTAGTACGTCACTATGTGTGGCTATTTAAAGATAAAACACAGAGAAGGTAATGAAATGTGAGAATCTGGAATAGAAGTAATGCATATAATTATGTTTCTTTCTACAGCTCAGTCAGTTTTCCAGGTGGGTCCCATGTCAAGCCTGCACGAGATGTTTGTAAACCTATAGAGAGAACTTGCCATGGAAAAGTTGTGCAGTCTGTCAATGTGCCTTTGTGCAGTCACTTCAGGACCATCTAGGATTAGATCTTGGTCTATTTTGATGAGCCATTCATTGTAAAACTGCCACTCGGATCCAGTCAACTGGATCTGGATGTATGGCACCATCTCAGCTGATGTACAGCACGATGCCTCTGAACAGAAATTCCCATCTGATGAAAACCTCAAAATCTGCCACTGGGGAGAGAAGGAGGAGTACTCTGTCTTTGTCCTGCAAACCTTTTTACTGTGGCCAGCAGGGCCATTGGGGTACACTTTAACATCCCCCATCAAGCCACAGGCTTCATGTCTCCAGCATTATAATTTACATCTGTGCTAGTCACTCTTTTCAACCTTTATGGTCAGTGGAGAGGAATAGGCACTTTTAGGATGCAATCCATTTGACCTTTCTTACGCATCTACTTTAGGAAGAGATAAATCACTCCCCCAAGTGTCTGCATTTTTCTGTTGACCACAGAGGGATTGGAGGGTGATTTGTTCAGAGTCAGGTATCAATATTACAGACTGTCTCTGTACAATTAGGTGAATCCCAACATGGTTTTCTGCACAATGACGATTGAAGTGCTTTCCAAATAATTTTATTCATGTATCTTGAGCATGCAAAGCAACATATATTTTGTCCTTCTTTTACAGTCTGTATGTTTCAGAAGCATTACTTTAGCAGGGTCTACATTTTGTGTCTGAGTTGGTCATGTTGGTGTTCCGTTCAGTACTGTCTTCAGCTTCCAACTGGGAAATGGGCAATTTCTGCACTTTTTCACCCTGTGGCTTTCACCAACTATTCGTTTGATTTAATTTACAGGTAGAGGAAGGGCACATTTTCCAGCAAAGAAATTAATAGCATTAAAAACATCTCTTATCACTGTATGCAGCCAGAAATCAAAGTTGAATGTGCATATGTTTGTGGGTTTTTTTGTTTTTTGTTTTTTTGTTGTTTTGTTTTTGTTTTTTATCACAGGACAAGGTTTTAAATAATATTAGTAATGAAAGATCTGTAACTGTACTGCCATAAGCACATTAAGGCAGTGTACAGTACATCTCAGAAAAGGCCCAAGGCTCAGATGTCTATCTCTGTGTTCTTGTATTCCGAACAAGCAGTGAATAATGCATTAGTTTTGCTTCAAGCATCCTATTTTGAATATGCTTTGGCCAGAATTATTAGCTTTCATGTAATGTGTATTGTTAACAGAGGTCACGCTCTGTGCCCATCCAGTGTGGTCTGCAGACGTGCCTTGGTACAGCACACAGGAAGGCTTTAGGAGAAATTCTCCTTGTTGGTTGTCCCCACAGGATCCCCTAAGATTTCCAGATTGGAGGCCAGATCCAACTGAAAGCGGTTGGAACCTCCTTCCAAACACCACGGCTCATTGGCTCAGGCTCAAAATATTTAACAAAGCGAAGGAGGGAACATTTACATTGCATTGACACGGGAAGACTGTTGCTTTCTCTCTACCATCCTGAGACCAGCCACCTCTATACCCGGACACACTACTGGGTGTGTATGAGCTGTGCTGAGGACATCCAAAGGCAACTCCCTGAAGCCATCCTGCAGCCTGCTAAGGAGAGAGTACTCTGAAAAGATCCTTCCCTAAGGACAGCTTGGGGAGGGCCACCAGCATCCTAGGACTGGCCTTAGTTATGTGCTGAGCAGGGGCTGGCTTAAGAGCAGAACAGTGCCTGGGGAGAGAACCTGCTCTTGGTTGCTGTAAAGCTGTTGTGCTTTCTCCTTCTACAACTGTGGTGGTCTGAAAAGTGAATTAGCTTGCAAGGAGCTATTAAGAGAATGCTATTTAAGATACAGGGTATAATTTGCAAAAGAGTAGGTGTTTACACATCCACATATACACACACACAGGCACACACATCCCGTATTTAAGTTTCCACAGCTACCGCTGGTGCAATGCAGCCAGCTGTTAAATCCGAAATAGCAATGAGAGCACATCATACGCCCTCCATATTACCATTTGAAAGGGACAGTTCCTTGGGAGGATGGGAATTTGACAGCATATGAATATGTCTGAGACTCTATTAGGCACTAATTCAGCAGGACTGGCTGAATGAGATGAAGAAGCAATGAGGAGAAGAGAATCTCTTCAAATTTGAGCTGATTGGTAATTTTGATGAAAGCCCTTTAGTCTCATTCACTGACTGTTAATTACCTCTGGAAATTAACATTTATTTTTCTCTTCAGGAGATGTTCAGCTGCCAATATGGAAAGATTAATTAAATTTTTCCGTGGATGAAGGTGAAAGGAGGGTCCTTGTGGTCAGTGCACATTTTGGCTCTGGAGGCAGGTATGTTGTGACAGCTCCCCTTTGGAAAAGAGCAGTTAGTGTAAGGGGATGATCAGTGTGTCCCTGTCTTCCTGGGGTGGGATGGCAGGCCAGGTGCTGTCGGTGGGGAAGGCAGGGTGTGGGAGTGCTTTGAAAGAGGGGAGGGAAACGACAACGATGACTGGAATTAAACAGTTTGGAAGTAAATTAGGGGAAGCCTCTTGCTCCACCCAATGAGAATTAATTAACAATTCAGGACAAAAGTATCTATGCTTAAATCAAAAGGAAACCCTCAGCTTGGGCCCATGTATACAGCGTATCACAAAAGTTAATTGATTCAAAAAAGTGGTAACTTGAAGCTCACATTCATAAACTGTTCATAAATGCGACAGCTTCTCCTACCAGTTCTCATTTATTTGATCTTGGCTCAGCCTCAAAAGCTGCTTTTGTCAGCACTAATGATGGCCCTTCCACTGCTCAAGAGTTTATTTCCAATATCCACTATTATGCCACCCACTCCTGCTGTGCAGAACAGAAAAAGGAAAAAAAAAAAAAAAAAAAAGGAAGAAAGAGCAATGTCCTAGGGAAATGTGCATGTTTGCTATGGGCATTTGAGTTCTTGATTTGTAGCTGTGAAACCAAGCGTCTAGGCATAGCTGGTAAACTCAGACAGCATTATTAAAAGAAAGGAGTGCTCTGTCCCTATTTTTTTTTTTTTCTTTTTCTGAAAGGAAATCTTTGCATTAAGTTTTAATGACCAGTAAAATAGATGGGCAGTCCTTGGAAGCACAATAGATAGATCTCAGGCTGCCTGTGTGACGCTTGTGGGGAAGAGATGAGGCAGCTCAGAAGGCAAATAGGTCAAACAGACTCAACAGCTTTCCAGAAGCAGCCTGGCAGAAAGCAAAGCCCCACAAGAGAAGCCAGCGCGGTCAGTTGAAGCCACCCGGGCAGCCAGCTCCCAGGCTCGATCACTGCAGCACAAAGTGCAAAGCACGGCCCTTTGCTGACCCGGCTTGCTTTTGTTGGAGGAAATCCCAATTAACCACAGAGGCATGGGACACTGTGCATGAGGTTTAGCTGGCGGCAACACTGAAGGGTTTGGGGGGATTACACTTTGAAGTGTTTGTTACAGATGATATAACATAGTCCTTTGTGGTCCTTAACAATTATCTCTGTGTAGGGAGGAGGAAATACTACTTTGACCCAATGGCAAATCTACCGCTTACAGATTTTACCTGTAGTCTTCTCTATAGTGTGTTTTGAGATCGATACACAAGGGCACAACGGCCAGCCAGGGTTTGCTATACTTTGCGTAAGCCATAGTGTGAGAGCTTGCTGCCTGCCAATGGTGCCATCTTTTGCCTGCAATAAATTTGGAGATTAGCAATTTACAGTCTGTTCAGCTGAGTAAGTGCTGGGGAGGAGTGCTGCAAATTATGAGGAATGGCAGCAAGAAGCAAGTAAAAGTGATACGAACAGAGAAGATGGAATAGAAAGGGGTAAGAAACTCATATCTAGGGACTGGCATAGTGGCCAGTCTAGAAAAGAAAAGAAAACAAAAACAAAAAAACAACAAAAAAAGAAGAGACTTGACTACAGAGTCTAACCAACCTAGATCCCTTTTCATAGCCTTTAAAAAATGTCACATGTGAAACAAATATATATTTTCCAAAGAAAAGCACGGGGTGTCTCAGTTAGGTTTTTATGAATGTTTTCTGTTTCTTTCCCAGCTAAATCTGCTTATGTTTGACTCACTTCTACAAGTTGCTTCTTCAAGACAACATTTTTTGACAAATGCGTTATTCACCAAAAACATTCTCCCAGCTTTAATAGAAAATAAATAAATAAAAATTCAATGGACTGGAAAGAGGCCAATAGGCTTTGGTTCAGGCCTTGTAAAGCAGCAAATAAACATTTTCCACATGCTTTAGGAGAGCAAATGGTTCCTTGGTTCTCCACAGTCTGTCCGTAGATGAAGGGAGCTAAACACTTGAAGAAATGTGTGATTGGATTTGTTTCACTGCCAGTTAGGATGGCAAAGTAAGCTCCTTCAGGGTGGAGGTTAGGGAAAGGGTCTGCACCACAGGGCGGTGGGCATGGAACGGGCTGCCCAGGGCAGTGGGCCCTGAGTGCCGGAGTTCAAGGAGTGTCTGGACAGTGCTCTCAGACATTGGGTTTGATTTTGGGTGGTGCTGTGTGGAGCCAAGGGTTGGACTCCACGATCCTTGTGGGTCCCTTCTGACTCAGGATCCTCATGATATTCTGTGAATCTATGATTCCTTCAGCCTCTGGTGTGGCCATCGGGCTGTTCTTCTCTTATATGGTACACAGCTTCAAGTGTCCAGAAGTACAGTAGAAAGGTAAGTAAAAAAATTACACAAGCAAAAGAAATTAACACACATAAGTGAAACCAGGAATACAGGGGATAGCTGAGATAATTCTGTCTTATTTAAACTTGCTTTTAGCTTAATAACCAGTGTCGTGGTGAATGTAGTTTTAAGGCTGATGCAGCTAAAATGTAGTGTTTGAAGTCTAATGATGGGCAAGAGAAAAAATGCCCATTAGACATGTTAGATGAGCAGTATCTCCAGTTCCTAAAAGATAATGTTATTTTTAATGCATGGAAGATTTTGCCTGCAACACTCTCTTTTGAACTGGAAAGAAGAATCCATAGATTCTTGCATATAGACACATGTATACATGTATATATATACATGTATGTCAATGCTAGCACTGAATAAATGATTCAGAACTGAACCAGATGCACATGCATGTTATTATATCTACTTCTTGCTGCAACTTTCTTTTCACCGTGCAGAAATGTTCACCATGTCACATTCCCCCTCTGTTTGCAGTATTACCTGCCCTCGCTGAATCAGCCACCATACTTCTCCTGCAAAGCTCAAGAAGCCAGCAAATGAATAACAGTAGGCGCCTGGCACCCCATGTCATCATGATTCCACACAACATCATTTTATGATGCAAATGCACTCTGATCTCAATAGCATGCAATATATCAAACGTGTAATGTATGCAAAAATGATCCAGATAAGGGAGGAGGTAAATAAATTTGTTATGATTTTAATGATATACAATTTAAATGTCACTTCTGCTAAGCAATTAGGGTCTGAAGAGAGTGACCTTTGCACAGCACCCACATTGTCCTGAGGCATGTTTCTTCTCCATGCATTTATTACCGCCATGCATGATAAGGGGTGGTTGGTACAACACAAGCCCACCACTTGTGCTAGGACCCTTTCAGACCGAGGCCCACAGTGGAAGCGATGAGGCAGCCCCTATGCCATATCCACCTCCCTAGAGAGAAGCGATGTCCTGCGAAGGGAGGCAGCAGCCATCCGCCTTCTGTGCCTCTGCTGGCAACGTTGACAAATGGAGTGTGTGAGCTACCTATACCTCCAAGGCTATAAACTGCACAAAGCATTATCTTTACAGCTGAGGGATTTTAGTATGTGGTAAAATGCAGTTGCTGGTGGGAAATATTAACATACAGGACTCTGTTTTGACAAGGAAGAACATTACAATAATATAGCAACAGGCAAAGTCTACCTTCCAACTATGCCGTTGTAAGCACTTCCAAGAGAACTGACCATTGTGTGGCATCTGCTAGTTCATAAACAGTATGATGCATGGTGAGAGGGAGCAATGGGCTATATGCAACCATCTTCCCTCTTCAGTATTTTTTCTTCAATATTTGTAAAAGTTGTTGTCAATGGAAGCTGTCGGGGGCCCTGCTGGAGCTCACTGATGTTGGGTGCTGAGGGTGACGATGGCAAGGCCAGCCCTAGCAAGGCAGATTCAGTCAGCCCCTGTATCTAATCCATTCTTGGTTTTATAGCTGGAAAAGCTATCAAGTGTTGGGCAGATGGCTAATATTTTCTTTTACTATCAGCCTCTGTTGGATTCAGACCAATGATGTAAACACAAACAGCTCTGGCTCTCGGTCACCCAAGCCTCCTGCCATCAGCACTCCCAGCCAGGGTGATGTCATTTCCATGAACTAAGGAAGTGGGCATGAGTGAGTAAAGTAAATTGATTCACCACACAAGCTGGAAAACCGCTCTCTTAAACTGAGAGTGCTGAATGAGGCAATTGCTAGCTCATGTCTGAGGGCATTCAGCACGTGTTCACTATATGCTGGTTGTTTGGGGGCTTTGAGGGGTGGCAGAGGTGCTGGAGCACACAGGGCAACATGCTTTAAGCCATCTGGCATTCTGGAGCTACCTACAGAGAGCTTTTGTGATGCACACGTGCTGACTGGTTGAAGTCCAAAGCTGGTGGCCTGCCCACGTCTTCAGTGCTTCCATTTGCAAGCCCACCTCAGACTGATTCCAGTGAATCCAGGGGAAGTTCAAATAACCAATTAGCAGCTTAATAGTGCTTTGTGCTGTTTCTATCAATTACATGCATACATGATTTTTTGCCGCCAGTTCTGCTTTGTGCTCGCATTGCCATGCCTGGGTGCATTAAACATGCTGTGATGGGGCACTGAAGTGTGGTACTGCTCATGCAATGGTAAATTCATGAAGGTACCTACCACTGCCTCCCTTTGAGGAAGAGTCACTCACCTGATTCTATCCTTGGAGGCTTAGACTAGATGATTCAGAGGTCCCTTCCAAACCCTACAATTCTGTAATTCTGTGATTCACCTTTCCTGACCTGCCCACATTGCACTGGGAATGCTCTCACCACTGCTGCAAACTCATAGCACAGACAGCAATCACAACTGCTTGTAGTTGAAAAACTGGCCCTAGAGGGACCCTGCCATTGTCCCACCTTCCATGCAGCACCTGCCTTGGTGCTGCTCCCCCACATCCCACATTGCATGCTCCCCCAAATCCCTGCGGCTCATTTTCCCAGAGCAGCAGCAGTAGATCCCATGGTTCAGGCACACTTGATGTTTCTTGCTCCGCTTTGATATGACAGTACATATACCTCTGGGGTCTGTGGAGATATTGGGAATATTTGCCAGGAACCACACTTAGTTTTTTTTCCATTCACAGAATAGAGAAAGAATATAAAAGAATAGACAAGGAATGTTTAGATCCAAAAATGTTACTGCCCAGACTTAGCTGTTTAAAACTCCAGCTTTCAGAAAATATCCCATACTAGAGGGGAAGAAACTCATGATATCATTATTTACAAGTCTTATGGGGAGTGGCAGAAGGAACTGGGATTGTTCAGTCTGGAGAAGGGGAGGATCAGGGGAGACCTTATTGCTCTCTACAACTGCCTGAGAGGAGGTTGTGGTGAGGTGGGGGTTGGCCTCTTCTCCCAGATAACAGTGAGAGGATGAGAGGGAATGGTTTCAAGTTGTACCAGAGAAGGTTTGGGTTGGATATTAGGAAAAATTTCTTCTCAGAAAAGGTGGTGAGGCAGTGGCACAGGCTGCCCAGGGAAGAGGTGGAGTCACTGTTGCAGGAGGTATTCAAGAAAAATGTGGATGTGACACAGAGGAACAAGATTAGTGGGCATGGTGTGATGTGTTTGTGGCTGGACTAGATGATCTTACAGGTCTTTTCTAACCTTAATGATTCGATGATTCTATTCCCAGTCCTTAAACCATAGACGTCTGTACCATTAATAGGAAAAGCAGCCCCTCTAATCTTCAGCAGTGTTTTATAACATTTGTAGGTAAGCAGCAGTCCTGTATATTGTTGGAGAGGTATTTAATTGTCTTATTTTTCAAAAGCATTTTTACTCATTTGTTTAAAATGCCATTATGTGCCAGGTCCTCTCTTTTTAGCTGGTCTGCCATCCCAAATTCTTGTGCATGGGGATGGAGTGATGATGTCCTTACCCTGGCTCTTGCTGCATCTGGAGCCTGCATGCACCTGCTATAGAACAAGGGATTCAGACAGGGTGGAGAATGAAAGCATCTAAGTTCTCTGCATCATGCTTTAAAATTGATTCTGAAGAATTGTTATGAATTAATGTAATGCTGCCATAGACTTTGTTTCAATAATCAGTGAAAAGAGAAAGAAATAGTTCGTAGGGTGTAAAAGAACAGGGAGACATAAAAAACAAAGCATGTAAATTATAAGGAGAGGCGTTCAGTTCTCTCATCTGAAGTATTGGGTCTGGAAGGCCTGAAGAGGAGTTCTCATGTGATTCTGCAGCAATACCCACGTTTTGTACTTCCAGCAATCCAGACAATAGCTGCAATCCAGCCTATACTGCCTTTCAGAGGTAACATTAATTGGGCGAATGCTATTAATCAAGCCTAACTCACCCTTAGACTTCTGCGAACCTGGCATTTGCTTCCTGTTTGAATCAGAATTCTCTAAAAGCATGGGCCTTTAAAAAAGCTCTACTTGGAATCCTTCCCCCGCTGGTGATTTTTCTCAGGCCCTCACGCTCGCGCTGTGCTGCTGCTGCAATCACTGGGAGACAATTGGAGGTTATTTTTAGACTGCCTGCTCTGCAGCGCTGACATTTGTAGGTTAGGCGTACCAGTTGCTGGCTGCTGCCTCTATCTTCCCTAAATATTTCCCTTCCAGCAGCTGGACGTCCCCGTCCTCCTTCCCCAGTCTTTCCCTGCAGGTATCAAAGTATAAATCCACGTTGCGTCTGTCAGTGTTTTTAGTTGAGCGGAGCTAGAAATGTCCTTTGAAAGGCACAGTCCGCTCATGTCCTTCCACGCAGCACGAAAATCCCAACGCAGCACACATCCATCAGTGCATAAGGAGCTCAGCATGCTCTGAGTTCCCTCAGGGTGTGCAGAAAACCTTGTGTGGGCCTAACTGCTGCCTTCACCCTGCCATGGGTAGCAGCCATGGGGAGGATGCAGGGCCCTGGGGTGGGTTTGGGTGCTGCCCTGAAAAAACAGAAGGTTTTTTGGGGTACAACAGACTGTGTGCTGCCATTTGTCCCTGTGGCTAAGCCTCAGCACTTGGCAGCACTGCGACTGAGAGTGCTGAGCCTTCAGCTCCTTGAACCTGCTGGGGTTTGAGCGAGTGCAACGACCTGCTAAGCCAGGGCAGGAGAAATGGCTGCTAAAATCAGAGTTCTACAGCAGATTAGGTTATGAAACTGCCATTAACCTACTCTGTGTTGTAATCTCAAATCCTTCTAAAATACTTGGCGTGCAGCAGTACAAACATTATTTTCCACTTTCAATTAAGGCCAAACAGAGATCCTTTTTCCAGTCAACCTCTTTCTTTTCCCAGTGCTTTTGGTGGAATAGTTTTTAAATGAAGATCTTCATGCAAATTGTGGCATTAATAAATCCAGGCAGATAATCATGCAGGGCAAAATCCATTTTCTCCATCTGGGACCTCATGTGGGCCTTTAGCCAGGTGAAACCCCTGTGCAGCCTGGTGAGATCCAGCCTCAGCTGCTGCAAAGGGACAGAGCTCTGCTGCCCTTCCCAGTGCTGGGGCAGCATTGCACACTTCTCTGCCCTAACTATGACAACATGTTCCCAGCATGGGGCACCTCCAAAATTTTCCGAAGAGCTGAACTAGAGGGAGATCACAGAATCACAGAATCACAGAACCATTAATGTTGGAAAAGACTACTAATATCATTTAGTCCAACTGCCAGCCCATCACCACCATGCCCACTAACCATGTCCCTCTGCGCCACAGTGAGCTGCCCTGTTGCTGGACCTGTACTTCTTTCCACACCTTCCATCTGTCCCAGCAACATGGAGTGTCTGGGAGGCATCTGGCTGATCCTTTATGCCCTTACTGAGCACAGCTGAGGATGTCTCACCAGGAACAAGTGCAATTCTCATTGCATCAAAGAGAAACCAAGACTGAAGCCAGAGAAGCTGGAGGCCAGGCTATGGGAGGCAGAAGGGCAAGGCCATGGCTAGGCCACTGCTGACCAGGGGTGGACAGACAGAAACAGGCAGCAGTCTCTAGCAAAGTCAGCTGGGCTGGACCATGTGTCCGGACACACACTTATGGAAGCCTCTAGTTGTTGTCGCTCTTCCATTTTGGAAATATTCACAATCAAGAAGTGGTGCTGTGCCTAGGAACATCTCCTGTTCATACGCACAGTGGAGGGGAGATATGGGCACAGCAGTGAGAAATGTGCAGCCCCTCTTCATTTTTCCAGTGGTAAGCAGGATCATTCCTGTGTTTAACAAAAGTACACCTGTTGTCTAGTTTCCCAGCAGTGTTCATGCAGGTGCTGGAGACCCTGCAAGGATGCAAAAACATCCTCTCTTTCCAGCAGCAAAATAATATCACAGGTCCATTCACCCTTCTGGTTGCCCAGAAACAAATCCTCTGAAAATTCAGACTCTAAAAGCAGCTAAATGAAAATCATCAACAGGAATTAAGAAAGAGGGAAATGTGTTAACCAACTAATTAACTGATTGATGTTACTTTGGTGGTTCTCACCCCACAGTCAGCATCAGGTCAGCAAAATGTGCTTTCAAAAGAAATGATGCTAATTAAATACATGATAGAGCAGCCCATGTAATAATTAGCAAGGGATGAAGTGCCCGTTCTGTCCATTCATTGGGATTTTTTTGTTGGACCTGCAGATGGTTTGTATTTCTGTTTGTCTTTGTCTGCCTGAACCTTAGGCTACCTAAAAAGATCTTCACTAAATGTAATGTCCACATCCCCCCGGTTTCAAAAGCAGCAGAAACCCAAGATGCAGCCAGCATTCATTTTCTATTATGCAAATATAACTTCACAGTATGACACATCTGTGAGGTTTCATTTGGCTCCCCCCTGGCACAGTAAGCATCTACAGCTTTAATGCCTTTGATATACTGTTTTTGATTAGATTAAAGCTGATATTTATAGTAATTTCAGTAATGTCATTAGCTGTCACTGGAGTATCCTCCAATATTTTGTTTCCTCCATATGTTTTGCAGAAGGGATAATGAAATTTGACTGTCCTGCAGCCTGGGCATTGTTTTGGAGCATGGCTGCCTGGGATCAGTTGCTACTTGTCAATTGGAAGTGGTGACAACAAGTGTGCCCTCTGCATTGTTCAGTGCCTGTCCTCCTCCATCCTTCCAGAGATCAGGTTGTCTTCCCTGCAAACTGGCTGGATGGCACAATACTTCTTCAGACATCCATTTTTGGTATCCATTTTGTTGGTCCATTTACTGCAAGAGGACCCCCAAAAATCAACAAAGCTGCTGAAACAAGAACTTGCAAAAGCTGTCAAGAAGATAATTCATAGAATCGTAGAATCATTATGGCTGGAAAAGACCTCTAAGATCATCTAGACCAACCACTGACTCATCACACTACGCTTACTAAGCATATCCCTCAATGCCACATCCACACAGTTCTTGGACGCCTCCAGGGACAGTGAGTCCACCACCTCCCTGGGCAGCCTGTGCCACTGCCTCACCACTCTTTCTGAGAAGAAATTTTTCCTAATATCCAATGTAGCCTCCTCCGGTGTAACTTGAGGCCATTCCCTCTCATCCTATCCCTGTTACCTGGGATATGAGGCCAAACCCCACCTCACCACAACCTTCTTTCAGGAATTGTACAGAGTGATAAGATCTCCCCTCCTCTTCTCCAGGCTGAACAATCCCAGTTCCTTCAGCCACTCCCCATAAGACTTGCGCTCCAGACCCCTCACAGCTTTGTAGCCCTTTGGACGTGCTCCAGGGCCTCATTCATTCAGTCCTTTTCTCTGTGCCTCGTTTCTGCCAGGAGAAGGTCCACTGTGCCGGAGGGAGGAGGGGCTGGTGGGAGGGAGGGCGGACGGGAGAGGAAGGCTTGGGAAGAGGGACTGCAGACCAGCAGGGTATTTAGCTGTACTGGGGAATGCAATGACAGGCAATAAATACATACAGTTTAACAGTTTAAACAAAGGTGGGGAATTATTTATGGTAGGACAGTGAGTGTTGGCCAAGGGTCAAGGAAAGGAAAACTTAGTTTAAATTTCTGGGAGGAGAAAATATTGGGTACATAGCATTACATAGTACATAGAGTGGAGGCACTGTTGTGGTCTAACCCAGCAGGCAGCTCAGTACCACACAGTTGCTGCTATCCACCTCCCAGTGAGACGGGGGAGAGAATCAGTTGTGTTATCAATATTGCTTTTCTCCTAAAGTGAAAATACATAATCAGACTAGACACTATGAATTAAAAACCCTCTATCCCAGCTGAAGCCAGGACAGACATGTAGCATATCTCAGTGTCCATGCCTAATCTGAAAGGTCCCAGGTAGGAGAGATTTGTTGACAGCACAGGGAGTGGGAGAGGGACTCTGGGCACACTGCTGAGGGTTTTTCCCTTTCTGCTCTCAGTCCCATCAAGCAAAGCACAGACACTTGCATCTCTCTGAAGTGGCTGTGTGTAGTTACTGGTGGGATTAAATAATCCAGTTTTGGAGATTGTTCTGGCTTCAAGTATCTTAAAGCTACAAACACACCATATTATTTGAAAGAATACATGTAGCTCTGGCGTTTCTGGCAAGCAGTATGCACACTGGAGTCACATTATTCCTGCAGTATATAGATATTCATTCCCCAGGAGTAGGTGGGGGTGAAGGTTTATGTGCCACTGACTTTGTTTAAGTGAAAAAGATTGCTTGGCTTTGCATTAATCTTTCAGATCCATTTCTCAGGAAAAAAAAAAAAAAATACAGCTTAAGAAATGCCACAGATATCCCCTGAGAGTATTTAGAGGGGGGACAAAATGGACATTAAAAATGTATAGATAATCTGGAGTCTCGTTCTTAATGGTGCATTCTCTAATTGCGTGTCCTGGAGGTCTGACCCTCTTACATGGCTGTGAGCAGGAGGTAGAGCTGGGGAGAGCAAGCAGGGGAAGCCCCTGGCAGCCAGAGAGATTATGGCCAGTGTCATTGGGGATGGCTGAGCTGTAGCTTCCTTGCACCAAGTGCTGCTACTTTCATCTTTGGGCTGCTGTGCTGAAGAATGCTTGCTCACCTCCTCCTTCTCAGAGCTGAGGATGATGTTCTGGTCACAATTATTTCATTTGGGTCCTTGAAGAGGAGCTTGCTAGGTGATTAGAGCAGGTCCTTCCAGCCAATAGATTTTCTCTGTCTTTATACCAGCATAAACTGAGAGCAAGTGATCATCTGCTCCATGATCAGTCAGTAATGCTGGCAAGTCCTTTCAGTTGGCAGTTCCCTTGGGAACAGTATATATTTTTCAATCAAACTGTATTCCACCACTGGATCGCTATACAAAGGTAAATAGAGCAACCCACCTCCCTCTTTGTTTTTGTTTTTGTTTTTGTTTTCCAAATTAATTTTGCATTTTTGAAAACAAAAGTGTCATTTCAAAATAAAAACTGAACTCTTGCTTAGAAGCTGTCAAATATGATTGCTTGCTTTTTGGAAAATCACTCCTCTGTTTCAAAATCTGGTCCAAAAATATGTAAACAATACTTATGTATTTTCACATATACTTGTTTATCTAGGAAATATATTCATATGAATACGTGTTTATGTTTTGCATATAGCTATTGTTATAGAATCATGAAATCACAGAGTGGCTCGGGTTGGAGGGGACCTCAAAGCCCACCCAGCCCCAACCCCTGCCGTGGGCAGAGCTGATCCCCACCAGCTCAGGCTGCCTAGGGCCCCATCCAACCTGACCTTGAGCGCCTCCAGGGGTGGAGCACCACAGCTTCTCTGGGGCTTCTCTGGGTTCTCTACTACATTAGCTTTGTGAATATTTTCAGTTATCACAAAGGTTAATCTGTAGGAACTATAACTATCCCCATTAATCTCAGCTACGTGTGTATGTCTACAGATCTTCCTCTTTTGCATTTGTGCTCTTGAAACTTCAAGGTTTAATGCACTGGCACTTTTTAGTTCTCTTATTAATCTCTATCACTGAACTAACCTATCCCTGGAACATTCTGATCAGACTTGTCTCAGCTCAAGCACTCATTTCTCTGCACCCCCTTCTCCTTCCCCCCCTCTCCCGCCAAGCAAACTCTTTCAGCTGGTTCAGTGCCAGTGGTGCACATTTCTCAGCTCAGGGCCTGTTTGTGACCTCTCTTTTCTCAGAAGTTTCTTCCACTTCTGATGAGTCCATGCCTGCCTGCCCTGGACTCTCCCTGTGTTTCCACACGCAGGAGTACCACAAAATCCCCATACTAAGCATTGGGGGGTTTGAAAAGAGAAATGATGATTGTTTTCAGATTGTTCAGCTCTCCTTCCTGATTAACGTCTCATATGGAAGGAGTTTATGTAAAGCTGATGTTCACAGGCTCGGCAATATGCAATATCATTCTCCACCAAACAATTCTTGTCAACACTGATAGTCTTTTCCTTTGTTGGACTCTTGGTGAAAATTGTTGGAGCTCGTGTTTCAGTGTTCCCTCTTCCATTATTTATAACATACTGAGTTACAAGTGACAACTAACCAAAACACAGCTACACTTCTTGGTAGATCTTTCATTTTCCATGTACTCAGAGCACAGAGTTTGCTCTTTTTAAAGCACGGATGCTTAGCCTAACCATCTCAAAATGTAATTAAAACATAAAATAGGAAAATTTTATAGCTGTCTGCCAGATGTCCCGAAGAGTTTCTCTGAGGAAAAAGGAGGTAATCTGTTCTCAGCATCCTCATGGCTTTCTGCAACATTCACCCTTTGGGGCTGGCAGAATTTACTGTCTACTGGAGGCAAGTCTTTTTGGGGAGAATTTGTACATAATTGCAGTCTTTTCTTTCATGGCCAGCAGAGGCTATAAGCCACTTCCTGAGATGCCTGAGATGTGCCCAGCCCCACTGTCTCTGTTTGCTACCAGCAGTCCTCAGCATCCAGGCCCTCATGGAGCTCCTCATGAACTCACGTTGCAGGCTGGTAATTGCCATCCCCTTCAGTGAGGATGTCCCACATCTTAGCCCTGATGGATAGGAAGTGGTGCAAAGGGAACTGTCAGCCTGGACCCTTTGGGAAGGCAGTGTTGTGTGTCGCCATCCTGCATCTCCAGCGGAGGTGGCAAAACTCCACTTTCCAGGGCTTTTATTGCCTTATAAGACTGAGGCAGTGATGAATGGTGTCCCTCAGGGGTCAATACTGGGACTGATGTTTAATATCTTCGTCAATGACATTGAAAGTGGTATCTAATCACCCTCAGCATTTTTGTAGATGACACCAAGATGCAGGGTTCTGTTGACACACCATAGAGATGAGATACCTCACAGACACCTGGACAGGCTCAAGCAGTGGGCTGAGATGAACCTCAAGAGGTTCAACGAAACCAACTACAGGGTCTTGCACTTGGGTTGTGACAACTCCCACTATCAGTACAAGCTGGGGGATGCAAGGGTGGAGCACAGGTCTGCTAAAAAGGACCTGGGGGTACTGGTGGAGGGAAGGATGGACATGAGCCAGCAATGTGCCCTCACAGCCCAGAATGCCAACTGTATCCTGGGCTTCATAAAAAAAAACATAGCCAGCAGAATGAGGAAGGTGATCCTTCTCTTGTACACTACTCTGCACTGATGAGATTTCACCAGGAGTACTGCATCCAGGTGCAGAATCCTCAGTACAGGAGAGGCATGGAGCTGTTGGAACGTGTCCAGAGGAGGGTCATAAAAATGACCCAAGGGATGGAACACCACCCCTTTGAGGACATACTGAGAGAGCTGGGGCTGTACAGTCTGGAGAAGAGAAGGCTCTGGGGAGACCTGATAGTGGCCTTGCAGTATCTGAAGGGGGCTGTAAGAAAGATGGGAGCAGACTCTTTAGTAGGTCTGTTGTGATAGAACAAAGGGGAAATGAGGAGAGATTTAGATTGGATACAAGGAAAAAGTTTTTTATGATAAGGGCAGTGAGACACTGGCACAGATTGCCCAGAGAACTGGTAGACCTTGTATTTGGAAACACTCAAGGTCAGGCTGGATGGGGCTCTGAGCACCCTGATCTAGCTGTGCATGTCCATGTTTGTTGTAGGGGAGTTGGACTAGATGGCCTTTAGAGTCCGTCCCAGCTCAAACAGTTCTATGATTCTCTGATAGTAAGTTTCATTGCCTGAGCTGGCTGCTCACCACATGCAAGCTCTCCCAGCCTGCAGCCTGCTTGCTGCTCTCTGCTTCCTGCTGACCACAGCAGCAGCTGATCTGCATCTCCGCTGGCGTGGTGCAGAAGGGGACGTTCACAGTATGTGAACCATGCAGGAAAACTGGTTGCAGCCAATATCACAGAGTCACAGAACGGACAGGGTTGGAAGGGACCTCAAGGATTATGAATCTCCAACCCCCCTGCCACATGCAGGGCCACATGGCGGGGAGTCGGGCCCAGCTGCCACCGCCGATCCGCTAGCGAGTTGGAAGAAGGCGGAGATTTTAATATAAACTGCAGTTTGTGCAGCTAGTGTAATCTCAGAAGTTATCCCCACCAGATCTGGTCTGGAACTGGGGCTGTGCAGGGCAAAGCTCTGTGGCACTGTGGGGAGTGGCACTAAGTGAAAGCATGGAGCCAGGCGTGCCCCAGAAAATGAAACTCTCCTCCAAAATAAATGTTAAAGCTGCCAAGGCATCATATTTCGGTGTGTTTAATTTCCTTTATGTTTTCACTTGCGCACCAAAGTACATTTGTGTATGAGAACGGTATTACAAAAGCATCCAACAGACCAGAGCTGGAACTGAGTTGAGATAGAGGGTTAAATAGTTCCTCATCTGCCAATACCGATACTAACACTTCCCCACAAAATATGTAGCTGAAGCCTCATTCTGTCAGGGAACTCTTTAGTCTAAAGGGTAGATTTTGCCCTAGTCTTTAGTTTGGCTTTGTTTCTTTTGAGTCCTAAAGAGCATGTATGCATCAGGGATTACAATAATTTTGGGACAAGCCTCTCATCTGCATGCTGTGCAGGGCAGCAGCTGGCAGATGTGCAACTGAATTTGCACCACGACAGGGTGTGCCCATTGCCCCAAATCCTTCTCCCCAAATCTTCTGCCACAAATATGCTCAGGCACCCGCAGCCTTCCATCAGCATCTCCTGACTTTCCAAAATCCCGCTCCTGTGTGTGCTTGTGCTTGTGTGGCAATTGGATAATTCTGGCATTAACCTCTTTGCTTAGGCATCCTCAGCTGCAAATTGAGGAATAACAGCACACTTCCGAGGGATGGGAGGGTGAAGATTAACCTCTACACTGCTTGGAAGCACTTTATACGGGCCAAACAATATAATCATCCTAAATGCGAGGCCAGGATAATCCGAGTGTTTTTGCAGCCCCAGAATCCTATTTAATTTCATCTGTTTTAATTAACAAATTTAATTTTGCATTATTAGGGAAAACAAGAATAAAAAAAAAATAATCAAGCTTGCATATGCTTTATTACAAATTATTGTTATCAGCCACCCCGCAGGACTCCAGTCGGCACTAAATATGAACAACGGTTAAATTACGGAGGTCATGGAATAGACACAATCAAAATGCAAACACTTTTTTTTCATGTGAGGCAGGAGCAAAAAGAAGAATCCTTGGAACATCCTTGGAGCTACCAAGACTGCAGAGAAATGTACCGAGCAAACTGTAAAACTGATTACAAGGCTCAAAAAGGCTAACATGCAATTTGTGTTCTTTTTATGTAGATTAAATGCATTCACTGCAGCTCATAGAGCTTAGATGCTCAGCAGGGATTCAGAGGGCTGGGTATCAGTCAACCACAGCCAGCCGCTAAACCACAGGGCAAAATCTGCTATTGTACATTAGAATAGTCACTTAATCTATCTTAATGGGTGAAAAACCCAAGGGACAAATGTATATTAAAATCAGGAAGTTAGTTGTAATGTTTAAGGAAAGCTGTAAATATTTTTTTGAGATAACACTGTAAAACATTAATAATGAACCTGAAATCCCCTTGCATATCTTTACGTTTAGCCCTGCAGATGCAGCTGCCCAGCAGCCCTGCCTGTCAGTGGGGAGGAAGCCCCGAGATGCAAAACATCGACCAAGTAAACAAGGCAGTGATGGAGCAGGATCTTCTTCTGTCCTGTGAAGGAAAGTTGGGTGGCTGGTGGCCTGCTCAAGTTCCCCTGTACAACTCCAACCCCTGAGGGTGCAGCCACCAGGGCAGAGATGCTGGTAACAGAGGTAGAACTGCCTCTGTGAGAATTACTTCATAAAGAGGAGGCAGTAGCTACGGCACAGCCCTTGTTGTGGCGTGGCACAGAAAATCCAGCCTTTGCCTGCCTTCTTCCCAGGATTGGCAGTTCATGGAAATCGGAAAGCAATAACACTACCTAATCTCTGCCTGAAAGCCTCCTATTTACTTTGCTGTTGTCTGGAGTATCCTCAGCCTCATCTAGCTTAGATCCTCCCAGCAGAAGGTTTTCTGCTCCTGCTACTTATATCCTATTTAGAGCTAATTGGGACCGCCTGCCATCATGACTCAGAAATAATTACTTTGCCATAATGAAGCTTCAATCAGGATTTTTACACATTTGTTGAGGGTGGCTGACCAAACCACTGGCATTCTTGCACACAAAGCCTAAAATGGCTCTGGGAGCAAGGAGCCCTGCCTCCACACATGTGAGTACACAGGGAGAGGTGCTCTGTCATCTGTCAGTTAATGTTATTTTGGAAGAGGAGGAAGAAAATGAATCCTGCTAAAACCTACAACATGCATTTCACCTTAACTGGGAATAGGATGGGGTTTTGGTCAGCTGTCTCCAGTGTCCCATCATCCATCTTATAGCTTCTCTTTAGATACTGGTAGATCCCCTACGGCACAGATGTGGCCAAGCAGGCCAAGACCAAGCAAAGGGGAAGGCAGATGCCAGCAGAAGGCTGGTCAGGACTGCTCTGGTCCTGTTGAAAGTATAGAAATTGGCTTTGGGAGCAAAGGCGGTTGTTGCCTTCAGCGTTGGCACCCAAGCAGTGAGTGGTGAAAGGAAAGGGGCCTGGCCTGCCATGCTGGGAGGTCTGGAAGTCTGAGTCCCCTTCATGCTCTGCAGCCAAATAAACACCATGCTCCTGCCACTTTGCTGTGATTTGCGTGGCAGAGCTGAGGGACAAATTGCTCACAGAATGATGATTTACTCACTTGCATGTCGTGAAGTGTATTTCATAAGGTGAAGAGTTTTCAGTGCTTCAGCAACCTCCCTTGCTGGTCGTACCAGCACAGGATGCCCAGAGTCCTGCTGGCTGGCCTTACTTCAGCCTACTGAGCCTCACAGATGGCTTGAGGACATCCTGAGGACAGACAAGAGTGGCTGAGGTCAGCAGCCCCTGTGACAAATCTTCCTGTCTCTCAGAAATGGCACATTTGCCATGCACTTTTCTGCAAGGGTATGTGTTTTATTTAGGTGAAAGAAGAGTGTGAAACTGCTGTTCTGCCTGTTTTCCTACATGCCTTATGAAAAGCAGGGTTCCATGTTGATAGTTACTCATTATACACAGATTGAATGTCAGGAATGACAAGTTTCTTTCATAACCTCCCAGTCTTCTTCACCTACTTGTCTGAACCTTCCACAAACAACAAGCAAACTATGAACATTTGTGAAGTCTGATTTCCTCTTTGATTCTATAAGGTCACTGAATCACATACATCACATAGAAGTGCATCTGCTCTGCCATTCCATTTTGCTCAATATCTACATTACACACGGAGGTAAAGTACAAACATTTGCTTCAGTGCAAGGTCTTGAAGACCAATCAAAATTGTTGTTACAACTGAAGCTCAGAAACTTGCAGTGTCTGCATCCTCAATTCAACTGGGAATTAGGCATTGTTGTAGTTTATATTTAATAGCTGCCTACTTAACTTATTGCTGTCCACCACTGTGTCATGGGAAATTTACTGGAATTATTAGACTGTGATAAGTTTGGTTTCCCTGATGTTGAAGAAGAGAAAGTTCTGAATTTCATAAAAGGAGGTACTGGGTTTTTAAGTCCACTTTTGGAAAAGTATTAAGACTAGCTTTTTTATTAGACCATTCAATTATTAAATATATTTTAAGCCTGGGATTTTCTTCCTTATGCGATACTTATCTTCCAGACATTGCTTTTTTCTACCATAACTGGAAATTGAAATGATGAAAGACCCTAAATTACACAGTCTGAGATATTCTGGCTAATGTCTCAATTTTAAAAGCCAATATACACAGTGGTATTTACAACTCTTGCCTGGAGAATGGTTTATTGTCATTTTCTTTTATTAAAGATGAAGTAGATCTCACCCATTTTCCAAGGACATTAAAGTCCCCAGCATTAAGGCAATCACATGGATCCAGTCCTCCTTGGTTTGTACCAGAAAGGACATCTCAGCAGAGGCCAGCCACACTTCTGCATCTGCCCAGCCTCCGTGGCTCCAGGTTATGGCCATCATCACATTGTCACCAACAACTGAGTCCACTGCATGCAGGACTCAAAGCATCTAATAGCCCTGTCTGTCACATTACAAAGCATACTTTGGATGTGACGATCAGAAATTCTTCTGGACTAGGTTTATGTGTTATGTGGATAGAAATAATTGACAACAGCTGATGTGTGAGTGGTCACTAGTAATGGATGATGTAATCGGCAGCAAGTTTGAGAGCACATGATTCACATTATAGTTCACTGCAGGTTCTTGGAGCTAATAATGGTGGATACTTAAATACTATGGTATTTATAAATATTGCTACAAACTTGCTACTTCCTAGTTCTTCATGGACATCACTAAATAGTACATCACGGCCTTTCTGATCCTGGGAGCAATGGACCTTAATGCGTGAGGTAAAAGGAATTAGCTCTAAATTTGACTTTGTCTAAGTGAATTACATGGATTATGCTACATAAATGCAAATAAAATGTGTAGGCTCCAGATGATGGTGATGCTGCATAGATCATAGGGAAAAATGAGCAAATGTGAATTAGGAAAGTATTAAAAACACTATGACAGCTTCTTGTGTCCTTTTACCGATAATACAGAAGGACTTGCCATGAATCCAGTTATCCATGCCCACAGAAAACCATAAAACCCCTCCTAAATGAGCCAAAACTGTGTTTTCAAAAACAAAGGTCTCTCATGCTTTCTGGGAGCTCTTCCAGATTGAAAACGAGTGTCACTAGGAGACAGGAAAGGTCTCTTGTCTGAGGACGTGACCCTCTCATTTCCATCCCTTGGAGACCAAACCTGAACCATGCCAGGTCTGACTCTGTATGCCCACCCCTTGCCGTGCTTGTGGTAACAGGCTGCCACATAGAGTGGAGAGACAAAAAAAAAAAAAACACTTCTTACTGGCCCAGGACTAATGTCTTGCTCTTCTTATCCTCCAACCAGATCATGATCTGTGGAAATTCCTGTGTCTGGAAGAAGGAAAAAGCCCTTGTCTAGGTGGCTGGAGATTTCATTGGTGATGGTGGGCTTTCTGGCTTAGTTTTCTGGTTTTAAACAGTGACCGTTCAGAGGAATGTTAGAACAAATCCAGAGAAGGTGGTGTAGAAATCAGAGGGCAGAGGAAACTACTGGGGATGCAATACAGATTAATTTAGCATATTGTTCTACAATTTATCACAGAGGTCTCACCTCCACATACTTGGAATGCGTTGAGTATTTACAGACAGGGATGAGAAGAAGCGGAAAATGACTTCCCTGTGCTTTGTATAGACCCATTTCATAAACCAGGATTTATTTACTGATACACAGTATTTCTGTCAGAGACACCTAAAAGTGTTCTGACCCATAGATTTTCCTTAAAATAGGAGTAGGCTGCAGGAGTCATACCTACATCAGAACGCTTGAAATGCCCAAGAAACAAATTGGGCTTGCTTTATTTCACAAATTTAAGCTTCATGAAGCACCCAGCATTGTGCAAATAATGCTCAAAGGGCAAAGCAGTGTTTGTGAGCAGTGTAAGAGGGATTGAACTTAGCAAAAAGCTGTCTCTTTTCAACTTCCTGCTTGCTGAGGTGAGCTATGAAACAGAGAGCACCTTCCACAAAATCCACGAGTCAGCAGGGCACGAGGGGTGGGCAAAATGGGCACAAAGCTGGGCTGGGAAATGGAGGAACAATAAGAGGGAAAGTGTTTGCAGAAGAGCAGAAGTTGCAATGTGTATCTAACTATCTCGAGATGGGAGAGATCTGTAGTTATCATAGCTGAGAATGTTTTATAGAGAAATTCAAAGAAAAATGAAAGGCAGGTGCTTTGGGAAACCTGGATGTTTTTCCCACTTGTGGGGGAATGTGTGGAAGCAGCTGAGGGGGAAATAGGAATAGCAGGACAAAGGCAGACCAAAGGCAGAAAGGAAGAAGGTCGATGGCTTCAAGAGCTAAAAGCCATTGAGGTCCATGTTTTATATGGGAGTTGGCCATATTGCCCACTTTGAGCTGCATATGGCTTCTGTGCTGCAAATGAGGGATGACTGGCCTTGTAGCTAGGGCAGTACCACCACCACCTCCTTGCCTCCTTCTTCATTCAATCCCCGCCCTCATTAGAAAACAAACAAGCAAGAGCTTCCTGTTCTCTCATGTACAAAGCCTTGTTGAAATGCTGGCTCAGAGTCAGAGATTTTTACTGAGCAAAACTTTGTCCCATGGAGCTGCACTTCATTTCCATTTCAAAGGGAAATGTTATCAATTTATTTACTGGAAATTCAGAAGGAACTGCCTTTACAACATGGCCCATTTTCTGGATTACTGAATATGCTCTAGTTTGTGGAAGTGTGCTTAAATCCATCTGTGGCTATATTTATTACAATTCCTTTTTTTTTCAACTTGCACACAGTCTGAGAGGGGGAAGGTCAACTGATGCAACCTCATAAAATCCCAGTGCAAATGTAGGGACTGTCAAGAAATTTCATATGCTTCAGATTTCTGGCATTTCAAAAAGAAATATTGATTGTCCTTTTCCCATTTGCCTGAAGCAGGTGAATGAAGAAACTTCTGAAGCAATAATTTATTGTGTCTTTACTGATTCACTGAAGCATTTATGAATATAGCCCAAAGTCTCTTGACATTAGCTGCCTGATATGTTATCACACTATTTCATACAGAAACTTGAAGAGCAAACTTGGCTTTCTGTTCAAAGCCATAAACACTAGACAGCCTTGTGCACAGTGAAGCAGGTTACCACGCGGTGCATCCAGGGAGGTTTTCAACTGTGATTTAACCCTTCTCTGGCCCACGTGGCTCTGTTCTATTGCAGTACTGTCTATCAGTCTCTCTTCCATGTGACTATAATTAAATAAGACAGTTAAGTAATTATGGTATTCAAGTTGCCAAATTTTTTGAGGAAGATGCTCCTGGGACCGCAAGTCTGTAAAGTGTCGGGTATCTCCTGTAATGGAAATCAATGGCTCTCAGAGCAGGATCATGCTCCCTATGTCTAAAGGTTAGGTACATGCTGGACGTGACTGCTATCTAACTGTGCAGTGACAGTGACCATCGTGAGGGGACTGAAATGAAAACTCACACAGTCATTCCTCATTAATGAAAGCATTTTAGTTTAACTTACACTTCAGAGGTGCCTAGGAAATTTGTTATTGAGATAAAGCAGTACATTTCAAAACCTGTGTTCTAAAACCAACACCCATTTATAATGCTAATGATGCCCATTTCAAAACAAAATTACTTCAGTCACAGCACAATCAGGCTTGAGATGGCAGCACTGATAGAGCAGTGATAAATGTCATACTGATTTGGTAATGTGTTTATGCCCACGTTGAGCTGGTGGCTGGGAAAAGGATGAAGTAAAGTCTGGGCTGGCCCAATAAACGTAAATGCTTTGTGCTAATCACACCAAAAAATGTTGCAAAAGCCCAGATGAAACCTAGATCCATGTCTGAACTTCAGCGGGAAGGTAATGATTTATGTCTACATATGGAATCCTAGCCTGAGGTTATATGTAAACTGTAACTATTTTAAATCTGTAGGCCTAAGTACCTTGTACTCAAGAGAAACATAAGAACTAGCAGAGGAGTCCTCTGAACGAAGTCTTCTAAGTTCTGGGAAAATCCTGAAAAGATGGGAGCAAGAGAGGGGAACAAAAAACAATCGAGAAGAAGATCAGGAGGGCCTCGAAGAAAATGTTGGCCAATATTTTAGAAAGCAAATGGAATGATGCAGAAGACTCTAAACCAGTTATCTTGGCACTGATCCCAGACATAGTCATAGGAAAGGCTGATAGGGGACACAATCAATAAAAACATAAAAAAATGAGAGCATAAAGTAATGCCAATCAACAACACTTTATAGAAAACATGTTTTGTCAAATATGCTTGATGACAGCATATTTTTCATGAGGTGACAAGTTGATAGGATTCGGAAGATTATTGCCATAAAGTACCTAAATCTTTGTGTTTGGGGGGGAAAAAGATCAACAAAACTAAAGTAGCTCCTATTCAAATAGTGATAAACTAGTTAACTAATTGATTGAAAGATACTGAAAGTAGGGAAGGGCGAGCCCGTATAAAGTGGTTGCAGTGGAGTCCTGTAGGAGTCTATTTATGCTATTTCATATAGCTTTTAGACCCTGGAGAGAAAATCCCGCATTTCTGCTGAGGAGGGCTGACATAAACCACAAGCATTTTTATATAGCATAGGCGTAATTATGAATTTAGAAATAGATGGATCAGGAGTGTAAGATGGAGGGGCTATGTTCTGGAAATCAGTGATGCTAAAATGAGCCTGGAAATCATGTGAGACACATTACTGAATAAGTTGTTCCAGTGTAATGATTCAGCCAGAGAAATGAAAAAGTTTCGAGAGCATTTAAGCAAGTAGAAATAGAGAAATGGTATCATCCCTGCATACAGTGAAATCATCTTTGAATGAGGACGTTAGCATAAAGACTACATCCAGCTCTGGAATCCAGAGCTCAGCAAAGGTCAGGAGGACTCAGAAAGATGCGGTAAGGATCCATGCTCTTTCCCAGCACAGGCTGTGGAGAGTGTGAGCTAGTTAGCTCCTCAAGACAACAGAAGAATGCAACAAGGTCTGGTGCTTGGAAGTCAAGTCTGGATACATCTAAAATAGAGGCGAGGTGTTCTTCTGGCAACACAGCGGTCAGGACTGGGGACCAAAATCCACACTGACTAGGTGCAACCTGTAGTGGGTGTCCTGGTGTCAGTGGCCATAAACATTTCCCACAGTGAGGCTGAAAGGCTCAGGAAAAAAAAAAAAAAAAAAAAAAAAAAAAAAAAAAAAAAAAAAAGACAGTCCTGACTCACCAGCCTCTCACATGCTCATCCACATGTATATTCACAGTAAAAAGTTGTTCCATAAAATGGGGTTTGAAATTATTGGCCACATTTCCTTGACACTCATTAGGTAATCTGTATTGCCTTGAAAGAAATTCACCACCGAGACTGATACGTTTGCCACACAAACTATTGTTTCTCCATTTGTAACACTGAAGTAATGCTTGGTAATCTGGGGATGTACAAAATGTTTTCTGGACCTGCAGAGTGTGCAGAAACATGCTCCAAAATTTCTCATGATGCAGCCCAGGAAAATGTTGCTAGCATAGCATTAATGGGATCCATACCAGGAAGGCTCATTCCAGCCATCGGTGGTTTATTGAACTGTTCTGCAGTAACTGTTAGTTTCTTTTTACAAAACAAAAAATCTTGGTTCTACAAGTTATTGTTTCATACAAATACAATAGAAGAATGGGTAAGAAAAACACCACAGAAAGTAACAGCAAACAGACGTTCTGCTATGGGGTGCTCACAGCTCATTTTAAACAGCCTAGCCTTAAAGTGCATTAGTTATTTCCATTAACTATTCTGACGCACAAAGGATGAAGCCACAGAGCTCTGTTTTCTCTGAAAAAATGTCTTGCTGGGAGCCTGGACTCCTCACTCTGCAGCTGTGGCCATGGTGAGAGGTTTGCCTTAGCTGAACATCTAGGATACCAAACACAGCAAAGGCAGTGGCAGCCCTGGGTTCTGCAAGAGATGTGTGTCCCAAGCACATGCCAGTTGGTGAGTTAATCCGAGCACCAGGGGTTTCCCTCAGCTGTCAATAAAATGGAAAAATGGTGATTCCTCCAGGCTAATTTCTGTGTGATTTGAAAGCTGTGGAAACACGTAACACTGGAGCAGGCAAAGAGCCGAACAGATATGGTTGCAACCAAAGATCATCTCCACACAACCAATCCCCATCAAACTGGAGCTAACATCTATATTTTAAAAGCAAGATATTTTTCTGCATATGAGTTGAAACAAATGATAAAATACAGGTGTAAGCAAGCCTTCATTGTCTTACTGTCCATAGACAAATGCATAATAAGTTCAAAGTAGGGCTGGATTCATAAGGCAACACTATGCTAATCTGTATTCGGGTCTCAAGCGTATTATCTGTAATTTACAACCAATTTAAATGGCATTAACAGTCTTCCCCTTATGGGAATTTAAATTTGCATCCTACCATTGAATTAAACACTGATTGCATATTTTCTATAGGGGACGTAATGTTCTTTGAAGCTTGTTTTGAATAATAAAGCATCTATTCATGCACATGGTGCAATGTGTTTCTTTGTCCTGCGTGTAATTGAAGTAAAATGTGAGTTAAAGGGATTTTTCCTCTAGCCACAGGTTTGTTGATTACCATCTATTTTCATCTATTCAAGGTTTTAAAAAGGAAAAGAAAAATACAGTAATCTCTTCCTGCATTTGGAACCTCATTTACCACTCAGAAGCTTTCTGAGAGCATTGAGGATGAACATTCAGGAGGTCAAGTTGCAGCCGATCTTTGGAGCATAAGAGAATAGAGCAAAATAGTCCTCACCCTCCTGGAAAAAGAATAAAATAAAATACTGCTGACCAAAAGCAGAGGGAGGGAGACAGTGTCGCATCTAACCTCAAGGAGAGCCTCGTAGCTGCTGCCCTACATCTAGCCAACTACTTCAGGCCAAGAGCTGCGTCGAGGATGACTTCGCCATTAAGGAAGCGGCTGGGGTGAAATAATACTGTTGACCTTTTCCATTTGATTTGTATAGGAGGAATAGCTGAAATAAAAGACAAACATGTGACTTTCTCCTTCCTGGAGATGAAAAATCAGCACAAAGGAAGCCTGAAGAGCAGGACGTTGGGCTGTGGCCTAAAGGAGATCCCAGCAGCACCCGCCAGCACTATGGCCCAAGAAGTCTGTCCTCCTCTAATGCTCCTGCAGCAGCTGTAGCCAGAGTGGAAGAAAACTTTTCTGATGAGTCTTAGGGGATATTTTTTGTATTTTGCTGTTCGCTTTCAGATGGAGGCATGCCTGTGCCTAGCAAAATTGTGGCTGTGTTAATGGCTCAGATATTCATGATCCTGGCATTTATCCAGAAATGACAGCGAAGGCAAAACATAGTTGATGTATTTGGCATTTGTGCAGTGATATCAGTAATGGTTTAGAGAAGCGGTTTTTATTTTTCATCACTCTCTGCTTTTTATTTTCTTGATAAAGCAGGGGCCACTGCTGCTGAAACCATAGCTTTCCCTCAATTCTTGGGATTTTTGGAAGGCCTTAAAAATGCAGAATGCACAGAACTCCAAGATGATGTGTCTTCTTCCCTATCTTCAAAGGTGATTTTATATCTCCTTGAAGAACAAATACTGCTTACAAATTGCCAACCACATTTTAGAAAGAGGCAGGGAGAACTGTGGACCGTGGCCTTGATCCCATTAGGAGAAGGTGTCAGATGGCGGCTGTAACTATATCTCTAGACTTAAACAGTTGCACAAGATTTCTTTACAGGCTACCTTAAATTACTGCAGTTAATATTGTATTGGTGCTATAAAACCTAGCGCCAGCAGGGCCGCCACTGTGTGCATAGCCAACATCAAAGGGCTCCAAAGCACTGCCTGCAGATACTGAGAGATAGGAATACCTGCTTTTTTGCTTTCAAAAACAATTTTTCATTGTACCACATGCACACAAGGGAGAGGATGGTCCCCAGACACCTTGAGACTAATTGCCATTTTGTTCATTTTCCCTAAAACAAATGTTTCCGGAATGTCTCTGAAATTCAGTTTGGTACCACAGGCCCACGGTTGCAGGTGGGAGGCCCTGTGTCCTTATAGCCTGTCAAAATGTGTTTCCCCTTCTGCTGTTTGCAGGAGGGTCACAGAGCTCTGGAACAGGCTGCCCAGAGAGGTGGTGGAGTCTCCTTCTCTGGAGATACTCAAAGACCCATCTGGACACTTTTCTGTGTGACCTGCTGTAGGAATATGCTTTAACAGGTGCTTGGGCTGAGTGATCTTCATAGGTCCCTTCCAGCCCTTGTGGCTCTATAATGCTGTGACAGGGAGCAAGAAGTCTATTAAATGCCCCCACACACCCAGCTGCAGGCCACAGGACCACAGCCACAGTGGCCAGTTCCCATAGCCATCTGGGAGCATCAGGCTATGCTCACAGCAGCAATGGGAAAGCCTCCTTGTCAGGATTCCCCACAGCTCAGCAGGAAATGTTTGCAATTCCTAGTGAAAACATGGCTTAAAGCAAGTTGTAGCTTCATGCCCTGTAGCCCTAGTTCCGGGGCAGTGCCACTGATATTGATTGCTGCTGTACTTATTTTTTTTTTTTTTTTTTTTTTTTTTGCTTTCCAGTGCGTCAGTTCAGGAGGTTTTTGGCAGGCATGTGGCAGATGTGCTGTAGGCCTTCAGCAAGATCTGTGTTCTGATGTGCTCCCTTCACTACTGGCTGGGGAAGATGAGCCACCCTGCAAACCGTGAGCATTTCTCCCTGTTTTTCTACAGATACCATACAAAGAGCCCGGCCTGATTTCCCAGTGGTACGCTCAAGCAGTGAAAGCAAAGTATATATTTTCCATCCCCTGCTGTTGACGTTTCCTGGAGATCCACACGTGTGCACTCACTGCCCACCATTTTCATTAGTGATGTGGAAGCAAACACAAAACCACGACGGTTAAAGCATGCCACTCACCCAAAGAAAGGCAGAAGGGTAAATAAAACTGAAAGGCTTGCTGGGTCACACAGGAAGCTGCACCCAAACAAGCTCAATGCATTTTACTGCAGGCAAGAGAGAAGGAAAAACAGTCTCCCGAATGCAGCACCTAGAGACAAGGGAATGTGTTAGGAAATGCAGTTGCCATGAAAAAGCACTGCAGGCCTTGAGAGACCTCAGATTGGTGGCTGGGGCAGCTGCCAGGGAGGGATGCATAGGCTGGAGGCAGAGGGCTCCTATCTGCAAAAACTGAGGGTGAAGGGATGGAGCCAGAAGACCTTTAGCCAGGCGTAATTTTAAATACATTTCTGATTTCAAAGAAAAATCTGGCAGACTTTTTCTAAACCACAAAGAATTCTGGAAACATTCGATCAATCTGCATAGGACGATGGGTAGTTTCTGGTGGCTTCTGACTGAGATGGGATGCCTTTCAGGATGTAGCAGCTGGGATTTATGGACTGCCATGCAGGGGTAACTGTGTGACATTTATATGGGAGGTTGGCTTCAGAAGATCGGATGAGCTCTGCTGGCTTTTGACTTTATTCATCTATGAAATTGCCACTCTGCTTTATAAGATATTATGAATAAATAAACAAGGGATGAGGTTGAGCTCCCCCAGAGAACCCTCCGCCTGCTTCTTAGGCCTCTGCAGCTGGAATGTGCATATAAAAAAATAGCAGGACAAAGGTGACAAAGCGGACTAAAACATCACCATCGCCATAGCAACAGTGGCATTAGCCTGACACAGCAGCAGAAACCAAAATGCACCCTCGCAAGGAATAATGTGCAAGTTAGGGAACTGCAAAATGCTGGCCCTGTGTTGCACAACGTAAACAAGCAAAATGTAAATGGCCACAGATTGCTCAATAAAATGACTAATTACTACTTAAAAAGAGGCTTTCTGCAAATAAATAGGATCTTAATAATCTGTAAAATCAATTTCCCCTAACACCAGTAACGAAAGGAAAAACAATCACGAGTTGCATATATACTAAAAATTTGCATTTAAATCTTTGCCTGGAATCAGAAACGATTAATACCATACTATTGTGTGGGCTCCCGGCTGCCCCTTCAGCATAACTCCTCCCTGCCTGACAGTAGTGCACACAGTGATGTGACTAACATCTGTCACATCTGGTTTGCTCTTTCTCTCATCTGCTCCCCGGGGATGCACTGTGTTCTGTGCAGGAGAGTATTTTGCATTGAGCTTCTTTTTGCCTTTTAATGTACACGCCACTCTGTGTTTCAATGAGAAAAGTTCAGGTCACAGAAATATCATGTGCACATGACAAAAGGAAGATTTTTCATCCCTTGTGGGATTTGGTATGGCTATCTCAGACAAAAAAAAAAGGGTGGAGGATCATCTTCCTCTTGCCCAGCTGACTTCAGAAAGGAGAGCTTTCTCAGCTCTGGGGAGCGCATAATTTTGGACAGCAACACACAGCAACAGTGGTGCTTTGGGCACGTGAATCCATGGCCCAGGAGATAAAAGTGAGAGGGAGGTGAGGCGCTGGCACAGCTGCCCAGAGAAGCTGCGGTGCCCCATGTCTGGAGGTGCTCAAGACCAGGTTGGATGGGGCTGAGCTGCTGGGGGGCGGCCCTGCCCACAGCAGGAGCTGGGGCTGGGTGGGCTTCGAGGTTCCTTCCAACCCAAATCATTCTGTAATTCTATAAGGATGGAAGAGACAACAAGGCTGTGTCTCTGAAAAGTGGGTAGAGGTGAGGGTTTGCTAGGCTTGCAACATGTTGCTTGCAGGGGCAATGCTTTGCTGATGCCCTCTCCGTTGTGAAGGCTTCTTGTGACAAATTTCTATGTCAAGCTGGAATCAATATGAACTGGACAGGCCCAGAGAGAGAAAAGCAAAACAAAACAAGAAATCCAGTGAAAGAAATGTGAAATAAAATGTCTTCCCACCACCCCTCCCTGAGTCCAGAGACATAGACTGAGGCTGCTGCAAGAGACTGGGACCTATCCCATCTCCCTGCACCACGAAGCATGCCCAAAACTAGAGTAGATATCCCGTCAACAAAGAGCAGACTCCCTTCCTCGATTAAACAAGAGGAAAAGTGGCAGTAAAAGTGGATTTATTTTTTCCCAATCTCAAATTATGAAACAGCCAGCCATCTCTAGGAGCTGTTAATCATAGAAAACACACCTGAGATGCTTTTAGATGTGGTAGAACAGCAGAGATGGGGCCTCAGCACAGTCAATTGGCAGCTGTAGCCCCTGGGGAGGAGGGCTCTGCTAATTACTTTCCAGGGATGAATAAAGGTTGTGCTGGTCCCCAGAGGTGCCCAGGCAGACCGCACCAGTGCGCCCTTGGCAACTCCATTCTCTTCAGTAGGATAGCTCAGATAGGGGTGGGAGAAACTCCATCAGGAAGAGGAGCTACCACCCAGCTATGCCTGGCTGATGCACATCCCCTTTCACAGCCAAGATTTATGCTGTACAATGCAATGCTGAGAACAAGGCTTGCAGAGTTTGATGGAGGTAACACACACATCATCAGCAGAGGCACAATAAATTGATAGTATATAAATCACAAGGATGGTCTTCTGACACAGCTAGAATTTCCATGCACCTATGCAATTTATTTATTCATTTTTAAAGTGTAAGCTTGAAATGTATTGAAATGTATTTTTATTGTAATGAGATTGTAACACATCACTTTTATTTACAATTACATCTCAACATTGGTCAAACACTCTTTGAAGCCAGTGGCAAAATGAAGGGAAGCAGGTCACAAAAGTTGACTTGCAATATTTGTGGTGAGATCCCATTGGTCACCAAACCTAACGTGTGCGATATTTTGAACAATTTCCATAATCAATTATTCTGTGAAATGACTTTTTTTTTTTTTTTTAAAGTAGATAAACCAGAGGTACAGTCCCTCAGGGGATATAAATTCTCCCAAAGACTCAGCCATACTCAGAAGCTTACTGCAGAGTGCTGTCTGACCGGGGAGACAAATACCATGTCCTCTTCAAAGTTACGTGAAGATAATTTCAGCTCTCAGCCAACGAATTAAGAATCAGCCCATCATAGATGGCTAAGCTGCTTCCATCTCCTTTAAGAAACATCTGCTTCTCAAACAGATTACCACAGCCAGTGGAAATGCTATTTTATTTTAATCTTCTAGAAAGAAAAAAGGAACATGATATGCTGGGGGGGGAGAAGGGAGGTGTGGAACCTTGCTCTCCCCCTGCTCAGTATGAAGTACAGCAAAGCTAGGGCTGGGCAGGGCTCAGCAGTCAGCTTTTTTGAACAGGGATCCGATCCATTGGAACAAGTCTGCGGCACAGCTCCCCCAAAGGCCAGGATGGCTGAAGCCACTTGGGAGCAGCAAGACTTCCCAGTGGAGAGTTCTTTTAATCCCTTACAATTGCCTGTTTCCTCCTTTTTTCTTCTGCATCACATCAGACATTGCCCACCTGTGCTCGCCTGAATTGCTGGCTAATAGCTGACGAGAGCACGGTTCACACTGCAGGCAGGCAGATGGAGAGAAACCAGCGATAGTGTCTGCCTCGAGCACAGATTATTTCCACTGACAGTTGGCTGATGCAGAACACCTCCTTGCCTCTCAGAAGCTGAGATCACTTTTGTTCCAGTTGGCAATACAGACGCAGATCTATGAGCTGTGTTGCTCTTCCAATTTTCAGGCCAGAAACCAGAAAAACCGAGGTTTAGTTGATTTCCATTTTTGTGGATACACACGTTGGCCAGCTGGACAAACATGATGTTTCTGTAGAGGTGGCTATGAGTCTTCATGGCCCCACACATAAGGAGGGGGCTGATGAAAAACAGAGCATTTCAGTACTGCCCTTCATTTCTCTCAGCAATTATATGGAAGTAAGAGCCCCCACCAAGGTGTAGGAGCTGGGGTGGCAAATGAAGCACCTCTAGCCCTGCCAATCGGGTGGCCCCATACACCATCAGTCTGCAGGAAAGCCCTGGGAAACCCATGCCAGGCTCTTCAAATTGAAAACAAAGCATTTGTTGTGCTTGAAAACTGGGAGCACAAACAGAGCCAGACCCAGTGCTCTGCACCTTTGCACTTTCCATCCAGGAATTCAGCCTCACCTCTGAAGTCAGCATTCAGACTGGGATGTAGGAATCCACATAAAAGGCTTTCCTCTGGACTTGCACTATGCTTCCTACCCTAGGAATATTTTATTCAATATTAAAATCAGCATTTTTGCTGATAAGGGGAACAAAAGGTATTTATTGAATTCCAGACAGGTTAACACACTGGTTTGGCACATTTGATATGTAACAGTGGGGTAGTACCCAAACTACTCTGCAAATACCTGGAGAATTTTGTAAATATTCCTGGATCCCCTGTCAGAAACTATATGTATATACATAAAAGAAGCAGATAGAGAACTTACACATTATATTCCTTTCCTTGGAATTTCTTAGCTTAATATTTTTGAGATTGTTGCACTCGTGTGCTTAGAAGTTGGGGTGACATTTGCTGCAGAGCTTACTTTCTAATTATCTTCTCTCTTTTTGTAGTTATTCACAGCTTTTAAAGAAAGTACACTACTTTGAAAGGGTGCATAATCTCATAGAAACTTGGCTGAGGGGACAAGAAGATCTCTCTTGCCCACAGCTAACCATCATAGGATCCCAGAATCACACAGCCACGTGTCCATCAAGCGCAGCCCCTGCCCCAGCAGCACACCCAGAGCAGGGTGCCAGGCCCACGGCCAAGTGGCTCTTGGAGATCTCCAAGGAGGAGACTGCACAGCCTCTGGGCAGCCTGTGCCAGTGCTATGTCACCTGCACAGCACAGAAATGCTGCCTGGCGTTCAGAATGAACCTCCTGTGTTCATTTTGTGCCACTGCCTTTTGTTCAGCGCACCACTGTCTCTATCCTTCTTGCCCCCCATTACCCTCTGTCATCTCCGTTGGTGGATTTCTAAAATGTTGGTTGCAGATATAGTTAAGCAAGTGATTTTCAGCCTTCTTCATCCTGGGATTCTATACTCCAACTCTGGATCTGCACCCTCCCCCTCCAACTCTCACACTCAGCTAAAACCTTGCCTGCCTTTGTAGCTGCACAGCAAGGGGAGCATGCTCCTGGCTCTGTAGTCTGCCACAGCACTGAGAACCACAGATGGACCACGTAATGCAATGCATTAACAATTTTACATATTTCATTGACTGAAAGTGTCTCAAAACTCAATTTTAGCCTGGAAATTACACAGGCAACCTTAAATGGCTGGCTTTTTGAACACATGAAATGATAATCAGCCTATTCTTAACCCAGTCGTTATATAATCTCATGGAGATCAGGAGGATAACGCACATAAGAAGGATGGAGTAAAGAATGTATATTGGCAATAATCTTTAATTAAAAAAATAACAACAACTGAAGTCATGTCAAGTGAACCTTGGAAATGTATGCAAATATATGAAAGGAGGAAAATGAGACAGTGAGCTGGTAACCGAACAGAGGGAAGCCTTTAAATGGCTTAATAATAGGAACACATTGGGAAGCAGTGAGGTTAATACAGAAATGACATAAAGCAGTGGGGGGTCTCAGGCTAGATTTATTGTGCATACTAATTGGAGGACATTGAATACCATATAATAGCTGAAAGATGGGGCTGCGGCTCTGTCAACATCCTCTTGCGCACAAAGGATGATCTGGCAGAATTTAATAGCTGCACAATATCGCTGAGAGTGACACTTTAATAGGTAACAAAATGCTGCATTTCAGCACGGTGCAGGGGAAACCACGAGAAAGAGAAAACGTACGTGAATTTGACTGGAGGCAGCACAATTTCCCCACCCTTTCTCAGCCAAAATAGAGAGCAAGCGTAGCCTTTTCCTAAGGCAAAACAAGCTTTAAAATGTCAGCACCAACAATCGAGACCACATTCTAAATCTTTTAATCCTCATAACCTTGCGCTGATGAGCTCAAGCACTATCTCATTAACATCTGGAATTATTTGGGCAGGAAAAACAAGCAGCCCTCATTTATCCTCATTGCCCAAGCTGAGATAAATGCAGACATTATACTGGCAGCTAATAGTGGTCACTTTGTTGACAATTTAGAAGAAATCCACATTGCAAGTAAATTATGGACACAGGAATTCATTTATGGAGATCGGGTGGCAGTCTGTGGACAGTAGCTTGCCAGACTCGTGAAATCTAACACGGTGGCTGTGACTGTATTCCCAGAGTGGACACCAGTTATATCAGCTACATCAGCTGGGATGGAGGCTATGGGGTGGTGGCTGCCCCAAAACCTGTAGGACTGTCAGATATGTCGCTGGAAAGTATGCCGCAGGCCTATACCCCCACATCCACTTGTTGGGATATGTTGCCGCACATGCAACTACTCCAAATGCTTGTAGATAGTAGCAGGCCATTAAGGACCCCAGAGGCTTATGCATAAATATATCTATTTTAGCAGCTGCCCACAGAAGCTGTGATGCCCCATCCCTGCAGGTGCTCAAGACCAGGTTGGATGGGGTCCTGGGCAGCTGAGCTGATGGGGGACAGCCCTGCCCATGGCAGGTGTTGGGGCTGGGAGGGCTGTGAAGTTCTTTCCAACCTAAACTGTTCTGTGGTTCTGTGATTGTATGATTCCGTGAAGAGCTGCAAAAATCAACACAACTGTAGAGAAGGCTCTGCCAGTACTCCTTGAGGATGCTGAAGCATGTGCACCATCCGCTATCTGCAGAAGAGGAAAATTCACTTTTTAAGTGATATTTCCATGAGGCTGCACAGAGAGCAACAGGGGCACTGCTGCTCGAGTGGGTCAGCACTGAAGGTCCCTGATAATGTTTCTGCCCAGCTGTTTCTCTTGAATCTCTGATACCCGCTGAATTTTCAGCACCAGTTTTTCATCATGTACCCAGTGTTTCACTTGCAATGGGAATCAGTGAGTTGGATGTGCTCTGGACAGCAAAGAGGAATGTTACTGCAAATTAAGTTTACTAGTGAAGGATGTGTCAGGATTGTATAAAGGACACTTAGTAAGACGCAACTAGAAACCACCCAGATAAAGATCACATACTCATTTGCCAAGGCACATTACTGGGATAAACTGGGCAGGTATCTAAGTAGATGACCCTGCTGGTACTTGTTTAACTGGTTGCACTCATGTGAAGGCACAGGAGTCAGATAATACAGAAACGCCTTCTGTCATTTGTGATCCCTTCTGTTTATTTTCAAAGCATACCCCAAAAACGCGATTTCCTCTTGGATTTCTGCCAAGCATCACTGGGCTGAGGTAACTGTGCCTGTGCCGAGGTACAGCAGGCCGAGGAACCTCCTTCATGGGTGTAGGATGAATCAGACAAGAGATACAGGAGTGGACGGACACTAGAACCAGGTCTGCATCTGTAGTTACTGCCTGAGGCTGCTGGATCTTTAAGTTTCACTTGGGGTGCATGGCCACCAGGCTGGCCTGAGTCGCTGTGAGACTTGAGGTACATTGGCACGGGATGCCCTTTGTTCCATGTCTTTGCTCTCACCAGGATTTTCAGATTTGATGTAAATTCTGGGAGTGCAGTAGCTGTAAAAATACAGGGAGTCTTCAGTCCTTCAAACCTTTTGTCCCACACAACTGGAAAGCATACCACTAAATCCTTATCACAGGCATGTTGTGAGCTGCTACATTTATTGCTTATTATGGAAATAGCAGTGCTCATAAAATGCATTAGCTTTGGCATCTGAAGCCTTCATCTATCCATAGCAAAATCATATCTGTAGTTTCTCTATCTGGGATCCATCCCAAGGGCTAAGCCCTGGGAGCCAAGAGCAATACAGGAAGAGTGCTGGGTCTAACGTTTGGCTTTTCTGCCCCAAACCAAGATGCTGACATGCTGTATGCTTCACAAAGCTCCCGACCTTCTCGTGTGTCAGTGAACCCCACTGCCAAGCTGTGTAATAGCAGGGTATCACTGAGAGACATATGTTACTGCTGGGCTGTTTGCGGAAAAATTACATTAAAATAATCCACAACAGTTGTTTTTATGCCATTTCTTGTTTATTTGAAATCTTGGTCCCCAGTTACCATTACAACATGGGAAGTTATAAGTGTATGGTTTCCATTAAATTGAGGGACATCCTTGACACTCAGGAATTGCTGCCTGTAGGCAGTACAGAAATTCCTAGTCCCATGCAAGCTCTCAGGACTGAAATCAGAACCAGGCAGAAATGTTCAGGAAGAACAGAGATTTTGCTAGCTTCAACATTCATCTTAAAAGCAAAAATTTCAATACAATTCACTGCTGTAGTCCTTCTCTTTCTCCAGAAAAACCATCCTCAAGCCAGCAGGTAACTTCATTCTGCATATGTTTTTACTCCTTCCTCATGCTTTCTCCAAGAGTGTGGTTATCATCATGATATGGTAATGTTCAGTTTACAAGACTAAGCCTTACCCTCAGAAATCCTAATGTGCAGATTATCATTACTGTGGGACAGAAAGCTGTCAGATTAGGGATCTAATTGAAAGCACAGACCAAAAAAAATCATGGATAAACTTGTCTCTCTTCATTATAAGAAATCAAAGAGGGCTCTGAGGTGCTTGTCACTGTGAGTAGTAGGGTGGATGAGATGTCCAAAGTGCCCTGCACCTTTGCTGTCAGCGGGCTCCATTCCTCTCTGCTAAATTTGGCACAGATGAGAGATGTGCACACTCAGTACTTTGCTGAGAATTAGCACATAAAACAGCTAATATATCAAAATATGTTTAAAGCAAAGGGAGGGAAAACATGTTTATTTGTTTTGTAGACGCTGTCAGAATTAGACTTTTATTTCCTGATAAAATTAGGGAATCTTGAGGGAATACGAAGCTCTTGACAGTTTGAGTGAGAGAACTTTGGTTTAGAAACAAGCCCCAATATCACAGTGCTGCCTTACACGTACAGATTTTCCTCCCATGTATTCACACTGAATAATCAGGAGAGATGACAAGAAGAACCCTACGGCATACACAGAAGCAGTTAATGTATCCAGATAAATGCCGTCTTTCTGTCACTGCTCCATGTACAATGCTAGTTGTTTGTGTTCAGCCATCAGTGTTCAGATCTCATTTGTACGACACTTTTATCTCCTCCTTTCTATCAGCACTGAATTTGGGTTTGTAAGCCAAAGCTTTCTCCTCTCTTGTTAGAAATTTCATGCTTTTATCTTCCAACCCCCACCCCTTTTTTCCCTGCAGGATGTCATCCCTGCCATTCGATTCCAGAAGCTCCAGGCCAAGGAGGAGACACCTCTGCACATCCAGTTCATAGCCCCTTTGCCTCAGAGCTGTTTTCTCAACAGCACTCCATCAAGGGCAGCCTTTGTCCAGGGTGGATAAAGGCACTTCCCTAATTAAGTTAGCTTCACTGCTGCTCGGGAAATACAATGTTCGCTAAACTCATCCACAGCCAGGCAGTGATGAGGATCGCAGCTATTCTGTGGGAATGGAGCACATGTCAATTATCCCAGAATTTCAAAGCTGCAAAAACCAATAGTTTCCTTGGCAAAATCTGCCAGGCATGACATGACTGCTACTTGGGCTCCTCGCGTTTCCTGATGCAAAGAATTGGACAACCTCAGATACCGTTTCCAGGAATAGTAAGGGCAAATGAACTGCAAATTACTAAATTCCTTTTATTGCTGGGAGCTACAAAGTAATTTAAATTAGTTTCAGTTGAAAGTGAATTGTGGGGCAAGCTGGGAAAATAAAATAAGTGGTGACATTTTAGGGACACATTTTATGATCATTTAAAGGAAATACTTCATCTCACACCAATGTATTTAGTAGTCATAGAAAAGACATGTTTATAAAAGGTCTCTGCTTTGTGAATGTGCATATGCAGAGCACAATTAAATGCACATGTCCACACATATTAACATATTAACATAAGCGATGTTTTTCATTCACTTAACACCTAGCCTTTGCAGAGAAACAGGCAGGATCTGAACACAAGTGAACATATGCTCTTATAGACTAATGCTGTTAACATTGGGTTTTGATTATATAATGCTTTTCTCATCTTTCTTAAATTCTCACCCATAGATAGATTTGCTGAATGCCTAGGTAAAATAATGGTCGTGTGTGCTGTTCTAACAGTTTCCTGCTTCAGGAACTTCTTTTGGATCCCTGCTGGGGTTTTGATTAATATCCTACCTGTGACTTCTGCCAGATCTGGACTATTTTGCTTCTGCAGGCAAAGGGAAGAGAGGGGTGTAAGCTACAGCACCTGGCACTATGTCATTGTGGCTAGCACAGGGAAGCCATAAAGTGCTCTGCCGTTTAATGAAACAGAATGAATAGAATAGATGCTTTCCCTTCCCACAGCATCACTGAGAAAATAACTCAGTCCCACCGCTTTCCATGTCACACCCATAGCAAATAGGTAACAACAAACAACAATAATACTAGCAATAATAATAATTAAAAAAAAATAAAAAACAATGAGACAATAGTTGGAAATCTTTCATGCCATCACATTTTCTTTTAGCGAAGGGAGGTTAAATCTTCAGCCAGCTGAAAAGCAAAGCATGAGATTTTTCCCCATTGCAAATAATGGATCAGCAGCCACAAACACTGAAAGCAATATGCAGTTACAGAAAGCTTTCAGTCAAGTGGAAGTAACTTCTTCACGGTATAAAGCACTTTCTGTGACCTTCCTGTTCTAAATGTAAAGCAATACAGTGCTAGTGTCAAAGAAATTAGACTGCTGTTGGGTGCGGGGAGCAAGGATGTAATTTCAAAGGGGAACATTCGAGGTGATGGAGATGACAAGGACCATCCCATGCTTTGTTGGCAAGCTGTGTGTGTGTGTGTTCATTTGTTTCCCTGATGCTCTTCCTGGGGATTTAAGCGGTGAACTTTGGGCTTTTTCTCCTAGTATCACTTGCATGTTCACCCTCTAGTACACATACTGTAGGTTGCTGAAGATAAAAGCTTTCTTCCAACCAGCCCTTAAAGCGCAAAGAAAGCAAGGAAAACTCTGCAGGTCTTAAGAGACCAGGAGAATGGTACAAAGCTCTGAAAAAACATCTTTCCACCGCAGATAGATTTGTGGTAGAGGGAGTCACAAAGGGTGAACAGCAGCATGTCCAGCAGCCCAGCCCTATCCCCTTCACTTCACCTTCCTTGGGTTGTTCTCCTCCACAGCTGCACTGAATTTCCTACCCTTCCTTCTCCCTGTTCCTTCCTGCGGTGGCCATTTGGAAGATGTATGCCTTTCCATTAGCCTACCAGCATATCAGCAGTGCTTCAGATGGACAGGTCGTGGGTGGAGAATGAGTGGAGTCAGGAACTTGGGGATACTAAAATGTTCTGCTAAAGAGCACTAAGACATGGTATCTCCTTCCAGCTGAGGAACACACTGGGAGTACTCTGGGGAACATCACTGATCCCTCAGGCAGGCTGTGAGAGACCTTATGAACAATGCAGCCATTGATGGCTACAAAAAAGATCATGAAGGACAGATCTGAGGTTTCCTTGTTTACTTTGTCTACTTCATGGCGACAGGCCAAGTACTATCAAAGCAAAGAACTTAAGGAAGGTGTAGAAGTAGAAGGGCACAGGCTATGCAGCATTATTCTGGCCAGGCAGAAAAGTTAGCTTTCCCATAACACCACAGTGCACAGGACAGCAATAAATCCATGAAATCCATCAAATCCATTAAATCCATTTCTGCACAGCACCTCTCTTCTCCTTCCTCCCACAGGAACCAATATCATGGATGACACTGGCACTTTTTGCTATGACAAAATCTGGCCAAATGATTAAGAAATCATGAAGAGTAACAAAACCAGAAGTTTTCCTAGTTAAAACAGAACAAAGGAAAGCACCCCAGGGCAACACGCTCTGAACATGAGCATTAGGAAGCAAAGAGGCCTTTGGTTAATTTTACTGTTATGTAGCATCATCATGATCCACACAGGGAGACAACCTCAACTTTTGCTCAGACACGTCTTGAGGAAGCCCAGCACGAGGGATGAAAGACCTGTGGGACAAACGTGTAGGGAGAATGGGAGACAGGTATTAGCAACTGAGAAGCCCATGTGAAGAAGAGTCACTGGGGTTAATTTTTGGAAAAGGAATCCGATTTTATTTTGGTTATCTCAGCGTAAGGAAATTGAAAGGACAACTGGGGATACTTGGAAAGAAGTATTTTTTTTTCTAGTATGCATCAGTCCTGTGCACCAATTGTGTAGAGCTAAGGTGAGGGATTAGAGAAACAATATCCTTCTATTTGAATTGGCCTGGTGAATTGGGAGAACATTATCTATGCTATCTGTATCACAAGGGGCAATATAGGCACAGTTGAGTTACAGGCACTTCAGAAACACAGCAGACAGCTTCTGCAAAAAAGAAAAAGAGAAATGAAAAGTATTATCTTCTCCTTAGGACACACCACCTGTCCTAAGTCTGCCTTAGTTCTCATCCTGACTCCAGATTCCTTGTGTTGAATGCTATTCTTCTAAGTGTTTCTCTGTTTGGAGGTTTACGAAGAAGCAGATTTTTGTTTTTTCTTTTAAGGATGATAAAGAGAGTAAGTAGAGAGAATCATTATGTATATTTTGTCTCAGAAATATTGCTGATAGATAGATAGTGCAAACCAAAGTTCTCATTTCTCACCAGACAAGTGGAAATAATGAATTAATTACATTGTCCCGGTCAGAAACACAGAGCCTTTGAACTTCCCCAAACCGACAGCCTAGACAATCTTGTTCCTAAAGAAATCAAATTGCATCTTATTAGAACTAGGACTGAGGTCAATAAGCTATGAAAACTGAGCTGATGCAAGGGAGCTATTTCACAGACCAGCCACTTTTCAGTAACTGCAAGTTGGATCTGTGCTTGTGACAGTGGGGTTGGAAAATGCTACATTCTAGCTTTGATACCTGGATGCGTATCTCTGCTGTGTATTAAATTACTTGAATTTAGGCTGTCATTATATTTTAAAGCCTAGGAGTACACATTTGCTTTGTGAAAATCTGCACGCGATGTCCCCAGTGTGATCACTAGTACTAAAAGTCAGTCAGTAGATACAGGGGAATTAATGTATATTTAATACTAAAGAAAATGGTTCTGCAGTAGGTAAATGCAGCTGCCTATTAGGAGAGGAGGCAATCAGAGGGAACATTTTCAGCCAAAACATATTCTTCGAATTTGAGAAGTGTGGCTGCCTGACGATGAAGTGTTTGCCTGATGGGTTAAGTCTCCTGTTATCTGTGGATAGATTACCCAAATTATATCCAGAATCTTCAGTTCAGAAGCTTGGTTGATTTCAAACACTGTTTTGCAGCTGTTCGATATTTGAAAGCTGCAAGCTGATCATGGTCAGGAAGAGCTCATAGGAAGAGAAGGCTTTGGGGAGAGTTCTGCAGCCTTCCAGTCCTTGAGGAAATTTTGCAAGCACAAAAGGGACGGACTTTTTGCGCAGTCTGATAGTGACAGGGCAAGGGAGAATGATTTCAAACTAAAAGAAGGGAGATTTGAGTTAGATGCTGGGAAGAAATTCTTTACCCAGAGGTTGGTGAGGTGCTGGCACAGCTGCCCAGAGAAGCCGTGGTGCCCCAACACTGGAGGCACTCAAGGCCAGGTTGGATGGGGCCCTGGGCAGCTTCAGCTGGTGGGGGGCAGCCCTGCCTACGGCAGGGGTTGGGGCTGGGTAGGCTTTGAGGTCTCCGCCAACCTAAACCATTCTGTAATTTTGTGACACTGCTTCTGACCCCCTCATCACAGCCACTGTGATATTCCAGTGTGAATGATCATGCCTGAAAACTTGAGTTTCATTCTTGTTACTCTTCAGGCGCATTTTTGAAACTTACTTCCCAAAAATGTCCATGCCAGAATTATTCTGCTATATGAATATGCAACAGTATGGACACAAAAGAAACCATGACTCGTATGATTCTGATTGAAGCATTCATAGTGCTATTCCTAGAAATAGTTTGCACTACATTTCTTATTAAAATACTTCAATTGTTTTTGTGCACTGTTGCACTGCATTGCAGCTGTGTGGCAATGCTCCTGAACTGTGGGGTAGAGGAGTGCTGGGGAGTTCATGGAAGGCAGTATGGAAGGAGATGCTCACCGGTGGGACAAGAGTGCCTCACTGGGCTGCAGTGCCCAGTGCAGAGCCAAAGCCAGGTCTGGTGGTGCTGCAGCATGCTCCTGGTTGGGCTCAGTTCACAATGGACAGAAAAGAGAAGTAGCAGAGAAGCAGTTTTGCTAGGCTGCAAATGGGGGTCTTTCTGCTGCCCTCCTGAGCTCCTGTGCTGTGCTTCTGAATTTGAATTTCATATCAGGACCATAAAGATAAAAGCAAAAGCAGGTTTGTATTTGGCTGAGCAAATAAAAAAGCAAGCAGAACTGTTCCATTTAAAATTCCAACCAGATCAAAGTGTCTAATTTCTCTTGCCCTTTTTGGGCTGCGGCACAACCCCAGCTATCTCAGCATGGTTGTTGACACCTACTGAAACAAAAATGCATGAAGTAATCTTTCTGAAGGTCACAGTGACCTCACTGCTTAGCAAAAAATTCTCACTTAAGCTGGGGTTTCTGGCACATCCTTATTTGTAGCTAGGGAACCAGGTATTTTTTCGACAGAGGCATGATCTTCCGTTGGCTTTGCTCATTCGCAGTCTGACTTGGCTGCGCCAGAAATACAGTTGGGCTGAAAAATGGCCGCTGATCAGACAAAGTGAATTCAAGGACACAGCTCAGCGCAAGTGCTGAAAAACTGCTGCATCACTTGTGAACAAGTGGGACTGGTTCGTGCTTTCCTCATTGCCAAATTAAACACGGAGCACTTGCAAAGAAACGAAGGAAACACATTTTTGTTTGACCAAAAAAACTGGGACAGCGAATAAAGGGTGATTTCTAGAAGAGCCAGGAGCTTTTGAATTGCGGTGAGACTCCAGGAACCTCACCACAGCTCGTTCAAAAACTTCCTTGTAACACATTCCCTCAACTGTGGTGGAAGTGGGAATGGCTACAAAGGCTGACATCTCAAAACTTGGCCTCAAAATGGATTTTCCTTTAAAAATAACGATTCATTTTGAATGGAGTGTAATAATTCCAATACTAGTGTTACCAGTACACTGAAAAATAAAGTACTGAAAGATGAGTATTGGAGTGGGTCTCTCCACCAACATGTTTTTCCACTCCTCTCCATATCGTGTGCCCATTATTAGAAAGACAAAATACTACCACAAAAGCTATACTACCACAAAAGCTCCAAACTTATGGTTTAGCATAGCAAAAAGGCTATGTCTTAGGGCAACGGGGAAGAGGCCTGTGTTCCTGTGTGTGGTACGAAACTGCTGCTTTGCTGCCTCCTTCTGTTGCCAAAGCACGGGGTGCTGGGTGTGAGGGCCTTAAGGAGAGTGAGATGCACATAGCATTTCCAGCATCCCAAACAAGAGAACTGATTGAGGGCTTTTTAACCCTTTAGAAGTAGGTGAGGTAATGTGAAAAATGACTACAACACCTTCATCCAGCTAGGTGTCTCCTCCACCTCTTCTGATACATGCTTGGACTAAGGAGCCATGGATCATGTTTGAAGTGTCCACCTAAGGAAGGATGAATTTAAGTCACACATTCTGCTAATCAAAATATTATTTTCCAATGTAATGGCAGAGTACAAATATAAATACACCTCCTGAAAGCACCTTGGGATCTACTTCATCAAGATAAAATAAATACTTATGTTACTCCAAAAGTAATGCCTGCTATTTATTTCCATAGAAACTACAAGAAATACAAAAACCACCATAGCAATATATGATAGAGTAAATTTGCAGCTACAGAAACACTCTTCTTCAACATAGCCACCACCACGAGCTGTATATTTTCACCATCAGTGAACAAAAGCCTGCATGCCACTCTTATAAATATCTACACCAGTGCAGGTGATGCTCTGTTGCTGTTGTCCTGGCTGAAATGCACCACCCACCCATCACTGTGCTCACATCTACTGGTTGGTCTCCACAAACGTTCAGCAATGATCAATGTCAATGGGTACCATTTTTTCTACATTGAGGAGCTCAGTGACCCCCCCTCTGCTTCATCTGCACTTTCATATCAAGACACCATTGTGTCAGAGTGCACCTCTGCTGCTGCCTGTCACACAGCAGCAACATGTAATGGGATAGTGGCAGGAAGGTTCATCCTCTACTGCCACACCACCAACATCTGCCTCTGATGTCATAAACCATCATAAAACAGGAGGCATTACTTCCACAGCAGCCTTTGTACCTTCTCAGGTTAGGCAACGTTTTTCTCCACGGAGTTTGATGAACTTTAGTTAAGATATGAACATCTAGGGTGAATAAAGAAAAGTTACGTAAACTAATTACAAGGAATGGCTAAGAAACAAAAGCCCATTCATTTTCAAAATACATCACCTGGTTCCAAAGTGCTCAAGAGAGTCCTGGCTGTTTTTCAGTGTGTGTGAATTAATTTATCAAACAGATTGCCAAAGCAACTAATTGAACCAAAGCATTCTTTCTGGGGAATGCAGAGCCACACCAGTGAGTTCAACTGAAATGTTCAGATTACATTGTTTTCACAGAAAAAGGAGAATTTCCACAATTACAGCCAAAAACTATACTGGAAGGGAGTTGAGGCACCTTGTCAGAAAAATTCCCTTTTTTTTTTCCAGTTAAAAAAAAAATCTTACCAGTTACACTAATTAACATGCAATGAAGCTCAAAACGCTGCCAAAGCATCTACAGTAGCACAGTGAATGGTCAGAAAACTTAGACAAGAACTTAGTGTTCCTGCTTCGTCATGTTTCTTTCCTCCACGTAGGTGGATGGGCTGAAATGGGCTGTGTGACCTCCTTCTGTCAGAAACTATTATTCATGTTATGCTACTAGTGCCCCTGGCTAGATTGTCTGCCAAATCTCACATTTAAAAAAAAAAAAAAAAAAAAAAGGAAAAAAAAGAAAAAGAAAAAGAAAAAGTCATTTGGGTCCCTTTCATTTCTCAGGACTGGTTGCTACTATGAGGATGTGATAACCCCAGTGCTCTGTGAGGAGCCATCAGGTCAAGCCCTGAGGTCTTGGTGGGGGTTGCAATGGGAACCACAGTAGGCACTACACTGAGGATTAAACTGCGAATTTCAAAAGGAACTGCAATGGGAATCGCATTTTGGCTGGGTGATGGGTTGAGGGGTTAGGGTGGTTTAATCCTTCTTCAAGAACCTCTGAAGAGCCCAGAAAATTGGTGTGGTGCTGAGTCTTTATCAGAGAATGGGAGGTAGAGGGGGGAGAGGGCATGTGGTTTCTTGAAGCAGCTTTGGTCCTGCACTGATGGAATCGGAAAGTTGGTGAAATCAAATACAACACTCCCTTTCAGCCGCTGTCGGATAATCTGCATAAGCGATAACAAATCATTTGAAATTAAGGCAGGATACTGTTAAGCCTCTCATTAAATACTGTATGCATGGGAAGTGGGGTCAGGGCGGCCTTTTAAAAGGTACTTGGGTTGGTTACGCTATCGCTCTGTGGAGATCCATCTTCTGAACAGGAGCTAAAAGCAGACTTTGCTCAACCGCGAGGAAGTTTATGATCTGCTGCGGCATTTTGTGAAGTGAAATAGAGGTCTATGTGCCAGGAAGAGATAACTCCAGGTGTCGTGGCTGCTAGGACTAGCAGAGGGCTTCTGCCCTGGGTGCTTAGCTCTCCCAGTGTTCCCAGTAAGACACAGTTATCTTGTTTTCATTTGGGCTCTGAGTCAGGAAGGTAATAAAAAAATATCTCTTCTGAGTGTTCTTGTACTTTGTGTGTGTTTTTACAGGAATTTACAGACACCTGAAAAGGATATTTGCAAAATGACCTATGATCCTTAACCTGTGGTACACACAATAAATCTGCCACCCTAACCATTGCCAGCCTTTTTGAATGAATGGCTGTATTATAACAGCACATGTGTACAGCTACAGGGTTGTATATCTTATTGGACATCATTCTCCAATCAACATTAAAAAATAAAAGAAAAGCTATATACAGCTATCTACACATAAATTCTCTCATAGAAATTTGCCTCTCCTTTCTCCCTTGCTCCTTTCCCTCCTGACTGATGGCTTTATTATACAAGGGATAGTAATAAACATCCCAACTAAGCCAATGAACTTCTTCTCTCACACGTAAATACCTCCTTGGAGGATACTAGGTATGACCAACACAAGAGTAATGACTTCTTTTCCCAGTTATTCAGTGTTAACGAACTAACTGGTCATCAAATATGGGCTTGGATATGATAGATTCCCTGCACATAGTTGAACACCAAAATAGATTTTGAGTGGGAGCAGAAAGCAGGTAGCATCTTTAAAGGGGAGGGATTATGGTAGTGCTAAATGAGTAATTGCCTTTTGTTTCGTGAGGTGACCTGAAGAATTCAGGGTCAGATCAACCTAAATAGTTTTTACTTCTTTTGATTCACCAAAGCAAAATCAAGAAAAGACTATTTCCCATTTGGCCAGGCAGCCTAAAATACATTATTCCAATTTTGGCTCATGCCACAAAAGCCAAGGGGATGAAAGGTAGGATTCAGTGTGCATGTAAAATTTCTTTCACCCAGTACCACTCAGGGAGCTGCTAATATATGTTGTAAGTGCAGCTTGAAACCCAACATCTGCTTGAGAGAATGCAACCCATTCTCTAGAACCACAACCAACACAGAACTCCAGAGTGCTCCAGGATGAGCTCAGCCTTTCCTGCTACAGTCATTTCTCATTATTGACATAAACATTCATTAAACCAGAAAGGCAAGAAATTTGTAACTCATTGGTTAGTCTCCTCTGAGAAGGGAAATATCTCAGTATTTTGGCTAGGAATCAGGTCCTCCATTAATAATTATCTATCTACTGATGGCAGTGTTACTGACTTTCCCCATCTTACTCAATGTGATTACTTGTTTCAATTATTCAACAAAAAAGAGCAATATGATGTGCTTCCCATTGCTGAGATGAGGTCCCTTTCACAAACACATTTCCTAAATGTGTCTGTGTCTGCTGAAATAACTTACACCCCCAACTATGTCCAAATTCTTCTCACATTTAAGCAGTGATACACTGGATGCTCTGAATTCAGGCTTTATAAAGAACATGAACAGGCAAATGGAAGGCACCCTACCATCTGGCAATGCTGCATTTTTGTTTGACCTCATTGAGCTGTTAAACTGAAATTTTTCATTGAATCAAGATTATGACAAGGTAATATTTTAATTTCAAAGCATAATAAGCATATTAAATTATGAAATTTCCTATAGATTATTTAAAAAACTATTCAAATCATTTTCCTTGGAGAACACTGATGAGTCTGTTTTGACTACTGAAGTACTTTGCATATTTTAGTATTAAAAAAAATCACATTGCAGTAAAAATAATCACCGTGTAATTAGAGGGCTTAGCAGGGCTCAAGGACTGACCACTGACCACAAATGGTTACAATTTTTCACAATTTCTCTAACAAAAAAAAAAAAAAAAAAAAGGTACAAAGAGTCAATGTTTCCTATGAAACATTCTGCCTAAGACAAAATCTGCACGATGTGCCAAGAAACCATGCAATTCAATTTTTCAGCCAGCTGTCAAGGTCAGGCAGTCTATTTCCCAGCAAACTATATGGAGGAAGAAATTAAAAAACAAGCGTACAAACAAATGGTGCCCATATTGGTCTGTACCTTCAGGAGGCTGAGTCACAGGACTGAAGAGACCTCCTTATGCTCTGTCTGAGCTTCTGCTGCAGCTAAGGGCTCACTGGCCCACCCGAACATGCTGAAAAAATTCAAGAGCTACTGTAATTTATGCCATCATATGGAGGAAAAGCAGCTAGTAACTTGCTCTGCTTAAACACCACATGGGTCTTTGTGCAGAGGGAACCAAGCATCCTTCTTACCTCAGCCCTTTGTTGCCCAAATCACTGTTCCTGCCCCTGTATTTACCTTATCACAGTTGTGCATAAAGTATAGCGCACACCTCCATCTTGAATTTGACCAATCCCCACCAGCTGTTTTTTGTACAGGCACTGAGCTCTGCTCTGTGTGACAGCGACAGGGCCCGAGGGAACGGCATGGAGCTGTGTCAGGGGAGGGGCAGCTGGGGGTCAGGAAAAGGCTCTGCGCGACAGGGCAGTGGGCATGGAACAGGCTGCCCAGGGCCAGTCCCGAGTGCCAGAGTTCAAGGAGCATCTGGACAGCGCTCTCAGACATTGGGGTTGATTTTGGGTGGTTCTATATGGAGCCAGGGTTGGACTCCATGATCCTTGTGGGCCCTTCCAATTTGGGATGTTCCGTGAATTTATGATTTTGTGACCTATCTCATGAAAGAAACACAGCCTTACTTGCTTCACACCTCTTTCATTCTCCACAGTATTTTTAGCCATCAAGGAAGAGATGCAACATACAAATGGGCTAGAGACAGAAGGGTGGACTTAATATGGATGCTATTGCACATGTTATTCATGACTGTGACACATGCACTACAGTTAAACAAGCCAAGAGGATGAAACCTCTCTGAGGGGAAGGGTGATGGCAAAAGTGTAAATATGGGGAGGCATGGCAGGTTGATTATATCACCTTGCCACAATCTTGCAACGGTAAGCATTATGTGCTTACTATGGTAGAGGCAACCACTGGGTGGCTTGAAACCTATGCAGTACCCCATGCTACCACCTGAAACACCATATTAGGTCTCAAAAAATAAGTCCTGTGGTGACATGGCACCCCAGAAAGGATTGAGTCAGATAATGGGACTCATTTCAAAAATTCTCTTGTAAATACTTGGGCCAAAGATCATGGCACTGAGTGGATTTGTCATATCCCCTATCATGCACCAGCTTCTGGTAAAATTGAATGCTACAATGGGTTGTTAAAAACCATGTTGAAAGCAATGGCTGGAGGAACATTTAAGCATTGGGAAAAGCATTTGGCAGAAGCCACCTGGTTGGTCAATACTAGAGGATCAATCAATCATGATGGTCCTGCTAGCTCCCTACAAGTCCTGTCAAGGGAGGAGGTCCCTATAGTACATGTAAAGAACACGTTGGGAAAAGCAACTTCCAGTTTCTGGGAAGGGCAAACCTCTGCAGAACTGTTTTTGCCCAGGGATCTGGGTCCACTTGGTGGGCGATGCAGAAAAAGAGGGATGCTCAATGGGTACCACAATGGAATTTGATGTCAGGGGAGTGCAGTCAGTAATTCCATGTGTTTATACATAGGTTTGTATGTGCGTGTGTTTATATTTTGTTTGTATATATTGAGCATGATTTGGTGATGTAGATTAAGGGGTGCAATGTTATGATTTTATGATTTTTTGTTATCAGTATTCCACATCATAACATCATGTAATGCACCAGGGTTTGACTGTTGATGCTCAAGTTCCAGGTGCCTGTCTGGTGGAGAAGAAGAACTACATTCCCCAGGGGGCTTTGCAGTCAGTGAGGAGATATAACTCCTGGCAAGGTCACCTGATGTTCTCTTCTTCGCCTGCTCTTCTTTGCTTGCGCTTCTCCGTCTGCTCTTCTCTGTCTGCTTTTCTTCATCAGCTCAACTGGACTGCACGACTGCACTTCTCACCTCAGTGTTGTGGTGAGGCCTATCCGCCTTTCGGACACACTCTCTCTCATTATATTTTGCTGATACTATATTTAGAAAATTAGTTTGTTTCAACTCAGATCGTTGCTGCTGTTTTCAATTATTTTGGGGTCCCCTGTTTCCCTTTTCTGGAGGCGCGGATCCATGGATCCCTCTGCCCCACTAGTCACGGAACCGGGCTGAACCAGCCCGTAAACTGTTGACAATACACTACTTCCAGTTTGGCCATGACCAAGTGAAGGACATAATATGGTATGTGTGAGCATCAGCACCCTAAGGGCCCTTTTTCAGACCAGAGTCCCACTCCAGCAAGCACTAAGAATGCTGGCTGAGGGCTGCTTTGTTGGGAAGCAACTCTCACTCTAACTCAAACAGCTTGGCTTTTTTTTCTGCTTTAGGGCACAAATTGCAGAAGCACCAAATTAATGAGATGTCCATGTGATAAGATACTTCTACCAGCCCTGAATCTTCAGGGGAGAGGTGCTGATGTCCCTTGGCATTAGGAGGAAGGGATCCAGTGAGGAACCCTGTGGCCCTGAGGTGCTGGACTAAAGAGAATGGCCTCAGGTTGTTCAGAAGAGGTTCAGGTTGGATATTAGGAAAAAGTTCTCGGAAAGAGTGATGAGGCAGTGGAATGGGCTGCCCAGGGAGGAGGTGGAATCACCATCCTTGGAGGTGTTCAAGAAGTGTTGATGGGAAAACAGTGATGGTAGTTGGAGGTTGAACAAGATGATCTCACAGGATTTTTCAGCTTCAGTAATTCTATGATTCTATGATCCATAGAATACAAGAAAAAGGATGAGATTTTCAGCCTCATGTTAGCTTCCCGGTACCCCGAACAGTGGAGCAGGTGAGGACACCAGCACTGTAGGTCTTCATGGGTGTCGGGTGAGGGCATTCTGGGCTGGGCTTCCCTGCACGCGCCACACAGATGTGCTGCATGTGGCATACAGAGCTGGTCCTGATTTAACACCTCTGCACAGGCCATCTGCAGGGCAGGGCAGGGCCTGTGGTGAACATCCTGGCCAAGCTGGGTTCCCTGCTCAGGCACTGTGGAGATGATTTATGTGGCGGTGGCCTTTGTCCAGTCTTTCTGGGTGCCAGGCAGAGGCATAATGCTGGCTGGGCTGCCAGAAAATTACCTAAAGGCCCCCATTCCATTGAGACATATTTGGAAATGGAAAAACAGCGATATCCAGGGAAAGCCCTGCAGCACCAATGTTGCCTTTGTGCTCAGAGTATACTGAAGGTCCAGCAGCTTCTCCTTGCATAAGTGTCTTGCTGGAGCCACCAAAGACCCTAAATGAAGTTACTGGCTGCATAATTTACATCCCATGTGTTTTTTTTTTCTCAAGGCATGCATAACTCATTTGCAAACATGTCCTAACAGCAGCAGACGGAAGAAACAGCCATTGGCCAGCTGTTATTCAGTAGTGCCTCTGCTTCCCTTCCTAATTGGGGTGAGACAAGAACCCCGGGTACCAAACCGATGGACAGGAGCTGCAGCATGCAGCAGCAACTAGCCCTTCTGCTTCTTCATCTTGCCATGCAGCTCCATCATCCTGCCCCTAGCACAGGAAGGCTTTTTGGAGTGAGCACATCCAAATACCGTAGAGTCCCAGCTCCAAGCAGCTGAGGAGATACTGCTATTTGTAACCCTTCTGCAAATGGTTCACAGCTTCGTGCTTGCACCGTAAAATGTAACATTAGTGCCAAGATCCTTTATTCAGCAGTGTTAGCAAAAGCCAAAAAACACTCCTCTGAAAGGGCTTTGTCACCATCCTTTGATGGCAGCCCCGTACATTGCAATTACCATACACTGGTGTCTCTGCCTCTTTCCCCAACTCGTAAAAATCACAGGCAGTAAACACAAATCACCACCTGAAGCAGGCAATGCTTTCCTCCCACTTTAATATACTTGCCCATACTACAAAGAAACACAGAGAGCTTCTGCTATCTTCAGCGCCCAGGCTGCCTGGTCCCAGGCAAGGATTAGCCATGTGTGCACTGGGAACAATCTGCTCTTAGTTTGCTTTAACATGGTTTTTATCCTTCTAAATCATGTTCAGCCATTTGACCTGACAGCAGTCTGACACACAACCTGTTTTGGGGGTAGAGGATATGGAAGAACAGGGGATTTTGCTGTTTCCTTCTTTAAAAAAGAAAAACCTGCTTGCATCTGGGAGAGTAATTTTTCTTTATTTGTTTGTTTGATTGTTTGTTTGTTTATTGCATGTGAATTTTCAGTGTAATTGCTCACTTTTTTTTCCAAAGACAAGCCCGGAAATATCTTAGGATGCCAAGATAACAACAACGATTTTAGGACTCCACAATAAGAAGTTCTGGTGGGAAATACCAGAGTACAACTCTGAAGGCACGTGCAATCTCACAAAGCAGAGGGAAGGCCACTGCGGTTTGTCGTGGCAAAGGACACACGTAACTCAGCCCCAGATCTGTCCCAGCCTGCTCCTGCACCTCCTGCATCTCCCTGCTCTGCTGCAGCACGCCAAGAGCAGTGATTCATTTGGGACCCTTCTGTCGAGTAGTGGCACTTTAAAAATTTCAAAGTGTTGCATGGGAGTCTAGCATGTGACTCCCATTAAAGTCAATATGAGTCATGTGGCAAACAACCCCCAGAGCACTTTGAAGATATACTTCCATTTATGTTTTTCTGATCCCAGCTAAAAAAAAAAGAAAAGAAAAAAAAATGAAAAAAAAAACCAACAAAAAAAACTATTGTAGAACAGGACTTCAAGGACAGCTTTTCAAGAGCGATTCTCTTTCCTTATTTGCTCCTCGACATAAATCACCAAGGGAGGGAGTGCAATCAGTTAGGCTGTTATTTGATTATGGTGCAACAGAGAATGAGTAGGAAAAAAAGCAGCGTGTGAAAAAGAAGTGTTGATGAAAACTATGTATGAATTATTTAAGTCTTGCACAGAAGATCTGACTGCAAAGAAATTGGGGTGAATTTCAGTGGAAAAAGCTTTTAGTGATAAAGCTGAAAGGCTCAACAGAAACTCATGTGGAGAGAAAGCCACGCTGCCCAAGGTTGTGTCAGCACCAAGCCTCAGTGGGGGGACGGGGGTGAGGAAATGTGGGTATCACTGCATGTCCCCAGCAGCCATATCCAGAAGGTTGTGCTGGGTCTGTTAATCTTGGCATTCAGATGGAAAATGGCTGGAAGCCTTGTAAAGGGAGGCCAGAGAGCTATTTTCCTCCTCTATACTTGTGCCCATAGCTCACCAGGGAAGAGATGAGGCTTCCAGGAGCTCATAGCTCAGGTTTCTAGCTGTTTCATCGTAGAATCATAGAATCTTATTAGTTGGAAATGACTCTAAAAAGCCATCTAGTCCAATTCCCTTGCAGTGGACAGGGACACCCACAGCTCGATCAGGGTGCTCAAAGCCCTGTCCAGCCTGACTGACCTTGAGTGTCTGTAAGGATAGGGCTTCTATTACCCCTCTGAGCAACCTGTGCCAGTGCCTCACCACTCTTATTGTAAAAAAATTTCTTCCTTATGTCCAATCTAAATTGCCCCTCTGTTAGTTTGAAACCATTTTTCTTAGTCCTATCACAACAGACTCTGCTAAAGAGCCTGTCCCCTTCTTTCTAACAACATCCCCTTCAGATACTGAAAGGCCACTATCAGGTCTCCCCAGAGCCTTCTCTTCTCCAGGCTGAACATTCCCAGCTCCCACAGCCTGTCCTTGTAGGAGAGGTGTTCCATCCCTTGGGTCATTTTCTGGACACTACAATAGGTCCACATCTTTCCAGTACTGAGGGTTCCACATCTGATTGCAATACTCCCAGTGAGCTTTCACCAGTGCAGAGGAAAGGAGCAGGATCACCCCCCTTGACCTGCTGGCCACACTTCTTTGGATGCAGCCTGGGATATGGTTGGCTCTCTGAGCTGTGAGAGCACATTGCTTGTTCAACTTGCCGTCCACCAGTACCTCCAGGTCCTTGTTAGCAGAGCTGTGTTCCATCTTACATTCCCCAGCTTGTGTTTATATTGGGAGTTGCCATGATGCTGGTGCTAAACTCTGCACTTGGATTTTTTGAACCTCATGAGGTTCACCTGAGCGTAATGCTTGAGCCTGTCTAGATCCCTCTATATGACATCCCATCCCTTTGGGTCTGTTGACTGCACCACACAGCTTGGTGTCATCCGCAAACTTGATGAGGATGCACTCAGTGCTGCTGTCAGTGTAATTGATGAAGATATCAAAGAACACTAGTCGCCGTACTGACTCCTGAGGGACACCACTTGTCATCAATCTCCATCTGGACATTGAATCATTGTCCACAACTCTCTGGATACAATCACAGAATGATTTGAGTTGGAAGGAACCTTTAAAGGCCATCCAGTCCAACTCCCCTGCAATGAACAGGGACAACTACAGCTAGATCAGGGTGCTCAGAGCCCTATCCAGACTGACCTTCAGTGTCTCCAGGGACGGGACATCTACCATCTCTCTGAACACTTCTCACTCTTCTATCTCATTACTACCCAACTACAATGCCTTGAAGGCAACAGCACCACCTCAGCACTTTGCTGTGACACTGACCAGCTCTGAGAGCATGTGGATCAGTACAACCACTCCTCAGTGAATAACCATGAGGATGAAAATCTGTAAGTCGCACAACTGTAGCTCAGTGGGTTGGTAAGGATGCCAAGTCACCAAGCACTAGTTGTGGCAGATGGGGATTTTAATAGGGTATGTTCTTTTTTAAGAAAACTTTCATGAGCAATAATTGTTTGAAAGAAAACACATTATCTTAACCCAAGTGTGTTGTCTTTACCTAAAATGTGTGTTCCCCATACTAGTGGAAAACAGATACCATGCACTGCTACATCTATTATGTGGCTTTTTAAAAACAGATACTATTAGATTGCATTTTTGGAGGATACCAAAAGAAAAAAATAACAGCAACTGTCTTAAAAAAAATAAAATAATTAAAAAAAAAACTAGTTTTTCCCATATCAGAAGGTTCACGTTTACCTTTTTTCCCCCTTATTATGGTAATTCAGTTTTTTCAGTTCCAGCAAATATTAATAGCAGCGGGCTTCGGAATAGGAGCTTCAGCCACAGACTGTGATTGGTGCCATATAAACAGGAGGGGGAGAGCAGGAAAGGGGAGAGAAGCAGTCCAAGTCCCAAAGGCTTTATTATCCTGATGATTCCTGAAACCAATTATCTGATCTGTTTCTCGGTAATATCTCTTCACATCATAAACATAACCAGTTCCTCATCCATCGAACAATCCAACCATCAAATCCATATCTTTCCAATTCAGAGATAAGGATGTTATGAGGGACTATGTCACAGGCCTTCCTAATGTCCAGATAGATTACACCACTGACTCTTTTTTTGCAAATGACAGTTATGGCATCATAAAAGACAACAAAGTCAGTCAGGCAGGACCTGCCCTCGGTAAAGCCGTGCTGGTTCTCCCAAATCACTTCTCTATCTTCCTTGTGCTTTAGCATAGCTTCCAGGAGGATCCGTTCCATGATCCTCCCCAGCACAAAGGTAAGGCTTACAAGTCAATAGTCCCCAGGGTCATCCTTTTCACTCTTCTTAAAAACAGGTGTGATGTTGCCTTTTTTCCATTCATCAAGTACTTCACATTACTGCCATGACTTTTCAGATATAATCAAGAGTGACTCAGCAACTACATCAGTCAGTTCCCTCAGGACACTGGAATGTACCACACTGGGACCTATGGACCATAGATGTATGCATGCTCAAGTTCCTCAGGCAGTCATGAACTTGATCTTCACTTACAGCAAGAGGGGCAATGCTGCCCCAGTTCCCATCTTCCAAACCATAAGCTCAAGGGCTGTGTGTAGATAATCCTGAACCAAAGCACGCTTTTTATTTTGACAAAATAATCCATTCAGATAAGACCAAGGAAAATCAAGGTTGGTAATAGGCCTGGTAATGCAATTGCCTTCTACTCATGTATCTGCTTGGCCCAAATAAAATGTTTTCAGGAAATTAAAAACCTCCGTAATACCGTAAGTGGAATGTTCTTCTCTGCACTCACCTCCTCTAACATTTATTCTTCATTTTATCTTTTCCGGTCCTTGTCTCACTTTCCATCTTATGTGGATTTCTGTAGAAATTCCATTGTATTGCCAGGGCAGCAAGCTCAAGGGCTGTAAAGATGAGCGGCTGAGAGATGTCATCCGAGAGCAAACGCAGTGCTGTTTGGTTAGGTGTGATTTACTCAGGTAGCAGAATGCACCTGTCCAGAAACTAAACACAGTTGCCTTAGCCTTCAGTGTAGCCTCTGCCTTTATTTCCATATCAGAAGAGGCAGAATCAAGAAGCACACACTTGTCTTTTCACATCCCAGTAACCTTCTGTTGTACACTGAACTTCCCAACTATTTCCATGACAACAGATTATATACTGACACTTAGTTCCTCCACTGGTAGTGAATTTACAAACTGAAGATTTATGAAGTATTGTTGTTAAGAGATGCATCAGGATTAGACAGACATGCCACACGTTTTGAAAATAACTCACTCCTGGCTGTCAGGAGAATTTGGGTCCTTTGTGAAATAACCACACTTAACATTCATACCACTGCCTTGTCACCAAACATCACCTGCTCACACGGGATCACTGACAAGTGCAGAGCAGATACAGCGTGCCATCAATCACTCACTGTGTTCTTGCTTTTATGCTTTTGCAGTTTTATGGCTTTACTTTAGCTGCTGGCTGTCATAACCGAATCAATTAGAAGTTTACTTAGCACGTGTTGGCCTCAGGTAGGGGATGCATGGGCAACTGGGGCTGTTCTCAGGGTGGGGACCTGCCCATGACCTATCTCAGCAGAAGGATATCCTCACAGGAGCATCCTCAGCCCAGTTTCCCACACAGTCCCTTGGCCCAAGCTCAGTTGCAAAGTGGACACATACTGTGAGCACAGAACATAGTATGCAAGGAGAAATAAAGCAACTCCTGGGAGGAGATGGGCCCCTTCTAAAAGCCCTGGGTTGATTTGTAGTTCAGCAAGTTCATGGGAGCAATTGTTCCAAGTGGAACAAAAGGTTAACGGGATAACGCTTCAACCCTAAAAGCCCGGGTACCGCTCCTGATTATGTCACGAGTAAAAAATTAGATTTTTTCCAATACAGAAAAAAATTAATATGACCTTTAATGAGTCCATAAAAAAACATTACAATAGCTTTAGTCACTTTCTTTTTAGTAACTATTAGGCTTGTACATTTTCTTAATGGAAGTACAGATGAGGAAAAGTGCTTTCTCATGAAGAAAATAGAGGAAATAGCTGCTTGAAATGAAATGGCCAAGGATGTGGAGATGTTGCTCCTCCATCTGCATGAACAAATGGGAGGGAGGGTCAAAGGAGAGCAAACCACCAGGTGAAGGAGACCGAAGCAGTGAGGGCATGGTCAAGTCATTTTGTGGGGGTTGCTAGGTGATTCTGCAGTACAGTTTTTCCTTTGAAAAAGCAGCAAGTCTCAGCTAATATAAGCAAAAAGCATCTTGTGGGATTTTCTCTTTCTGGCCAACGAATGTCTATTACCTTTGCTAGGTTTTCTTCATTAATGTTGGTAATGCAGATTCTCTCTGAATAATGAACTGAGAGATGGAGTTAATGACCTTTCTGCCTACCTTGGAAAGAGTGCCTTGAGTCCAGATTTATCACACTGAAGTCTACCCCTTAAAACTGCTTTCTGCATCTTTCTTTTTCCTTCTTTTCACATTCCTTGTTAAAGCATGTCAGCAGTGCTGCCTAAGAGACTCGGATGTGATTGCTCGTGGCAGCATGTCCCTCACTGACACTGCTGGCCACACGTTGCCTCCTGCCTGTCCTGCCTGTCCTGCCTGTCCTGCTGGCTCCATGACATGCAGGGGTGACACAGCCTAGGAGGAGCTCACCAACTTTGCTAGCCATTAAATGAGGCAGGAGGAGAAAATATGACCTGACTTCTGCCTTCTCACTCCTTAGGAGAGGTACTAGCAGCTCTTCACAGGAGGCTGGGGCAACACTGACATTTTCAGGTCTGCTACCCAGCAGTCACCTGAACCCCCAGCGTCATTTCCACAGGGCCCAGGAAGTTTGGCTGGCACCACTGCTGTCTCTATACAGAATATCTGCAGCATGGGGTGTTCCTAGCCGAGAGCCCCCATGGCCTGGTGAAAGAAAGAGAGCTGCATGGCATGGCCATGGCAGTCAAGCAAGGCCTATGGTCTCCCCATGTGAGGCTGGAGGGTTGTTCACAGGAAATGGAGGATCAGAAAATCTTAAAGCAGGAGAAAAGGAGAGGCAAAAGCAGCCTTAGCCTCCCCACGCAGGACAGAAAGAGAAGTCTTCATCCCAGCCAACCCCACTCTCTGTGTATCCCTACTCAGCTATCTCAGTAGAGTAATTACACTGGGCCTTGTTTTCTCCTCATGCCCATGAATAGGACATCCCTGTGTGGGGGGTTTACTAAGCAACCGCATTCCTGCAAATGACTGGTTTGACCTGTATGAAGGACAGAGTATAGCTGCTCGCTGTTGCCTTAGTCTGTTGTTTACATCTCCTTAGCTTGCTGACCATATTCCATCCAGCCCAGGAGGGCGTGACACAAAAAAGTCCTCCAAGTTAGCACTTGGGCCCACCAGCACCTTGTGTGATAGCAGTCCTGCCTTTATAGAGATGCCAAGGCCTAGTGCAGGGCTCTCACTTTGGATGTGCTGCTAAGCATATAACATCCTGTGCACTCCATAAGGTGAGACACGAGCCCTATGGCCAGGCACTGGGCAGCCAGTGGCCTTGCTTTACACTCTGGCCTCAGGTCCTTGCAGCCCTGCAGAGCAGCAGGATGAGCCCAGCATGCTGTAAACAATTATGGGGAGGTGGGGGCAAGAGAAGCACTGCTCTGCTCTGTGGCAGTCAGCAAGCAGATGGCTTGCTCAGCTTGCTTTGAAGCTGGGATCCAAAGTGCGGGAGAAGGCCAGAACTCATCCACTTTCCTGGGGGCTGGGCTTTTAAAACTGCTGTAACATCAGTCTCAGTCTCGCTGACCTTCCACTTGCAGGGCAAGATGCCGGGCCCTGCTGTGGAGCGGAGGAGGCACTGTGCAGCAGCCCTGCGGACACAGCCCCCGGCACCTCCCTGCTGCTGCAGTGAGCCAGCAGCCTCCATCAGCATTCCCCAGCAGGATTTTGGCACCTGCTCACACAGCGAGCCGACAGCCGAACCTGTTATCCCCCACCGCAAGAATAATAGGCTCGCCTTTTGACAATGCTTCTCGGTGGAAAGCTTCCCAAAGCGTTTCACAAACAGCATGAAGTGTAGCAAAGGGCCCTTCCCTGCCAAAAGCTGAAGTACAGCCATTCTGTGCTGGAACACAGTGGCTGCTGAATAATGAGAAGGAATAGCACAGATCTTTTTAGGAAGCAAAAACAAATGGCTGGAGGAGTGTGGAAAGACATCCTGGAAGCTTAGCTAGAATTAAGTTGAAAGAAAGCTGTGGATTTGTAACTGCTTTGTTTTTTATTTTCATTTCCAAAGGCTTCCTTTTGTTACTCGTGTGCTGGGCACAACCAGGCTCCTGCTTCTCGAAGGCAACCAGCAAAGCAATTTCTGCCTTTATTTAAAAAAATGCTGAAGAATATTTCAATCTTTTCAATGTCCTGGAGCCAGCAGAGCAGCAGGGGCTGATGGGTGCTGCTGTGGGCACACGAGGGTGTTGTCGCAGTGATATCAACAGCAAGAGAATCCATCTGTGAGCACTTGCACAGGAACAGACAAATGTTGGGGGTACAGCTGGGACTCCAGTCTAGGTTAACGTTTCTGACAGTAACTCTCCATACAGGGTGGCTAGATTCCTGTCTTCATCAGTGAGAACCAGTCAGTGAAGACAATTTAAGATTGAATATTAAGAAAAATTTCTTCTTAGAAAGACCGGTGATGCAGTGGCACAGGCTGCCCAGGGAGGTGGTGGAGTCACCATCCCTAGAGATGTTCAAGAATCGTGTAGATGTGGTCCTGAGGGATGTGGTTAGTGGGCATGGTATGATGGTTGGTGGTTGGACTGGATCATCTCAGTGGTCTCTTCCAACCTTAATGATTCTATGAATATCTCTACAGACTATAAGCCAAGGTCCAAACTGGGATACCTTGTGACATTTGGGGCTCCTTGGGGTTTCCGGAGTGTTCACATGGGGCTGACAGACATGGAGAGGCAGCTGGAAGCTGGGTCATGCTGCATCCCCACAAGGTGCAGTCACCAGGCCTGGATGCTGTGAACTCCGACTGCACTTAGAGCTGATGCAGTGAGGGACAGGAGGAGCTCAGAGGGTTTCAGATGAAAGGCCCTACCATCAGGACAGGGCAAGGATTATCTGAATCACAAATGTTCCTGTGTGCTCGTGGTTGTGATGGTTTGACACTTGCACACGTGGTTCCTAGGGTCAGTGGCACCAAGGAAATGGAAACAGCAGTTACTGAAAATGATGCTAGTTTTGCCCCTGCAATTCCTGTAGAAAGCTTTCAGTCATTCTATTATCCTATATTTTCCAGTGAATTTAATGTCAATATCTCATTGAATCTCACAGGGATTGTAGATGACTTTTTTTTCTTTAGCAAGAATGCTGATCTTGGATCAGTAATGCTGCAGGAACAGTGATGTGAGAACACATATCGAATGCATTTTTGCTTTTCCTAGAGGTTATGGCATTGTGGTATCAAATCACAGGTTATGATTTTATTACTTTTCATTGTCTGAGCTGCAGAGCTTTTGAACCTGAAAAATCCATCCCTTCAAAAATTAAACAAAAACAAAATGTTAAAAATTATGTTAAAAAATTGTATCCTCTGAAAACATTTCTAAAAACCCTTCTGCAAAAATCCCTGTACACTCTGAAGGCTACAAAAGAATCAAGTTTTATTGTTCCAGGAAGAACAGCACATTTTCCTGAAAAAAAATTCCAAATTCCATACTGAATTTTCCTGAAAGGCAGTGGACACTTCTGTATAAATTTCAGGGGTCTCATTTCAGTAAGACCTCACCTTTAACACTGCAGTAGATAAAGTGCCTGGGAAAAGCTGTTTAATAACTGACAGAATGTCAAAGTACATTTTGGCAAAACAAAAAGATTTACAATGAAATGTGTGTTGAAGCTTTTATTTCAGATTCTTTGTTAACATGTCCAAATATTTAAACTAATCCCAGGAAAGAAGGGGAACAGAGATTAGATGCCAAATTAATTGATTGGCTTAAAACAAAGACTGCAGTGAAAAAAAAATCCCTGTCATGTGCTGCTTTCTGTGTCTGCTTAGCTTATGTAAACAACTGCAGATGCAGCTAGCCTAAAGTATTACCAACCAGTAGCAGCAATGTAATAACAAGCATCCTCAGAGATACTGGTTTGAGATGACATCTCTTTTGGAAAACACCTGCTTCCGGCTTTGTAGACTAAGTATAAATGTAGTTTAAACCTCAGGAGGTCAGCTAATTTTAATCCATCCTCCTGTCCTCAGGCAGGAGTACACTTACTTACAGGTAGATGTTTGTCTGGTGTAGCACTAAAAACCTCCACATTCAGCCTTAGGACCCCATGCCAATTCTTAACAATTGTTGCATTTAACCTAAGTCTCTCATAGTGTAATTCAAGCTGATAATTTCTTGTCTTGCCTTTAGTCATGATGAAGAAATGACAAACAACCTACCTGTAGCAAGTTTAGACACATTTTAAGATGCTCTAGAGACCCCTATCTTCCTTTCAGAATTCCCTTCTGAGAAATAAACCAACTTAATCCCTTCTTTCTTCCTTTCTTCGTCCTTTCCCCTCTTCCTTCCTTCCTCTCTTCCTCCCTCCCTCCCTTCCTTCCCTCCATTTTTGAACAGATCACTTACCAATAATTTTATTTGTTTTTATCATCTCATACAGAATCTGCAGATCTTTCCAGTAGGTGTGGTATTTTCATTGTCTTGTTTCAATGCTATCTATAGATTTAAATTTTGCTAAGCAGGTATGTATCCCATTTTCAAGGGCACAATTAGCCTGTATCTCCCTTGCATCCGTAGTACTTTTATGAGTGCAACATGAAGAAAAACGTGAAAAGCTATAAAATCCATGCCTGTCATAGCTGTTTTGCACCCAATCTGCCCATCACACAGCCAAATAGGGTTGCTGGGTGAGTTTTTCATTTCGAGGCCTTTCATTCCTTAGTTTTCCTCCATTTTAGCACCAATCTGAATATAGTGTAAGCTAGGTCATGTGCTCCAGAGGAAAACTCTGTGCTGGCTTTATAGGCACTTATGAATTATGACAAAAAACTGGATACATTAATGTCTTGTTCCAGATCAGGAAGATTGAGGGCCTCAACAATATTTTCTTAAGCGCAAGATAGATGCTCCCACTTTGAGACTCTTGGCTATTTTGGATGTGAGATTCTGGTGTTTCAGAAGCAGGTGGTCTGATCCAGTGTGTAGGTCTAATTCCATGCAAACAGAAAGCTGAGGAACCAGAAGAGACATCAGCCATTGTCTCCCTGGTCTGTTACAAACACATTATGGCTGGAGAAACATGTAGCTTCAATTTTTTCTTTAGAGTTGATGCATATCTTGCTGTCCATTCAGTAGCTCTGAAGGGTTTCTTTTCAGAATCCTTTACTCTTCATATGCCTTGCAGGAAGACAGATATTTGGGTTGAGGCTGATGAATGCCATTAGCGGCTTACTGGCCAATCTCTAGATGCCATAGGCACATTATGATACCACAGGGCTCTGAAAAGCACAAACAATCCTTTGGCAGTCTTGTCAGACCAACTTCAAATCCCTTTTCAAATATCTTAAGGAAATTGGTGCTGGAAACAGAAGTGTGACAAACTTAATCTGGAGACATGGGAATACAACAACCCTTTGTCAAAGAATCACACAAGTATATGTGGAGAAGAGCAAAATCCTAGGCAAGATCCTATGTCTGTGCATTGTGTATCTACTGCCACTTTAATCATTTAGAATTTTTTTACTCAGGTGGATTTTTCTTTAAGAAAAAAATTAAAAATTGATTCTTGAGGAGATTCTACTGGCTTACTAGGCCAGTTTCTGCAGAGTTAAGAAATCGTAGAGTTCTTTATGACAGTGTCAAAAGTTGTGTGCATGTGGATGTGAGATGGGAGTCACTAAGAACATCAGGAATTTGTTTTATAACTTCTAAGAAGAGCAGAAGTAGCAAAATGAGTCATCAGAGCAAGAAAATGCCAAAGGAAAAGTGTAATTCTTTTATCACGTTCTCAAAGCCAGTGTAATCCCCAGAGCGTTCCACTCAACCCATTTAATTTCAAATTAATCTTTCTTTCTTTTGAATTTTAAAATCCACTCCTTTAGGAAGAAGACATCCACCAAGTACTCAAATGCAGAGGTAAGCTCAAAAGTTCCGTTTTGTATGGCAATCCTTTAGGACCCAAATCTAACTTCCATTAAAGTCAAGAAAGCTGTAAATTTGATGAGGATTGCATCCAGGTTACACAAAATAAGGATTGTGAAGTGAAGGCTTTTCACTGTAGCTGAGCCGTTTGGCTTTGGCAGTCTCAAGGGTAGCCTTTGCTTGCACTGCAGCAGTGAAGCATTAGATGGAAAAGCCATGGGCTTGCTGCTATAGCAGAGCAGGGAATTAGCTTACCCAGCCCATTAGATACGAGATGTCTGTTTCAAATGAACTTTTCCATCACCTGCCTTCTTCTCCTCTCCTGAAATAGATAGCCATTTAAGCATAAAAAAAATATTGCAAGGAAGAGAGAAATATTATGATATAACCCCTGGAGGCACTTACCTCTCCACATGGTATAAAATGCCATGGCAGTCACTTATGTTACACTAGATACCCACTAAAATCAGGTGACGTGAATCATATCATATGTGATTTCTGTCGGTTAAAAACCCAAAGGAATTCCACAGCCTGTTGAATTTTAATGATTCCAAAGGCTTGATGTAGGCCCCAGACAGTCTAGTCTTTCCCACCGAGATAGTCTGACCTTAAGTGTCATCACCCAGAAGTCAGCAAAAGGCTCCGCGTTTTTATCTAAACGTGTCTTTATTATCAGCTGAGGTGCCACAGAGACAGCAAAACCTCAGCTGATGGTCCAGAAGGACACATGTCACAACACTACCAGTCTCACGTGGAGGTCACAGACAACCTATAATATTGCAGATGGCTATAGCCATCTACGTTGGATATTCGGAAAAACTTCTCAGGAGTGGTGAGGCCTTGGAAGAGGCTGCTCAGGGAAGTGGTGGAGTCACCACCTCTAGTGGTGTTCAAGGAAAGCGTAGATGTGGCATAGAGGGACATGTTTAGTGGGCTGTATTGGTAGTAGGTGAATAGTTGGACTGGATGATCTTAGAGGTCTTTTCCAATCTTAATGATTCTGTGATTGTATGCTTAGCTGAACAAAGCCACAGATCACCATTGATTATAAATGCAAGTTTAAACATCCATCTCACATAGATTCATGTAACGATTTCAAACCAAAACACACCTGCTGTATCTACACATACTCTGAATTACACAGCTACCCCTGTGGTTTACTACATCATACCAGCAAGCAGTGACATTAGTCTTGCAGACAATTGCCCTAAAGAACCTTTTGAATATTCTCAAGCTCCTCTATGGTTTTGGCCTGTAATTCCATTCCAGAAATGCCAGATTGCACCTCAAGAACTTTTGTTTCAGTAAAATGATGTTTTTGTCTTAGTTTCAGCTGTGATGGAGTTGTATAGCATCTGGTATGATGCTACATTTTGCTTCTAGGAGAAAAACAATGTTGATAACACACTGATGTTTATAAGTGTTGCTTTGCAGTGTTGTGCAGAGTCAAGGCCATTCTCAGCAAAGAGCCCAAGGAGCTGGGAGGGAACAGAATTAGGACAGCTGACTTAAACTGGCCAAAGGGATTTCCATACAATATGACGTCATGCGGATGGAGTTTTGATGGGGATGGGAGTTCATCTCACTCTCTTCTGCTGCTCGGGGACTAGCTGGACATCAGTCAAGGCATGGTGAGCAATTGCTTGTGCATCATTTGTTATATATATTCATATATATTTATATAAATATTTTCATAATTATTGCCCTTTTTCTTTGTGTTAATAAATAGTTTTATCTCAACCCATGAGTTCTGCTTTTTTTCCAGTTCTCTTCTCCATCGTACCTACTGGCTTAAACCACAACAGTTTTCTAGGAAAAAAAACTTTTATACTGGAAAATAACCACCTGGATTTCCTTGGAACTATGCGAGAGAGCTTTTCTCTTAATGCAGGCACTTATTTAGCTGTTTCCTTTTGAGGTTTGTTTCTTTTTTTTTCTTTTTTTTTTTTTGTTTGTTTTGGTTTTGTTTTGTTTTGTTTTTTAATTTGGGAGATACAGGCTTGTTTTTTAATTAGCCCATATTGAGATCACCATCAGAACTGGTGCTCCATCCCTCACCTGTTCCCTTCATGTTATTTCAGAGTCACACAGGAGCCGGACGCAGAGCTGGGTCTCATCTTTCCAACAACCCCTCAGCACCCCAGGGGTGGGTGGTAGGAAGAAGAGACAGAGTTACCAACTGCTCCAGCCCTGAAGGACTGGGGCTGTGCTGGTCAGAGGGCATAGCTGAGGGTCTTGTTTGATTAAGAGTAAAAGGGGTCATGCTCATCCTGCCTTTCTTGCTGAAACACTCAAGAAGTTGCTTTCTCCTTTAGCTGTAACCTTGTTGTCTGCTAATAAACTGTATCTTCTTTTATCTTGTAGATGCCCACAGATGTAAAATTGCTCCTTAAACTGCTCCCAGATAAATAGGCCTGCAAGTGGTTACTTCCTTAGCACTTTAGATTCCTCCAAAACCAATTATTTTTATTTCAGAAGCTGTGACTCCTAGTAACCCTGTGCCTAGCTCAGAACTGCAGCTGAAAGCATCAGTACTCTAAATTAAGAGCAAGATCTAATTGATTCGTTTTACAAAAACATAAGAGCCAAACTGAAGCAAGGTGCAGGTTTTCTTTGCCTTGACTCTTTAAAGCATAAATGTTTCCTTTTTAATATTGCTTCTCAATCAATATTCTTTTTAATGCATTTCAATGATTCCTGACTCGCTGGAGCGTCATCAGGCTATGCTGAGCCATTTTTGTTTTTCTCCTTGAGAGGCTTCCATGGACATCCAAGGTATTTGATCTTTGGAAAGGGTGATTTGAGAAGCCATCTGATCTAATGGGGTGGGCACTAGACAGGGAATATAAAGACCCAGGTGCTAATCTCCATTCTGTGACCTTGGGCAAATCATTTCATCTTCCTGCATTTCTCTCTTACCTTTTATCTTTCTTTAACACTCTTAATTAAGCCAGAGTGCTAAGGATAATACAGATAATAACCAATTCTTCCCTTTCATGAATTAGATATGCTCCTCTTAAAATGCCACAGAGGTTGAACTGTGGTGAATGTGTGCAATTACCTTTAGTAAGAACAGTGGTTGTTGCACACAACCTCACTGGATTCCTACAAGCATCTGGATTAATTATATGCTGTCTTTGGTAATTCTCTGGAGAATGAGAAAAATGAAGGATAAATACCTTTTATTAATACAGTTATAGAGTGCAATACGAGAAAAGCTAAATGCACCGTGCATTTCAGTAACTACTTAATGGAACACAAGGACACCACTAGAGCAAATACCCTGTCTGTCTGAGACACTCACCCCTCTGAGTTTCAGCCTAAAAAGGGACATAGAACCATGCTTCCCATGTTCCCAAACCCCTCATATTTCAATGCATGGATGTGAGATAGCAATCATCAGATCCTTTGGTACAGAGAATTACATGGAGAGGAGCCAGAGCTAAGCACCAAGAGAGGCTATCATTTAATGGCCACATTGATTCAGATGGGGAGAGGTCTGGACTCTATCAACATCCTTGAGGGCCATGAAGTCTCCAGGAGCATTCACAGCAGGCTGCAAATTTCGAAAAGACTGAGGCAACCACCAAGCTGCTGAGCCATGATTCAACAGCTGAGGATGTGTGTGTGGAAGGCATGCACATAGTTAGGGAAGCAAAGCTTGCAGTAGAAAATAATATCCCAGTTATGCACTGTTAGTTCCTAAAATAAACAGTGACATTTTTGTATTGAAAAAAGAAGAGTGGGAGAAACTTCACCTGCAAAAGCCATCTAGGTGCACAGAGTGGAAAACAGATCACATCAGCCCAAGTGCACAAGGATGTGATGAAAGGTATATTTTGTGTTCAAACAGATATGGTGGATGAAATGTAAAAAAATCCAGAGCCTTATTAATGCTGCTCCAACATGCTGGCTCTTTTAGTTTAATAACACAGCAATCAGAGCATTCAAGCACTGTTAGCCCCCCAGCAATGCTAATTCAGCCTGCATGCAGAGCCACAGCCCCCATGGTCGGGATGGCCTTCCTTAATGCAGGCTCTCAGACAGACCACGTACAATGCGAGGTTATTGCTTGAGGGTAATTGTAGCAGCACCTTAAGGAGCCACTTATGTAGAACATTATTATCCAGGGGAGAACTGAAAGAAAGAGGCAGTGTCTGTACAAAAGGCTCTTGAGCACAGAGCCCATTCTGCCTCCTGTCTTCAGTGCTGCACTGCTTTGCTCTTTCATTCACGGAACACAATTCGCTGCACACAGTTTCCTAGGAATATGTGCAGTTTACAGTATGTTAAGGAATAGCTGGATTTTCACCCTTAGAGGAATCTCTGAGACATAATATGTTTTTCAGATTATAAAGTGGTCTCTGTCTGCTTCTCATCCTTCTGGTAGAAAGAGAGAAAAATTAATGTGTTTTGCAAATCAGAGATAGTTATCTTTCTTTTCTCCCTCTCAGCTCATGTATTGCTGGAGTGTGAAATCTTGCTAGGTGAGAAATACACAACTAGCATCAAATAAGAGTTGAATAAGCGCGTATGTCTAGACAATCCCCAGAGGTGTCATCCAACCTCAACTATTATGTGATTCTGTGAAGCTGTACGCAATCTTGCTGACAAATATGTCCTACAACTTTGCTGTCCAAATGCCACAATGCCCATGTTAGTGAGGCACTTCAGACGCTGAGCCCAGACATCTCTGGGGTAAAGATGCTGCATCTCTACTGCACAGTCTGCTGCACTGTTCTTTGCCTTTTATTTTTTGCTTCCTATTATCTGAGCAGCTATTAAAGGAAAAGGAATTAACTTCAAGCCAGAATTGGCTTAAGTACTTTATAAGAGAATCAAACAGACCTTCAAAGTTATGTCTAGCTGCATTGCCATTGCATATATGCCAGTATTTTCCACCCTGAATATCGGATGTAGCAGTGGGACTGCTGGCTTTTATTTTTTAAAAAGCATGTGTTCCCTCATCTCCTCATTGGTACTAACCCTCCACATGCATGCCATTTTTATTTTCCGCCCAATTAAGTAAAATGTAGTCCCCAATGAAATAGTCAGAGTGTTCAGGCTGATAACTCCTTACAGCTGCAGTCACAGCCTGAGGATGGAGGAGGGGTCCCTCACGAGCTCCCCTCACTGTAGTAGACAGATCTGCGGTGCCAGCCCCCATCTGTCTGCTTCTCCTTCTGCCTCCAAGGCAACATTTCCAGGTATCTCACTCTCCAAATGCCTAAGGCCGACGCAACCCTCCGGGGCAAGTCATATCCCTGCCAGGAGGGCAATGCGTGTTCACACACTATCGTTTTCTTCCTCAGCCTATGCTGCTATCCTCGTCAAACACCAACACACGCATGTGCAGGTGAAGTTTTTATAGTCAAAGTCAAGACTTAACCCTGTAGTCAGTTCAAAGAAAAGAAAATATCCTAGGTTTTAAAAGTTACCAAAATTAGTATTAAACTGAACTCAGTACTCATCAAGGAATAGGTAAGGTACCCAAATAATCCAAATTCTTATCCTGCTGAGAGGCCAGCCATGTGCCATCTCTGATGTTATGAGCAGAGTGCTGAAAATACACACCAAAAGCTATTTACGTATACATAGTCTATAATACTAAATGTAGTGCTTTGTCATCATGTCAGCCTTTGTGTTTTTCACATAAGTATTACAGTTTTACGATCTGGGTCTGTGAGAAGGATATAGGAGAATAGAACTGGTGATGCATCTAATGCGCCGAGTAATTCCTTAAAACAGAGCAGGTGCTCAGAAACCTGAAAACACAGGTGAGGAGGAGAAAAAGGTAATACTTGCCTTCTGAGAGATAGTGTGACTGTCAGCCGCTGGCTGGCTTCATGAAGAATGAATGTGAAATGTTCTTACACCCAACTGATGTTTCTGAAGAGGCACAAATCATATATGCAGCTTCAGTGAAGCTGTAACTGAAACATTTTTGAGACAAGGTAGCAGTGATGGTGAGAAAAGGCCCAGAATTACAGGCTGAGGAGGGAAAGAAAATGAATCTCCAAGGCAGAGATTAAGCAATAGCACATATGAGACTCAGGTCCAATCATAGTCCTCCACATGGGTGAGGTGACGTACCTGCAGACATCCTCCTGGGGCCTGAGAGCTACCCCATCTTTTTTGCTAACCTCCTAGTAGTTTTCTTGGCCCTACCCACCAGTGAGGAAGCCTTGACACACTTGTGATGCTGAGAGGGCCAGCTCCTCAGACCTCTGTGCTGTAATGGCCTTGCACCAGCATATAGCAGGTCTGACACCAGAAACATCTTACCACCTGTTCAACCATACACGGCTGATGTGAACGGGCACACAGTGAGTAAAATGGCTGATTAACCTCATCTGCAAAATAACTGTGCTGCCAATGTATTTGTTAGCTCTAGGCCAGTGCTATTCCACATGTACAATCTAGGCAAGTTTCAGTTGTCCTCAGCGAAACGTGAAACTCGCTCACCCGTCTGCTGTGCCCGGAGCATTGCCATACACATGCCATGAATTCTTCATGTGCAAACTAGTCAAGAAAAATCCATGCCAGATGCAAAGCCATCCTTGTGATTTGCATACAGCCTGTCAGTCATCAAGTTGTCCCCTGAAGCATGGCAAGCCACTCCTAGATGTGACAGGGCATCTGGTGAGCAGGGAATAACCTCTGTCAGTAGGAACAAAGAAATGCGTAACATCAAGCATGTTGTTCATCCCACAGATTTCAGATGGTTCTGCTTCATATTGCTTTTGCTGGTTAGACTCAGGACCACCTGATGTCCATACAGGCAGCCTCTGGAGAGGAACAATGCTAGAAAGAGCCACCTAAATCCGTGGCCAAAAGCAGATGCTGACAGCTATTGTCTGTAAATTGTTCCTGGTCAAACACTGAAGGCCTGGAGACACCACACACAGCAAATGTAGGAACTGCTCTCTTGCTCAGTGAAATTCACGTGTGCTAGAAAAAGGAGGCCTCAGCAGCCAGCATAAATTGTAGCAGCCTGTGCAGCCCTATCAGCTTACACCAGGGAATAAGGCCAGAGCATCTTGGTGTAAATCTCCTCCCAGATACGCTCCATTGCTTTTCACTTGCCAACAAGGACGAGGGTATAGCAGCTTTGTTATCTGTCATTATCAGTTTTCATGTTCTCACAAGCAAATGGGTAATATTCCCCAAGCAGGTAGCATTCTCGGAGCCTGGCCCACGGGAGCAGATGAATGCATTCATTACAGGAACCTTTGTATTGAAGCTGAACCCGGTGATCTCTGCGGCACCAGGCTGTAAAGGCAGGCCAGCTAACACAAAAGGGGTCAGTGAAGTTATGTCAAACATACTCTGTGTAATTGATTTCCAGATTTGGTTCACTATCTGTATTACCAAAGAACAAAAGAGAAGAAAGACTTAAAATATGATGCAAGGCATAAATATTTCTCAATGGGATGTTTTTAAAAGTTTTCAGTAAGGTTTCATCTGCTCTTCAAGCCGTGACTATTACTCCATTTTCAGAATTTACAGCACAAATAATAACCACATTTTCTTTTTTTTACAAGTATCCAGGCAGGTTTGTAAATAGTTGGTGCTCAATCCCAGGAACAAATGTCTTAGGGACTGCTCTCCCATCCGGGCCCCGAGAGATAAGAGGATAATAACACTGTGCATTAGCCCTAAGCATTCCTGAAAGCCACTGTCCCCTCAAAGATCCAGCCACTTCCCAGCACAGGCCGAGTCTCTCAGTCGCTGGCAGGGCTCATTCCTCCAGCAGCTCGCGCAGCATTTCCGGCCGCCTCTTTCCCGCTTCTCAAGAAAACTGGGATGGAACAAAATAGCTTTTGAGGCCGCAGTTGATTGCCATCCCCAGATGCTTTACATTCAACATGCCATCTGTGTTTTGTTTTCTTGTTAAGAGGGTTTTGTAACAATTTTTATTATCTACTGTAACTAGAAACAACAGCAGGAAATCATGTAGTGCAAAGCAAGTATAGTGAGTGATTTGGCTTCACAATCGCTGGCCATCAATCTTCCACTTGAAATTTCTCCATTGCAAGCCTTTTCCATCCTTGCTTGCGTGCATTTATGTGAAAGAGAGAGGGTGCAAGTGTTGGGCAAAAGCACATGTTTGAAAGAAATGCAGGGGGTGAGGGAAAAGACCTCAAAAACACTTTAAACAGAGAAGGGTTTAATGCTGCTGTAAACGGACATCTTTTGCAAGTCAGTTAACCCTTTGCTCATTTTTTCGAGGGAAACACAAACTTTTCTGCAGCTTCAGTAAGACCAAGAAATTATCCGAGTGTCCAATTTGCTCGGTCCTGTGCTCTCAGCAATGTGATTAACAGCTTCATTGATTAATAGTGATTAGTTTAACCAGAGGAATTAACCTCTGAATTAATATGTGGCCAGTAATTTAAGTGACTTATAAAAAAATGTCCTGATTGCTGTCATGCAGCCCATTTCTCATTAAATCTTTCTTTTAATTTGCAACCTTCTGCTTTCTGTACAAACTCACTGTCTCACAAACTCCAGCTTCAACGTCCGTGTTCCTCTGTATACATTAAGAGGAAGAAAAGCAGAGAAGCAGCATGGATTATGATATCTTAGTACAGAGTTATGGTAAAATTGTACTGCTTGCATACCAGAGAATAGGAAATTTCATTTTCAAGGGCTCCCTGGGGGGCTGAGATAAACTACAAAAGTCACAACTCATTATAATTAAACACTCATGCCCACTACACATAAAGGAAATTATGCACATTTATCTGGGTCATTGAAAAATGCATATAGCTATACTATGCATGAATGTCCATTAATGTTGTGTAAGAACTTAGTGAAGGTGTTCTCCCAGAAGTGATGCAAGCCTGTGCTGGACAAAGATACTGTAGTAACATGGGGAAGGATAGGAACAGCTAATGTATTTCCAGAAGGAATGCAGAATTGCTTAGATGGGTATAGACCCCATTCTGTCTCAACCAACTAAAGTACAAATATGCTAATTAGATAACATTATCATGTCATTATTCTTTATGGTTATCAATAAACACTAATGGGATTTATTAAAAAAAAAGAATATATAGCAAGTTTTGTTCATTTTATAATTCTTTTGGAATTTGGTTCATCTAATGAAATCTGTTTTTCTGGAGGTTGGTATATATGAAAATACATCACACCTTGCTACTTGCTATGTAGACACACGAGTGGGCTGGTAAATAAAGATTATATTTCTATAGATGCTGTTGTAGCCATCCATGTTCTTTTTATTCTTATTGTCTCCTGGATGGTGAGCCATGGAAACCTTACCTGCCCTTTGGTACTTTTCAAAAGTAAAAAAAATATTTTTTTCCCCACTGGAAAACAAAACAAAACAAAACCCACAACCAGCATGGACTGTTAGAAACAGCCATGATGAGTTTGGCACTAGCATCTCCTGGGGAATTAAAGGCCAGGTGTTGCTAATGGCTCTCAGCTTTGCGTCAACACTCCAAGTCATTCCTAATCCCCAAGACAGGCTCTGCTCCTTATTCCTTAATTAGAACACAAATGGCTCTATGAAAATAACATAGACAGTCTGACTCAAATCCACAAATGAGAAGAAAACGCAGGAATTAAGGGGTAAAAAAAATCCCAGAAAGGCTAACATGCAGCCATCTGTGTCAGTAGGTTTTGTTTTACAGCAAACACTGTTAACAGAAATAGCTGAAAACATATACATATATTTTCAGAATCTGATCTGTAGAGGTTTTGCAGCTAAAAGACCTGTGTTCAGTTGCTTTTATTCCTAGATTATGTTTTATGTTATTTACGAGGACTTGGATTGCTGCCAAGTATGTGACAACTCTTGTGTGGGAAAATGGCATGAATTTTAAGAATGAATGAGTAGTCCTCCAAGTGTTTGTGCCAGAAGCACCTCTTTCATTAGTGGTGTTTGTTTTTTTCTTATATAAGATGTTTATCCATCCAATCAGAAAAAAATGCATCTTACCATATGACCCATTAAATTTGTGCAACGCAAAGATTCATCAGGTAGAAGAACTCACAATTTTGATATTCCATCAAAATATTGCGTAAAACTTTCAGCCAATAAACATGTTCACAGGAAAACAGTCACAAACCAGTTTTAAATCCAAAAAGAAGAGAAAAGAAGAGAGTGATAACATTTCAAGTGATTCCACTTTTTCTTTTGACATGCCTTCTAAGCTCAGATCTGTGTGAGCTTGGTGTTTGACGAGGTGTCCCATCTCCAGCTCGAGAGGTAGGAAGCTCCCCTGAAAAAACAGGGGTCCAAGAAAGCCAAATTGAATAACCCTGTGAGTTCCTTCTTAAAATGCAAAGTTTATTGTCAGAATGATCCAAGTGTCATGTTCGAGAGTATCTAAAAATCTTCCTACATGGACAAAGCAATTCAAATGAAGCCCAATGCACTGTTTAAAACACAGGACTTGCAACGTACATCTGACTATAGGAGAAATTTTCAGACCTGTAGTAGTAGGAGCTGTGTCTGGATGTAGATTCAAACACATGATTTTGCTTAAGACGTTTTGTTCCAGCTGCCAAGGAAAGAATTTTTATTCTTCTTTCCTTGATTCTGGATATACACCAGATAATTCTGCAGTAAGTAGGAACATGACCTTTAGGCTTGTACAGAAAACCAATACTAAAACATAATACAAATGATTGTTTTACAATGCATTAAAACAACCTTTCTCCCTCAAATTAGCAGATAACTCTAGGCTAAGCCACATTTCCTTTAACAGGATGTTATTGAAAATAAAATATTTTATTATTATTAGTTTTCACCAACTGAAGAAAGAGAGATGCATGCATCTGTATTTTGAACATGTTCGGAAGATGTGGCATACCTATTAGCAGGGCTATTATCTCTGTCAGCAGTGCTGCTGTTCTTCCTCTAAACTGCCTTGGCAGGCTCACTTACAATGCATCCTGCTTCCTCTAAAACATGCCTTGAGCTGACTCCTGCTAATCCTCCCGGCCACACAGAGCGGGCTCAGCCATGCTGGGAAGCAGAACCAATCTAATGTAAACCATAGTGCCTCCTGCAACCTAGAAATTCGGCTTAGTATTTGACAAGTGAGAGAGGGGGAGAGAAAAAGGCAGAAGGCTGTCACAGCTATCCTAGTAACAAAATTTATATGAGCTCTGTATCAGTGGTAATAGTAATAACTCAGGACATCTACAGAGCAATTCCAGTAACTGCTTTTTCTGTCCTGAGACTGGAAGCTCAAGTTTTAACAATTCATACGTATTAAAGACTAAAGACATTGTGCATGCTGAATCAGAACTTTTGAGATATCTTTTATGTTTCCTTCAGCTAGTTCTAGATTTAGCCTCTTTTTTCCTGTGATCTATGTTTTATATATCACAACATACAGACCGCAGACCTGCTCTACAAATTATTTCCCCAGAGGTTCCCTAGGGTTGTAGAGTTGCTTTTAAAGAGATACCTATCCCATTGTGGCTGTATGTATTTATCAACTGAGAGTTTAATTAATTGGAAACGTTTAATAGCCACATGGGACCAGAAGCTTTTGTCCAGCTTAGCCTATCTGGCTGCACTGCTTATGTTACTCCTTTGAAAAAATGGTATAACTACTCTAATAGTCACTGAAGAAAAGAAGAACATGACTGCCCTCATTTTACGCACTGCGCCATCACTCTTTGCTAAACATGAAGTGTTAGGTGTTGATCTTCTACCATGTCTCTGCAGCAAAATAAAGTCATGAATGTAGCATGACTGGGCATATCTATGCTTCACTGAACCTTCTTACCCTGCGTAATAAGAGGAGTGAAAGGAGGGTATGTGGGATGCAGAATAGTTCAGCAACCCAGTTGCCCTCTGGATATAGGTGTCAGTGACACCTGTAGCCTGTTCCACCACATCTCTGTTGCCCTTGCACATCTTTATAAGCACACTTTCATCTTGTTATGCAGACAAACCCTAGAAAGGGAGAGAAGGCATGATTTGTTTCTCTCTTAACACGTTAGGAAACACCACCTCCTCCTTCTCCTTTCTTTTAAATCAGTGTGTGTGCAAACTGCATTTCCTGGATACAACAGGAGAGGAGGAGGTCTTCAGGAAGGAAGGCATCAAAATACATAAATATTAAGTTTCCTTTTCCCTCAGGAAAGATGCACTGCATCCCAAGGACTAGGGGGAATGGTTTTAAACTGAGACAGGGGAGGTTTAGGCTAGATATTAGGAGGAAGTTTTACACTTGGATGGTGGTGACGCACTGGAACAGGTTGCCCAAGGAGGTTGTGGATGCCCCATCCCTGGAGGCATTCAAGGCCAGGCTGGATGTGGCTCTGGGCAGCCTGATCTGCTGGTTGGTGACCCTGCACATAGCAAGGGAGTTGAAACTAGATTATCATTGTAGTCCTTTTCAACCCAGGCCATTCTATGATTCTGTGATTCTATTCTATTCTATGACTGTGGGCAGAAATGATGAGGGGACGACAGCCAGGTAGCTGAGTTTGGACATGCCACCAGAGTGGAGGGCACCAATGAGCAACACGGCTCAAAAACACAATATGAAGGAAAGGGCAGGGCTGTGCAGAACTTCAAAGTGAGTATAAGGCAAATATAGCTGAGAGATGTCAAGGGAGGATGGCGAGTGCTGAGGCAACCAGCAAGGTGAGCTTTGCTAAAGCACCTTAGTCAGGCTGGAAGGAGCAATGTGCAAACTGCAGGGAAGTCAGTGCAAGAACAGCATGGTCCTGGGTAAGTGTGCAGCTCTGGAGCATGCCTCATCTGATGCTGAAGAAGTGACTGATGTCTGTTTTCCAATAGCATTCCCTGAAAGTTAGCATGCAGTTATAACAGACACACTTCTGTGCTTTAATATGTTTTCAATTGTTTAATTTATATCTGTGTAAAATGAGTGAGCGGCTGCGTAACCAAGAGCTGGGCAGACCAAAACACTTCCTGAAATACCAACAAAGTAGCTGTAAATCTCAGTATGAAAATGCCCTGCTCCAAAATGAGCACAATATTTAATCTTAATTTTTCTTCAGGACGCACATCATTAACTGCTAATCAACTCAAGCTTCAGAAATCCCTGAGCAGTCCTCTCAGCTTTCAAAAATGCAGTCAAGAAGCAAAGGACTTTTTATTCTGCCCTTGGTAATGGTAACAGGTCCCAGAGGTGTCCAGGTGCAGACGACATCACTGCTGCACACCAAACCACACTGAACTGGCTATGCTGTGCCTGTGTTTTATAGGGCTTCCACAAAGCCCTCCAGTTGACAAACAGAACTGCTCTGCAGCACATGGTGTTACACGTAACTTGGCTGTGGATTAGGCAGGGCTGGGAAGGTGAGCCAAGTCTTGCTCACTCCCATGAAGCCTCGGCAGGCAGATGCAGGCTCAGTAGGGGCAGAGCCCTGCACAGCTGCTCTGGCTGGGTGGGAGGTGGGGGGTGCTTGCTCTGCAGAGCAAGTTCAGCCCTGGCATCAGGCACAGAGCAGATCCCTGCTTCTGGAAGATTTCATTTCCCTGTTGGAAACCAACCTGGGGATGGTTGTCCTTTGTGTGCAAAGGCTGAGCTCACACACACCCACTGCAGTATCCAAATTGATGAGGGAGGGACTGCTATTTAATTAGCCTGGCAGGATGTGCAATGCATTTCCACAGGGTGAGAAAATTCTGCTTTGTTAAAAAGCGTGCTTGCAGGTGCTAACAAGAGTAATTGATGGATTCCACCCAGCACAATATTTCTCCTATGGAATTTCTTCTTTGATTTGTGAAGTCTCTTGTCTCTGGGTATGTGCAAGGCATGCCCCCACTGTCTCAATTCTGCAGGCTCTTGCCTCAGAATCTCTTCTCAGCTTTCTGGTTTGTTGGGGTATTTGTACAGCATGAACACGTGTCAGATAGCAGGCTGACTTCATTTGAGTCCTAGCATTTCATGTGCGCCTAAGACCTTGGCCATTTCCTTCATCTTCCTCCTCCTGCCTTTTCTCCCCCTCCTTTGCATTCTCCAGCTGACATTTCAGGAAGCTGCTGATGAAAGTGCTGGCACAGGAGTCAAAATGCATCATAGGCTACTCCACCAGGTTCAAGAAGCCCCAGGCTATGTGGGAGATAGGCATGGGATTAGATAGACAGGAAAGATGTGTAAGGGGGCACTCGTGCTGGCCAAGAGGAACTTCCCCCTAGCTCTAGAAGCAAGGTTGGAGGCCTAGCCTTCCCACTGTCCTCATGTTAATAAATCCTTCCTGGTGGGCTCAGTAGCCCAGACAGCATCTGGACCTGAGCTGGAAAACCTGTGTGCCACCATATGGATAACTAACATAGGTATCTGTTATCTTAGACATTGCTGTACCAAACTGATATCTGATGTGGATATGACTTTCACACTCCGCCCATCATTCTGCTCTTGGCAGGGTCTCCCATGTCCTATCTCCTATCTGGTGCATCCTTTCTACAGGCCCTCACAGTTAAGTTGATACTACACCATCCTGTCTCCAAGACAAGCATCATGCAGCATCTTCTGCCTGCACTGCTCCAGGTTGGATCTGTCTGCAGCAAAGAAGCTGAGCCTACATTATGCAACAAATTATGCAAAAAACAAAATGGCCTGTTCGTCATTATAATTGGTATCACTGGAGGTTGGAATAGCCTGAAATATACAAAACAATGAGAGGGTTGTGTTGTGGCCCTCCAGAACTGCTGCTTTATTTCCTATCTCCAAAGGCATGTGATAAGTGCGGATGACGATACGGCGAGCGAGAGGGAAGAAAGGTGCCTTCCCTCATGCCAGCACTGGGTGACTCTGCAGTGAGGTCAAACCTGTTATGGTCTGGATCCACACAGCCACTGTGGCACTAATCTTGGCATTTTTCCTATGTTTTGTCCCAGAAAATGCAGAGTCGGTTCACCAAATGAGTGTCAGACAGCAAACTATCAAGAATTCAAGGCACCTGGCTTTAAGTCCAAATGAAGGGCCCAGGTTATTGAGCCAACCATCTCTGTGCTGAATATTTCCATAGTAACAACTGCTGTGTTGGTTAGCGTATAGGGGGGAGCAGGTTTTGAGGTAAACTGCACCCCAAAAATTTATGATCTGTATGATTAATACCAGGTACTTCAACTAAACCCTCACTTGAAGAAGGAGCTTATGGAGGGCTCTAGAGGGCCATGCTAGTTCTGCTGAAGAAAGCTGCCTGGTGTGTAGCTTATTTCTGTACTGGTCCATGCCTCCGAGCTGCAGGCTGGGGGACATGACTATAACTGTGTTTTATTTTTCCATTCTGGAGGGACCTTTTAATGAGGAAGGTTTGCCTCATAGGCATCCCCTCTTTTGTTCCCGAGTCAGTCTGGTGTAAGAGAAATAAGGATATGGCCCAGAGGGACTAGTCATATAAATAAGATTTTAGGATCTGGCTCTGAACTAATAAATGAAAGACTAGCAATTTTGTATTATGAAACTCCAGCTGCACGAGCTCTCAGCTTAGACCGAGTGCCTCTACCAGGTTCCAGCTGGCTATCAGAAATCATTTCCACTTCAGTGAAACCAGTGTTAAAACTTCTCCTTAATCTCTTTCCAAACCATGCCCACATTCTAGCTGTATTTATTTTTACTGCAATTCAGAAGAAAAGGCAGCCTGACGTCACACTCGGAAAAGTACAGAATTCATTTGAACAATTCAGCTCCACACTGGCCCTCCTTTTCCCTGCTAAGCCTTGTTGTTCTCCATGGCCCTGTCAAAGCACAGCCCTTGTGGCCCATAGCCACTTAGGCATGGGCTGCACACCCTCGCACAAGGCAGGGAGCCCAAAACCAAAAATAAAAAGAAGAACAGAATGAAAAACAAAGCATATTTCACAGGTTTTACCACTCATTTTGCTGAGATTCATGAGGTACAGCTATGGCTCAGCCTCTTCAACTTTTGCCCATGCTGCAGCTCATCCATCACAAGGAGAGGGAGGATATCTAAGGGGTAGTTTTTTTCTGAGTGGTGTTTACTCATGCTTGCTGGCTGGCCTGTGTTTTCTGGAAGAGGTGAGCTAAATCCTCTGTCAAATTTTGGCTATCCAGCATGAACAGGGCTCACTGGCAGGCCTGGAAAGGCATGGGTTATGAGCAGAAAGGGCCAGCAGTGCTGGATGTCATGGCTATTATCACTCTTGCACCTGGAAACAGTCTTCTGAAGAAATTTTTGAGTGATGCCACTCTTCACTAAAAGATATCCTGTCATTATTAATGTTATTGATAATAGTTTCATGTGGCCCTCGGTGATTTGGGCAGATGCTGCCACTAGCTGGGGAGTAGGTACCATGCAGGTAGATGATTTTTTTCTCATCTTCTCTTATATCTGTAACTTTTCTTGTTTAGAAGATAACTGATTTCAGTCTCTGTGGATGAATGTCATGCAGAAAGGTATTAAGCAGTGTAAAAATTAATATGCCAGGGCTCTGAAGCTACCTGTGTGTGACCAGCAACAGAGGTTCAGACCAGTAGCTGATTAGTGAGCAGTCATGGGAAGGAATGAACCACCCTCAGCTGCTAAGGAGGTTTATCATCACACCTCTGTGCACCAAGGATGTTCAGAGGCAAGAAATGGTCATGTGTGGGACACTTGCATGATTGTAACCCATCAAAAGACTGAGCATGGAGCTCTCTATGTGTCTGGATCATTTCAGTTGCTGGAGACAGAGTGACCCAAAATCATTCCTCACTTTTGAGAAGATAGGACATCAAGTGCACAGAGGGAAAAAAGTAGTATCAACATATCCTCAAGTGTCAGTCCTTTTCTTCCTTACCATCTAGGTCACAAACAGTAGATTTTTTCAGCTAGAGTTGGTCCCCATTTTTCTATTTAACCTTCTTTTCTCTCTTCCTTCCTTCCTCACCTTCCTTTTTTCCTCACTTTCTCCGTTCGTTCCTTTCCCCTCCTCTCTCTCTCTGCCCCCTCCCCTCTCTTTCTCTGTTATTTTATCTCTTCTTTCTTTTCCATTTTCTGTCAAAGTGGGATCCTCTTTAGGGGATACGAAGAACACAAGACCTATCTGCAAGGTAAAAGAGCAATACACTCACGAAGTTGTGTGAGGAGAAGAATAAACCATGAACACTGCTATAATTGCTGATCTTCTTTAAATGGCTATAAAAAAATCCTCCCCGTACTGCTTTTTAATAAACCAACAAGCCTCTCCCAAAACAACCAGAAAATAATTCAGCCTCTTACTTCTAACAAGCTATCATTGCTCTGCACAGAATCCCAAATATTCGCTGCTCGTGAACATGTGGAGATGGCAGCACAACAACTCTTGGCCATGGCTGTTGTGTCAGTGCCTCTTGCGGGGTTTGTAGTGCTGCCTCGCAGGTTGGCATAACTTTGTCGTAAAGATGCCAGCCAGCTCTCTCGCCAACTGCAGCACAACCCAATCCCAGTGCAGTGCTGCAGCTCATGTTTCAGTGCTGTGACACCTTCCCTCAAAGTCTATCATGGGATCGGTGGCTTTTTAAGGGTGGTATTGTTTCTGCTGAGTGTAGTGATCTGATGTTTCCCAGCACTCAGAACAGATTTCCTCTCATCGCCCTCATTATCCATAACACCATTAGCTGCAAAGTAGTGTCTCACTAATAACTAGCTTCTGCCTATTACTATGAAATTATTCTTCTGTGCCATATGCCACCTATATTCCTCTTCCAAAAACGTGCTAGAGACTCTATTAGTAGCATTCACTGTTTATTGGAATCACAGCAATCACATACTGCTTGTAATGTCCCTACCCACATGGGCATATCATGTTAGAATTCAGAATAAACTTCAAAACAAATGAAGAAATAAAGAGAAAACATCAGTGTAGAAGAAACGGTGTTTTAACATCCACTTATTTTACTAGCAAATACAACTCCACCCATAGTGAGATGCCCCAAGGAGGCACAGACACCAAACCAAGGGGACTAATACCAAGCAGGATTTTTCCCCACTCATCTTTGCCTGCAATTCAGACCTTTTAAAACATTAAAGAGCCCTAAACAAAAGCAAAGCCATAATCATAGTTATGCTGTAAGAGTCATTATCTACTCTACTAGGAGAACAAAGGCATGAGAGTGGTTCAATGTCAGGAAATTTAAAGGGACAGCATTTGGAAAACAATTATTTGAAGGAAAAGATTCAGTTCTGAAGCTCAGCAACCACAACACGAGAGGACAGTGAGATCCAGGGACACACTCGTGCACATGGAAAAAGCAAAAGGAATGCAACTATTAAAAGGTAAATTAAAGCAAGAGAAGTCCAGAATAAACCAGGTGGAGACAGGGAGGATGACTTGGGTGGCAGACTTCAGTAGTATATGTACTTTTTTTTAAGACACATTCTCACAAGCAGACAGACACACGTGCCCACATATCTTTGAAACACATTTGAAAAAGGCAAACTGAAAGAACTTCTGAAAGAACGAAGCTATTGAAGGTTAGAATGATAGGCTACTCACATACACACTTCAGGTGATTTTTCTGCACTAAAGGCTCTGGCATTATAGACACTTATCCTGACTGTGTCTCATGGTGAACACAAACTTCCCCATGCTTGGTGCATCTCACACTTCCAGATACTCAGCCAGAGGCAAGTATTGTCTTCTTACGGACAGGTAAGGGAGTTTTTGGGTTTCTCACAGTTCTTTCCACACAGCTCAAACTGTTCACACAGCTCAAACTGTTCACAGGCAAGTTCTGTCCTAAGCCCTGGTAAAGTTCCTCTTCCCAGCCTGCATTTGGTTGGCCAGAGAGCAAGCTCTGGCTAGAACAGAGCAACCTGACAGATGCTTAGCTGTGAACAGAGCCAGAGCAGCCATTTCAGTAGTTAAGCAGTCTGGATTATGTCTCATTTCTTCCAAACGACTCGTCCACCTCCTCCCTTTTCCCTTATTCCCAGAGATTCCAGGGCTGCTGATGAATGGCCAGAAGCCTTCCAAAGAGTCCACCATTCTGAAAGAAAATCACATTTCTGAGCAGCATAATACAGTCAGAATGGAGATCAGAATAGGGGCTCTGTTTTTATGCATTATTGTGAGTATGGTAAGGAAATTTGCAAGCACTTTTTATGCCTGGTAAACACTGTGAAAGCCTTCAGTACACACCAAAATGGGAGATTACTTTGTGTGAACAAATTCTGGGAGTTCAGCATGGTCTAAAGATGAGATACGGTGTTACTTGTTCATACTTTCTATTAGCCTGTGCAGGGGTACCTGTATCCAGCTTAATTGAAAAACTACATGTCCAGTGTAACTTAAGAGCCCTGTTTCCCTCTCTAGACAGTGAAAAGAGACAGGTACCTACAGAAGGTGATTCAGGTGCCTTCAAATCACTAAGGAGCTGCTTTCTCTCCTTCTAGTAACAATAGAGAATATTAAATATAAATAACCATCCTGGGTGCTCTACTTTCACATGGCTAAAGAGGTCAGATGAGGTTAATTTCTCTCACATATATGGTATTTCTACCCATTTCCTAGCTTTGTAATACATAAAAAAATATATATTTTTTTATTATAGTGAAGGCGTTTGAAAGCATATCCATACAGAGAGAGGAATGGAATTGTTGCGCAAAGCTGAGGCATATCAAGTCTTCTCCCTGCACATTAGTGCTGGCTAAGGTGCCCATCTTGTGCTGTGTCACAACTCCAGCACTGTGTTTTGGGGGTTGTGACAACCCCACGCTGTGGTGCAGACTTGGCATGCCTCAAATTATCTCTGTGCCTACCACAGAGACTGTAGCATTTTTATTTTGAAATATTTTCTTTCTTTTTTATGTCTTGGTTTTGCAATAAATCAAATTATTTGGCTGTTATCTCAATCCTTCAACATTAAACAATTCATTTTAGCTTTCAGCTTTTATGATCAATGGAAAGCTCTTAATCAGAGCTGCCAACAGTGCTGCTTTTATTTAAGGCTCACAATGATTAATGAAAATGTATATGATCTCAGTGGTGCTAATTTTTCCTAGCTATGCCAAGTGCTCCCAACTGTCAGGAAGGGTGACTTGCTCTGGTCCACTTTGTGCACTACCGGTGTACTGCTGACTAAGTCCCATGGGTAAGACTGTGTTCCCCACTCTACGCCTGCCCGTTGTAGTGAATGCAACACCAGCTGAGGACCACAGGCTGTAGGCCTGTAAGTGAGCCCAGGATCTGGCCCTGAGGGAACCCATATTACTGGTGCGGGGGGGAGTCAGTAAACCAAAAAAGGAAGCCATGCTGGCAACTGAAACCCAGGGTGAGCTTGCACATCTGGTGAACAGAGTGGGAGTAAAAAGGAATATAATTTCTTTTTATTGGATTTATTCATATATTCCCATGGAAGGCAGTGAGAGCCTAGAAATATGAAATACCATGTGAGACAAAGCACATTGTGTGAGTCCATTTCTGCCGGCTTGTGTGGCAAGCAACACTACCAGTATTGACAGGGTTCACTCATAGTAACCAAAACCAGCAACGACCAAATAGCTAAAAGTAAGCTAATACCTCTTCACTGGAGTCTTTCAAGTGAAAATTCTAATTTAAATGTCTTCTGTTTCTTACTGTCTTTGAGATAGATAAGTTGATGAGACCTGAGAACAGCCTTTCAGTATCCAAAGGAGGGCTATAAGAAAGAAGAGATCAGATTCTTTAGCAGGGTCCGTGGTGACATGATGAAGGGAAATGGTTTCAAACTAAAAGGTGAGAGATTTACATTGGATAGAAGGAAGATTCACTACTAGGTAGTGAAGATTCACTACTATCTACAGTAGTGAAGCACTGGCACAGGCTGCCCAGAGAGGTGGTAGATGCCCCATCCCTGGAGATACTCAAGGTGAGGCTGGACAGGACTCTGAGCACCCTGACAAAGCTGTGGGTGTCCCTGTTCATTGCAGGGCAGTTGGATTAGACGGCCTTCAGTGATCCCTTCCAACTGAAACAATTCTATTATTCCAAGTCAGTGAGGAAACAAAACCAATGACAGAGCAATATGTGACCCTGCCTCTTACTGGAAGAAATGATAGTGAGGGGGGATGGTACTGCAAACAAGCAACCCTAGATCACAATTTCATGTACAGGTCCTGCAGTTGGAGTCCTGGTGGTATTTGATTAATTCTGTCAAAATCTACTCAGTAAAGATGAAAAAAAAAAAACCTGTATCCTAATAAGCCAGTGAACTTTAGTCTAATGTGCATAAAGGACGCTATACAGTAAAATTCTTAAAGCAAAAATATGGGAAAATTATTCTTTCTGAAAACAGCTGGGCCACTGACTCACTGTGTGGGCTTGGGCATGTCCTGGGACTTCTTTGCATCTTAGTCACCCCAGCAGTTCTACTGGATGAAAGCAGAATGGATCACAGTATGCTCCAGTATTCAATATGCTGCAGATGCCTCTACTGAAAGAAGCATTCCTGGCTAAATAAGCTCACAATGCAAAACCAAAAGGAACCAGGGATAGCTGGAGGCACCAGTGTGAACAGCAGCATTTGTGTAGTCAATTGAAGCCTTTGCATTGTTGTAGATATTCATGGTCATACAATCTTATAGCTCCAACTCCAATGAGACAAGATTTAAAACTCATTCTACCCTTCTTGCAAGCATTTTTTTTTCCCTATACATATAAATAAATCATATACATGTACATATATAAACCAACATGGAACTCTGAATTAGTTTATTGTATATGTAGCTTTAGAATGTTTTGACACCAAACCAGCAAATGCGCTAATGCTTAGAATTGCCTTGAAATGGTTAATCAGGAGATAAATTATTCCTATCACAAAATATTTCTGCAAGTTGGAATCATTAAAATAGCACTCTGTGACATATGTTTTAGAGTAAATCCCACTTCAAGGTAGAATATCTGTTAAAGTAATAAATATTCTCTGCATTAAAGTAAAGTGCACAGTAGACAGAAATATAGGTTAAAATCCTGTACAGCAATGTTGGCTTTGGGACTCAGTTCAGCATAGCGTTTAATTGTGTGCAGGTACTTAGATCCTGATGCAGCAGAGCACTAATGCACATATTTAATTGCTGCAATGAATAAAGACCTAAATAAGAGTAGGCTTCCTCATTTTTAACCTTCTTACTAGTTCTTCGTGTTAAGCAGGTGCTTAATGCACAGTGTTTTACTGATCTGGATCCAGGCTACATTCAAAATGTGTCAGGAAATTTCAAGCACCTTCCTGAGAAAGGACAGAGGTTTTTTGCTTTTGAAAACTGCAAATCTTGGAGATTCTCTGGGCTATAGATGGAGAGAAAACCCTTTTCACAAATTTTTAATTAAGCTTTTGAAGCCAGTCTGAATTGTAGCTTGTGGAATCAGTTCCATCTAACCACCGTATTGGTGAACAAGTCAAGTTTCCTGGGAGCATGTGCCTACATCACAGACTTGTGACTTCTTCCTCTACAACCACTTTGTGAACAACTCCAGTGAGTGAATGGGCACTGGAGAGCAGAATACTTACCCACTAGAAGATGAACTTGCCGCAGCCTGAGACATACACATTGCTAAGGCAAGGTGGAATACTTTGCATATTGTGTTGGACATGTTTGGGGGAAAAAAGAAAGCAATGTCAGTGCAGAAACCAAATGGAGGATGCAGGGTTATTGTATGCAGTTCTGGTCAGTCTTTTCCAAAGGGGTAGAAAGGAATTAAAGAAGACAGAGAAAAGGATGAAGGGGGTGATCAGAAGCAGGGGACCTCTTACGCATGAGGAAGTGACAATGATCCTTCCATTCCTCTACGCTGGTAACAGATATAACCATAGATGGCATGGGGAAGGTGGGCAGGGAACATTCTTCTTCTCTTACCACAAGAGTAAGGAAGCAGCCCGTGAAATAATCAGGCAGCAGACTTGAAAATCAACATAGATAATCTGGTTTCCTAGTGTGCATATCTCATTGTTACAAATGGATCAAGGCAACTAAAAAAAAAAAAAAAGGGGATCATAAAACTGGGAAGAGGCTGTTGGTAGTTTATTAAACTGAATCTCAATGGCTACCTGGTGGAGACTGAAAATGTATAGCAGACAAGAGTCATATTGCTTTTTTTTTTTTTTTTAATTTAACATATTCATTTCCTAGATTCTGCTTCTGGCCACTTCAGAAGATTAGGTTATGAACTAGGTAGATCTTTTGTCTGATTCGTATTTTGGGGAGGGGATAGAAGTTATCTTCTCATGCACATCATAGTTGAAAAGTGATCCTACCTCCACTTCCCATATTGTGTGACCCTGGACGTGCTGCTCCAAGAAATGGTAATAGGCTGGAGTTAATCCTCACAAATTTTTCTTCTTTAATAAAGCTACTCTTAAACAAAACACAGTGTGTCCCCATAGGAAAATAACCACTATTGTATGCTCTGTGGCTTCATTGTCTAATCTTAAGATGGAGGAAAAAGGCAAGGCATGCCAACTCCTTGCCAGTGTGATGGAAAAATTGAATTCATACAGCTCAAGAGCAACTAAATAAGCATGCTGTCGTCACGAACTAAGGTGAGATGGAGGAGGAACTTGATGTCACTGACAGTTGTCCAAGTGTCAGCCTACAGGGGACTTAGCAGGTCTTCTGCATACCTTTCCATGCAATTAGATCTCAGAAGGACATTCCAGGCGCTTTCTATTGTTCTCATTTCTCTCAGGAAAGCTGTCAGCAGCCAGTGTTGGTTGGTTTTTTTGTTGTTGTTGTTGTGGCTGTTGTTGGCTTTTTTTTAATAGCACTCAAAACACAGTAATTTGTTTATATTGTGGAGCATTTTATTAATGTTGCAGCAGCAGTAGCAACCCAGGTATTTGGAATGATGCAATAGAAATACAAATTCGAAAGAGAGAAGGACATTGTGGAATCAGGAGATAAACTCTTGCCCAGTTAACAATGTACTAATTTTGGAGGGGAAAAATGTGCCTTCAGTCTAAGTGAAGGGAGATTTCAGAGACAGAGAGGTGGAAATCACTTTCTAGTGAATTGTTTCATCTGCAAAGGGCACTATCACCTGCTCTTGAGTCCCCATTCCAGCTTGGTTTCCTGCTTCTGCATCTGCTTCATTACCCTCCTACCTCATTGAAGAGATGGGTATTTTGTGCTCTGCTGAACTGGTAAAGGACAAGACACAACTCATCACAACTGAGCAGATTTTGCCTCTTCTTCTCATTGCTCAGCTTTGCTGCAAAGGAGTGTTATACCAAAAGCTGTTGACATTAAATCTGAACACTTTTTGCTGACCATTGCACAATGCATGGGTGGCTGAAGCATACTCGTAACCGCAGATTTCAAGAGTAAGCTTTAGGGAAACCCTCCTTTGATAAAGAAAGGTGACTGCACACTCTGCAACCAATTCAAGCACATTGAAGGTGGTTTACCAAGATAGCACTGAGGGGACACATTGTCAAGTGCATAGCACCTATGGATGAAATGATATTTTTCTCCAAGATCTCAGCAAATAACACCCATGCTTTCAGCAGTGCAGGCATTTCGTCTTTCCTGATTCAACCTTTCATTTTAACAACACATATTTATTGTCCAAAAAAACACTGAAGAGGGAAGGCTGCCTTAGCAGCCTTGGCTCATGGTTGGAAAAATGCGCAAAAGGCTTAGAAACTAACAAACAAGGGGGAAAGGAACCTCCCACTTCTGCTTCGAACAAGCAGATGCTGGCAGCATCATGAACAAGCAGCAATTTGAAGATCAGCAGGAGAGAAGGAGGAAGCCTTTCCCACCCACAAACTTGAGGAAGATACAAGAATAGGTCAATAGTGGTTATTTTCCTGTGGGGATACATCCTGTGGGGACAGGTCCTTCACAGGCATCCCTTCACAGACACAGACAGTACATCAGCATGCATGAGGTACTGTGGAGCTGATGTGATCCCCATGCTCTGGGAATGAAGAGGGAGCTTGTGGCAGCTCCTGGCTTCTGTTTCCAGGGGATGAAAGAGCAGGGATCTGTCTGCCTGAGTCAGGTATGGGCAGTCAGGTATGACTAACAAATGTCATGATTTAGTGGGTTATCAGGATAAAGATCTTCAGGCAGAAAGCCCTTTGTCTGCCCTAGGGTTTCAGGCCCTAAAGGCAGGGGATGTAAATCTCAAGTGGTTTACATGCCTTCTGCATGACTGCTTCTAAAGCTGATGGTGGCAGTCTCAGGATCTGTAAGGTCCTGGCCTAGCACAAGATGCAGAGCCTCACTTCAGTCACACCCCGATTCATGGATCTGCATTATTTGTCACCACAAAATGCAAAGGAATCCTCAAGTTTGATAATGCTCCCCTCCTTACTCATTCAGCTGCAGCCCCTTACACAATATTTTGTCTGTCTGATTTACACAGACTTCCTGACAGGACCAACATACACCCTGTGTATTCACAGTACCACTGAATGTCAGGGATTGGAAGGGAACTTGAAAGATCATCCAGTCCAATCCCTCTGCCTTAGCAGGAACACCTAGATTAGGTCACACAGGAATGTGTCCAGGCAGGTTTTGAATGTCTCCAGAGAAGGAGACCCCACAACCTCTCTAGGCAGCCCGTTTCAGTGTTCTGTTACCTTTACCATAAATAAGGTTTTTTTTTTTCTAGTATTAATGTATTCTTGTTTGGTCAGATGCGGTGGAGTCTCCTTAACGTCTCTGACACGTGCCCCCAGAGACAGCAAAGCTCTCTGGAGAGGTTGTCTGGGCAGCAGATGGGGGCCACAGTGCCTCCCGGCATGGAGTCCCCAATCACTAAGACAATGCCGGGCAACGGTGCCCAGCAGCTGCTCCCTGGCACGGGCTCTCCCTCACCCGCTGAGGTGATTCCCTGCTTCAGTGCGGAACGTGTCAGCCCTGGAGCTGAGTGCATCACAAAAGCATGCTGTGTTTTGGGGCCTGCAAGATTGCCCTGCATGCTGTCTGCTCCCCAGGGCACATCATTCTCTATGAGGTGACACTCCCTGGTGAGATGTCATACTGGCTGTCCCTTGTGGCAGCGGTGGGAGCGGTGGCTCAGTCCACTTGTGGGACCTGCAGGAAGTGGAACCAGAGAGAGCATTGCGTCTATCTGGAAATATCCTGCTATCATGGAGCGGCTGAGAGCCCTTCAAGGTGAAGTCTCTCCATTTCTCTGGACACTGTGATGCTGCTCGAGCACATGTGTGCCTCCAATGTCTGTTTAGGATGTGCCAGTAGCACTGTCCTTGTTCTGCTTGAGTGCAGCTGCCCACTGTGGTTTCCTCTCAGGGGAAGGCTCTCTCCCCTCTCCCCACCGACCACACATGTGCCAGCACAGCTCACCCTGTGCTGTGGGGCTGGAGGCTGGATTCTTGGCCCTGGCTTCAAGCAACACCAGCGGCAGCTGCTCTGCTCTTTCCTTCCAGGTCTCTTTGCTTGCGTGGGCTGCATGCCCAGGCGTATGCGTCGCAGGGAGAGAAGCAGGGTGTCAAGCCCTGTCCCTACCTGCACCGTGACTTTGCTGCTGCAGTGCCTGCAAGATCGGGAGGTGAGTTGGGGACATCCAACCATCAATCCTTGCCCTTCTGGCCCAGTGCCACAGTCCTGTGGGTGCCAGGCCCTGGCAGCACATCCACACAGCGATGGGTGGCAGAGGGCAAAGCGAGCGTGACTGATCCTTGTCCCCAGGGTGACCGAGCACAGGCGTACTGTGAGCTGGAGAGCGCCCTGTGGGAAGACGACAGCCGCCCGCCGTGCGGAGTGGTGAACCGGCTGCTGGCAGAGGTGTCCCAGGACCTGACGGCAGCCCAGGTGAGGGGTCACTGCCAAAGGCAAAAGGAGCCGCCTGCCCACGCTGGTGTTCTGCTGGTGGATGGTGGTGGCTTAGCCCTTCCAAGGGCCTCAGGCAAACTCCTGTGCCACGTGTCACCAGAGACTCTTTTTCAGGGCGTGACCAGCAATGTGAGAACAGCTGCCAGCAATGTCCTGGTGGCTCTGGCCCGGACGCACTTCACCTTGGTGATGGCTGAGCTCCAGAGCCACCTGAAGGCCACGGGGGACATGTCCAAGGAGTTTGTGCTCATCACCCTGAGCAAACTCTTCAGCACCTATGGTAGAGTGCCCTCAGCCTCCTGACATCTATAACAAATGGGAAAGGGGTCTCTCCCCTCCACGCGTAATCTGCGTTTGAGCTGGGGGATGCAGAGCTGCAGCCCCTCCTCCCTCGCTGCCGGGACTCTGACTGTGGCCCTTTCCTTCCTCTCTGCAGCTCCACAGTGCATCCCCTTTGTGTGGCTGATGCTGGCCGGCCTGCGCAGTGTGGTGGGCCAGGTGAGGAGTGGCCAGATCCTGAGCATTGCTTGTGCTGGTGAGTGTCGGCCCCAGAACAGGGGGCCTCGGGACAGCCCTTGCACCTCGCCCTGCTGCAGACTCTCACAGGCTCCCTTGTCTCTCACTCTCTTTAAAAAAAAAGAAAAAATAAATATTTTTTTTATTATTATTATTATTTTGTTTTTTTCAGTTGTGAAACAGTGGCTGGGCGGAGTCAAAATGAACTTGTCCACTGGAACCCAATGCCCCTGGCCTGCCATGGAGAAAGAGCAAATCATTGAGAATCTTCACGAGCTGCTCTTCTCTATGCTGAGGAACTGGCAGGACTGCCAGGAGGAGAAGGTGAGCATTGCTGCATTCCCAGCCCAGGATGGCAGCGGGGGCACCCATGTTGGCAGCTCTGTCTGTGCCCAGCAGGCTGAGAGCTGAGGGGTGATGAGAGAGAGTGGGCTGGCTCTGCAAAGGCTCCCAAACTGGCTCTGTGCCGGGAAGCAGCCACATGTCACAGCACTGTGGCAGGAAGAGCTGGGGATGAGGCTATGGGGAAAACCTGCCTGCCCTCCAGAGCAAGTCCATCTCCTGCTGAGTGTGCGGGTGTGGGGAAGGGGAAGGGAAAGAGAAAGCCCTCTCTGTAGGAAGTGCAGACCTTCAGTCTTTGATGCCCAGCCTCTGCCATTCCTTTCCAGGACAAACAGGCTATCCTTGGGGCTGTGTCTGCCATGCTGGATGTTCTCCTGCAAGAGGAGCTACACCGAGAGCACGTCTGGGAGCAGCTCCTCTGGCTCGTTCACCCGTGTCAGGAGATCCAAGACACCTGCAGGGTGGCCAAGGTGAGACACTGTGCAGAGCTCAGGGTGGACGTGGGGCCCATGCAAGTGCCAGGAGGGGTCAGGGGGGGAGCCCTTGGAGAAAGAAGGAACAGGTGTTCCAGGGAGGTCTGAGGCTTCCTGAGCTCTTCAGTCAAAAAAGGAACAACCCGGACAGGAGCCAGGAGGGAGCGAAGAGTCACTGGGGCTCATCTCTTGGGGATGGGAGGCTTCAGCACCACCACTGTGGGGCTCTGAGTGTCTGAGGAGCTCTGTGCTAACAACTGGGAGGACCACATCCAGTTGCATCTGATGGGGGAGAAGTGGGCTGCTGGGTGGGAAATGCCTGCAAATGGTGCCCAAACACGGCTCGACTGAGAGCAGAGAGACTCTCTTGGTGCTGCTGAGAGGTGGGGGATAAACAAGAATGTCTGTGCAGGAGCTTCCCCCTGCGGAGAAACAACTGTGAAACAGTTTCTCCACTCCCAAGTGGCTAGATGTGGCTTCATCCCTTTCTTCCTCTCCTGGTCTCTCGCAGAGCCTCACTCTCTTCCTGGAGGCCTTAGAGGGCACTGAGTCTGTCATCCCAAGGGACAAGTTTCTGGACATCACCAGTGCCGTGTTCTACCAGGTAGGGGAGCCTATCCTTGTGCCCACAGCAGTTTCCCTCTTGGCTAAGACTCAGGAGGACTGCAAAACTCCGAGCCCCTGACTAAGGCGGCTCAGCCTTAGCTCCTGTATGCTCAAGGCTGTTCCAGAGCTGTGGGTGTACCCCCGGGGATGCTGTGGGGCGGGCTGGGTTTTGTCTGCCTGTCCTCTTCCCGAGAGTGCCCAGGGAGACAAGAGCGAGCTGCACAGTGTCTTTTCTGTCCTCAGTGCTGATGTGATTTTCTCAAATGGACCTTGTTCCCACAGCTCTATGACGACAGCAAGCAGCACAGCGAGGCTGATCGTGCACAGCTGACCCACTGCATCATGCTGCAGGGTAAGGAGAGGAGCTTTGGCAATGCTTGGCGGTGCCCTGGCCAAAACCTCTCACAAACCTCAGGAATGGGCATGAGTTTTTTGCTAACACAGCGCGGGATTTCCTCCCTGCAGCCCAGATCTGCCCAGAGGAAATGGTCCTGTTTCTGCAGTCACAGCTGGGCGATGACTGGGAGGCTGGATGCGTGGCAGCCCTGGGTCTGCTCGGTGCTCTGGCTCGCTCTGACGGTCAGTAACACAGGCTGGGACTTCCAGGGCTCCCTTCTGCCATCTGGCTTGTGGCTCCGCTCATGCTTCTGTGCATCTCTTGCAGAGCCCATGATGACGGAGAAGCTGCCCCAGGTTGTCAAGGCTGTGCAGCGCCTGTGCAGTGACCCCAGGATCCGGGTGAGCTGGTTTGGGAAAAGAAAGCGTTGTTGGGGTGGTGATGCTGCTGCCAAGACGGGCAGGGCTGGGGTGACTAGAGAGGTGCTGGGGCATTGAGCACACGGTTGCGATGGTTCCTGTGGGGAGAGCAGGCAGAGTGGAGCAGGGAGGTCCCTGTGCTGTGCTTGGAAAGTGCACAGTCTGCTGCTAAGGCCTGGCCCTCGCCACAGGAGCCAAGGCTTCTCTTGTGCTCTTATTGTCTCTGCTCATGCCCAAAGGGCTGCCCCGATGAGCAGGTGGCTTCCCTTTGCCTTCCGACCAGAAAAATCACACTCACAATTGACCCCTGGCAGGTGAGGACGGCTCTTCTATATTTCATCAAGGATCTGCTCAGTTCTAACACCCGGAGCTGCTCAGCCTGGGATGTGGTGGGGCACATCTTCAGGGAGTTCAACCGCGCCACGGGAAGAAGGGTAAGGACAGTGGGCAGCGTCTTCTTTTGGAAGACCTGTGCTGCTCAGAGGGTGGCACAGAAGCACCGCTGGGGCCACACCTGAGCCTCCTGAGAGGCTCCTGAGAACTAAGAGTAACCGGCATTTCAACACCACTGTTGTGCAGGCAGCTGGAGACCTTTCTGCCCAGGAAGCCCAGGAAGAAGGAGCTCTCCAGGCACTGTGCATGGACATCCTGGGGTCACTGGACGTCTCTGTGAGAGGGATGTCCAAAGTAAGTCACATTCCACCCTGCTGCTCCTCCTTGCCTTTGCACCACGTTTTCCTTGTCCCATTCCAACACACCAGTTCTCTCCACCAACGTGCTCTGAAGCACACAAGACTCAGGGAAATTCACAGTCCTTTTCATCTCTGAGCGGAGGCAGGAATGCTGACATGCTCAACTGCCTCGTTCCCTACAGCTCCTGTGGCCGCGGCTGCTGCTGTTTGTGGTACCAGCCCAGTACACCGGCATGCTGATCCCGGTCTCCCGCTGTATCCAAGCCCTGTCCAAGAGAGAGGATCTGACAGGACGGCGGATAGAAGATCTGGATCCTCATTTCGTCAGCTCCATGTTTCAAGGTAGGAGCACAAAGTCCCCCAGTGAGCTCTGCTGACCTGTCGTAGCACCCAGAAGGGACAGCGGAGGTATGCATGGCTGGGCACAGAATGTCTTGGAATCTTACTCAGCACTTTTGTCTCCTCACAGGCCCACTGCTGACTCCCCAGACACTGCTGGCACGCCTGTTGGTAAGTAAATGCTCCAGAGGCCGGTGCCACAAGCCCCCAGGAGGAAGCAGCATGGCCATGGGCAAAGTTGTTGGCTGCTCCTTGCTCACCAGGGCAGAGCCAAGCTGCTTCCATCCTGGGGAGAAGCTGCTGCTCTTGCTGCAGAAGTGACCTTGCTTCTCCTTGCTCTCCCTCAGGTGGTGGCAGGCAGCCCTGTTGCAGGCAGCGAACTCCAAGCTGCTGCATTACTGATGATGCAAAACCTCCACAGAAAGTTCCACAGAGCTGTGGGGGCCATGTGGGCTGCTGAGATCCCCCTGCTGCTGCAGTGTCTCCAAGGTAAAGTGCTGGTGGGGAGGGAGAAGCAGAGGCAGGGAAGGGGGGGAGTGAAAATGCAACTCTGTAGCATGGCAAAGGGGAAGCATTTCCTGCAACCCAGTGCTTGCTGTGCTGCTGTTCCCATTCCAGAGAGACAGCACTCAGGCCCGGGGACCTATCCCCCCAGGGATCTGCCCGTTCCTTCACATCCCCTCAGAAAGCAGTTCTCTTGGAGCAGTTAGTTCTGCGTTCCTGCAGGGATGATGTTTGTGGGGGGGGACAGGTCATTGTGGAGGGGGTATGGGTCCCAGCTTGGCAGTATCAAGTGCCCAGGCCAAGCCAGGTTTGCAGCAGCTCTTCTTCTGTGGTTTGATCCCAAGTAAAGTTCTTTTGCTTTCTATTGCTGTGCAGGGAAAGATGAGAGCTTCCCGGACTCTGCAGAGTGGGAGAGCCGCCTGCTAAAGGTACAGCATTGCCGAGAGGCACGGTGCAGAGAAGTGCTTGCCTGCCCCAAGTAGCCCCGCTCCCATATGAGCCACCACGGGACAGGAACAGCCTCTCAAATGCTGCCTCAGAGCAGCTGCACACCTTTGTGGTGCTGCCTCTTCCACTCTGTCCCAAGCCCAAGGGCGGTGTTAGGAGAAGAACGACAGGTGGGTTTAATGGAGGGAATACTGGGGCAGCTGGGAGAGGAACTGTTCTTCCAGGCACCTCTCCCCAGAAGGCTGCAGCAACTTGGGGGTGAGGGAAGAGGCAAAGGGCAAAGGAACATTGTCTTCTCCTGTTCTCCAACAGTTCCTGAAGGCATCGCTGGAGACCATAGAGGATGAGGCCTGGACCGAGGCCCTGAGCTGTGAGCTGAGCCAGCGGCTAAGCAGCTCTGCCAGCAGCTCTGGAGAAAAGGTGAGTTCCCCCTGTCTCTACCCAGTGGTGCAGCTGCAGGTGCCCAAATGAGGCTGGGGCTGGTGCTCTGCCCACACGGGTTGCTCATGCTGCTTCCCCAGCCAATGCCCCCCAGAGGGCCTTTCCCTGCAATCTGCCCAGGGATGGCTAAAGCTCGGCCCTGCAGCTGCTCTCAGAGATTCCCAGGGAGCATGGGTCCTTCCCACCTGGCCCTCCCCCAATAGGTTAAGCTGCTGCCACATCTCAGCTTCTTCCTTCCTTTCCCATGCAGTCTTTCCTGTACAAGGCTCTGGGGACAGTGCTGGGAGCCTGTAAGGGAGTCCTCCACATCCAGGAGAAGCTGCTGCAGCACCTGGAGGAAGCAAACGTGGAGGAGCTATGTGAGGCCCAGGTGAGCTCTCCTCTCCTCCAGCTCCTGCAAGCATCCCCACTCTGTCCCTGGGGCAGAGGGCTTCTCCTGGCCCTGCTCTGGGCCTATCTCCTCACTGCTGCCATTTTCCTCAGGCAAAGTCTGGCCCGGCCACTGTGGTTGACCGCACCAGTAGGCTCAGGCCTGTGCCAACTGCCCCTTGTTCTTTTGTGCAGGGAATCATCTCTCTTCTCAGCCATGCTGCTGAGAGCAACTTCCAAACAGTCCTGGCCACACTCACCATGTTTGCGTCCAGGCTGTGCAAAGGCCGCAATGCGAGGATTTCCAGGCGCAAGAAGGTAAAGCATTATGGGTTTCCATCTAGGCATTCTTCTGCCTTATTTTCACAGCAGCTCCTGCCTTGGGAGCCCAGGTACATCGTGGGGCACTAGGGGCCGTTGAGCGAATGTCTCAAGGCATTTCTTCCCACACAGATGGAGCTGGACAGCACGAGAGCTCACGCCACACGCAGCGCTCTCATGCTCGCCCACGGCAGCTTGGCACTGCGTGCCTCCAAGGAACAGCTGCTTGCCCACCTGGAGGGAGACATCGTGGGCAACATCCTGATGCTCTACAGCTGCAGCTGCCGGGTGAGAGCTCGAAGCATGCCAGGGTGTCTGAGTGCCCATCTGCAGCCCCTCCACATGGGGGGATGCTGAGATGGGCCTTCCCTTTCCAAAGGTCCCTCGGGGAATGCTTTGTGCCCAGAGGAAGATCCAAGCCCTTCCCTTAGCATTGCCCCCACGTGTCCCCCTTGCAGCCCTTGTCCCTTCCCGCAGTTCAAAGACTGTTCTTCTCTCTTGGGCCTCAGGACTTGCAGAACAACCTCGCGCTGGTGCAGAGCATCACCGACTTCAGCGCTGCCTTCCAAGCTGTGGGTGATTCTGCGTGCTTTAACCCCTCTTTGAAGGGAAAGCTTCTGGAGATCCTGATGGTGAGTGCCTAAAGACAGGGCTGTCTGTAAAGGAGTTCTGGGCTGCGCCACAAGACTTGCTTCCCTGGTGGCATACAGGTCTCTATTAGCCACATGTCTCCAGCTGGAGGGGACCTTGGGTGCTGGCAGGCAGTGGCTGGGCAGTGGGCTAGGTGCACCAGTTGTCAAGCTGCTGCATCCTGCAGTGCTTCCATGGGAATTGTGGGAGTGATGGGACCGGTGTGTGGCAGTTCTGTTTGTCTTGAGGCTTGGTGGAACAGGTCTCATGTGCCCCCTGCCCACCTTGACAGTGTCTCTCTCTGGGACTTGCAGGACTTGATGAAGAAGTATTACTCGGGCATTCCTGTCTCCCCAGTGCCTCTAAAGGTGGTTCTGGCCCTGGAGCAGTTGAGGTAAGATCTGGGGTTGCAAGGCAGCATGGTGGTCCCCGTTTTGGGTAGCTCCTGAAGGCCTGGAGGGGGAGGGGGTGAGGAGCCGCATCTACAGCAGAGACGACTGGGCTGTTGTGCCTGGCGAAGCTGAGGTTCTGGGCAGGGAGAAAGGCCCCGGTGCTCCTGTCCCCTGGCAGGGAAGAGAAGGGAGAGCTGGGGTCTCCTTCCCTTCAGAGCGGGAGGTGGTTCACTGCTGCCAGGGAGGAGGTGGGCGCTGCTGGAACTGAAGACAGTGCTCAGCAGCATGATCTGGGGGTACTGGCTTTGTAGCTGTCGATTAGGAGAAACTCAGATGTTGTCTGAACCAGTCTGGAGAGCACTGGTCAAGGCCCTTTCTGATTTCTCTTTCTTTTTTCCTCCTGTCAGTAAGCTGAAGCCCTCTTTCGAAGGCAAGGACATGCATGAGATGTTGGTCCTGTGCTGCAAAAGCATCGTGACACACCCTTCAGAGGAGATGATGCTGAAGATCAGAAAGTCACAGCAAGCAGCTCAGTACCTGCAGGTAACCTGCTATAACTTTCCTGGCCACCTCTCGGTCAAACCCTACCTCAGCACACACAACCTACGCTCTGGCAGCAGCCGTGATGCTACACCTCACTCTTGTCTTCTGCTTTCAGCTTCAGCAAACATCACTGAAAGCTCTGGGCCGGCTGATGGCGGTTCTGCTCGAGACAGAGCCCACTGGCGGCTTCTTTCAGAACATAGTCCATGTGAGTATGTGTGGGGCAAGGGAGAAAGCATGGTGCCTGTCAGTAGTGGGGGCAGAGATCTGGGGACTGAGAGGATGATCAGAGGGGGAGAAATCTCCTGCTGACGTGCCAGCTCACTGCAAGATTAGAAATGAGCAGAGAAATGGGCCCTGCAGGAGGAAACGCAGGAGCCAATGCCTGGCAGGCCACAGCCGAGGAAAAGCTCCTGGGTAAGGAGACAAGAGTGACTGCAGAGAGTGGGAGCAGCAGTGCCGGTGCTCAGTGAGGCGGGAGGCCACATGGAGCAACAGGGCAGACCTTGAGGGAAAGTAGTGGGAAAGGAAGAACAGGGAGAGGGGTGGCAGGAAGGGAAAGAAAAGACGTCCTCATTGAGACAGATGCTCTACCCCAGATCCTTCAGAGATCAATGATATCAGAGCACATGTGGGAGCGCAAGAGGGCCCTGCAGACCTGCTCCCAGCTTCTGTCCGCTTGTGAAGAGCTTCAAGTGAGTAAAGAGCCCCACCGTATGCCCCTTGCTCTCTCCCCAGTGCCCCTGAGCTGGAAGGCGAGCTCCGCCCAGCTGTCCATGCTGTGTCACCCATTGCGTGGGGAAGGCACAGGCAGGAGAAGCTAGGGAGAGCTGGGGCTGTCTACAGCTTTGTTCCTGCCTCTCACCCCTGCAGAGAGGAGATGTCTGCGAGCACTTTGGCTCCTTGGTGGGATTGCTGGCGCCTCTGACGTGCGACCCCATGCCTGCATCCCGCCAATTGGCTGTCACCTGTCTGAACTCCCTTCTCCGAATCCAAGGTGAGTAGAGCAGGCGTGCTCCAGCCCTTTGCCCTCCTCTGTAGCACTACCAGAGCCCCACGGGCTGGGCCCTATTTACAGAAGGGAGAGGCACTGTGCACAGCTCTCTTCTTGCCCCCACCCTGTCCTCTGTCTCTCCCCCGTGGAAAGCAGTTTCATTTCCAGAAGCATTACATCCCTTTACTCCCTCTGCTCTTTCCAGCCAAAACATCCAATGGAGTCATTGAGACAAGAGACATCAGGAGCCTGTGTGAGGGGCTGCATACCTGCAGTGTTACCTCTCAGCTCCAGACCTCGTCCAAAATGGCCAGGGTAAGTGGACCCAAAAAGGGGTGGTGGGATCTCAGTGCATAGGCTTCTGCACGACCCTGTGCTGCTCCCAGCCTTTCACACTATTTCCAAAACGAGCTGTCACCCTGAGTCCTCTTTTCTCAGCAAGCAGCAGGAGGCTCTCAGCTATGTCTGACCTTCAGGCACCCAGTGCAAGGAGCTGACACTATGATGTGCGTCTGTGTGTGTGTGTGTGTGTGTGTGCATGCGTGACTGTGGCTGCTGGGAGGTAGGCTTTGCATGTAAGCAAACACCACGGGTGCAGAAGATGAGAGAAGGCTCAACCGCCTTCCATATAAATAGCAGGGTACAGACAGCAGGAGCGTTGTGATTGCTGCCTGGATGACCAGCAAGCCAATGAATTAAGAATGCCCTTAAAACTGTTTTCTGTTTTGAAGAGCTGCCGCAGAGCAGTGATGGGATCTCTCCTGCTTCTCATTTCTCTGCAGATCGTGTGCAGAAACTTCCCCGTGGAACGCACCGTCGACTTCATGATGGCCATCAAGGAGACCATCCGGAAAGCCAAAGGAGTGCGCGTGCGTGCTGCTGGGAAGTGGATGATCACCTTTCTGCAGATGATCAGGAAGGACATCTGTTGGAACGTAAGGGACTTTCTTCCACAAGTCTTGGACTTTTGCTGGCTGTTGCACTATGACTTGTGCTGTTTGCCTCTTGTGCTAAAGAAGCATAGCCTGAGCACAGAGCCAGGGCATGGACTAGGATGGCTGGCATGAAATTTAGGCTTAGGACTTGGCAGCATGTCAAGGGGGCAGGCAGTGCTCATGCACTGGATGTCCATGGTTACTCTCTGCAGAGTCCAGGATGCAGCAAGTCATTCTTTCTCCTCTTCTTCTCTCAGGTGCCTCCAATCCTCTACATTCTGCGCAGCTGCACATCGTTCGTGCAGCAGAGCACGTTCATGCCCTTCCTGTGCCACGCGGTGGCCATCCTCACCCGCTGTCACAAGGAGTTCATAATTGACAGCTTCTCCCAGCTGTTTGGGCCCACAGACAGGTACTGGCACTCCTGCCTTTGCTGTTGCTGCAGTCACAGTTGTAGCTTGCCTCTGCCAGAGGGATCTAGGGAGGAGGCAGCTTTTCTTTTTTCCTCAGAAAATTACTTAGTCACAACTTGAGACTCTCCTTTTTCTAGTGAGACGTGGAGGAGAATAAGAGAGTTTTACCTTCAGCGATGGAGCTGATAGAAAAAAGAAGAAAGGAAAAGAAAGAAGAAGAGGAGAGGAGAGGAGAGGAGAGGAGAGGAGAGGAGAGGAGAGGAGAGGAGAGGGAATGGGGAGGGAAGGAAAAAGGGAATGAAAAGGGAAATTTAAAAGGAGAGGGGAGGAGAGGGGAAGAGAGGAAAAGAAGAAAGGAAAGGAAAAGAGAGGAGGGGAGGGGACTGGAGAGAGAATGTGGAGGGAATGGGAAGGGAAGGAAAAAGGGAATGAAAAGGGAAATTTAAAAGGAGAGGGGAGGAGGGGGGAAGAGAGGGGAGGAGAAGGGAGGGAAGGAGAGGGAGGACAAGAGAGGGGAGGAGAGGGAAAGGGAGAAGAGAAGAGAAAAAGAAGAGAAGAGAAAAAGAAGAGAAGAGCTAAAAAATTGTATTATTTATTAAAAATAATAAATAAATGCCAGAATTCTGGCTAGGATGTGAAAAGAGTACTTTTTTTTACCAACTCTTCATTTTAATAGCTGCTGTCTCTTCTCCATACCAGTTACAGAATCACAGAATCACCGAATGTCAGGGATTGGAAGAAACCTCAAAAGCTCATCTAGTCCAATCCCCCTGCCTTAGTAGGAACACCTAGATTAGGTCACAAGGGATGTGTCCAGGCAGGTTTTGAATGTCTCCAGAGAGGGAGACCCCACAACCTCTCTAGGAAGCTCATTCCAGTATTCTGTTACCCTCACCATGAAGAAGTTTTTTTTTCTAGTATTAATGTGGAACCTCCTATGTTCCAGCTTGTACCCATTGCCCTTATCCTGTCACTGGATGTCACTCCTCCTCCTGACAGACATCCTTTACATATTTATAAACGTTCATTAGGTCACCTCTCAGTCTCCTCCATGCTAAAGATCCCTCAGACTTTCCTCGTAAGGGAGATGCTCCAGTCCCTTCATCATCTTTGTGGCTCTGTGCTGGACTCTCTCAAGCAGTTCCCTGTCCTTGAACAGAGGGGCACAGAACTGGACAGAATACTCCAGATGCTGTCTAACCAGGGCAGAGTAGAGGAGCAGGATAGCCTCTTTTAACCTACTTACCATGCCCCTTCCGGTATGTCCCAGGGTGCCATTGGCCTTATTGGCCACAAGGGCACAGTGCTGGCTCATGGTCACCCTGCTGCCCACCAGGACCCACAGGTCCCTTTCCCCTACGCTACTCTCCAGCAGGTCAGTCCCTAACCTATACTGGTATCTGGGGTCATTCTTGACCAGATACAAGTTCCCACGCTTGCCCTTGCTGTATTTCGTTAAAGTTCTCCCCACCCAACTCTCCTCCTGCCTAGGTCTCGCTGGGTGGCAGCACAGCCTTCAGGCATGTCAGCCACTCCTCCCAATTTTGTGTCATCAGCAAGCCTGCTAACAGGGTGTTCTACTCCCTCATCCAAGTCATTGATGAATATATTGAATAGTACGGGTCCCAGTACTGACCCTTGAGGGACTCCATTAGACACAGGCCTCCAACTTGACTAACTCTGTTCCACTGACCACAACTCTCTGGCTTGTTTCCTTCAGCCGGTTCACAGTCCACCTCACCACTCAGCTGTCAAGATCACGCTTCCTCAGTTTAGCATTTAGTATTTACCATTTATCAGTATTGTAGTGCATTATTAGCTCACTCTGTGTGTATATCTATGATAAATACAGGAGCACTTTGGTCTTACATGGGTCTTACCCGGACTCCTTATTTTACTGTAGAGCTGCTGAGTTCTGTTACGCCTGGGCTGTGGCCTTGCAAGTAGCAACAAGCCTAGCTGAAGCTGCCCTGCTGGCACCCAGCCACCTCCATCCGGGCTTCAGGATGTGTCTCTTAGCTCCACGTTCCATCTTGCCAGGCTCTCACTGAATGCACACTTTGCTTCGTTTTATTTTCTCCCCCTGCCGACAGGCACGGCTTAGGCAAAACACTTGAGTATTTTGTCTTGAAGTATTTACTTCCTCAGAAGCCGTCAGCCTGGCACCCAGTCAGATTCCCAAAATAAGCCAGTAAGGACTTAAGTAAACTGCCTGCAGGTGTTGCCCAGCTGCTTCATTGTGAAGAGCCCTTGAACTTTGCACAGACCCTTCAACCAGAAAAGGATGGCCAGGACCTACCCTGCTGCCTACACATCCTGATGTGCTGCTCCTGCCCCCAAGCTGGGACGGGGCTGCCCAGCCCTCCTCCTCCAGCTGCCTGCTGCTGCCTTTTTTCCACTCGCAGTTGGCACTCTGAGATCATCTTTAACACTGCTGTTTATGAGATACTTGGCCATCTCCCCCACCGCAGACAATGGAAGAAGAAAATGAAGCAATTGGCAGCAGCCAGCCAAATGGCTCCCTCCAGAAGTTGTCTGAAGCAGAGGAAGGGGGCCCATGGAGAGACCTGGGGAGTTCTGTCCCCATCCAGATCAAGGGGCCTGGCAAGGAGGCAGTTTCATCCCCTGACTGAGCAAAAGCCAGATAACCAGGCTTGCTGTAGATGATGGAGAGAATTTAACACCAGGTTTCTGCTGTCTGTAACGTGCATACATCTGGACGCAGACCTATGCTCCACCAGCAATGTGTTGATAGCCCTACCAACCCCCTCTCCCCCCCCAAGCTTTGCTCCCACAAGCCAACCATATCCCCCACTACCACTAACAGCAGAACAATTTAAATCCAGGCCACAGGGAGAGCTGTCAGCTGCTGCAAACCTACATTCAGCTGCAGCTGGGCTGGAAATCTGCTCCTGCTGGTGCTCGCTGTAGGGAATTAGGCCAAGGGAATAGCTCTGGGAGGTCAGTCTCCAAATCTAATGTTTAAAGGGAGCTTTTTTTTTACACTCATTTGCACACATGCCTATTTGTCTGTGCCTTCATGCCATTGAAGAGCTCACCTGGCTGTATTTCCACATGCAAATAATTGGTGTAAGTGTTTTCTGAGTTTGTGTATGCACGTACATACATACACACTGACTGGAGGAGAGGCATTGCATTAAGCTGACTGCATCTATGTTTGAAGCAGATTTGATAATGACCCTAAATATGGACCCAAGTGTTCCTTCTGCTGCTAATTGACCTAATGGATTTCATATTTGTAACTAGGCAGTGGTTTGTACTGTGAGTTTCTTTTTGTTTGCTGCAATAGAAAAAACAGGAAATACTGGGATACTGGATATAAGGAAAAGGTCTTTAACAGTGTGGGTGGTGAGGCACTGGCACAGGTTGCCCAGAGATGTGGTGGATGCCCCGTCCCTGGAGACTTTCAAGGCGAGGCTGGATCAGGCCCTGGGCAACCTGGTGTAGCTGTGGTGTCCCCGTTCATTGCAGGGGAGTTGGACTAGATGGCCTTTAAAGGTCTCTTCCAACTGTAAGGATTCTGTGATTCTATAACAAATACCATATTTGCACATGTAAATTGCCATGAAATAGTCCCTCAGGCAATTGCCAATAGTGGGTTACTAATAGATTGGAGCAGTTGCACTCTAATTTATGATGGCAAATTCAGGGGCAGAAATCCATAGTGATTATGCACACAACAGTGCTATATATGCATATTAATCTATTTTAATAGCAACTTTATTCTAGATCCTCAATCAAAAAGCATAGTGTTTGTTGTCAGAAATGAAAGCATGTATTTGCAGAAGGGGAGAAAAAGACCCAGGGCAGTAAATGAGACAACAGATTAGTGCTTGAGGGGAACACATCTGCCATCTCCAGGTATGCATCTTGCTGCTATACAGACCTCTTCCTATTCAAAAGTGCATCCCTGCAATCTGCATTCGTGCTCCACTTTATCTGTTCGTCCATTTGTACCCTCCTCCCCTCTTTCCTCCTGCTGTTCCTTTTCCCCCTCATTTCCTTCCCCCTGTGATGCCACCCAGCCACTCCACTGCACTTAGCACATGAGAAATCTGGGAGCAGATGCCTCAGCTCTTCCATGAGATCATCAGACACAGTCGGGAAAATGGCCACTGAAAAATAATAAAAAATGGGCATTCTACAGCCCTTGAACTGGCACTATTCTGGAGCGCCAAATGGTCTTAATAAGTAAATAAAATGCAAGCTATTTATCAGAGAAATCAGAATGGCACCTTTGTATCTGTTTCTGTCTCATGAGGAAAAAGATATAATTAGGTAGATTTTTTTTTAATTAAAAACCCACTTAATTTGGAACCACTCCAGCCTGCTGAATAAGTATGTATCTAGGTGCACTTATAAATACATTTTCTGTACCAGATAGAAAAAAACCTTGGAGGGAGACTCCCTGGTTCATCGGGTGGGCACGCACTGGGACAGGTTTAAAAACATTTTAGTGCAATTGATGGACCGTGACCTCTTAGTATCAGTCAAATGCAGATTTATTTTCTAAGAGATATGCTATTTAAAGTTCGTTTGAGCCAAGTTAGAGAAGTCTGCCATTGAATTTTTTCAAGATCAGTCCAAGGTATTCTCCAGCTCGTGCCAAGCGATAAAACCTTTCTTTTTGTGTGCATTTCTGGACACAGCTGCTCTCTCCTCACAGGCAGATTATCTTCACAAGGTTCCATTTCACAGAGATAGCCACATTTTAAACATGGAAATTTCACTTTTCCTTATTCAGACACTGAAACAGAAGGAAGAGTGATTTACATGTGTTGTACATACAAAAGGAAGGAACAGGCGTGTACTCAAATATTGTACTAATTATTTTTCACTTGTAGTTCTCCATATGTTTGCACTGCAGTCAGAACAATAGAAGAGATCTCCTCTGGTTAATTTTACACCTGTAAAGTCCGCTGGATACAAACCAAGACAGTGTGGCCAAGTGGATAAAGTGTCTGGCTTATCTTGCCAATGAATTCATATTCTCTGGGAGTTAGAGAAGATGGGAAGAACACAAGGAATTCAATTATTTTCAGTCTTTAGCAGATTTTCATTACTTTTTTACCCTTCCTACCTCCAAGGAACAAAACCCCTGCAGCTTTATGTCTCTAATGCAAGCACTCAGAAAAGCCCTTCACATCCTCTGTGTTCACGTAGGCAAGGAGGGAGGGATCCTGGGTTCCCTCTGTGTAGCCTCTGCGGGGTCCATGCTTTGTGCTTAGGAGCAAGCTCTCTGTTATCACCACCCCAAAAGCAACCAAGCTGCTGTGTTTTTCTCCCATTACAGCAGATGGAGTCTGCAGGGTTTCCACACCAAGCCTTGGAACAGGTGACCTTGGGCAAGGCACAATACCTGTTCCTCACCTCCCCCCCCTCTATGAACAGAGAAGTGATGCTTCCTGCCTCCCCCTGCTTACCTTCTCAGGGCTGAACACTGCCTGGCAAGGACTGGCTCTGCTGTGTGTCCCCCACCCGCCACAGCAGGCTCAGACCTCCGCCGTAGTCACTACGCATTACTGTAATAGATATTAATAGAAATAATTAGCGCTCCACAATTGTGCAGATTTAATACGCCTGGGAGTCTGACACTAATTTATCAATAGCATAGTTTACAGTACATCATTGGTATTCTTTGTGAGCCATGACCTATATTCCGATATAGAGGATCTTCAAGGTTCCTTTGCAAATAAAAGTAAATGTTAATTAAAGCACTTTCTTTGAAAGGCTTTCTTTCAAATGACCTCCAGTTCCAATATTTGTTTTATGGGGCACACAGATTGGAGATTCACAGTCTCACAGGAAATGTCATATGAATGTAGGAAGGAAAAAGGGAAAAGAAAAACCTGTAAAGAAATAAATTTGCTTCTACAATACATCAGGATGTAGACTTTGGCTTATAAAGGCTGAAGTGAAGAGAGTACCTATTACAAACATTTGAAATGCTATCTTTAATTAGAACAGGTTTGGAACAATTTTTCTTTATAGTGGAGGAGATGCCTGGGACATATAGAAATGAAATGCAGGGTAATGCTAGAGTTGCCTTCAAGAGAGTCTTGCAGATATTTTGTTCTCCTGTTCACAAAATGTTCTCTCTTAAAGAAAACTCTCTTACACAGCTGATATGAACTCTGAGATTGTGTCTTTCTACACAGTCCTTTGCAGTATATTTTCAGTTACATTCACAGTGCACTTCAGAACATGAGATCCCATGCAAAACGCAATGCCTTTTGCAGACATAAACACTCCTATTTTTGCAAAGAACTATTCATTTGTTGTTGGAAAGCCCACAAAAGCTCAGCTACAATATATGATCTCAGTGTATCATCCTATGACATTCACATCACCAAAAAACATTCTTGGTTTTGTTAAAAACAGAACAAAAACCAAGCCTGCAACATCCCCGGGGAAGAGAAGACTCTACTATTGTTCTTTAATTTCTGATGTAAGACAGGAGATACCAGACAATGCAAATTACTAAGTCACCCCACACCAAGCTGCATTTGCTTAAACAAAAGATCTCCCAGCTGATCCTCTCGAGTAGGAATAAACCATGTAAAGGCAAAAAAAGCTCTCTGTTCAAAAACCAAAATGCTTTTGTCTAGCTAGGTATGTTGTGGAGCTGTGAAAGAGGTAAATCAGGCTGATGTGGGGAACTGCTTGGGCTGGAGCTGTCTTGGATGGGTTTGTTCTGTGGGAAACTGGGGACCTGCCTACAGGGTGGAAGCAGAAGAGTGTGAGGCAGACAGAGGAGAAGGCGAGGAAGCACTAGGAAAATAGGGGAAATGCTTATATTATAGCACAGAGGACACTTAAGTGAGTCCTGTTATAAGGATAGGCAGCGCTTCACTAGTGAAAAGAGATCAAAAATTGATTCAGGACAAGGTGTACAGCAGCAATCTGCTTCTTTCAGCACTTTTTCTTTAAACATCCTAGAATTCACCAAACAGAAGATATATTACACATTCTAATATAATCCTCCAGAGGGGATTCAGCTAAAAGGCTGTCAGCAGAAAGGAAAAAAAAGTGTTCAAAGTGTGCACATAGGGTTAGGGACTCCACATTTCAGCTGATCTGCAGCTGGAGATCAGATGCATTTGCATTTGCTTCCCTGGCAGAAACCTCATATTCATTACCAAAGCTATTTCAAAATATTTCTATGGGGAGGAGAGGGGAGAAGAGGGGAGGGAAGGGGAGGGGAGGGGTAGGGAGGAGAGGAGAGGAGAACAGAGGAGAGGAGAGGAGAGGAGAGGAGAGGAGAGGAGAGGAGAGGAGAGGAGAGGAGAGGAGAGGAGAGGAGAGGAGAGGAGAGGAGAGGAGAGGGAAGAGAAAAGGGAAAAGGGAAAAGGGAAAAGGGAAAAGGGAAGGAAAACCAACAAGCTATTCACATATATTCCAAATAAAATAAAAACTGTAGCTAAGCATCAAACAATCTTGACCTATCTCCAGAAAGATCTGTGGAAACTCCCTTTGGTTTTATTTGGGTTTGAATCAAGCCATCAAAAAAGGCCACAATTTACATTATTATTGCAGTGTTGAAGGGCTCTGTACTCAGGAACTCCTTTGCCCCAAGTGCAGTAAACAGAAACACAAACAAATGGGCCCAGAAAACTTTCTTGTCATAGTTTCAGCATCCCACTATTCTGCAAATGAGCAGCTGTTGCTTATGGTCACTGTCATTTCCCTGACCTTTCATTGAATGGATTTTCTTTGGAGAAATTAAGACAGACACAGGAAACATCTTTGTAGTCCAAAGCACTGATAATTACATTTCAGCATCTTGGACACCAGTTTAGATTCACTGATAACTTTTGTAACCATATTCAGAGATTCGCTAAGCAGATTTTTGTAGCAGTGTAAGGCATAGCTCTTCTAGGCCTCTCTTTCTGCCTTCATGCTTGGACACACGTCTCAGCCACTGCTGTCCAGAGTCCAGGTACTTGAGCAAACCCAATTTCCAGTGAAGGGCAAGTTCTCATGCCAAGAGACACACTGGAGTGGTTGAATTGCACATGCAGTGCTGGAGGGAGGCAGTAACTCCCAGCAGGAGGGTGGGATGGCTGAATTCACAAAGGTGATCTGAGAGCCCACAGCATCCACTGCCTGCATTTGTTCCCTGTCACTGTTTGATGGGGTATTATGCTTTTTTATTAGTATTACTTGACTGAAGCTTGTGTATTGCCACCTGTACCCTGGGGTGCACCAGGCCCAGCACTGCCCATCGGGTAGGTGGAGGGGTTGTCCCACTCTGCTCTGTGCTGGGCAACCTCACTTTGAAATGTCTGCACTGTTAGGCACCACAGTACGAAAAGGGCATAAAATTGTTAGAGAGCTTCCAGAGGAGGGCTACAAAAAATGGTGAAGGTTGTGGAAGGCAAGATTTGAGAAGTGACTGAGGCCCCTGTGTTTGCTCAGCGCAGAGCAGAGGAGCTGAGGGGAGGCCTGATGGCGGCTGCAGCTCCTCACAGGGAGCGGAGGGGCAGCGCTGAGCTCTGCTCTGTGTGACAGCGACAGGGCCCGAGGGAACGGCATGGAGCTGTGTCAGGGGAGGGGCAGCTGGGGGTCAGGGAAAGGGTCTGCACCACAGGGCGGTGGGCACAGAACGGGATGCACAGGGCTGTGGGCACGGCCCTGAGTGCCGGAGTTCAAGGAGCATCTGGACAGTGCTCTCAGACATTGGGTTTGGTATTGGGTGGTGCTGCATGGAGCTGGGGGTTGGCCTCTATGATCCTTGTGGGTCTCTTTCCAAACTGGGATATTCTGTGATTGTACGGTTTGCTAACCTAGACCCTGATCCTTCAGCTGTGTTCCCACAAGTTAATTGTTCCTACCTTGTATAGTCATAAATGTAATGGAAAATAAATTGTTACACACTCAGATGCTGTTTTCAGAATTGGGCCACAGGCTTAGTTATCAGGTTAATAAGTTCAAAGCCAAGCAAAAGCTTGTATGGATTTGCTTCCAGATTAAACAAGAGTCAATTTGGACTGCAGTTTCTGAGTAAAGGCTTTCTTAAGACAGTTGTGTATTTATAACAAAGTCAGGAAAAGCCACAATAATACAAAATATTTCTATACTTAAATATTTCTCCTTTAAGAAGAGTATACAACCTTGCTGCTATTATAAGAAATGTATCTACTACTGTTGCTACAGTTAAAAAGGAAAGCAGGAATTACAACTCACAGGAATATTTCCATGTAAAACATCTCACTTGTGAAATGCAAAGAAGAAGTAAAGAACTTGACAGATATTTGCTTTTGTTCATCTCTGCTGAGCGCTGGAAGTGTAGATCTATAAAACAAGTCTTAAAAAAAAAAAAAGGATGAAATGTGCTCAGCTAGCACCTCCATGAGATCACACAAGCAGAAAAATAATCCTCGTTTACAATCCAAATATGTGAAAGAATGGAAAACATGTTTTATGGAAAACTATCCTACTGGAATTTAAGAAGAGTTCCTTTGTGTGGACAACAAATAGTTTTTCATAGCTTGCTGCTTTAAATGACTGCATTTCTTTCCAATAACGTCATGATCACAACATGCAAAACTAACTCTTCTGTCAGAGCAATGGCCAAATGGGAATGGGAAATAACTATACTACAAGGCTATCTCTGATCTCCTAGAAGAAGTGGCAGGATATTGCAAGCCTTTTTTATTAGCGTATTATGATTAAAAACAAAACAAAACAGTTTTCTGTATTTTTCTGACTTTTCTCAGTGTGGGGTCAATAATTTTACTGTAAAAACATTTAAACAGAAAAAAAATGTCATGGCACTAATGCAGTACTATTAATTTATTGGTGTTTTCATATTTCTGTGACAGTTAGGGGGGAAAACTGTGCCTACATACTTCATTTTCATGTCTCATGCATCCACTCACTCCTTTCCTATAGTCACTAAACCAATACCAGTAACATGCAACACTTAAGAGCTTAGAACATAAATTCAGTTGATGGTTTATTTTCTGTGTCAAAATAAATAGCTTTCCCTTTTTAAACGACATTTCCTGCTTGTGTCACTGGTAAGGGAAAGGAATTATCCTGTGAATCAGAAAACTAAGTCAATCCTCTTTGAGCATATTTATTCTGAAATCTGAGTAGAGACGGATGCTCTGAGCTCCGTCAGTCAAAGTAGGATGTGATAAAAAAACAGCTCCCAAGACCCAGCTTACCCAACCAGTTTTAGAAGGAATAAATCACCTCCTTGCCTTTGTTGCTCCATTATTTTCAAATAGCAACCTCGTGCAGACTCTTCACAGATCGGAGACTGATCTAAGCAAATGTTTTCCCATATTTCTCAACTGATGAGATCTCTGAGCATTGCTCGCTGGTGATGCAGACCTCAAAAAGTAAACTGATGCCTAATCATGGACGCATGTCTTTCTTCTTCAACTTCCATGGTACATAGAAGTGAGTGAAAACAGGGACTGGATAAAATAAGAGAATAAGGTAAATCACTCAGTGCTATACAGAAGTGGGCATTTCACACAGCCAAGCAAATGCGATGCTTGGTTGGCTACCAGGAGTCTGCTGCAGATGATGATATTCTGCGGTCCACCTCACACAGCTGGACATCCCCAATTGGATGAGCTTGTTATTCTGTCACAGTAACTGCAACCTTATCTCAAACTAGCAGCCAGTGATAGTTTTATTGCCTCCTGGCCTACGATATCATAGAAAGACACATCCTGGCCAGCTAGTGGCCCCTCACCCAGTTTCCCAAAGCCTCATGCATGGACCTGTCTGCTGATGGTGCTGGAAATCTCAGCCTTGATGGGGCTGCAGCAGGACATCATAGAATCAGAGGAGCTCAAGAAATATTAAGATAACATCTTCAGACGTAAGGTTTGATTTTGCGTGGTCTTGTGTGGAGCCAGGTGTTGGAGTCGATCTCTGTGGATCCTATCCAACTCAGGATATTCTACAGTTCTGTGGTTAAAGGGGACCTCACAGCCCACTCAGCCCCAACTCCTGTCATGGGCAGGGCTGCCCCCCCACCAGCTCAGGCTGCCCAGAGCCCCATCCAACCTGGCCTTGAGCGCCTCCAGGGATGGGGCACCACAGCTTTTATGGGCAACTGTGCCAGTGCCTCTCTACCACTGGGAAGTTCATGGTAGCAAATTAAATGCCAAAAAATCAGAGGACATTGATCCCTGTGTTCTCTCAGCCCCCACATTCTACTGCTCATACAAAAGTGTATGTGAATGGTTGTTACAGTTTACAGTATCTGTACACATCTTGAACAAAAACAAAAATTGTATCTCACCAAGCAAGTAAAATTCCAAATTAGATCATTTTAAAATGAAAATATGTGTCTTAACAAGATGAAGCTTGGCTGAAAGAGAAACTTCAACTGCTTAGCAAGAGCACTAAACCTATGTTCGTAGAGCAGCTTTCTTCCTGAGTAGCTAGTAGTTCTTCCAGTCAGAGAGCTTCTTTCCGTTCTAGGAAAGCTTTTTGGCCCTCGGTAGATGGAGCTAGAGCCCCTTCAGCCTGCCCGGGAGCAGCCAGTGCTGGCATTGAGTGAGTAGCGTTATGATATCACCTCACTGCTCAGCAAAAGAAAATAATAAATGAACAAAGAAAGAAACAGTGCTAAGTATCTGCATAGTTTGGATGGCATTTAAAGTTAGCATCTCCCATTTCCTTTCGTACAGGTACCTACATCTGAAGAAATCTGACTGTACAAATGAACTACAAAATAATTGAATTGCCAATCCTACAAATAAGTTAGGAGTAAAGAATTGCACAGATATTTAATCCATCCTACATTATATTCTAAAATCCTGTGAACACTCCCACTGAACAATTCAAATAAACACTTAGGAAAAAAAAAAAAAACCATAAAATCATAGCATCATAGAATCATTAAGGTTGGAAAAGACTACAACGATCCTCTGGCCTTACCACCAACCCATCCCCACCATGCCACTAACCGTGTCCCTCAGTGCCACAGTTATACAGTTCTTGAAAACCTTCTTGAAAAATGGTTCTATTATGCTGTTCTAAGGGACAAGTTGTGGCTGCTGAAGTGAACACGTTTAGGAGAGTGTTTCTGTACATGCTCTGGGGGCAACATGAGGCTTTACTGTTCCCTGTGAATATACGTCTGTCCTGTCCCTGTTCCTGACCCTGTCTTGTCCCACAGGCTTCCCTCACCCACTGGTCATACTCTCTAGCTGTGCCTGGCCCCATCTCCTGCATGGGCTTCAGACCCATTTCACAGCACTGTTGCTGCTGTTGGACTCCAGACCCAACTCCACACCTTGCCTCATACCTGCATTGACACCCAAGAACAGAGGATGACCAGGGACAGACAGGCTATCAGTCACTGCCATACCTACTGGAAAGATCTTTGTTTTCAAAGCAAACAAAACAACAACAAGAAAACAAAACCTCCCACCCAACCCCAAACCTAAACCAAACAAAATCAAAACTTCATTCTCTTTTGATTGTAGAAGGAATAGCAGTCTCAATTTTTTCCTCCCATGGAAGTGCTGTATTATAAAAAGAATCATTGAGCTGCTGTTCTTGCTGCAGTTTTTTTCAGGGGAATGATGATCTTAGCACTATTTCTGCAGATCCCAGTATTGCAGGTCTGACTCACAAAGAACCTCTGTTGATACACACAGGAGCTGCAAGTCAGAACTGGAGGGTCATGGAGGAATTTTGCTATGGCAATTATTTCCATATCACTGTTGATGCCTAGGGTCAATTTCTGAAAAGTCACACTGAAAGTTTTTTATATCTTACACATGTATTAAAAACCATAGTTACTTTTCATTTTGCATACCATGGCTATACATTTAATTTCCTATTAATATACTGTACTAAAATACTGTATGCACAAGCCTACAATAATGCATCATGGTGAGCAGCATTTTAGAGGTATCACGCAATGCGCATCATAACTCAGACATGAGAAGTATGGGCAGGAGGGCTGTTGAGTCTGATGCCAGAAGTACAATGGAATGATAGAATCATTACGGCTGGAAAAGACCACTAAGATAATCTTGTCCAACTGTAACAAGCAGTAGGTAACAAACTCATAGATTTGAAACATGCAAAAATTGAATGGCTCAGCTCTGACACATAAAGGATGGAAACTTGTACAGGAGAGTACAGATACACTGGTACAGATACAAAGGACTGAAGATGACTTCTCGGTCTTTCAAGCGAATAGATCACCCTCCTACTCTGTTTTAGACCTAGAAAACGGAGCAATACAAAAACCAATGCCACTGTGTGAATAAGGCCTACTCTACTAAAAATGCACCAATTTAAAGGAATTTCTTAACAGTTTTATCCAACTCCTATTCTTTTGTGGAAATCTTTTTCAGATAACTTCAACAAAGCTGTAACTGACAGATAAGTCCCAAATGCCTTTCTTTGGTTTACTAAATCAGTTAAGGCAGTCTAAATTTTGTAGTCACCTCACCTCAGCCAGATCTCCTCAAAGCTCTGGTTCTTAAAAGCAGATCACAAGAATCTTGCCAGATGCAACTGCACCTGAACCGCAGGTCCACGACGCAAGAAATACTCAGCACACAAATATTTAGGCAAGGAGCTACATGCTAGTTTTATTCATAAAGTACTTCCCCTAAGTGCAAAATATTTTATTTTATAAATGTTAGCAAAAAGTGATACATTTCTAACAAAACCAAGAAAACTATTTCTACTTTTACTCAATTACTCTTTTCAATGTGGAAGATAGAGGTATGCACCACACCAACAGATTTCAGTGTCAGTCTGGTCATTCAATAAATACATCATTCTACTTTTCCAGTCTATTTGTGACAGTGAAAAGGTTTCATATATGTACTGAAAAAATATAAGCCTTTTTGGCTGTTTTTCTCAGGTTTGGAACTAGTAATCTCTACACACAAAATTCTAAATAAATTCTAAAAAATCTCGAAGTCATGTGGAAAGGCAAGCAAGGGCAGGAATAATCACTGCACATCTGTCACAATTTAAGTTAACAACAACAGGACAAAAAGCCTCCAGAACAACAGTGTAACCAGACAGCAAAGCAAATATGTCTAGCCCTGTGGACCAGCAGCCACAGTCCTGAACGTTAAAAGCTATGGCTGGGAGCTTGATAAAGAGTACCACTGATGCTGGTTATCTCTGACTGCATAAGAACAGTATGCAGCACATGTCCTTACAGTGTTAACTAGAGGTCCAAGCACTAGAAGATAATGGAAATTATTCTTTCTTAAATCTGAACCAGGGTCCAAATCCTCTAGATGTCTAAATGAAAGTTGCAGTGAATTTGCATCTTGTGGACATCAGACCTGATTAGACATATGCCACTGTGCAGCTGACTATGCCCCCAAAGAAGTACTGTCATCAATTTTCATCATGATAATACATAACCAAACCTTGGGCTGTTTGTTCTGAATGCTTTGGGGTTTTTCTGTTTTGTTTTGTTTTTTGCTTTTGTAGCACTGAATCAGAATGAAGCTAATTTGCTTCCTCACAAACAATGAAATAGTTTAGTTGACTATTAATCTTCATTCACAGAGGCCCATTTTTTTCTCTCCACATTTCCACCTGCTTCTGCTGCCTTGATTGTAGATACATTCATAGATCGTCTTGGGTTGGAGGAGACCTCAAAGCCCACACTGCTCCATCCCCCTGCCGTGGGCAGGGCTGCCCCCCACCAGCTCAGCTGCCCAGGGCCCCATCCAACGTGGCCTTGAGCACCTCCAGGGATGGGGCACCACAGCTTCTCTGGGCAGCTGTGCCAGTGTCTCACTGCCCTCTGAGTAAAGAAATCCCTCCTAACACTGAACCTATATATCCCTTCTTTTAGTTTAAAACCATTCCCCCTTGTCCTGTCACTATTAGTGTAAAAAGTCAGACTTCCTCCTGTTTATAAGTTCCCTTCACATACTTTAAGGCCTCAGTGAGTTCTCCCTGGAATCTTCTCATCTCCAGGCTGAACAAGCCCAGTTCCCTCAACTTTCCTTGATAAGAGAGGTGCTCCAGCCATCTGGTCATTCTAAGAGCCCTCCTTTGGACCCACTCCAAAAGCTCCACATCTTTCTTATGATGAGGGTTCTACGCATGGATGCAGTACTCCATCCAGATGGGGCCTCATGAGGACAGAACAGAGAGGGGCAATCACTTCCCTCACCCTGCTGGCCAGTCCTCTTTTGATGAAGCCCAGGATACAGTTGTCCCTGTGGACTACAAGCACACATTGCTGACTCATATCCAGCTTTTTGTCCTCTAGGACCCCCAAGTACTTTTCTGCAGAACTGCTCTCAATGAGTTCTATATCTGGGATTGCCCTGACCCAAATGCATTTGGCCTTGTTGAACCACATTAAGTTCATGTGGACTCAGTGTTCAAGCCTGTCCAGGTCCCTCTGGATGGCTTCCCTTCCTTCTACTGCTCAGCTTGGTGTCATGAGCAAACTTGCTGAGGGTACGCTTGATCTCATTGTCTATGTCACTATGTCAACTAAGATGTTGAAGAGCATGATCTGCAATGCATCTTCTGTAATCAAATTAATTTTTCACCACCAAAGAATTATGAAAAGGAGGTTCTTTCAGGAGAGAGCTTATCACCAGTGCCACAGGGAACGGTCGAATTCATCTCCCGCAAGCACAAATATTACTTCAACGAAGAGTTAGGGTTCCCAAATCTTCTGCTAACCTTGATCTCATGAAATATACTATTTTGTGCTGCTAATGACGTAGAATTTAGAGGAACCTGCTAAATTAAGGTTTAAGACAGCTGTTAAGATAGTTTCAATCTGTGAGATTGATAGTGTCACTTCCACATGGCTTTACAGAAGAGGGACTCTCTGGGAGACCTTCATTTGGATGCAGTGCCAAGATTCACTGTTGGATTTCAGCTGTAGCCTTTTTATAGTCCCATATGAGACTGCTGACTGTGCTGTTTATGGCAGCCACGCATGCCTTCCAATCATATCCAGTTTCCTTTAGATCAAAGGATGGGTAATTCTCTTGAAGAAAGTCTAAAAATAAACATATCAGAGTAAATTATCAATTATTTATGCAAGTTACATTCTCTTGTTGGATGTAATTCAATCAAAACAAGCGCATCCAAAACAGAACAGCTTAGGTCCAGTATGAGCATTGAACAGCAGAATTAAAGAGCAAACATTTTTCCCCTCTGTTTGAGATACTTGACAGTGACAAAAAGGTCTAAGCATTAAAACAAAATATGCAAAGCAAACAAGGAGCCATTTACATGGGCTTGATCCCTTAGAAGTGTTGATGTTCTTTTCCTAAAGCAAAAAGTCTCAGCCTCCATTTCAGAATGCGTGTGGCAAGACTACACCCTCCTTCATAGCATCTTTGACAATTACGTAAAGAATTTATAGGAATTCTCTTGTTTCTGGTGGATATTACCAGAGCTGACTTTGCTCCATCATGTCAGGCACTGGAATGGCCTGCCCAGGGTGGTGGGGAGTTGCCATCCCTGGCAGTGTTCAAGAGGCGTCTTGAGGAGCTACGAGATATAGGTTAGAGGCTTCTGGCTGTAATGGTGATGGGAGGACAATTGGATTAGATGATACTGTAGGCCCTTTCCAAACTTATGATTCTATGATCCTTTAGAAATGTGGGGATGAAGGGTAGATTATGAGAGTCTTTTCCAACCTAAAGTCACTAAACTATAACACAGCAACTTAACACAACTTTAGAGAAACAACAGTGACAGAAAAGCAGCAGGAATTTCTCCCTTACCTATCTTGTTACAGTACAGTAAACAAATACTTGACTTAAGTAGCAAAGGAGTAAATAAGGTAAGACTGCAGCACTTTTCTGCCTTTCAACATGTAAAATGATTTGTTTTAAGATCAGATTTTGTTGTTTTTTTTCTTTTAATTTCTGATGAGAAGTTTTCTCCTTCATGAACTGTGCTGTGAGTCTATTCCAGAACTCTTAAGTCTGGGCTAGAGAAGAATATCTTGCAGAATTCAAAAAGCACCTGCTACAGCCCTAGCCACAACTTACCCACTCTAATTCTGGAATAGGATTTGCAAACAGAATGAATAATGCTAATTTCCTAAAGACATCATATGGATTCACGTAAGCTGAAGAAATGGCAGAACTGTCTATATTGCTACAATGAAGTATGAGGGCTGTTCTGAAAGTAACATCTCCGATTTTACCATATTAGGCTATAATGCCAGAGGCAGATGCTGGCAGTATGGCAGAAAAGATTGAACCTGCCCACCGGCCAGTATCCCTCTACGTGTTGTTGCCATGTGACAGATGGCAGTAGAGGGGTAGTCTGACAAAATGGCATCTGTTATGTAAGTGTGGATGAAGCACAGGTGTGTAATTGAACTCTTCCATGTGGAAAAAAACAGCACCACTCACTGACATTCATTCACTCTTGCTGAATGTTTATGGAGAGCAACGAGTGGATGTGGGCACAGTGAAGAGTGGAAGACAGTGGGTCACGATCACTGGTGCAGATTTTTACAACTGCAGCATGCAGGCTCTTGTTCATCACTGGCGAAAATGCAGATCTAATGGTGATGACTGAAGAACAGTGCTTTGTAGCTGAGAATTTGCTCTATTAAATAGTGTTATTGTACCCTTTCTATCAGAGCAGACAGGCTTATTCTGGTGGCTTGTAGCTGGGAGCTCTTGGGCCATCAGACAGGACAGTGGACTAGGACTCATGTCCATTGAAGCACCTGGACTTACTTGGTCTAGAAAAGAAGGCACCATGGGCAAGTACTAGTGGTCTGCTAGTACCTAAAAAGATTTTATTAAGAAGACAGAGACACACTCTTAGCAACACTGAATTGAATGTGGGAGAATGATTGATCAATGGCTTAAATAGAAATGAGAGATGGAAACTGGACTTGAGAAGAACCAGAGTTCTTCAGAGCCCCCAGAATAAACCAAGGTCTGCTCTCCTAAGCTACAAGGTGTGTACTCTCAAACCTGTTCAACTCTCCCCAGGATCTTGAGGTTCACTATTTCATAGTTGTATGGGGCTGCTGAATCACGGCCTGAACCTCTGATTAATCACCTGAGGCGAGCAATGAGTCAGCCACGGCAGCACAGGTGAAGGCAATTCACCTGTGCTGCAGGAAGGGGTGGAGCCTGGCTCCATCTCTCCTAGACCCACTTAAGAGCTGACTGCCAGTGGGGAAGGATCTCTTCTGGAGATCTGCTCCATTGGAGTCTATTTTGTGAGCCCAGGTTAGGGTAAGAGTTTTTCTTTTCCTACTCCAATATAATAATTGCATCAGCCAAGCTCCTGGATATACTATACCATCTGTATATTCATTGATTGTACGATAGTCTCTGTAAGTCATACCACCACAGAATTTCACACTCAAACCTTGCTCATAAAGAGCACCAGAACCTGATGTGCTTTACTTCTGGTTGGCCTATCCAGCACCTATATCAAGAAGTTGCCCCTGATATCTATCAGAATCCCCTAGAACTGCTTCCATCTTCCAGCACGCTCCCCTTTCAAGCAGATATTGAGATAGAATTCCCCCACAAGAACCAGGTTTGTCTTCGGGAGCCTTCCCTGACGAGCCTGAATATGGATCCATCAACTTTCTCTCAACTATTTCCGCTGCTTGTACTAATATATCCCCCCTTCTTATCTGAACAGAGATTTTTGTTCTTACCTCTGAGAGCATTAATTCTGTTGCAGTCCAACGGACTCATACCACGTTCAATATTACCATAGACATTGCTTTTCACCAGAACATCTTCGGTGAACAGATGACGAATGAGGTAGCGAGCTGACAGCTCTGGCCGAGACTTCCCCTTTGCTACATAAATGACTGAGACAGGCAACTGAACATTGCGCCACGCACTTCCAAGGAGTTCTGAAAAGGATACAGGGAGAGAAGTATTTTACCTACCCAATATTTACTGTCCTGCAAAGCGGCTGTGTCATACTAAAACTAGAACAAAAAAATTCTCCCCTGAAACCACTGTACTGGCTTGGAAAGACCAGAGCAAAGCCATAACATCACAGCTAATTCTAAAGTATAACAGATTGTAGACAGATGTCCAAGTAGTCGAAAAAATGTGCCAGTTTTACAATAGTGTAACAGCACTTCTTACAAAATCTCAGCAATGCTAGCGACGTAGTCTGCATTATTAATGACTGCTTTCCAAATTGTTTTCCTCTCGTGTGAAAAGAAGATGCTATTTCAATTACAGACATAAATTTCCACTTTTACAATGGTGCTCAGATCCTCTAAGTGGAAACTGGAAACAGTGAATATTTTTGCAGCAACTTGAACTGACTTCACTGCAACATTAATATTACACATACAAATATTAATGCTATATATATATTTATACACATGTAAAATATAAGTATATATATAAAGCAGGTATAAATATTAAAAATTATAGCGATATAATTCAGTAGTTTGTGGGGTCAAAGTCACCTAATGAATCTTGGGTGCAGGTTCAGATCTGCTAGAGCCCCACAACAAATCTAATCAAATAAATTATTTCCAAAGGCAATGAACCTCAGCTCATTTTTTCTTGAATCCCTCTACAGGTATCACATGCTACACGTGGGTATTTTTTTCTATCTGATGTGTATTATCCTATATTGTTTAAAAAAAAAGATTAAAGGTTACCCTAAGACTTTTATTGTCCTAAATTTTGGTTTTACAGAATGATGTGTTTTTCTTCTGAAATTACAATATCATTTTACAGATTTTCTGAGCTAGCTCACTCTATGAGAGGAAATACAAACTTAGTACTTAATAAATTATCACCTTTAGACAACTTACTTGGTTTATTTTTGTTTCAGAGTACAAACAGCAGATCATAGCATTGACATGTGTGATACAGGTTTTCCAGTCTTTTCCATATTCACTCAAATCATAGTTTGGAAAGTTAGCTGCAAGAAAACGTACAAAATTTATTAAGATTCGTGACAAAAAAAAACCAAGAACATGACAAGTATTTAAAAGTCTTCTTGTTTAGAAAGAAGAGAAGGCTTAGGATTGCTTGATGATTACTCTTCTCCATTTAGGAGCTTTGTATTTCTAGCTTTTATTAAAAAGAGACGGGAAGCTCAATTTTGTAGTGCTACTTAGCTTCAAAACAGAAGAGGTACACTGCTATCTCTTTGATGTGTTTCAATAATGCTTTTACTATTAAGTAATTTGTGATAGAAGTAGGAAAAAGATGCAATTTATTGTACAAGCTTTTTTTTTTTTTTTTTTTTTTTTTTTTTTTTACAAAAAGCTGAGTAATGCTGATGCTGCAACTACATAACATGGTCTATGCAACCTGCCAGCTTTAAATAAGAAATGAGGAAATGCACGGGTTCACACATGCGTGCTATAGGGCATTGGGTAAATGGCCTGCCAACATTTAAAAAAAAAAAAATAATAATTAAAAAAGTCCTCCCACCTTCACAACTTCTCAAACAAACAAGAAAAGTGAAATTAAGAGCAGAAAAGCAATGTATGAGAATCATGAGGTAACTTTTGTCTCAAGTGCACTGTGGCCAACCAAAAACCAAACCCACCCACAAAATCAATATCACACAAGCAAAGTAAGTAGTAATAAAAAATTTAGAAACACTTGGCATAACTGATGAAAATGCAGTAAACAAAACTAGGGAAAAGCAGAACCGTTTTATCTGTACTGAAAAAAAATTAACATCGAGGATCACAAGGCAGGATTTTCAAAAACCAAGACACAGCAGAGTACAGCACATTCACAACAGTGTTCAGTAGTTGAGAAGTTGCTGGACAATGATTACGATTATTATTTGATTGCTGAGCCGTCTCCATCATATTTGAAAAGTTGTGGCTGTCCGTTGAGGTCCTAGGACTGGAAGCAGAGTCATGTCACTCCCATTTATAAGAAGGGGAGCTTCTTATAAACTACAAGAACCGGAGAACTACAGACTGGTGAGTCTCACCTGGGTCCAGTGCTCTTTAACATGTTTATCAATGAGATCGATGATGGCATTAAGTGCACCCTCAGCAAGTTTGCTGATGACACCAAGCTGAGTGGTGCTGTTGACACAGTGGAAGGAAGGGATGCCATTCAGAGGGACCTCAACAGACTAGAAAGGTGGGCCCGGGTGAACCTAATGAGGTTCAACACAGCAAAGTGCAGAGTTTTGCACTTGGGTCAGAGAAATCCCAGGCATCCATACAGACTGGAAGGAGCGGTCCTTGAGAGCAGCCCTGCAGAGAAGGACTTGGGGATCCTGGTGGATGAAAAACTTAATATGAGCCAGCAGTGTGCTCTTGCAGCTCAGAAAGCAAATGGTATCTTGGGCTCCATCAGAAGAGGGTGGCCAGCAGGGACAGGGAGGTGATTGTCCTTCTCTACTCTGCTCTTGTGAGGTCCCATCTGGAGTACTGTGTCCAGGTCTGGAGCCCCCTGTACAAGAAAGACAGAGAGCTGTTGGAGAGGGTCCAGAGGAGAGCCATGAAGATGATCAGGTGCTGGAGCACCTCCCCTACAAAGACAGGATGAGGGAGCTGGGCTTGTTCAGCCTGGAGAAAAGAAGGCTGTGGGGTGATCTCATTGCAGCCACTCGGTACCTCAAGGGAGCCTACAGACAGGAGGGGAATCAACTCTTTGAAAAGGTAGACAACAGCAGGACAAGGGGAAATGGTTTTAAGTTGAAGGAAGGAAGATATAGGTTGGATGTCAGGGGGAAGTTCTTTACAGAGAGAGTGGTGAGATGCTGGAATAGGCTGCCCGGAGAGGTTGTGGATGCCCTGTCCCTGGAGGTGTTCAAGGCCAGCTGGATGGGGCCCTGGGCAGCCTGGTCTAGGAGAGGTTGGCAACCCTGCCTGTGGCAAGGGGGTTGGAGATTCGTGATCCTTGAGTCCTTTCAAACCTGGGCCATTCTGTGATTGCGTGATTTTGATTCTGTGATTATCCTAGAGAAAAGGACACATTCTATGTGAAAAACTCTAAGTTCCAAGTAGAACATAAATCTGTGCATTTTGAAAGGTATCATAACTCTAATTGCAGTCATGTTATTAGGATCCAGTGAACACCATCCTTGTGTACTTGCTTCTATAATGCTACACAATAAAGCTTCCTCAGGGAACAAGACACAAACTAAGTATCTCACTACATACTTTGGTTTAGTCTTTCTTGTCCTTCTGGTCCAACACGTGCTCAAACAGGGACATTCAGAGTGGTCCAGGACCACGTCCAGACATCTTTTGAAGATCTCCAAGGAGGAGACCCTACAGCCTCTCTAGGCAGCCTAATTCAGCGCTCATCAGTGCAGTAAAGAATCCCTCTGGTATTTTGATTTATGCTCATTGCCTCTTGTCCTGTCACTGTGCACCATGAAAAGAGCCTGGCTCATCACCTTTGCATCCTGCCTTCAGGAATTTATACACATAGATGAGATTCCCTCCATGTCTTCTCTTGTCCAGGGTAAACATTCCCAGCTCTCTCAGCCTCTCCTCCTAGGAGAGGTGTCTGCTCCCTTCATCATTTTTATGGCACAGTGTCGGACTTAGTTCCTAGCATGTCCACATACATGATGTGCTGGGGGAGCCCAGAACTGGTCACAGTAGTCCAGTATCTTCACTAAAATAATTCATCTTTGCCATGATGTCAATGCTATTCATATTTCTTTTATTTTCATTTTTAGTTTAGACACCGATCACTCATCTGGTCAGTTTGAAAGTTTTTCAAGTTTTTATACCTGGGGTGTTGGCACAATTGCGTTCTGAAAAGCCAAATATATAGTGAGAAAGGCACCTTTGTGAAGGCTCATTTTTAGTGGAAATAAAAATAATGGGCAAAATAAAACTAAAAATTCGACAGCTCTTGACTCTGATCAATGAATTTTTATGAAATACGCACTGTTATGTTAGCTTCCTTTTTAGTAAAGGAAGAAGAAAAACAATTAATCTGTCCATGCTATCTCTTCATTATTTATTTGCTAGCTGAAGGCATTCAAAATCCAGATTTATCTGCAATAGCACACTCTACAGCAACGGAAAAGGACAGAGATGGGTTGAGCTTTCTGTTACCTGGAATCATTTCATTATGAAAAACAAGCATCCTAAAACATAGATTCTAGTTCAAAATAAGTCAATGAACAGGAGTTAACAAATATAGATGATGTGATTTTTTATTGTTAAATCAGAGGTCTTGTCATATTCTGCGGTCAGACCTTTAAAAATCTATCACCTAAAGAAACTTTTGGGAAAGTTTGTCCATTTCTCCAACCATTTAAATTAATTTAATAAAAATATAGAACATTTACCACAAAAGCTGCATGGCAGCTTGCACCTACCCATTTCTTCCCTATACGATATAGTGACAGAAGTTTTCTTTATTTAAAAAAATAAATATTAAATTAAAAAGGCTATGCAATTCACAATTAATTTGAATGGTAAGATGGCAGCTGTCCCACTTGATTGCCGGGTAAGGTAAGAAAGTAGAGGTCATGGGGTGCAATTGTTCTGACATAGGATGTTCTATGAATATTTTTGGATGATTGGACAGTGCAAGCTTTGAGTCAGCAGAACAACAACAACAATAAAAACATTCCCAAATAAAACATAATATCTTATTAATTACAAACACGCACAAGACTGTCATCACTTTTACTCACCCTTAATCCAAATAACCTTACTGATCTCTTGATATTTTTTGACACCAGAATCACTCTGTCACACTAAAAGCTTTGCAATATTGTCAACAAAAGAAAGGTCACTAGAGAATTCATAACCTTCTTCAAAAATTACCTGCTTTTCCCTTTAAAGAGTATGTGTACTTAGTCACAAGTACTAATATTCTGTCTCTTAAGTTACCAGAGGATTAACCATGTAAGAACAAAGTGGATAATGCACTCAGCAGCGTGTCTTCTACAAAATTTTGAAGAAAGGCATTTTATTACAAAAATATACTTCGGTATTATGTAATGGAGATGACAACACACTTGAGACCAAAAATCAATTTGCTAATAGAACCAGCCTGTCTGGATTCTGTGAGGCATAAACTCTCCTCTAATTCCAGAAACCAACAAGGCAGTACTATTGGTACTATTTGGTAAAGCAGTAACATCAATATACACAAGTATAAGACAATCTAGAGAATTCCTTCCTGTTCTTTACAATATAAACAGAATTTTAAAGCACCTGTGGCGTTATCCTGAGTTTGAAGGACACTGGCGGTTCTGTGACCATGCTCAGTAACAACACAGAAGATTATTAATGACATAGAATAAGAAATCTAAGTCAAATTAATTGAAATGGAATCCACACCTACTAGTTTGCTACTAATTTTCTTCTTAGTGACAGAAGAGGATATTTTTTTTGAATAAGCATCAGAAGAAATGAGAGAATTAAAGGTAAATCTGAGTTTCTCAGTTCTGTAATACTCACAGGTTTGAGTAACAGTGGCCTAGCACAAGTATGCTGCATTTCTGAGACCTTTTGATGAAGCAGGTCAAGTTTTTTATCCAGTTTCTGAATGGAATCGTACATGGCCTGATAACAAAAGCAGAGGTGAAAACAGGATTCTTCTCAAGAACCCAATTTTATATCTGAAGAAATCAAGAGAGTTCCGTTAAAGGCAAAATTCTCTCCCTGTAATGGGGCAAGATTAGCAGATGATAAATACCCTCTGTAAGTAAATTAAAGAGCAATTTGCGCACAAAATGTAAATAGCAATGGTAAACATCACAGTAAAAAGAATTCTCAGAGAAGCCCACTCCAGCTATACTAACATGGTTGGCACTTACAGGTTGTTCTTCCTGCTTCTGTCATGTTTTATTTTATCTAACATTCCATGGAATCATTAAGGTTGGTGGATCTGCAATCATCTAGTCTGGCTGTCAACCCACCATCACCATGCTCACTAACGATGTCCCTCAATGCCATATCTACATCTTTCTTGAACACCTCCATAGATGGTGACTCCATCGCTCTCTTGGGCAGCCTGTTCCAATACCCCACCACTCTTTCAGAGAAGAAATTTTTCCTAATGTCCAACCTGAACTCCCACTGGTACGACCTGAGGCCATTCCCTCTTGTCCTACCACTTGTTCCTGGGAGAAGAGGCTGACCACCACTTCGCCACAACCTCCTTTCAGGCAGATGTAGATAGCTATAAGGTCTCCCTTGAGCCTCTTCTTCTGCAGTCTAAACAGTCCCAGTTTCCTTAGTCATTCCCTATAATAAGACTTATACTCCAGCTCCTTCACCAACTTCATAGCCCTTCTTTAGACAAGCTTCAGGGTCTCCATGTCTTTCTTGTTGTGATAAGCCCAAAAACTACTGACAACCACAAAAGTAAGCCAGGTGTTATCATAGAATCATAGAATGGTTTGTTTTGGAAGGACATTTAAGATCATGTAGTTCCACCCCCCTGCTATAGGCAGGGATGAGGTTACTCAAAACCCCATCCAGCCTGGCCTAGAATGTTTCCAGGGAGGTGGCATTCACAATCTCACTGTGCAACCTCTTCCAATGTCTCACCAGCATTTTTCCAGTGTTATACTACTTAAAATCTTAATAAGTTTCCACAGGTAAAAGGCTTGTAGGCAGTCACTGAAATATTGATTTCTACATCAATGGGAAATACATTTAGAACAATACTGTCTGTAAAGTTAAATTCCTAAGTGGATTTGAATCTGAACAAGAATGTCAAAGACAGCGAGAAGAGCTTCTAGATGTGCACATGTGACAAAAGGAAGACTAGGAAAAATGTGAGTCCGCTGCCAAATGAGACAGAGGAAATTGTTACATGGGGAAGGGAAAAGATGGAAACACAATCTTTGATCAATCATGGCAACCAGGAGAAGTGCCAAATGACTGGAGGAAAATAAATATCACTCCTATGTTCAGGAAGGGCAGGAAGAAGGACCCAGGGAACTACAGGCCAATCAGCCATACATCAGTCCCTGGGAAAGGAGCAGCTAATTCTGGAAACCATTTCCAGGCACACAAAGGACAAGAAAATAACCAGGACGCATCACCATGGTTTCACCATGCTTGGACAACTAGATAAACTTCTGCAATGAAATGACCAGCCTAATGGTTGAGGGGAGATTATTGGCTGCTTGGTCTTTTGTAAGGCCTTTGACACTGTTCCTCATAAGTTTGTTTGAAACAAATTGTTGTTGGATGGGCAGATTGAAAATCAGTTAAACAAACAGGCCTAGAAGTAGTGATCTGTGGTTCAAAGTCTAATTGGAGACCAGTAAGTTTTGGTGTACTCCCAAACATCAATAGCAGGTCCATCCTGCTTAACATCCTCATTAACAATGTGGATGATGGAGCGAAATGTATCTACAATAACTTTGGAGGAATGGCTGATACACCAAAGGGTCATGCTGCCACCCAGAGGGACCTGGTAAGACTGCAAAAATATCCCGACATTAACATCAAGTTCAACAAGGAGAAGTGCAAAATCCTGTAACTGGGGAGGAACAACTACAGGCACCGGTACAGTACAAGTTGAAAACCACATAGCCGGAAAGCAGCTTTGTGGATAAACACTAGGAGGTCCAGGTGGACATGAAGTAGAAGCAAAAGCATGGCTGTGTTGCAGAGAAGGTGAAGGGTATCTTGGGCTGCATTAGTAAGAGTGGTACCAGTAGGCTGAGGCCACACGTGGAGTACTGGACCATGAAAATGGTTAAGGAACTGGAACATTTCTCCAGTGAGGAGAGGTCAAGAGAGCTTGTATTCTTTTGTCTGAAGAAGAAGAAGCTCAGGATGATTTTATCAGTGCGTATAAATATTTGAAGGATGACTGCGAAGAGAGTTGAGACAGGCTCTTTTTCATTGGTGCCCAGAGCAAGGACAAGAGGAAGTGGGTACAAACTGGAATTGCATGAGGTTCATTTTGAAATCAGGAAATATTTATTTACTGGACAGATGACAGAGCACTAGCACTAGGATATCCAGAGAGGTTCTGGAGTCCCCATCCCCATAGTGTACTAATGTTTTCCAGTCAGTTTTATCTGGGTGGTCCTACTTGAGCAGGAAGGATGGACCAGATGACCTCCAGAGGTCGCTTCCAACTTCAACCATTATGTGATTCTAGGAAGAGGAGGAGTGTGGGAGCATGCATAACTGGCGTACTGATAAATCAACTCAGACAGACCTTTCCGAACCTGGCAATGAAATAAATTGTATCCACGTTTTTAATTATCACAGAATAAAAGGTGAACCTTTGGTTAACATGTTTTCCTTAGATGATAAAAATTTATGTTGACTTACTTAAGCAACTAGGTACAAACTTTTTAAAAGTATGATGTCTCTGAAAGCAATACTTCCTATTTTATTATGTTCGCCCAGGATGCCAGAGGTAGATGTTGGTGATATGACAGTAGAAGTTAAACCTTCCCTTCAGTATTCCATTACAGTTTGCTGCCATGTGACACATAGCAGCAGAGGGGCAGTTCAACAAAATTTGCTTTATCACAGTGTTATTGTGCTCTTTGTAGCTGTTGTAGTTTCCATAAATGGAAATAAATAGGAGACATTAATTATGGAGCAACCTGTGCATTGTTGTAAAGTCCTAAATTCTCAGACAAAAAGCCAGGTAAACTTAAGCAAAGTCCATCATTAATTCTGCAGCAGAATGACATGTATTAAAGCTCCCTCATCTGTGTTTCCAGGTGTCACAGTTAGATCTAAACAGTCTAGATCTAATCTGTATCCGTGACACGAAGGTAGCAGATCCATGGGCCCAAACCCAGGAAAGGGTTGGGGATGGGGGAAGACAGGCCTAGATGAAAGAAAAACAGTGGCAATGATCAGAAAAAAAAAAACTTAGTTTACTAATGATAGTAGTGAAATATAACTCAGTTGAGATTGAAGCTAATAAATCAAATAAATGAGAGAGAAAGAGAGAGAGAGAGTTTTCTGGTACCAGGTCTTATGCTGACCTGCTGCTGTATTGACAGCCGGGGAGTAGAAAAGAGAGCGATCCCATGACCCCTCCACTCTTTTATCTTTTCCCTCCCCCTGAAAGACAGAAAATAACAAAATGAAGTCTTCTGGGAGTGTCATGTCTTTTCCTGGGAGCTGTAGTTCATTCTTCTCTTCAGAAAACAGAGCTGCCACATTAACTCTTCAACTCCCACCGTGGCATGATGCTATGAATGTGAAATACTGATGCAAAAAAATCATAAAAACATGACATTCCATTCCTTATTCCACATCACTACATCATGCTTAATATATACAAAGAAACAGACAACATAAATAAATATGTACACACATGAAATTACTGACTGCACTCCCACAACTTCAAATTCCCTTGTGGTACATATTGAACATCCTCATTTTTCTGCATCACCCACCAAGTGGACCAAGATCCCTGAGCAAAAACATTTCCATGGAGAGGTTTGCCCCAGTCCAAGGCTGGGAAAACCAAAACCGCTTTTCCCAATGTGTTCCTTATGTGTACTACAGGGACTTAATCTCCCTCTGCAGTATGTAGGGAGCTGGTTTGGGCAGGACCATCTCGATTGATAGATGCGTGAGTGTTAACCAACCAGCTGGCTTCTCCCAGATGTCTATCCCAATGCTTAAATGTTCCACAACCCCTTTTTTAACAGTCCACTGTATCACTTGATTTTACCAGAAGCTGGTGCATGACAGGGAATATAATAAGCCCACTCAACACCATGATCTTTGGCCCAGGTGTTTACAAGAGAATTTTTGAGATGAGTCCCATTGTATGACTCAATTCTTTCTGGACTGCCATGTCAACATGGGACTTGTTTCTTGAGACCTAGTATGGTGTTTTGGGTGGTGCATGGGGTACAGAATATGTTTCAAGCGATCCAGTGGTTGCCTCCACCATGGTAAGCACATAACACTTTGCCATGAACTCATGATGCTAAGTGTAATCAACCTGCCCCATACTTTTGCCAGCACCCTTCCCCCCAGAGAGGTCTCATCCTCTTGGCTTGTTTAACTGCAGCACAAGTTTCACAGTCATGAATAACTTGTGAAATAGTGTCCACAGTTAAGTTCACTCCTAGGTCTCTAGCCCACATATATGTTGCATCTCTTCCTTTAAAGCCCAAGGTCTCATGGGCCCACCGAGCTAGAAATAATTCACCCTTGTATTGCAAGTCCAAATCTATTTGACCCACTTCAATTTTGGCAGCTCGATCTACCTGTTGGTTATTTTGTTGTTCTTCAGTAGCCCTACTCTTAGGCATATGAGCATCTACATGACGCACCTTTACAACCATATCCTTTATTTGAGCAGCAATGTCTTTCCACAGTTCAGATGCCCAAATAGGTTTACTTTGCCAGTTGTTTTGTTCCCACTGCTGTAATCATCCCTCCCATAGGCATTTGTTACCATTCATGATTCAGTATAAAGCATTGGCTATCTCTCCCGTTCGGCAATATCTAAGGCCAGTTAGACAACCTTTACCTACGCAAATTGGCCTGATACACTTTTTCCTTCAACCCCTCTACAACTTGTAGGGCTCCATACAGCAGCTTTCCATCTTCAATGCTTCCCCATAGCTCAACATGATCCATCAGTGAACAGGGTATATTTCTTTTTCACCGTATGGTGGGGCATCTTTAGCATGTCATACCTCTTCTCCCAGTGATGCTTCAAACATCTTACCATCAGGCATGTCCATAATCACCTCCAGGATTCCTGGATGACTGAGGTTTTCCATCTGAGTTCATTGTGTAATCAATGAAGTCCACTCTTTGGACTCCCTGTATGCTCGATTCCAGAACCCAAGGGATCGGCCTGGGGTTGATCCTGAGGTCCTTTGCCACATACTCCAAATGGGACCTCTCTCTCCATCTGCAGTGTTACAAGTCACTCACAATTGTCCTCTCTAAAGTGTTGCCAGTCACGTGAATCTCTTTCACCCTATGGAGTACTTTGACTTGAGAGTCAGGTAAGTGCTCACCTGAATAAGGGATGGCCTTAATTTTCAGTACAGTGATATTCAAATTTATCAGCTACTGCTTCAGTAGCCAATATGAAAAAAACTTGCCAAAACAAAACTACCAAGATTCTGGGACAGTTCTGGCAAGCCTGGTACCTACAAAAGCTGGGCATGGGCAAAAGTCAGATCTTTCTCATTACTGGAGAGCTCCTCACAATCAATCATTTTGTATTAAAGCTTAAGATTTGAAAAATATCCATGCCAGTTCTATGAAGAGCTCAGAGTACAAAGAAACAGATTGCTGTCTCATTGAAAATACCATAATTAAGTGAAAGTTAACAATTCCAGTAGACAACTGGAAAGTCTGAAGTCTCAGGTTACCAAATAGGTTTCAAGTTTTCCTTTAATTTAACTAAAATAGTTTAAATGTCATTGACATTGACATGTTGTTGACAAAAAGTCAACAAATCCCAACTGCAAACATCACATATTATTTCAGTCTATCCTAAAACATGCATCCCCAAGACAACTTTTCAAAGTGAATCAAACAAAAGAAAGTTAACTTACACATTCATAATCTGGTTCATACTCATAAATTACGTTCTCGCTGTCTTCATATTCTCCTTCACTGGTTCTTGTCTGGGAAATGACAGAAATAACTTGAAATGTAAAAAACAACAGACATCCAATTGCAGCTATATTCTCTCCACAGCTACAAAAGGGCCTGAGGCAGTCAGATTTAACAAAGACATCTTATTCACATGCCTATAGTTAAGTCATACGAATACTCAGCTCATTTCTAGTTAAAGAATATTGTATTTTTCTTTAAAATCAACCTCTTGCCTATTAATAATAACATGTATGTATTTTTAATTGGCTAGGCTAAGTCAGAATTTTCTCATCTACTGTTGTACAGCTACTGCTACATAGTTATACAGTTAGTAATACACTATTTATCCAGGCTCATGTAATCATGAGACTCCACGCTGATTTTTATACCCATTTAAATAAACCTATGGGGAAAAAAATCCAGACATTTATTTCCCTCTTTTTAACTCTGCACACAGATACTGTAGAAATGTAGAACTTCGCAAACTCAAAGAAGTGTTTCATGTTTGAAAGGCATTGCACGAAAACTCCTTTTAGATGGGGATCAATAGTGCCACCACCTGGACAATGCTGATGTTTCTCTTTTACTGGATAGAAGCAGCTCCCATCCATTACACATGACGGTTTGTGCGTCAACCCCTTGTCCAAATAGATCAACAAAACCACACCAAAATCTAAGCCAAAAGATCCACCAACAAAACTTGGAATTGGCTGCCCAGTGAAGTGCTGGAGTCACCGACCCTGGAGGTGCTCAAGGAATGTCTGGATGTTGTGATGAAGGACATGGTTTAGTGAGAGCTATTGGTGATGCGTGGATGGTTGGACTGGATGATCTTGTAGGTCTTTTCCAACTTTGGTGATTCTGTGATTCATTATACACAATGGTTTTTGTGTCTCCTCTCCCCTAAACTTTATAGGAAGGAAGTCCACTGTTTAAACATTATATGCCCCAACCTCTAAAATTTAAGAAATTAACTTTTGCATGTTGACACAAACAAAGTTTCAGATCTGCCTCAAGATAAAAATATACCTAATTGGTCTTTGATCAGAGCTGTCCATGAGAGTCAACCCCTATTCACCATGAAGTTCCAACTCTATTATCTTAAACTCCACAAATAAATTTTTACTGCAAAATATGAGCATCTACATGAAAAATCAGAAGTTGCTTTCTTGTGTAGACAAGCTTTTATACAAAGTACAGCTTTATCTCGTAATCAAATATCATAATATCATAATCAAATATCATATCAATATCATAATCAAATAATCATAATATCATAATCAAACACAAAAAATGGAAGGACAAATGATGTTTCCAGTGTCACTGAAGGGGCTGCTGTCTGGCTACACATACCACGTTCTGTCCCACTGGAGTAGGGGCAAGTCACTTTCTTTTATTACACAAAGACACAAAATCCATTTTTTCAGGGACGTGGCCATTTCCTCTCTGTGTACTTGCAGAATGGCTCTTTTGTGATTCCACTTGTTCGGTCAGGACCAATAAGCCTTCACTTCCTGGAAAAGAGGAGAAGAAGCAAAGAATATCAGTGGCTTTTTCCCTTTGAAATAAGCATTCCATTATGAATGCATGCACAGTCACTTAAACAATAACAAACACAAAAACTAACCATCACTTTCAACTGCTTGGTTATTTGAAATGTTTAAACCTCAGCTGTTCCTTCCCCACATTTACAGGGTCTCCTCTCCCTATTTCTGTCACTGCCTCAGTCTTCATGGGTGGAGAAGGACTTGGGGGGTCCTGGTGGACAAGAAGCTGGACATGAGTCAGCAGTGTGTGCTTGCATCCCAGAAGGCCAACTGTGTTCTGGGCTGCATTAAAAAAGGGGTGGCCAGCAGGGAGAGGGAGGTGATAGTCCCACTCTACTCAGCTCTTGTGAGGCTTCATCTGGAATACTGCGTCCAGACCTGGGGCCCCCAGCACAAGAAGGATGTGGAGCTTTTGGAGTGGATCCAGTGGAGGGTACTAAGTTGATCAGAGGGCTGGAGCACCTCTCCTACGAGGAAAGGTTGAGGGAACTGGGCTTGTTTAGCTTGGAGAAGAGAAAGCTCCAGGAGATTGCAGCCTTCCAGTATATAAACAGGAGGGGGGACAGCTGTTTATGAGGGTTGATAGGACAAGAGGGAGTGTTTTTTTTAAGACAGGGGAGGTTTAGGTTAGCTATTAGGAGGAAGTTTTTCACTCAGAGGGTGGTGACGCACTGGAACAGGTTGCCCAAGGAGGTTGTGGATGCCCCATCCCTGGAGGCATTCAAGGCCAGGCTGGATGTGGCTCTGGGCAGCCTGGTCTGGTGGTTGGCAACCCTGCACACAGCAGGGGGGTTGAAACTAGATGATCATTGTGGTCCTTTTTGAACCAGGCCATTCTATGATTCTATGATTCTATAAAGCACAGTGTGTAACAGAATTCCTCAGTGCTGAAAAATGGCGTTTAATTCATCAAGACTTGTTAAACATTGCTGGATACCAACCTGTGGATGTGAGCACAGTCAGGCGATGAGTGGTGCATTTCGGCTGTGGTGACAGCAGCAGTGGTCACCTCTGCAGGTGCAGATTGTTACGAGCGTGGTATGCTGGCTCTTGTTCATTGCTGGTGAAAATGCATGTGATGGTAGTGACTATGTTGAAAAATATTGTTTTGTAGCTGAGAATTTGCTCAATCAAATAGTGTTGTTGTGGTTTTTGTATCTGTTGTAGTTTCCATGGAAATAAATAGGAGGCATTATTTTTGGAGTGATCTCTCTCATGCAGCTAATAGCTTTTCTGTGAGAAAACGTGTAAGATTTACATATGTATAAGAGAACTGTTTATAGACTGCCTTATTTCCTTGTAAGCATTCTGAGAGAACCTGAAGGATTAGTCAACGCTTCTTTTGTTTCTTTTTAATCTTAGTAGGACTTAAAAGCTTTTCTCTCTTTGACATTTTGTCAGCGGTGAGGTATAAATCTCACAGTGACAGGAGGGTGACAGGTCAGGACCATCTCATGGGTCCTACACCCAGGAAAGATGGGCAGGGAAAGAAAGGAGGAAAAAAAACCCAGTGGCAACATTCCGAGAATGAAAAAAAAAACCTTAGTTTACTAATTATAGCAGTAAAATACAAGTTAATTGGGATTGAAGCTAATAGAAATATTAAATGAGAGTTTCAATATCAATTCTCTGATGCTGTATTGACTGCCAAGGAGCCAAAAGGAGATCTCCCATGACTTCCCTGCTCTTTCACCTTTTCCCTCCCCACAGAAGACGGAAAATAACAAAAATGAAGTCTTCAGTAATGCTGGCTCTTTTCCTGGCCCCTAGAAGCTATAGTTTATTTTCTTCCGAAAATGGAGCTGCCACATTAATTCTTCAACTCCCACCATGGCATAATGCTATGAATGTGGAACACTGACACAAAAACTATAAAACCATGACACATTGAGAGCAAGGGAGAAGACAAGTATCTACAAGCTCCATCTTGAATCATATCAGTGTGGTACATCCAGTTTCTTATGCAATTGATTCTTCATCAGAACATCAGACTTCATCACTGCTGCTTTTCAGTTGTCATGGTTTTACAATTTTTGCATCAGTATTCTACATTCATAGCATCATGGAATTATTAATTAGTTAATGCAGCAGCTCTGTTTTCGGAAGAGAAGAATGAACTACAACTGCCAAAAGACGTGACACTCCCAGAAGATTTTGTTTTATTATTTCTGTCTTTCAGGGGGAGGAAAAAAAAGATAAAAGAGCTGTGAGGTTACGGGATCTCTGCTTGCTCTCTGGCTGTTGTATCAGCATAAGGTATTAGAAACTCTTCCCCCCCCTCTCATTTATTTGATTTATTAGCTTCAATTTCAATTAACTTGTATTTCGCTACTATAGTTGGTAAACTGAGGTGTTGTTGTTGTTTTTTTTTTTTGTCCCTCAGCTTGTTCCTGCTGGTTATTTCCCTTCTCCCTTTCTCACCCCTCGGGGTGTGGACTAGTGTGGTCCCGTTGCCTTCCTGTCATTAGATCTCATGTTGACATTTTTTGGTGCGACGCCCAGGAAACTGAACTGAAGCTTTTAACCAAATGCTAATGACAGAGAGATTAATTAGAGAGACATAGCTCTTCGTTAGAGGGCTGTAACCTTCATGGAGGGAATAGAAAGATTTGTTGTAGTAGGTCTCCCTGGGCGTTTCACCAACTCTGGACACTGCAAAGGTTTTTTTGTTTTTGGCACTGTGTCAATCAGCACAGAGGCAGAGATGGTATACTCTGTTTTTAGAAGGTGATCTAAGATTATCTGTAAAATTGTCTATCAGACCACCTTCCTGAGAACTTGCCTTTCTTTTTTTTTCTTTTTTCTTTCTTTCTTTTTTTTTTTTTTTTCTTCATCCAAGCAGCAATTATGTGCTATAGAGGTGAAGGTATATTCAGGCATTTATGGAGTATGCTTAGGTGGTACTTGGATGTTAATAATTCAACAGAACGTGTGATGCCTGAACTGTCTGGGCCCTCTGCAAATTCATGGCATATCCAAACAGTGATGGTTGCCTTGATTGTGCTTCTCAGAATATCATGGGCATCGGTATTAGTTCTTTTATTTATAGAATCTGGAGAAAGTCTTCCCCATTCCCAGAGCCAGAAGGTGCCTAGTGGCAAGTAGAATAGGGTCCCCTGGTGTCATGGAATTTCACTCTTGAACACCAGTGGAGCCTCAAGAATCTAAGCAAGTATTTAAACCTGGGATGTTGCAGCTTAGGTAGATCTTAGAAGGCACAAATTGTTTGGGACTTGGTTTCGGCTTACCAAGCTTTATATGACACTGTTTTGGAGAGAGAGAGTTTCTAAGCTGAGACCCAAGCCAGAAGGGAAGTGTCTGAGTTGAGCTAGAAAGAAAGAGCACCAAAACTGCACAACCTGATCAAACACAGGTGGCACCAGCATCTCTGTCAGTTGCACTTGTGGAAGGACAGAAATGGAAATGAGTGTCATTGCGGCTAGAACAGAAAGAAGAAGAAGCAGTGGAGGACATAGAGAAAGATCCAGGTGAGAGGCTCTCCACGAAACCACTATTATTGAGAAAGGCAGCAGAAAAATCTAAAAGACAAAGAGGGGAGAGCGAGGAGGAGGTCACTGTTACCACTACTCATCAACCTCTGAAAATTACTGAAATCCAAGCTTCAGGAAAGGAGTCTGCATGGTGCTTGGATGGGCGCTTTGTCACCTTGTTACTTCGGTGCTGGGATGCTGGTGCCAATAGCCGGTTTCTAGATGGTAACGAAGCTCGCCAACTAGGAAGCATTGCTAAAGACTCAGCTGTTGACAGAGGCATTAGTAGATGTCTGGATGGAGTTAACCACCCTCTGGGAACAAGTGTTAACTGTAAAGGAAAAGATTATCTGGAGCCTGAGATGAAAAAATGGACTACTATTGAAAAGATTATTCAGTATTTGGGGGAAATAGCCGTGGTGTAGATGTTATATGACCCCATGAATGTTCCTAACAATCTACATCAAGACTGGGATCCTGAGAGTGTTAGGAGTATGTCAAGTGTATGGTGGAAACTCACAAGAACAGCACCAGAAAAGTACACTGGTTCACTAGCAGCAATGTTTGAAAGATACGAGGAGAAACAAAGACCCCTAGCATTTGAACTGATCATTATGCCTCAGAACTTTGAACAAAGTTACCTCCATCTCACACTTACATTTCAACCATCTCAAAAGTAACAGAAAGACTAGATAAAACGGACTGTGAACTGGAAGAACTGTTTCAGCTGATTAATAGCGATGAACTGGTGGTGGTATCAGAATCACCTGATAAAGATCAGGATGATCAAAACAATCTACTGGATTGTGAAATTTGTGCCACAATTAAATAAGCCAAGAGGATGAAACCTCTCTGGGGGGAAGGGCAATAATAAAAATATAAATATGAGGAGGCATGGCAAGTTGATTATATCACCTTGCAATGATGATAAGCATTGCGTACTTATCATGGTGGAGGCAACAACTGGGGTGCCTTGAAACATATTCTGTACTCCATGCTATCACCCAAAACACTGTATTTGACCTCAAAAACAAGTCCTATGTTGACATGGCACTCCAGAAAGAATTGCGTTAGATCATTTCAAAAATTCTCTTGAAAACACTTGGGTCAAAGATCATGGCATTGAATGGATGTATCACATCCCCTATCATGCAACAGCTTCTGGTAAAATTGAATGATGCGATGGGTTGTAAAAACCATGTTGAAAACAATGGGCGTTGGAACATTTTAGCATTGGGAGAAACATTTGGCAGAAGCCACCTGGTTGGTCAATACTCAAGGATTTACCAGTGGAGAGTCCTACCCAATCCAGCTCCCTACAAACTGTAGAGGGAGATATGGTCCCTGTAGTACACGTAGTGCCGCAGTTATGCAGTTCTTGAAAACTTTCTTCTTGAAAAATGGTTCTATTATGCTGTTCTAAGGGACAAGCTGTGGCTGCTGAAGTGAACACGTTTAGGAGAGTGTTTCTGTATATGCTCTGGGGGCAACATGAGGCTTTACTGTTCCCTGTGAATATACATCTGCCCTGTCCCTGTTCCTGACCCTGCCTTGTCCCACAGGCTTCCCTCACCCACTGGTCATACTCTCTAGCTGTGCCTGGCCCCATCTCCTGCATGGGCTTCAGACCCATTTCACAGCACCGTTGCTGCTGTTGGTTAGATTCCAGACCCAACTCCACACCTTGCCTCATACCTGCATTGACACCCAAGAGCAGAGGATGACCTGGGACAGAGAGGCTATCAGTCACTGCCATACCTACTGGAAAGATCTTTGTTTTCAAAGCAAACAAAAAAGGACAGAAGATGAATTATTGGTGTTTCAAGTGAACAGATTACCCTCCTGCTCTGTTTTAGACTTTGAAAAGGGAGCAAAACAGAAACTGATGCCACTGTGTGAATAAGGCCTACTCTACTAAAAATGCACCAATTTAAAGGAATTTCTTAACAGTTTTATCCAACTCCTATTCTTTTGTGGAAATCTTTTTCAGATAACTTCAACAAAGCTGTAACTGACAGATAAGTCCCAAATGCCTTTCTTTGGTTTACTAAATCAGTTAAGGCAGTCTAAATTTTGTAGTCACCTCACCTCAGCCAGATCTCCTCAAAGCTCTGGTTCTCAAAAGCAGATCACAAGAATCTTGCCAGATGCAACTGCACCTGAACCGCAGGTCCACGACGCAAGAAATACTCAGCACACAAATATTTAGGCAAGGAGCTACATGCTAGTTTTATTCATAAAATACTTCTCCTAAGTGCAAAATATTTTATTTTATAAATGTTAGCAAAAAGTGATACATTTCTAACAGAACCAAGAAAACTATTTCTACTTTTATTCAATTTTCTTTTCAATATGGAAGCTAGAGGTATGCACCACACCAACAGATTTCAGTGCCAGTCAGGTCATTCAATAAATACATCATTCTACTTTTCCAGTCTATCTGTGACAGTGAAAAGGTTTCATATATGTGCTGAAAAAATATAAGCATTTTTAGCTTTTTTTTTTCCCCTCGGGTTTGGAACTAATAAGATCTACACACAATATAAAGTTCTTTGCATTTGCAAATAACATTGTATAGAACAGTAACAGGTGAATGTCAGAAGTAACCCAGAAGAACAAATGTTCTTGTGTCACAAACCAACACCAGTACGTTATCTCTATTTGAAAAAATACATATATATCAATTTAGCCTATTTCTTAAATCCTACAGAAGATGTCAGCAAGGAGCTTGTTAGGGAAACTTAGTAATTTCCTATTTGATAAGGCCATTGCGTATTCTAACTTACAATAAGAAAACTGATTATATGCTGTGTATAATAAACTGCCCTTTTGTTACGAATAGAAGTCAAAGCATGTACCAGTATCTTCGCTAATTTTATCCTATAGCTAAAAACAGAAAGAAACAAAAAAGCACAACACCAAACCATGGAACCTTTGGCTCAAAGGGGATGGATTTAGCTAAATCTCGTTCTGTCACATATGCAGCTTAAGCCAAAGTTGCTCCAACCATTAGAAGTGAATCTGGTTCCTTGTGTCAGCTTTATGAGGAGCTATTTTCTATGAAAAAGCTGGATGCTTGAGGTTAAGCTCAGAGATCATACAACTGGAAAGGCAAACACATGTACCAATTAGCCACTACTGGAAAGGAAAGCAAGAGGCATTGTATAGGATTTCTGAGACAAAGTTTTGGTAGCGGAGTGGCTGCAGGTGTGGCTTTTGTGAAAAGACAGAAGGAGATGACCATGTCACACATGGCCAGTTCCAATCATCTCCAAAAGAGACTCATCACTGGCCAGTGCTAAGTCTGTGATAACATATTTAAGAAAGAGTGAAGAATCTTGTGTTGCTGCCATGAGAAAGGAGTTAGAAAATGTGAGAAGCAGCCCTGCAGACACCAAGGTCAGTGCAGGAGGATGGCAGGTGCTCCAGGTGTGGAGCGTAAATTCCCTGTAATCCCTGGAGAGGCCCATGGTGGAGCAGCTGGATATGGCCTGATGGAGGCTACAGCCTACAGGGGACCCACTCTGGAGCAGTCCGTGAAGCACAGCATACCTATGCGAGGGACCCTAAATTGGAGCAGGAGCAGAGAGTGACCATTAAGGAGAGGAAGAGACAAAGCGTTAGGGACTGATCGCAGCCCCCATTTCTCTGCGCCATTCAAGGAGAGGTGGGAGAATCAAAACTAAAGTTAAACCTAGGAAAAAGGGATAAGAGTGGAGGAGAAATATGGTTTTGGTTTTGTTTTGATTTCTCACTTTTCTACTCTTGTTTTGAATCACCAATAAATAAGGAATCTTCACCAAATCAAGTCTCCTTTGTTTATGATGGTTACTGTTGAGTGATCTCCCCGTCTGTATTTTGACTATTCATTTTATTTTCTCTCCCAGTCCTGTTAAGTATGGGGAGTGAAAGAGCAGCTTGGAGATTACCTGGCAGCCAGCTTATGTTAAACTACCACATATGAAATTTAATATATATGAAGCCATTTATTTCTATATATGTATTTTTCAGGTTCCCATATCCTAATAATTTTCAAAAAGAGATCTTATTTTTTCAGTTCACTAATAAATCTCAGTGCTCTGCCGAAGAGCAAGCAAGGGCAGGAATAATCACTGCACATCTTTCACAATTTAAGTTTACAACAACAGGACAAAAAGCCTTCAGAACAGCAGCGTAACTGGACAGCAAAGCAAATATGTCTAGCCCTGTGGACCAGCAGCCACAGTCCTGAACATTAAAAGCTATGGCTGGGAGCTTGATAAAGAGTACCACTGATGCTGGTCATCTCTGACTGCATAAGAACAGTATGCAGCACATGTCCTTACAGTGTTAACTAGAGGTTCAAGCACTAGAAGATAATGGAAATTATTCTTTCTTAAATCTGAACCAGGGTCCAAATCCTCTAGACGTCTAGATGAAAGTTGCAGTGAATTTGCACCTTGTGGACATCAGACCTGATTAGACATATGCCACTGTGCAGCTGACTATGCCCCCCAAAGAAGTACTGTCATCAGTTTTCATCATGATAAAACAAAAACCTTGGGCTGTTTGTTCTGGATATTTTTTTTCTTGCTCTTGTAGCGCTAAATCAGAATGAAGCTAATTTACCTCCTCGTACACAGTGCAATAGTTTAGCTGACTATTAATCGTCCTTCATGGAGGTCCTTTTTTCCCTCTCGACACTTCTACCTACTTCTGCTGTCTTGATCATAGGTATATTCTTAGAATGCCTAAGGTTGGAGGACACCTTAAAGGATTCCAGCTGTAGCCTTTTTGTGGTCATGTCTGAGACTGCGGATTGTACTGTTTATGGCAGCCACGCATGCCTTCCAATCATATCCAGTTTCCCTTAGATCAAAGGATGGGTAATTCTCTTGAAGAAAGTCTAAAAATAAACATATCAGAGTAAATTATCAATTATTTATGCAAGTTACATTCTCTTGTTGGATGTAATTCAATCAAAACAAGCGCATCCAAAACAGAACAACTTAGGTCCAGTATGAGCATTGAACAGCAGAATTAAAGAGCAAATATTTTTCCCCTCTGTTTGAGATACTTGACAGTGACAAAAAGGTCTAAGCATTAAAACAAAACATGCAAAGCAAACAAGGAGCCATTTACATGGGCTTGATCCCTTAGAAATGTTGATGTTCTTTTCCTAAAGCAAAAAGTCTCAGCCTCCATTTCAGAATGCGTGTGGCAAGACTATGCCCTCCTTCAGAGGATCTCTGACAATTAAATAAAGAATTTACAGGAATCCTCTTGTTTCTGGTGGATAGTACCAGAGATAACTTTGTTCCATCCTTTAGAAATGTGGGGATGAAGGGTAGATCATGAGAGTCTTTTCCAACCTAAAGTCACTAAACTATAACACAGCAACTTAACACAACACAACTCTAGAGAAACAACAGTGACAGAAAAGCAGCAGGAATTTCTCCCTTACTTATCTAGTTACAGTACAGTAAACAAATACTTGACTTAGGTAGCAAAGGAGTAAATAAGGTAAGACTGCAGCACTTTTCTGCCTTTCAACATGTAAAATGATTTGTTTTAAGATCAGATTTTTCTTTTATTTCTTTTTTTAATTTCTGATAAGAAGTTTTCTTCTTCATGAACCATGCTGTGAGTCTATGCTGGGCTAGAGAAGAATATCTTGCAGAACGCAAAAAGCACCTGCTACAACTCCAGCCACAATTTACCCACTCTGATTCTGGAATAGGATTTGCAAACAGAATAAATAATGCTAATTTCCTAAAGACATCACGGATTCACGTAAGCTGAAGAAATAGCAGAACTGTCTATATTGCTACAATGAAGTATGAGGGCTGTTCCAAAAGTAATACCTCTATCAAATAGTCTTATTATGCTATTTGTATCTGTAGTAGTAGTGGGAATAAACAGGAGGCACTGCTTTCAGAGAAACATATGTAATTTCTTAGGCAACGAGGGATCATGGGTGGCTTCTATTCTAATTTCCTTCCCAAAGCAGGGTCAGCTCTGTGGTCAGACCAGGTTGCTCTGGACTTTGCACACTAAGGAGAGGAAAAAGGACAGAGAAAGCACAGTCACATAGCAACCTGCTCCACTGTTTGACTGCCCTCAGGAAGAAAAAGGTTCTTCTCAAGTCCAGTCTCCATCTCTCATTTCTATTTAAGCCATTGATCAATCATCCTTCCACATTCAATTGAGTGCTGCTGAGAGCTGGGCTCTGTCTTCGTAATAAAATACTTTTAGGTACTGGCAGACCACAAGTACATGCCTGTGGTGCCTTCTCTCTTAGACCAAGTAAGTCCAGTTGCCTCAATGGACATGAGTTCTAGTCCACTGTCCTGTCTGATGGCCAATGAGCTCCCAGCTACAAGTCACCAGAATAAGCCAAACTCTGCTCTCCTAAGCTACAAGGTGTGTACTCTCAAACCTTTTCAACTCTCACCAGGATCTTGAGGTTCACTGTTTTATATTCTCTATAAGAAATACCACCACAGAATTTCACACCAGAACCAGAGCACCAGAACCTGATGTGCTTTACTTCTGGTTGGCCTATCCAGCACCTATATCAAGAAGTTGCCCCTGATATCTATCAGAATCCCCTAGAACTGCTTCCATCTTCCAGCACGCTGCCCTTTCAAGCAGATATTGAGATAGAATTCTCCCACAAGAACCAGGTTTGTCTTCTGGAGACTTCCCTGACGAGCCTGAATATGGATCCATCAACTTTCTCTCAACTATTTCCACTGCTTGTACTAATATATCCCCCCAATTATCTGAACAGAGATTTTTGTTCTTACCTCTGAGAGCATTAATTCTGTTGCAGTCCAACGGACTCATACCACGTTCAATATTACCATAAACATTGCTTTTCACCAGAACATCTTCGGTGAACAGATGACGAATGAGGTAGCGAGCTGACAGCTCTGGCCGAGACTTCCCCTTTGCTACATAAATGACTGAGACAGGCAACTGAACATTGCGCCACGCACTTCCAAGGAGTTCTGAAAAGGATACAGGGAGAGAAGTATTTTACCTACCCAATATTTACTGTCCTGCAAAGCGGCTGTGTCATACTAAAACTAGAACAAAATAATTCTCCCCTGAAACCACTGTACTGGCTTGGAAAGACCAGAGCAAAACCATAACATCACAGCTAATTCTAAAGTATAACAGATTGTAGACAGATGTCCAAGTAGTCGAAAAAATGTGCCAGTTTTACAATAGTGTAACAGCACTTCTTACAAAATCTCAGCAATGCTAGCGACGTAGTCTGCATTATTAATGACTGCTTTCTAAATTGTTTTCCTCTTGCGTGAAAAGAAGATGCTATTTCAATTACAGACATAAATTTCCACTTTTACAGTGGTGCTCAGATCCTCTAAGTGGAAACTGGAAACAGTGAATATTTTTGCAGCAACTTGAACTGACTTCACTGCAACATTAATATTATACATACAAATATTAATGCTATATATATATATATGCACATGTAAAATATAAGTATATATATAAAGCAGGTATAAATATTAAAAATTATAGCGATACAATTCAGTAGTTTGTGGGGTCAAAGTCACCTAATGAATCTTGGGTGCAGGTTCAGATCTGCTAGAGCCCCACAACAAATCTAATCAAATAAATTATTTCCAAAGGCAATGAACCTCAGCTCATTTTTTCTTGAATCCCTCTACAGGTATCACATGCTACACGTGGATATTTTTTTCCATCTGATGTGTATTATCCTATATTGTTTAAAAAAAAAAGATTAAAGGTTACCCTCAGACTTCTATTGTCCTAAATTTTGGTTTTACAGAATGATATGTTTTTCTTCTGAAATTGCAATATCGTTTTACAGATATTCCAAGATAGCTCACTCTATGAGAGTGTTTTCCAAATTAAAAAGCAAATTTCCAATAAAAAAGGGACAAGTGTGAAATAATTATTGAAAAAGTGAATGACTAAGCAGACTACGTCTTACAACTGAAACTTCCAGTTTTATAGTCGATGTGTATTATGGACATGTGCAGATGCAAACATGCTCTGTTAGCCAGATCATATTCCTGTTCATTCCCAAGATGCCGTATATACATACATATATATACAAACCAAGAGAACACCTTTGAAGAGAGAATTGTGTTGTACAGTAAAGATATCTGCTCAACTATTTCACTTACAGTAACATTTTCTGCTTTTTACTGACTATTAAAAAGATAACACATATAAATTCACAGGATGCAAATTCTTCCATTTACCCATGGGTTCCAGAGACTGCAGTTTCTTGACTGAAGGTGTATGGAAAGATTCTGGGAACTTATCCCATCCTGAATTTTGCAGACTGTCACTTGTAGAAATGGTCATCTTGTGAGAATTTTGAGAACTCCCTTTACTGTCTTCATTGCAGTTTAAATCTACACAAAGAGATGTATCTGGACTGTCAGCCAATTTCTCTTTTCCATTAGCTATCTCCTGAAAGATATTAAATGAAGTTAACACATGTACAGGAAAAAGCCTACCAGTCTTTTAATCAGTGTTTTGCATTTAGAATAGGTCAGATTCCACATATATACAATACTGTTAGTCCTGAATCTCAACCAGCAAAGGCACAAGTGAAACAGGAAAAAAAAAAATAGTCATAGATCTGCACAAAGCTTTTTAGAAGAAGGAGTGAATGGAGTGACGGGTGTTTTGGGAGTGATGTTTCAGTCAATATAAAATCGAAATGCATGACTGGATATACCTTATGGAAAGCCAGCGAAAAGAGTATTATCAGTTATGTGCTCAAGCTCACAATTAAAACTGACGCTACTCCTGGGCAACATTTGTAGTACTTTCCTTTTAGTATCCTATGTCTACGCATCTCTTGTTGACTGAAGTCTGGACATGGAGCAGGAAGACAATGTGAGGAATATGCTTCCAGTATTCCCCATATGGAGCTACTGCTGCAATCAGCAGAGACATGCTGAACAATGCAAAAGATGGAACCCAAGGAATTTCCATTTAGAGCACTCACTTGATGAGTCAAATAATTCATTTTACAAGGAAACACATACTTAGTACTTAATAAATTATCACCTTCAGACAACTTACTTGGTTTATTTTTGTTTCAGAGTGCAAACAGCGGATCATAGCATTGACATGTGTGATACAGGTTTTCCAGTCTTTTCCATATTCACTCAAATCATAGTTTGGAAAGTTAGCTGCCAGAAATTCTGCATATAAAACGTACAAAATTTATTAAGATTCATGACAAAAAAAAAAAACCATGACAAGTATTTAAAAGTCTTCTTGTTTAGAAAGAAGAGAAGGCTCAGGATTGCTTGATTACACTTCTCCATTTAGGAGCTTTGTATTTCTAGCTTTTATTAAAAAGAGACGGGAAGCTCAATTTTGTAGTGCTACTTAGCTTCAAAACAGAAGAGGTACACTGCTATCTCTTTGATGTGTTTCAATAATGCTTTTACTATTAAGTAATTTGTGGTAGAAGTAGGAAAAAGATGCAATTTATTGTACAAACTTTTTTTTTTTTTTTTTTTTTTTTACAAAAAGCTGAGTAATGCTGATGCTGCAACTACATAACATGGTCTATGCAACCTATGCCAGCTTTAAGTAGGAAATGAGGAAATGCACGGGTTCACACGTGCGTGCTATAGGGCATTGGGTAAATGGCCTGCCAACATTTAAAAAAAAATAAAAAATTAAAAGTCCTTCCACCTTCACGACTTCTCAAACAAACAAGAAAAGTGAAATTAAGAGCAGGAAAGCAGTGTATAAGAATAATGAGATAACCTTTGTCCCAAGTATACCACAACTATAAACAAATCAACCAACCAACCAAACCCACCCACAAAATCAATGTCACACAAGCAAAGTAAGTAGTAACAAAAAAATTAAGAACACTTGGCATAATTGATGAACATGAAGTAAATGAAACTAGAAAAAAGCAGAACTGTTTTATCTGTATTGAAAAAAAAAAAATCAACATTGAGGATCACAAGGCAGGATTTTCAAAAACCAAAAGACACAGCAGAGTTCAGCACATTCACAACAGTGTTCAGTAGTTGAGAAGTTGCTGGACAATGATTATGACTATCCTAGAGAAAAGAATACATTCTTTCACCATTAAGTAATTTGTGATAGAAGTAGGTAAAAGTGAAAATCTCTAAGTACCAAGTAGAACATACATCTGTGCATTTTGAAAGGTATCATACCTCTTATTGCAGTCATTTTATTAGGATCCAGTGAACACCACCCTTGTGTACTCACTCCTATAACGCTACACAACAAAGATTCCTTGGGGAACAAGACACGAACTAAGTAGCGCGCTGCATACTTTGGTTTAGTCTTTTGCCGAGCTTTCATCAAATAGTTTCCAAGAACTTTCACATTTCTCACTGGGTCACCAACATATTCTTTTGTAAAACAAAACCAAAGAAATTATTTTTAAAAAGTAAATATATATGTATCATAGAACCACTAAGGTTGGAAAAAAACCCCTATGATCAGCTGGTCCAGCCATCTACCTCCCACCAATATTGCCCACTAAACCACATCTCTGAGTATACTTGTACCCCTGTACCGTTTCCTTAAACACCTCCAGGGATGGTGAATCCACCACCTTCCTGGGCAGCAGGTTCCAATGCCTCATCACTGTTTCTGAGAAGAAATTGTTCCTAATATCTCACCTGAATCTCCTGTGATACAACTCGAGGCCATTTCCTCTTGTCACATCACTGTTATCTGGGAGACACCTCCCCACAATTCCCTTTCAGGCACTTGTAGAGAGCAATAGGGTCTCCCTTGAGCTTCTTATAAGCTCTCCCCTGAGCCTCCTATATATATATATATATGCACTTAAAAATATATTTAAAATATATTGTTTATAATAATGCAATAACGTAAAGAATTCATCATTTTCTGTGGAATATATTATTTTGAAAGAAACCAAACACTGGAGGAAAGAACAGATTTTCCACAAATAAAAAACATTCTTTAAGAAGAGAACAGATTTTTCCTTCACACAAATCAGGTATATTGCTTTCTTTGCAGGCATATGCCCCAACTTTACAGGCAGACTCTTTTGTGTTTTTTGAAACACGCATAGTATGGATGTATTACTCATAATACACGCAAGTCAAAGATAGTTTACATCAAGAATACTAAGAGAGAATAAAAGGACTTAGTCTTATAAATAACACAAAGGCTTGTCTTAGTCTATGTAACAGCATATACGCTGCACAAAGGTTTTTAAATCGATCCTCAGCATATTAAACATTCCTAAGACATTCAAGAATTCTAAGCCCTATTCTATCATAAAAGCGCTTGTAAAGCAGCTGGTTTTACTCCTTTACTTTTCTTAAATAATGATAAATAGATTTCTTGAGGCAGAATTTTTTACATTAGCAGCAATTTTTTAGCCCACGCACCTGCATATTTATTACAAAAAAACTCACCAAAGCTTGGATGTATGGAGACTGATGAAGATGGCACTTCTTTACTAATGTTTACATTCCCAGACGCACTTCTGTAGTTCACCACCACTGCTTCATTTCCCAAACCTGTTTCAGATGGTGCTGGCATCACTGATGATGCTGCTGAAGATGATGCAATGTTGACAGAACTTTCAACAGTAGCTGAAAGATTTGGTTGTGGAAGAAGGTCAGGGATGCTGTCAGCTGCTGTAAACTGTGAATGCAAGGAATGTGTAGAAACTATGGTGGGGAGTGGAGGGCTCTGCCTAGGAACAGGCTGCTGAGATTCAAGTTCAACAGTCTGTTGAACGCTATTTTTTGTGGAATTCACCTGAACATGGCTATTTCGTAAAGCAGCCCTTATGACTGGGTTATGCCTTCCTCGGCCCGGTGAAGAGAGATGAAGACTTGAAGCCCTTTCCATAGATTTTTGTACTTTTATTTTTCCTTGGGGCAAATGACTGGAACTTCTGTATGTAAATCCAACTGGTTTCTGTAAATTTGATTCAGAAAACAATAAAAAGGTTAAATTAGATACATCTGGTCTTTCACAAACCAAGAAGAACACAGTTGAATAATTATGCTATTGGCAACAGTCTGCCACAGAATCACAAAATGGATGAGGCTGGAAGGGACATCCGTGTCCATCTGGTCCAACATGTGCTCAAGTAGGGACAGCCAGAGCAGGTTGTCCAGGACCACATCCAGACATCTTTTGAAGATCTCCAAGGAGGAGACCCTACAACTTCTCTAGGCAGGCTGAGTCAGCATCCACACACAGTAAAGAATCCCTCTGGTATTTTCATTTATGCTCATTGCCTCTTGTCCTGTCACTGTGTACCACTGAAAAGAGCCTGGTTCATCACCTTTGCATCCTGCCTTCAGTAATTTATAAACATAGATGAGATTCCCTCCATGTCTTCTCTTGTCCAGGGTGAACATTCCCAGCTCTCTCAGCCTCTTCTCATAGGAGAGGCGTCTGCTCCCTTCATCATTTTTGTGGCCCAGTGTTGGACTTTTCCTAGCATGTCCACATGCATGTTGTACTGAGGGAGCCCAGAACTGGTCACAGTAGTCCAGTACTCTCCACTAACGTAGCTCATCTTTGTCATGAAACCAACACTATTCTTTTCTCTTCTATTCTCATTTCTAAGTCAGACACTAAACATTTATCTTGTCAGTCATCTTCTGTCCAAGCTGTCTCTTCATCATTTGTTCGTTGGCTGAAGACATTCAATATCCAGACCCTGTTTGCAGACTCCATAATAAATAAAATGGACAGAGATGGGTTGAGCTTTCTGTTATCTGGAGACCTTTCATTATGAAAAACATGCACCCTAAGACATTCATTCTATTTCAAAAATCAGTCAATGAGTAGGAGTTAACAAATACAGATGCGTTGGGTTTTTTTATTGTTAGATCAGAGGTCTGAACATATTCTACCCTTGCAACCTTTAAAAATCTATCACCTGAATAAAGACGTTGCTGAAGGTTTGTCCATTTCTCCAACTAATAAATCATAGTACCTTTACCATGAAACTCCTGAGTTATATCCTTAACACATGGCAGACGTAACAATATACAGCTATAAAAAATGAAAGCATTCGTGATGGTTTTAAAGAGCAAATGCATGACAGCTTATTGTGGCTAACAACAACAGTTTGTTCCATGAATCCCTATGTTTGGATGACTGTACAGTACAAGCTGGTACAACAACAACACTTTCCTAAATAAAATGTAATACTTTATTAATTACAAACACGCACAAGACTGGCTTCACTTTTACTCAACCTTAATGCAAATAACCTACTGATCTCTTGATATTTTTTGACATCAGAATCACTCTGTCACATTAAAAGCTTTGCAATATTGTCAACAAAAGAAAGGTCACTAGAGAATTCATAACCTTCTTCAAAAATTACCTGCTTTTCCCTTTAAAGAGTATGTGTACTTAGTCACAAGTACTAATATTCTGTCTCTTAAGTTACCAGAGGATTAACCATGAAGAACAAAGTGGATAGTGCACTCAGCAGCGTGTCTTCTACAAAATTTTGAAGAAAGGCATTTTATTACAAAAATATACTTCTGTATTATGTAATGGAGATGACAACACACTGTTGAGACCAAAAATCAATTTGCTAATAGAACCAGCCTGTCTGGATTCTGTGAGGCATAAACTCTCCTCTAATTCCAGAAACCAACAAGGCAGTACTACTGGTACTATTTGGTAAAGCAGTAACATCAATATACACAAGTATAAGACAATCTAGAGAATTCCTTCCTGTTCTTTACAATACAAACAGAATTTTAAAGCACCTGTGGCGTTATCCTGAGTTTGAAGGACACTGGCGGTTCTCTGACCAGTGCTCAGTAACAACACAGAAGATTATTAATGACATAGAATAAGAAATCTAAGTCAAATTAATTGAAATGGAATCTACACCTACTAGTTTGCTACTAATTTTCTTCTTAGTGACAGAAGAGGATTTTTTTTTAAATAAGCATCAGAAGAAACGAGAGAATTAAAGGTAAATCTGAGTTTCTCAGTTCTGTAATACTCACAGGTTTGAGTAACAGTGGCCTAGCACAAGTATGCTGCATTTCTGAGACCTTTTGATGAAGCAGGTCAAGTTTTTTATCCAGTTTCTGAATGGAATCGTACATGGCCTGATAACAAAAGCAGAGGTGAAAACAGGATTGCTTCTCAAGAACCCAATTTCATATCTGAAGAAATCAAGAGAGTTCCGTTAAAGGCAAAATTCTCTCCCTGTAATGGGGCAAGATTAGCAGATGATAAATACCCTCTGTAAGTAAATTAAAGAGCAATTTACGCACAAAATGTAAATAGCAATGGTAAACATCACAGTAAAAAGAATTTTCAGAGAAGCCCACTCCAGCTACACTAACATGGTTGGCACTTACAGGTTGTTCTTCCTGCTTCTGTCATGTTTTATTTTATCTAACATTCCATGGAATCAATACTTCACCACTCTTTCAGAGAAGAAATTGTTCCTCATGCCCAACCTGAACCCCCGCTGGTGCAACCAGATGCCATTCCCTCTTGTCCTAGCACTGTTACCTGGGAGAACTGGCCAACTCCCACTTCACCACAACCTCCTTTCAGGAGCTGTAGAGATTGACAAGGTCTGCCTTGAGCCTCCTCATCTCCAGACTGAAAAGTTTGCTTAGCCACTCCCCATAATAAGACTTATACTTCAGACCCTTCCCCATCTTCACTGCCCTTCTTTGGATATGCTCCAGGGCCTCAATGTCTTTCTTGTAGAGAGAAGCCCAAAATTACAGACAATCTCAAAAGTACCAAATCTCAAAAGTAAGCTTTTGAGATGTCATGAATGTCATGATACACTATTTAAATTCATAATAAGTTTGCAAGCACACAGTTCAAAGGCTCACAGGCAGTCCCTGAAATACTGATTTTTACGTGAGTAATGGGAAATACATTTAGAACAGTACTGTCTGTAAAGTTAAATTCCTAAATGGAATTGAATCTGGACAAGAATGTCAAAGACAAGAAGAATTGCTCGTAGAAGCACACATGTCACAGAAGGAAGACCAGGGAAAATGCGAGTCCACTGCTAAATGAAACAGAGGAACTTGTTATATGGGGAAGGGAAAAGATGGAAGCACTGAACGCCTTCTTTGCCTCAGCTTTTAGTAATCCCCAGTTCCAGAGACCGGGAAAAGACAAGGGAAAGAAGACATCTTCTTGGTACAAGAGGATCAGTTCAGGGAACAATTAAGCAAACTGGACATTTGTAAGTTCATAGACCCTGATGGGATGCACCTTTGAGTGCAAAGAAAGCTCATGGATGTCACTGCAAGATCACTCTTGATAATGTTGACAATCATGGCAACAAGAAGTGCCCAATGACTGGAGGAAAGTAAACATCACTTCACACATCAGTCCCTGCGAAGGTATTGGAGTAGCAAATCCTGGAAAACATTTCCAGGCACACAAAGGACAAGAAGATAATCAGGACTAATCAATCACCACTGTTTCACCATGCTTGACCAACTTCTGCAATGAAATGACCAGCCTGATGGGTGACGGGACATTACTGGCTGCCTGGTATTCAGTAAGGATTCTATTCCTCCTAAGTTCATTGTAAACAAGCTCAGTGATGCAGACTGGAAATCAGCTGAATAGTCAGATCTACAGGTAGAATGATCTGTGGTTCAAAGTCAAATTGGAGACCACAAAGGTCAATAGCAGGTTCAGAGCGTTGTTAATTATGTATATACCTAAGGATATTTACTGGACATTGATGCTTAGTTACAAGTCACTCACAATTGTCCTCTCTAAAGTGTTGCCTGTCACGTGAATCTCTTTCACCCTATGGAGTACTTTGACTTGAGAGTCAGGTAAGTGCTCACCTGAATAAGGGATGGCCTTAATTTTCAGTACAGTGATATTCAAATTTATCAGCTACTGCTTCAGTAGCCAATATCAAAAAAACTTGCCAAAACAAAACTACCAAGATTCTGGGACAGTTCCGGCAAGCCTGGTACCTACAAAAGCTGGGCATGGGCAAAAGTCAGATCTTTCTCATTACTGGAGAGCTCCTCACAATCAATCATTTTGTATTAAAGCTTAAGATTTGAAAAATATCCATGCCAGTTGTATGAAGAGCTCAGAGTACAAAGAAACAGATTCCTGTCTCATTGAAAATACCATAGTTAAGTGAAAGTTAACAATTCCAGTAGACAACTGGAAAGACTGAAATCTCAGGTTACCAAATATTAAATTTAACTAAAATTGTTTAAATGTCATTAAAGAGAGGGAAAAAAAAAAAAAAACAACAAAAAAGAGAGAGATACCTGGCAATAACTTAGGACTTCCGTGAGAGTTTTCTGCTGATCTCCAATGTAGGAAGCTTCAGATACAACACTCCCCTTTTTCATTAAAATAGTATAAAAAAGAAGTTTAATTAAGCAATATATACACAGTCTTAGGTTATGACATAAAGTCAACAAATCCCAACTGCAAACATCACATATTATTTCAGTCTATCCTAAAACATGCATCCCCAAGACAACTTTTCAAAGTCAATCAAACAAAAGAAAGTTGACTTACGCATTCATAATCTGGTTCATACTCATAAATTACATTCTCGCTGTCTTCATATTCTCCTTCACTGGTTCTTGTCTGGGAAATGACAGAAATAACTTGAAATGTAAAAAACAACAGACATCCAATTGCAGCTATATTCTCTACACAGCTATAAAAGGGCCTGAGGCAGTCAGATTTAACAAAGACATCTTATTCACATGCCTATAGTTAAGTCATACGAATACTCAGCTCATTTCTAGTTTAAGAATATTGTATTTTTCTTTAAAATCAACCTCTTGCCTATTAATAATAACATGTATGTATTTTTAATTGGCTAGGCTAAGTCAGAATTTTCTCATCTACTGTTGTACAGCTACTGTTACATAGTTATACAGTTAGTGATACACTATTTATCCAGGCTTATGTAATCATGAGACTCCACGCTGATTTTTATACCCATTTAAATAAACCTATGGGGAAAAAAATCCAGACTTTTATTTCCCTCTTTTTAACTCTGCACACAGATACTGTAGAAATGTAGAACTTCGCAAACTCAAAGAAGTGTTTCATGTTTGAAAGGCATTGCACGAAAACTCCTTTTAGATGGGGATCAATAGTGCCACCACCTGGACAATGCTGATGTTTCTCTTTTACTGGATAGAAGCAGCTCCCATCCATTACACGTGACGGTTTTTGTGTCAACCCCTTGTCCAAATAGATCAACAAAACCACACCAAAATCTAAGCCAAAAGATCCACCAACAAAACCTGGAATTGGCTGCCCAGTGAGGTGCTGGAGTCACCGACCCTGGAGGTGCTCAAGGAATGTTTGGATGTTGTGATGAAGGACATGGTTTAGTGAGAGCTATTGGTGATGCGTGGACGGTTGGACTGGATGATCTTGTAGGTCTTTTCCAACTTTGGTGATTCTGTGATTCATTATACACAATGGTTTTTGTGTCTCCTTTCCCCTAAACTTTATAGGAAGGAAGTCCACTGTTTAAACATTATATGCCCCAACCTCTAAAATTTAAGAAATTAACTTTTGCATGTTGACACAAACAAAGTTTCAGATCTGCCTCAAGATAAAAATATACCTAATTGGTCTTTGATCAGAGCTGTCCATGAGAGTCAACCCCTATTCACCATGAAGTTCCAACTCTATTATCTTAAACTCCACAAATAAATTTTTACTGTTAAATATGAGCATCTACATGAAAAATCAGAAGTTGCTTTCTTGTGTAGACAAGCTTCTATACAAAGTACAGCATCCAGCACAAGGTTTTACCCTTGCTAGGAGGTACAGTACAAATATCATAATCAAACAAACACAAAAAATGAAAGGACAAATGATGTTTCCAGTAACACTGAAGGGGCTGCTGTCTGGCTACACATACCACGTTCTGTCCCACTGGAGTAGGGGCAAGTCGCTTTCTTTTATTACACGAAGACACAAAATCCATTTTTTCAGGGACGTGGCCATTTCCTCTCTGTGTACTTGCAGAATGGCTCTTTTGTGATTCCACTTGTCCAGCCAGGACCAACAAACCTTCACTTCCTGGAAAAGAGGAGGAAAAGCAAAGAACATCAGTAGCTTTTTCCCTTTGAAATAAGCATTTGATTATGAACACATGCACAGTCACTTAAACACAACTACAACAACAAACAAAAACTAACCATCACTTTCAACTGCTTGGTTATTTGAAATGTTTAATCCTCAGCTGTTCCTTCCCCACATTTACAGGGTCTCCTCTACCTATTTCTGCCACTGTAAAACTGTACAAAGAAAAAAGATCAGCTCCAGGTATGCCTTCTTGTGTGCCAATGTAGGTCAGGGATTCCCAAACACAAACTAGTTACATGGTTCAAAAAATGGCTCTACCTCAATATGGGGTCTGGCACACAGTTAAAAAAAACCACAATACTGCTACAATTCAAGCAACTGAAAATGATAATCTTTTCCAACACCCTAAAATAAAACCCTACAGCTCTCACCAAACTCCATTTAATAAAATTTTAACTGATGTGCTTTACTTTTACCCATCATCTGTGTTTTCACATCCTACCTTCTTAAGGGCAGGGACTCTCCTCTTTTGAGAACAGCCCTAATGCTGTTGTCTTAAGCTTGCCATGGGAATACTGGGCAGAGCTGCAGAAGATACCATGGCCACTCTTCAAAAACATGAGAAACCCTGGCAGTTTTCAACACAGTCTTTATGCTTTGGGGATGTTCACAGTGAGGAGATGAGCATTCCTCTCCTCTGCTGGCCTGTTCCCTGCCAAGCAACTGCAGACACCACACCTGACTTACACACTGTACAACCTGCTTCAAAGAAAGGAAAGAGGTGAGGAAAGTCACTGCAATGTTAACAAAGCAATGGGAGAAAGGGACTCCGGAAAATCATTTCTATGCTATCGAAGCCAAATGCCCATGTATATGAGAGAAGGGCTCCTTAAGCAGCCTGTTAACCAGAAACAACGCCAGGGAGATGTGGCTCTTGGTGGAGTTTGTACTGGTGACATTGCCCTTGTTCAGAGGTGGGGGTTGGAAACAAACAGCTTACAATCTTACCCCCAAGAGGAATCTTCTTTCAGTTAGGATAACCTTCTTAGCCAGACCTCTCAAATTATTTTACTACCAAATATGGCCAGCCCCTAACAAAGGCATTGAAAACAAAACTACCAGCCAACCGCCATCAACAAAATAGCTTGTCACCCCTCCCTCTCCCTTGTAGTTCTTTCAAATCCCATAGGATTGCCAGACCTGCATTTTAGAGGACCTGAAGGATGTTACTGGATTCTCACAGTTGATACAGAAAAAAATTTCTAAAATTTTTCATATAAGTCCATTATTTACAGGTTTGTACCTCAAACTTCCAGGAAAGAGCTATGGCAGCTCATTAAAAAGAAATAAATGAAAACAATTTTGTGAGAAAATAAAGAGTAAACTGTTTTATCTTGATTTTTGTATATTCTAGCTATAGATCAAGCTAAGTACTATAGAGATAGGATTTGCAGAATAAAGGACATTAAAAAATGAGAAAAGCTGAAGAAGCTGTACAAGACCTTGTAAAGAACAAGACCAGGCATAAAAAGGTAAAACTAAGTCTCTACATTTCTATCTGCTGTGAATGAGCATTTGGAAAGCTGAAGAAGTACGGTGGAGAATTTCTGTGGATACCCAAAGCACATTCCTCCCAAGTAAAAGGGTCCGCATGAGAAAAGTTACTAGGATAGTTTTTACTACTCTTGCAAAATAACCAAATCAATTGATTTTACACCTGGCCTGAAGGAAAAACTAACATTTGGGGTCTTCAACACTTGAGTCTAGTGGAAGGCCACAGAGATGATCAGAGGGCTGGAGCACCTCCTCTATGGGGACAGGCAGAGAGAGCTTGGGGTTCTTCAGCCTGGAGAAGAGAAAGCTCCAGGCAGACCTTATAGCTGCCTTCCAGTACCTGAAGGGGACTTACAGGAAAGCTGAGATGGGCCTTTTCATAAGGGCATCTAGCGACAGAATGAGGCAAAATGGCTTTGAACTGGAAGAGGGCAGATTCAAAATAGATATTAGAAAGAAATTCTTTACTGTGAGAGTGGTGAGACACTGGAACAGGTTGTCCAGTGAGGCTGTGAATACCCCTTCCCTGGAAGCATTCAAGGCCAGGTTGGATGGGATTCTGAGCAACCTGGTCTAGTGGAAGGTGTCCCTGCCTATAGCAGAGGGGTTGGAACTAGATGATCTTAAAGGTCCCTTCCAACCTAAACCATTCTACGATCACAGAAATAAAGGGGGAGAAAACCATTTCAAACTGAATGAGAACAAGTTAAAAATATCAAAAAGTAAAGGGAACTGCTTGGCTTTTATGTACTAGAATAGAAAGGGCCAGGACAGATAAAATTAGTAATATGTTCAGACTCATTTTAAAAAAATTACATGAATTGCTCAGACAAATAAAAATGCAGCAAAGCTGGTAGAAGGTGAGAGAGAAAGAGATAATGGTCTCAAGTTGTGCCAGGGGAGGATCAGGTTGGGTATCAGGAAAAAATTATTCTCAGAAAAAGTGGTAAGGCAGTGGCACAGGCTGCCCAGGGAGGTGGTGGAGTCACCATCCCTGGAGGTGTTCAAGGACTGTGCAGATATAGCACTGAGGGACATGGTTAGTGGGCATGGTGTGACAGGTTGACAATTGGACTAGATGATCATAGCAGTCTTTTCTAATCTTAATGATACTGTGATTCTACATATATGAGATCAGTGGTAGCTAGACTACTACAGGTAACTCAACTTGTAATCAGAACCAACAAGTGAATTACAAAAATAAATAATTGCTCAATACTTGTTCTTTCATGTGAGCATTAAGACCTTGTAGGAAATTACCAGGCTTGCTGTGTTAACCTACAGAGCAAACACAAATTGGCAGAGTATCGGTGAAACCAGGCTAAGCAAGAATGCGATTTAATAAACAAAGTTATCTTGCACCACTGGGCTTGAACAAAGGCAGGAGCTGAACAGCTTGCTTATGTGGGCAAAGCACCTGACAGACGTGGAGATGTGAAGTTTAACATCACACCTAGGGCCTGAGTGATGCCTGCAGTGGTGTGGAGGCCTCAGTGTGGTGTTGTTTCTTGCAGTGAGTGCAGTGTTGTCTCAGTAAAGCTGGAAGTGCAGCCTTGCCTCTGTACTGAACTTTGACCTCAACATCCTCTGCCTTTAATTAACAACATAACAAGCCTTGTTAAAAAGCTTATCAGCACACGACCTCATCAAGAATATAAATATAGCCCTCTGCCAGCACTCTATTGAGGAGTCACTCTATGGGCCTGGGTGCATTGGCAGTTATCGGGGACACCTCTTTTGGTAAGAAATTGCACTGTCTTTATTTTGTGGATGATATCTGAGTGAATTGTTAATTAATTACTTAAGATATTTAATATTAATACAGCTAGTGCATTCATTTCTCAATGTCAATTCCAAATCTGTTATCTACTGCCTCATTAAACTATTCATGACTTCGCAAAACTGTCTCAGTGAGAGTCCTTGAGAAGGCTCTGAGAAGCAAACGTTAAGTGGCCATACACATAATCTTCTAGACATAAACTGGTGACCAAGCACAGGACTAAGACTGGGCTTGGCTAGAAAGCAAGGGGGTCCTTTTTGATCCTCATGACTCAACAAGAGGGCTTCCCCAACTGTCTATGCTTCAGACACATGCCCTTAATGCAACAGACCTACCTACTCAGCTCCAGTGTTTGCTTCCTTACTCAAACCACTCAATCTCTCTGTCTCTGCCATGCAGACCAAGCCAGCATTCATCTCTTAGAACTAAGCATCCCCAGAACTGAGACCCTGGGACCTGGCAGTACTGTGGGACAAACACCAAAGCAGGTATGAAGACATGCTGGAAGTGGGAGCGTAGGGTGCCAGGATAAATGCTCTAGCAGTGTATGCCCTCAAACACTAGATACTTTCTGCAGACATAGGAGAACGCCAGCTTCACCTGAAGAAACATTAGCTAGCTGAGACAGTTACCTTTTGAACTATTTGCAATGATGTTAAACTAATCAGCTTCATGATTGACTCCCCAGATTTAGATTTAAGTACAAATATGACCAAAAAAAAAAAAAAAAAGATAGTAAAAGCGATACTGAGCTTTTAGACATAAAGGAATAAGTAGAAAGCATAACAGTAGTGCTCTGCAGCAGCAGGGAGGAATAATGACCTACATCTGTATCTCAAGTGAGCTTGCTTTGCCAGCTAAATATTTGTAGGCAAGAAGATATGAGACAAAAAATAAGAGAAACAAGTTTAGACAGACAGAACCAGACCTGGAGAAAATGCACTGCTCTACAACACACCAGCCTAAGACGGTGGTTGAATAAAAACAGTCAGAGAGATTTTAGTTCAAAGTGTTAAGTTCAACAGCTAAGATAAGTTTAGGTCATGTTTTGGTGTTTTGGCTACATGTCATTATATTCTATTTCACCAAGACGGTGCTAGCGATCAACAACAACGGAAGCTCTAAGCCTAAGGATTACAAAATAAAGAAATAGATAGATAAATAAATAGGTAAATAAATAACCTTTTAAAGACAATCATACCAACATATCACATTTGCTTTGCTGATAATCGAATACTTCTTGATTTCCTGAAACCAAGGTGAAATGTGTTCCTCATAATAGATGCAAAAAAAATTTATAATAAACTCTATTGTCAAATAAAAGACTAAGGAAATTAAAATTTTGCAAATGCACCTGATAACACTGAGAAACTAAGATGTGTGGGACACTGCTGAAGAGAAATAGCAATAAGAACCTCTATTAACTCAACAGGCTGGGAAAAAAAGAAGTAGTAAATAACATCACTTAACTACAGTTATATTCTTTGCTAACTTAGCAATACTGCTACCCAGACTCAAGACACAATCTGAAGAGCTATGATTTAGTTTTGTCTGAGTCAATGGAAAATTGGACAAGGTTTCTGAGAGCCTTTGATATTAGATGCAAAAATAACAACAGTTAATTAAAAAAATAAAATAAAATCAAAGGCTACTCAGAGCTAGTATTTACCACTCTGAATAGTCATCTTACTACTACTGCACACTGCTATCAGCAATGCTCCTCTTGGCTGTTAACCTAGAAGCCGCATCTTCTACATTATGTTTTTTCATGTCATTTGCTCTCCAAATCCTTTTCCTAAGTGCTAATAATTAGCTAACTCATTCCTTGGTATAAACAAGAAAGTCTTTCTTTAAACAAACTAATATTTCAGTGGGATAGCTATTAATAAGGATCTCTAAATTAATAACTTAATGGCCTCTTATTTTTAAACACACTGCCAAATGATTTCTATAAAGTAGCTTTCAAATAAAACATGTTTGAAAGACAGGTTACACAACGACAACGCATTAAAGACAGAAACACTGAAAATACAGCATTAAAATTACCTACTAACTATGAGATCACCAAAGAAAAACGAAGTGCAACAACCATATGTAAGTTGAGGCACATGGATAACACTACTGTTTACTTCAAATTTCCATGGCATGCAGCTTTGTGTACACAGACCACTTTCTCCATCTTGTATTTCAGATTTGTCAATAATCACTGCTTCAACATAATCCTCAACATACACAGGTTTGTAATCTACTAGCAAGTGCAGAAAGACAAAAAGGTTAAGTCTATAGACACTATTCTGCATATGAGATGACAACTCGTATCATGCCTAGCATTATCTCAGTTCTACCAAAAGCAGTCTTAAAAACAGTTTCACTTTAAATTTAAGTATGAGGTCACTTACAAACATATGTATTGAGGTTTTAGTGCACACTAGAAAGGAAATGGCTTACTGTTAGTGGCAGGATTTCTAGAAGTGTTAGCACCTAACTCCTCCTACAGTATCCTCCTTCAACACTAACAAGCACTTTTGAAAACCCCACCATTTACATTTAAGTATCCAATAGAGAAAGACACAGTAATTTGGTTTTGAAATTTTACTTCTACATATTACAATCCAAAGAAATCAGTATGCTAATTGTAACGGCACATTTGGCATTCAGGTCAAACAAAACATCAGCTCCCAGTGAGATACTGTGCAGAAACACTGAATGGTAAACCCACTGATTAACCATATCATGTCAAGAAAAACTGTCCTTATTTCAGAGTAACTATATTACAGCTAGACTTGGCATTTGGAGGAGAGCAAGAGAGCAGAATTTATTCTTGAAAAACAAATTAATGGAAGGAATCATATTGTGAAGCACTGAACTATGCTAAGAAATACTACTTAAATTCAGCCAGCACACATATAATGACACTCTTTAACGATATGAACATATCATATTTAACACAGGATCTCTGCCCCATTCGCTGTACAAGATGAACTGAGCCCCAGGGATGAATCAGAGCTACACAGTTTTAACAGTGCCCTCCTTCCTCCTTCCTTACTCTTACGCAAACAAGTCATTCCAAATCCTGCTCCCTTCCTTTTGCTCCAGATATTTAATTACAAGAGACTCCTTTTATTGTTGTTATTGTTGACCATCATTTGGTATTCTACATACTTTGAGAGTTAACTGAGAGGCATGATAAGTGCATTGGCAGTGAAACGGCTGAGAACAGAACACCTATTCTCCTAGACTTTTTGGTTTTCTCAATGAATCTATTTTGCCAATGTAGCCCAGTCATTTCTCAACAGAAACTGAAGGATAAGCAAATTTCTTGATGTCAGTCATATGGTACAACTCCTTACTTGAAAATAAATAAATAAAAAATCCCTGAATGCTTCTGAGAACTGCTAATCTAGAATAACTAGTTAAATTAGAATCATAGAATCACCAACGTTGGAAAAAGACCTTCAAGATCATCCATCTACCACCAATATTTCCTACTAAACCATGTCCTTTAGTACAACATCTAAACGTTTCTTGAACACCTTCAAAGGATAGTGACTAACAACCTCCTTGGGAAGTTCCAGTGTGTTCTAGTTCCCATTCCAGTGCCTAATCACTATTTTAGAGAAGGAATATTTTCCTAATATCCAACTTGATTATGCATATTAAAGGAAAAAAGAAGAAGAAAAAAAGAAAAAGAAAAAACAAAAGTAATGCCTCCCATTTATCTCCATGGAAACTACAACAATAACCTACTAGGTTATAAAAAAAAAAAAAAAAGAAGAAGAAGAAGAAGAATCAAAGCATGCAAATGACCAATAAACACCACTTTAATACATATTTGGTAAGATCTCCAAATGTCCTAGTGCATACAGCTAGATGGCCTTTGTTATGGTTTCTCCAATCTGGCAGGGATCTCTCAATAGAAACTGGAAATGATTCCTTCCCTGCACTCTTCTCCATGTCCAGAAGAAAACATTTGACAACAACCCAAGCGGAAGGGTGGACCAGAACCTCTCAGGTAGTGATAACACAACAGAAAAGATGAACCAAACCTGCAATCCTACTCAAAGAAAAAAGTCTAAATCCAGAAGAGCTATTTTATATGTATCCTAAGTCACAAAAGAGCCAACTGGCATTAACAAGGACCACATACAGATCCCCTTGTGCCTATGGCCTGATACCTATGCCAATACAAAAAGAAGTGAGCTAACACAAAGGACAACTGTGCCAGCCATGTCTTCCTGTGGCAGCATCAACTTATCCCCGCTTTCAGCAATTACTTGCATATTAACTCAGTCTCATTGCAGAGACGAGATTTTTAACGTTTCTGCATACTTACATCTTGAAAGCTGTGAGCACAGAAGTGCAACCAGAACATCAGCTGAAGTCTGGAGAAGAACTGACAGACTACTCCCCTACTACTACTTTCAACCTCCCCAAGCACATCACTAAATAAATACACCACATACGCTACTGAAAAAAGGAAGGGCTTCTACTGAGTCAAAAATTACTTACTGAATGCTCTCATTCCCTTCACAAACAGAAGTTTGTAACAGTAATGTGGGTGACCTAAGGCTGAGGATGCTGAAAGCAGTGAATACTAACAAAGTATATCCTAGCCTCAGTAACAATGTTTCTGCTAGTTACTAGATTTAGTCACTATAACTAAATCAAGTTTTTCATAGAAAAGTAGATTTCATAAAGATGCTTAAACATTGCACTCAGAAAAACTGGGTACCATCCACCTCATGTTGATTCCGTGAAGTCAATACACTTCTAATATTGTCCTTAATCTGAATTGTTGCTCACCTGCAGAAGACAATCAGAAACAGTTAATTTAGGATGCTGTTGTCAGAAACCTGCATGACTGAAACTTGCAAGATTAAGGCAATGCGATTCTATACTAAGCAAACACTAATTGCTACAGCGAGAAAAGTAATGAAACCATATTTCCTGTGTATTTAACTTTCGTATTCAGATTGCCAAGGTGCTAGTGAGATCAAAACTCAAGGTGCAGCAAGCCTTACAGTGAGGCCTCTGATGTTTGATAAGATATGAGGAGCAGCTGAGGCTGTCAGTTTGCTCAGTGCAGAGCAGAGGAGCTGAGGGGAGGCTGCAGCTCTGCTCTGTGTGACAGCGACAGGGCCTGAGGGAACAGCATGGAGCTGTGTCAGGGGAGGAACAGCTGGGGGTCACAGAATCACAGAATTGTAGGGCTTGGAAGGGACCTCTAGAGATCATCGAGACCAACCCCCCTGCCAAAGCAGGTTCCCTACACCAGGTTGCACAGGTAGGCGTCCAGGCGAGACTTGAATATCTCCAGAGAAGGAGACTCCACAACCTCCCTGGGTCAGGGAAAGGGTCTGCACCACAGGGCGGTGGGCACAGCCAGAGTTCAACACTCTCACACACTGGATGTGATTTTAGGTGGTACTGTGTAGAGCCAGGGGTTGGACGGCATGATCCTTGTGGGTCCCTTCCAACTTGGGTATTCTATGGGTCTATGATAGCCATCATACGACACATATGTGTGAAGAATAGTATTAACAGCTCCTTTTTCTTACCACTGAGGTATTCAGAGCAGTTTTTGTACTGAATATCGCTGAGTAAGAGCAAAAACCAGTCAGGAGAGCACAAAACTGAGGATAAGGAGATGGACTGGACACACACCTCATTACATTTCCCTAATGACTACACCAGGATTGCTGTGCTTCCTTACCATCCTACAGCCAAATCGCACCCCTCTGTTCCATGCTACACAGTGAGAGGACCTCAGCTTAAGCCAAACCAAACCAAAATCTCACTGGGTCACATCAGGACACGGGGCTGGAACCTCTTGGGTAGGCTGAGGTCCCTGAAAGCAGTGACAAGCTGAACGAGCTCCAAAGCGTGCGAGCCAGCATGAAGGTTACTCCTTTCCTTACTGCCGCTGTCACCACATTACTTTCCGACCACTCAGCGGTAGCATCACCGACACTGCACTGGCCCCAGCTCGGCGCACGGAGCTACAGCCCTCCTCCCAGAACAGAGACCACCCCGGCTCCCCACCGCCTCCACCCCGCACCGCCCGTGACGCGCCGCCGACGGGCAGAAGCGAGAGCCAATGAGCGCGTCCCGCCGCGCTGGCGTCAACCAATAGGAAAGCGCGGTGGGCGTGGCTCGGTGGAGAGCGTTGCGGCCGTTGCGAACGATGAAGGAGCGTACTGCGACTTCGGCGCCTCTCCCGCTCCTTTCCTCTCTCGAGGGGCGGCGGCCGCCGGGAGCCTTACCTGCGGCGGACATGGCGGAAGGGGCTGTGGGGCGCTGAGCCCCGATCGGCCCGGGTGGGGGGAGGGCGGCGGCACAGGCAGGTGCGGACGGAATACGGCGTTGGAAACGGAAGCGGCTTCTCCGACGTGAGCGCCGAACTGTTTCGGAGCAGTGCGGCTGCGCGCTGGGCACGGGGCCGCGCCCGGCAAACGGGAGGCAGGCGGGCGGGGGCGGGGCTGCCGCTCTGTGGGCCGGGAGGCCGGAGGCTGGGCTTGGAGGTGCGAGGAGCTGTGAGATTGTATGCTTTTTGTCCAATCCCTGTCTGTCTCCTTCATCTCTGTATGCCAAAGCTCTTAATTGTTTGGAATTGGATTTGTAAATTGAGCGGCGAATAGTTTAAATATGTAGATGGCGTCTGTGTAGATCTGTTGTTGCTGTGTACGGTGGAGCTATGGGGATCTCCTCTCGTGGGATGTAGTGCTGAGGACCAGCCTGGAGCATAACGGCACAAAGACAAGTGATAGGACAAGGGGAAACAGCTTTAAAATAAAAGGGAGGAGATTTAGATTAGAGATTAGGGGAAAATTCTTCACTCAGAGGTTGGTGAGGTGCTGGCACCCAGAGAAGCTGTGGTGCCCCATCCCTGGAGGCGCTCAAGGCCAGGTTGGATGGGGCTTTGGACAGTTGAGCTGGCAGGGAGGTGGAACTGGATGGGTTTTAAGGTCCCTTCCAACCCAAGCCATTCTTTGAAAGGCAGGCAGGAACCTGGCAAAGGAGAGCCCTGCTCAGGGTTCTCCGTTGCCAGGTTCATGAGGGCTGTGCTGTCAGAGCTTCAGCCCCAGCTGCAGGTGTGAAACTTGGCCCTGTGAAGCAACAGCAGGGGAGACTAAGGGGTAGGTGCCTGGGGCTATAGAACATGTGGTTTGATATGGGGGAAGGGCATTTCAGTATGGTACAAGATGATTAGAGGATTCCTTAGAGGAGGAACCAACAGTAAGGAAAGGGATGGATGTAACTAAATTGTGGAGGAACAAGTAAACCCTCATAATACATTTTTCCGTGAAGTGCAGTGTTTTTGTGGATGGGAGTGTGAGTGCAAGAATTGGAGAACTAGTGATGGTCAGGCAGGTTACCCAAACAGTAGATAAAGCCAGGAGTTTCTGTAAGGATGAGGCTATGGTGGGAAGTTCCGCCTGAAGCATTAGTGGGAGGGGGAACGGATTCTGACAGCAGCTACACAGGGCTGTGGCCTTGTGGGCACATATGTGTAGGTGGCAGCAGCTGGGTAGCCTGGGATGGACATGAAAGTGCAGATGAAGCACAAGTGTGTAACTGAATTCCTCCATGTGGAAAAAATGGCACCCATTGGCATCAATGCTTGCTGAATGTTGATGGAGACCCAACAAGTGGATGTGAGCACAATGAAGTGTGGTTGGTGCATTTCAGTAGTGGTGACAGTGGGTCACCTTTGCTGGTGCGAATTGTTATATGCATGGCATGCAGACTCTTGTTCATCACTGGCAAAAATGCATAGGTGATGGTGGTGACAATGAGCATTTCATAGCTGAGAATTTGCTCAATCAAACAGTGCTATTGTGGACTTCATATCTGTTGTAGTTTCCATGGAAATAAATAGGAGGCATTACTTTTGGAGTGACCTATATGTGTATCAGACAGCTAATCTGTGAGAAAGCATGTGCAAGAATTACATATGTGTAGAAGGAATATTTATAGACTTTGTCTTATTTCTTCATAGGCGTTTGGAGAGAACCTGTAGGATTAGTCGAAAAGCTTTTCTCTCTTTGGCACTGCTAGCGATCTGGAAGACGAGCATCTACAAGCTCCATCTTGAATGACATCAGTGTGGTACATCCAGTTTCTTGTGCAACTGACTCTTCACCAGAACATGTCGGTGTTTGCTGCTGCTTCTTTTCGCTTAAACTGCAGGTGTGGAAGTGCGCTGATGAAGCTAAGAGCTTCATTATCCTAAAAAACGTGAGGTGAAGGTAGAATGCATAAGTAACAGGGAGCCCATCTGTTTTCAAAATAGTTTTTTATTTTCTCTATTTTTTTTTTCTTTTCTTTTCTTTTCTTTCAATGATTGGGCAAGAATTTGCCCGGGAAGCAGTCCCTGAAAGTAATGATTTTGGAATAAGTAGATTTTGGAAGACTGCAGCGGCTGAATGGGGAACAGAAATGCAGACCAAGAAGTAAAGAAACCAGTGTCAAGGCTAGGGGATACTACTGTGGAGAGGAAGTAGTCAGGAAAAGGATAAAGAAATGTTGAGATTGAAGGGAAAGATTGAAAAAGTTTGTACAGATATCTGATTTCTGTACTCTTGTGTTCTTGTACTCTTGTGGTATTTGGAAGAGCTTACAAGAGAGATATTTGAGAAAGGGGTAAGGGGAGTCCAATCTTTAAGAAGTGAAGCAATATTAAAAGGAATTATCCAGTACGCTAGAGGCCATGAAATTTCAGTTTTGAATTACACCATGCTGTTTCAGAAAGTTTTGTCTTGATGTTATAAAGTGATAGACATTCCTCTGTATTTCTACAAATATCATTTCAGTGGCTTACTGATCAGGTGGAAGGAAGGATAGATTTGAAAAGAAAACTCAAGGAAGTGGAGATAGTCAGGGTGTTGCTACAGGGAAAGGAGACAGCTAATAATACATTTGAGTGAGAAAACTTGACCTACAAAGCATTTATTTTTCCTGGATCTGTTTCCATAAGATCTTTACTGGAATTAATTTGTTGGCCATATTTTCTGTTATTTAGATTTTGATTTTATTGAATCCAGTAACTCTTAAATTTATCTTTTTTTATTTGTTTGTGAAAGATCCTCTTTTCAGGTTTGAAACTTGGTATTTTTTTATTATTGGATATTTCAGATGATGAGCAAGGCTCAGAACTAGGTCTGATTATACATGTGTCTTCATAGATCCCAGAACTTGTTTTGTGCTTTGAGTTTACAAAAGTAACAGGAATTACAGCCTAAATTTGCGTGATCAGGATTTGTTTGATGGTTCAGCTGCCTTGGCAAAGTGAAATGTACAGAAACATATCATAGAATTAGGATACTGTGGTTTGGCATCACTGCTTATAGGGTATGGTCTATATTTCATTCACTTTGCTTTGGATCTGCCTTTTAAATTATCTGCCAGAGCCAATAAAACAGTGGAAGCTTGAAGCCCAAGAAAAGATTCTAGACGATCCTTTTTTGAGAATGTGACATTCTTACGTGGTAATAAAACCATTTGTTTTCATTACTTTCGAGTGAAGAGTTTACGTAAAGGATGTCCATCTGCTGCCCAATAAGCTTTTAAAGAACATCTGAAGGAGGTACTTTTAAAAGGAAGACATTAAAGGATGAACGCTAAATACAAGTAATAACATCATAGTCCTGTGCCAGCCTTTTAAATATATTAATAAACTTGATCATTCAGTAACTGAATGCTATACTCCTACAGATTTTGAATGTCATTTACTTATGGAAGTGCTTTTATCTGATGATTTCTTTTTCTGGCACTGGGGGCTTATAATAGATCTAAGCCACCTGCCCTAGATTCACTGTGACTGGTTAACAAAGTGGCCAGACATGTTACTTGCATAATTTTCTCTCTCAGTGTGAATTTCCACAGGAAACTCATTGGGTGATTGATTTTTTTTTTTTTTTGGTAGACAATTTAAAAAATAAATTTAAAAATAAAAGAAGTCTTCTCTTAATTGTTTAGTTGCCATTGCCAAGGAGCCAGTTTTTGTGTTTCATTAGATACCTTGCTGAGATTGGTATTTCCATGGGCTTTGTTAATCTTCTCTTGAGACTGAAGGAGCAGTTCCTGCCTCTCCTCTGACCCCACAGTGAATATAAAGGGAGCTGTAGAAGCAGTTGTTTCCTGACAGGAATGGTTTATGATTTGTAACTGTATTATGAAATAGCAGTAGTGAGAAGTAGTTGTGTACTAGCTGGATAAAGTTCTGATTTAAAAAACAAAAAAATGTATCTAGAGTAAGAATGAATGAAAGCTACCTACTCAAATGTTTTCAGTAACATTGCTGCTTCACATCGCCTTTTAATTCATCTTGGAAAAAATCAGAAAGCTTTCTTTCCTGTACCTTTTATAGGATAAATTTGCTTTAACGCTTATAGCGGTCTTCTGATTTTCCAACTCTGGTTAAGTTTAAATGGCAATGCAAATATTTGAGTGGGAAAGATTTGTGTTTAGCTGTTTACCTGTTTTGTTATCCCAACCTTGAGCCTATGCTGAAGGATGTGGATTCATTTCCTCTATTTTCTCTTTCAGGAGTCTCTCCAGATGATAGGTTGTGAAACTTTATCCATTCATAATTACGTAATTAAAGGCAAATGTCTTCAGTCAGTGGAGCTGAATAACTTGCATTTCAGAAATTAAGAGAAGCAATGAAGAATTCTTATGACCAATAACGCTGGGCACTAGAAAAGTTTCAGGGGAATGCTGTCAAGCTGGCAGTTAAAAACACAATGGGGACAAGCTGGGTGGACGACTGGTCAACCTGACTTTAATCCAGAAATTGGAACACCTAATACATGCTTCTGTCACCAAGTAAAGAATTAATGGAGAGAAATGTAATGAATGCAATTCAAATAACTTAATGAAAATCAGTGCTAAGCTTGCTGCCAGCTCTTTGCTGCTCTGTTCCCTGGGAGCTACCTAGTTAGGGGGATTCTCAGGTCAAGAGAAGGTTCCAGCTCCAATAGGTGGCAGAACTAACAGCATAGCAGTTAGGAGATCAAATTTATAAAATTTGTAAGTGTAAACTGCTAGTTGGGGATGCCTGACATACACACGATCCAGAAAGTATCTGATTATTGGAAGCTACATAAAAGCACCAAAACAGCTGTGGGGGTGGCTGCCCAGTCCTGACAGTGCTATCATCTTTTTGATGTCTTCACCCATGATGCTACCACTGTCCCAGTGCAGGCGTGCATTGTGTGCATACCTCTGGGTCTGAATGGTTGTCATCCAGCTTCTGTGCAACGGGCTCTTGTAAAGGGATGGTCTTGGAGATTTGGTAATGGGAATGTTCGTCATTGCCAAGATGCACTCTCACAGGCTGAATTTGAAACTGGTACTAAAACAGCCGTTGTGGCTATTGCTTCCCTTTACTAGACTATCACAGTGGTGAGAAGCCTGTGTGGGCAGTGGGAATCCAGCCCCACACGCTGCAGGGATGAGGAAAGCAGCCTGGCACCACCCCAGCGCCCCTCCTGTGCTGCCTTCTCCACACATAGTGCTGCTCTGGGTACAATGAAGAGCCAAGTGCCGGGAAGAGGCAAAATGAGAAGATAGATGGCTGTAATCCAGTGACCAGACCATTGGGGAAGTACTTTGTTTCCCAGATGTGTAAGTGTTACATAGAGCAGCAGATGAAAGCCCCAGAAGTACTCCCAACAGCAGGCACTAACATCACTACTTGAAAAGAATTCTTACATTTGTCCCTTTTCTGAAACAAGACTTGTGTGGTGGATGTGGAAATGAAGACATTCTTCATGTTTGCTAGTTCAAGGAGAACCCCATTTGACTCAGCATCTGGGCTGAATTGCCAAGCCTCTGTAAATAACACAGGTAAAGCCTGCAGGTAACTTCATTGTGGGGGTACGTATGTGTGTATTTGAATTGCACCCTACAGAGAAAGTACCAATGTTTTTGATGCAGCATATATGTTACAACACCCATGTCCTTTTTATCTTCCAAACAAAAACCCAACCCTTTCACACTCCTTAGTCTTCCCATGTACACTCTCTGGATAGCATGATAGGATGCTTTGCTGAGCCAGACAGTGCAACCTGAGAAGAGCTGTGTATACAGTGATAGTACTTCTAGTATCTTGTTTGTATTATCACTGGATGGGTTTGACTGTGGTATGCTATGTACACAAAACCGACGGTACATGCCGAAGCCTGGATTTTGCAAAGACAAAAGTCACTGACTTCACATACATAAAAAAACCCAATAGGTATATTTTATGAAGTCTAATGTTTAATTTTCTTCTCACTTAGCATAAAAGAATAGATAAGTATACAGCAAGCAGATAAGAAACAGATTGTGCCTGCCTCTGTGGGCTAACTTCTTCCTACAGTTCTTGCTTATCTGTATTTCTGGATTGGAAGAGGTGTATAACACATCAGCTGATGATCTACGTAACCATTTAATGCTTGGCCATCTGGTAAAAGCAGATGTTACGTAAAGTGATTCCCACTTGGAGACTACTCTAGTACCACACCCATAGGGAAATCCTAATATCTTTGCACGGCACGATTTCAGATAACTCAGCTGCATTCCCCAAGGCTGATTTTTTTCTACACTAAGGCACTAGAACGCTGTCTTCCAGCTTTTCTTTCCACGTGCATTTTTTTAAGAACTCATGTACAGGGTTGAAAAGCTACTGACAGAATGACAGATGAAACAAAAGCTACTTCCCTTCCCCTTCACTTGCAGGCAAGCAATTTTAGAACATTTAGAGCACCTAGTCTCAGGCTCAGTCTTCTTCTCCCCAGAACCAAACTGACTTAAGTTTAAGGGAAAACAAAGATTAAATAGTTTGCAATGTTTAATGCCCTGAGACTTACTTTTGGAAATACCGTACTTCTTGTTCAATAGATTAGAGTTCACATTTCATGACAAGCAAAGGGTGATTTAATTGCAGTCACGTTTATTTGCAGTTTCTATACACACTTTCTAGGTAATCAAACTTTTCCGACACATTTTTTGAGAGGGGTTCACAATGAAACTGTCACCGTTTTTACTAAAAATAAATACAAGACTTAAAGTGTTGCACAGCTCTAAAATATACAAAGGCTTGGATTTAATGTAAACTTTGAAAACATTTTACAAAAGAAACCATCTTTGCAACAATTTAAAAAGTTCATATTTACAAATATTACAAAAATACAAAATGGATGCAAGTCCATAAACCATTGTCTTTTCTGCCAGCATGAACTGGTGCTAGTACCAAAATAGTTACACTGTAACCTTCTTAATTTTTTTAAAATTCTTTAAGTCATAACCTACAGTATTTCTCTATATCTGCCACCACTGCAGCAAATGCACTCAATCACTGACCTTTGGCAAAAGCACGTATGCTTTATTTGCTACAACTATTCCATCTCCTCCATGCTGCCACAAGAAAAAAAAGAAAAAGGGGGAAATGTTACTTTTCAGAACTTACAGCTGTGTGATTTCCTTAACATCAGGGCAAACAACAGAACCTAGGTTGGAATGATGCTTCACTGGTTGCCTAATGTATGTGCTGTACTCTGTTTCAAGATAAACGATGTTCCCTTCGACAGCTTGTCCTCTGGTGTTACTGTTCTCTGACCACCCTCTGTGTGAAGTACTGCCTCACAATTCAAGTTGTTTTCAGTGTCTATATATTGATAAATGGCATCTATGAAATTGCTGATTGGTAATAAAAACTGCTGTCACCAATGTCGATTCAGCTGTATTCTCTTGACAATGTTGAATGATTCTTTAAACATACGTAATGCCTTTTAGGACAAACGTTTATAAAAAAGTGCTCCGGGCAAAACTTCTATGGAAAATGACTCAAGATGACAAACTAAGTATTTTCTCCTAATATCTAAGCTTCCTCATGTCTTCCAGAAAGTGTTTTGTTATACACTAAACAATTCCATAGAACGCTCACTCATTTACTTGTGTTCCGGCTCCTTTTCTTAACTAAGCTACTAATAAAACTAGCCATTTATTTCCAAAACCTCGCTCCACCTGCCCTTATTAAAACTGTTTCAGACTTCCCAATTTTGAAGCCTTTTAGCTGATTTACTCTGATTTACACCCCTCTATGTGTGTTGACACATACCACATGCATAGTAATTCCACCTCGCATACTGCGCACAAGCAGGCGACACAGGAAGACGGTAGGATACCCTGAATTACATATTTTGTAGTGTATTGGAAATACACTTATTGGAAAACCTTATTGGAAATACCTCTGAGGATTTGTTAAACCCCTCTGACTTGCTCAAACTCTTTTAAAATCATAAGAACCTTCCTCTTCAAAACGCAATCTGCCCGCCTTTAAAACTCTTCGGCTTTACGCGTTACATGATTAAAAGCAAAAAAAAGGAAAAAAACCCATTTCACACATCCCACTTCCCTATCATTTACTTATGCTTAAAGCCAGCTTTGAGTTGATTTCTTTAGGATCTAAGTATGCTCTTTCTGCTGTCCCATTCAATCTGTCCTACTGCGTACCACCTTTCTTCTTGCACTATTTCTCTGCACTAACATCCCTTCTATTCCTCTACTCCAAAGCATGTCCTACAGCAATCGACACCAACTGCACGAATCTTGGACAAAAAGGGCCTTTTGGACCATGCCGTGAAAACAGTGGTGGCCCAAAGGAGAATCAGACCAACAACTGGTTGTATTTCATTTAAAAATTAAAAGTATAAAGCAACGTGTGGGCTGAGCTTAAAAGAACGCGTCCTTTCAGTTTTAAGACAAGAAAATTCAAGTAACTTCAAGTAATTAAGCTTTTATTTCCCTGCCTTCATATGTATCAAAGCAGTTGCTTCGATTTGTCTCCTCTCCCAGCCCGTCTCAATCCCCCACCCTGCTGCACGCTTCTGGTGAACCCAGACGAAACCCAAACGTCTGTGGCTGGCACAAGAAACCAGAGCTTTCCCCTTTGCAGTTTCGCAGTGAATATAAATAATGCATACACATACCTATTTCCCAGCTACATTTTCACAGTGTCATTTTGGTAAATATTTAGGTAGCATGAATCTCATCAGCACAAAGAGAAAGCTTCACTGAAAACTCATCGCAGATATTTACTGATAAATTGAAAGCGCTTGTTGCATGCTTATCGTTTACTTGTTTCCCTTAAGAACCAGAAACTAACCACGTTTAAAGATTATCGTTACCAGGTTATGACTGTGTTATGTGTCCCAATAGCCTAATAGGAATATGAAACTAAGTACTATTTCCTCGTGTCTATTCTTGCTGAATCAATCCCTGTTAGCACGAAGACCCGGGGCACCCTCAGATGGGACCATGTGGGGCTTTGCGTTAGGAATGACTTTGTTCTGTCAGAAGCACGCCTGTCTTTCCAACCAATGGTTGCGCTAAAACTCACAGCTGCACTTCTCAGTTAGCTTGTTGGGGCTATGCTAGAAAGACAAATGGTTACTTCAATCCGATCTCGGTCAGCTGGTAATTCGTAGCTGAAGTGGAGAATTCCTTTTGACTGCTAAATGTCTTCTTTGAGGCTTATGGCACCGAAAGTCGTTACTGATGGCCACGTGAACTTATGTTTGATATGAAAATGGTATTCACAGAATACAGTTATTACATTTGATTCCTTTTGTCTTCTATAAACAAAGCCGTTATGCAGGAAATTGTTTGCCACATGTCCACTCTTTGATAGTTCTATTTACAAATTTTTATCAAAAATATGGTATTTACATATGTTCTGTTAATTTCTTCTAAATTTTGTTTCAGCTCATTTTTGTGTAGAAAAATACCAATCCTCGAGAGCATTTGCTTTTTTATTTTTCTTCCTAGGGAAGCACTACAGTGAGGGATTTGTTTCTAGATGGGCAGCTTCTGGAAAAAAAAAACAACACAAAAAGTCACTTTGAACTCTATGGAAAGTGTATAGCCGTGAAATATACAGTGACAACAGAAATGAGTGGGATAAACCAAATGAAGTTAAAGGAAAACAGAATAGACATAGCCTATCTTTCTACTTTCAGAAAATAAGGTCATAAATAGCTACAGCTGTAGTCCTCTGTTTCCCCAGCGTCCTATGAACACAAGCACATTTAAGCATTGATATTGCCCTGCAATTATTGTTTTGACTGCTACAGCATTGGCCTCTTCTATTCACATCCTCGCTCAGCGCACATGGTGTCGGCAGTCCCTGGAGCCTACGTTGAGCTCTGAGAAGAGCGGTCATCATGCGGGCTGCCGTCTGAGTTCTCGGTCTCCCCCTCTGAGATGGCCTGCATCGGCGTGTTATACAGCCGGCAGCGCACACTGTACCTGCTGCTGCTGGCAGCTGGCGGTGCCCGTGAGCGCCCCACTCGTGAAGATGCTGACATGGGAAAGCTCTTGGAGGAGAAACCTTCTGCGTTGACCCTCGGTGAGCAGGGGGACAGTGGGGATGATGCATCGGGGCTTGTCACTGAGGGACACTCGTCCTGGCTTTGGGAAACATCCGCTGTCAGCTCTCCGGGAGACTTGGGCAGAATAGGGCTTTTCAGGATTTCTGTGGCGGACATCCTGTAGCTAGAATCAGACCGACTGCCTTTTTTAAGGAGCAGTAGTTTAAACTCCTCGTTAGATGTGTTGGACTTTTTGGCATTCCTGTATATCAGCCCAGGGGACCTCTGACTGCTCATGGGAGCACCTGCGCTGCTGGCGGGCGATGTGCTGCTGGCAGGCAGCGTGCTGCTGGTGGGAAGCTGGCTGCTAGTTCCAGAGGAAGCTCTCAGTCTGTTCCTTACAGACAGATCTCCAGAGTCCTTTCTCCCAAGAACTTTCCTTTTTGATCTGTAAAAATACAAAGAAACACTCTTTCACATGCTATCTTTGCAGAACTAGTCTGGAGTTACACGGATTCACTGTGTTTTCAAACGAACATGGTCTCTCTTAATCCCCCTGACAAACATCAGAGGCTGTCTGTGACTGACAGCACTTAAAAGCATAATAGCTCTCGTGCAAGGAGTGAGGCACTGTGGCACAGTATCTCCAAATCTTACCTGGCTCTTTTAAAACAATTCATGCACAACCTGCTCTTTATAAAGACAGTGATGCCTACAGAGTCCCAGGTTAGCCAAATAATCATCACAATCTGTTCATTATTAGAAATTTTTAATTTCAACTGTGATTGAAAATTTAAACTGAATGCAAAATAGTCTAGATTGGAAGAGATGCCTCCTCTTCATTCTTGGTATGGCAACTCACTTATAAGAACAGAGCTGGTGGGCAGCATGCAGAAACCAGCGTGGGGAGTTTTCTTTGGAGATGCGTTTGCTAGACATCTGCAGCGTCTGATGCACGGACTCAGATGTGAATGATCCAAATCATTTATTACAAGTTCTCACATCACTTATATACCTTCACAAGTTTTCTTTTTCTAGCTTTCTCATCCACCCCTACAACTTTCCCATCCACCTTTACATGTCAACAGAGCATTCTACAAAACACTCTTCAACCGTTCACACAGGTGCATATCCAATCAGAGCCGTGAGACGTTCTTTCTTCTTCTAGAGGTGACCTTGGTTCTATGCTGGTTATCTTGCTCCACAGCTTCTGCTCTGAACAGTTTTTCTTGTATTCCCACATGTGATGCAAATGTTTGTTAGACGTTTGTTAGCTGCCTGATCTTATTTGTAAAGCATCCCACACATGCCGTAACAATACTCATAATGCACACATGTGACCAGCACCTGCTACTCCTGACCCCTGCTAATATGGTTAGCACCACAAACATCATTTTATATGGTAAACAGCCATAATATGTAAACAGCCATAATATGTAAGATGTATGACCCTTACTACTTACTTTATCACTCCCCCTTTTTGGCCCTGTGAAATGAACATTTGCCCAGCAAATTCATCAGTGCCCAGGCACTGGGTTGCCAGAATGTGATGATGTTACAGAACATAGAAGCATAACGGCATGTGAAATACTGCCCATAAAATCAAACAGCAGCAAGCTCTAAGTCGGACTCAGTCCAGAAACAAAACTGGATGGCAAAGCCTGGGTGGTGAGGGACACCTTCACCATTATTTGCTTTCTCCAAAGGCCTGAGTGATTGAACTTCTAGGTGAAGTCTAGATTATGATTATTGTACCATGTGCCAACTATTACAAATCTGATCCAATCTGAGGAGAGTTAACTCATCCCCACACTTGCAAGGCCAAGCACCAGTGAGACTTCATGACATCCAGCATCAGTGCTGGCTGGGATATTTCTGCATGGTCATACCACCGCAACAGCTACGAATGGGTTCAAGACAGGGCTCAACAGTCAGATAATTATTCTGCAGTGGATGACCATGCAGCTGGGGAAAGGACGGCCGGCTTTTATGGTTCATAGTTGCAAGATCAGCTTACCTATGAATGACTGCAAACAAGTCCTCAGTAGTACGAGGTTTGTTGGGAGACACAAAAACGTCCTCAGCTTCAGCCTGAGAGTCTTCACTCAGTGGGGACATGATGGAGTCGTCGCTTGGAGAAGACTCTGAGATAAGTACAGAAACCACGGTTAGAGTCAGACCACTGCTGTATTTTGAAAGAGCACTGCTAGTGCAAGGCATAAGCTCGATGTGTAAACAAGTGGCCAATGCTGGCCATACAGACTTCACCCTCTAATCTCTGAGTGATTGCTGTGCTGTCAGCCCAGGAGGGCTAACTGAGGCATGCCATGCTGTGTGACACCTCCAGGGCCCCAGTCCTTCATCCTGATGTCAGCAACAACCCCCAACGCAGAACGAACTGCAGCACAGAAAAGAGGACCCAACTCACCTTTCAGCGATGGCTCTTCTGTTCCACCTGCTGTCTCGTCTGCCCTGCTGGTACCAGAGGCACTTCTGGTAGGAATACCTGATGTGACGTTCTCCTGCTTGCAACTGGCTTCACTGAGCAAGTTTACTGCTGCCGTCTCTGATTCGTAGCTGATATTCCCAGGCACGTGGTGGCTTAAATCGAGTTGGTGCTTAAGCTGATCACTGACATCTGCTCCCTCTGCCTGAGCGGGGCCGTCACCCGCCATGCTGAGCTCCAGCTGCTGCCCACTGCCACAGAGCTCAGGCTGGACCTGCGCATGCTCGAGGTGGCTCTCCGGTTCTGCTCCCCTGTTTGCATTCTCTGCTTCATGATCACCTGTGAGGAGAGCTGAGCCTTTCTGAAATCCTTCTGTAGAAACTGCAGAAGTCTGATTTAGAGCACAGTCTGGCAAATGCTCAGTGGCTGGCGTTACTTGGTCCTTCACAGTTTTCATTTCAACCAGAGCCACACTTGCTGAAGGTACAATTTCCTGCTCACAATTACTCTGTCCACTGAAAGAGGAGCTTTTTTCTAAAGATGGCTTCCCAGGGCCCGTTTCTGCTGAGGAGGAGTCAATATACGACACGATGGACTCCTCAGTGGAGTACTGCCGTGATACTGGCTTCTTGGCTAGGAATGGCCTCATTTTCCCTGGCGAAACATCAGCAGCAACCAGTGTGGGCTCTTGGATGCAGAGCAGGTCGGGGATACTGCCCTTCTGCTTCGCTTCTTCAGGCCTGTTGATGGCCCTGAGGTGCACGGACTTGAGGACGGAGGGCGTGATGGCAAGGGCAGAGGGATGGCTGGGGCTGAGGGCTTCCCCCACTGCGCTCTGCTTGCTGGGATTGAAGGCGTGCAGCTGGTGCCGGTGAGCAAACGGTTTATTCAAGACGCTGTGAAGAGCACTTAGGTCGAGATGGGTCGGAGGTATAATTGGGAGTTCGAGGTCTTTGCTTGCAGACATGGTGCCCTCCTTAGAGAGTGGCTGTTGGAGTGAGGACTTTCTCTCAGGTACTTTTGGTTTCCTCTTGCTGCCCCCTGGGGACAGCGGTCCAGAGAAGAAAGCGGTCGGGAAGGAAGAGGTCGGTGTCTCTGACTGGCTGGAGTACCCACTGGAGGGCGAGGCCAGCCCCGCCAGCTTCTCTGGGGATGCCAGTTTGAACTCGCTGTCAACGGAAGGCAGGGATGGGGTGGTGGCCCGCGACCCCGACTGGGATGTCTGGGACTCCGAGCTTTCTGGTGACTTGATGCACTCTATGACTGTAGTACCCGTAGCAGTGCTCGAATTAGACAAAGACCTGTAAGGATCACCAGATTTCAAGTCGTTCAGGAGCCAGAGGTCTGCATAGTGAGGTTGTTCAGCACCTTCATCTTTGAAGGACGGCATGTCAGCCGTATCGAACTGAGCGTCCTTCATGCCGCCATCGCTCTGGCTCACCCAGGGCAGCTCAGGTTTGGGTGGCAGACTAGAGGCCTCTCCTCTGGAAGGTGTGTTGGAAAACTCAAGTGGCAGCTTCATTTCCCTGGTAGTGTGCGACGTGTGCTGCCCACCGCTAATCTTTGGTTCTTTCTTCTCGGGAAGATCCATGCTGCCCTCAGATTTCCTTAAAGATGAGCTGCGTTTTGGTGGAGCTGGCTTTGCCTTTGGTTTCTTCAGAGAGATGCCCTGCCGTCCCTGCCTCCTGTGACTGATGCATTCCTGCCAGGTGCAGTCGGCCAGGCTGGAGGTCATACTTGCCATCTGGCCGCTCTCGGAGCCTGCAGCTGCATAGTTGCAAATATAGCTCTTGTTGCCCTTGAGACCGCAGTCAAAGTGCATGGAGGTATAGTATCCTTCAGTATCCACGGAGAAGTGTGAGCTAGTGTCTGCCTTGTCAGAGGGGCTCTTCTCTAGGAAGCTGTCATATGTGCCCATGCTTGTGAAGCTTGGGCATCCCAGGCTGTCAGCCTTGGTGCGCTCAGGGCTGAAGTCCTGGCGACAGGACGCATCGTGGTGGTGGTGCAGATAGTTCCACTCACTGTCACTCGTGTTGCTGTTGTTGGGGTCATCGAGTAGATCTGCCACAGTGGAGGTGAAGGAGCTCGCCCTGTGGCCTCTGACCTTGTCCACGTGGTCACCATACTGCTCTGTGATGAAGACACTTGAGTCCTCGTTGGCGTTGGGAGCGGTGTTGAGGGACAGCTCAGAGTCACAGTGTGAAGAGCCAGTCAGCGGTGGAGAGGCGGCAGGAGGAATGGTTTCGGATGTCTGAGAGGGACATGTGGAGCTGCTCCCACTCCAGTTGCCACTGGAGGACTGGTGATCATCCTTCTGATCCATGTGGCTGCTAAGCAGAACTCCTGCTGTGGAGATGGAGTGAATGGGGCTCCCAAAAGTGTCTGAGTTGGATGAAATCTCACAGCTTCCTGAATCTGCCATCCTTGACAGTCGCGACCTCCCTCTCTCACCGATGCTGTGTTCAGGGCTGTGCAGGTGCTGAGGACAAGTTAAACCCAGGGGCTGATGCTCTTGTGAACCCTGTTTGCTCAGGACCTCCTTCCCTTTTTTCGGATGCCTCTCCTGGCTGTCTAGGAAGCACTCCGCTTCATACGCTGAACTCTTGGTGGTAGCAGCTGAGTCGCCCTCGCTGGCTCTTGCTCCCTCACGAGGGAGGCTCCGTGAGCGGATGCGGTTGCTGACAGCAGCAGCGAAGACGGCATCCCCGTTGTCTGCCAGCACCAAAATGTTGCCAGCAGAGTGTGAGAGGGAGGCGACCACACTCTGCCCCCTCTGTGCGCGGATGCGGCGCCGGGAGGGAGCGGCGATAAGGATTTCTTCTGTCTGGCACTCTGAATCCCTGGTCCCTGACCGTTGGCTGCTGGCAGTGGAGAAGTCCGGGTTGGCATGCACAATCACATTGCGCTCCCTTGCCACCGGCGACTCATCCGAATCTAGGGTACACATAAAGCTGGGTGAGAGACCACTTCGTACGTCCTGACATGAGACGACCCACAAAGCAACCCAAGAAGCATATCTGCATTTAATCTTGCTGAGTGTTGTACCAAACCTAACTCAGCTATAACATGTATATAAGGTAGACCTCATCCCAATGAGGTGGGAAATTCTCCCAGTCCCGCAATGTGATATCAGTTCTCCTATTTCTGCAATGTGATCTCACGTAGAGCTGATCTTGCTGTGGTAAATATTAAGATGAATATTAACTTCTTGTTTTTTGACACTGTAGTGCAAGTAGCTGCAGGCAGTTTTCAGGAGTAGCTGCCTGACAAAGCACTCCATAAACTTCTAAAAATAATTCCATTTTAACTACATATCTTTTCAGAATTTCCATTATCTGCTTCTTTCCCACCAAGAATATTTGCACAGTAACAGGATCTTTGTTTCATAGGTTCTCTGGTTGCTTATTCCCTATGATAAACACATTCTTTATGCTTCCGATTAAATTTCACAGTGAGCGACCGACCAAGGTATCAGAGCCACCTTCAGGTGCAGGTGAACATTAAGTAATAATGATCCTGTTCATTTATTTTTGGGTTAAGATCAATTTTACACTTGATTTGCCCTCAACAGAGTTGCTCCTAATTCACCTGGAAAAAAAAGGTGAGGTAAGCTACTTGATTTCAAATATTCTTGGTAATAAAGAATGCAGGGAAAGAATTGAGGACAAGCGTGACAAAGAAAAGGAACTTTTAGCAAAGCTTTTAGTGGGGGTATCAGCAGCTGTCTCTAATGCCGATATCCAACTGATATCTGAGTGAGCTGTGGCAGCTCATCACTTTGCTGAGCAACATCTGTCATTTCTTTACCCTAAGATCCCCTCAGACAAGAAAAAACTTTCACTTAATCTAGTTACTTTTTATGCACGCAACTATGGGTTTATAACAAAAATTAAATGGAAAAAAAAACAACAACTGATTAACATTTACACAATAAGAGTTGAACATGTACATCTATATTACTCGGTAAGGCCCCCAGTATTTCAAGGCCATATGGAGTAATATAGCATTGCTGACCGCAGTAAATCAAAAAAACAAAACACACCATTTCCAAACTCCACAACCAGTTACGCTTTCAGGGTTTTGCTTCTTTGGAATGCCCGCTACCACTCGATAACCCTGCAATTTAAGTTGGTTAGAAAGCTATCTATGGAAGAGTTGTATTTATACTACACCTATTTCTTGTTGCACTCTTCTGGGGATGCCAGAGATGGTTTTCCTCCTCCTCAACTTTCGTCTCCGCTGTAGTACAGATTGTGAGTGAACAAGAGAGCAGCGTATACTAGCCTCTCTGTCAAAACCAACTCCTGCAACCCATAAATAGGTCTCATTAGCCTTTAGAAATAGTAAACAAAATTTCATGGCTGGAACACAGTGGAAGTATGTGAGCTTGGATTAAGCCTGTGAATAAACATAAGGGAGCCCTTATGTAGCTCTTATGTAAATTATATTACAGTGTATCACAGTTTTACATTTAATTCCAGCTCCCTCTCAGCAGCCTGGTCTGCCAGAAGTAACAGAAGGAGTGAAGGAAAAAAAAAAAGAAGAAAAGAAAATCAGAAAGAAAAGTAGATTTGAGAGCTCTTGGTAGCCGGACATCTTTCTTATAACTATTTATCCATCTGTCATAGGGACAATAGTGGTAACTTGTCAGAAAGGAGTAATCTATCTAACTAAAGCCTGATTTACTTTAAGCAACTAACCATAAGAAAACCATTTAGATTATAATGTCATATTGTAGTAGCTGAGCGCTTCTTAGGAGACTGATATGCCAAAGGGGCTAACATTTTGGAAGGGAAGAAGACAGCTAAAAGAGGGCCAACTCCACGTACAAGTTTAGAAAACACTCTTTTCTTTTTTCCACATGGCCGATAATAAAAGAAATGGGGAGCAGATACTGCTGTGCACCAGTATGTGGTCTGACTTTCCCAAGTGCTCTGCACTCAGCAGGGCATCTGGGAGTCTGCTCAAGGAATCAGCTCACACATTCAAGGTCCTAAATGTGGATTTAGGAGCCTAGGTTCACATGCACATCTATTTATAACCATGGTCACACAGAACAGGCAAGAATTCCTCATTTGCTTTATGTTTCCATGGCATTACCACAGAAAAGTCTCTTTCACTTTGCTCTTTACACTGTGGTCAATGTAAAGTTAAAAGGAGGCTCGCCGAAAGGCCTGCACCCGCCTGTACTGGCTCTTTGCATAGCTGTATGCTCCTCCTCTCTGAAGTTGATGTGGGATGGGAAAGAAAAAGTGTGCCAGGTCCATAAAAACTCTAACATCGGGATCACTGGTAAAGTGGTTTGTAATCTTAGGAAAAACAAATGAACTGAAGAAAACAAATTAAAAAAAAAAATAATCAGATAAAAACCATTTTAATAGCGTATAATTATATAAAACATAATTATACATAGACGTACACATACATATTACACTACATAACAATGTAAAATGTTAAAAAGTAACTTTCTTGTAAAAGTTCTTCTTGAAATCTACTACAGTGAAATAGAGGCTTCAGACAGATGTCCTGTAACCACCAATGCCCCTGAAATAAGGAGAGGAAGAACTTTCTTTAATATGGAAGGAAAGTGCTGTAAACTCCAACAACAGTCATTTTTTAAAAAGTGAACATTTCTTGGGGTTGGGAGAAGCTTAAAGAACAAAACAGAGAAATGAAAGCAAACTCTTTGAAATGAAAATCAATCAGAACCATTGCTGGGCTTCCAGCAATTGTGAGTTAGCTGAACATGCTCTGTGTGCCAGATGCACAGGTCATCTCCAAGAGGAAAGTGAAAGAGGGTATATCCTCCCCGTGACGCATACAAATTATTCCCATTAGTGCTAATGAGAATGATACACATAAACATCCAGAAGATTACATACCATTCTTGATCTGTAAAACTGATCGGGAAATTTGGTTCCAATGTATGGCAGGTGGAGTCTAGGCAAAAATTTCTATTACTGGAAAAGTTAACATTGGTCCCATTGGTCTACTGCTGTATTTCTCCTATGCACTGCATTGTGTGACATTAGTGATGTTGAAAAGTCTTCATACTGAGGATCCTATGTGCTACATATGAGGGGCGTCACTCTAATGCATTGTGGAAACGTGCCACACCGCTTACTTCCTCCTTCAGGGATGTCCATTGGGAGTGCCCAGCCTACACCACGCGGCCCATTCAGGCTGCTCTGCTGGCGGGTGGTCTGACCCCACGCTGTCCCCACAGCTTCCCGCTGTGGCTCCTGGCTGCCACCTCCCCGGGCAGCAGAGCTCATGGACACCTTTACTGCCCAGGGCAGAGGGGGACCAGGAGTGCATCGCCGTCACTGAGAGGAATCACCTGGCACATGGCGGAGCAGGAGGGATGCCGCCTTAAGGCTGTACAGCAAGCAGCCAGACCCAAAGCCCCAAGCTTCCCGGCTGGGACTGGGGCCATGCAGTCCTCCTGCCACCGTAGGTGACTGGGCAGCCTGTCCTGCAGGAAGGCTGGGCACTACGGACAGACACAAGCGGGAGCAATGTGATGTGACTTTCCTGCCATCCCCCAGCTTCTGGAAAAACACTATGAAATATCAGTATGCTGTCTGAGGTTAGCTGTAAGTTCCCTGCTTTTCTTCCTGACTGCTTATTTTAAAGTCTGTAAGTGGGGAAAAGTTAGCCCACTTTATGCTCAAAGCTTGGTGCAAAATATAATTGAGGAAAATTCATATAAACCTTGTTTTTACCATAGCCCTCTGGAAGGAGAGAAAGAGAAAGAGAGAAAAAGAAAAACAACCTGATTTTTGATTCTGGAAACAAGTCGTCTATCACATTTAGTCAATGATAAAGCTGATCCTTACATAAACAGATTCTACTTTAAATAAATCTAGTAAAATGCATCCAAATGTTACATAAATAAAAGAAAATGCCATTACTATACCTTCAGCATAGCTGCATGTAAAGAGATCTCAGAGTGACGGTTTACACGCTACACAGTCATGACTTGCATGTTTAAAGCACTGCAAATAGTAGCCTACATTCTCTAGTTTCTCTTCTCCTGCTACACATGACAATCATATGATTACTTTCTGTGGCTTTCTGCATTATTTCAGTCCGCCACATTCAAAAAGCTATTTGAGGTCTTTGTGAATACAGGCTGCAGGTTATATACACAACAAAAGTACATTGTTTATGCAGGGAACCAGTGTTACACTGTACAGCATGACTCACAAAGTATGGGCCAAATTAATCCTAGATGCAGCTTCAGTAACTTCAGCAGACACGCATGAAGGATGAATTTAGCCCACTATCCTCCAGCAGCTGACCCTCAGGCTAGGGTCTTTGCCCACAGACTGTAAAATTCAGTGACTTCAAACAAATTAAACAGAATAAGTACTTGACCTCCCTCAAACCATGCAATAAATACAAAAAGAAATAGAAGAGATTTGTACCAGTGACATTGATGGGGATAATGCAAGAAGAAATCACTTGGGCATCTTGTTTCATTTTCTCCTCTGGAGTTGGGAGAGGTAGTGCTTTACTCCAATTGGTTTGTTTATCCAGTGTAGAAGGGATATTATGTATTGGATTTTTCGGCCTCTGCCCTAACATGACATCTGTATCTTCGTCCTCTGGTGGATGGGACTGCAAATGAATACATTCAAAATCAGTGTCTACCACTCAGGCACGCGAGGCTACTGTTGAAACAAAGCAGGCACACAGATCAGCAATCAGTTACAGGCTGCAATGGCAAGCTGCTCTCAGCAAGTCACAGAAGGCTGAAATCACACACCGTTCTCAGAAGACAGATACCTCGTGCATCCTTTTGAACACACTGCTCTGCTGGCTGCCCGTGAGGACCGGCCCCTTGTACACATTTGTTTGAGGACAGGCAGTGGAAGGTCTAATGCCTTAAAAAAGAGCCCTCCGTGCTCCAGGAAATCATTTGCATTTCATTTTTACAAACTATGGACACGAGCAGAAAACAAGTTACAGAAATCCAGTGGAAAGTGGCAGGTGCTAGCAGTGCCAGGGTCAGGAGGACACTGGCCAAAGGAGATGGGCTGCCACCAGAAGAAATTCAAAGTGTTGTTTAGAAATCATGCACATTTTTACAGCATGTTAAGAGAAGCACTAGATAGAGAAGTAAGGTAACAGAGAGAAAAGTAAACTGTGTGAAAGCAACACAGATGCTTTGTTCTCTTTATGAAGCAATAACAAGTCCCCCAGCAGCACCCTGACTTGCAGCTGTAGTGCTGCCTATAACAGACAGATTAATCACATTGTTATGTGGCACTAGCTACAAACCCCTATTTTGGATTTTCTTTGTAAAAATAATAATAGTAAAAAAATACGTTGTTTTGGAGGAATACTTGGGAGAAACACTCACCTTTTTCTGCCCAATTCCCCCCTTCCTCCATGAGAACACTTCCAGGAGCTAACAACTCTTCCCTCAGCCTGGGAAATGACTCTGCCTCTTCATTCCGCATGAAGAGCAAAGCCTCCTCAGCTGCCCTTCTCCTGAATCCCCAGCTGCTGCCTACCCAGCTTCTCCCTTATCACTTCTGTTTATGCTTCACTCTCCAGTTTGTGGTGATTTTTGATGAAGACAAAACACTGCACTCCCCATCATGGCAAGGTCTGGCATGACACTGCCTTTGTAATGCTGCCATCCTTCCCTGGCTCCACATACATCCCAGGGAACGAGCTGCCTCTGGCTCCAGGCAGCAGCCCCAAAAACGTTCCAGACCCTAAGGTGGGGGTCCGGGGGGACCAGGGGGACAATCACTTACCTGGCCAGCCTTGCCCCCCGCAGCACCCCCAGGTCCTCCTCCCGCCCGCGGGAAGCCCTGCTTTCCCACGTTGGGTTTTAGGAAAACATCGCAGCCTTCTTTCTCTCTGCAGCTTTTGTGCTGATCCCCGGCAGACGTGAATGGCTCATATAAACTTCCAGCACAAAGGACTTTGTTTCCTAGGTAACTCCCCCCTCCCCAAAAGTTTGATGCATGCAAAAAAAAAAAAAAAAAAAAAAAGAAAAGAAAAAAAAAAAAAAGAGGAAAAAAAAAGAAAAGAGGAAAAAAAAAAAAGCCCACAAAACCCCAAAGGCTGCCCACACACAGCAGACACGGAGGCTGCACTGGCTGCCGGCTCTGCCAGGATAACAATGGAACGGGGACAAAGCGGGTGAAGTGACCCCACTGCCAGCTCCCACTGCCAGAGCTCCTCCTCAGCATAAGGCAACATTGCAAGGTACCCAGGGAGCAAATATCTTGGTGCTGCCCCAACAATCCCTCACTATTGGGGGAAAAAAAAAAAAGAAAAAAAAGAGAAAAAGGGCAGTTGGGCAATACCACTGCAAGGAAAAGGAAATGCAGTCACTAATGCTATGGGTTCTGCCTTGGTCCAGGCCTTTAATGGGGCAATTGGATATAAGAGGTGGCTTTGGGGCCACGAGGTCCTGAAACTGTTCCGAGGTCAAGAATGAAGGAGGGAAAAAGTTGTCGTTACTATGCCCTATTGACACGAGAAACAGAAGAGGCGTCTCTTAGAGCAGAAGAGTTAGCAAGTGAAAAGCAAGCAAGAGGCAGGGTGAGGATCTGGAAGGGAGAAGAGTGAGTGAGACAGGGCTGTCAGCAGAGGATTGCTTGTTTTTCCAGTACCTTTCTACTCCATGGGGTCATGTGGCAACACTCAACTGGGGAGGGCGAACGGGTGCTGTTAAACTATAAGTGTGAAATGTAAAAAAGAAAAAAAAAAATCAAATTAAAAACATGCACAAAGCGTTTCTGGTAAAAGCACATTATTTTTGTCCGGATAAACTAGTGTCAGAGGCAAAAACACCCTGAAATTTCCACCTCGATTTCCAGCTCATGCTACTCCACAAATGAGCCCCACCTCATTCAGGTATGCCTACAGAGTTGTTTGGATCCATGTGAAGTCTCCGCTGATTTCACTTACTCAGATCAGACAAAACTGTAGTGAAATTGATTCAAACTCCTTGCACAGACATACTTAAATTGGACTAAGAATGCCTTGTATTGATTTGGGGAACTCGAACTGTGTACTGCCTGAAGCTGGAGCAGTGCAAAGTGCTTTTCCAATTACACTATAAATGATCTACTTTGTAATATAAGGAATTTTTTTGCCTGAGGTATTTATAAGCTATGGATATAAATAATGCTGGTGCTGAGGATGGTTTAACAAATACATTGTTCACTAAGGCCTTCTGTAAACTGTGTGACTCATCCTATCTTCCTGCTAGATTCCAACACCTGTCGCTTTACCCCAGTCCTATGTGTGTGACTACAGCCAAGTGAAGCTTCTAAATGAGTGGCCCATAAGTCCTCTAGCAGAGCAGAAAGAGAAAATCGAAAGAGGACTATTTCCAGCAAACATTTCCAGCAGGTCCTTCAGACCACTGCAAAACCATTTCTCCTAGGCTGGGAAAAAGTCCTTATTGTGAGATGAACACTTTTGCTTGAGCAAGAAAAGGTGCAGAAATACTGAATATGTCAACTAGCTAAGTTTGCTCTTCAGATTCACAAGATTGTTTTCCTTGATTTTTCAGCTGCATTTCCAGTCATCTCCTTTGAGCAGATTTACCACAGCTGAAAGGGTCAGGTTCTGAAATTCACCTTCCCCTTGGACGGTGTCAGAGCTCCCTGGGGAGAGTTGAGACAAATGGAGATCAGCGCTGCTAAGGTGGCAAGAGGTTCAGAATATGAAAATATTTACATCTTACAGAACTACCATAAAGGCCCAGAGGGTCCCAGTGAACACACAAAAAGTAGGAAATGAAAAGGGACTTCCTGCTCCACGGGCTGCTAAGGGCAAGCCTCTATGAGAGAAGCAGCAGGAACTAGACTTTGGCCTTAGAGAGGGTAGCTACAGGCTACAGCAGACAAAACAATGAATGACAATCTGTGTCCTGTTGATGCAGGGCTTTTCCACCTCCCTGTGTGCTCCTCTGCCTTCCTGACTCCTCCAAGAAAATACGCCCTGGTTATGCATACCCACAGACTCGCCTTGATGTGCTGAGGCCTCAGGTCTCAACAGGACAAACTTCTGGGATGGAGACTTAACATGGAGAAACACCAGAAATGGGAAAGGCCCAGGCTGACTTACAAATGTCCCTTCTTCCAGCCACAGGAACAGGAGAAATATCATGAGGGGCTGAAGTGGGCAGCAAAATTTCCTGCTCCTGCTATCACAGCGGTGTGATCTTCCACTGTGATCTGACCAAGTGGTCCTAACATCACCTACCTACTGACTGAGCCTGTACGGTGCCCACCGCCAGACAGCTGAGCACAATGCCATGCAGCAGCGCTGGTGTTTCAGTGCCTCTGTGCTTGGGGAGGGAGCAAACTGCTTCTCCTCAAATGTTCTCATTCACTCACAAGACCAGAATATCTCTAAATGTCTTGGGTGAACACATAATTAAGCAAGAAATTATTATTATATATCCAAAGCTGTTCTGGTCTGATGGGCAAATCTGCCATTAGGCAGTTTTCAAAGTGAATTTCTTTTGTGTGGGTATGCTTGGCAAACAGCAATGGTGATAATCAATCTGTTAAACACAGAGCCAGAATAATTTAAATAGGCATTTTTTTCTTTAATGGGCTAAGATTGCTTTGAAACCAAACTGGTGTGTAATTGCTTGAACAGTGATTTATTCTGCAGTCACTGATAAATGTGAGCATCTCTATTTTCTGAGGTATCCCATCATGCAGTTGCAGAGGTGATGGTGTGCTCCTAAAACTGCTTTGCAGTAAAAATCCTGGTTGCATATGCACATGATCTGATTTCTCATTGCTCTCCATTTCTTCAGTGTGGAAGTCCTTGGTTTCTGTGGACTGCAATAAAATCATGAAGATGTCCAGGCCTGAGATTGTTATGCTTCCCTATAGGGAAACAGAAAGCAGCGTTGCTGCAGAGCAGTTCAGCTTAAACTTCCCTCAGCACTTGGGATGAGGCGCATCACTCTCAAACATTTGTCCCACCAATTTTAAGAGGAGTCTAGCTTTACTTGCAGATACGTAAGTTGGGACACATGAATTGCCCTTTTAGCTAATGAAAACCTTACATTCCATCAGTGCAGTGGCAAAGAAGCAATTTGGGTAGTCACAAACATGCCAGCCTGGTAACTTATGGGTCTGTCTTATTTCTTGCTCCACAGCTGGGATCAGGAAGAGGAAAAGAATGGGCCAATGCCACACAAAAATGCCACTTAATTCCACTCGTTCTACATCTTCCAAAGCTTTGAGATTCCACTTTAAAATGCCTGCTGTTCAGGATCTTCAAGATAAAAAGGAAGACTGCTGTAGGAAGCATCATCATGTACCTGGCCTACGTGCCTGATAGTGACAGTGTCAATGGAAGTACTGGAATTTCAAAGCTAGTGCACAGGACATTTTGGGCACTGTGCAGTGGTGGAGTGAAAAGTATAAAACCAAGAAAAAAAGGCTAATTTCTGTTCAGATAATAAAGTTGTTGTGAGAATGCTAAAGTCTTGTCAAAAGCCGTACACATTTATCCTCAACGGGCTTCTCTAATTCAGTTGTGGCTGAGGTAATTCCTTTCCCACCCCCTCAGCACTGCTGTGACTGTGTAGGCAGTGTGTAATCTTTAGGAAATGCTGGCAGCTGAGTAACAGCCCATGCAGCAGCAGTGCCTGGTGCTGGAAGTGCAGGCAAAACCTGCATGAGAGCAGGAGGTGGCTGGCAGAATTGCTCTGTTCCCCTGAGAATAATTTCTTACTCCTGCTTCCCATAAGTTACAGCTAACAACAAGCATAAGGGATCAATATTACTTATGACTTCCAGCTTCTATAGTGGTGCATATTGCCTTCCCACTGAATAAAGTGGGCAATGTATTAGCATACAGCTTCAGTGTTGCCAAGCTTCATATATGGTCCAATTCCAGCAGTGGACAAAACACACATAGGATGCTTACACAGGCTAAGTGAACACAGAAATCAGATGTACTCATTAACAGTACATCCCGACTTCACAGCTGAAAGCAGCCATTCCCATAGTGACAAGGAGAGAGCAACTGGGAACTGGTATTCAGTCCCACATTCACATGAGGCTGCTCCTGACTCCTTCTGTGGACCTTGGTGCAAGCTCCCTCCCTCCCTTTCTCCCTTTCTCTCCTATAGAAAAGAAAGCCTGCTGCTTCAGTAACTCAAAGGAGCTCAATCAAATGGTGCAGATTTATATGTTGGAAAAATTAAAGGCCTGGTAAAAGGAGAAGAAATACTAATAAAAGCTTAACAGCTTTCCACTGCTCTCGGAGCAAAGCCAGCTGCTCAATTAGAAATTAACATTTGTACCTACAGAGCATCTTTGTCAGGCAGTCAGCTGAAAACAAGAAATACTTCTGACTGTGCTATTTTAGCTGCAAAACACAACTCCGCTCACCTGGCTGCTCTCAACATTTCCCTATGATTCATTTTCCTCAGTTTTTGTTTTATCTGCTTGTGGGTGTTTCATTTTATTTTGGAGCATCACAAATGCGATCTGTCACTGACAATCCGTTAATGATTAATTTGCTGCTCCAATGTTTTGACAAGGTAATGACAAAAATAAGATGTGCTTTCTGACAGAAGTCATGCCACACATGGCATCCCAGCAGATGTACATACAAAATAATAATCCTACCATACAGAGTAGTAGGTATTACGCTCATTGCACAAACAGTGCTATGCTAGTTCATTCTGATGAATAAGGTCACAGAATCATAGTATCACAGAATGGCCTGGGTTGAAAAGGACCACAATGATCATCCAGTTTCAACCCCCTGCTATGTGCAGGGTTGCCAACCACCAGACCAGGCTGCCCAGAGCCACATCCAGCCTGGCCTTGAATGCCTCCAGGGATGGGGCATCCACAGGCCTGGACACAATACTCCAGATGGGGCCTCACAAGAGCTGAGTAGAGGGGTCAGGTGGTTTTCATTTGTAACAGCTACAGGCAGGATTTGTGCATTGAAAGTATGTAGCGCAACTTGTGCCTGACTCTTAACTCTGTTATTTTTTATTGAGGCTTTGTAGAGCTTCAGCACAGAAAGTACGTAAAAGTTTGTACATGCCGTTGTGTGCTGTACAGAGCATCCTAAGGCAGACCACAGGGAATATTTCTAAATGGCAAAGCTATGGAATAAATTATCCTATGCATTATTTTCTTTTCGCATTTGGTCTAGCTGATATCTCAGGGAGAGGCCAAACCTGACTAGAAAACAACCCCTTGCTTCTTGTCTTCAGATTTCTGCTCAGAGTGTAATTATGAACAAAATGACACTGCACATTGTGCAACTCTGAGTGTGAATTCCTAAATGCTATGGGTTTCTTGCTTGATCTCCCTTATTTTATTCTATCAGCTGTGCTACAAGGGATTGGAGAAACTGTGGTTCCATAGCACCTGCACTCTTATATGGAGCACTGAGATTCTGGAGACTTGCTGGACACGCTTAGTGAAAACAGAAAGAAAAAAAATGTGGAGAATATGAAAGAGAGTCTGAAATGCAGCTGGAATGACACAGCATCTTCACACTCCACAGCACTACAGAGAGTGTTGTCATGGGAACGTGTGTAATGAATATTTCCCTCATTTCCCTAAGTCTGTACCTTCCTTGTACTTTCCTCTTCTTTTTTTTCCCCCCCATTGGCAAAAATGCCTGAATGAATGATGCTTACAAATTTGTCTGGTTGTACAGCTGCTCTGTGTGGAGTGAGACTAAGCAAGTCAGGGGTTTTTAGCTTGAAAAATGAATGTCTGGGATGAATAGGGAAGTAAAATCATGCCTGAAAAAACAGGAGGAGCATGGAGAAAGTAGGAAGGGAGACCGTGCTCACTGTTTCTCATACTCTAAAAATTAGTAGGGATGCAATGGAATTATGAGGCTTTGAGTTTGAAACAAACAAAAGATATATTTTCGTACCGATTATTAAAGTCACCGTCACAGCATGCTGTTGAGGCCAAAGGTGTAAATCTGAAGAGGGATTAAACAAGTCTCAAAATCAATGCAGACCTGTTGTTCCTTGGTGGTTCTAATTCTGTAATTCATCTCTGGCTCAGCAGCTCCATAACCAATTTCTGCATGAAACTGCAAGGATACATCATGGGACAAGAAGTGGCATAAATCATGCCCTCTTCTTACACACCTTTCTGAAGGATCCCCTTTTGGTGTCTGGCCTAAGTGGACCTTTCATCAGACAAATCAGGGCAGTTCCCCTTACAAGAATAGGGTACAACAAAACAAACTGTAAACACATCCTGCCAGGAACACAAAGGATCCTGGGACACAAAAAATCCTAGAACACCATTGTTTTTATTTCTCTGTTGCTTCATGACAACATCGTCTTATGATGGAATAGTTCAAAATGGCCTTCCAGACCCATTTACACTGGCATCAGTCACTTTGGACTTTAATTCATTTAGTCTTTCTTAGAATATGTGGGACTGACTTTGGCACCTTCCTACAAACAAAAACATCTAGCCATGCTTAAAAGTGAATCTTCACCAGGTAAAGTTAATATTCTCTAACTTTACTAAACAATATGCAACATCTTTGGGAAAGCACGCTGCTACTTAATTGGCAGCAATAAAAAGAGCAGACAAAATATACCAATTTGGAAACCTCAGCTGGTCTCATACGTGGGCAGTCTGTTTCTTGGTAGCTTTTAGTACTGATAGATCTCACAGTTCTCACAGTGGTACACGAACATTACTCAAAGTCAAGCCACTTACTTCAGTGCTTCATTGCACACATTTAACGCAAATGCACAGTTTGGAAAAGTCAAACTGTGCAGCTTAAAAATTTCCCAGCTTCTTGTGGAACCACTTTTCTAAGAAACATAGAAAGGAGTGTCTACTCTCCTCTCATTTAGCAATTCTCTTACCAGCACCTTCCAATGCATCAGAAAAGTGGAATACAGAATAGACTGCTGAGCCATATGTAAAAATTCCTGTGGGACTTAAACATCTTTAGTTCATTGATGAACAGATGATACAATCAACTGGCATCAGATATCAAACACTTCCAGCAGCCCCTGAAGCATATACACATTCGCAGATGCCAAAAAGTTTATGCTGAAAAGGGCAAGTTAGCCAAGAACAGCACTCTTAATTTTTTCTTGTAATGATATCATTAAGTCATAAGGGTTGGCACAATATCAATTCGTTATTCATTGTTGCAGTATCTTGTAAAAATCTCTGATCAACCTTCTCCCAGACAGAGCATTCATGCGCAGTTTCATCTTGCCTTATTCTGTCTAGAGTTGCCCCATGAACAAGGAGTTCTCTAAGAAGTGGGTCAAGGCACTCTGAAATATTCTGGCTTCGGAATATTTGCACTTCTCAAAGTAGAACATTTCCAGATGCCTTGAAATCCATAGGACTACAACCTCCAAGTCAGCACTTATTTGTTCCTCCTTCAGGGACCATCAAATCTGGTTGGCTTCCAAAATAAGCCCCAGTACGGGGGTGGGCACAAAGCTTAATGTTTCCCCTCTCAAAAAGTAAAAAGGTGGCCTTGCTGATAAAGCCAAGACATCTGTATTCAGCATGACTTAATTCTGCCATCTAATACAGGACTCAGAGGATTGCTCACTATTTATTATTATTTTGTGTTACACAGATGGAAGTGATGTCTAAAACGCACTGGTTCCAAACACAGAAAAGATTCAGGCCTTTCAACACCAAGTATGCAATTTCGAAAGATATGACTTGTTCTCCATCTGATACTAACTAAGAGAGCTTTATGTTCAGTATATTGTCCAAACAATTATCTGTAACTAATTCCGATCCATAATGTGGGGTCACCTCTCCCTTACCTTTCAATGACCCTATAACAGCACTAGCTTTGATGATGACTTACAAAGCAAAAGATTGTAAGCCTGTTTCTCCTTTAAGTCTTCCTTTTCTATTCCGTCCATTAACATCAGAATATCTTCTTTCATTTGACTCACAGGGCCTGCAAATTTAGCAGTTCAAAGCCTGTAGTGATAGTGATGCTGTCCTTGAAATTATCCAGGTAAGCAGTAAAAAAGTCAGTATAGTCAAATTAATTGAAACCTTATTACACATTCCATGCTTTAAAATGAGAAACAAAACTCTGTGGACTGATTAGCTCAAGTTAAGGTGCCTGGGCAGGTGCTTTACACTGTGACTCCTTCAACATTATGGTATTTCCATATTAACCATATGATTAATATAATGGATTAGGGTGAATGTACCTGGATTTCTGATTTCAGTGGGTGATAATCCAGTATACATTTATAATGTGCTCATGGCTGCAGTATCTCTGCAGATGCCATTGTCCCCGTGCCTGCACACATAGATCTGTCCCTACAATGAAGGCTGACATCAGGCAGATGCATCAATTACAAGACAAACCCAGGTATGAACCACTGAATTTTAGTAGGTTTGAAGAATACACTATCTCTTAGCCTAGCACAGAATGTAGCCAGCATGGCACTTCTGCAGGTCAAGCACCCAGACACACAGAAGTAACATTGCCCACACAAGCACAAAAACTAGTTCCTCTAGAAAAGTACTGCTAAGCCTCTCTGCATCTATACAAGCCTCCTGCCAGTCCTCAAAGCCCATGAGCACTTGGCTACTGGCAATGACAATTTCAGGGCTGAAATTACAGCACTTACTGAAATGACAGGAGAGTTCTGGAAGTGCTGCCCAAGGCAGGAGCAGAGAACACAAAGAGCTGTGGAGAAGCATCTGAACGAGTGTGTATGTGTGCTGGCCTTATGTGAAATATAAGGTTTCCCAGTGGAAACTTTCACCCTGTGGCTGGCTGCTGGAAGCTGCTACCTGAACCATGTTATGGGTGAATTGCTAAGACCAGCAATGTTGTGCCTACACATGACTGGGGAGCACTTCTTATGCAGTGTCATATTTAGGTCCCACAATGCTAACGAAGTGTTCATGTGGGATATTTATAGCACAGAAGAAAGACTTACTGGTAGAAAGTGCCGGTCCTTTATCGCTTGCCTCTTTTGACTGCAGACTGCAGGGAAGGGAGGAAAGGGAGGAGCCACCACAGAGATGGGCCCTTGGACTTTTTGCTCTCTGTTATCAACTCGGCTTCGATGTTCTGTTTCGGAGGAGAACAAAGAGAGAGGAGGAGAACAATGAGTTTTTCAGAGCATTAAAAACATAAACATTTCTACTAACTGTGCAACAGAGCTATGGAAAGGACATGGAGCTGAAGTTCCTTCTCTTCTCCAGTGAACACTAATGATGATCCTCAACGAAGATGAAGGGGAGAAGCACTTACTGGACTCCCAGTCCCTTGAACAGCAGTGCCTATACACCCAGCATTACAGAATCACACAGAATGACAGAATCACAGGGACTGGAAAGGACCCCTGAGATCACCTAGTCCAACTCTATGCTAAAGCAGGTTCCCTACAGTAGGTTGCAAAGAAAAGTATCCGGGCAGGTTTGGAATATCTCCAGAGAAGGAGACTCCACAACCTCACTGAGCAGCCTGTTTCAGGTCTCTGTCACCCTCACAGTAAAGAAGTTCTTCCTCATTTTTTGTATGGAACTTCCTACATTCCAATTTGTGCCTCTGGCCCCTCATTCTGTTGCTGGGCACTTCTGAAAAGAGCCTGGCTCCATACACTTGATTCCCACCCTTTAGATATTTACAAGCATGGATAAGATTCCCCCTCAGTCTTCTCCAGGCAGAACAAACCCAGATCTCTCAGCCCTTCCTCACAAGGGAGATGCTTCAGGACCCTCATCATCTTTGAGGCCTCTGCTGGACTCTCTCCAAAAGTTCCCTGTCTTTCTTGAACTGAAAGCACAGAATAGGACACAGTGCTCCAGACGTGGCCTCACCAGAGCAGAGTAGAGGGGGAGGATCATGTTCCTTGACCTGCAGGGCACTCTCTTTTTAATGCATCCCAGGACACCACTGGCTTTCATGGTTGTGAGAGCACACCGCTTGCTTGTCTTCACCCTGTTGTCCACCAGATACCCAGGTCCTTCTCTGCAGAGTTTGTTTTCAGCATGTCAGCCCCTAACCTGTACCGACGCATGTGGTTATTCTTCCCCAGGTTTAGTACTCTGTACTTGCCTGTGTGAGTCTCCTGAAGTTCCTATCTCTCCAACTCTCCAGCCAATCCATGTGTCGCTGAATGACAGCACAGCTTTCTGGTGTGTCAGTCACACCATCACTCCTCCCAGCTTTGTACCATCAGCAAACTTGCTGAGAGTGAAGTCTATCCTGTCATCTGGGTCACCGATGAAGATGTTGAATGAGATCAGGCCCTGTACCAATCCCTGGGGAACACCAGGCCTCCAGCTAGACTCTGTGCCACTGATCACAACCCTCTGAGTTTTGCCAGTCAGTCAGTTCTCAATCCACCTGACCGTTGATTTACCTGTTCCACGCTTCCTAAGTTTACTTACTGGGATGTTATGGGAGGAAGTGTCAAAAACCTAGCTGAAGTCAAGGTGGACAGCACCACTGCTCTCTCCTCTCCTACCCAGCCAGTCGTGTCATAGAACGCTACCAGTTTGGTCAAGCATGATTTCCCTTTGGTGAATCCATGCTGACTACTCCTAATAACTTTATTTTCTTCTACTTGCTTTGAGATTATGACCTGAATACGGTGTTCCATCATCTTTTCAGGAATGAAGGTGAGGATGACTGCCCTGTATTTTCCCGGCTTGTCCTTCTTGCTCTTTTTGAAGGCTGCAGTGACACTGCCTTTCCTCCAGTCCTCAGGAACCTCTGCCATTCTCCATGACCTTTCAAAGATGAAAAGAGAGCAGCCTGGCAATCACTTCTGTAAGCTCCCTCAGCACACATGGCTACGACACATGGTATTCCATCTGGGGCCCATGAACTCTTGTGTATCAAGTTTGCTTAGTCCATCTCTGACCAGACTCTCTTTGACCAAGGAGAAGTCCTTCTTTCCCCAGACTCTCACCTCCAGGGTCTGGGTTTCCCAAGGAGCAGCCTTAGCAGTAAATATTGAAGTAAAGAAGGTGTTCAGTAACTGCCTTCTCAGTGTCCTTTATTACCATGGCTCCTACCTCATTCAGCAGTGAGTCCAAGTTTTCTGTAGTCTTTCTTCCTTTCGCTACTGACGTACTTAAAGAAGCCTTTCTTGTTGTTCTTGACCTTCCTTGTCTTAAGTCTTCATCGTTGCATCCAGACAACGTTCCTACACTCCTCCCATATCCCATGTCCATATTCTGTAGATTTTCTTTTTCCATGAGATTTTCCATGAGCTCCTGGCTCATCCATGTGCATCTCCTAACACCACTGCCTGATTTCTTACTCTTAGGGATGCACCTGTCTTGAGCTTGGAAGCTGAATTCACCCTGAAAGAACTTTATACCTTTAATTTCAAGTGATGAATGAGCTGACTTCTAAGTGCTAGGGATGCAATGCCTGATTCCCAGTGAGAACCTGCAGCTCCTATTGCCTTGTAGGGACACATGAACATCTGCATTCTAACCCTAGAAAATATACCTTTCTGAGGGGAAAGAAGGAACCATAGCCTCAGGTGGTTCTTCTTTCCCTGTCTTCACATCATGCAGCAGTTCTATGGCCCAGTATGGAGGGGTCCATTCTGAAAAAGTCACAATCGCTCTATTCCTGGCCCAGAGAAGTCTTCTTCCATCATGGGCTTACAATATCCATCCTTTTTCCAACATCAGTTCCAAGTCTCTGAGATTTTCCATGTGAATGGGAGAATGCCTATGGATTTCCTAACTCTAATTTTAGCTGAAAGTTAGGTGAAAGGTAATTAGTGTTTGCATAGAGTGCTGCTGGAAGGGGATGATGTATTCATCTCATGCATATAACCATGGTCCAGCCAACCGTAGCTGGTTTCCTGATCTAACGTTTAGTTAGAATTATTCCTGTTTAAATAAAGAAATTGCGAAATTCTAATGGAAGAAATAGAACAGAGACAATAAACATATTTAGGTTAAATTTCAGATTACATTTTCATCCCAGTAAGTGTAATTATTTAGAAAATAAAACCAAGCAGCATATGAAAAGCTGCCTGCTAAACCTGCACATCTGCCTTAGACATGCAGGATGGGCAGCTGCTCAAAGTGCTGCTTAAAAGCAAAGAGGCATTTTTGGCCACTGCCTTCCCACCAATGTCAAGCTTTCTGCTGCCCACCAGATGGCAGGCAGAGATCAGTCTGCTGCTGGGACGACTGCAAAGCTGAGCTGCTGCGCAGAGGAAACCTCACTTGTGTTCTATTTGAGCACTGCAGTCCTGCTTTATTGCTCTTTGCAGTGCTATGAAGATATGCTGCACCTCCAAGATGGTCCAGAGCAAAACTCTGTAGAAAGGCTCATGTGTGAGAATTAACTGAAACATTTAATCCAGCTAACAGATGCTCCATAGATCCCAGTAATTATTATTATAACCCAATAACAACAAAACATGGGCAAGGCAATGATAGATGCTGGTGCAAAACATTTCCAAAGAGGGAACCTGCAGAAGAACATTTTAAAGGTGACCTGCATGGATTTTCTCCTTTCTTATGTCACAGAAGAAAGGTACAGATGTCTGCCTCCAGTTGGGAATTTTCCCTCAGTTAGACAGCAAGAGGAAGCCAGCCTTTGCCCATCTTTTGCCTTCCACTGGTTTCACTCAGCAAAACCCCTGTATGGCAGGGATTCCCTTCCCTTCCCATAGGCGCTCAGCTTCCACCCAGAAAGGATGCAGCCCTCCTCCAGGCTTACAAGCCCCAGGCAGGCAGCTCAGATTCTGTGAAGCCTCTCTAGTATCACTGGACTCCAGGTTTAGCCCCTGGAAAGTTAAATCTTATCTGTCCTGGGACACTGTTTAGCATGTGGTTAGGAAGAGATATGTGGCCCTGTTAAAACACTCAGTTCCTCCATCCTTTGTCAGTGAACCAAGTAATTCATACTTGCAATGCAGAAATATTTATTTTAACAGAATGCAAGAATGTAAAATGGAAGAGTAAAAAGTTCATTTCAGAACTCCTCCAGTAATCATAAACAAGCCAAAGAGGATATGAGCCTTCTGTAAGTGCCAAGACGTCTTCACCCTAGTTCTCAACCCCAGTGCTGTATTCCCAGAGAAGCATGGTGCTTGAGCCTCTCCATGCATGCATGCAGCAATACCTACCTCTGCGCAGGGCTCGCAGGTGCTGCTTAGCGTGGTGGTGCAGCTCCTCCACACACGGAGGTCTGGTGGAGGGGAGGAAGATATTTCTTTGCTGATGCCAAGGTGCCCGGTAATAGACACTCAGTTTGCTCTCTGCATCCAGGTTGGAGACGGCTGTAGCAAAAGAGAAGAGCCCCAGGTAAGACTCACAGCTCTGAAGGCATCAGTCTAGTTGAAAAGTAAAAGGTTTCACTTGGAACAGCAGTGCCAAGAATGAGCACTGAGGATGTTATGACAGCCCTTATCCCACCAAGCAGCAGCGATTCTTAGCTTCTCCATGTTGCTGTACCACATTATGCCACTTAGCATTTAGATAATGGGAGCAAGCAGGTGTGATGATACAATACAGATGCTGAATGTACGCACTAATTGGCTAATAATTCTATAGATGCCAAAATGAAAATGCAAAGAGGCCATACGACATTCCCACAGTGACACTTAGAGCAAAGGCAGCAAGAAGCCTACATCTCCAGTCTACCCTCTCCCCCTGCCCTATACTCTGCCACTACATCTGTTACACACAGCTAACTCCTGACACGGGTTGCTAGCTCACTGCCCTCCCATGCATAACGCCCAAGATTAACTGCCCATCCTGCTGAGTGCCGGTAGCTGTCACCTATCAGAAGGGGTTCCTCTAATGCACATGGACTTCTGAGGGACAGGAAAACTTCAGTTCATCTAGCAAAATCTCCTAACTGTCTCTGAAAGTTACATGAAAACACTTCAGGTTTGAGAGGCTTCCTCAAGAGTGACAGAACTTGGAGGAGATGTGCCTAACTCCAGTGCATTCAGCATCCCAAGGACAGGTAAGGAGAGATGTGAGGGATGCCCTTCCTGGTCACTGCACTTCTCTTGGGGAGTGAGTAGGTGAGTGTTTCACTGTTACTAGCTGATTTTACATTTCCTTTGCCCCTTGAGGGTGAGGAAGCACTATTCCTATTTTAGAGACAAGGTACTGAGACACAAAGGGATTTGCTCCTAACCCACTTAGGAACCACATGACCTCCATGGGAAATTCATCTTGGGACAAGAACTGGTAAGTACAAGTAATAGCACCCCACCCATTACATCTATCACTCAGGGTATGTGATATTCATGATCACAAATTGCACCCTGGAGGCTAATGAAACAGCAGACACAAGCAGTTCCTTCCTATCTCCAGAAAAAGTCTGTCTAGACGACAGCTCTCGTAGTTGTCTGTGACAGAGCTAAATAAGTGAGCAGAAAGTTTTACCTACTTAAGAGCTGTTCAGACATTTCATTAGAATAGAATATATTTCACTGCAATATTTAGCTTGCAGAAAGCTCTTCTGGTTTCGGCAGCAATGTTTTACAAGTAAGATTGAGTGGGAGTTGGATTAACATACTCTGTGTGAGACTTAAAGATGAAACCAAGCTAACACAATCCCACTACATGCTCACTGTGGTAGACAGGCACTGCTGTATACAGAAAAAGCAGCATGACCTCCTGGCCACCCGAGTCTCCACAAGCAGACAAACCTGGCAGAGCTGTACCACAATGAAAATGATGAACAAATACATTGCTTGTTTCCAAACAGTACAATCATAGTATCATTAAGGCTGGGGAAAAACCTCTAAGATCACCTAGTCCAGTTGTCTACCAATACTGCCCAGTAACCCATGTCCCTAAGTATCACATCTACATGTTTCACCTCCAGGGACGGTGACACCACCACCTCCCTGGGCAGCCTGTTCTAGTGCCTGACCATTCTTTTGGTGAAGTTGTTTTTTCCTAATATCCAATCTGAAAAGGGCAGCCAGTGAAGTCCAGCACCCTGTGCCACAGCCTCAGAATCCATACATCTGTGTGCCTCCTTCTCCTGCAGGAACTCTGACTCACTCTGACAGGGGAATATGCCCCACTGACACCAACACAGCAGAAATATTGTATAATATGCACTGAACCGAACGGCCCTTTAAAATATTGAAAAGCTGGAGTGGATTTTCTAGGCAGATCAGAACAGAAACTTAAAAGAGCTGGCAAAGATGCTGTGAGGGGATGAATGGCCTCTGCCTGTGGTGCAGGGGCAGGAAGAAGTGCTGGGTACTGCAGAGGACAATGTTGGCCCTGCGACAAACAAAAACAAACCCATAAAATGCAGTCAGGCTGGATGCTGGAGGACACATCCCAGCCTCAGAGCAGTGAAGCTCTGTAACCATCTCTCAGCAAGGGGCAGGAGAGGGAAAAGCCTCCCAGCAAGTGATAGTGATCACTCCTGAGGGAGGCTAAATATGACCTCCTGCCAAAAGCAGGCCAGTTTCCTCTTCACCCTTTCTGACTGTTATTCCTGTGCTCTTGCACAGGTACCCAGACTGGCCCTGCTGCCTGGGCATAGGCCCCAGGCATTACTGCCAGGCAATGGAGTGGGCTGTGGGCTACCAAGGCCACCGGACATCTTACTCAGGGCACAGGGCTAGGTCTCTTGTCTCCGTTCTGTAAAATGGGGATAAAGTATCTCCTTCAGCAAGCACTTCCTCTCTCCTGGTGATTTACACTGTAGGCTGTCTATATAAGGCCTAGCTTGCGTGCACCTCTAGCCCCTGAGCATTATCACAATAGGCATAGTAAATAAAGTGACACAGAAAGCGTAAAACCACAGCCTTTAAATTATTAACAGCTGGACACCAGAGTGAATGAGCAAAGAATCCTGCAGAGACTCAGGAAAAGCAGCATTTCAGCCATCAAATGAAGATTGTTAATATATTTTTAGTGTGCGCTTTGATCAATTTAGAATATACAAGTGAATCATATAAACTATCACGTTCATTTCATTCTCGAGCTAAAGTAATTGTTTTTTTGTCTTGTGGGATGGCAAAATGACAAGAGACCGTTTAAATGGATTCTCCATTACATTTTGTGGATCCATTAATGTTGGCTGGTTTCCTGACAACCAATGTCAAACAGACATACACTAATGGCTGCTCTCATGAGAAGATTTTCACCGATTCCCAAATAGCTGGTTTATCAACGTTGATCATATTTATCAGTTTTAAACTCTTCTTGTCCTTACATCCTCTTGTTCGCTCTCCCTCCCTCCTCTAGCTAAGCAAACAGAATCCTGCTGCAGCAGAACTGCACGTGGATGCACGGCTTCAGTGCACTCAGGCGTGGTTGTTCTAATAATAACACCACAAAGGCCAAGCAAGAAAGATTTCTGCTCCATTTATTTCATAGATTCAGGGGTTCCCCTCCCAACTCCGTCTGCTTCTCTAGACACTCACCTTCCCCTCACCCCAGCTCCTTCTGCTTCTCAACTTACTTTTTCTTTATTATAGTTGTCATTAGGTGCCAAGTTATAAAAAAGAAAAGAAAAAAAAAAAAAAAAAAAAAAGAGAGAGAATTTCCTGGTTCAAAGAAAACACAATTTGGTGATAGGTGTGAAAAAAAGGAAGAGCCTGAAGTGGATTTCAGTAGAGAATGAGGACATGTCCTATGCGCTCAGGGACAGACTGCCCAGAGCCACCACACCACAAACCCCCGCACAAGTAAAGACAAACCAGTGGTTGTCACATTCTCAACAAAGTACTTTAGTTGCAGAAGGAAAAAAACACAATCAAAATGAATAAAATCAAGGAATAAGTAGCAGTAGAGTAGCAGCAGGATGCTCTTGAAGGTGGATAGTTGCACCTAGCCAGGTGCTAGCTGGGAAGCCCTTCTCCAGTACAGAGGTGGCTCACCTGCCATGTTAGCAAACACTACATTTTCCAGTCACTTAAGGTAAAAAAAGGTGACTAGTTTTTTCATTCATTATAAGAAACCTTTGCATAAACAGGCCTAAGACAGTTGCAGCAGTGGCAGTAGGGTTCATCCTAATCAAACTCTTCCATACTGGCTGCACAGGTTGTCAGTGAGCTGCTGACTTCTGAGTCTGTGTGCAAAGCATGCAAGAAAATGAATTCTGAACAAGACTGGTTCATCTCAAATACTAGATAATCTAGCAACACATCCAACTCCATCATGCATATTAGTGCATAAATGTTTCATTGAGGCAAGTGCTGAGTCTGATGTGAATTTTATTTATAGCTCTACATGTCTCGAATGCATATTCCCCCAAGTACTTCTTGTGTCTCTGCTACAAAATCCAGGGGGTTTAAGCCTGTAAGGCTGACAAGAACCTACAACCACTTCTTTGCTGCACATGTCCCACATTCCATGCAATGTATCAGCAAGCTCAGCACTTTCCATGTGGCTCCCTCTTTGTCTACTGCACCAGTGTGCCTGGGCTTACTGGCAGGGACCAGTGCCTGGAAGGACAGAGACCGGAGCACCTCTGAAGTGGGATAATCTGTTTTTTACACCCATGCATGCACCCAAATATCTCCCCTGGTCTTTTCCTACTTGCTAACTCAGACCTCAGCCCCTGGAGCTGCAGATAGCTATTTGGATCAGCCCTCTTCCCATCACATCTTTATTAAGGATTCAGAAATGCCTGTGCGAAGGGGCTTCTGCTCCTTGCAGATAAGGCTCCTGACTCTAGCATTTCAGCCTCCCAACTGAGCAACACCACTTTACTGTAACTCCAGGATCTATACACACATGCATGTGCATGCACACAATGCCTCTCACACCTCTGGAGTCAGAAATGCATCCTAACAGCTTTGGCTCAGTTCACCCCAGTGAGAACAGGATGCCATCCTCTTTCCCCACAAGAAGGAAGCAATGATTTCTGTCCATGTTGGTGTGAAGCAGTGCTTGACAGTGATGGCTTTTTCCTTTGAAGTCCTTGTACTGGGAGTGACATGAGGTGATGGGAATGAGGCAGATGCTTGGCACCATGGGGACTGTGTAGGACCCTGCCCTATTCTTCTGTCCCTGAACAGACTGGTGCGTGGTTCAGCAGCACCAAGGCAAAGGAGAGCCAAGGCAGGTTGCACCAGAGCCTGGACAGGGCTTCTTAAACACGCTTCTCTCAGAAGATTAGAGACAACCAACACACTGAAACAAAAAATCGCATGCCAGAGCCCCTGCCTCCTCTTCTTCACCACTCCTGTGATCTTTGGGGTTTGTTCAGTGTCAGGATAGGATCCTCTCTATCCACTCTTACATCATTCTCACCTTCCTGGTGTGTGTGCCCTGACATTCCCAGAGGCACTATTCAGTGAAGGTGTTTCCCTTCCAGTGTTCCCAGTGCCCACTACCTACTGGACTGATCCCCATTTTTAGAGAGTCTGCTTCTAGACTACTTCTCAAAGCTGGCACAGCTGTATCTACGTGGGCCATATCTGCCCGTGAAAGCAGGAGGGGAGACACAACAATGCAAGATAAGCCTTGGCTACAAGTGGGCAACAACAGGAGCACAGTTGTTATTCTGTTCTACACTCATGGATGGACAATTTGCAAATTTTTCGAACTCAGGCAGAAAGGCACTGACAGCAGAAACTGCTAAGAAAGACCATGATCTTTTACACTTTTTGTTTTACTTCTTGCCAGTACTTTGAAACACCGCACGTTTCGACCACAATTTCTTAGTGCATCACTGTGACATTTCTCTGCCTCCAATTATCCCATACATATGGAAATGACAGCTACTCAGGAGGAAAAAAAGGACAAGTGGACAAAATCCCATCCGTCTTCAGTGTTCAATTATCTGGGAAGATGAAAACATTGGAAAGCATATGATTTAGATGTCACTTTCATGTGCAGATCCCTGAATTTTGCATTTACCTGGTATTCGGTTAACTGGCACAATAAACAGACACGATTCAAGAGGGCTGGGAAGTCTGCGATTCTTATACGCGTAAGAAGATTATACCGTTCAGCAATATGCACTTATGTGCAGAGTGCCACATGCTAATCCCATTCTTGGCTTTGCTGCCTTCAATCACTGTTGGCAGTGTTTGAACATATTTTTAACTGCTTTCCCTAACTGTCAAATAAGTTACAGTGGCCAGACTGGGACTTGTTATTTCAAAGTCTTTCAAAGCTGTCACTGCAGGATAGACAGTAACCTCACAGAAATGCACAGTATTTTTTATGTTTAAGGCTTAATTCCTGTGTAGCTTCTCTAGCCTGTGGTTTCTTCCTCTCCTTTTATTCCTGTTCTCTAGTCTGTGCTTTCCACTGCCTCCAAGAGTGGCTGGGAGAGAAACAGCTTTGTGCTCTCAGCTACAAAACAAGAGCAAATGTAGTCACAGACAGAAGGTTTCTGTTGGGGGTTTTGTTAATAGAGTTGCTTTTCTCACCCATAAGCCAGACCGGAGAGATGAATGGCATTTTTATTCTAGGTGCACGTGTCTCCTTATTAGACATCTCCATGAATATGTGCAATTGTGCATATGCCCCTACCCCATTCACACCAGACTCTGCACCAATAAAATCCCCCCAGTGCACATCCCATCTAATGCAGAGTGACAGCAAGGAGGGAGTGCAACACACTTATCTATTAATAAACAACTGAAACGTTCAATAATATATGCGTAGCCATGGTCCCTGTTCTGCCACAGCAGCAGAAAGTCCATCAGGGAAAGCAGGTTAGTAAGTGAGAAACAAATCTACTAATCTGGTCTGGCTCTATTCCCAGGTCAGCTAAAGACTTATGACTAGACAAAAGTTTTCTCAGTTGTGCACTTGTATGCATGAAATTAAACATTTAACTGAGTTCTACTTCTTCAGAGACCATGACCCAGCTGGTCACTCATGCCGCAGCTGAGTGGTTCTACCAGAGGGCTGAAGATTGAAGTAAAAGGCAGCATCAGAGCTGCCTGCAGAAGAATGGTACATACGGCAGACAGCACCTGAGTCCTGCTAGTTTGAGGTTGCTGGATCTAATAGTGAGGCTGGCATGCTGGCAGTAAGGGTGATACATCAGACATGCGCATGCACACATATATGTGTTTGTGTATACACACATCACAGCATGTAACTAAAATCTCCAGACCTCTCTCAATCCCAAGTTCTTCATTAGCTGAAAGCACTTCTTTCAGTCTGGAGTTCTTTCAGCACTTTTCAACACAGATCTCTTCACGTTGACCCTTCTCATTACTCCCACTCTCAATGACATGCAGTAAGATAGTCTCTTGTCTCCAGCAGTGCAGTGCATGTTCTCTACAATACGCTCAGCAAGCATATTTAGACATCCTTTCCAATTCTCTCTCACAGCTCTGCTATTTTTCTCCTATACTGACTCATCTCAGATCACTACTAGGTTTGTTCTAGTTGCTCCAGAGGTCACCATCTTGCTCTCCCCTTTAAAACACAGAAGTGTGCAGCTCACTGTGATGTTGCTCTCAGATCAGACACCTGGATTCCAAATGCACTCAAGAACAAAGCTTTACAAAATTCATTTACTATCCTATCTTCTTTGGTTAAAGTTTACCTTCAAGATCTTGTGAAAAAACGCGCTCATGCTACCCAGATATTTTTATGTGAAGTACTGCACACACATTTTTGTCATAGGATAGCGTTTCAGAGTAATTTTAATGTATTTTGCCTATTTCTCCTACTCAAAACATTCAATCCCCCTGCATACTTCTATCTGAATATTTCTATCAGAAGTGGCCCCTTTCCCGTGCTAACCTTTTGTGTCTCCACCAAGAATTCTCCTTTCAAGAGTAGAGGCTAGTGCATCAGAGCCCCTGTCTCCATGTCAGCATCCACAACACAATTCCTACTGTAAAACACTAGGAGCCTTGAAAAAGCACAGAGGAAGATGACACTTGACATAGAATATGCTGTGTTTAGCATATTGGAAGATAAGATTCAGATGACTTATTTGAAGAACAGCAAATATATTTCCGTTTTCCTTGAAATCTTCATAAACTACAGTCTTCCATCAAAGCTCTATGAGTTAGTTTCCATCAATCTTCTCCATTTGGCTCAGGAGTGTAATATACCATCAATTACACCAACAGTGCAATGATACACACACCTGTCTCTTGGACAGTCGATTAAGGACATCAACTTATTCTACACAGGGCATCAAATGGCCATCAGCAGCTGACAGCATTTTGTTTACTACTGACACACACTTCGTTCAAGATGATAACCTAGAAGGAAAAGAGCCCTACGGCCGTACTGTTTCATATTCCTAGTCCCTGATGTGCTTTCCTACAGGTCATGATCAAGTCACCTGTCTGGAAGGGCAACATACTCACTATAGAAGAAAAACAGAAAGAAACGTGAACGGCAAAGCCAAACCAAAGACAAGTTCAGCCTGGAGAAGAAAAGGCTCTGGGGAGACCTGATAGTGGCCTTTCAGTATCTTAAGCAGGGCTGTAAGAAAGAAGGGGAAAGACTCTTCAGCAGGGTCTGCTGTGAAAAGGACAAAGGGAAAAGTTTTAAAACGGAAAGAGGGGAGATTTAGACTGGATATAAGGAAGAGGTTTCTTACAGTAAGGGTTGTGAAGCACTGGCACAAGTCACCCAGAGAGGTGGTAGAAGCCCCATTCTTGGAAACACTCAAAGTCAGACTGGATGGGGCTCTGAGCACCTTAATGTGTCTGTAAGTATACCTGTTCATTGCAGGGCAGTTGGACTAGATGGCCTATAAAAGTCACTTCCAAATCACAAGATTCTATGAATACTGTCATGAGTTACATTTTGTATCTACTGTAAAAGTACTGGGGATTTTTTTTTCTGTGAATGTTTCCCCTATTACTATTTTTAAAGGTTCCTGAGACCTCATTTATTGTATGTGAACTCACAACATTCATTATCTGTCCTCCAAAAAAAAAAGCAAAACCGAGCGTCTTTATTATTTGTGAATAATGGTAAAAAACAAAAACAAAGTGCCCTTATTACTTGCGAATAATGCTAACCATCATTAGCAAGGTTTTATTAAGATAAGGAGTTAGAAAACAAGGTCATCCCTGGGTGACAAAGACCTGAGCACATGTTGGAGGTGAGAGGGGCTGCCCTGTAAAGGTTTGCCTGAGAGGGAGGAGAGCAGATTTTCCTCACAGGCATATTTAAGTCTCTTGTCTTCAGCCAATAGCATGGGGAAGCCAGTAACCGAGGTGAGAAGCTGTTCCCAAACCAAAACTAAGACTGAAGACTGGTAACAGCTGACAAGAAGATAGCTGAGGTACTTTTTTGCTTTGCTCTTCTCTGATAAATGCTCACCACACAGCCTTCAAATGTTCGGTTTGGCAGGAGGGGATTGGGGAAGCAATGTCTCTCCCACTTTAAGTGAAGATCAGGCTTGTGACTGTCTGAGGAACCTGTACATCATCAAGTCTCTGGGTCTGGATGAGATATATCCCAGGGTCCGGAGGGAATTAGCTGATGTAGTCACCAAGGCACTCTCAATGATATCTGAAAAGTAATGGCAAGCAGGTGATGACCCTAGGAACTACTGCCCTGTCAGTCTCACCTCTGTGAGATCAAAATCAAGGAGCAGATCCTCCTGGAAGCTATGCTAAGGCACATGGAAGACACGGAGGTGATAAGGGAGAATCAGCAAGGCGCCACCAATGGCAAATCCTGCTTGGCCACCATTATGGCCTTTTATTATGGTGTTACTGCCTCAGTGGACAAGGGAAGAGCCTCTGATGTCATCTATCTGGAATTCAGAAAGGCCTTTTACACGTACCCCACAACATCCTTCTCTCCAAATTGGAAAGACATGGATTCGAAGGGTAAACTGTTCAATGGATGAAGAACTGGCTGTGGGATCAAGTCCAGAGAGTGGCAGTCAATGGCTCAATGTCTGGATGGAGAACAGTGATGAGTGGCATCCCCCATGGTCAGAGTTGGGACCAATACTCTTTAATTTCTTCATCAGTGACACTGATAGTGGGGTTGAGTGCACTCTCAACAAGCTTGCTGATGACACCAAGCTGCACAGGGTGCAGTCGACACATCAGAGACGGGATGCCATTCAAAGGAACTTGACAGGCTTGAGCCCTAGTGAACCTCATGAAGTTCAACGCATCCAAGTGCAAGATCTAGCACCTGGGTTGAGTCAACATCCACTACCAATACAAGATGAGGGATGAAAGGATTGAGTGCAGCCCTGCCAAAAAAGGCCTGGGGATACTGGTGGATGGGAAGCTGGACACGAGTCAGCAGTGTGCTCTCGCAGCCCAGAATGCCAACCATATCTTGTGCTGCATCAAAAGAAGCATGGCCAGCAGGATGAGGGAGGGATCCTGCCCATCTACTCCGTGCTGATGAGACTTCACCTGGAGTACTGCGTTCAGATGTGGAGTCCTCAGTACAGGAGAGAGATAGACCTGTTGGAGAGCATCCAGAGGAGGGCTACAAAAATGATCCATGGAATGGAACAACTCTACTACAAGGACAGGCTGAAAGAGCTGGGGCTGTTCAGCCTGGAGAAAAGAAGACTGAAGATAACCCAGTAGTGGCCTTTCAGTATCTAAAGGGGAGCTATAGGAAAGAAGGAGACACACTCTTTAACAGGATCTATGGTGATAGAACAAGGAGAAATGGTTTCAAGCTTAAAGGGTAGATTTAGGTTAGATATATGGAAAAAGTCTTTCACAGTGAGGGTGGTGAGGCACTGGAACAAGTTGCCCAGAGATGTGGTAGATGCCCCAACCCTGGAGACTTTCAAGGTGAAGCTGGAAGACGACCTGATCTAGCTGTGGACATCTCTGTTCATTGCAGGGGTGCTGGGCTAGATTACCTTTGGAGGTCCCTTCCAATTCTAAGCATTCTATTATTCTTTGATTCTAAGTTCACACAGAAAACGAACAAGCACAGCCCTGCTTCCCATCCGCTGGCACAGCAGGTAGGCTGAGAAATCAAGCTCCCAAAAGTCAGGAACAATAAGCGATATGTTAAGAGCAGAAATGATGGCAAGTATTTCACACTTTTTCCTCTCCATCAGTCTTTTTCAGTATGCTTGGCTAGATGCCCTGAGCACTGCTTAACTGCAAGCTGAGGTAAGCAGCATCAGTGTCTTCCAATTATATTTAGTAAATAATAGGCTACTATAGTGTTCTTCTGAATTACTCACAGGCATCTGGGGGAAGACAGAAAGTCAATCATCTCCAAGGGACTGAGGGCAACTCTTTTTTCTTCCCCAGGGAAATATTCTTACAGCTCCTGAAGTTCCATCACTCCATTCCTACAGTGGGACTGAGAAACATGGCTTGCCTCCAGGTCTCTGATTGCTCCTGGGGTCATGGCTACACCACGCAGCTTCTTCCCCACAAAAGCAAGGCAACATGCATCTTCGCTCAGGCAACACAAACATACACAATGCTACAAGGTGACTCTCATGCCACCCTGATGATAGTCCTGGTTAGACTTAGCACAGAGGCACAGCAGAAGATACAAATAATTTATGAAGCAGCTCTTCCAATGTTCTTTCAATGAAACTTCCTCAACTCAGCAAATACCTAAGTCATTCATCACTGCTCCTCTCAGACGTTCCCTTTGGCCTTAACCTCGCAAGTGATTTATGTGAGCGTACAGTTCTGTACAACCAACTTTGAACTGGGTGTGCAGAGCACCTAGCAGAAAGGGGCTCTGGGCCAGAAGGGGAGGTCTGATTTCAATATTGTCTGGCAATATCCTTCTTCAGACCCACTTCTGACATGACACTTCTGTAAAACATTACAGCAAGCAGGGCCATAAGAGTTCAGAAAGCCACTCTGAGCACAGATGAGAAGAAATAACATGACCAGCTAACTCAGAGAGTTTCACTTGTTGAAATAATACTGAATGTAGTCTTTATTGTATAAGGACAAGAAGAAATGCCTAAAAATATACATTTTCCTCTCCCCCTTCTATGTTTTCTCAAAGGAATAGATTTTAACCAAGAAACCTGCTTACAGAGGGATTCTTATTAGCCTTGCAAGATGGGGAGAGAGTACAGTAACTTTCCCTTCCTCAACCTCTTTGCTTCCTATGAAAAACCTACTGCAATCCATGCTACACCATGCTGCTGCATGCACAAACTCCAGTGCAGGCAGCAGCACCTCACGCTACAAAAGGCACAGCAGGAAAACCAGGGCTGTGGCTGGCCCCCTTCCATCAGGGGCAATTGCACCACCAGACACAGCCCAAAACCAACTCCCAGGCACCAGATCATACCCAAATACTGCAGCATTTTCAACAGGCTTAATGGCTAGAAATTGGCCCTTAACTGGGAAAAAAACAAACATGTAATGATACATGGAATGGACTGCAGTACTTACTATATTTTCTGTATACAAATTCACAAAGCCTCTGTGACATATTGGATTACTTTACAGAAGGAGCCCATTCAGATACTGTTTGGAAACTTTGTCATGATACTGTACCTATAGACTTCAAAGTGAATAACTTACATCGAGATGAGCTATTCTCCTGTTGTTGTTATTGTTGGAATAACATGTTCTCAGCTTGCTCACCTTAGGCACTAATATTTTTCTGTAGCGTTGCTCTATTTTTATATTGCATTTCAGGTCCCTGCATACTTAAAATGGTAAACAAGCACCAAATGGTAAAAGCTAACTTGCAGATAGCTGACTGGTGAGCAGTGTTAGCTGCAACCCCTTGCACAACTCTGCAGGGGATGCAGACCTGTTACCATGCCAGCTAGGAAGCTCCTACAGCTCAGAGTAACCCAATAATCCCCTGCTTGAATTGAGACATCACAGCCAACAGCAAATAGCACAGAAAATGCAGCTTGAGAACATTCAGCCTAAAACAAATTTCATTTACTTCTTGTAAAGTGTCAAAAAGTGTTAATAAAGATTATAACATATACCATCCTTTATCGTTATGGCTAATATCATTTTCTGAACAAAACCGTACTCTACTGTTTTGCACTCACATATATATTGCTAAGCTGCAGCGTTACACAGAAAAACTAATTGAGTTCTAATGTTTTTATTTATAAGCAGCCACGATTGCTGAAGAGCTCCAGGATTTGTCAAATGCTGCAGGGCTGTGGGCCATTCTCTGTCAAGAGCTTTCTGTCAGAGCATAACAGCGAACAGCAAATTCTTGCACATTTATACCTCATCAGTGTTTGTGCATGTGCTGGACAAAGTATAATGCAGCTTTCAACACTTCAGTTTCAGCATAAAGAATATGCCAAGTGGCAAATGACTGGTTGGTTAATGTACATAGAGAATCATCACCTGGTCATTCATATTATTATGATCATGTACTGAGCACTACACATGAAGAATGAAAACAGAAAATGCAATTAAATGGGTACATGTAGCCAGAAAAGTGCAGAAGCACCAGGTCAATGTCCAGTGATAACTATCAATTACAATACTGAAGAATGACATCGGCCTGCAACACTAGACAGGAAGCTTTCAAACTCTAAATTGGAAGCAGCGATGACAAATTAAAATAAACTGCAAGAAATAACTTGCTCTAGAAGCCACAGGAAAATAAATTAAACTAGGATATACTTTCCAGAAAGGAAAAAGGAATGACAGTAAGGAGAGGGGAAGGAGAGCAACGTCATTGAAATTATCATGCAGGAAGCGTAAGTAAAAATGTGGCCGTCAAGTAGAAAACAGTGTTTGATCTTAATGTATCACGTGTTCAGTAGAATGGTGAACCATGGGAAAAAGCACCCTAGGGAAGTGAAGATTTTTTCACAGGGAGCAGAGCTGACAACACTCCCAAGCATAAAGCAGCAGACAACAGAACGTACAAACAAAAGTAGCTTTCCCCAAAGGAGATGTGTCTCCCTGCAGTATTTCTATAGCTTGCAGACATGCTCCCCTCTGATCTTGAGTATGAATGAGCCTTGGTGAGCTCCAGATAATCTTCTGGAGGAGCCAGTGCTGCTCTGGCACTCTGGGAGAACTGTGAGATGACGGACAGCTGTCAGTCCAAGGCTCACTGCTGGATTCAGGTGTCTGGATCCCACAGGTCCCTGTGGAGAGCCCTCGCAGAGCTGAAAAGCCATCTTGCAGGCCTCAGCTTCCTGGTGACATCCAGCCAGCAATCAGACACCACTGTGTACGCAGACATGAGGAACCAAACAGCCTTCCTTCTGACACAAACTGACCAATGTCATTGCCATGTCAGAACTTGGTTGTTTTCATGGGCTGTGATGATGAGCCTGCAGATTTTGTCAGGACATTCCCATGGCTGTCATGGTGCAAAGGCCTCAGACGGGCAAGTTAGTAAAGAATTAAGGGACTTAAATTCAAACAGTAAGCACTGACCAAGAAACTCAACAAATAAACTCAATTTTATGAAGAAGGGAAAAACCATGCTCAGAAATGTGAGACAGTAAGCCTGACGAACTGTCAAATATTGCTGTCTTTGCCATGTCCTCTCTCAGCCTCTGGATGCTCTGACTACCTGAGGACAAGAGATCTGGCCTTTGCTGTTCTCTTCCACATTACCGCCTTCTTTTTGCCACTTTTCCTTCAGTGTGCATTTTCTGAGCAGCATTAAAAAAATGAAGTATTGGAAGAGGTGCTAGACTGCACCCCAGGCTGAAACGCTCTAGGCATTGAGCAGCAAAAGGCAGACAACACCCACGGAGACAGCCCAGCCCTGATCCAGCAGGATGCTGTCTGGAGGAGGTGGCAATAAGGCTTCACATCCCATCAAATCCCAGAGCATCTGTTAACAGAGAGGGGGAGGCCACCTCAGCCAATTTTTTTTTTTTTTTTTTTAAATATACTGTGGATATTTTTTGTTAAGTCGGAGACATTTTATATACAAATACAGATCAGTTCACAGCCATCTGCTTATTTTGTACGTAGCATCTCAAGTATTGTTAGGGTGTTAGAGAGAATATGAAAACAAGCTCTTATCCCTGCCTGAGCTTAAAATAAAAAAAATATATATATATATATATAGGAATTGTGAAGCAGTAAAAGGCGAAGAACTGAGGCAGCATTTTCAAATGGTGGTGTCCTGAGCTGTAGTGGTTTGGAGATGCATCCTGGTTCAGCAGGTTAATCACAGAATCATAGAATGGCCTAGGTTGAAAAGGACCTTAAAAATCATCCAGTTTCAACCCCCCTGCTACGTGGAGGGTCGCCAACCACCAAACCAGGCTGCCCAGAGCCACATCCAGCCTGGCCTTGAATGCCTCCAGGGACGGGACGTCCACAGCCTCTTTGGGCAACCTCTTCCAGTGTGTGACCACCCTCTGAGTGCAGAACTTCCTCCTAATATCTAACCTAAACCTCCTGTCTCTGTTTAGGACCATTCCCCCCTGTCCTATCACTATTCACCCTCATAAACAGCTATCCCTCCTCTTAACACGCAAGCAGATCCCAGCTCTGACCTTGGGCAGACCCCTCCTGCCCTTCTCAGCCATCATGCATTCTCAGGGATCTTCTACCCTTACCTCCTGTTTCTGCAATGTGTCTTAAGGAAAGAAATCACCCTTTGCAGCAAGAATTCACACATACAATAACAGGCTCCTCATTTCACATGCTATGTGTAATGCATTGGCACAGGTTGCCCAGGGAGGCAGTGAAGTCAGTGTCCCTGGAGATGTTCAAGAACTATATTGATGTGGTACTAAGGAACATGGTTTAGTGAGCAACACTGGTTGGATGGATGGACAAGATGATCTTAGAGGTCTTTTACAACCTTAATGATTATATGGTTAGTGGGTACGGTGGCAATCAGTTGATGGTTGGATTAGATGACCTTAGTGGACTTTTCCAACCTAAGGATTCCGTGATCCCATTCTAATAATGTTTTATTGTTGGGTCTTTTTTTAGTGCATTATTTCTCCAGACAAAAGTAGGTCTGCCTGTTCCCTGCTAAGGCATACTCCAAACTTGGACAGAAAAGCTGCGGTTTGTGTTCCCTCTCCCACAATCTTGAACCTATCGGATGCCCCAGCACAACAATCTCTGCCATTTTCAAGCAGCTCCAAAATGCTGGCCTGGGTAAATACCAAGTTGTTCATTATTCAGAATTAATCTGACATGTTCAGTAAAGAGAAAAGAGCCAGCCTGGCTCCCTGTCTGATTTCCACCATAACCCAAATGCACATGGCATAGGGAAAATGCATGAATTCACTAATCAGCTGCCAGGTTTAGAATCACTTGAGGCTTTTATAACTACTCTACTTAAATCACAGTTAATTCTGGAAAATCAAGACTATTTCCTTGACCTGCCAGTTTGGTAATCTCATCTTCATGTTTGTTCACATTAGCAAGTATCAATTTCCTGTGGGATGCAGTAAATCTTCTCAGTGAAGTGAGTAAGGGTGAGGTCACTGCTTGGCAGTGTCTTTGTTAAGCAGAGTTACATCTAAAGTTTGGGTTTTTGGCATACTTAACACACTTTGATTTTATCCCCAAAATGGAATTCTATGCAGCAGCAGAGAAGAAAACATTTCTAAAAGGTAGCTATGAAAATGGCAGTTGGAGAGAGATTCATTCCAACGTTCTTTGTATGGGTTCTCCTTTGTGCCTTCTATTAGCATCCTGGCTCCTTTTCTCTTTGTAGTATTTTTTCCAACAGTAACATTTTACAAATGCTTTGTCATTTTGCAAAGGGATAGAGCCATCTGTCAACAATAAATACAACTCTTTCTATTTTCCCGCATGTACTTCCAGGATGGAACCTGTTACAGCAAAACTTCATCCAGTCTGTCAGAAGAAAACATCTAAACTTTACTGGTGAGAACAATTTATTTTGTACGCACTTCTACAGCACAGTGAGATAATTTCTGAGTTTTCAAGAAATTCCAGTTCTATGTCTGCTAAGTTTGTGGTCATATCCATGTCAACTTGAGACTAAGTCTTTAGACTAATTTGGAAAAGTGCTTGCTAGAAGAGCTTATATGGCTCCTTCAGTGCCTTGAGTGGACACTCAGAGAGTGCAGGATCACGTTGCTTTGCCTGATTCATTTGTACAAGCAGAAATGAGTAATGAGAATGGGCTTGGTGAGGGGAAACAACCTTTTAGGTTCTACATGAAAGGGACTGAACAGTGTGGGATGATGCTGCACTACAGTTTTTAGGCCCCAGCTCGCAGTCATTGACGGTAATTTTTCCCCTTGACCTTTCCTCATTCGACATACTTAGTAAATACTTCTCATGCCCAGCCCAGGCTTTTTACAGTAACAAATCGTACTCTGGAAGCCTGCAGACCGCAATTCATAACATAAAGTTTACTGCACCTCTTGGGGGTATTGACAACAGTATAGTGCCCGTTAAAGCAGCAGTTGCCAGAAGATGAGGGCTCTGCCTGCCTCCAAAAGATTTCCCAGAATCCCAGAGAGGTTCACTGTGATGCTGACATCAGAAAACATCAGGGACCTGTGAACTTACATGGCCATGGAAACACCAATTTCCTTCCTCCACTGTTCAGCTAAGAAGATACTGTATAGCCATCTGATGTACAAAAAGAGACAATCAGAATAAAATAGTTACTGTGCTCTGGCCTCTGCTGATTTTGTTATTTCTATCCATACTTACTACTTGATATAACAGAGCTGCAGTGCTTCTGCTTGTATCCCTGCTTCTGCTAAGGTTACAGTAAAAGCCTGGCTTCCTTTGCTCTCATTCTCCTTCCCAGCTTGCTTTCCTAAGAAGATGTAGGTGTGATGAAGAGGCACCACAGAGCAAGCAGAAAAAAAACTGAATGAAATGTAAAATCTGCATTGTGGGAAAACAGAGACGCACAGTTGGTAGAGACCCAAAGAGAGCTCAGAGCACGGAGCTGCAGTAAAACAGTTTGACGCATCAGTCAGCCACTGAATAAGGAAATGCATCCAAATTGGCTAAACACTTTTTGGTACATTTATGCGGTGATGTACAACTTAGAGATTTATTTCTTTTTTATTTTTGCCTTATGTGAACAGGCTTCCAGCACTGCCAAGACAGAAAGAACACCAGTCAGTCATACATTCATAAACCACTCTGGAGTCTCTCAAAGCTTACAGCAAACTCTATGATTTAGGCTGAGGAATGGCCCTGCAGCTTTGGAGCTGTCTGAGATAGGTGATCAGTGCCTGCACAGGTTGAACTTGAGAGACTGTCATGGGAGCAGCGCACACCTCATGCTACAAAGGCTTTCCAACATTTTGTAGGAGTTCACTAGTTTGTCTCATATTACAGCTGCAGCATCTCAAACATATCCTGTCTTCCCAAAATGCTTATTAACCCCAGACTCCTGGATCACACCCATTCCCCCTGTCATTCCAGCAGCAGCGTGTAAAGTTCTAGAACCATCAAATATCCCGAGTTGGAAGGGACCCAGAAGGATCATGGAGTCCAACCCCTGGCTTCATACAGAACCACCCAAACTCAAGCCCTAAGTCTGAGCACGCTGTCCAGACGTTCCTTGAACTCCGGCACTCAGGGCCGTGCCCACAGCCCTGTGCATGCCGTTCCATGCCCACCTCCCTGTGGTGCAGACCCTTTCCCTGACCCCCAGCTGCCCCTCCCCTGACACAGCTCCATGCTGCTGAAGCTGCAAGAGTCTAGTCCTTTCCTGATGGCTCCTCAAAGAACACCCTGAGAATAAAAGCTAGTCACCACAAACATCACAGAAATTCAGATCAGCGAGGAAACGAACCATCCATTTTGGTGAAACTGACATCCCACCAGAACACATTTTTTATTGCTACATACCATGTTCACTGCTTCCCTGTTAACTGAAAAAACTGTAAAGTGACAGAATTGTTCTGATCTGTAGTAAAAATACGACCATGCGCTGCAATTAAATCCCTACAATACTGCTGAACAGAGTGTTGGTAGAGTTGGTGCCAGTAGAAAACAGGGGCAGACCAAGTTCAAGGGAAAATACATCCTTACCTAACTGGCCTCCCCTCCTGTGCTGGTTTCTGAAGCAGACAGCCCAGCAAAGAACGCCTGAGAGAAGTCACTCTGAGGTCCGCAAGTGCTCCTGCAGCACAGTCAGCATATAATACCTGTCAGCAGGTCCCAGTATTGAATAGCAATAACTTTCAATAATAACTAATTAGTGTCACATGCAGAAGCTTAAAGATAGAAAGCGCTATAGCTCTTCTGTTGTCAGATTGCAGCACTGAGGCTGAGCTTTATGCATCTGCTGGGCTGGCACAAGCAAGTCTCTGCATGTGAGCAGGGACCTTTCCTTCACAGCGCTGTGTCAAATCATGAAGCTTGTCACCTCCTCCTGCTCTATAATGCTGCTCCTTCTGCAGCTATACAGCCAGGGCTAATCCTTGGTACATCCTCTAGCTCTTTTAGGATAAGCAAGCAGAGACTTGTTTTGGTTGGCTCTGAAATGTTGGCATGGTCAGAACGCCGTTCCTTCACTTTTCTTGAATGTCAAACAGAGGGACATATCTGTGTCAGTCCATGTTGAGCATGTCACCTTTTCATTCATAAAATACAGCCTGTATCTTTAATCACTTTGCCAGAATAATAGCAAAGAAACAAGCACTTGATTGCCTATATTATCAGACACTATTGAATAAGTCTAGATAAGGATGCCGAACAACCTTGGCTGATTAGTATTCCTCATGCAAACACTTCCCCATAACCCAGAGTCATCTGTATCCCGGCAACCCTTAAAATTTCATTCTCACTGAATTGCCAGATCTTTATCAAAATATAATTACAGTCTTAATTTGGAAGATAAATTTTGATTGCCTGTGCTGTGCCAAAAAAAAAAAAAAAAAAAAGGAAAAAAAAAAGTCAGGTAGAGGAGAGTTGAGGTACAACTGGCAAATGTGAATCTGCATATTCTGACATTGGTGCATCACCTTTCCTCTGAGCAGAAGTTAGCTCCAACAGCTAGCAGTGAGGTTATGCAGGGGTAGACTGGCAGAAACACGAAAAACAAGATGCTCGATGCCATCAAATGAACTTTGTGCTAAAAGAGGCTGGGGTGGGAGGGTGGAATCTGTAGCTGAATATGAAGATTATCACTATTATGAAGATTATCTACTATTATCATTACCAGGTGAATGTAGCACTGTTGTAAACCTGGTAGAAAACACTGGTCTTTCTTGAAAGATAAGGAGATTTTTCTCCCACTGCTTTTTCCCCTCCTTCAGGCAGAAACCAGCACAGTGTTTTACAGTTATTTCCAGAGGGTTCTCAAAATGCAGGGGTCACAAAATGGCTTCAGATTTCAGCAAATTGTTCTAGTGTTCATCTCAAGCCTAAGTGACAGCTTTTAAAAGCACTCTTAAGAACAGCCTCTGTGGCTGATTCATTCCAGCAAGATCTTCTGGCATCAGAAGCTTGGCTGCCAGATGCCAGAAGCTGAATAAAAGGGGGGCTGCTTTCCAACAATGGTAGAGTTCTACATATATAGGCTGCCACCAGCTAAACACCTCATGTCTGCACATTTTGTAGGGCACAAAATAGCTGCTCCTCCACTCATGTGTGCCAGCACCCTTTATTCCTCACAATGACAGAAGACATTAAGATTCATGCATGTACCACAATCATCCATCTTTACTATGTGCTGTTACAGTGATGTATTATATTTGATCCCACTCCCATCTGCAGCAGATGCAGAATCAATCTCTACGTATGGTATGAAGATGTAGCTGGAAATTCCCATCACTTTAAGTACTGTTACCAAAGATACACTTTTGAATGGCAGTAACTCTAGTAACATCAAGAACTGATGTGATTACAAGGATTTTTCCCAGCTCAAACATGCAGCCCAGAAAAAAATCTCCAGAGGAATATAGCCACTGCTAGCTCTTCCCATACAGCCCATCAGGCAAGCCACTGAGGTTACCTAGTTTCTGACTTAGCAGACTACAGCAGTCCAAAATCACTTCAATTTTACCCTAATGAAATGCCAGGGGGGGAGAAGATAATTACTTGGATGGCAATAGCATAAATGCAATTAGACACCTGACCTCAGTGTTTCTTGGTCACATGCACAGAGTTGAACTCATTATTAAAATAGGAACTGGGAAGTTCTTCCTTTCCTCCTCCCCCACACATACTCTCGGGGACTCAGTTATTTGTACTTTCTCTGCAGTACTGATACAGATCCCTTCCTAGGACAATGTTATCCCTTGAAGTTGACTTCCTCACCTCCTGTGGTAGCTTTGGGTACTTGGCCTTCAGTCCTCTTCCTTATCTACTTTATAGCTTTGATCATCATTGCATGCCCATGAAATACCCTCTGATACATCTGTTACCTTGAACTCATGGCAACCTGAGCTCCCACAGAGCTTATAGTGTCCTCTCTCGGGCAGACCATACAAGATGAGAACAACTGGAACAGTATATAAATTCTCTCACACAAGCATATAGAAAGATTATCCTGCAGATAAAAAGTCATACCATGTCAGAGTTATGGTAGAAAAAATGTTCTTCCTCTTGGGCAGTGGTCACACAAGCAAAATTTCCTTCCTTCATACTCCACTGCCTCAGTGCTCCCCAAGACACCAGAGTCTGGCATAAGCAAACATCACTGCCAACTAATAAGACCCAAGGCTCACCGAAACCCAGAAGGTTACTGCAACCTTTACATTCACTTTGTGTGCTGGTTCCCATTTCCTGTATCAAGTCCATTCATGGCAGTAATGCTTTTGCTGGCAATATCAGCAGAGTTTTACAGCTAAAGGGGCTCAGAGACTGAAATATTCTCACTCCCTTGGTGGTAGGACTTCAGGGTGGTTATGCTGTACTGCAGCAGAAATGCAGGGCAGGAAGGAACCATGAGAGAACTATCAAGTTCACTTTCAGAGCCCTGAAACACAGACAAACTGCCATGAATAGCAAGCGAGGTGCCCACCCCCAGACACAGAGCACACTTCCTAAACAGAATTTTGACTCAAGTGTGGCTGGCCTTGTCCTAAAAAGGTCAAAATGCAATGCTAGTTGTAGTTTTCCTGCTCTAAAGTGGAGCAAGTATTTCTAGACCACCCCAACTTTATTCTTACTCAGTCTTAAAAAGCATCAAAGGACATCACACAAGCTCTGCAAGCTGTCTGTCCCAGCGCTTTATTTCTGTTTGCACTTGTAAAGGTCTTACTAACCTTCTCTGCTGCAAAGTCAGCTGGTTCCTAAGGGGGAAGAAGCTGCAGAAGCGGGCTCAGTGGCTGCAGTCACGTGCAGCTCCCCTCTTCTTTGGGTAGCAGACTCCATCTCTAGTGCCAGGAATTTGCAATTTCTCACCTCAGACGAACCGAGCTGAGACAGACATGCCAGATCTCGTGCCCTCACATACTCCAGGCAAGGGGCAGGGGGACCACTAGAGCCTCCAAATGAGGAGGACAAAGAGAAGCTTACTTTAGAAGCACAATTCTTTGCTCTCCTTTTCAAACATGTTATTTTCCTTGTGGTCAAGGGTGCTACACTAAAATCCAAAGAAAGTAAAGTTCCCTATTGCTGTAATAGATTCAGCTTAGCACTGGAGAGATGGAAAGCCTCCATATGCTGTGGTGACTACTTCAGTATCGATACCCATTCCCTGCACACAGCCCCCACATGAGCACTATCAGTGACAGGCAAGCATACATCTGGATGAAAACCAGACTGATACAAACATGGTATCTTGAAAGCTCGGCCTGAGTTACACGTTCCAACACTGAGGATCACACTGGAAGGACCCACAGAAGGGTGGGATTACCAGATCTCCCATCAAGGCATGTTGCAAGGGGAGGAGCTCAAAACAACCCTATGTCAGCTGCCAGCATCTTCATGACAGCTGGTAGAAGAAAGCCTTGTTCCTCGATGATCTTCACTGAGAGCCTTCTCAAGGACAGCAACAGATTTCCCAAGCCTTAATCATCAGCAGGAACCTCCTGAAGAAACATTTTGTATTGGTTTGATACCATGATGTTCCCATTTCTCTCCTACTCATTCTCAAGCCCAGATTTCCCAGCCTTAAATTCACAAATGCTATCACAGACTACAGCAGAAGGTATGTGGTTATCACATACATACGTAAGCGAAAATAAGGTCTCCTCAGGTATTACTCACTCTCTTCGATAAGAAGACAAGCAAGTCTTATTATGGGCAAGTGGGAGTCCAGAAAGAAATGTTACTTTCATAGCCAAATGGACCCTCAGCACCACAGCCATTGCCTTTGGACCAAGCAGCACCAATAACAAGCACAAACCCAAACTGTACCAGTGACAATGATAGCTAATACTTGAAAATACGGACTTGAGATACTCTTTCCTGCCCGCAATTTTCGAGATGCCTCTTCACCCTCAATGGATCTGTCATAATAACCTTATGCACCTAAAAATGGCTTGCCTGCTGCAGATCATTTCAGGATTCAGTGAGCAGAATAAGTCTCTGTGCTGCTGACCATCCACAGAGCAGCCTAGCAGCGCACCAATTTCAATCAAAAACAGCAACAGGGCAAGTGCAGCAGAGGGTGCAGCACACAACTGGTTAATGCATGCCATTAAAAAATATGTAGGGATATGCTGTTTCTAACAGTCCAAACATCTCTTGTTGACATTCACTATTCAGTTCCATTAGAATTAAAATGCTCATAATAAAAAACCTGGCATTGAAAGAAGAAGAAATTGCCATGAAAGCATGATTCATTTCTATCTCTACAGTTGGCTAGAAGACTTTTTGCCTCCTATAAGCAATGCTAAATGCCACCTATTACAGACACAAATGCCAACCGAGTCCTTTTCCATCCATCTGCGAGGCTCAAAGTACATTTCCCGTGTGGAAGGCTGCGTGCTTGGCAACCTCTGCATCCCCCTTCCAGGCAAGTCGCAGAATGCTGCATGCTGAACTCTGCTGTCATGACATGGATCCGCACAACGGATAAAAATCCTCAAACTAACCAAGCAAAACTTCAAATACCTGCAAGGTATTTCTCAAACCAGAGCGAAAGCTGAAGTCAGAGCGTCTATTTAGAGAGAGCAGCAATGCCCTCTGCATACCCCAAACCAAAGGTCTACCAGAACAGCTTTGCAAAGGAAAGAAAACGCATTACCGTCGCGGGGACCCTCCAGTCAAAGCTGAGAGCCATTCTGGGACTGCAGGTTTTTCCTCCAACTTCCCTCACCGCCGCGGGAGGAACTGGTTAACAATGACATCACTGCTGGTGCTGCCCGCCTCCCGCTGCCGAAGCAGCCGCGGCCGCTGCTCACCCCGCACCCCCGGCCTGCGGTGCTGCCGGTGCGGGACGGGGCCGCCCTGCAGCCCCCCCGGAGAGCCCGGCTCCTGTCTCCCGGGCACGGAGCGGCTCTCACCTGGCGGGGCGCAGTACTGAGCGCGGTCGGCTCCCCTCGTGGCAGGCTCCCGTGTGAGGCAGGAGGGGGTAGAAAGGCCCTCCGGAGGGTTCTGCCTTGTGCCTCGTCTTCCTTCAAGGCGAGGACCCTCGCTCTGCTTTGCTGCATCCTCCTTGCGTTAGGACTGCAATCTCTCCCCCTTTTTTTTTTTTTTTTTTCCCTCCCCCCTCCGAACGTGACATCATCAGACACCAACTACTTCTGTCGAAAACCAGCACCCCGAGCAACGCTACCTGGGACGAGCCTACTCGTAGCACCCCGACCGCACCGCTGCCCCCCCGCACGACGCCATCTCAGCTCAACTCAACGCCCCCGCGGCTGCCCCCTGCCCAGCGCCATGACCGGCGGCCTCGCACCGCTGCCCCGACCCCGGGGCTCAGCCCGCGCCTGCGCGACCCCGTCCCTAAGGCTCCGACCGCGGCCTCCAGGTGGAGCGGTCAGGGAGCGCTCCTCTTCGCCCGGGTGTCGCGGCGCTGTGCCGGGGCTGCCTGGGTGGCTGCGGGCCCAGCAGCCTCCCTGCTGCCTTCTGTCAAAACCGGGGAGAGAGGGATCCCCCCACTCCGTCTGTGTGTGTGTTCAGCATGTGCCTTCGTGTACCTGCTATAGGCATACATCCAATAAAAATGCAGGCATGTGTTCTAGATCTTCTGCCATACCAGAAGCGCTGCAGATGTACCAAACACTGCAACAAGTAGCAGCACCGTGGGGTAATGCTGTCTGTCTGTGCAAACACATTCAGACACATCAGTGTGCTATCAACACCCACAGTAGGCTGTACACAAACATGCCCTCATTGCTGTGTTGATTACAGGTGAGCATTTAGAATCATAAATCATTAAGACCACTAAGATCATCTACTCCAACTGCCCACCAACTGCCAATATTGCCCATTAAACCATGCCCCTCAGTGCCACATCTACACGTTTCTTCAACATCTACAGGAATGGTGACTCCACCACCTCCCTGGGCAGCCTGTGTCAATACCTCATTGCCCTTTCTGAGACAAAATTTTTTCTAATACCCAACCTGAACCTCCCCTAGCGCAACTTGAGGCCATTCCGTCCTGTCCTATTGCTGTTACCTGGGAGAAGAGGCTGACCGCCACCTTGTCACAATCTCCTTTCAGGCAGTTGTAGAGAGCAATAAGGTCTCCCCTGAGCCTCCTCCAGACTGAACAATCCCAGTTCCCTCAGCCGCCCCCATAAGACTTGTGCTCCAGACCCCTCATAGCTTCAGTGCCCTTCTCTGGACAAGCTCCAGGGTCTCAAAATCTTTCTTGTAGTGAGAGGCCCAAAACTGAACACAGCATTCAAGGTGTGGCCTCACCAGGGCTGAGTACAGGGTGACAATCACTTCCCTGCTCCTGCTGGCTGCACTATTTCTGATACAAGTCAGGATGCCATTGGCCTTGGCCACCTGGGCACACTTCTGGCTCATGTTCAGACAGCTATAAGCTAACACTCCCAGATTCTTGCCTATGCAGCTTGCCAGACACTCTGCCCCAGGTCTGTAGCATCGCATGGGGTTGTTGTGATCAAAGGCAGGACTGGACACTCGGTCTTGTTAAAGCTCATACAACTGGCCTCAGCTCAGTGATCCAGCCTATCTAAATCCCTCTGTAGGGCCTTCCTACCCTCAGGAGGATAAACATTTCCTCCTGGCTTGGTGTCATCTGCAAACTCACTGGAGGTGCATACATATTCAGAGAACACCAAGTGTTGTGGCCCTGGGACACGATTTCCACTGGAAAGAGTCTCCATCTTCCAGAGAGTGTGTGGCCCTACAGGTCCCTTCCTTAAATGGTGGCTTGCTCAGGCTGTACTCATGTCCTCTGGGAGTGCAGGTGTGGGCCTTTGGTGCAGGCTGCAAAAAGCCGCAGGCTTAAGAAGGATGGTTTTGGTGAACAGGGATGTGAGCCATCTTTGAAGCTCCTTGAGTATGAAATTTCACATAAACACAGAAGACTGAGTCCTCTGCCACTGCTCATTAATCAACCCTCAGTTTTCTCACTGCTGTGATAGGTATATCACAGTCATTAGCAAAGGGGGATGCTATTTACATGTAGCGGCATCAATAACATCTCTGGAGTAACATCGATTATACATCATATACTAGATCAAAAGAGAAAAAGGCAGAAAATGTGCCAATTCACCAGATAAATCTCTGTGTTTCCCATTCTAAATGAAGAAAATGTTTAGCTCATCTTCTTGAGGAAAAAAATAAAACCTGCTGCCTATCTCCTACATCCCATGCCCTTAATTTTTGTGCTCCCTGCCCAAATTTGCCAGAATAATTTATTATTTTCTTTATAATTAAGATCCTACAAATTTCAAGTGGGAAAAAAAAATAAAAGAAAAAAAAAGCAAATTAGTGCCATCCTCACTGAGGACAACCAGGTAAAATTCAACCATTGCACTTTCCACTTGGAATTGGCTAGGTGGCCGTGGGCTAGTGGCTAGTGGCAATCCAGTTGAAAGGGTATCCTATGACTCTTCTGAGAAGCAGTAAGCATCTCATAGACTGAAGGATAAATAGATATATATCCACAGGCAGTCCTTACTTCTTGATCTTCTTTGGTTACTGGGACAATTAGTTTAGTATTTTGGTTTCTCACAGATTTATCAGCTTTTTGAAGTTCAATCGCTTAAGTATTTTCTTGCCACTCTCACTGCACTTTGGTTCTTCCGAGGGATGGTATTGTTTTAATCTGCAGCCAGGAGTGTTAGCAGGCTGCCAGCTGGTTACAATGGCTCTCAGACCCAACCAGATCCATGCTTGCCCTGACCATGAGATATTTTTGTAGGAAAGCAAACAAAACCATTCTCCTGAGTGGGTACAGGCAAACAAGGTGCAGGACTGTGGGTGGAACAAATCCAACATAAATAAGTGAGAACTGAAACTACATCCAGAACTCCCAAAACTCCCAATTGAAGAGGAAGAAATCCTTTCAGCCAGGAGAAAGTAGAGCTTGCCCACCTCTCCTATAATTTCCTATTCTACTGTAATGATATTAACAAACAGTTTCACTTGGCAAATGCAGATTCTTTTAAGTATTTGGGTGACTGAGTTGAAGACTGGTGCCCAAATAAATGAGCATCAAATAGAAGCATTGCCTTAATGTATACATTTCAGTGTACCTTGGGGTTTCACCAAAGTAAATGGGGTAGAATATGCTCCATATTGTATGAATTCTCCATTTGCCTTAGCAAATGCACTCATTCTGGATTTCCAATAGCCTCTTTAATCTAGTACTATGCCTCCCACGAGCACAGTTTAGCAAATGTATTGTGTCGTTCAAATGGGTGTTTCCCATTTTAAGAATCATTCAGAGATGTGCTGAGAGTCCTGGACCACTTTTTTTTTTTTTTTTTTTTTGACTGGTCTTTAAATGCAATCAAATTTGGTAATAGACATGGAGTTAACAGATGAATGTCACGCATCTGAATCCTCCTCTATTTTTAAAGCTACAAAATGCACTGAAAGGAAGAACGAAACGTCCTCTTCTTTAATGACATCCCTGCAATTTTCTGAAAAAATATAAATTTCAATACTCTTCTATTTCAACCCAAGTTGTTACAAACGAAATCAAGGTCATGGCTGTCTGTCACTTTTCCAGATTACTCGAGTAAAGGCTTTCCTCAGCCAAATAATATCAGCCTTAATAGGAACTCAGCCTTTCCTGTTTCATTATTTCAGGGAGGTTTAAATTTCAGAATTGATATAGAATACATAAAAATTAACTTTCAAGCAGAAGTAGTATGAATATTCTTCCTACCCCTCTATTTTACCTTCTCGAGGAAAGAAGGAAGAAAATAAGACCCACTGACCTGAGGCACGATGAAGAGGCAGAATAGCGCAGCATGTCTCTGAAGCAAAATCTCAGTTCTGTTTTTTCTGTTTCCTTTCCAATCCTCTTGACTGTGGTACCCCACAAACAGGCCACTGAGCCTGCTGCTCCCCTTTTTAGTGAAGCTGGCTGTCCTGAGCAGAGGCAGCTCTGAGCATCATATCATCATTTGGCAAATGATGGCAGTTGAATTCCTTGGAGAGCCTTACTCAAGTTGAGCTTCTTATTAGTCAGGCCCTTGTAATCAGACACAGCCCGGTGAGGTATAGATCCAAAGTGCAAAACGGAGACAAAATGTAGAATAAGGAAGAAGGAGAAGTCTGGAAGGGGGAGACATGAAAAAGGGATGGGGAGGCTATTTTCTAGTTTCTGTGTATATGCCACATAGGTCGAATGGCAAGCATGCACTGGACATAGATCCACAGAATCAGAGAACCATTCAGGTTGGACAAGGCCTTCAAGATCAAGTCCAGCCATTACCTAACTCTACAAAGTCCCATCGCTAAACCATGTCCCTTAGTGTCACATGCACAAATCTCTTAAAATACCTCCAGGAACAGGAACTCCACCACTTCCCTGGGCAAGATATTCCAGTGCTTGATCATTCTCCCTGTGAAGAAATTCTTCCTAATTTCCAATCTAAATCTCTCCTGGCACAACTGCAGGCTGTGAGGTAGGATACAGCTCACATGGCTCATCACGCCACCTTTGCTGCATTTTATTCACTACTGCTGAGTTTCATTTCCTCAGAAGGCAGTGGCCTCAATGACAGACATACACTTTATTTCTGTCTCAAAATCTTCACACCAGGCTCCTTGTAAAGCCCAATATTGATTTTAACATTCCTATTTTAAGCTTTTACAACCTTCAGGGGCATTGCCCTAGTCTAGTTATTCCCTTCTTCTTTTATGTTCGTACCTGTCTGTTGCATCACTGGCCTATCCCCACCTCAACCTTGGCGGTCAGACCAAAGGGATCCCTCTGCATCCAACTGCACCCTCAGTAATGAAGGTAATGAAGAGCAGGTCATAGGAGGGACTATCTTCTGCGTACCAGATCTGCTTGATACAAGCCCTTTGCATTTGTTACTGCACATCCTGATCTACACCCATCAAGATGTCCATCAAGAACAAAAAAATGCTTTGCTTTGAAAATCTTAACTCCAATAATACTACATTACGGTAGCTTGGCATTTAGGAGGCAAGCAAATATTATTTTGATGAGACAAAAGAGCTCTTTTATTATTAAAATAATTAAGACCTAGAAAACAATGCAATACAATGAAGACATAAATGAAAGCATGTGAGGATAGCACTGGGAGGAATCACCACCTAGTGAACTAGATTCCATTCTCAGGTTTTCTTTTCAACCATTCCCCATGGCTGTCTTCATACACAGGTACCTTCACGTGGCCACAGACCCCTGTTCTCATCCTCACTGAGCACTGTGATAAATCCAGACAGCATCAGTTGATCATCTCCTCACACACTACAGTTCTGTTCCTTAAAACGCTGTACAGAATAGCGTGCATTTTTCTTACACATCATACAAAATCATTTCTCAAGGCTACAAGGTCAGAGAGTGAGGGCCCTTTTATAACAGCAACTCATGAAGCACAGCTCCTTTGCTTGCTGCAAGCCAAACCTTTGTTATATTCAACTGTATGTTCTTCAGGCTGTAATTTCTAAAATGCGAATTAATGAGCATCTGGTAAAAGATGAGAACCGCTCCTCCACGAGTCTGGACATGTGTGTGTCATTGCAGATGAGCACTGTGATGGTAACTTGGCTTTTGGATGAAGCACCTGCAGGAATGGTGTGAGCCTCACTAACACTATCCCAGCCATCCATTTCGCTGTCTGCTCCTCTTCTCGCCCTGCAGTACCCCTCCCAGACCCAGGGCCTTGGCACACATACCCTGCAGCCTTGGTCATCAGACCTCTGAGCATCCCTAACATCACTCCCTCCTAGATGAAAGAATACACAGCAGCCCAAAATGTAGAACAAGCAACTGAGTCCTGTCTCTGGCAAACAAACAGAGTGAGAAACACAACCCACATGCAGTGAATGCAGAGCAAGCTGCTTTGAACCAGCGGCCACCATTCTCGTTAGCCCATGCTGCTAGTATTGGTTTTTCTGCAGCTGTAGCAACCAAGCAGGTTGGAGCTAACAAGGTAAAAGCTTCTACAGCTGCACCAAATGATTTACAAAGTGCTCTGTGCTCCTTTGGTCTGTTTGTTCTATTTCCAATGCAGACAATTTTTAAAATTGGAACAATATTTGTAAATATCAGGAGGACATAAGGTTATTCTTCTCCCCCAGTTTTTAGAATTAATTTGTCTGCTCTGTGTATTTTGGGGATCCATACAATCACTTCAAGGTGCAGCATTTCAAATGTCGCATATATACATATATGTATAAGTGCACATTAAAATGAGAGTAGGAGCCTAGCCTCTCTCTCTAGGGGCTGCCTGGACATGTACTCAGTGCACAGCAGAGATCACCATACACCTTGTTGAGAAAAGGTTGAGTCCTAGATAAGCCATCTGCAGTGGCAGCTATGTGTTATGGAGGTACTTCTGCTTCCTTCCGTGATGGCAGGGTGCAGTTCACCCGCACATGCACACTGCATACGCGGCATTTAGCCTCATACCTGTAGAAACAAGTGGGATGGGATCATGTCATGTGCCTTGTCCTCCTCCCCAGACACCTCAATCCTGCTAGTCAGCCTAGGTGGGAGGGTAGATGACACTGGGAGGGGTGCAAGACTGAAGCAAGCTGTGGGGACAGAAGATACACAGAGGCAAACTCTCCTCTCATCAAAGGGCTGTGATGCTGTGCCTCCTATCCATGAGAGCAGTACAGGACTGAGCGAACTGGTGCTGTCTTGTGTTAGATTTTAAAAGAAATAGTAAGAAGAAGCAAAAGTTTCTAGTCACAAGGACATTAAGATCATTTCCCTCTCTCTCTCTTTTTTTAATTAGTATGTAAAGTAATCTGAAATGGAACCTGTAATGGCACAGGCTGCCTAGGGAGATGATGGAGTCACTGTCTCTGGAGGTGTTCAAGAACTGTGTGGATGTGGCACTGAGGGACGTGGCTAGTGGGCAAGTGTGATGGGCTGGCAGTTGATCTTAGAGGTATTTTCCAACTTTAATGATTCAATGATTCTATGTTTCTATGATTTCTACATAACCCAGCAATATCTCAGCTCCCAGGCTATTTGTGTACCAGCTACAAAATAAGGATTGCAGAAGAAGATCCTCTCACTCCCCCTCACCAGCATATACCTAAGCACTGGCTTTGTTTGTCTGAAGCTTTTGCTTAGCAATAGGTGACTGTGCCAGGGTTTGTAGAAGAATAGAGTCCTGAGTAATGTGAGTTTCATACTGCAATTCTGTTACATCTACTGTTTTTCACTAGTGTTTCCAGCCTTGCCCATTCCTTTTCACAAGATTTTTTTCTTGTTTGTTTTGAGAGAACTACTGACTTTCTCATAAATATTGATGTTTGTTTTAATGTATTTTTTTTCTAGCATGGTGACTATTTCTGCCTGCCAGGGCCTTTGTTTTCAAATAGTGAGAAAATAATCATTATAGTACAGATTAATAAGCTTGGAAGGACTGGAAGTTTAAGATGAATGAAAATCCAAGTCACATTCAAGTAACCTACCGCCTAAAATAGTAACCATGCCGTTGTTCTAACAACTTGCATCTGAAAAGCCTGCAAACCATCTAGGGATAACTGCCCTCTCCTGACCTGCTAAAGCAGGGTAGAATGGCAGTAATCACTTACTATTTATCGTGCCCTTCGGAGCAATGCTCTACCCACAAACCCCAGCAACAATGTAGTGAGCTGTCCTTCTGTACTGACTGCATTGGTTCACGTCACTATTACTTACATAATAATTAATATTGCTTGATTGAAAAGGATGGAGTAGTCTGATTTTCAGTGCTATGTTTTCAACACTGCTTTCCTGCTTTGATATATGGTTAAACCCTGAGGATATTTCTGCCGAATTTTAGGGACAAATTACATTCATCATCTACATGCTTGTCTTGTCAGAGCACGAGATGCGATACATATTAAAGGGTGATATCAATTTTCCTGTTAACACATTTAGCACATGCCACACTTGCATGTTGTGCTTGATTTCCTAAAATTCAAAACAAGGCGTTTAACGACCCCCAGGGAGAAGCCAAGCCACATGATTAGTGACCTCTATAAGAAGTGACCACAAAAACAAGACTCGAAGTGGAATTATCCCCCAGTGAGTTTGCCATCTGTTGCCCCAAGAGAACCACCCCAATTCCTGTCAACATGCACAGAATGTAAAACGGTCGTGGGAATGCTTTATTTATCCCTCCACATCCGTTTTCTTCATCAGCTTGCTTAGAAGGGATTGCTTATCATTCTCCCTGACTACATCTGCAAGCTGGGCATGCTGCTTGGTGGTAGGATCAGGAAAACACCAGCCTGTAACTGTGGGGCTTAGTGCTGTCCATCTGGAGTTTGCCCAGACGGCAGCTCACAAGGGGGGGAATGACTGATGTGGGCCATGGCTACGGTCAGAAGGACAACAGCCTGGAAAAGATTTGCACAGTCCAAAGTTTCTTAATTTATTGCAGTTGGCTGTGTCTTTTCATAAACTGTATCTCTGCAGAAGTTGTTTTGCTGGAAAAAAAGGCAGAAGTGCTGCTCCCAGATATTGAACTTGAGGCAGGACATGATGAAACCTCCCAGACTCAAGAGGCAGTGTGGGATATAAAAGCGAACTCTGCGATGCATACAACCCTACATATTTCAGTCTCTTCTATTTTAAAACACTTAATCCTTTTGTTTGGTTATTACATCTGGGGAACAGTGTGCGGTGGAATTCCAGCTGAGTGCCAAAAACTAGAGAAAACTCACCTATTGCAGAAATTGCCCTTTCAGATTGAAAGCAAAGGGAAGAAAGCAACCAAGGCGTGTCTTTGATTGAGGGACAAGCAAGGTATCTCTCCTGTCAAGCTTTGAACATCTGTTGCTTTTAGCTAAAAAAAAAATAGCTTAAAAGCCAGGTATCTGCACTTGCCTTGTGACACTGCAAGGAGAGGAAAGTTGTGTTTCATCCTCATCCTCATTACTGCATGAGGAAAACGAAGACAGGGACATGCATAATGAAATAGGAGAACAGATGAATTCAATTGATTCTGTATGCAGCCCATAACATGAGAAGTTAAAGGCAGGGAAAATAAGGAAGAAGGCTTGAGCCTTTATGCCCTGGAAATAAAAGCCCACCTTTTTTAGAGACTATATGATTTAAGCTATACATGTCATGGGAAATGGAGACAGCCTCTGGAAAGCATTCTTCTTAAGAAGACACAGCAGTCACTCCCAGATTGATGGATGCAGTTCAGCAGTGAAATCCTGTCCCTGCAGCAGCCTTAGAGCACCTTCTGAGGCTGCTGATAAGAGGACTTGGTTATTGGCCTCAACACGACCCACCTGGCCGAAATGTTTGGGCGTTGCTGTTCATTTATTCTTTCAGTAGTGTCATGCCCACTGTTAGGCAGAGACTGGGAGGCCAGGGATTTTGCAAAGGCTCCTACTTCATTTAGTTTCTAATATGCTGAATGTTTGAATCTCTGCTAAAAATGCTTAGCTTGGAAGATGCAGGGTTCTGTGGGAAGGCAGGTGGCTGAAGTAGAAGTATGTGACAGCAGTGGCAGGGCTGCAATAAGCACTGGTGGTAATCTTTGTGGATCAAACTTTAAAAAGCAAAAGGCAACATGTTTTCAGTCAGCCATGTGACACTATGACAACATGCAGTGGAATGTCAGAGTGCAATTACTTTCCCCAAGTTTCATTAGACAGCCCTGAATTTTGTGGAAACACTGACAGGCCAAAGAAAAAGCCTAAATGCCACTTAATTTTGACAGGAGGCAACAATAATGCCTCGTACTGAGCATAACAGCCTTATGGTCTGATTGACCCATTTTCTATCTTCAAGGACCAGTACCCAAAAGCAGAACCCAGGATAACGCATGCAACGTGAAAGCAAAAAGGTAGAGAGGTTTTATGATTAAATATTTACAAGGGAAGGTGGAAGCTATGAGGAGAGAAGGGAGGGCGTATGTGAAGTGCATAAAGCAAATGGTGCGGAAGAGACAGACAGATATGGGACAGCCTGATGTGAAGCCAAACCCAAGGCTGCTGGGGAGGAGTGACCTTGTCACTTAGTCAATACAGCTGCAATTGGAAGTCATCCCAACAATTTATTTCAATTCCTTACTCAACTACATTGCTATTTGATAAGAAAATAGCTTCTCCTCATAAGCATCTTAGAGACCTGGCTAAACTTTTGTTCACAGTATATCTGGGACTAATTTTATTATAGCCCTTCCTTGGTCATTGTACCAGTCTTGAAAAATATGATGCCAACAGTTACAAAAAGAGTATTAGCTCATACAGACCTAATTCCCTGAATTGGTATTGACAACAGTGATTGAAGTTGGTTAGGCAAATTTGGTTAGGCTTTTCTGTTTGCAAATCAGCAGCACTCCAGATGGCTTTTCTGTTTCTGCCCATCCTCCATTTGCAAATGCTGCTTTGGTTCATTTAACATGGGTCAATACCTGCTCTGCCATGGGTACGTGCTGAGCTGAGCTGGCTCTGGCTGCAGAGCTCCAGCCACCTGCTGCATTGCTGCGCTGCACAGTGCCCATGAGGCAGACACGCAAGATACTAAGAAGGGGAATTAAAGAAGGCAAAATCACTTCTCTTTGACAGTGTTTAAAATCTGCTTCCCCAGCCCTTTGAAATATGCTTCCCACTGAAGCTCCCCGTTGAACAAACCTGGTGCACTGTGCAGTGGATTGGTCACAGGCATCTTTGTTCTGCACCCGCACAAAATTAGAAATGACACTTTGCTTCCATTGCAGGCCAGACATCAAGCAGAGTCATGTCCCCACTTATAGTTTAGTTAGAGCCACAGCTGACTTGTTAGGGATCAAAGAGAAGGGGGTACACGAGGGGGATGCTGTTCAGAGGAAGGCTGGGAACAAAACTACACTTTAGTTATATGCATTTTTGACTGCTTACTGCTTTCTTTTTAACTTCCTGAAGTGAGAAAGGCAAGGGAATTAAATGAAGCACGGGATGCTGAGTGGTGAGCTGTGAAGCTCTTTCAGCCTATCAGCACCTCAGCCCTCTGCAAAACCCGTCAAAGAGAGAGGGGATCAACCCCATCTCATGCTCTTGGGCTGCCTGCAAGCTGCTGGGGACAGTCAGACTGCAGAGCTCGGCCAGCCCAAGTCATGAGCCAGAGCTGGGATTCAGAGCACGCTGCCATCCTCATAAGCAGCGGGCATGCAGCTTTGGGTTTGTTTTTTGTCACAACCTGGACTGTCTTCCAGAGGAGCCCATCCTGGGTGGGTCTGACAGGCCTAGTTAGGCTTCCCACCTCTCGCACCCTTCTGTGGGGTCTGCAGTTGACAACTCTCATAAATGAGATAATTTCCCCTCATCAGCTCTCCCAAGCAGCCTCTGCTCCTCTGTACTGTGTATTTGTCTGCCCCCAGCCCCTGAGGACCTGCTAGGTCCAGCCCTTCTGGAAAGGAGTGGGCATGGCAGTAGAAGGAAGGGGGCCTCCTCTGAACAGACATGGACATCACAGAATGGGCGGGGAGGAGCGTTAAATCAGCATAGAGACTTAGAAAGCAGAAATCTGGATAATTGTTTTCAGGAATTTTCTTATTTGACATAAGCCTCAGCCAGAGAGGTATTACAAATTACTGATCTCATGTTTGCAAATTCCGTTTATCCCTCTGTTTCCAACCCAGGTCTCTCATTTTCTTGCTTCTCTTAGCAACCCAGTAAGTTCTCCAGCTGACAGCTGAGACTCCAGGCTTTCCACACCATCACGTTTTGTTCCAATACTTGATCCAGCATCAGGCTCACCTTTTTTACCCTAGAATGCACTGCGCTAAAAGACTGTTTGGAAGACCTTCTTGCGTCCTCTATGCCAGGTGAACTTTTGGACTGTCTCCTTGATGCTTCCATTTGGCTCCCTGTCATACGTGAAGCTTCTGACCAAAAACCCCACTTCTATGTGCATTTTCATGCAACCTGAGGCATCTCTCTATCTTGTTCTGTCTGGTGGGATTTTTGTACCCTAGGTTCACACGTTTTCTTGAACAGTGGAACAAAGAACTCCAGGCAGCTGCACAGTTAGGGTAAAGCTTTGCACAGAGGTATTAAAATAGCACGTGCATTTCCCTCCAAAAACCAGAACAGAAAATGTAATAGCATAGAAGACTGATATATATAAAAATATAGAAAGCACAGCAGAACCAAGGGAAAGGACTTTCACCCCTTTCCAGTACATGAATACAGTGTGGAGAAGCATCTGTCATCCACTATAAAACTTCCTTTAATGGCCCCTGGCTAGGTGAATTATTTCAAAATGACAAAAGCAAAAATAAATCCAACCAAAACCACCATATGGATATATACATTTCAGTGAGAGGGCACGTTCCAGTGATCAAAATGCTGGATAGCATGTGAAGAGATCTGGGCTTGGGTCCCAGCTTTCACAGAGGCTTTATATATGATCTTGAGAAAAGCACTTAGAGTAGGACTCAGTTGCTTAAATAAAGGTTTACGGTACCATTTGAGATGCCTTAGGGTATCCAGCACATCTGTACAGGGCTGGCCAATCCAAAATAGGACCCTGGGGCAGCAGCTGGAGGCCAGGAAGGATTTAGACACCTGTACTGCATCTTGTACTGCTTTCTGCATGTGTGCTGGAGATCTTCATGTAGCTTTTACCAGCCTAGCAACTTCTAGGTTAGTGCTCCTGTTACTCACCTTTCCTGAACCCTGCCAACCATAAGCTGCAGCAGTCACGGAATCACAGTCACAAGATGACTGAGCTTGGAAGGGACCTCTGGAGGTCATCTGATGTAACACCCTGCTCATGCAGGAACACCCAGAGCAGGTTGCCCACACAGATGACTGTGAAAAAGAATATTTGCATTCCTCTCTGCCTGCAGTAGTTTGTTGTTTTGGTTGTTGTTGTTTTTTTTTTTTGTTTTTTTTTGCTCCAAGTGAAGAGTTTAAAGCTGGATCTGCTTTAGCAGCATGGGTGCAACCAGGTTGTGCCCCCCAGCTAGCCCACTAATACCTGGCTTGTGGGCTTAGTGCTACAGCCCCTGTATTGACCATGAAATGCTGCTGTCACCTCAAGCAGCAAAATGGTCCATTTTTTGTATTTGTCACTGCCGTCATACATTAGGCTTTATTATTAAGTGTCAGGCATTAACCAGAAAACCTTGTATGCTGATTTCACTATGATGTGTGACATTCTGCAGCATTTGCAATGAACTGTGACATTACAGTCTCTCCATATATCCAGTGCTACAGGTTGATCAATTGCTACATGGAGAAATAGCCCAAGTACAGTGTGATGCTCTATATACGTACTGGTCTGTTTTGCTGCTTTGTGAGGCAGGGCTCATGCAGCCACTCCGAACAACACCCATGCCATACATGTAACACGTGAATGCCCACAGTCTTCATAATTACTATTACTCCAGTAATTTACTGCATCTTGGTTAGACTGCAAAGCAACCATTTCCCATCCAAACTCCACAACATGCTCAGTGAAGTCTGTCCATGTGTGTCTTTACAGTGTTGAGCACACAACCTCCACCCAAAAAACACGCCCTCATTGCTTTAGTGGCACCAATCCATACCCAGCAGACTTTAAAACGCAGTCATGTTTAAAAATTGGCCATCCAAGTCCAAATTGGCAGAGTACTTCCTTACTTTCGGGAAGTAAAACCTCGGCAGTTGAGGTTGTTGGTGACCAGAGGCCATTTGTGTTATGTACAACACAGAGCACTGTAGCAGCAATTTACCACATGCATAAAAAGTAAGTCATGACTTCCTCCTGACACTTGTGGACACAATCCCATAAGAAGGGGAATGAAGCATTTTCATGCAGTTACCCCTTTTCTGAATATTCTGTATTTTCTTCCTCTACCTTATCAACATCTGCCATTAATGCTGCCTGTGCTGTTAAGAAACTGGGACTGTGCCTCAGCCTATCCCAAAGCCAGGATGATTCCCGCACCCACTCCATCTTGGGGCTGCTTTTTAAGGAGAAGAAAACTTGTGCCATAATTGGATTAGAGGGTTCTAATAATAATTGTGGTGGAGAACTGCTCTAGATTAAAAAACACTTCTGGGTTACACCAGTGGAGCAAAAGGGCTGTGCCCTGCCAGTGCCCCGCCAGCAGATGCACAACTGCTGCCCTGCTACCATGATGGAATAAACGCAAAATTCACTCTTACACCAGCTGCTACTGACTCTCTGCTATCCAAAAGCAACCCAGATAGCTGGCAATAGCAGAGCAAAATATTAAATCAACCGTGTTCTGAGGAACTTCATAACAAGCCAACAAAAGCAAGGATGTTCAAAGCTCTCAGCTAAGCATAGTAAGAGGTCTTGGTGGAGCGTTGGATGACGAGAAACAGATTTGCTGCATTACTTGTCAAAGGGCTGTGCTGGAGCATTAGCTGATGGCAAGTCTGAATTTCTTTGCACTCACTGGCTTGAGCCAGACAGAGGACCCTGCAGCCTTGTGTTTCATATTCTGCCTTTTTCCCTAATTTCATTTTTCAAATTCTAACATCTCTCTTACACATCTTATCTTACTCCAGATTGGTCCCATTGTTTTTGCCTAGGGGATGACTTCAGCACCACCGCTGGAAGAGTAAAGTATCCCTTGTTATGATTAAAGGTTGGCCCAAGATCAAATTGCACCAACTAACTAAAGGATGCATTATTAATTTGTAGGTAGCTATCGTACAAACTCTTCATGTTAAATCAAGATGCAGTTCTTGCTTGGTTTGGAGCAAATTGATTTCAAAGGCCATTTTTAATACCTGGGATTTGAGCAGCACATGGTATTTCTCTATGGCCATTTTGTATAATTTCTCATGAGGACTCCCTGTTCCAAAGCAAAAGTAGGTTTATCTGAGAAGCAGAATATTAATAAATTCTAAAATCCCTATTTATTCTGGAAGACAGTCCACAATGAGAGCTGCTCCAGAGTAGCTGTTGTTACCGCGTGTCTACATTTGTGATAAACCAGCCCCCAGCCTCAGGAGGACAGAACATACCCAACTCATGCTGATTCAAAAATGAGCTGCTCAAGAAAAACAGCCCTGCATGCCCGTCCCAGAGTCTGCATCCCTTCAATTTAATTGTTGTACTCACACATTTATTTAGTCTGAAATATATTTCTCACACACACAGAGAATTAGAATTGGACTCAACTGAATAAAAAAAAGTCCCTATTCAAAGAAATAAAAATGGCTTCACAGACGGTTTCTAGCTGGGGGCACATCCACACATCCACAACTGGCTTAGCAATTGCTATCTGCAGAGAGGTTCCATATAAAACCACAAAAATCTACTCATGCACACTGCAAGCAGTGTTACTTCTAACTTGGGGAAAGATAGTAAAATAGGAAAGTTTTAAACTGAGGTAGATGGGGACCACTGAACACAGAGATGTGCGGAGGTAGCTCTATTGATGATGGGAAACTTGAATTTCCCCAATCCTGTTTTTACCCAATTTACAAGTCTGAGACATGTTTAAGCTATATCTTCAATCTGTGGAGGCTCTGGACATTGGTAGCAGGCATTGCACACTAGACCTGGAACATTAAATCGCTTTCTTGAGCCACGAGACATAGTTATATTTGGGGAACTTTTAATGCATAATGATGCTAAGTCTTCAGGAACCCATATAGAAAGTTCCTATTTGTTTGTAACTATTAATTTATAGGGAGCCCAGAAACTGGATTATCTCTATAAAGAATTTACTCATAAACCAAAAGGATGTTTTAAAAGGCCTCATTCACACTTGGTTTCATAAACCTGTCTAGGAGGAGCTCTGCATTCGAGTGAAATGTTCTGCAGTGCCACTGGGAGGTGTTACTATATAGCAACAGCATCAGGCCAAAGAAGGAAGCTGGCCGAGTTGCTGTGTGAAATACAGGAGAAGACACATGCATGATTTCTAGGAGGACTATAAAAAGGGGGGAAGCAGATGATTAAGTCATTAACACTTGGATGCCTGACATTTTTGTCCTCAGATGCCATCCACTGACATTATTTTAACATTACCAACTGCGGCCACTGTGTTAAGCAATATATTATTGACCTTCTCTTTAATTCTGTTAGGATCAGCATTTGCCACTAATATATTTGCACATGCACGTGTGGGTGCACTCGCAGGCAAATCCCAGAGGCTTCCACATTAGTGTAATCTTTACCAGGCATCGACAGATTTGACGCTAACGAGGTTTAACAACAAAACAAAACCCTATCCTTCCGATCCTTCAAGTTATGGGAAAAACTGCTGAATGAGCTGAATGTGCAGCTCAACAAATTATGCCTCGTTCTGCTCCCCTCACTCTCTCCCGCTCTCCTACACTCTTCCTTCCTCCGAGCATTTAGCTGGATCTCCCTTATTAAACTGATCATGCAGCTGATGCAAAAATGCTTGACTCAATCTGCATTTTGCCTGGGGTCTCGTTCATTTCTTTATTTAATTTTATCTTTCATTCGACAACAAAAAAATCCTGCCCCGTCTGCATTTTTTTTTTTTTTTTTTCTGCAGGGAGCAAGCAAATGGAGCTATTTCTCCATGGTAGCAGAAGTGAACAAATCAGAAAGTGTTTTTACAGCCTTCCTCTACTGATTTTTATCACTGAAGCAATCGGGTGATATCAGTGCCGTGATTTGAAAAAAGCAACAAAGACCCCCACCCCATTCCCACTGATGGTGTGCAGGGAGAGAAGGAGAAAGGAAAGGAGCCCATCTGTGATCTGCTGCTGAGCTGGTACTTCATGAGCCCCTCTCAGCCGTGTGCAAAGGAAAAATAAAATCATAAAAATGAAATAACTCAGGAAGGCTTGCCAACTTGCTAAAAAGCAAGGGCAAACACAGAAAAGCCTGAGCACTCTGTAAATCAGGTCTGATAAGAAGTACCTGTTACTGAAAGTTTTACTGCATTCTTTGGCTCTGGAAGTGGAAAAAAAGAATGTAAGGGAGGAGGCATCCCTAAAACCAGAGCCTGCTGGGGGCAGGGGGCAGGAAGGGGCCCAGCAGCCCCTCTCTGATCCCCAGAAGCACCTCCTGGGGGTGCAGCCCTGCACATTTCCCTAGGCTCTGCATGGATCAAGGCTGGCAGAAGCAGATCCTTTTTGACCAGGGCTGAAGCTGAGCACCAGGCCTGGTCTTGAAATGCCAAGCCCAGAAACTGCAGCACAGAGGGATACACCAGCAGTGTCTCTGCAATACTTCCTTCAGCTTCCTGATAAATGCCAACACTATACTTTCAGCCTCTTAATTTCTGATCCCCATATGAAGATATGAATGCTGTGCAGAAGAGCAAGATGGAACAGTCACTTTCAGCTAACCATCTTTCCTGCTCCAAACGCACTAGCTTCTCCATCATATAATGGCACCTACAATTTTATTACCACTGTGAAGCAGGAATGTCCTCATGTAGCACTGCTATTTTCATTTTCTGATGGGTTTGATTTGTTCACTTAACATAATTTTTAAAATAAATTTAAAAAATCATAGCTGTATGGTTCACCCCTATTACCATTGATAATAGTAACTGGATTACAACATATAAACACAAGAAAAAAGAAAAAGGAAAAGGCATCAGGATAGGAGACTTGGGGAGAGATTTAAATAAAATAAAATAAAAACAAAAAAAGTGATTATAAGATGAGAGCTTTTCTTTGCCTCCTGGTGAACCAGAAAGGTGCTGAGCAGCGCCTGGGCTTCCTGGTCAGGATGTCCACCTCAGTGATTACCAGAAAAACTGAACGATGCAGCTCTTGTTTGCGACAGGAACCAAAGCAGAGCAGAGGCACACTGATGCACTGAGACAGCCCAAGCCACAGCATGACCTGGAGAGGCAGCAGCCTTGGAGAATGTGACCTACATAAGGGCTGCAGCCTTCCACCCTACCCTGCATGGCATCAACAGCTCACACAGCCACAGACTTCCCTGACAGTACTTGTAATTGCAGTACTTATTGCAGACTGCTCTGTCCCCCCACCTCTATGTGTAAGCCCTGGCACTGAGATGGAGTAGACAGAAAAGCAACCGAACATTTCCAGAGGATTTTATTGAGGTATGACTTACAAACGATTGTTTTTCATTTTAAAATAAAAGAAGGTAAATTAATCCATACATTTATTCAAGTCTCCTGCGCTGATGCCAAGTCAGGCACAAAACAACATTTCCTTCCCAAGCCAGTATTTTTTTATTCCATAAAAATAACCTCACAAATGGAAGGAAAAGGTGCTTTATATTTTATTTTCTCTAGGAAGTAATAATAATTTTTAAAGGGTCGATATACCTCCAGCCCTGTTTTTCCCTAAAAATGACCCCAAGCTGCACAGGAAAAATATTTGCTCTCAGTACTTGAACAAACCTCAGTGAATTAAGTTTTTGTTGTTAATGGCAAGGCTGCTGTTTATACGCAGAGAATCAAACCAGATGTGGAAAATAACTGTGGGTTTGGTGGCTCTACAGCTCGCCCTTCATCCCTGGGGAGGGAGCCCACCGGCAAAACCTGGTCAAGGTCACCGTCAGCCCCTGATTGCTGCCTTGGTCATCAGTGCCCCACACAGTTACCAAAGGTGGCTGAAAGGGGTGAAACAGACACCCCTGATAGTGCCCTAGAGGGAGAGCCGGGTGTTGTGGAACATCTGTATCCTCCTCAGAGAAACCTTTAAAAAAAAAACTTTTTTGCAGTTGTCATCCAAGAGAAAACACTGTTTGACCCAATCAAATTTTGTCTTGAAGCAAAAAATTCTCCCAGGTCAGCATGGCTGGACACCTGGGCAGTGTGAAGGTGTTGCTGCTGCAATGGCTCCAGCAGGATGCGTGCCACTGCCAAGGGAGCTGGGCCCCTCAGCCGAGCTGCCTGAACTTGACACTGCCACGCAGTTGCAAACAACTGAGGGGCACATGTGCAAGTGCCCACAAGTCCAACCCCTAGGCAGGCACTGACTCACAAAGCACAAGGAATAAAACTCCCACACAGCCTCACAGTGGTGTTTCTGAATTTTAGCACAAGATCTGTGTCAGAAGACTTTTATGTTGTGGCTTTTGTGTTTGTGTTGTAGGATTTTGCAGGAAGACCATAAAACCATCCCTCAGTGTTTTCTGACCAGCTCTATTAAATACTTTTAAACACATTTTTGACCACTGAACCACAAGGATGCTGCACTCTTGAAGCTCTTTCCCTATTTATTTCCAGCCCATCTCAATAAATACCTGCAGTATCACCCATAGAGCAAGTACACAAGGGGCCTGGGCTCAGCTGGATGCCCGACTGGAATGAAAACGTGGCAATGCTTTCTCTCGTCCCATATTCTCCAGCACTTTTTTGTAGAATCACAGCATGGCCGAGGTTGGAAGGGACCTTTGGAAGTCATGTGGTTCAACCCACTATGCAAGCAGGGACAATCAGAGCAGGACCATGTCCAGATGTCTTTATAAGATGTCCAAGGAGGGAGGCACCGCCATAGATTCCTTGCTTAGCATTTTTACCCTCTATACACTCAGACAGAAAGGTCATTTCATACCTTACCTGAGCAGCAAAGGCTGCTGGCTATATGGGGCTTCATCAGGCCGAATGTTTGCCCAGACCTGGGGCATGAGGAAGGGATGAAATGAGAAAGATAATCAAAAGCTGTGAGAAATAACAACAGCGGTGCTCGCTATAAAAATAGTAATAAACAAGAGTGGTCTCCCTCAGTCCTGCTCCGCACAGAAGGTGCTGGCATTACATGGCCTCTATCCTCACACCTCGGTAATCCCAGCAGCTTGCTGTCACTGATTTGGAGAAGGTATGGTGAGAACAAGCTGTCTGGAAGAAAGTAAGCACACAAGCAAAGGGAAAAGAAGGTGGCGGTGCAGACTCATTAGCACCTCACTTTAGCTGCCCTGCTTACTGCATGAGACCCAATTGTTATTCCTCTTCAGGCATACTGGTTTTGGTTCCATGAGAAGTGGTGTGCCCTTTTGAAGCAGCCTGCAGGCATCCCCTGGGGGTGCTGGGGATGCACCAGGCTCTAACTAACGATTTCTCTCTTTCAGTACCTCAGAATGGGATCACTGACTGCAAATTTAGTAAAGGAACCATCATGGGCTTGCCTGTCTCCCACCCTCTCTTCTCAAAGCTCTTTTTCTGAGAACAGATAATATACCCACAAAAAATAACTTTGCAAAAGAAATTATGTGTTTTGGACAGACATCCAAAATGCAGAATATGGAGGTAGTTCCATTCAGCATGTCTGTGGCTGCTAAGTAGCTCCCACTGGAGTCAGCCTTGCTAGGCTCTCACGTGTCTGAGATAAGGAGGTGCACACTGTGCAGTGAGAGACCAGTCCCATCCCATTCACCAGGGAGGCAAGGGCTGGACTGTCACATTATCCCCCATGTGATAACGATAAAACACTGCTCTTGCAAAACTGAACACATACCCTGTGATCCAGCCATATTTATCAGACTGTGCACGTTGAAGTGAAAGATTGCTGCAGTACTGCAGGAAAGGTGCCTGCACGTGTAATGCAGATCTGCATGGGGCTGTCTGTGTGTGCGTATGAAGGAAGTGTTGACTTACAAAATCAGGTTGCCTTTGTAATGCTGTGCACAGATCTCCTTCTCTCCCCTCCCTGGAGAAATCACGATGTGAAGAAGCAAAGCTTTCTTCCTTCTTGATGTTTCCTAACTAGGCCAAACCGCTTTAGATGATGGCCAGAAGTTAAATTAATATTCACCGCTGACCTGTTCTATTCCTCTGAGGTTTCAGCAAAAAGTTGGGTGAAAGCCTTTTCCTCTGCTTGTCTGAGAGAGTGTCACCATTACCGTCAGTCCCCGAAGCGCAGTCTGCAGTGCACACATGAATGATTTATTCAGAGCCACTGCTACTTCCTTGTTCCATTGCCACGCTCCTGCACAAACTTGCTGGCTGCTAATCAGGTAATATTCACCAGCAATCTCAGCAGCATTGGGGGAAAATAAGGGAATTAACTGTATCCTTTTGATATTAACACTCTTCTTCGTGTCTCTTCAGAGTCGGGAAAGAGATTTGGAAAACAGGGAAGAAATATCCAACTCACAGCTCTCCTGCGGCTGACTGCACCTCGCTGTGCTGCTCAGCCAGGAGCTTATGCAGCCACGTCATGTGCAATGCAAAGCTGAAGCCTCCTGCTACCCACCAGTACTTGTCCTGAGAACAAAGAGCTACTGGAGCCATGAGATGGTATAAGGAGAGCACTGCAGTGGCAGAACAGTTTTTTATTGGTGGTGGTTTATTGTTTTTTTTCCCTTAACAGCACACGAAAATCCAAGTGCAATAAAGAGTGCAAATAAAGTAGAAGTGACTGAAAATGGCATTATTATTATTGTTATTATTATTTTTGCATGCTGAAGGCTATTAATTATTACTTGACATGCTGATCACAGCTGCCTTTTCAGAAATCACTGTTTTGACAGTATTAGGAATTTACAAATACTATACTCACATGTGCATGTGTGCACATTCGGCATCACTGTATCTTCTGTCTATGGACATACATACCCACACAGATACATGAAATGAGTCCCACTAGCTTCAGTAAGATGGTCCTAGTCCACAGTAACCCTCACGACTTTGGAAATTACCCTAAAGCATATGGTACCTGCTGTTAATCCTCTTAGCTTCCATTTTCTACAACAGGAGTTGTGAACGTTCAGCTCCTTCTCTGACTTGGATGTAAAGGAGAATATATTTCTGTGACTGCCACTACGTGCCCAGATACCTAATTTAAATTACTGGTTGTGATGGGGATGTTGAATTTAAATTAATGATTCTGGATTCAGTCTTTCTTCAGTGGAAATGCTATGCTGTAAATGCAGATGTCCAAACCAGTAGTGACCATTAAAGATGGTGATGATTAAAGATCTTGATGATACATCTCACAAAATGACCACTGGTCTTTTTCTTCAAATCAAGCTGCCTTAGAAGTACATAACCAGTTCCACACCATTAGCTCTGAGCCACCTCCTCCCATCAAATACATTTAATTCCACACAAACAGATAAATTCAGCACCAAAACAAGTACCCAGATAGTGAAGGTCTGTACATAAACATCAGACTTTTTTTGTCTTGTCCTCACAACAAATAAAAGCATTAGGAAATAAACTGGCCAGGCAAATCTGCAGAAAAATGAAATTGAAATGTGGAGCTTTGCCTGTTTTTTTTCCACAAGATGAACCTCTGCTTGACATCCAAGCAGCGCTTAGCAGAAGTTCCAGTGCCACTCAAGCTGTGGTCCTTGAGTGAGGCTCTCAGAGAAGCTAACTTGTTGCTGACATACAGCCCAGCTTTCACTTGATTTACAACCTCCTTACGCTGATCTGATGCAGACATCCTGCAGCCCAACCTTACTGAATAACTCGTACAATCTATCTCCTGTGATTTCCATCAAAAACACCTAGCCTAAAAGATTTTCATAGATCATAAATCCTAGGTTTTACCCAGATTTCTCAAAGGATGGTGAGCAAGATATTTGTGCCTAAGGGAGCCTGTTGAAAACCTCCTTCAGCAAAAAAAGATTTTTGAAAGAAATAAAGATTTTCATGTCATTTCCAAATCAATACCATCACTTGTAGGTAAACAAAAGGGAAAGTGTTTTGCTTTCACAGAAAAAAAAAAAAATTCTTACTAGCTGATGCATTTGGTTTTGCTTAAAAATACCCATGGATGAGAACGATATTAAAATCTTTTATGCTGTCATTACCCAGTGTTTAATTAAGTAAATGACCTTTCTTTGCCAGAAAGACAGCAATCTACATATGTTGGACCAGAAACCACATGCATTTCAACAAGTACAAAAGAAAGGCAAGAAAATATAGGCACACAACGGCAGCCGGTGTTTTCTCCAGCAGCAGTGCAAATGTTTCCCTTCAGATATCAGAAAGTGAATTTACTTCTTAAGGTGAATAGTTCAAGTGATAGAGGCATGCTGGATAAGAAAGCAGAGGACAGAGAATGAGGCATGCTTGAGCTAACTACAAATCATCTCATGTATGTGACTTATTTATACCACACATAAATAAAATAAGAACTTTCAACCCACTTAGTGATTTTTTGTGTAGGGACAGAAAGCGGGCACACCTGAGTAGACAAGGAATATTCAGGTTAAATATACAAATTATTTATACTTTGCAGTCTATTTTGGAGGAGAGGGGTTGGGCGGAGGAAAAGGGAAGAAGCAGAATGTACTTCAAATAGCATTATTTATCATTTCCTGACTAAATATAGCATGTGTCTCAGGAAAAGATTGACTTGGGCTTTCCAATCAGCAGCTCGGGGAATTAACCCATGCTGGGTTTGGTGTAAGCTGGTAAATCCTTCAAATATGATCTACCCTTAAATTAAAGTCCTAAGCTAAGCTACTGAAACTGGATGTAAAGAGAAGCTTTCCCCTTCTGATGACAGTGTGCCTTGAGAAAAATATGATTTTGCCTCACTGGCTACTGCTCTGTGTTCTTGCCAGCATCACTGTGATGCTGGTGGGATGGTATAGGAGAATCACTTGCTCTCTCTGCACCATCCCACTTGTGTGTCACAGCCAGGAGACCTGCATCCATCTTTGGCAAGAAAACCAGCCCCAGATAATCATCCAGATCAATAAATCCAAACAAACATGAGTCCCCAAGCTCCAAGAGACCTAGACTCAGAGCAGTGCAAAAAACTAGCAATTTCTGAAGTTCTATGTCCCCCTGTTAGTGTAAATCCTTGCTTCCCTCCCTGTTTGGTAGGGCCTGACATTTGCCTGAGCGAGCAAGGTTGGCAGAGCTGCTCACCAGCAGGATTAACTGAGGAAACTTTCAGTATTACGTTCCAGCACTTACCTCAAAAGCCGTGCAAATGTGCAAAATACGTGCCATTAAGTGATGAAAACTGAAACGGTGACCCCTTTAGAAAAGTAACAAATATTTCACCAAGCAGAAATAAGCTCGCCTTTGCACTTCCAACACCAGACCTATTTTACAGCCCTCAGAATCAACTCCATCATTTATATTTCATCAACTATAGCACGCTAGGGTGCTATAAACATAATCCAAAGGAAGCTGCCAGATCAGCTTACAGAAAGAAAGAAAAGAAAACCAACCAAAAAAAAAAACAAAAAAAAAACACCTCAACACACCACCAAACCTAAGCCCTGTTTCAAAAAGAGCTGAGGAGCAACTGTGAGGGCTGATGCCATGTATGCCCCTTCCCAAAGACTTAAGGACTGAGTGCTGTAAAGGTCTCAGGACGCTGGCTGGTGTATCTGTCTACAAGGAGAAACAGGCAGGCTGCTCGACTGACTTGGCCTAGAATGCTTATCTCATTTTAATCCCAAATTTATTCCTGGCCCCAGAAAGTACTGCCGCTATCCCACATATGTTATTATGAATTATATGCGCCAAGCGTGCTGAAATGCAAGCCTAAGGCTACAATGTTCTTTCTACAACAGGAGTTGCTCCTGTGTTATTTGAAATCATTTGTATGTCTGACTTTGTCTTCTCTCTGTTACATTAGCTCTTTGCCTAACAGTGCTGTCCATGTCTGTGTTATGATAACCTGACAGATACACAAACAAGCAGCAAAAAATTCAGGAGTATTTATAGTGTTCCTATTGTGGCATTCCATTATCTGGCTCAGCTGCCCAAAGGAAGAGAAGTGGAGGCAGGCTGGGTGCCTTGGCTGATTGTAGCATACTGTCAAGCTTTCCCTCTAAATCACTAGGTCGAATGCAAAGCCGGCAGTGCCTCACCATCATTATGACTTGCTCCAGCTGCCTTGCAGAATTCCTGAAATGCCAGGAACTCTCACAAACCATGCACCTATTTCAGCACAGGCGCTATTGCAGCACGACTTACAGCCACCACCAAGTGGTCAGACATAACAGAGGTGCCCCCTCCCACCTCACTTCAGGGTGAGGCAGTGGTTATCAACCATTGGGAAAGTGACCACTCAGAGATCTTCCATGTTAACAGATGGTGCAGGTCAATCAGCGTCAATCTACTGAGCAAAACAGCGCTGAGATGTTCCACCATGTCCCTAGGAGCTGCCATTTGGGGTTTTTTACCCCTCTATCTCTTGTGGACTGCGTGCCTGCCAGAGGAAATTCTCTGGGTGTCCTTCAGTGCCATGTCTTCTGGTCTGGTTCACCCTGAACGTGACCAATTGTGTCAGGAGCAGCTCCACTGTGTGAAGCAAAACCCAAGGTGCCATGGGGAGCACCCTCCTGGACTAGCTCTCCTGGACAGATCTCTCTTACAGCCCCACCACTTCCTCCCAACAGGCAAACGGCTCCTACTACTTCCCAAATTTCACCATGAAATGTAGTTGTGTACAAATGGATGATGCTGCTGTCCAAAATATGGCCACAAATAGCACACAGACTATGGCAGGTGTGAGAGGGTGTTTTTCCTTAAACAGCAGAGAAAATGGGTCAAGCTGTGACTCACTCACATATGCACACATGAGGTTCTGCCCACTGATCCTCAAGAAGCTCTAAGATTTTCAGTGGAGTGAAAAAGAGATGGCTTAAGAGGCTCATTGCACACTGGTTCCCTTCAGCTTCATCAGAACTTCTCTGGCAATCCTATGTTCACCATTTCTTTCAGAACTTAGTGCAGAGGACAAGAAGCATCAAGATATTGTTCCTGATATTCAGACACTACTGAATTACTGGTTCTACTGAACAGTTCTTCTCTTGTCTTGGTCATTACACATCCTGCAGCTGCAGACAATTGTACCTCCTCCTTAGAGCCAATAATTAGATTTAATTCATGCAAAGCAAAGCAGACAACCTAGCATCTTTCCAGCACTGTCGTTGCTGCTCTTTTTTGAGTTCCAGCCAAATTACCTGTATTTTTCCAGCAACCAAGTGACCAGGACAAATACCAAAATTCCAGTTACAGATTGAGTATGCTGGAGACAGGAATTATCACCTCTCTTCCAGGGACCTGAAGCTTCTCTATAATAAAGTATGTTTTAAGCCTACTTTAAATCCAGCCACTGAAGCACTGCCCACCTTCCCACATGCTCCTTCACCACAGCTGTGCTCCACTTCAAAACATCAAAACCATGTTTCATGTTTTTCCCTAGAGCTTAGACTTGTATTTTAACAAGTCAAATCTCACTTTGTTATTTTCTGCTCTTTTTCTTTATTCCAAACTGGCAAGGTCTGCCTTCCTCCTTGTTCACTGTCGTTCACAGTTCTCAGTGGCATTTCTCAAAACAGTACCATCTGCACTTTCCACAATTGGAGTTTGAGAAAGGAGGTGTCTTCATAATAAAGGGAATAGGAAGGGAAGGGAAGGGAAGGGAGGAAGGGAAGGGAAGGGGAAGGGAAGGAAGGGAAGGGAAGGGAAGGGAAGGGAAGGGAAGGGAAGGGAAGGGAAGGAAGGAAGGGAAGGGAAGGGAAGGGAAGGGAAGGGAAGGGAAGGGAAGGGAAGGGAAGGGAAGGGAAGGGAAGGAGGGAGGGAAGGGGAGGGGGGGGGAGGGAAGGGAAGGGAAGGGAGGGAGGGAAGGGAAGGGAAGGGAGGGAAGGAGGGGAGGGGGGAGGGGGGGAGGGGAGGGAGGGGAGGGGAGGGGAGGGGAGGAAGTTGCAGAGCCAGCCTGAAGGGCAGACCTCGCCATCTGTGTGTGCACCAACCAGATACATGATAGCACGAATACAAAGGGATTATTTTTTGCCTAGAGAAAAATTAAGTAAAAGATCTCAAGGAAAAAAAAAAAAAAAAAAGGTAATGTCTCTGCTCTTCCCAATAGCTGGCATTATTCGCTCATCTTTCAGAGAAATTAAGACATGGAGATTTAAAGGGATTTCCCCAAGTCAGCACAGGAAAAAAATTTCATACAGATATGTCCTAATTTTTGTTCTGTAAAAGTAGATCCACATCTAATATATAAATACATACAGTTTGATTCTAGATTCTGAAACCAGTGTTCTCCAGAGTGTACTGCAGTGTGATGAATTTCAGCTAAACGTTCAGGTAGAATTAGTACCCATATAACAGCAGTAATAGAAAAAACACAGTCAGAGTCAGTTTAGTTTCACAGACAAGATTTCACTTGCTGTGTCTCATCTTATTTCAGCCTATTTCATTTCTTTTCCTAATCGCTCTCCAGTTACACAATCCCCCTCTTGGTACTGAGTTCTTAGCAAATGCTTAATTAACAAAACCAAAAATTACGATCATTCTTCCTTCTCAGATTGCTAGAGAAATTGCTTCATTGACATATTTTCTAAAAATTACCTGCTTACGGTTGGCTCTGTCTGTGAGTAATGAAATGAGTAACTGCAAAGAATGTGAAGCAAAACTAGAAAAAAAGAATGGGTTTTGAATGTAATTTTAAAAAATCATTTCTTTTTGTTTCGGAACTAAGAGCAAATCATTTAGTTCAGGTTACTAGGGTTTGGCTTAAGAAAAATCTCTCATGAAGAGTACAGTGTATTTCAAAATAATGTAGCCTATTAAAAAAAAACAAAACACCTATACAGAAAGATGGACTGTGTTCTCTTTGGACAGAATAATCAAGAAGAGTGACAGTAAGAGATTATTAATATTCCAGATGGTAAAACAGTCTGTAATTAAAATACAATATGCCAAAAAATTACAGCCAAACAAGAGGTTTGCCCTCATCTGTGTCTTAGTATTACTAATTTTACAGTTATTAGGCCAAACAGCAGCTTTCCTCATTATTACATATTCCTTTATTTGCTGTGGAGTGCTCTTGTTTTAAAGCCCCAGACAATAGAAAACTGACTCATGCCATGAATAACTTGACAGAGGTGGAGGGGGTACTTGGAAGTGACAGTGATGGAGATATGTGAATGGAGGGAACATGGAGCTTGAAGCAGCTCTTTGTAACTTTTCATTCCAAGTGTCTTCTTTCTTGGCCAGAAAATCACCCCTAAACCAAAATAAGGTCTTGAAGCATTGTGGGCACTCAGTCCTATGTGGGGGCAAGTCAACACAATGGTTGCAGAGACAGGAAGGAAGGTTGCTCAGAGAAGACAGAGCAAATACGGCCAGTGGGAAAGGAGAGGCACACGAGGCAAAATAAATACATCTCATTTACAAGCTCTTACAGTGAGGAACACGGATGCGCAGAAGGCACTTGCACACAGCTTTTACAGACATATTCATGGTCTCTTTCCCAGGATTGCACCTTCACAGAGATGGGAGCCATGGAGGCCAAGTGCTGGACAGTGTCCAGAGACTTATAGAATCACAGTATCATAGAATGGCTTGGGCTGAAGGGGACCTCAAAGCCCACCCAGCCCCAACCCCTGCCGTGGGCAGGGCTGTCCCCCACCAGCTCAGCTGCCTAGGGCCCCATCTAACTGACCCTGAGCGCCTCCAGGGATGGGGCACCACAGCTCCTCTGGGCAGCTGAGCCAGTGCCTAACTATGCTCTGAGTAAGGGATTTCTGCCTAACATCTAACCTAAATTTTCCCTGTTTTAGCTTAAATCTGTTCCCCCTTGTTCTATCACTGTAAAATCATAGACTTTGAGGAATCACATACAGCTCCAAAGATGCTTGGCTGTGCAACAAAGTGGTTTTCAGTGCCAAAAGGGGCTGATCTCATCGGACAGACTGCACTCCAGGCACTGGTTATCTTCTCCAGTGCTTTGCCACAGCATCAGGCTGGGTCCCACAGGTATGCACAGCTTGCAGTCTTGGAGTGTCAATGCCCAACACGCGCTGCACAGCAGCGTGAAGCTGAACACTCCTCTCCAGCAAAGCAAGCCTGACACCCCACCAATGAACTGGCTGGAATCTGCTCCCTGCATGTCTTCCCAAAGTCTGTGCAGACACATGCTTGGGTTTCCACCATGCACTGTATACACAAGATGAAGGACATGGAGAGCTCTTTCCATATGGATAACATGCATCCTATTTGAATGTGCATTGAAAACATTTCCCCACTGGAACTCTGCAGTTTTTAACTTCAAACACATGCTGTGCTTAATCTAAACAAAGCTAAAAGAGAATGTGAAGAATTGGATCTATTTCAAAGTCCCAACAGCCTGGCTTTTCACATCTCAGACCACCCTTCGTATGATTATTTGTGGGCCTAATGAAGTAATTGCAGAGTGCTGGCCTGATTTCCTCAAATCAAATGTCAACAGTCACGAATCTGCAGGAGGTTATGCAGCTTGGTAACACAGCAGCTCTGCAACATGGGGACCTGCCCATGTTTTTCATATTATGAAGCAGATGGAAGCTGTAATTCCCTTTAGAACAGAGGGATGCCTTTCACCAAACAGTAGCAGATGACATGCTCCTTTCTGGAAATGTTTGCTGCTTCTCTTCAGCTGATCAATGAGTTGTGGTTGAGAATGAGCTGAAACAATGAGGTGTGGTTGGACAAACCACTGGAGAGAGGATGGGAAACAAAACAGCCTGCTCTTGACCTGTGAGTATTTTGGTCTGTCTGTCTTGTGCTCAGCATGGCTGCTCACCACTCCGGAATGCCAACTGATGCAGTTATCACAGAATCATAAAATGGTTTGAGTTCAAAGGAACCCTTAAAGGCGATCTTGTCCAACTCCCCTGCAGTATACAGGAACACCTACAGCTCCATCAGGGTGCTCATAGCCCTGTCCAGCCTGACCTTGAATGTCTCCAGAAAGAGAGCACCCACCATGTTATCTCATAGACAAAGACTCCTCACTTTCAGAAATGGCGACCCTTCAGCACTGCCCTCATGATGCTATTTCTCAAGGAGTTCACACTTCTGCACCAGGTGGGCTTTGCAGGAGATGTAACCTTTCGGCAGAGGGCACATCAACTCAGGACTTTTTAATTCAGCCAGTCCCTGCACAGTGTATCTTTATTTCCTTTCCCCACTCTCCAGCACAGAGAAACCAAAGCCCACCCTCAGGAAAATACAGCCCTACAATTTAGAAGAATGTGAACTGGCAAGGGGAGAATAGCCAGAAGACTACAAAAATACAGAATAGTGTGGCTGATGATGAGATCTGTACTGTCATAGGGATTTAAAAGGTGCTCAGATATGTTTCTCTTTCATGGTGCTGATTATACATGTTCCCAGGTTCCAGAGGACTGTTTAAAATTCCATCTCCTGCATGACTTGGCTCCTTCTAACCTTTAGAGCTTTCTGGAGTATTAACGTCTGTGCTGATCTGTGTGCTAGGATGCAGTCAGAAGACACGTGGCAGATGTAGCTCCTGTTCCCATTGGTGCCAGGCACCCACTGTTGTCACTGTTTGTCCTTCCTCCCTCCCAGCTGACAGCAGCAGCCCTCAGGTTCACGCTTTGAATTCTGCTGAGCTTTTTCCAAGCAAACAAAAAATCCTCTGCCATGAAGCACAAGCAAGTGGGCATTCTGCCTACTTCGGCTTGTGTTGAAACACCGTTTTTATTAAATTGGTCTCTGCTATTTTCTTTCGAGGGAACAAGCAGAAATGCTTCCATTAATACTGCAACACCTGATTTGGGGACTTGACCAACATAGGCATCCTGCCAGTTCAGCAGGAGCCTGAAAAAGGGAACCTCTGGTCTGTGAAGCCTGAATGCACCTGAACAGGTTTCTGACATAAATCCCATCCCTGGTGGCAGTGAGCCCTCAGACGTGTAGACTTTGAAACTTAGCCTGTCTGCTGCATTTGCAGCAATTTGACTTGTGAATATGGGTAGATCTCTTCCATGAATAGCATTATCTGATGATAAAGCCCAGACCTGATTTGATTAGAGGAATTTCACTTGAAACTGGAAAATTAAATTCTCCTGGCAGTCTAAGGCGAAATAACTCATAAGCTGATGACACATTCAAAATTAATTCTGATTTTCAGAGGAGATATCTTTCAGCAAGTCTGATTTTCCTACCAAGTTGACTTTTTAAAACACGTAGCTCGCTATTTGGTGAACAGTATCAGAGATTTGAAAATGCAGGGAATGCTGCTGAAACAAGTGGAACAAATTCAGATACGTGAGAAAAGTGTGTCATGATACTGACTTATTCAGCTGAACACAGCCATATCGAAGGAAACGTCTACAGCTGAGAAGGCTAAAACTTTTTCAAATTTGATATAATTTCTCCTAATGCTCCTTTCTCTGTATTACACGGACATTATAAAATAGGCTTGTGTATATTTTACTTACATTTAATGTATGTATAATCTCTAACCACAAGAGTTTGTTTAGATATTTTCCCATGTGTGTTAGGCTATGTGTGTAATGGAGGGTTGACAACCCCCTATCCCACAATGCAAGCATTGCTACCAGGGCTGCCTGGAGGTGCAGAGCATCAGCATGATCTGCGCTTGGGATCCCGAGGGAAGGATATCTTCGAAAAGCTGTGACTTATCCATGCAGAGTCGTGTGCCTGAGAGCACAGCCCTGATATGCTGCAACAAATGGCCTATGGTAGGTGAAAAGATTGGGGAGATGTTTAAAAACTCATGAGGTATGGATTTGTAGGATTTCCCCTCCCTGAGTTTTTTTACAATAAGGATGATGAGGTACTGACACAGGTTGCCCACAGAGGTGGTGGATGCCCCATCCCTGCAGACACTCAAGGTCAGGCTGGATGGGGCTCTGAGCACTCTGATGGAGCTGTAGGCGTTCCTATTCATTGCAGGGGAATTGGACCAGATGGCCTTTAAGGGTCCCTTCCAACTCAAACTATTCTACGATACTCAAAGCTTGCAGGGCCACTGCAAAGCATCATCCCCATGAGTGGGTACATATTTACATACATACATACATACATACATACATGAAGATACGATGCCTGTTCCTGCGTCCAATTTTGTCCTTGTGTTTTCCACTGCTCTTGGTGTGTAACAAGTGCACGTGCCTGCACATGGGGCAGTTCAAGGGAAAATGGGCTCCTTGGAGCGGACAGAGGCTTAAAAGTCTGCTTTTGAAAGGCATTGCTGCCAGAGCAGGTGCTTCCACTCACACAGACAGGAGCTAATTGTAGGATTGGTTCTGGCCTAGAGGCTCTTTTTTATGGTTGTGTCCACAAAGGCTTTGACTAGTCCTTGTAGTTAGTGACTGCACACACAAAGAGGTCTTTCATTAGCGCGCTCTATAGGAAGCCAGGGCAGAGAGTAAATGATACCTTAATGTTCCGTTTCAAAGCCAGAGGGTTTGACAATGACTCTTATTAGAGTACCCCGGCATGTTCCTCCTGCCCTCCTCCTCCAGCCTGCTCTGAAACCCACGAACATCTGATATTGAGCTCCAAAACACAGGCAGTAATTGTTTACGCGCTGCTTTGGGAAGATGTGAGGAAACAGCCGTGTTTGAAGAGTGCAGTCCCAGTTCCAGGTTATAGGCAGGGCTCGTCCATCACACGGTGCCAAGAGGCATCTGGTGCCTTTCAGCATTGAGCAGGGAGCGGGCAGGAGAGCGCAGCTGGGTTCTGTGCACCCAGCAAGGATGTTAAGGAGGGATCAGCTAGTATGAAACTGAGCACTACAAAAATCGCCCTTCTTATGAATTCAGTTCTGCGTGCTAAGTGAAGACTGGGTAAAATATGAAAGAACTGGTCTATGACAACGTCCCATTTCTAAAAGCTGGTGGATTTGTTCCCCCTAAGATCTGCTTCCCTCATAAGCTCTGTTTATCCACATACAACTGTGGTTCAGTAATTCCTACTTTTACAAGGCATTGTACTTCAGATACTTCATATCAAAATTCATCTTCTTGGGAAGCCCAAGAAAAGGATGGCATGAAAAACAGAAGAGAAGAGAAACAAAGCATACACTTGCTGAGTCACATGCAAGACATGTTTGCAACAACAGCCCAAATAAACCTAAATATTTTCATTGTTATTCAATTCAAAGCCCTCTAGAATTTTACAAAATGCTCTTAGCTTTGACAACTTAGGTTATTAAAGGGGATTTTATGTACCCAGTCTAGTTTAAATGATGTGACTACAAATGCTCTAAAAAGGTGGGGGAAGAGGGGCGGAGGGAGGGAAGCCCACAGGTGAATACTAAGTAAACATATTTAGAACCACTGAAAAAGAAGGTAATTTGTCATCACTTCTTTTATGGATTTTAGGTTGTATTGCACGTAATTGAAATACAGGCTGATGGAAATGTACTATAAATATTTTATTTCAGTTTCTTTCTTTCTTTTTTTTTTTTTACCTTGCAAAATTAGTATTCACAAATCCAGACAGAGCCAGGTGTTTTGTCTGTAAGAGATAAGCATCTCTTCTCTCTCCCGGCTTTGTTTGACAGATGAGTACTAACCCATCAGTTTCAAGTCATATTGGACGAAGAGAAATCTTCCAGCTGCACTCTTTGGAGCAGATCAGTAAAATGGTGTGTAGGAAGTACACGTTAATAAGGTATCTGTCTAAAGAGTATTTATAGATACTTATATTTGGGAAAAACTAACCACAAGTATATGATAAGATCACCTAAATAAGAGTTAGACTGTCATTGCAATACACACCGTATTTTCTATCTTGTCAAAGCCAGCTTAGGAAGATCTTGCTGTTCCTTTTCTTCCCCCATGCTCTCAACAGCTTGCATTTGGCTTTTTGACATCTCACACAGGCGAGTCAGCCTCTGGAAATGCTGCTTCCCACTGCCCACAGAGTACCCATATAATCAGCCTGCACTAGGAGTCTGAGTGAGAGACAGTTAAAATAGAGTAGTAATAAGCAATATGCCTCCAGGTGAGGAGCAGGGGAGGAGCACGTCCTAAAGCTGTTCTCTGCTGGGCTACTGACTTCTGAAAGTCACACACTGATTTTTGTGGTGGGTCTTTGCAGAGGAACTGGTGTTGTATCTGTCAGGCATTCCACATAAGTCCATTCTGACCCAAGTTTTCACAGAATCACAGAATCATTACGGTTGGAAAAGACCTCTAAAATCACCTAGTCCAACCTCCAACCCATCACACCATGCCCACTGACCACGTCCCTCAGTGCCACATCCACACGGTTCTTGAACACCTCCAGGGACGGTGACTGCACCATCTCTCTGGGCAGCCTGTGCCACTGCATTACAGTGCTCCTTACTTCCTTGTAAGAACTTCAGCATCCTCAGTTCTGCTCAATATGTGGCAAATGGAAGGAAAAGATGGTACATCTACAGTGTTTAAAAGAAGAATGCGTACAAAATCTACAGGCTCCAAGACCTATCTACAAACCACAAGAGAATGTTGTCAGTCACAGTCTAGATGACAGTACTGTGCATAATTTAAGTTCATGAAATTGACTTTTGTTTTCAGTGGGACTAGGTTTTAACTGTGCTTCTCTTATGGCCTAACTGGTGTTCCTTATAACTTTTCAACTGGCTGTGCAACATTTGCCTTTGAAGATTCATAGGATGGCTGATGCTGGCAGGTACCTTTGTGTCCATCAGGCCCAGCCCCTGCCCCAGCAGCACACCCAGAGCAGAGTGCCTGGCCCACGGCCAGGTGGCTCTTGGAGATCTCCAAGGAGGAGACTGCACAGCCTCTGGGCAGCCTATGCCAGTGCTGTGTCACTTGCACAGTACAGAAGTGCTGCCTGGTGTTCAGAGGGAACCTCCTGTGTTCATTTTGTGCCACTGCCTCTTGTCCTGGCACTGCGCATTGCTGAAAAGAGCCTTACTCTATCATCTCCCCTTCAGGTACTTATAGACATTGGTAAGATGCCCCTGAACTTCCACTTCTCTTGTCCTGTAGAAGATTAGATCCTGGAGTGTCAGCCACAAGAAGGTCCTGCTCAACACTGCTCCCATTCCTCTCTCTTACGCTTCATCATTGTCAGGATGTTCCTTAGGCCCTTTATTTTGGTCTTATCCTTTTCCTGCAAGCCTGGCCTGGAGTCTTTATCATAACATCCCTTAACACATCTGAACCACCACATTATTGTCAGGTGTTCTGGTCATCCAGCATTTGGCAACTTGTGCCATGCTCCCAAGAAGAGACACATCTTCCACATCTTAATTTGACGACTAGGCACTAGGCAGCTGAAGTCTATTTTTAAAAGCACTAAAAATAATAATTATTTTTGTTGCAAAAACTGGGATTAAGCTGCTGTTCTATGTGAGGAATGTGTAGGGTTTCCTGCAGGGACTCAGAGACTTGCTCCAGAAAGGTTATTTTTAGAGCATCCAAGACAAGCTCCATAAACATGTACTAAATACTTTTTTTTTTTTTTTTTTTTTTTTTGCCAGGGCAGTGCAATGTTGTTTTTTTTTTTTTAAACACATTTATCTCCTTCCTTTTCTAAGTTGCTGCTCTTTTGCAATCAGAAATTTCTTTATAATTCACAAAAAGTAAGAGGTTGGCGGCAACAAGTTATCCATTGTATCTCCACCTATTCTCCTCTATCCTACATGACAGATGCACTCCTCCCACACTTTCAAAGGATATCCCATGTCTAGATATTTGAACTCACAGCTACTTCTGAAGTATATCTGCCAGACTGTTCCCCCATGAGCATGGGGCAAAAGACAGTTACAGAGTGACTACAGGAGAAACAACCACACAGATCTGCTAATAACCTTCTATTTACTAATGCTCTTCCATTTGCTCTTTGTAGGGGGCTGAGATATTTTGAAATTATATTCCAGGCAGAAGCAGAAGTGGCAGCAGATCATGCTGAACTCCAACTTAATGAATCCTGTAAATCATCCAAATAGCTTGTCTACAAAATATTCTGGAACTAGAAGCACCCAACAGTACGAGTAGCTTAGAAAAGAATTATTTTTCTAGCAAGTTTCCCTACAGTGTTGTTATCAGTTCTCAGTGCTTTTGTATGGCTATAAATATCTTTCGGTAACTTTGGTTCCTTTGTGTTGCCACTCTCCCCTTCGTTTTTCAAGCTCCAGCAGGGCATCCTTGAATAACTCAGAACCTGACAATACACAGAAAAGAACACCTTCATGCCATTCGTGCCTGGCCAACTGGGTGTGTTTCCCTTCAACACTTGGGATGCAGTTCTTCCACTAGTGGCAGGGTTATGGAACACATTTCATTAGGGTAATTTCTGTTCTTGGAACTGGTCCAAACCCTTAGGAAGGATGCTGGTTACATCTATAAAAATAAGCCATGCAGTTTGGAAGCTCTTTTTCCATTAAACATTTTCTAACAAGGACATTTCCCTTCTAAGCTCACATGATAACATTAGCACTGAAAGATAAACTGGTGCTCTTAAGCAGAGACCTTACAGGTAAGTCTGTGAGGAGAATGAGGAGAAGGTCTTGAAAGTTGGTCATCTTCGCACCTATTTCCAGTTTAAACAGGTGTTGACTGAAGGAGTGGAAAATAGGAGTCAATAAATATAAAAATAAATAGAGATAGAAGGGTAAATAGGAAGAACAGATCTTGTAAGAATATTCTCTGAAAAGTTGATGGCACTGGGATCTGGGGACACATGCACAATTCAGCAAGACAGAGCAGCTGGAATAGATTCTTATGGATGTTTTAACTTTTTCTACTGATTTTTATATGAGCACAGCATTGTAATGATTAGGAAATGTTGGCCTCTTTTCATAACCCCATAGTGCCATTCAGATGACGAGGGCTTTGAGTACTTGCCCGATGTCTTGGAAGGTTCTTGCTCAAGCAGAAACACAGCTGCGAGGTATGTGAAGGAGTCTGGGGACATCAGAGAATGGATTACTCTGCCTGGATAGAATAAGTGACTGTATGGTTCATGAAATAAACCACTGCACTCTCAGCCTCTTCTTGCTTATTGAAGAGGAACTCAATGGCAGAAAGCCTTATGGCAGCATTTCGGAATAAGTCAGTAGGAAGTATGCATTAGGGCAGCAGAATGGCTGCTCTTAATAACTACATTATTCATTTTTGCAATTTTTTTTTTTTTAACAAGTAATACAAATAATGCAAGGCATGAGTTAGTTCACTTTGGCTTGGTTGGCATTTATATACAAAACTTGTTTTCTTTTTTGTCTCAACTTCTGGCAACACCTGGATCACATACTTGATTTGCTTTTTACCTCATCAGCTTGTTAGCTTTAAACAACTGACACGCTCCATCAAAAGAAGAGAAAAACCCAAACAAGAACCCTATTAACCTCTGCTCCTGTATAAACTAATTACCTCTAACCCCACTGCAATTATCCCTGGAGAAGGGAACTGCTCTTATTAGCTTCCTGCCTTCTTCCTGCTCTTCCTCTCTGTAGGGGCATGGCACTGATGTGTCCCCACAGCCCCAAGGCTTCTCCAGTCCAAGTCTTCATCTCCCCAGGGCTGTGGTGCCCTTGTTGCTACAGCCCTTGCTCACACCTGGTTGTTTGGTCCACAGTTGAGGGCGGTGACCCGTACCTTCTGACCTTGTATTACGTTTCAAGTTTTAAACGGGCTTCCTGTCTGCTGATTAAAGCCTGTTTGTTCAAAGCCAAAGGATTAAAAGGAGTAATTATAATCCTGCTAATTTATGTGATTCTTCATGCTAAACCATGCCTGCATGCATAGACATCTGTGAGCACACGTGCCTAGGACAATTTTTGAGCATTTGTTCTAAACCTGTGCCAGCAGCAAGGGAGACAAAGATTATTAACTGGCTGCTGTTAGTCCTCTCTGTGCCATATATATGTCAACACTCCTGGTCTTTCCTCCTTTTTCATTAAGAACGAAGTAGAGGCAGTGAGGCATTTCAGTATGCTACATTTTTGCTTCTGAATTAATATTCAACAAGTAACCTGATTTGAAAGGTGAGCTAACTGTAACTTTGTTCCCTTCTTCTACCAAACACAGCCACCACCACACATTTCCACTGCATTATGCACCAAGTTTTCAAGGCAGACAGATGCACATACACCGTTATCGCACACAGGCCCAAGTGCTCTGCATTGAGAGCCTGATAAAGCAGGAGGCAGCATGCAGGGCAGAACTCTCTGTTCCAGGCTTGCAGAATGGATTTCCTACAGCAGCTCTGAGTCTGTAACCATGCAGCATCAAGTAAAATGAGTGGATCAATTCAGAGCTCAAAGTGAGCAGGAGGTACATGACTCTGGTCTCTTGGCAGTCTTGTCTTAATTACTTTATGTTGAGTATGGTGTCATATGGGCAGCCTTGGAAACTGACCTCCTCTCTGCAGCTGGACTAGGCAGACAACCCCATGCACATCCTGCTAAGACTCAATGCATGGTTCATAATTACCCAGAAGGCTTTTGGGTTAGGTCCTAGCTTAATACAGCTTAGTCTCTTGAGGGACTTGATCAGGGAACTGGATCACTTTCCCCACGAAGACAGGCTGAAAGAGCTGGGTTTGTTCAGCCTGGAGAAAAGAAGGCTGCGGGGTGACCTCATTGCAGCCTTTCAGTACCTAAAGGGAGCCTACAAACAGGAGGGGAATCAAGTCTTTGAAAGAGTTGATAACAGCAGGACAAGGGGAAATGGTTTTAAATTGAGGGAGGGGAGTTTTATGTTGGATGTCAGGGGGAAGTTCTTTACAGAGAGAGTGGTGAGGTGCTGGAACAGGCTGCCCAGAGAGGTTGTGGATGCAGGGGGGTTGGAGATTCATGATCCTTGAGGTCCATTCCAACCCTGGCCATTCTGTGATTTGTGATTCTGTGAAATCATTTCATGACCTAGCCCAGTAAAATTGTTTAGGATTTGGTGAAGCCTGGAGTTAGCCAATGCCCAGACCGGGGTCTCATTTTCTTGCAGTGAATGCCTACAGCTCAAGTTAACTTCATCCTAACAACGTCAATAATAAAAACATCATTTTATCCAAAAAATACTGCGAGCATTGCTGGTCATCTTAAGGGGTGAAAGATAGCATACTGTTTTAACATTCAACATATCTATTATAGATGGGAACAGCGTCTGGGCAGGCTCTGCAGAGCCCACTTTTGTTTTTGTTGCCTTCCCACTACCAGCTGAAGAGTGAAGCTGCAGAAACCTGCCTTGCCTTCCTCTTTATAGAGATTATTTGCCCAGAGAAGCTGTGGATGCTCAATTCCTGGAGCTGCTCAAGGCCAGGTTGGATGGGGCCCTGGGCAGCCAGATTGTGTGCCTGATTTAGTGACTGGCAACCTTGCCCACAGGGGAGGACTGGAACTAGATGATCTTTCAGGTTCCTTCCAACCCAAACCATTCTATGATTCTATTCGATCCAAGAGTGTGTGACACAAATGCAAGATTAAGTTGGTTTGCAGCCATTACAGGAAAGATCTGTGCTGTAGGGAGTTTTGATGTGCCATAGGGGCTACAGCTAATCTCCTAGTACCCTTTCTGTCTGTGCTGATGAATATGCACTCTTTTCTCCCTCTTCCACCCTTATGACAGTGGTTTCACTTGCAATGCAGGGACTTGAGCCCAAAAGACATGTGTCCCTGTCTTTGGCTCCTTGCTGGCCAGTCCTCCCCCCGACAGCATTAACCAACACACGTGAGAGTGCAGCTGCAGCAAAATTAATGCAGCAGGTTAGAAGCACTAAAAATTTTCATCGCTCTCCCCCCCACCCTCCTCTTCGGGAAACTGCTTTCAATCACTTTATGTACTGAAAACAAACATGAAAGGGAAAACTCTCCTCTGCCTTCAGTTGTCAGAGCAAAAACCAGAATTCCCTGAGCTCTTTTCAGAAGTGCTAATATTCTCCCCCAGGCCTTCATTATATCGCACACAGATCTGCAGTCCTCTGCACACAGACGGGGAGGGAACAGCCTGAAAAAGTTGGGCTGCTTCATTTATTTTTTTATTTAAAAAATTGCCATCATCAGTTTAAAATCTGATTGGAGAGTGGGGAAAAAAAAAAAGAAGAAAAAAAAAGAAAAAGAGAGGGAGGCTTTGGTTCCAGTGGCAATCCAGTGGGAAATGTCAGGTTGGTGTTAAGAGGTCTCAGAGGGGATGATGCAGTGGATGTAACTGCATCCCTCACGTCTACCCTGATGCTTGCAGGGCACAGGCTACATGCAGTTCAAAATGACTGAAATCTCTTTCAGTAGGTGTCAAGTTTTCCTTCCCTTGATCCCAGCAGGAATCTCAAACTTCTGTGACTGAATGATGCGATGTGCTTGGTGCTCCTTGACATCAATTCCTCATGCGAGCATTTCATCATTGATCTCCCCCAAGATCAATTTGATTTTGTCTATGACTCTGACGTTTCCAAGTTGAGGGAGAACAGACTCCTTTTTTTGTAAGAAAACAAGTAGCCTTAAAATTCCTATAGGAGGACAATTGGGATATTGTTTATATCTGGGCAAACACGCAGATCATTACTAAATTTCCCATCAAATAAAAATAAATTCCCTTTAGTTTGATAGAAATTTTTTTCTCATTTCAACAACAGTGGAAGTTCTTCATTGGGTTTGGAATATCTTACATCTTGCTCTCTTAGAAAAAGTTCTTGTGTTGAAAGGAAAATTATTTCAATCAGGAAAACGAAACCATTCGGTAAGCAGAACTTTCAAATGGATTTTTTAAAATTTACTTGAACCCTTCAGAAGTGATTCAATAGAATAAAATTACACTGCAATGAACAAGTTTGGGGGAGACTTCACGTTTATTAACAAATCAGCACTTTAAAGTGGAAAAAAATAATTCTTGGAAATTTCTGAGGATGTGCCAGCTTCATCCCATAGTTATGGATCCCATTCTCTTGCTTGTCTAATTTCTGATCTACTAACTATTTCATAGAATCATAGAATGGCTTGGGTTGCAAGGAAATTTTAATGAAACCACTGAATGCCTGGCCAACCTGAGGAGGGAAAGAGAAATGTATTTGTCTTGAATTAAATGTCACGAATACTCTTTTTTCTCCTCAATGAACAGATCTGACAGCAGTGATGAAGGCAAAATATACACACATTGTAAACAGCAGGTTTTGTAACATGAGGAAATTCTCTTCTGTGTTTCTCAGCCTTTCACACGTCTGTTGTCTCACCAGTGCTGCAGTATCATTCTGGGAAGAACTACATGGCAACCAGGCACCAAGCTGATAAGATAATAGATAATATGGAGAAATAAGGGACTGCATGTTCATTAACATGCGTGGTTAATGTGAGGCCCTATATTCAAGCACTTCATTTTGATACCTGCATTTAAGTAGGCCAAGTGCATCTTTTTTTTTTTTTTTAACATAAAAACTGAAGTAAATAGGAACAAGACCCACATAAAATGATTGCCTTTTAAATGCCATAGCTTTCCTTAATAAATCTTGTGTCCTGAACCCCATTTATGATGCCATGTGTTTTTTTTTTAGCACACAACACTGATGGGTATTGGCTAACAGCAGCACGGCACAAACAGCATCCTCACTCCTGGAAGAGCTCCAGCCCAGAGATGACATTTATAACACGCTGCCAACAGCCATCCCCACAGCCCCCTCAGTTTGCAGTTCACAGTTTACAGCAGATCGAGCCTTTTTGTCTCTCACTTTTGTTCACACTGCCTAAAGAAGAGAGAAATGAAAAAAAAAAAAAAAGCTCTAAAAAATTACTGTATTCAGCCCTTTGAAAAACAAAGTAGAACACGAAGCACCATAGTAAGCATATTTCCCAAACACCATGAGAAGGATCAACAGAAACATACCATTACAGGCACATGATGTGTTAGCAAATGAAGATTCACTTGAATTTCACCTCCTTGTCCTGGGCCTCTTTTGAGTTTCTCCAGATTTAGGTGAGTTAGATGAGTCTAAAATGTCAGTGACAACAAGACAGTTTTCCAAGTGCAGAGCATCTCTCACCTGCTTCTAAAAGCTCTGTGGTTAAAAATTTGATGAACTTCTTCAGCGTGCTATATAAATGCCAGGATATCAAGCTAGGATGAACATTCCGCTGCTAAAAGTTGAGAGCATTTTTATCATTGTGTCTCTTGAATGAGTTGGCTGTGCCAGTACTGGGAAGCACTGATTAAGTCTTACTCTCCCCAGTTGCCACTCCAAAGGCCTGTGACATTCGTTCAGGGCCCAGGGCTCATGATTTGAGTGGTTTAGCATGTACTGCCATCTCTTCTTTTGTTTCAATGCATATTAGAAATTGCTAAGATAACTGCCTGCTGCTGAGCATCTAATAAAACAGCTAAGTTGCCTCACTGAAGTAATCCAGAGAAAATCAATAACGTAGTCAAGACGCAGCCACTCCATTCATGTGGAAGCTGCAGTTCAGTAAGAAGTTGAACATGGCATCCCTCAGGCTATTTTCTAAGGCCAAGGAATTGTTAACCATCATTACAACGCTGAATGCATGCCATCCAGCACATGTAATACATGCCCTCACACAAACACTCCTCTTTTCTTTTTACCAGAAACAAAAATCTCTCCAAAGCCAAGGAAATAATGAACTGTCTTGTTTTATGATTTATACTATGCCCAGAACATTAACCTTCTGTCCTCAGCATATATCCAAGGCATAGGGCACTGATAGAACAATCAGCTCTTTGGCATAACCAGTTACCTAAAGAATTTGCCTCACATAATCCTAAAGTACCAATCATAATTTTCTTGCTTTTCTGTAAGATCAATTGTGTTTGACAACTGCTCTCTACAGTTTCTTTTCTGTAGCATCTCAGCTACAAAGTTTGCTCTTGTTGCTGAGATACAACACAAGGATGGCTTGCAAGGAATATTATTTTCTTTTCATAGACAAGGAATCGAGGTAAAGTGGACAGTGTCCTAGAGCAACACACTGCTCACAGCAGTGAAATGGCCCGGGTCCTACTGCTGATCTTGCTGGTGCCATAGCCCTAGCACAGCAGAGTGCCACTGCTTCAGAGGATGCAATGGGCAAGCAGGTAAAGTACTTCCAAGGAAGGGAGCAGGAATCATCTGCCAATGGAGCTGCTGCCTCCAGCCCTCCAGGCTCCATGAGTGAACCAGATCTGTAGATCCCTCCATGTACTCTTCACCTGGCATTGGCCCTCTTCTCACCACAAGCCTTGACATTTGAGGTTGTAAAAATCATTTCTGTGTGCTGCTGAGCAGCTAGAACCAGCAGTGTTAATTAGTCCCACAGACAAGAGTTAAGAAAATGGACAAGCTTTATGCACTCAAGTGCTTCTTAATTGATGAAGCTACTATCTGTAAGCAGAACACATTCAAATAATGCAATACTCTTTATTGGCAACAAATCCAATTAACTGACAGGATCAGAAAGGATAGGATGAGGAAAGGGAGATAAGGTAAAGTAATAAATTGTAAAACTGAAAAAATGTCCTGCATAAAATGAGAGACATTTGGAGTGCTTCTTAGTGTGGGAGGACTGATACAGCCAAACGGAATGGCTGTTCTTACATGTTATCAGCACTCAGTAAAAGCACAATTTGATACTAATTTAAGATATAACATGGACAGAGTGAAGTATGGTTGTCCAGTGGGTTCCCAACAAGTCAGTATTCATAGAACAGAATCATAGAATTATCCACGTTGGAAAAGACTTTCAAGATCATCAGGTTCAGCCATCAACCTGACCTATTGCGTCCCATCTCTCAATCATACCCCCTCCTGCCATCTCTTCACATCTCTTAAATGTCTCTATAGATGAGGACTCCACCACTGCAGTGTGCAGCCTGTTCCAATGCTTGACACCTCTCTCTATTAATAAATTCATCCTAGTATCCAATATAAACCTCCTCTGACACAACTTAAGACCACTAAGAAAACCATTTATGATTCTACATTGTGATTTTTATTTGGTCTTGTCTACACTGAACTGAATGCTATGCCCTAAAATGCTCTTCATCAGCTTGAAATTCAGTCAGAATCACTATGAAATTCAAAGATTCGAAGATTCAAAGTGAATTTTAAAAGGGTTTACATTATCAATGGTGAAAGAAGCTGAAGTTGGATCTCAAAGTCAGCCTGGTCTTATAGCTTATACAAACAACCCAACAAGCTATCGCATTCCTGCTGCAAAATGTGGGGAGCATTGCTGAGGAGCCACCTAAAGGAAGTTGTATAAACAATATTTCAGATGCTATTTTTGCAAGGTCAGCATTGGTTAAGCCAGGGTAAGCATGCACAGACACCCCCGGTGAAATAAAAAACAGCTCACTTTTTTATTGCATATAGTACACAGCTTGCTACACAAATGGAAAGGTCAGATGTCAAGACTTGATTGATACTCTTCAAGGATGACACAAAGGAGAAGAGGCCCTGTTCATAACCACAGCACTATTGGCCAAGCAAGAAGCTTTTATTTTTCCGAGGTTGAGGATAAGATAAATGTGATGCATCCAGCTGGCAAGGTTGTCAAAGAATTTCCCCAAGGCAGAATCTGAGCCCAGACTCCGCTGGGCAAGTTAAACAGATGTACCAAGTGCATACCGAGATCTCCAAGAGTACACTAATCATGCTTTACTCCATGCCTAGAAACAATCTCACTACGGTTTGCTGCATGGATGCGATGACCTAGATACTCACAAGCAACACAGTAGAAGGCAGCAGCCTTTTCTCATGGAGTTACTGGCAGGATTTTCCAGCTCCGTGAAACCATAAGGTGCCAGGTACACTAAATGATCCCAGTTCTTTATGTTAGGTATAATACTACAAGAAGCACAGTGAAAGGAGACAGACTCAGGAGATCTTGGCATATCTTGATGTCCTCCTTATGCCAAAATCTCCTTCACCCTTCAACATCCTTCTCCTCCTCCCTGCTGCCACCCACCAGCAGGGATGAAATAATCAGGTTTAACTGATGAGTATTATTGCCAACAACATCTGTTCAGAAGTGCACTTTTTCAGCAGAGCTAATTGACTATTTCTAGGTTTGACAGCTTTTAAAGCAAAGATATGAATCTGATACTAAAAATGAAGTTGATGTAATTCACCTTTTGTCATCTACTAGCTTGATAGTAGCAAGAAAACAGCAAGGTCAGCAACCCTCTCCATAAAAAAAAAGTCCACATCTCCTGATTTTTCCTTTGCTTCTTACCTTCTACGTACCTGATAATTCTGCTCAAGGTCTGCTGAAGACAGATTATTCATGTGAAAGTTGCAATCCCTTAATTAATGCTAATACACACCCAAGAGGATCCTATTATAATTAGTGCAGCTCTGTGAAAGTACTGGAGAAAACTGAGTGCCCTACACTCAGGCTGCTGTACCGTCAGATTGACAAGCAAAATGCAAAATTACTTTAAAGCAGCATAGGGCTGAATCCCCTTCTGGTTCCATATATGTCAGTGATGCTACTATGAGATACAGTGCTGTAAGCATGAGAATCAGCCCTGTAATTCAGCAATGATTTTGTTTTAGTTAAGAGTATCTCAAGGTCCTGAGAAAGGCACTTCTTCCTAAAACAGCAACTCTGTTGAGTTTTGAAATAATATACCAATTCTGGCAACACATTACTGGACTGAAGCAGGGATACAAAAACAATCTAAGTTGATCACAGCACTTCAGCCCAGCTGCACTGTCATTTCTCATTGATTTGCCTATTGCTTATTAAAAGCAATGGTGAAATTCGTCCTGTTTTCCTCTGTCCCTGGAAATATTCAAGGTGAGGCTGGATGGGGCTTTGATCACACTGATAGAGCTGTAGGTGTTCACTACACGGAAGTTGGACTAGATGATTTTTAAGGGTCCCTTCCAACTCAAACCATTCTATGATTCTGTGATTTCACAGCACAGAACCAAGCCTGTGGATGATGTCTAGCCCAGGCTAACAAAGCCACAGCTAGTAATCAGCATCCATTAGTGCTGCAAAGTATCTAAAAGTAGGCTGAAATAGACTTGAATTAAATTTTATTTTATTCCGTGATACAAGTGCTATATAGAGTAACATATCCTCACCACTAAGTAGATTATCTCTTCAATTCTGCTGCCCTGGGCAATAGTCATACCACCCCACAGAAGACTGCCCTGGCATTAGACATCCATGAAGTCAATGAGATGTGCCATGCTCTGTGAAGGACTCAGCACCAGGAAAAGGCCACTCAGCATCACAAGACAGCCAGTACACTCAGAAGTCTTAAAGATTAAAGACAGATAGCTTCAATAACAATTTTTAAATGGTAGCTTGCCATGTAAATGGTGAAATACATATTTAATTAATTAATTTTTAGTCAATTTGTTGTACCATAGGATTCAACAGTCAAGAAACTGCTCTTTTCCTGCAAGTTAAAATACTGAAGTGACAACTCTTGAGTAAGCATATTCCCAATGTGGCTTGTAATAGTGTAAAACAGCTCGCAAAAAAAGCCGACAACAACAACAACAAAAAGTAACCAGAAACAAACATAAAAAGCCTGACTCTTCAAGTTGTGTCAACCTTTGACATTGTTCCTGCACTCCCCTAAATGGTATGGCTGAAATTCTCGTCCTGTAGCAGCAAGAGGAAGGCTCTCACAGACCCACAAACACAGCTTTCCCTTTGCTGCCGCATCCTTCCTGCTTCTCTTGCTTTCTCAGTCTGCCTCCTTCCTCCTCTCTTAGCTCACATGTTAGTGCAATCACTGACAAATTAAAAATTAAAGACATTAAATCAATACAAACCTCAGTGCTAACAATCTGTGGCCAAGCCTCATTGTTCATTCTTCTTCCTTGCTTCTATTCACCTGGGCTCTTGCTTTTGCAGATTCTATTTCTCTCATGTGAGGAATCATTTATGCCAAAGGTGCCGGATTATTATTAGGAATGGTACATCAGCTCTCTTGGGAAGAGCTGAAGAAGTAGATAACCTGTAAGCAAGTGCCTGAAAGAAGTACAGGGCAGCAAAGGCAACTGAGCTTGCCCTGGTCTGTGGGCAGTCTATGGGAATCCTCAAAAGCAAAAATGTTGCCCTTGTCTCATTCTCAACTCTCAATGAAGATCAGCTTTCATAAAACAGTAATTAAGGGTTTGTCTTCCTGGCTAAAGCTAAACTCCGAATTTTTTCAGCCAGAAGAAAAGCATTGATTCAGCATTGGAAGGGCTGGATATCCAGGTTCCATTCTGTTTGGACAGATCCTTCCCTAACTTGTTACAGCCAGTTACAAGCAGCAATATCATGTAGTCTACTACTTGACTGCGCATCATGGAGTTGAAGACTGAAGGACCTAAGCTAGAGAGAAGAGGAAATTTGAGAGCGCTTTGTCAGCCAAGGGAAGCTGAGGCAGTTTGACTTCTATTAACCACTTTATCAATCCTTTCTATAGTATATTGGTATCTATCTGTCTCCCCTAAGAACATATACAGCATACATGTTACAGAAAGGATATATACTATACAGTATACACATATGAAACTATTTACATGTTCTTAAAAAAAAAAAAAGCCTGCAACCCTGCAATGATGAGATCCAAATCTCAGGCTTCTGAACTTTTATTCCCAGGAGTGAAAAAAAATACATGTTTTAAGAGATGAAAGTCACAAAGGGTGTGCCTTTCTCCTTTTCCTTCCACTTCAGTTCTGTACAATGCACAGTGTGTGGCAGTTACCTAACAGTGGGATTCTTGAAGTCCTGTGCACCACAATGGTGAATCTGAAGGTGCATGCTGCCAACAGCATGGCCTCAATTCATGCTTGCTTTACTAACTCATTGAGTCTATTTTTATAGCCTATTTGAGAATTCCTTGCTTTACAATGGTGTCAAAGTTATAATTTACTGCAGTCAGACTCCAAGGAACATTGCTCCCAAGCAACTAGCATTTTGATCTCCGCTCTTTCTGATGATCAGAAACTCTTAGAAACAATAACAACAATAAAAATAATTAAAGAAAAAAAAAAAAAAACCAATCCAAACACAAAGGTGATCATCTGCAGAAGGCAAAACTTAGGCAATGTCTGTGGCTACTCTCTCTACCCTTGTATCCCACCATTAACGCTTTCAAAAGAGATGTTGCTCTATGTGGGTGATGGGTGCCTCTATGTTACTGTTTTAGCTCACATCAAGCTTAAGCTTCAGAAGAAAACATAGAAATTATTCTCACTTGGCAGATTTCAGTTAAGATCATGGAGATTTTGAACTGGATTTTTTTTTTTTTTTACTTTGCAATAAAATTGGAAGACGTCTAACAGTTCACTCAGTGCTCTCTAGCACCAAGTGGACATTCAGTACCTGGTACCAGACGAGCATTAGTCTGCAGTAAAACCCCACAATGTACATAGTGTGAACATCAGACCTCAGCACCATCTGCTCCTCTCCTTATGCAGCATGCTAATTGGTAGCTTAGCCACAGCCTCTGTAATGAGTTTCTGACTCTCTCTAGTGACTTCTTGCTGACTGCCTGCTAGGCTACTGTTGGGCAGCAATCTTTGCTGGTGCAAGGTGCGAAGCAGTCAGTGTGTGAATCAAAGGCTGAGGGCCCCCTTCCCTCCTTCCCTCACACTGAATCTTTCTCTTAAATAATAACCCTTAAATATGACTTAATGGAAAGAGGGTGTGTGCGGTCTCTGCCCTTGGAAAGATTCAAAAGCCATCTGGACATGGTTCTAGTCAGTCTGTTGTAGATGGTTCTCCTCGAGCAAGAGAATTGGAGCAGATGACTTTGAGAGGTCTCTTCCAACTTCAACCATTTAGTGATTCCGTGGCAACCACTCCTTTAAACTACATCGTAACATCTGAACTGTATAGATCACACAGCATAGAATCACAGAATTGTAGAATCAAGTACTGTAGACAACAGCAAGCAGAGCTACATCCTTGTCTGGAGTGGGGTGAAGTATCTCAGCTACCACACTGCCTGGGAGGATGCTGGCAGGGATGGACGCACTGACCTTCCCTATAACCAAAGCTACAGGAAGCGTAGCAGGAAATGGTATTGCAAAAGTATAGGAATGATGGGGGACTGAGGGAAAAATGAGGATTAATTAGATCACAGACAGAAAAGAATGGTAATCTATTTTCTAAGGGTCAACTTTTTTGAGGATGGGAAAACAAAACAGTTTTGCTATGGTTCAGAAGAACACAGTGTAAAACAATGTTTGAGGGTAAGTATCTTCTAAATTCATAATGGGAATTTTACAGAGGTCAAATACGTTTTTTAAAGACAAAAAGAAATCTCAGGCTTAAACACTGCAGAAAACCCATCAGTTTGACTAGACACGGTAACAAGTGCAGGGCTGGCAATATCCTCCAGCCAACTCTCTTTGTCAGTATTCATCATAACAAGCATTTCAGATGGCCCCTCTGCAGCTTTACAGAGCCTTCAGCAGAAGCTCTCTTTTGGGGACTGTATAACCTATAGGACAGCACAGCTGCCCAAGGAGATCTCCTTATCAGTCACACGCTGATATGTGGATGTTACAAAACAAAATGAATTAAAAGCAATCTCGTAAAAATAAAGGATATTTACACATATGGAAAAAAACCAGCAAATCATGTATAGAAGAAATACAAATGTAAAGCACGTCATACCACGTGTTTTCATGTGATGATTTTTGCCATCAGCCACAAAGTTTTGGTTAGGTTTATTGTGCACAGTCAAGAACTTTCAGCTGTATTCAGAAGTATGCCATGATACAGCCAAGGTCCTCAGAGTGTTTTATTCACTAACTAGAGGATGGTAGGCTGAGTGTCGGCCTGTACCACTACATAATTACGGGAAGAGGTCTACATGATGAAGAACTTTCATCACCCATTTGGGATTTTTACAGGCTGTTTCGCTTTCTCTACTAATATCTACTTATTACAGTAGGTGCTGTCATCAGCGCTCAGCCAGCCAGAGCCAAACTCACAGCCAGTACAGTGCAAGTGCACACTGTTTGGTATCAATTAGTGGAGGGCTAAGTGTATCATGTGACCCATCTTCCTCAGCTCCACAATTAGCAGCTTTACAAAAGCATCCTTGAGGACCCAAATTCAAGTTAATTTTCTGGGGCAAAGCAGTAAAAGAAACAATCAGCAAAACATTTCAAATGGAATTTAAGCTAATGCTGCCCAGAACTGAATCACAGAATCATAGAACCATTAAGGCTGGAAAAGAGCTCTAAGATCATCTAGTCCAACCATCCACCTACCGCCAATACTGCCCATTAACCCATGTCTGTCAGTGCCACATCTACATGTTTCTTGAACACCTCCAGGGAAGGTGAAGGCAGCCTGTTCTAAAAATGTTGTGCATCTAGGAGATCGGTTTTAGGATACTGGCAAAATACCACGTCTTTGTTTCTGGAAAAAAAAAATTCCAATGGAGAACATTGCCGTTCATGTTTGTATCTTTATTTCTGCATTTGGGAAGCCACAAAGTCTGACCCAGCATGTTTGCAAGCCTTATTATAGCATGCAATCACCCTCATGGCTATAATTTGAATGAAAAAGCTTGTAATTCCTGGTCAGATACCAACTGCACACACAACATTTGCTCTGTCAATTGTTCTAAGGCCTAAAGAAAGCCAAGTGTCTGCAGTCTCTGCAAAATAAACTTCTTTTCTTTTTCACTGAGTTTGTGCAGGACTGAAAATGCTCTCCTTCTCTGACTGGACTTCATAGAATCATAGAATCACCAAGATTGGAAAAGATCTCTAAGAACATCTAGTTCAATGGTTCATCTACCACCAATATTATCCATTAACTATGTCCTTCAGTGCCACATCTACATGTTTCTTAAACATCTCCTGGGACGGTGACTGCACCACCCCCCTGAGCAGCCTATTCCAGAGCAAGACCACTCCTCCAGAGGATAAATGTTTCCTAATATCCAATCTGAACCTCCTCTGGTGTAACCTTGGACTATTCCCTCTTGTCCGTCAAAGCCAGAGAGAAGAAGCCTTCAATAGCTTTCAATTATGAGGTTCCTTCCCATTTCACTAGTGGGTAGTCTCTGAATGTACATTCCATGTTTTCATTCCATTAGTATTTTCTATGGCTTGGAAGGACCTAACTGACTGGAGGCTCCAGGCTTTGGGGCCCCAGCTACACTTAACCTGGCTGGAACTGAGCCTACAAACAACCAGATTTCTCGTAACAGACTCCTCCTTGAAACTGGCTTTTACAATTAATTTTCTATTAAGGATGAGGGAAAATGGTGAAGATCAGCTCAGGTAAGCACTGGGATTTGGAGTCTGTCCAAATGAGATCAAACATTTCGAGTTCTCTTGTTCAAGTCTCTGTCAGCTCCTGAGATTTCTGGCCATTGCTTAATGCCTTCTGGCACTCTCCTCTTCACCTGCAAGCACATGATATCCTTGAGGGTTTCATGGGAATTGCTTCTTTCTAGTGTACTCCCAGGACTACTATTTTATACCAAAATGAGAAATACATTTGTGGAATACGTGATGATCTTCTCCCTCAGTTCTAGCTAAAATCATTGAGCAGTGATTGAACATAAAAACAATGCTTAAATCCAAAAATTAAATAATCTAGCTCAAGTCCAAGGAAAGACTTCTGTAACAGTTTGTTGTAAATTAGGTTGGCACTGGATTTTGTAAAGGCTGGCTCCGTTCCTAGATTTTACAGACACCTGTTAGCAGTCATTAGCCACATCTTTGGGTTTTGCTTCTAATACAATGGCTTTATTCCAAAAAATAAAAAAAATAAAAAAATTATCCAGCAGGTATCACAGATGGGCAATCAGCACCTACCAACCAGATCAGTGTGAATACTGTGTGTGATAACAGCTAAAATGAAGATTCATCATGTTTATCTGACATGATATTCTCGCTGACATATCAATTTAGTTAATCTGACATTCAGTTAACATTTCCTGCAACCAGAGCTGTTTACAGCAGGGATATTCAAACGGCAGAAAACCCTTTCCAGATCTAGGTGATAAGTGAATGTCACCTAGACACTGAGGAGGCAACACAATGTTCCCCAAACTTTTGCAGAAAACTTGCATTTCTCACTGCCCTCCTGGTCTCCGAGCAGTAGCTGCAATCCCAGCCATAAAAGGGACATGAGAGTGCTCAGGGCTCTTCAGCCTTCGCAGAATTAAGCAGAGGACTTACAGTCCTCTTAAATCCCACTTTTTGTGGTATTATGCAGAGTTTGGAGTAGCCTTGGTAAACAGAAGCACAGTGAAACCTAGATCCCCTCAAGCTTGAGATCCTGTTGATATCAAATGACATACAGGAACTAGACAACACAACTTTATCTACTTGGGTAAAATATTTCTTCAATCTGAAACTGCTCTACAGATGTTCAGTAAGCCACACCCCCACTCCTCTGCCATTGGCTGGATGCCCGTTTTGCAGATGCCTAGGTTGAGGCATGGGTAACTGCCAGTTGAGAAGCAGTGGGTCACAGGCAGAATTTCAAGTAAAATCTAAGAATTCTGATTTTGAATCGCACCAGATGCTGTGATATTCATTTCCCTAAAAAAAAACTGTAAACTTGAGTCATACAAGGGTCAGAAGCATAAATAATAATACTAATTACTTTTGGGCTTCACACCCGAGAAAGACAACAGGGAAAAAAGTCTTGACATTCCTTTTCCCCTCTCTACCCACTCTGGAAGTCACCAGCATTATCCCACTGAACCTCATGGAGCCAATACTCTTGACATTATAAATTATGACTGTCAAAGCTGTATTCTCGTTAGTAACAGAAGGTTTCTGTGATGTTCAGGCACATGACAAAGAGCAGAGACTTCTACAGATCCATCTGTTAGGAACCGAGACACTGGTACTCTATGGTCTCTTATACAGTTCAGGTATCACTAAAAACAGATAAGGAGTGAATAATAATTATCTGAATCAGGAGTAGAAAAGCTATGGCTATGGAGTAGCTCCTATATCATATGCTTGCCATAAGGTTGTGTTAGTCTTGTGGCTCATGGGTAATCCTTGTCTCTTGATGGGATCTGCCAGAAGCTGATACCACAAGGTCTTCAGCAAAGGTGTGAGATGACGGCTGTTGTGTTGCATTTGCTTTGATTCTCTTTAATAATAAGTCAGTTCCCTTCAGGCAAATGTTTGCAGACCCTTTCAACGAATGTCTTCAAGGCAATTTGCTAGCAGCTTGCATTTCTATAAACTGCAGCAAGCATCCTCATAAAGGCATCAAATAAGCAGTAGAGGCTTTTGATAATAAAGATGTCTCCTGAATCTGAGCAATGACTACTGCCACACACAGACTTATTCAACTCATTTTAACCTCTTCGCTAGGTTGTCTTGATGCTCCTTGTCCTTAAAGCACTTCCTTTTCCAACTGGAAAAAAAGAAGTGAGTTTCTATTATCCTCAATTCTAGAGATTTAGGGCATCCACAGTTATTGCAGACCAAGAATTATGGAGGTTGGGATGTACATTTTAATTAAGATTTATAAGAATAAAGCTGTGGATAGTCTAGGTCTTTTGTTCAACTCAACACTACTACAGCAGTGTTTCTTCTGATAAATTAACTAAGGATTCCCACATTCCCGTGATGAACTGTTCTACAGGAACTCCAAAAGGGCATCTAAATGTAACATTTTAAATCTGTACACAGACTATTATCACAAGGGCTGCTCTGAAAGTAATGCCTCCTATGTTGTTATGCTGGCCCACAACATCAGAAGTGGATGTTGGTGATATGACCATAGAGATTGTAAATTGCAAGATTTACCAACTCATAACCAGTCAAGGTACCAATCAGTCTAGATACTGCATTCCTTATTTTGGGTGGTAAAGGTTTTAATAGGAGGCTTTTTCCAAGATAAGAAAATCTCTTTGGTAGTTAGATATAAATTTTCCTAAGAAATATGACTAAATTCCAAAGTAGGTTCAATCTTAACTTGAGATACCAGAAATAAGACCATCAGTGCATTAAAGCAAAAATGAGTACTGAATGAAGGGTGTATTTCCAAGTAAATTAGCAGAGCTGATATTCAAATGGAACAGTCTATACTTCCATGGAAACCTCAATTTTTGTTCTTCAAAGCAAGGAAGTCATTATCCTGAATGTTTTCACTTGACAAATATTCTTCTATCTTTATCCAAGGCTGACCAAAGCCAACAGAAAGCATCATCTGTCAGCCAACTGGTTTCTTCTTTCTAGGGTTTTTCAAATATGCATTCATTTATGAAAAACAATGCTCATAACTTTGTGGAAGGAGTTGCCAGTCTACATCATACATCATATCAGAAACAACACAAATTAAAAGGCAGAGTCTTCATTACCCATTATTCTTTTTAACCATCATTTTTTTATCTTTAACAAAATCTTGCCTGTGTGGGCAGTTAAAATACTTCCCACCCAGAATGAGGTACATCCATTTTGCATAAAAGCTTGATTTAGTGGCAACAAATGTGATGAAAAATTAGATGTTCCACAATGAGGGAACATTCAATGCTCTTCAGTTAAAAATGGCAAAAAAAAAATAAAAAAATAAAAAAGGCTTTGTGCCATTGCTCTTGCTCTTTCTCTCTTTCGTTCAGCTGTTAATTTGGGCTTCCCAGGAGGCCTTCAACAGAAGAAGCCAAAATCTGGGGTTAGATCCTTAACCACTGGATATTGTTAGTGCTTTCTCTTCCGAAGACACTGAAGCTATGACAATTTACATCAGCTAAAAAGCTGCCTGCAGGGCTTGAAATGCAGTCAATTGTTGTCCCTCTTCTCCCTTCACCACACAAGCGAATTTTTGTATCTCTTCTATGGTAATTCATTCCATGCTACAGGGAAGAGGAGAGGAGGGAAGAGGAGGGGAGTTCCCTAGATTAAACATTTGCTATTCAAGGCTCGGACAGAAACCCACAAAACTGTGAGTGATCCACATGCATTACATGGAAATGATGATGGAAAACCCCAGTGAATAAACATGCCAGCAAAAAGCCTGCCTCTAAATGACATATTGCAGATTTTCCATAAAAAAAAACAGAAAACAAAAAACAAACAAAAAAAAAAAAACAACAAAAAAAACCCAGAATTTATAGTTGTTGCATGTTTTTTATAAACATTTTCTTCTGTATTCTGCTTTTTCTCTTCTCTCCATAAATTTCTCTTCTCCCTCTACAGTCAGTACATTCAAAAGGGAGACATCACAAAAACAACCAGGCCAAGTACAATTGAAGAAGTATGCAGGAGCACAGAGCAGGCTACAGGACAAATGAGAGCAGAGAGTCATTTTTTTTCTTCGAGGATCATCTGGTTAGCATCAAAACAGAGCTGATGACTGTTCAGAAATCTCTCTCACTGAAGGGGAGGATGGAAACCCAAGTGTATGTGGGCACCATACATCAGAGAAGACTCTGCAACATAGAGCCTTTCCAAGTCTGGTCTGCCAAAAGACTGGGACCTTAGGGTATTTTCCCCAAGTAACAGCCATGAAGAGTTCTCTCTCCTAATCTGGGTTTGGGTGCTGTAAAACTGAGTGAGCAGAAGCATTTTACCTACCTAAAAGTTAGGTCTAAGTTCTTTCCATAGACAAGAGAGATCACGCATCTCTCCAGCAGGGCTCTTCCCACCTCCTTTAGGATGGGTTGGAACTGTCTTCAGAGGTACTTGCCTTTCTCCATTGTCTCTAGAGGGTATCTTAGATACTTTTTTAAAGCTAGAAAAATTGAATTACTCTCACTCATCAAAACTGGTTCCTTCCATTCTTGCAATTTGACTAATAAGATTAATCAATGGAGTGAACTGACTCAGGACAATCTTGAAGATCAGGGACTTAGAGGACTCAAGACAAGACAAAGGAATCCAAGCTTTTTTGCTGATGTAAAGGAGTGAAATTTATAGTTCCTCTCTGCCCTGTCATTAGGAGAACATTGTATTTTGGTAAAGAAAGCTTTATATTGCAGTTCATGAAGTACAGAATATGTGTTGGTTGTGCCCAAAATGCCAGCCTAGTAATTTCCAGTCTAGTAGTTTCGACAGTCTTAATGAACAGGCTATTTGTTCAGCAAAAAACAAGGACTGGAATACAGAGATAAATGTATTAGGTGGAATGACAGGCTCTTTAAGAATAACTGTGTAAGGCCTGCCCTAAATATTCTTAGTCATTCTGTGCTAGTACTTCCTCACTTTCTTAAGCATGAAATCCACTTATGTATTCAAAAAAGTAAAAAGCAAAGGGTAGGGGGGGAGGAAGAAATTGGCATTTTCAGTGTACAAGCATATTTACATAATCAGGGCAAAAACCTGCATTTTAAAAATGCCCTAGATACATATTTACATGAGAGAATGCAATGATTCCGAAGAGGCTGATAATGTGCATTTTAAGTGTTGCTAACTACATATTTATACAACCAAGACAATAATCTCCATTAAGGTGGTGTTGTTTTTGTTTCGTTTTTTTTTTTTTTTTTTTTTTCCACATTGTCACATTAGAAAACAGAACAGTTATTAAATCCATACAACTCAACATTAACTCCTCGATACTGCTTGTCTTCAGGGCATTCCAGTGCTAGCAGGTGCACACAGAAACCTAGACACCTGCTCATGAAGAAAGGAGAGGCTCCCTCTCTTGATGGGTTTTGCTCAATTATTAGTCCTCTTCCAAGAGATCTGTGTAATCAAGTTTCTCTGCTGCAAGCAGTATCCCTATCACGCCACTGCTGATCTGCAGCAAGAACAGAAGTGAGAATTTTCTAAAAAACTGGGTTTGGATGCCCCTTCTGAATGAATCGTGCCTACACAGGCAACCTGTCACGTGGACATGGCTGCTCCTGATGAAGGAGCTGAGTGCCGGGGTACGTGTGGTAGGGACCCTCCATTTCTCTTCTGATGGGAAAACCTGGTCTCCTTAGTGGCTATGACAAAATGAGAGCACAAGGGAACACGATGCTCACAGTGTGACAAGGCAGTGGGAGACACGGCAGTAAAGAGTTGAAGAAAAGGTCTGTACTGTCAAAACGAACAACTTCTTACAAACAATTTAATGTAGTGAATAGGTAAGGGGTATAGAAAGGAACTTTGATTTCCATCCTGCATACCCTGTGCATTTTCTCCATCAGGAAATCCTATCTCATTAACAAGTTGAAAATGTTTTAATACCTTTTTCCCTTCCCTTCTCCCAGCCTCAGTTCCAGTGACACAGGTATTAGCGCGATTCAGGAAATGAGAGATACTAAACTTTGTATTCTTCTGCTAGTTCTCCATTTGCAATCAACCCAACTACATTAATATATCTGTGGGCACTTTTTTTTCTTTAATAGACTAAAAATAATAAATTATAAAACATTTTAAAGATTAATGCATGCTGCAGTTAAAGCAGCTAATTAATCTGCTTCTCCTCCTCCACAGGAAAGCCTCTCTTTCCTAAAATACCAAAACCCTAAAGACAGTCAAATACAGAGCTATGACTGGCACTGGAAGGACAAACATCCACCATCGAAAGTACTTGCCATCTTTCACATCTGCTACATTCCCTCCCTTCCAGTTCCACTGCATTGGCAGAATCTCTGAACTCCTTCCAATGTGTGCTTCATCCTTCCTCTCCTCTGCTCTCGGAGTGTAGAGCAGTGTATACAGTTGAGTGTTTTAGTAGGGTTTTGCTTCAGGTTTCCAACCCCTACACCAAGACAGGCTTCCTGAACACACCTGGATGGAGCTTGGGCACGCAGGTAGAGAGGGCAGCAGCACGCAGTAATCAGCCCAGAAAGCTAGTGTGACATCGTTCTTGGGAACAGTCCACAACCTTATGTCAGTAATGGCTGATGTTTCACAGCACTTCGATTTGCTGGCCAGTCTTTCTTCAGTGTTTATTTTGCATAGGCTAACTTCTGCTGCTCTTGTTCTCCTCTCCTGCTATACTCCCTGCTCTCACATTATTGGACAACTTCTAGCAAAATGTTGTTCTCTGATAAGTACTCATCCTTTGCACCTTCTAAGTCTTGCTCAGTATGCCCCATCTTCACCTTACACAGCTGAGAATCCAATGGGAGAAGAGCCAAACATGGGAGGAATCACCTCTTCATCACCCCCAGCCATTGCCAGGGCTTAGGGACACAGACCAAATTCACATCCTCCATCTGAAAGCAGTACCACACTACAGGAAACAGCATCACAGACTATCTGATCATGAAGAAGAGAACAATGCTGAAAGATTTAAAGGGCTCACCTCCTTCTCAAGAGAATTATAGAAAAACAAGGAGTTTGGCTATCAGCATAATGTATGCTGCCTGCTTGGCAAAAATTTTCATAAACAGTTCTAGTAATTTCTTATTTGAATTAAGCACACAGTGGTACTTGCGCAAACACAAGCCACTTGAGGAAAGATCCAAGCTGTGGGTATCCCTGACAGTTGCTTGCAGATGTGAAAGCTGTTGTATGGTTCTTCTATGAATATTTCTCTCTGTGCAAACCCACTTGTGTGAGCATCAATAAATGGCCATCAGGATGAATAGGGTGCAGAAGAAAACAAACTTCTACAGGGTCATCAAAAGATCAATCAAGAAAGTTACACAGTCAAAACAAGTGGATCAAGAAATCAGTTGTGCTTTCAATAGCTTACAGTTCTTAGGCCATAAAGCTGACACGGAGACTGCACACTTGCATTCCAATCTGACACATTTATTGGAGAAGTAGAAAGATAATGTTGGCCTATTAACAATTGCTGTCCACTGTAAATCACTGCTGGACCTCCCTTGAAGCACATTGCTTCTCATTTATCTCACAGGCATCAAGGAACCCTTTGCCCTCTTCAGCTTGTTGGTTAGCAATTAAATGAAAACATTGCATTTTGGGAAGAAGAGTAGTTCACAAAAACTGGAGTACAAGACAGATTCAAACGTGGTTTTAGGATATACATGATATATATGACTCAATCCCAACTTGCCATGAGAATCATAGAACCACAGTATATACCAAGTTGGAAGGTTTGACTTCATTTTGTTTCTCTATTTGAAAAAAAAAGAGCGATGATATTAAGGTTTGTCGACATGGGGAGAAACTATGACAGAAACCAGAGGCTCTTCAGGATGGGATACATGCACAGACTGCTACTTCTGAAATTAATGGAGATGAACAGTTTTGCATCAGTTTCCTATAGGTTGTCCAAAATCCTTTTCTTTCCTGAAGAGTTACTATAGAACTATAATGGCAGAATTTAATGCTATAATTGTAATTTTCATAAATCTGAGGTATGCTGAACAATTTCAAGACTGAGGGTTTTTTTACTAACTAAAGAGCACTCTTTGTAATTCCTATACCATTCATGTGAACATCAACTGATAAAGAGTTGCTGTGGGAAATATATGGACATGGAAAATACAGAGATGAGATATTTCTATGCACTTTCTTATCATCTGGACTCCAAGGATTTGGCCAGATACATTCCCTGATAAACTGATTGCTTCTGATGAAAATGTGCCTCACAGCATCCCCAGTTCAGAGTACATTTAAGGTCTGCGGGCCTGGAGTTGGGCATGCACTGAAGCATCTGTCTGCAGCAAGATGTTGGGGCCAGATGGGGAGGGAGGTGAGAGCCCCCAACAGCCAAGCGTGCTGATGCAGGAGGGTGGGCGTCTGTGGGTGCTGTCTTGATTTACTCATAGACTGCAAACATGAAGCAGATATCTTTATGTTCTGTTACTAATGTTAACCACAAAACTAGAAAGGTTCTCCATTGTCAATAAAGATAACAGTATGAAATCCACAAGGGCCAAGCTGCTACAGAAATGTGAAGTTGTAGAAAAAGTTAATAAATCTGGGAGGAATGCCCCAAGCTTACTCTGTTTCCAAGGAATCCAGAGACTCCCAGCATATGTTGTTCACAGGCCTGCCTTCCCAGCGCCTGCTCCAAAGGGAGCTTGGACAGACTTCAAGGGAAATCTGCAGCTATCTGTGTCCACTGCCAGGAGAAGTTTAATAGTGCATTGCAACAAAGCACTGCTGTCAGTTGATAAAAGACTGGAGCAACAGATTGGATGCACGCCTGCCTCTGGGGAAACATGCTGCAATCCAAGAGAACCTCCCATCATTTTGATATTATGATCCTCCTTTCAAAAACTGGTTTCACATTATCTGAGATGGACAGACAATGATCCTGTTGCTATTGTGCAGTGATGCGATCATGCCGTGCTGCTATAATGCCATGAAAACAGAACTCCCACTAAAATCCTAACATTCTCACAAAACCAGTCTAAGAGCAAGGAAGGAAGAAAAAAGCTTCTAGCCCTTAAAATGGTAAAGAAAAATGAGAATTTAAAAGGAGCAAGTTGATATAGCCACTTTCTGCTGGGACAGCAATACTGTTGCTGTGAAGTTTGATTTTCGTAGAATCACAGAGTGGTTTGGGATGGACGGAGCATTAAAGACCATCTAGTTCCAAACCTCTGCAAAAGGCAAGGTCGCCTCTCACTAGAGCAGGCTACCTAAAGCCCCATGTGGCCTGGCCATGAACACTTCCAGGAATGAAGCATTCACAGCTTCTCTTAGGAAGGTAGCAAGGTTTCCGAAGACAGCAGCTTCCTGCTCACCCCTCACATCTACAGAATAATAAGGTATAATATCAAGGAGATACATGTGGGAAGGGAAAAATAAATGAAGGGAACAGATAACAGCTGGCCAGAGCCAGAACAGACCCGTATTTCCCACTCTGGCTACTCTTCTTAAGGATTATTCTTTGATATAATGCACACTCAACCTCAGTTTTTGCTTTTAGATGCCTTTGGATCCATTCGTCTGAAAAGTCAATTACAAGTTTAGAAGCACATGGAAACACCACCGACCTTCAGAAACTACATTACCAAGAGAAGGAAGAAAATGAAACACGATCTTAGCAAATGAGAAACAAAATGTGAGCAGGAAGGAGCTTTGTGTTTTCGAGATACTTAAAGGGGAAAAGGAAATTATAAAAAGGTATATATAAGTGTATGAACAATTTGACTGTTATTCTTGCTATACAGCAGGATATAAAGTTGTTTAAGAAGGTCTTTTGAATAACTCGCTCTGTGCACAATTAAAAGGTTTATTTTTACCTTTCACCTTTCTGGTTTTAAGTTAAAGTTGTTCTGCTGATCAGAACAATTATGGTTATAATGGGAAATAAAAGGAATCTGTTACTTACAGATACAGCAACCAGCAATACTGGAGGTACAGTCACAACACAGCATTCTGCTGCTTAAATTGGTTTCATGTGTGAATTTTATTTCTCCATAAATGTGTATATATATTTTTTTTATTATGAGAGGCTTTCCTTTACTTTATGCAGTCAATATGATTTTTTACAACTGCAGAATAGGAAGGCTTTCTGGTTTGGGAAGAAAGAAAAGAAATAGGCACTACAAAAAGCAAAAGAGTGGGTATAACTTCAAGATTAAAAACAGACAAACTAATGTCAGAATGTGGATTCGACACTGACTTTGCTGTTGCTACCATATGAAAACATACAGTTTCATGATTTGTGCTCTGTTCAAAACCCACTGGTGCCAGCTGTTGTCAGAAGCAGGGAAGCAGATCACACGCACTACTCATTCTCACAGTTCTTATCATCCCAAAAGTTTTTAATCTGGTGGTATCATACTGGAAACTTCTTCCACAATGTCTATCCAGAAGGAGTGCATTTTCATTATCCTTCAGAAGTCTAACTGGTGGTTGGGTCTCTCACTAGTTTTGCTTGCCTTCTTAATGTTGTCTTATTGCTTAGGGCTGAGTAAGTCCTATTGTAATAATCCACAGCATCTAACCTATGGAAACACTATCTCTAAAAAGAAAAAACAAATCTATGTTTGGGTTCAGAATAGCTTAGCAGCTGACTTCTTTTTCATACTCTTCACATTCTTACTGAGGCTCCAGCTTATCACATTGCCCGCCATTTTTCTGTTGCTCTTTGGTTAGAGAGACACACTTTAGATTTCTAGGGCATTGCTGAAACACATGTTCCTGCAATACTCATGCTCAGCAGTGTTTCAGCAAACAGAGAAGAAATGATGAATGAGTATCTACGAGTACATAGCTTTATTCTCATCTCTGTGTCAATCAAGAGACTCAATTGCTTCCCAAATAGCAAGGATGTTGTAAAACAGAAGGTACTGAGATAGAATACTTGCCCTGGAATTGGCTATATCTTGGTTTTCACAGAGCAATTATGTCTATGAAGCACCTTCTCTCTTTTACACCAAATAGGTTCTCAAAACAAGACTTTCCAATAGGTCTTCACAACAAAAGAATAGAATCACAGAATCATAGAGAGTAGAAAAGACCACCTAAGATCACCTAGTTCAACCACCAACCCATCACACCATGCCCACTGACCATGTCCCAAAGTGCCACATGGTTCTTGGAACATCTGCAGGGACAGTGACTGCACCATCTCCCTGGGCAGATAATGCCTAGCAATTCTGTCCTGGTAGGACTCTGAAGAGAAGAGCAAACAGAATATGACAACCAATGCAATGTTAGCCATGGTAATCATAGGAACACGACAAAGGTCTCAGCTTCTTCACCTGATGAATCTTCTTAATCTTTCTTTTCAGAAAAAAAAAAAGAAAAAAAAATCTGTATTTCTAGCCTGCAAAGTTGTAAGGGAAATATTTCTAAATATTCAAAGAGTAGCTGTCTGCTTCCATCTGTAGGAAACTCATAGGAGCTGTTTCACAAGGTATAATCAGCCTTTGTCCAGCTCAAGCACAGCAAATACATGAGCACAGCAAAAGAGCAGGGCCATACAGGTGCTGTGTGAGGTACATGAAGGACTTCCAATACTTTCAATTAACTCATGGCTCATGACAGCAACTTAAATGTGGCTTCTCCAGATAAGCTTACAATATTTAGGCAAGAATACAAGAAGGCAGTATGTGCCACCACATCCAGTGCTACTCCACCAAAAAACCAGAAGACCTAAGCTTCAGGGCTGTCAATTTCATAACTTGTATTAACACTACGCTCATTTCGAAATTAGTATGAAAACCAACAGCACAGGTAATACTATCTTTGGCATGTTACAGCTTATTAGAAAAGACAGAAAATAGAAAACTGCATGGTACTTATTTGGAGGTCTCACAGGATCCCAAACCAGGATTCCATGGAGCTTTTTATAGCAAATTCTTAAATCAGGACTATATGTGTCACTATGGAGCTGTCAGATGATAAAGTTGCCAGGTTTCAACATCCTCTCTCTTTTTTTGTACACAACTACATACACAAACACTCCCACAGATTCAACAAAGCTCTTGCACACACCTCTGCCAAGCTCTTGTCTCCATATGTATGAATTCCATTAAAACTGGCATGAGTTCAGTGAGAAAAAGAATGTATTTCTATCTGTGCCATAATGCACGCAGAAGTGCTTTCTACTGCTGCCATGTGTTATTAAAAAAATCAGTTAAAGCAAAACAATTACAAATATTAAAAAAGCGAGAGAGGAGGGAATAACAGGAACAATATTTTTCCATGAATCTTTAAATAAGTAGTATTTAGAGTAAAGACCAACATTCTTCACAATGAACTCAAAGCAGTCCACCAACCATTTAAAATGACAGGCTACAATTAATTAATAATGTAATAAGTTAAATTATCATAAGCTGCTTGTACTAGAAAAGTACTTAAACACAAGCACAAAATACACAAGAGTGGGGAAGGACTGGGGCAAGGGCAAGCTGGGTGCCCACTATGAAATCCCATCCCCATTCAGCAACCACTCAGCAGCTCCAAGGTTCTGATTTTGGTCTAGGATTCTGTATCAGGTTTTGCTCTCAACTCTGTAAGATCACAAAAATTTCCAGCATTTCTGCCAAAGTCAGAAAGCAATTACGAAATTCAGACAACTGTTCAAAATGCTAAGCCCTTTGAGTAAGCACAATACTTAGGCATTGAGGTTACCTCTTAATGCAAGAGTAAGAGTTATCCAAGGTACTTTTAGCCTCCTGGAAAGATGTTCTCATCCTTTGGGGACTGCTACTAACCCAAAAGGCTAACAAACTTTTCTCCCATACTTGAGAGAGAGTGGCATTTTGGACCTTGGGAAAATAATTGATTATGCCCCAAAACACACTGCTGCATCAGGAACTGTCATGATTTAAAAATGCAAAATAATGAAAAACAACTGGACACCTTCCCCTTATAGGGCACATATGCATATATATCCTTACAGGTAAAACAGTGCTTTGTATACTGCAGGGGGCAGAGGGATTAAAGAGAGAGAGAGGTGAGGAAAACAACACGTGAATTCTGAAAGAGGTGCACAAAATGGGAAGATGCTCTCTTTCCATTTGCATTACATTTTTTTCATTTGTTGCCTGTGTTCCCCACCTTTCTGTGTCTCTCACTCCACACATGGGGAGTTTCTTCACAAAACCCTTTGGAGCTGGGAACACACAATTCCATTTTCAGGGACATGACACAGAGTGTGTTGCATTTCACACAGAAATGCAAATGACTGCTGCAGTTGAAAAATCTCTGTCCTGACCACATCTAAACTTGCTGTTCTTCCCCCACTGGGTGGGTATGGGTTTCAATAAGGTGGAGGCAGCAGGGAACAAAACATAGCAGGATAAAGGACATGTGAAATGGTGCAATAGGGCAAGATCACCCGGCAGGAACTCAGACAATACACAGGAAAAGCAACCCAGCTCACTCTAGTTGTTTTTCACTATTTTATGTTTTTAAATCATGACTGTTCCTGATGTAGCTTTTCTTGTTGTTGTTGTTGTTGTCCTTAGAACAGTTTCCTGAGGAGGTGAGATAATTTGTTATTTATGATCCCCGAAGAAGATTTCAGGCTGATGGGTGGTCAAGTGAAACTGTTAGAAATGGCATGGAGCCCAAACTAAAAGCATGAGGAGGCATTACACACAGAGACTTGATATGGATTTGTGCAGTTGAGCTGTCATGGCAGAAGATAAGGAATAACAAGAATGTGTCTTCTCCGACCACAGAGATCCCGCAGATTTCATTTCTTAATGGCACTCCAGAAACAATTACTCATCCTCACTCAGGCTTGAATCTCATTTTTTCCACATAATTTCCTGCTTCCCAGAGAATTTTGTCCTTTCAAGCCCCTTCTGTTTTCACGAGGATTATCCCTCCTAAGTTGTGGTTTTGAAGGCATTCACATCCATATACAAAATATACTGTTTTAAAGGTTCCTCTCCTCTTTGGCTAACCATTCATGACCCACTACCCTACCGGCACTATCCAGTGAGAAGCAGAGTCTCTTTGGTCTCTTTTACAGCTGGAGATGAGGCATTCTCAGAAAGCAGCTCAGGTATTATGACAAGGTGACAACACTGCTCCTTTGGGACCTTATGTCAGGTTGGATGAGTCCAGATCTTAACAAACAGGTCTCACTGTCTGGTAGAACCTTTAGAATCACAGATTCATTAAGGTTGGAAAAGACCACTAAAATCACCTAGTCCAACCATCAAGCCGTCACCACCGCGCTCACTAACCATGTCCTTCAGTGACACATCTACATGTTTCTTTCACTTCCAGGGATTGTGACTCTACCACCTCCCTGGCTATTGCCTCACCACTCCTTCTGAGAAGAAATTTCTCCTAATACTCAACTTGAGCTCAGGGACTGGGAGGTCCTGGAGTGTAAAGCAGCAACACTCAACCCATGGATGTCCAGGATGCGGAAAAGACTACAGTCTGTCTCTGATTCATGTTGTTTCTTAGTTTATTCCTCTTGGAATATGGTCTACATTTCTTGGTTGAAAATTCTTCCACCTCTCTGTTGGCAGATCAGTTTTACACTTGTTGCACATGTGCTGCTTTAACATATTAATAACTTAATTTTCCCTGAAAAGTAGTAACATGCTATGGAGTGAATATTTCTGATTTTTTTAAAGCAGTAAAAGGTCTCTTATTCAACCTGTTTAATAGGTTGAGTGGTCATTTTGTATTTAAAAAATAACCAAGAATGCTTTGTTTCCCAGTCACTCCCACTTTTTTAATCTGATGCCTTAGCAGTTGCAGGATCAGGGAAGTGATAATTTTTGGCATAATATTCAGAAAGATGATCTTGCAATAGTAGTCTGTACCAAGTAAGTGCTCAAAGGAAAAGAGCTTAAAAGTGATTAATATAACAGCAGTGAGATAACCCTGATAAGAGCATCTGGTGTTTGTTAACTGAAGATTATTGCTTTTAAAGTTTTAATTGGGCGGTATTAATTTGATGCTTCTCTTCACTAGACATATTTCATGTCACAAAGTTAAGCCAGGTTTTGTTCAGTAAAACTGTAAACAGGCAATTAATCACAGAAAAGCATGGACCCCTCCTTATGCTTGGAACACACCCTGAAAGTCATTTTCATGGGGTTTTACTTCCTGAAATCAAGGAGACTCCTACAGCTGAGGGCTAACACGATGTTCTGAACACTGAGTGATGTGTCTGTAATTACCAGGAGCCTGTAGAACACTGCCAAATCTGCCAGGAGCCCTTACTAGTACAAACATTCTGCACGCTTCAGCATAGAGCCTCTTCATGAGAAATGGTTTACAAGAATAGGACTGCAGCAGCTCTTTGTTTTCCTTGTCTGTTTGAACAGAATATTGTCTTGCCCAGATTGAAGAAGGCAGAAGCTCTGCTTTTGCACTAGAGGGTTCTGATCCACTCAGGAATGGCTTTGCCAGTGTTCAGGAGGACTCTTCACATAGCACTATGACCAAAGCCAAGAGGAACATAAGAGAAAATTTACTACCATGATGATATAGAGCAAGATTCGAAATCAGTTTAGGATACTGCCAGGAAAGCTACATTTACCCCTTTTATCCTGCAGCTGAGTTAGTTAATGGCAGGGGAACTGCAGGAAGCAACTTGGTCAGCACCAATCCCACTCACATATACAAACAGTGGGGAAATGTAAGAGTTTCCCATCTACCATGATATATCTTGATATTTTTGCGTTTCAGCCAAAATTTTCATACTATACTGTTTTTTTCAAGCTTATCTCCCTCTCTCCCTTCCTTCCTCCCTCCCTCCTTCCAAAATTAGTTACCCAACGTGTAAAAGACACCTATCTAAGTAGCAATAGTAGATTCTTACCTAAGGAGGCTTCCAGAGTTCTGCACAAGCTTCTTTCACACTGACAGCAAACTGAGTTGTGAAAGAAGATTAGAAACCACAAAAACAATGTTATTTATGGGAACAATTTCTACTTCTGCACTAGAATAAGAAGAGGTTTTAATCTATGACTATGATGAAGAATGACATAAATGGCAAAATACGCAGGTGTTATAACAAGGTACACACAAAGCATAGACTATAACTCTGTCATTTTCTGGTAGACTGAAATTATGATTGTACACAAGAGTCTAGTGCATTATGAAGGTATGAGAACAGCTAAACAGCTATATAGAGAATAGCTATATAATAGCTGTATAATGCCTATTCTCATTACATGGTTGCCATAAAGCTAATTTGTCCTGAATTAAGTTGTTCATCTCACAGATCCACACCAGAGGAATTAGGATTGATTAAAAGTAGTTCCAGTCATGATCTCCTTGAACTTGGTGTCATAGGTTTGCATCTGAGTGCCGATGTAAATTAGACTGCTACAATTTGCCTTTCATTAGCCATCAAGCTTTTGTTTGAAATGCCCCCGAGGAAACTCTGACCTACTCGACGATCTGTAGAAACACACTTTACTCCCACAGGCACAGTTCAGGGCAGCATGCAGCATGAGCCTGGTGTTAACATGGTGGATACCCTGACCTGTCTCAGCAGAACCACTCACAAACTCAATGCCGTGCTCCTGCACATGCTTGCTGAACACAGAGCTAAAAGCAGATCAGACTGAGAAACCAGACATGTTCCGGATCATTTTCTGATGTCCAAAGGCTTCATTTTATTTCTTCATTTTAATTTGGGACCAAAAAACATATAACAGACATTTTCAAGTGACTAAAATCCAAAATTATTTCATCCTTAGGACACAATGTGTTTTCCAGATTTCCATAATGAGCCAAGCTAGCTGCTTGGACCCCAGGAAATCACAGCTCTCTGACAGCACCATGGTGGAAACCTCACCAGCACCATGAACACAGGACTCCTGGACCATGAATGGGGTGGGGAACTCAAACCAAGCAGAAAGCTTCAAGCCCTTGGAGACTGGGGTGGAGGGCTGGGTCTGACAGCTCTCTCTGCAAGGATGAGGAGCCAGCTGGCTGTGAGGCCAGAAGCCATACGGGGCATCTCCTTGGGATAGAGTATCATAGAATCATAGAATTGCTTGAGTTAGAAGGGACCCTTAATGGCCATCTAGTCCAACCCCCTGCAATGAACAGGGATACCTAGAGTTAGATTTAGGTGCTCAGAGCCCTGTTGAGCCTGAATTTGAGTGTCTCCAGGGATGGGGCATCCAACACCCATCTCTGTCAATCTATGCCAGTGCTTCACCACCCTTATTGTAAAAAACTTCTTCCTTACATCCTTCCTCCTTATATCTAGTAAGGTAGTCCAGCAGCTACAGACCCCCAAAGCTTCTGCACTTCCCACTCTGATGCTGTGGTTCAGGCAGATTTCTAAGCTGCTGGCAGGTAAGCCAGCAGAAAGTCTTCAAGGTTTTTGAGTAAATCTGGCTGGCTGGAAAGTTTTGAAGCCTGTCAGACAGGAGAGGTCCCACTGGAGCTTGGGGGAAAGGGGGTCATTGACAGAAATTCAGCAGAAATGATCACGCTTCCATATGATGTTCAACATCTGAAAAAATGAGCACATCCTAAGTTAAAAACGTTCTTTTGGAAAAAATCCATCACCTCCATTTAAATGACTATCATCGAATACAATCTCACTTGCAGCCTCACAGAAATGGATCTCCATGCGCTCCCTGCAGAAAGCCCTAATTGGGGTAATTTCTGTGGCAGATTGTTTCTCAGAGCAAGATTCATTTGGCCATTGAAAACTATACAGTTTAGCTCCATCATGGTGCTTGCTATGTTGGATCTGAATGATAAGAGGAAAATATTCCCCTAACAAAATATTCACTCTTAGAAACAGAATAGGTGGTTTACATGAGTTACACAAGATATCCTACAGTTTTCAAATTACTGAATGGCAGCAGCAACCTGAGTCCATTCCACTGCTCAAACTTTCCCTTTCCCCCTTAAAGTTTTGCAGAAGAACTCACTGTACCAGGTTGTAGTGGTTAAGAAATACTATTTCAAAGAAATCTGTCATCCAAATTTTAATAGGGTTTCAGCCACTTCAAAGCTGTTCGTTTTTAACAGTTTTAATCCTTTTTCAGCCGCTGGCTGTCTCCCTGCCAAAGTCAAGTCAATTAGTTAAGAAGTCATTAGAAAAGCCCTCAGATATGAAAGCTATGCCTTAAAGTCCATCTCCAGTCTCGCACAAAAGACAGGACTGACACTTTGGCATGATTTCAGCCTCTTGGTCTACCTGAAACACAAATGTAAAATCATCTGCTTTGTTTGATTGCAGCCATACCTCCTGAAATATGCTTCCTATGGGAAAGCAGATGAGCAGGCAGGGCAGAAGCCACAGCTTCTGTGCTGGTGGCTGCACAAGGAACCAGTTGCTTCTACAGATCACAAAGTCATGCTCAATTTTTAATGTCCCCAGAGATGCTGCTGTATGCACCGGCCTTGCACAGCAGCCTTTGTGATCAGCAGGGGGTTCAGTCCTAGCCAACTCCCCATGCCAAACCAGTCTCTCTGCCACAGCCAAATCATAGAATCAGAGAATCATTTGAGTTGGAAGGGACCTTTAAAAATCATCTGGTCCAAATCCCCTGCAATGAACAGGAACACCTGAACCTCAGGTGCTCAGAGCACAGCCTGACCTTGAATGTCTCCAGGGATGGGGCACCCACCATCTCTTTGGATAACTTAATGATGAGTTCTAGTTCACGACTGCTCTCACTGTGGGGTCCTGCACAACCCAGACTTCCCTGCCAAGAGAAATACTTGGCTCCTTTCTGCCTACAGCATGGGTGAGGAGTGGAGCATTGCCCCAGGGCAGAACAGGGAGTGAACCAACCTGACAGCATAGCAACACCCAGGGAAATTTGTTTTCATTTTTGGCCCATCTTCTCCAGCAAGCTTATCTCATGTTGCCATACAAGCTGTAAGGTATGCCAAGACTCAGTATTTTTGCACTCCTAGGCCTACCCTGAACAGACTTAGGCATAGCAATGGTGGAAACACCCATCTCGGGGGTGCCACTATGTCACACAGACACAGCTGCATCAAGAGCAGCCAGCACCCATGCAGCTGCCCTGCATGCAGGAGAGGATCCCTTCCTCCACAGAAGTGAATGCGGCATTTGCTGCTGACCTCACTCAGTCACACCTCAGCAAACAGCACAGGGAAGAGCAAGGCAAACCTGGTCTGCAGCACGCAGCCCTCCCAGCATACGTGATGCAGAGACGGTGCACTGGAAACTGCCTGATGGTTCTTTTTCCTAAGCCCATTTGCATCCTAAGGCAGGCTGTCATCAAACTTGGCATTGCAAAATAGAAACTGGCAGGGACCAAAGGCAACAAGCATGCGCCTGCTGCAAGCACTTCCTCACAGATCCCCGCATTTTGCACTGCAGCACAGCAGCAAACAATTATATCAAGCAACCCAAATTTGCTCAAATTACACATATTTACCCCTATAGTAAGTCAGAATGGGAGTTGATTCACTCATCACTCCGAAGAAACTGGATGCAGTGACTAATGTGGAAATGATCATAATTTTCCCTGCCCTTAATTTTGAAGTTGAATTTAAAAGCATACAGTCTGATGATGGCAAAAGATGGGTTGTAAATATTTTGATAGAGCAGCATGAAAAAGGAGGCTTAGTGTTAAGACATCATAGCATGAAGCAGAAAGGGATGTTCTTGCTGTACTTACAATTTTCACATTACAAAAATACTGTCAAAATAGAAGAAATTTGGGAAATGGTCTAACAAGCTAGGGCTAGGAGACGGCTTAAGTGAGAAGAATGGGAGCTACCACTTCTTGTGCAGAAATGGCAAGGAGATAAACCTTCAAATTGAGAGTGCTGTTAAGAACAAGCAAAAAAATGTCTGTACATTGTACAATGAGCTTACAAAAATGAAACAAAACAAGATTACTCTTCACAGCCTTAGTTTAAAGAGTTTTGGCCAAGTAGAAGTCAGTGGAGACAAGAAAACTACTCAGAAGTGCTTCTGAACCAAAACATTGAGAGGGAACAAAGTCAGTGCGTATAGCTGACATGCTCTACCTTCTCAATGTGCTTTTTCTTTCCCCTTGGATTTGCCCAGTCCTATTTCTCCTCCTTGATCTTCTTCAGTACAGCAAACACTTCGTGCTGCGTAGCCTCGCAAAAATGTTGTCCTGAGGACTGAGATGACCATGGGGGTTTTTATGGCTGGCACCACTTCATAGTGATTCGATGTCCGGACATCTGGGCACTGCTGTGAAGCCAGTCTGCATGTTATGGCCTGAAACTACTGAAAATCAAAGCTAGCAGAAGGCTGCTCAGTGCGGGACCAAACCTCATCCCTTCCCCAGCACCTCAACCCACATCCATGTCTGCTCTAGCTGGCTACTTGGCTGTCAGTCTTTCCCGTCTTTCCCTGGAAATTCTCTGATCTTCATCCACTTGCAGTACGAGACCTGGTTTCTGCCTCACGTTACCTCAGAAACGTGCAATTGGGCCAGTGTGGGCAACAGTCCCCTGCCTGGGGCACACAACGACCTCTGCTCAGCACTGTGCTCCTGTCCTGGGGAACTCCTTGCAGCAAGGCAGCAGACAGAGCTGGCTCTCAGGGCACAGCTGGAGGGCACAGCTGGAGGGTGCGACTGTCCCTAATCTTCCAAGAGATCAAAAGCAGCTGGGATGGGGAGGGGCAGCGGGGGACTGTCCTTGGCTTCTTGCCTATTCTGTTAATCAGCATATCTGTTCCTCAAATGTGGCAACTGTGACCACTCTGCCAGCAGAGAGAAATCAGATGGGGGGGGAGAAGCACAGGCTGCATTCACAGAATCACAGAACCGTAGGGGTTGGAAGGGAACCCTGGGAATCATCTCGTCCATCTAGTCCTCTGCTAAAGCAGGCCCCTGCAGCAAGTCACACAGGTAGGCATCTGGAGAGGTTGTAAATATCTCCAGAGAAGGAGATTCCACAGCCTCTCTAGGCAGCCTGTCCCAAGGCTCTGTCACCCTCACAGTAAAGAAGTTCTTCCTTCAGTAAGTATGGATCTTTCTGTGTGCAGTTTGTGCCTGCTGACCCTTGTTCTATCACTGCTTAGCACCAAAAGTCCAAGAGTCCACCTTCATTGAGTTGACTCCCACTCTTTAGATATTTACAAACTGTTATTAGACCCTCTCTCAGCCTTCTCTTCTCCAGGCTGAACAGCCCCAGGTCTCTTAGCCTTTCCTTATATAGGAGATGCTCCAGGCCCCTCATCATCTCTGTGACCCTCTGCTGGGCTCTCTTCAGAAGTTCACTGTTTTTCTTGAACCGAGGAGCCCAGAACTGGACACAGCACTCCAGGTGTGACCTCAACAGGGCAGAGTAGAGGGGGAGGATCACCTGCTTCGACCTGCTGGCCACACTCATTTTAATGCACCCCAAGATACTATTGGCCTTCTTGGCCACAAGAGCACACTATTGGCTCATGATCACCCTGTTGTCCACCGGGACACCCAGGTTCTCCTCTGCAGAGCTCCTCTACAGCAGATCAGCCCTGTGAGCTATCTTCTTAGCACTAGCATCCTGTCAGCATAGGGCACTCCTGGGGATTCATAAGCCACATTTTGGCATCTCAGCTGACAGATCTGCAGTGAGAAGTAGCTCTGGACTCTACCATCCACTTACCAGTATTGGTAGATTTGGAAAAGCCAGGTGAAAATAGTCCTGTATGTGGAGGCACAGTCACAATCACCTCAGCATCTCCTTCTGTGTGTGCAGTGGACATTTTCTAGGATTTCCTGATAATCAGAAATGCTACAGACACCTGCTCAAGACATTTTTCCCTGAGGCCCAGAATAGTGTGTAGCAGTTCAGTGCCAGAGCAAGACACCATGGTGCTGGCTGCTATAGGAATAATGGAAGTACAGGGTAAAGAGCTTAATCAATCTGAAAAGTCTTCTCTGGCTTAATGCACATAACTGATGAACTGCTTTATCTTTCCCAGTGCTGTAAGACATTCCCTGTCCTCTTATAAGTAAAATGTGCACAGTGCCAGTTCCTTTCCCTGGGGCAGTGGCATAGCTCAGCTTACGGGTAGTTAAATCTTTGCCCATCTCAACAGAATGTGACCATATGGGGCACTGGGAGTGGCTCCTGGACCTGAACTGCAGTCTGGTGCTGCCCTGCAGAGCAGTGTTTACCTGGATGATCCAACAATAGTGTATCACCATGGGTGTGCGCTACTGGGTGTGTGAAAGTCATCAGGCCTATGCCATGGCCCCGAGTTACTTGGCTGCTGTGGATGTACCCTGGGAGACTGCAAAAGATTTTTCTCTTTCAGATGACTCTGTGACTGTTATTCCAAGTAAGGCTGAGTAACAGCTATGGACGGCATGTGGTTGGGATAAGGAGTTTGCAGAGTTCTTCAAAGGCTTCATAATGTCACCCTGACCTGTAGAAAGCCTGATAGTTTCATGCCAACTCCATTGAATGTACCTTTGTTTCAGATATGCCTCCCAAACAATCTTTAATCTTTCCTTTCCCTCCCCCACCTTGTATGTATGTATGTATGTATGTATTTATTTATTTATTTATTTATTTATTTATTTATTTATTTATTTTTGAGTGAAAAACATCTGGCTGCTAACAATGCTGTTGTCATTGAAAACATAATTAAGACTTTTGTTTTTGTAAACTAAAAATAATTGTAAGTGGCATTCAACAGCCTGCAATCTTTATGCTGTATGTATAGGAGACATGATTTTCCTAATGAGATGGCTGTTTGAAGTGTGTTTGTATGTCTCTAAAGAGAGCTGAATAGCATGTATTGATGTTAATTGCAGAGCTGACAAGTCGTTCTACCCTGTTATTACATTGCCCCCTTTCACATGATCCTAATTCATACGTGAACTGAAAAGTTGTCTCATTTTATTTCAGACAGACCTCCCCTGGCTGCGTTCAAACTGACCAGTTTGGTGCGTTCTGCCACAAGTGCTGATACAAAAGCTGAGAAAAACATGGGGCTGCTCATAGCTGTTGTTTCAGCCCTGGGATCACAAGGGTTTCCTGTAAGTGAGGCAGATTAGTTAGGAAACAACCCCTCAAACCTATTATCTGCCTCATACAAAATCTCACTTGGATTACCACCCACTTCAGGAAAGTGTCAAACTCAGCACTTGATTATCCAGTCCTCAGAGGACCAGAAATGGTAGGGGGAGGTCTGGGGCTTTTACAAGCACTACAGCTGGCTATAAAAGCAATACCATGAGGAACCAGGTTCAAGTTCAGTTCCAGGCTCCTCTCCTGGCACTGCAGCAACACCATGGATGCAGGAAATTGGCTGATGTCTAAGGATCTTGATAAGACAGAGGACGGTGACAACAGTTTGTGTATGTTTCTGGACCCACAGACAGATGAGCATTCGGGAAATTAGTCTGCTCACTGCCAACAGCTGCTATGGATTCAAGACAAGTAAAATGAGCGATCATACTGGGCAATCCCCCAAAGTCAACACCCATTCAAGAGACTATGAAATGAAGACGGCAAACGGAGCAGCAAGCAGGGATGGCAGTCCTATTGATATTCCAAATCATTTGCTCTAAAACCTGGTATTAAGAAGCACTGCAGGTTCTTTGTCTCATCTGCATGCAGATGAGTGGCAACATACCTGGGCCATGTTTCTGCACCAAAAGCTGAAAGTCTCACCTTATCCCATAAATGCAACAGCTGGAGCATTAGGAAATCTATTAAATACTGCAAGATTTGCAACAGCATCATAGTTGAAAATACTGAGCTCACCAGGATGTCAGTCCATGCCAGAAATGGGATTTCTAGCTCATTAGTAGGTAACTACAGAAGAATTACTTAAGTGAGAGAATAATTCGGGCAAAAAAAAAAAAAAAAAAAAGGTGGCAAGAGGCCACATGAGAAAGCAAAGCGGAAACACTTTCCACTGTTGAGGAAAGGGGAAAACAAGGCCTCCTGCTTCCAGCTGAACCAGCAGTATCACAGTCTCTGTCTCTCTCAAAACACTGCAGAACTTTTGCTTATGGTGCTAAGGCACGTTGTCTTTACAAATGCAAGCAGATAGAAGGAGCGGAGGGAACAGCCACACACACGTTTTCTTAATAATCAGAACAGTCTCAGCCAGGAGATGCTGACACCTAGGTGACTCACTATGGCAGTGTGCTATTTACCGGGGCATGCTTACTGAGTAACTCAGCTGTAGGAACATTATCCTACTAACAGCACTGCAGCAGTATTTTCTCTGCTTTGCCCGTCCCTGGCACACAATAGCACATTGTTAATTACCACCACTCTCTATTTATAGCTCACCCCATGCAGTTAGCGGATACAGACTGAGTAGGATTTTCCTCTTCCTTCCCTTGGAGTGGGCTGATTTCACAGGAATGCCCTCATGTTCCTCTGGCCTGGGCTGTGCAGATGCAGAGTCCGGGTGCTCAGGGACCGCAGCTCCCACAGGAACACCCTTTCCCTCCATTTCTTGGTAATCCCAAGAAAACAGTGAAACCTGTGCACTTAACGCAGTCAAGACATATTAACATCTGTTGTGTGTGCCATAAAGGAGGGCTGCTCATCTCTCCACTGACACAAACACACACAAAAAGTTACTGAAGAGGTGAGGTTAGGCAGAAGAAACAGATCACTGTGGGATGCTGTTACAGTCACACTGGCAAAAAACATTTTCATTGCACAGCTGTATGCACAAAAACAAATAAAACAGACTGCTGGAGGGGCAGAATGCCCCTGTTAGTCTGGAGGGAAGTGCTCTGCTGAAGGGGAACCATGGAGGAGCTGGGAGCTTCCTACTCAGTGCTGTTTGCTCCTCTTGGGGCTGAGCAAGCCTTTAGCATGTCAGGGAGGGTCACCCTGTTCTTTGGATTTTGCCTTCAGTAATGGGAAGGCCTTTTTTTTTGGCATTTGGGGAAACAAAAACTGTCTTCCACATGTGAAAGCAGAAGACATACTCCTGCAAAGTGATGCCCACATTCAATTCCTACTGACAGAATGGGCTTTTTAAACAATATCCTGTGTTTGCTGACTGATACATGTGCTGACAGGTTATATTATTTGAGAATAACATGCAAGGAAGTTTATTTTACTATGATCCAAATGGACAGAATTAAGGTTAAAAGCTCTTGTTTTGCTTTTAAGACAGAAAGCTTAGGAATTTACCATGATTTTTTAATTTATGCAACGTGTCAAACTGTAAAGCATATCAGTACACACAGTCAAACAAGATGCTCGGTATACACAAAAGAATTATGGCTTATGGAGGTGATGACAGTTTCATTTTTGTATTCAACAGACATTCACCCAGTAGCACAGAGCAGATCTTCCCTTCCTTCAATCAGCTTCATTTACCCAAATAGAGAGGAATGACACTTAGCTGTAACCAAACTCATGCTATCTTCTATAGCAGGAGGCATATCAACCACTTGCATGCTGCCAAGGGTTTGGTTTAATACACACCTATATTCTGGGACTGGATGTACAAAACTCCCTCTTGCAGCCTATGGGGAAATGGAGCATGACGAGGGCAGCTGACAATGAGGCTTAGATGACTTTGTCACATCCCATGGAAAGGAAGGCTCTCCACAAGCTGTGAGCCTGCTACACATACCCTCTCCATACGTAACCCAGCCCACAGAAGCAGGGACAAGGGGTAATCATTTGGTTAGGACTACACAAAGAGCGCTCCACCCTGTTTCTTCTAGGTTAGTAAGTAAGCACTGTTGCTAAGTTGGGGATTAATGTACAAACTGCCACTCAGTTGTTTCTGATTCTCCAGAATGTGTCTTTGTTTAAACATAAATCTCCATCTGGCATCCATTACCAACACATTTCTTCATGTTGTGCACAGGTAACTAAACACAGAAGCTCAGAGGGAGGGTGAGCTCTTCTTGTCCACTTGGCCCCACAGCTCCTCAAAGAGCTGGCCAGGCAGTCACAATGGTCGAGTCAGGGAATTGCCTCTATTTGCAGAAGGGGACAATATGTTAATATTAGCAAATGGCAGGCTCTCATTTGCCTATAAAGCCAAGTCTCTGAGATTGGATTAGCAGAGATTGTGTTTCAGACAGACGTGTTTTAGAAGTAATGAGGAATTGTCAAGGGTAGCATTTACTGAAGTAAGAGGGCCCAACTAAAGTAGACACAACTGCAATTGGCCAAACTCAGATGGTTCAGATCTGCTTTCTGAAGCCCCAAAGGAATGAGACACATGTTTCACATAAGCCTCCTCATCCTTTCTATCACACACCTATAGGTCCCTATGGCTTGCATCGTCATTGTGACAGAAATCTACTCAATTCTGTGATCACAAAAAAAGGTTTTTTATTTTCCAGTTCCAACCAGCACAGGCTGCAAAAACATCAACCTGTCCTGACTATGGCTCCCCAAAAATGTCTATGCATTGTAAAAGTGGTAGGATGTAGATCATGTCTACAGTCAAGATGATCACCACACACATGGTTATTCAGAAAGTATCTGTAACTAAGAGTATAAGCACTTAACCTTTGTATCCTCCTAAATATTGAGTTGATGCTCATTCTGTCTGTCACTAAAGGTGACTCCCATATTTTGTCTGGCCATCAGTTCAAGATGAGATCTTAGAAAAACTGGCTGATCTGGGAGCAATGCATTGATTCTTCATGCTATCAGGTCCCTGAGGCACATGAGACAGCTTCTCTGAAAAGCCCTTTCAGCTGCACACCCCACTTCGATTCTCACATAATGGGAGCTGACAGAGATATACACAAATGCTCCTGCAGTTTGAGTCCACAATGTTCAGAATGACATGGCATGTTCCTGGGTCTAGAGAGTGGCAACTGTCCTCAGATTGCCATGAAGAGGAGAGCAGGAAAGACAAAACTATTCAGAATAATGTGATTTTAAAGATAAATGACAAAGGGCAAACCTCACATTTTTACAGTTTGCCAACTGCTCCTCTTTCTAGATGAAAGATGACCACCATGTTAATAAATCATGTTAGGTCTACTGTTTCTCTCTCTTAAGATAAATTCAGTCCCTGAAACTAATTCATTTCTAAAGTCAAGTTAGTTTCACTAATCATCTCAATGCAATGGACAGGAAATTCTATTAAATACTTTTTAAAAAGATATTTCACATTTAAAAAGTCAAGCTCCAAGCATTCACAAGATTGGTCTGAGCAATTCATAATACACTGGGGTATTTTTTTAATTTAGCTTCTATTTTTTTTAGATACCAGGGAATGTATTTTCTAATAGTTCTCTTGCATCTCTAGATGTCTAAAAACTTAGAAGAAATCTTTGATAACCATCATGCTAAAGGAAATGGGGGTTAAATAAAGCTCACTGAAAATAAACACACTCAGCTGTTTTGCACTCAGATGTGATAAAATGAAGAAGGCCACGATTAGGACTCTGCCCATGTGTATCCTAGAGATTTAATTTGATTAATTGCCACACTTAATTCTGTATCAAACAGCTAGTTTGGCTGTATGTATGATGATGAATGGACACGCAAGTGCCAAACACTCTGGGCTTTGGCTATTAAATATGTATACTGCAAGTGTGAACACTTGCCTACTTGAACTCTGATGATTTTCTAAAAGCAGCAGTTCCTGGAGCCAGGTGATTAAGTGAGATTCAATGTTTTATTTGAAGGACAATAAAACATTTTAAACTTCTCTAGATGCATGGAATAGCTTATACATGCATAATGCCCGTGGCAAATTTCTCATCCATTAATGACTGGTACTGACAAAACTGATGCAACCTATTTGTTGGCAAGAATTCTGATTTTGACGACCTTCATGAAACATTCCAGAGTGTCTGTGAAGGGGACAGATGTGAAGGGGACCCACATGCCACCCATGCTCTCAGCCTCAAACCCAAGCAGGCAGGTCACAAACACAAGGGCCAGCTCCGAGGCTTTGTGCTTCCATTGTCTGTGCCAAGCCAAGGTCATATTTGCTATCACACGGACTAAATGCACTCTTTCATATGTACAAGCCCCAGATGAAGTGAGCAAGAAGTACACCAGATTGAAACTTTGTGGTTTTCTACATGCTTCATACATAGCGGTTGCCATTGTGAATATTGGGAACTGTCAAACCTGAACAAAACAAGAGATGACAGGCAGACACATATACATACACACATACACACACATACGTATTTTAGTTAGCTGGGAAACAACCACCACAGAAAGCACCCAGTCTGGTTTGTGTATTTGCACTCATGAAGGCTCTTCCTGAGAAGCCACTCAACTCATTACCAATAGCTTCCAAGGCACCCCTTTGCCCTTCTGTGCAAAACCAAAGTTGTTGCATTTTATTCCCTCAGAGTGCAGTTTAAAGGAAGGATTTTATGAGCTGGATGTTCTTCAAAACTGTAGGGGAAGAAAAGGGAGGAGTCATGAAAAATACTCATTTCTATTAAATCTGAGATAGTTTCACATCCCTGAGGCAGGCTCCTGTTGTTTCTGGCAAGCAGGACACAAAAAATAACACCAAGTCACAAATGCTACTTTTAAGCAGTTTCCTGTATGGGCTTTGGATTTCCTTTGTTTTCTGCTATTATTATTGTTGTTATTAGATAGGCGTTACAGAAAAGAACATAGGTGCACACAGGGGGAGAAGTAGGAAAAAGCTAATCTGTTGTGTCATCGCTCCTTTAATTCAAAGCATAGAAACGTTTTGTTGGAGTGTGAGGTCTGATAATAATAACCCAGCACCACCTGAATAAACAGTCTGTGGGGCAGCTCATACCTCAGTTAGTGGGATGTGAGCAGCCTTTTGTCTGCTCTCTCCTCCAAGGAGAAATCTAACAATGCGAAAAGGGAAATGGGGTGCACACTGAAGTGCCTGGTCCTTCAGTAGGGTGCAGGGCTATGGCATGCATGGACTGGGGAAGCCCAACAAATAATCAACTGTCTGCATCTCAGAGAAAAGCCAGCTGAAAGGCTTGTCAGAAATCTACCCCTGCATTACCCCACGTCCATGTCCCATGCCAGGGAAGATGGGTCCCAATTCTTGTTCATGTTCCTATCACATAGGGATGGAAGGCGGCACAAGGGAATTCCTCATAACATCATGCTGGAAAAGGCTGTCTGCACCCCAGGATTACTGTTCTTTTTGGAAAAAGAGTCTGAAAATCATAGAATCATAGAATCATAGAATCACAGAATTGCTCAGGTTGGAAAAGACCTTAAAGATCATTGAGTCCAACCACAACCTAACTATACTACCCTAACTAACAACCCTCTGCTAAATCATGTCTCTCAGCACCACATCCAAATGTTTTTTTTAAACACATCCAGGGATGGTGACTCAACCACTCCCTGGGGAACCTATTCCAGTGCTTAACAACCCTTTCTGTAAAGAAGTGTTTCCTGATATCCAACCTAAACTTACCCTGGCACAACTTGAAGCCATTTCCCCTTGTCCTGTCACCTGTCACCAGTGAGAAGAGACCAACCCCATACTCACTGTAAGCACCTTTCAGATATTGCAAGAGAGCAATAAGGTCTCCCCTCAGCCTCCTTTTCCCCCAGACTGAACAGTCCCAGTTCCTTCAGTCACTCCTCCAAGCCCTTCACAAGCCTTGTTGCCCTTCTTTGGACCCGCTCCAGCACCTCCATGTCCTTTCTGTCCTGAGGTGCCCAAAACTGAACACAGTACTCGGAGTGAGGCCTCACCAGTACCAAGGGACATGATGACTTCCCTAGTCCTGCTCACCACTCCATTCCTGATACAAGTCAGGAGGCCATTGGCCACCTGGGCACACTGCTGGCTCATATTCAGATGACTGTCCATCAGTATACCAAAGTAACATGCTATAGTTTAGTTTGGGTATCTATCTGTAAGCTGGAAGAATCAGCCACACTAATGCATGGTGGAAAATCACTGCACCAGTAGCAGGAGAACCTGTGGATTGTGGAATAACAGAGGGGCTCTTGTGTTACCTGGTTTAACCCCAGTCTGACAGGTGAAACAGGAAAGGAAATTTCAAATGAGGAGATGCTCTACTGGTCACACAGGAAAGTGAGTATAAGAAGAGAAAACCAGTGTGGGGAGGTGGCTAACACAATTAGCCTCTGAATCCAAATGGCAACCAAAGATGGACTAAAAGACTGGGGAAGAAATGTGAACAAAGTAAGGATGACCACCCTTTGCTCATTATTGTAACGTAATTCCCAACTTTATCTGCCTTCCTTTTTGACTCTTTCCATCCACTCTGGATGCTCCTTCATCACCACTCCTACTAGAGATGAACTCTTTAGCCCTGTGTGTCACACCGTGTCCTTCCTTTGCTCAGTTCTTTCATGACTGCGTATCCCAGAAGACTATGCATTTTCATCTCTCTCTCCAGGATGGATGCACAAAACAGACAAGAAATTCAATAAGCTCAATGCAAACTAAACAAGATGCATATTAACTCTACTGCTTTATCACTGGGTTGTTTAGGTTCAGTGCTTCTTTAAGTGCTCCATCCTTTAGTTGTGTCAACATAGCATATTCCTTAGGGCAAGTCTTTGCATTTGCCACTGAAACATATTTTATGCATTTCATATCTGTATTGCATCAGTGATATCATTAGTGACATCACTGGGCAGTCATCTCATCAAATCAGTGCATTCAAGGATTTGAGGCTCACTTGTTAGGGAAGGTGAAGAAAGAAAATAACAGCAAACAAGAAATGGAGAAAACAATGTGATGTAGTAAAGGCTTCCATGAGAGGTTTGTATTTGAACTGAAGAACTGGAGAATTAGCAGTTAAAAGGAATTTCAAAGGAGCAGCTGTGCCATGTCATAGCAGAGTAGGTGCTGCAGACACCTCTGCAGTGCCAACTGAAAATGGGCAACCAAAACTTTAGAGAGAGCTCTGCACCATTTTATGATTTATGATTATGTGTCTGACATGTGTTAACATGAACAGGAGCAGCCACTTCAGAAATGGAGACTACTGTAATGCAAAGACTTTCCCAAATAAATCCATAAATTACTCCACTATAAAAATCTGGAGTAACCCACTCACCCTCTAGCTGCTAAGTTCCCCGTTGCTCATCTTTAGTCAAGAGAGGAACAAAGGCATTGCTTTACCAATGCAAGCAAAAAGAAGTGATCTTTTCCATCGATTTAAAAAAAAAGAAGCACAACAAAGCATTCCTTCATCTTCAGTTTAGACATTATACAAGCAAGAAGCTAGTCCTTTATTCACAGACAACTCAAGACTGAAATAAAACAGTAGAGTTGCTCTCTATGTAATCCCATAGGTAGATCACCAAGCAAGCAGCAAAACAGAAGCTGAGAAACCACAAGTAGAAAAAAAACCCACAATTTTGGTACAAAACCCAAAAGCGTTGGAAGGGATGGAAGTTACTTGAAAGTTTTATGGGATGCAGGAAGGGCATGAAGACTCAAAAGCATAAAAGCACTCCAGATGAATCATAGAGTAGGTAACAAAATAAAATGAGATCCTACCCACAGACAGATCAGGCTGAAGATGTACGAAGCTCACAGTCTGAAAAGATCCCTTGGATGTTATGTCTCATCTGCTGTGCACCACTGAGCATGGAAAGCCATACAAGAGTACTTAGGTTGAGCTCATCAAGTTTCACCTCAAAATAAAACCAAAACAACCCCCTAACCATGTCTCCTTACCTCTTCCATATGAAACACAAGACCTCTCACAACTATTAAAAAAACAGGAATGCTTTACTTCCCAACTTCTTCTTTTCACTGATTTATGACGTAACACAAAATCTGATACTTGTAACACCAAAGCAAGAATTGTAGAATTTTTATCTTTGTCTATAATTTGCTCTGCACCTGGATAATCACCTCCTTACCACAGAATTTCTCTGAGATATATGACCATGCTAGCAGGCATGTTACTGCCCTCCGGCTATTCCTCTTGTATTTGCATATGAATACAAATTTCCTCTAATGATGTAGTATTATATTTATTGGAGGGGAGCGGGGGAGAAGCTTTTTCTCTTTGCTTTCCAAAAATGGAGGAAAGTCCTTCAGGTTTCTTTTTTTGCTCAATACATTTTCTGTTCCAAAAGATGAGAGCAACAGACTATTCTTATATGCAGTCTGGCCCATATTCAATGAAGCGTTTAAGAGTATGCGTAACTTGAGTTACATTAGTAGTTTGACTGATTTCACTGGAATGACCTTTGTGTCCATGGCTGATCCCACGCACCTTGAAGCAGGGCTGAGAGGTTTATACTGATGGATACCATGCACATCCAGACAAGTGCAGATATGTAGGAACTCCCTACAGCCAAAGTCATGAAACAACAGCCAGCCATCTTGATGATCCTGTAGCTGTTATCACACTCCTGAAGATTTCTCTTCCTCTTAGATAGGAAAAATCTGCAAGATCTTGCAAGGTGGTCACATTGGAAAATAATCATAGCATATCTCCAAGATATATTTTTCCCCCTCAACCCAGTCTTGCTTAAACCAAATATAGTTTAAGCCGAGAGGAAATGATGCAATCCTCCAAAATTTAACTTGTGAATTCAGGATCTCTTCCTCTTAGCTTCTTGATGATTATGGAAGCTTATCTGTGCACTGTCTTGTTTCTTCTACAGAAATTATCAGCTGTGTTCCGTGGCTTATTCTGGTTTTGGTAACAGCTGCTCTTCTCCACTCTCCTTCCCCAGCCTTTGCTAATTTGCACGAAGGTTCCTGTGGTGTGCTTGTTCTCCCAGCACTCTGAAATTGCTTTCAGTGTTGCTGAGTATTGTGTCTAAAATGTGTATATAAAGGAGAAAATAGAGAATCAGAGAAAATAAAGAAGAGACAAAAATGCCATTAGTGATGCTACTTAATCTGATCCTCTCAGGTGCTGTCCTCTCCTAGCAAAAAAAAACCCAAAAACCCAGAACAACGCAACTTAATAAGAGAAAACATTGCCCATTCCACAGATAAGATCACAGAATGTGGGGGAAACTGTCAGTCCTCAGGGCACACACAGTCAGCTGGAGGGAGAGGGGCAGTGAGTGGTAATACGGGCTGTAAACTTGCTAGGAGACCAGGGCCTGCCTCAACCTTGTGAGCAAATCTAGGGAGAAGCTATATTTATCCCATTTTCTTGTCTTTCTCTTTTGGCTTCTGGGAAAGCAGAGAAAAGAGCTCCCTTTCTTTCTAGGGACAGCCGGCAGAAAAAGTGATATGATCTCAAACGACAGAATTGGAAAGACTCGAGCTTGGCTAAAAGAAGGCAGGAGAGGGGAGAGGGAAATGACCGCGCCCCTGATTTTATGGCTTCTGCTAATCTATGGATATTCGTGTGGGCTGAGCAGTGAATTATAAACACCTTCCCCACTGCATGCTTTCCAGATCTTCCTATGGGAATAAGTCATGAGGTAAGGAGTGAGGAAACTGCTACCAGATACTTAGAGCTGCTCCAGCCAAGTATGAAAATTAAGCTTTCCTCTTTGCTGCTCACCTAGATGCTGGTTCCAACAGGATCTGGAAATATTTTGTTCTTACATTTTTAAAGGAAATTGTTCCATCACGGCCACGTTACTGGGTGTCACATATGCTATTACCTGCATGCCAGGAGATTATCCTCTTGCAGCCAGTACACTTCTGAGAGTTTTAAACGCCATGCTCACAACCACTTTCCCTTCCACCCCAAAAATGTAACAACTTGAAAAACAGTGTGGTGTGCTCAGAAATTACTACCAGCTGCCACTGAGATAGGCTCTCTTTATGGATGAATTACCCTTGAACATACAATTGGCTAGATCCTCTGTGAAATCATATCATAGAATCATAGAATGACTTGGGTTGGAAAGGTTCAAGGATCGTGAAGTTCCAACCCCCCTACCACATGCAGGGCCACCAACTTCCACATTCAATACTAGACCAGGCTGCCCAGGACCCATCCAATCTGGCCTTGAACACCTCCAGAGACGGGCATCCTGTTCCAGTACCTCTCCACTCTCATAGTAAAGAACTTCTCCCTGACATCCAACCTAAATCTTCCCATGAAATGAAGAAGACTGTTGTGAAAAATAAGATTAAACATTTAAACGCATTCAGTACTTCTGTGTTTGCCTTTACTCCTTTCCCCGTTCTTCCCCTTAATCGTGCATGTCCATGCATGGAGACAGCAAACCCTAGAACTGAGTCTCTTGTAATAACAGAATTAGCATTCACCTTCCTCCCAACAACAGAGAGACTGTACTTCTTCTGCTTTTTTTTTTACCCTAAAGCTACCAGAATAAACACACCCACATTCTGTCTCCAAACAGGGCCAAAAAAGTAGTGTGCAATCATATACTCTGGAACTAAGTGCTCCAGGGGCAAATAAACAGACAATTCAGTGCATGGCAACCTGGAGAGAAGCTGAAATGAAAGAGGACACTTGATGCTAACTTCTGGGCTTTTCCACCTTATCAGCATTGGCTTGCACTTACGTTCCAGCCTGGGAGAAGTAGCTATGCACAGTGCAGATAAGCCCTGGTGACAGGCTGACCCACGGCATTGTTCCCACATCCTCACAACATTGAGCACTGAGGAGGACCATAATTTTATGGGGCCATTTTTCCAGCCTCTTCTGAGCAATGGAAGAAAAACAACCAGAGGAAGGAATTTCTGAGTCAGTTTCACTCACTGTGAACATTTTTACTATTTCCCACAGTGTATCAGTGGGGAATTTGGGTTGTAACTATCTATCTGTTTTTCTTGAGGTCATTCTCTTTTTTAAGACAAGGGTAGTGAAGCACTGGTACAGGTTGCCCGGAGAGGTGGTGGATGCCCTGTCCCTGGAGACATTCAAGGTCAGGCTGGACAGAGATCTGTGGACCCTGATGGAGCTGTTGGTGTTCAACTGCAGGGGAGTTGGATTAGATGGCCTTTTAGGGTCCCTTGCAACACAAACCATTCAATGATTTTATGATTCTATGCTCCTGATGTCTTGCTCCCCAGTTTCCTGCCATGAGAGTCCCACATTCAGCTACAATGAATTCACAGTATTTGGTCATTGAAACACATGCATATTAAAGAGCTCTCTGCCATGCCCCTTCATGGCCACAATGTCACCTGATTAAACAATAAGGCAAACTTCTCCTGAATGGCTACCCATAAATGAGATCTTCCTTTCTGATTCCCCAGGCTTTCAGAGCTCTGCAACAGCACCATTCAGGTTCTGTTCTGATACAAGATTAACCACCCTTAAAATCCTTCCAAATTCTTGAAATAAAACAAACAAACAAAAAAGCTTTTCCCCACACAAACAGACACTCACATGTGAATAGTGACAGACATGGCATGCTCCAAGGATTCTTTGACCTAAAACCCAGTCTTGCATAGAACCAAGCGAAACCAAGCCAGCATATAACCTTCCCTTTGCCCCCTTCTCCCATCCCTTACATACATCCAGTATATAAATGGGGAAGGGCAGGAATCGGAACAGTGAACCATTTCCAAGAGCCACATTCTGACAGACAAAAAGCCCTGAACTCTGTGCGTGTTCTAAGTGTCTGAACTCTATACTTGAACATGCTTCACACTGAAGTGAGTAGGAGCTGACAGAAATCAGATCCAGCACCAGTACATTTTTTGTCAGCAGTGGCATTTGTTTTGTACCACACTGGATTTGGAGGAAGGGCAACAGAGATATGGGAGAGAGGGAGGTAGGGAATGAAAAAAGTGGAAGACAGGGAGGCAGAAACAAAGCAAGCTGCTTTTTTTCTTTTTTTCTTTTTTTTTCTCTCAGGACCATCCCCAGACCCATTCGGCTCATGTCTGCTAAGCAGCTCTGCTGCAACACGCATGACCTATATTAGAGCATCAGGTGAACTGCAGTATTTTCTCATCCATGGCAGGATGGAACATGCCATGCTTGGATACCCAGGCTCTCCATTTCCAGATAAGCCGAGTGATCCATGAGATAACTAAGATGCAGGCATGAATTTCTTTGACATTTTGTTGGCATTTTTAGGGAGTTCTCTTCTTCTACGTATTTCTGAAAGTCTTAGGCATGCCCAAGAGAGGTTGCAGCAATGCAACCCATGTAGCTACACAGGAAGGATGTAACTGCAAATATCTTCCCTCCATATCCTCCATCCAACCCAGTGCCAGGGAGTACTTTGGGTTTCATCATGGGCAAACGTAACAGCACCAGCTCACTGCAAGGAGGGCCCGTGTATCATGATGGGTTCATGGCACAGCACTGGCAGTAACCCAGCTCTTGTGCCCAGCTTTTGAGCAGGTGGCAGGGCAGGGTAAGGGGAAAATGGCCAAAAACCACACTTGAACTGGAGGAAAGCTCCCCCACACAGCAAGCGGCATGCAGACTGGTGCAGGAAGTGGATTTATTCACTGGTGAAGTTTTTACCAGGAACAGCTTAACAGCAACACATACAAAAGGGATGGTAGGAAATTAATCCTATTTTGTTATAAGCAGTCATTTGGAATTGGCCTTATCATATTTAAAATGAAAGTGGAACTAAATTCAAGGTCGAGAGGTCTGTAGCTGCCAATATAACATATCCTTCAAGAAAAAAACAACATCCAGAAAGCAACTGTAAAAGCTATGCTACGAGAATACATACAAGACACAACTAAATGCAGTGACGTTCCTGGAAACCTCTCCTGCACAAGAGCAGAGAAGCCACAATTATCTCTATAAACATATGGTCAAAAATCCATGCCACAAAGCTAGGCAGTATTCTTATATCCTGTATTTCTTTCTTTTTCAGAAATGAAGATAGAAAACGATTGATAAAATTTACTTAGATAAACTGTGTTCTTGCCTACAGAACTCGTTTCCGTGTTTTATAGAACTGAACAAACACAGGCAATTGTTAAGTGGTGTGGACCAAATCCTTGCTTCTGTTTTGGTATACTTAGCCTTTCCTCTTCTACTGTTTTTCAAAATTCACATCATAGATCTAAATGAGCATGCTGTTTCAGAATTAAGAGTTGAAAAGTTTCATTTAGAAAGTCTGAAAATGACATGTTTCCATGTTCAGAAAAATACTGCAATGAAATGTTTTGACTTTGCTAAAGCTTCACACCCTCCTCTTTTCTGTCAAACATACTAATCAAATGTAAACCATTCTCTGGAACAATTTCAGTGCCGCTGAAATTATGTTTTAGGCAGAATCAACCATGCATTGACAAAAATACCTCTTATATCATCATTCTTAAGATAGTTATGGTAACAATGTAACAACAGTGTATTTTGTCCATTTTTGCTGTTTTTTAAGAATTATGATCTCTAGTGTTCATTAGGTACACCTGCATTTTTGTGTATGATCCCAACTGTGCTTTACATGTGAACCTCCCTCTCATCCCCAATTGCCATGCTTTGATTCACATCACAGAATGCTTGGGGAGCGCACAAATTCAATTCCTTTCAGAAAAACGCTAAATTGCACTATGTGCTTGAGCAACACATTTAGCACAAGTCAGGGTGTTTAGTCCATGGGGCTAGATCTAGAAAGCCACTGCAGCATACACAATGGTAGGTCTCACAAGGTCTCACCACTGTTTGTTTTTTTGCTGCTGCTCAGCGCTGCTCTAGACTGAGGCACAAAGTCCCCCAGAGAATCTCCTCCATCCTTGGTTCTTGGCTACTTCATAAATCTGGCTTAGTATCTCTATGCCTGCTTTGAACATGGGAACATATGGCAGGCACAGTACATTTATGGTTGGTATTTTTGCAGGTGCTTGCTAATTTTGCATCCATCAGGGTTGAGTAGTCACTAAGAGAAACTCATGGTAGGAAACCCCTAGAGCTGCTGAGGCTTGAGGGCGCCTAGGGAGTACATCAACATCCAGTCCTCCCCCTGCTCAGAGCATGGACGGCTGCAGCATATTTGTTCAGGGTCATGTCCACTCAGGATGTGAGCATCTCCATGGATGGAGACTTATCAACCTCTCCAGACAACCTGTCCCAGTCAATCACACTACTTCTTACATTCAAATGGAATGCGCTCACTTTGTCCTTCATCTGGATTCTTCTTCCTTTGATAGTCAGTACACTGACAATTAGATTAAACTGAGAAATATCTCTTTAAATGTGGTAATATTCTGATTTCTTCTAATGATCAATAACTCAGTCCTAAATGAATATATCCCATTAGATTTTTTCCTGACAGGCTCATTCACCTCTATGACAAAATCAAATAGCTATTCTCTCAAGCTTCAATATCAATCTTCAACTGCTTCTGTTTAGAAACTTCACAATTACAATGTTTATTCATGCTTCATAATCTCAAATTCAGTGCTGAAAGACGCAATGAAGCAACAATAAACTTCTATTTATCCAGTTAAAAGTTTATTGCATAACCCATTCCAATTTTCATGATATTTTTGTTCATAAATTTCTGCAATCCATTTCACCATCAATATGTGTGAACGGAGTGAGAGACAGAAAGAAGACAGATAGACAGTAATTTCTATGCTTAAGCCCATGTAAATGAAACCTAAAATTCAAGCTGGCTTTGTAGACTCAAGCTGTGAGATTCAAATTATGCCTGAAAATGTATATGCAGAAATATGGTACAGGTGTGAAACTGATGCAGTGTTGGGCATACATATTGAATTTTACTTTCTTCCATTTTTCTTAAGAGTTTAAGCAAAGTTTATGTCCATATCTATTCTTCCTTTGACGAATTACAGTTTACATAAAATTAAATTGTGTGTGTGCAACTTCATCTCTCTTCCTTTCACACACGACAATTTAAAAGCCAGTTTCTGAAGACAAATAAATCCAAAGAGGATCTGAAATCAGCTATCAGCAGAAATTTAAAATGGACATGAAGTCAAATTTTTGTGGCTGTAATTACAATGGATGTTGGGTGATTGACTCCTAATAGCAGTGATTTAACAAAAGCAGGGGAGGAGGAACTAAGGAAAAAGCTAATGGTTACTGAAAGATTTTCTTTGCCACATGGCAGCCACCTGCCAGAAGAAGCCCAATGGGACAAACTCTCTGTCTACCTTCATGAAACCCACTTGATTTCAATCTCTTTAATGGATTAAATCTTGCAACGTATCTCCTGGCTACAGATTCTATGGAAGTACAGAAGATGTCAAAAGAAAACTCCTTCTCTTGAGAGACCTCATTCGGCTTCAGTACCTAAGACTGAGACTCTTGCCAGCACTATAATCATGTCAAATAAATGGATGGACTGTGCAGTGATGGCACAAGATGGGTTTCGTAAAGTGTTCTCTTCAGAGTTTGACACTGAGTTCAGGCCTGACCTTTGCTTCAGTGATGGAGAGTTAGTAAATGAGCTTGCACCTGCATCAAAGTGATTGCACATCTGGGGTTGCTTCCAAAACTTGTATTTGCTCCATGTATACGTATACGCTAGACCAAAATATACTTTGTCCTGTTCCCTCACCGATCTCAACATACATAGACATTTACGGAAACCCATGAAACTGAATCTGTTACACATCATTGTTTACAAGAACAAAAATTGAAGTAAAAACTAAAGATTGGGATAAGTCCACACAGGAGCTGAATTAGCCCCAGAAATTCCATGACATCACATCTCAGGAGCAAGAGGATCTCAGGACAATGAATACTGGTCCTAACTGAGCAAAAATGAAAGGAAAGGCTCTTCCACTTCTTCCTAAGTCCCTTTTCTTGTTTTGTTTAAAGAAGCCCAGCCAGCCATCAACAGCATTTCTCTGGCAATTTTTCAGTGAGCTTGTAACTGAAAAAAAAGCTAAAAGCAGACATAAATAGCTTTATGCTGGTCCTAATTTACCAAGTCTTTGAGTGACTGATAAGACTGTACTCAGCCTTTTCCCCGTGCCAAGACTGCCAAGACACTCAGCAGCAGAAATGGAAGTAGCATTTTGTAACATTTTTATTTGCCTTTTTTCCCTCCTTATCTTTCCAGCAAGAATAGATTGTTTCCAAAAAAAGCAGCAGTAACTACTCCAGCTTATCTCCTGTGAACTTGCCTTCCAAAAAGATGGTCTTTAATGCCACACTTACTGCCAATTCAAAGTTCTCAGACTGGGTTTTCCTTGCAAACCACTGTAGCTGAAGCAAAACAGAATGCAGATCAGAAGCAAAAAGAGATCTAGCCATACAACACCTTTCAGATACCTTTTCATCTGAACCATTAACAACATAGTATCAGAAAGAGAATATTACGTGATAATGTGAATTCTTTATAAATGAGAAATTTTAATGGAAGTTGTTGGCTATATGCCCAAGCAGGAGGAAGTTTCTGTGCTCCAACTCTCAAACTTCACTTGACCACTTAAACACCACCCTGCATCAAGGTCACGTTAACGCCTTTGACTCTTGGGACCCAGCTCATTCTGTTGAAATGAGCACATTGGACCAGTCAGCTGTGATGCCCTCCTGCTTCTCGATCTAAAAACTATTAGATCCTTGGCAATACAAGAGGCTCAAAAGCCTTTTGGAGAGCTCTCGGGGGTCATATCACAGGCAGGCAGAAAGGGCTTTTGTGAGAGCTCCGTGTTCCGTGTGATCATCGGGTGGGAAATCTATGGCCACATTACAAGCCTTTACTTATGTTGCATAGAAGCAGAAGAACTACCCCACGATGCACAACTTTAGAAAGAAGCTCTAGCTTGCCTTTCTGCTGAGATTACTCATCTCAAAATAGCTATTATACTGTTTATAAGAAGATTTAGGACTAGAGTCACTGATAAGAGTCTGTCAGTGCAAAGCTGTCATAAACATATTTGGGGAAATGGCACACAGCTCAAGCATCCTTTCACTTGGCCAATTCCTTCTGCTTTACATGACTACCATTCATACTTGTGTGAATAGTTAGCAAATGGCAAAGAAGACTTGAGGTTCGCCTAATCTGTGCCAAGAGAAAAACCAGGTCTCAGTCAGCTCTAAGTTTAGGTACATAACAGGAGCTTAAAGCCCACTTTTGGACCATATATTGTCCTGCTGACCCTCACTTGGCCACAGTGGAGGATCTCATCTTCTAGTACTTTTGTTTTTGTAAGACTGCAATGCTCTTTTTTAACCTCTTAAAAGACAAGCTGACTTAGCTCCAGCATCCAAATGCTGTCTCTACATCCAAACATGACTGTCACTCTCTACTCGGTAGGCTATCACCAGTCCAGCTCTCACAGAGCAGACAGCACCATTTGATTCTTTTGGCACAGGTATTTCCAATTTCTTTCTGGGAAAATAAGTGTGCCACTCGCAGGGTTCAGCATTCTTGCCACCAGTACATTCCATTGTAAAAAGATAGACAAAAAATGAAGCATTTTTACACACTAAATAACATCAGGTAGCCTTGGAGACGTTTGGTAGCTTTGGAAATAAATGGCCTTTGGAGCTCAGTGAGATGATATTCAGCTTCCAAATGGAGGAATTATTAAGAAGAAGCATGCCTAACACCCACAGAAACCAAACCAAATGGATTTCCATCCTGAGCTGCATGGCAGGAGCTCTCAAGTACTGCAGATCAGTTAGGAAGCATACACCTTGCAAAACAAGGGTGGCATAAAGGGGTGTTTTTCTTGCTGCCACTCTTAGCTTATAGAATGAATATATGTTTTATCTGCTCTCAATTTCTATCACTGTTTAAAAAAACTGCACTCTCATATGTTCTGTCATTCAAGATGTCAATACTCTTTGCAATGGAAATTGAAAAGACTAGATGGCAAAATAGCCCGTTTTCCTGGTTGGCAACATCAGCTGCTTTAAAATACCAACTTCTTGACTTCCTTCGAAACCTTGTATCTCAGAAATACCAACTCCCCTGGAAACATTTCCCTTCACTTGCTTTTCTGACAGCAGTAAAACTACTTCAAGAAGTATTTCTCTGTGAGAGATGAATCCTAGAGATAAGAGTTCTTTTCACCACTGCAATTGATGTCTTTTCTATACTGACCTGTTATTTTATGTTATGTAACTTTTAGTTGGGCCTCTATGAAACTACAAAGCTATTTGCATTCTTTGATATAGCAAGGAGTAAAAAATAAATCAAGCAGTTCAATTGAATATAGGTAAGGCCTTATCTGTACCAAATAGTGATACGTGTAACAATTCCCAGACATCAGATCTGAAATATGGACGTGTGCATCAGATCTGAAACATGGACATATTTGTACATCCATTTATAAGCACACAGCAATTTTCCAGCCTAGCCAGAGTGACAAAACCTGAAGGGTTATAGCACTGTAAAATCCCAGTCTTTTGGAGGCGACATATTCAAGAATGCTCTTTAGCTAAGCTCTGGAATAGAAACATCACTAGGAATCGGGGATCTGTGAACCTGCCTTACAAGAAGCCAGAACTCTTCACTCTCCATCTCACAAAATGAAGGTAAAGTATTATGCAGATGCCACTTCCAAATTCATCATGGAAATAAAAGTTAAGGCAAAGACAGGCTATTGAAGCTTGCTCAAGAATTAACGTTTATAACCCACTCAAAATAAATTTAAGCTGGAATTCGAAGCTTACTGTGTTTTGGAGCAGTGAGGTCCTGAAAAGTCTACATAGCAACCCAGAAGGTCTTTCTCCATAATTCTTCCTATATTGCTCCTATTTCCTTACAGCTGTCTCTCACTAAGCCTGGCCAGCCCTTTTTCTGGCAGTTCATACCCCAGTGTCAAGCAGGACTTATTCTAGCACCATAACAAAATCATTTATCTGGATGTTTTCACAGAGAAAAACTTCGTTACAAGACAAAAAAGTCTGCTTTTAACTGTCCATGTTGGTTGGAAAGCACAGCTTTCCTAGGCTGTGCTCAGTACCTTTCTGCAGCCATGCCCACCACAAGACCATGCTGTCTCACTAAAAGGAAAGGCAAGAAAGAGACAATACCTCTGACTTTTAGGTGCCAAGGAGGCCAGGGTGACCCTTGGATGAACTTTCAAATGCCTTCAGCTGCAGAATGCAGACTGGCCAATCTAAATAGTCCCTAAATATCACCACTTTTAACAGAAATTAATCTTACCTGGCAGGTTAATTAGAGGACCAACTTTGGAAGGCATGTTTGTTTTAGATCTGCATTCACTTCTGCAGTGCATCACACTGTCATTCCTTCACTTAAACAAAACATGGTTTTCTGATAGTAACAATGATCACACTGGATGACACTGTGGTAGTCACTCACTCTGCCAAATTTTAACATAAGGAAGACGGAAAATAACTTTCACTAGAAATTAATAGAAAACAAAATGTATGTTAAAATAAAGAATACCTCAGAACAACCTGATTGACAGGAAAGCAAAGCAAAATATTTTGTAATGCTAATGCCAGTAAAGGATCAGTATTTTAGAGAAAGTTATCTATAGGGTTTGTATGACAGGATTAGTCTTCATTCTGCATCTCTGCAACGGCCAGCATTTTCATGGATCTACTTCATTATGAGGGATCCAGTGCTCCAGGGTAGATTGAGTCACCTACCTTCAGGCCTCTGCAGAGCAGTCCTGCCTCATCCAACCTCTTGAACCACCCACCTATCAATTTCTCCAGGTTCCAGGGAAGTAACATCTGATGGACATACAGAAGTGCCTTACCTCTCCGTTTTCACTCTTCTCTGTTGCCTGACGGCCACAAGCAAAGTATTTCTACTAGACAGAGAAACTCCAAAGTTTCAGATCAATGTGGTGTAAAGGAAGATGGCTCTGAGGACTGAAGATCACTGGCAAAGCAGGGCTGGTGGCATGGGCTTGCCCTAGCTCCTTGCTGGCATGCTTCTGTCACATACCCCAACACCAACCACACTCTTGGCTGTAGTAGCCCTGGCTTGGAGCAGCAAGACACCAGCCACTTGACCTGCAAGAGATGCTTCCTCCAGTGAATCCTGGTCTTTTGCAAAGACAGTTTTACCCTTGTGAGCCAAAGCACACCCAAGGAGGCACAGGAACTGTTTCAGTGCAAACAGTAGGGGGACACCCTCACAACCTTCCTGGTATGCTGGTACCCTGCACAAACCTGCTCAGCTCACACTGAATCCACAGCTCAGAAGGTACAAGGGCAAAACAAGCCCTTGTCTTCTCTCTCGGGGACTGGTGTGGATGCAGAACCGCGCTGACTCAGCCATCTCAGTGCCCTGTGCTGCCCTGGCCTTTCAGCAATGTGCTGCCCACAGCTCTGCCTTTGTGTGCTAGGCTGATCAATCCATCTGCACACGGCTGGACACATTCAGACACCCCATTCCCAGTTACTGTTGCTCCTGCCCCATGCCGCCACAGCTATTGTATTCCTAAGCCAGGCACTGTCCCCACACAAAAGTCCCCAGAGCTGCATAAATCCTTCTCACACCAGCCCAGCAGTGAATGGAGCTGAACATGGATTTCCCCTCCGCTCCACACCCTGCACTTAGGGACTCATTGAGCAATGCCAAACTCATGTCAAAAAGTACAGAAGCACCAATGTGCATTTAAACAGCCCTCCAGATACACATGGAGACGCATCAGGAGGCTCCTAAAGAGCCCATCTGAGCTGTCTCAGTTTGAAAATAGGTAAACAATGCTGGCAAGGCTCTAATGCTACCTTCTCTAAAGCTACAATCCTAGTGCATCGGGCCATCTCCAAGCGGGAAGACTCCTACAGCATTATCTTTACAAGCACTTGCACCACTGTGCCCTGGACATCAGGGTGCAAGCTCTTAAGCCGCAGCAGTCAATAACTCATCTAAAGCATCTCCGTGCACCAGCATCTCTGCATTTTCTGCAATGATGGATCAAAGCGCAGCCTCAGTATGCTCATCCTTCATACTGCTAATCAATATGAAAACGTGATGGAAGATAAGGGTTTCAATTGCAGACTACAGTTCTTTTTAAGGATAAAAAGAGAAAAGAAGTAGTGATGGGAAAGATTAAAAGTTTTGACTGTCCATAGGGACCTGGTTTTCACTTGAGTAGGAAGGGGAAAAGCACTGAACACATACACAGGGGAGACTTATTCTGTATTACAGACATCCCCTTTTCCTTCTGAGAAAATTCCTTGACTGAGAGTTTCTGTTAAACTGAGGGGCCCCCAGCACAAGAAAGAAGCAGAGCTCTTGGAACAGGTCCAGAAGAGGGCCACTAAGATGATCAGAGAGCTGGAGCACCTCTACTATGAAGAAAGGTTGAGGGAACCGGGCTTGTTTTGGTTGGATAAGACTCCAGGGAGACCTCATTGTGGCCTTTCAGTACTTGAAGAGAGTGTATAAACAGGAGGGGGAACGACTGTTTACAAGGGTGGATAGTGATAGGACAAGGGGGAATGGTTTTAAACAGAGACAGGGCAGGTTTAGGTTAGATATTAGGAGGAAGTTTTTCACTCAGAGGCTGGTGACACACTGGAACAGGTTGCCCAAGGAGGTTGTGGATGCCCCATCCCTGGAGGCATTCAAGGCCAGGCTGGATGTGGCTCTGGGCAGCCTGGTCTGGTGGTTGGCAACCCTGCACATAGCAGGGGGGTTGAAACTTGATGATCTTTGAGGTCCTTTTCAACTCAGGCCATTCTATGATTCTATGATTAATTTCCACTGTGATGTGAAGGGCCTACTTACAGAGCACCTGATGTGCTAGTTTGTGTACTAACATATAATAGTCACCTTGCTGATGAAAGTGGATTGAAAAGGGAAAGGGAAAGGGAAAGGGGAAAGGGGAAAGGCGAAAGAGGGAGGGGAGGGGAGGGGAGGGGAGGGGAGGGGAGGGGAGGGGAGGGGAGGGGAGGGGAGGGGAGGGGAGGGGAGGGGAGGGGAGGGGAGGGGAGGGGAGGGGAGGGGAGGGGAGGGGAGGGGAGGGGAGGGGAGGGGAGGGGAGGGGAAGGGAAGGGAAGGGAAGGGAAGGGAAGGGAAGGGAAGGGAAGGGAAGGGAAGGGAAGGGAAGGGAAGGGAAGGGAAGGGAAGGGAAGGGAAGGGAAGGGAAGGAAGGGAAGGGAAGGGAAGGGAAGGGAAGGAAGGGAAGGGAAGGAAGGAAAGGAAAGGAAAGGAAAGGAAAGGAAAGGAAAGGAAAGGAAAGGAAAGGAAAGGAAAGGAAAGGAAAAGGAAGAAAGGAAAGGAAAGGAAAGGAAAGGAAAGGAAAGGAAAGGAAAGGAAAGAAGAAGGAAAGGAAAGGAAAGGAAAGGAAGGAAGAAAGACTCATTAAATCAGATACATTCAAAACAAGTGAGGGTCAAGACTACCAAGCTCATAAACAGCTTGGTTTGGCTTCGCTAGATCTCACCATCTCCCACCATATTCTCCCACTTCCGTTGCACTTTTGAAGCTGCAACAGAGAGGTAAGTAATATTCTCCAAAGTAGAAGAAAAAAAATAATTGCAAAAGCCCCCATGGGCTCACTAACCCTTCTCAGACAAGTATACCAGTCACAAAAGTATCTCAAAGTTGGTGAAAATGAGAGCACAAGAATTCCAAGTATCTCATGTTCACAAAATGACAGCTTTCAAGAAAGAAACTTAAAGCACTCCAGGGTAGAGTGAAATATTTCCTCAATTAGTAAATTTAGCTTTCCTCTGACCTACTCGTGATGTAGCCAATGTAAACTTTCCCATTTTCTGTTTTCTTTCCCTTGGAGAGCACCATGCCTCACAGGAGACAAGAAATCCCATGATTCCACTCCCCACTTTGCTTGGCATCTTTTTGCCAGGACTATATTTGCCATCATAGTATGTAGCTTCCTACAAAATGGTGACTGTGGGTCATTAGTATGCCAAGCATTTTTATTTATTTATTTTTATAGACAGTTCACCTTCAGGTTTCTTGGGACATTAATGCTGCTCAAAGGCTTCAAAGAATATTAGCGCTTTCAGCATTACTTACTCGTGTGATTTGTTTTCATTCTACATAAAGATGAGAGAGGACTTTGAGTGTTTTCTCTCTGTGTCTGACAAATGTTAACAACGAGTATTTGCATAAGAAAGGCTCATGATTTATATTTTGATTTTCAGTCTATAGTCAGGATGGGCCTAACCAGAGATCATTCTGGGAAAACAAACATTTATCCCATTTTTCTTTTGACAAGCTAAAGAAAGTAAGAGTTCAAAATATATTTAAAGGGAGGATACAGCCTTCCCACACCGAATTTATAGACTACATCATCAGAGCTGGCCTTCACATTTCCTCCTGCACTCCCCTTTTCTGTGCAGAAAATCTTAAGAACTAGGACCTTGTGCTCATGCCTTTTTTTGTTAAAGCTCTCAGAATTGGTGGTGGTGTCTGAATAATTAATCATAATGCATTTGTATGTGGTTATGCATGCAGAACTATTTGTACCAGAAAATAACAATACAGACATGCACAAAAACCTCACACACACTTTTGAGAGAATGCCTGGCTAGTGGCAGGCAGAAACATAGCTTGTGAGTTCAGTACTGTCTTCTTAGAAGGAATAAATATCCTTGTACTCCAAACCTTTTATGTGACAGTAGTATTATATTACTAGTACTATAAAACCTAAGAACAGGAGTTCAGACCCCAGGAGAAAAAAACATGCTATGGACAGGGTGTTGCAAGAGATTTTTCTTCTCCAACCTTTCCCCTGAAAAAAAACAATTTTGCAAGCCTTTTCCACCTATTTCATTTAAGAGATGCTCCCAGCAGATAAGGTTAGCACAACACATATGTCCCTCTCCAAATCCTCACTCATCTTCCTAACTAATCATACTGAGATTCAACTGGCTAGTCATGCCCAGCATTCATTCTGCATGCTTTACTGAATATTTGTAGAAACCACAGCTCCAAAGCCATTGTTCCTTATGGTGTTTTTTAGCTGCTGTAGCACTTTTACTGTGCCCACATCCTTTACCTACAGGGCTTTTCCTAACAATTATGATTTATACTGCTCTGTTTCAGAGCATTTTTTATCTAACTGTGGGATTTTGCCCTACCTCATTTCAAACTCCCAGTTCCTACCTTGATCAGTTATAACCAGCATGCTGGCATCCCACCCAGCTCTTCATCTGACAGCCAAACCGCTTACTCACTCGAGCCGGCGCATGCTGTTCCCACATCCTGCACTGTCTTTAGGATATAAACAGCCACTTGTGAGAGCATCCCTTACTCCTCCTCTGTCTTTTACCTCTGCACCCCAGCGTAAAGCACTGCTCCTGTGGGTATAGAATTACAAATCAATGCGATACCGACTTCCCCATGTGCCACAATGCTCCGATGGAGGTTGCCCAGCAGGGCATGCCAAAGCAAGCCTCCGGGGACAAGTGTGAGATCTGCTGGAGCAATTCATGGCTCCCATCCAGCCTGCGTGCCCTGGCTCCCTGGCACGGCAGAGGGTGGGAAAGGACGGTGCATGCTCCAGTCATGCCCCAACGTGGAGTTTGGACACAGCTGTGGCATGCACCCAGACATAGATGCTGGGAAACTCTCTGGGATTCAGCAACACTGGCATTGCACTGGACAGAGGCTGTCATCATGCTTCACAGTGGTCCTGCTTGAAAGCTCACGGCACTGAAGATTATTAAGTGCCTCTGAAATACATGCCACCATGCGTGGAATTCCTCTCTGGCTGCCAGGACAAACAAAACCAAGTCATTACATTAACATCTATATCCCCCAAGAGTGCCAGACACTGGCAAGGGGTGATTCTGGGGAAGGGAAGGAGGTGCTGCAGAGGGAGACGGGAGGGAGGAGAGAAATCTCTCACTATAAGCAAAAATCAAAGTGAAGTCTCAATGAGAGCTTGTGATACTGTCCTTTCTGTGACCTTCTCCAGTCTGTTTTTAGTAAGAGCACTGCAGAAATCATTCCAGTTACTACACACTCAAGTAGAGAAGGTTCTCACTGGCACACAAGCACACATGTGCCAGAGATGACAGTCACAGCTTTCCAGATTACGGCAGTTCTCAAATGTGCACATCACTGCTGATAAGGGGCAATCAACAGGGGAGGAAAGCACATTCTCTCACAATGCAACTCTAGTTTTTCAGTCTGAAAAAAGGCAGTGTCTGCAGGGCACACAGCAGCAGCTTGAACGTCTGGGTAGCAATTTCAGACCTATGTTTTCACTCTTTGCTCTTGCTGCAATATTCCTCTGTTTCAGATTGGATATTAGGAAAAATTTCTATCAGAAAAAGTGGGGAGGCAGTGGCACAGGCTGCCAAGGGAGGTGGTGGAGTCACCGTCCCTGGAGGTGTTCAAGAACTGTATAGATGTGGCACTGAGGGACGTGGTTAATAGGCATGGTGTGATGGGCTGCTGGTTGGACTAGAAGTTCTTAGAGGTCTTTTCCAACTTTAAAGATTCTATGATTCTATGGTTTTTCCCCTCTTTCAGCCAGTTGAGCACAGATCATTGGTACCCTTTGGTTTTACAGCACCCATCTGCCTTTAGCTGTCACAAAGTGGAGCGACAGCTGATGCCTACTGTCACCCTCTCAACAAGCAACACCTTTACTTTTCCTTTTGGTGAGCATTTGCAAGTTGGAGCTGCCACTCTGTAAGATGCCTGAATGTTAAGCACTGGGCCCCGGCAATGCGTGGCTGTGCAGAGTTGCAAACATCCTGCTCATAACTGCTCTGACTGCCATGGGAGGTAGATTCCTCAGGAAGTCTCTAAAAGGGCGACATCTAACCTGGGAAGAGATAAGGAGTCAAATTAATTTCTTAGGTGGACTGTTACATTAATTGGTTTACAACATGGAAGAAAGCCAAAGGCAAACAGCTGAGGTGTTCAACCTGGAGAAGAAAACTTAGATAGCAACCTTCCAGTATCTAAAGGGGAGCTGTAAGAAAGAAGGGGACAGACTCTTCAGCAGGTTTTACTGTGATAGGACAAGGGGAAAAGGTTTCAAACTAAAAGAGGAGAGGTTTAGATTGGATATAAGAAAGAAGTTTTTTACAGTAAGGGTGGTGAGATCCTGGCACAAATTGCCCAGAATGATGGTGGGTGCCCCATCCCTGGAGACATTCAGTGTCAGGCTGGATGGGGTTCTGAGCACCCTGCTAGAGCTGGAGGTGTCCCTGTTCATTGCAGGGAAGTTGGACCAGATAGCCTTTAAGAGTCCCTTCCAGTTCAAACCATTCTATGATTCCACGATTTTATGAAAGTGTTGCAAGGCAGGTCAGATGAAGACCAGCTCTGAGTCTGCAAGGACCTGCCTGAGCAGTCAGTCCTGGCAAGGACAGCAAGTACAAGAGCAACTGGCTCTCTCCAGGTAGGTATTGCACACAGCCTGAGTGAAGGCGGCAGGACTTGGCCGACTATGAGCGTGGTTATTAAATCTTATCTATGTAAATATTAGGTAATACTTGCGTAAAAGTTTGCAACAACAGGATTCTGGTTATTGTTAACATCTCCCTGCACAGCCTACCCCCTGGAACAAGTTCATGAAAAGTCATTTTAATACAGTCCAATACAAACAGCCCAGTTCTTTCTCCAGGAAGTACTTTGTATGGCATATACTTTTTACCAATAAGCAGAGGTCCTTTTAAATGCAAGAAAATGGTTTGGCAATAAAAAAAAAGAACAGACAACTAGAGACAAGATTCTTTAAAAAATACTGACTTGAGAGTCACCTTTTAAAAAGTAAAACAAATAAATCTTTACTACAAAGCCAACACAACAAAGCATTCTGGGCTTTCCTATCTGCAGCACCGGAGCAAAACACACATAATTCTGAGGCTCTGGCAAAGGAAGTTGCTGATAGATAAAAAGGGCCATGAGAAAAACAAATGGAAGTTGTTGGTGCATGAACCAGCAGCAGAGGGGATTTTTTGACAGCCCTTTGTGCAACACCACAGCAATCTGTCAGGTGGTTGGGACTTTCCTCTGGAAAACGGGAGGAGTCAAGTATGGGTTATTTTTGAAAAAGTACAAAGAACTACAGTTCTTTTCCTGATGCTGCCAAAAGCCCCATTAGGAAAAGAGGAGGAAAAGCGACAGCTATCTGTGTGATGCTGCGAAGGTCTCACTCACTCACTGAACTAAAAAGCCTTAGACTTGTTTTCATAAGGATCCTGCAGGAATTAGTGCATGTAGTGTAGGAAAGGTGAAGGTTTCTTGGGTCAGCTCTACTTTTATGGGCAGCGCTGCACAGAAAGAAACACTCATCACAGCCAAATATGGAACCAGGCCTAAGTCTTTGAAGGCATTTATTTCTTTGGAGCCACATCACTGATTCTGCTTTTTTATCCCACATTGTTTTCAGCTTGCCCAGATATAAGAAGAGCACTGATAGCTATGCAAGAACACACGTGCTTTCCCTTCTAAATATTTCCTCTGGAAGTATGGCACAGCCTAATTAAATAATGACATTTGCAACAGGAATGATAACGCAAAAACTAGAGCCGTACTTCAGCTTACATTGCATCCCTCCTTGACAAGCAGCCCCAAGTAGCTGACAGTATACTACTTGTAGCTGACAGTACGCAGTGCTGCAAGACCTGATGTGCTCAGAAAAATAAAACTCATCCTCACTTTGTTCTGCAGCAGAGGAAACGGGCATAGAGCCCTCCTGGGAGCCCCCAGCCAAATCACTCCATAAACCAAAGCTGTAGGGCTGAGCTGCCTGCCTGCCCTCTGCCACCAAGAGCACCTGCAAGGCAGTAGCATGGCTGGAAATAAATGTGAGATGAGGCTGCACCGAGGCTCACACACGGCCACCAAGACCAAGTCTGTAGAATCATAGAACAGTTTGAGATGGAAAGGACCATTAAAGGTCACCTAGTCCAACTCCCCTGCAATGAACAGGGACATCTTCAGGTAGGTCAGGGTGCTCAAAGCCTCATCCAGACTCACCTTGGATGCTTCCAGGGATGGGGACCAGCACCAAGCCCTGTGGGCTCTGCTGCTGAGGCTGGGGCTGCAGTGAGGAGATGTACACATAGTGATGGACAGCAGGGATGAATGGGGAGAATGGGAGATGCGCTCTGCCAAGTTGGGGAAATCTTTCAATAGAAATTCATATAGAGCTCCAGAAACAGAATGCAGAAATGAAAAGCAGCTGGGCTGATCCAGAGGTAACATGGCATACAGAGACAATACGTATTGCAATTCATTCATTTCTGTAATCAGCCTGAGGAAGGAAATTAAAAGCAAACAAGCAGACATAGTAGCAATATCTCTTCATCAAACGAGGAGAGGCAAGTGAGAGCAAGATGTCACAGTCTCACCACTGCATTCCCCTGGCCCTGCTCTGTACGCAAGGCTTTTTTTGTCCCTCCCCATTCCTGCCTTCAGAGCTGCTCTGTCTCATGCTGGCACAAGCGTTTGCTCAGCACTGCAGCAAGCTGAACCCAGGGAACTAATCCAGGCTGAAACTAATTCAGCAAGAATGAATTACAGAATAGGGACAGGAATGTGCGGCCACGGTGAGGGGAAGGCATGCTCCCATGGCAGCAGCATCCCCAGGGCTCACCAAGAACTGGGTACAAACAGTGGTATCAGGACCTGCACCTAGAAGCAGCAGCCATGGGCACATGGGCAACTGAGGCCCAGCAGTTTGGTGTCTGCTGGCAGAAGGTCCAGAGCTCAGTACATACAGCAGAGTCTGCTTGACAAAGTGGGTAGATATGCACGCAGTTAGCTCTGTGCTGATGCAGCTGCATGCTTAGCCATGATTTTAACACTGCTGTGGGACTTCTGCATCCATCATGGTCACTACTGAAAATTAAGCACTGCGAGTGTCAGTTAAGAACCAGCTCACTCACATCCTGATTGAAGCCCCAAAGGTAAAAAGCAGCAAGAATTTTCTAACACTTAGAAATAGCCTTTAAGAACACCACAAGGAGTACCCTTGAGAAAGGACTGCAAGAGGGGAAATGGAAGAGCATTAGAAAAAAGGATGGTTCTGGAAATTAGTTTGCAGTGCGATGAAAGTAAATTATACTTAATCCTAAACCAAAAGCCACAGAGAAGAAAGGAACAAAAAGAGAATTAGAAAGGTGGGCACACATGCAGACACTTGTGGCTTCCTTGCCAATGCACTAGGTTGGCTCTGTTAGGATGAAAGTTAATGGCCTCAAGTGACATCAGGGGAGGTTCAGGTTGGGTATTAGGAAACATTTATTCTCCAAAAGAGTGGTGAGGCAGTGGCACAGGCTGCCCAGGCAGGTGGTGGAGTCACCAGCCCTGGCGGTGTTCAAGAAGCATGTGGATGTGGCACTGAGGGACGTGGTCAGCAGGTATGGTATGATGGGTTGGCAGTTGGACTAGACGACCTTCGAAGTCTTCTCCAACATTAACAGTTCCATGATTCTCTCTACGAAGTACCAAGTGCTTACAACGTGCCACCAGTGGATGGTATTGACCTGATACCTAAGGGGAGGGTCAGATTCTGCTTTCAGTTATGTCAACAGAAACTGAGTAACTCCATTTACATCCATGAAGATGAGATCAAACCCAGATCCAAGGTCTGTGCTCTGAAGAGCTCACTGTGTGCTGCTGGCAGCTGAAATGAGATACCTCAGGGAAAGAGGGAGAAGGAAGGTGACCAAACAGTGAGCAGAGGGGTGGGAGAGAAGGAACACTTCTAGAAAAGCAATTAGAGTTTCTCTTTCATGTTCTTTCCCTTATGCTTTGTGAAGATGAAGGTGCTTTGCTTTTAAAAGCCAGGTGTGATAGGAGGAATGGGGAGAATCTGAGTGGAGATTAATGGAAGCTGCAGAGACAAAAGGAATTAAGTGACTTTACTGTAAGAACATTTAGCGATGCTCAGCCTAGGCCAGTTACTGCCTTCCCAAGGCTGATACCAGACTATGGCTAGCAGACAAGCCTGCAGGTGCTGTTCCATCCAGTCATACAGATGAGGCACATACTTTGATAGAAGCACGTAAAAAATTCTATGCAATGGCAACCGGAATCACTGTATCTTGTTCAAGGAACCTGCTAAGCCTGAAAAATAGACCTTGGGGTTGATGGGGTTCTCCATTTTAAATTGGGCACTCTCTTTTGGTAGGCACGAGCCTTCCCAACTCCAACCAGTATTGCTCAGAGCAGTCAGAGAATAGAAGGGGTGTGCTGATGACTCAGATATATGGTGGAAAACTGGTGTAAAATTCACCATGTATGCATGTGTGCGCACGTGTCCGGATTTCATGTGGGGATACACAGTGAGAAGGGCAGCAAGCAGGGACTGCTTGCTTTCACTTGCAGCAGAGATGCTCCCCCCCCCCCCCATTCAATCTTCATATGAGCAGCTCACATCTATGAAGGTGCTTGGGAACACGCACTGCACAAATGCAAGCACATTTTTCCCTTCTGCACCAAATAAATCAGAGGGAAGATGAAAAGCCCTCAGCAGAGATGTCTGCTGGCTTTCTAGCATGCTAGCTTGCCATTTTACATTCCTTCTCCTCAGCTACGTGCTTGCCCTGCTTCATGAAGTGCTCTGTGTATGGCTTTGCTCTCACAGGGCAGAACACAAGCAGGCTGCTTGGCTGCCTGCCCTGAAACAGTGATGGGGCTCGCTGGGCTCCCACTCCCACACAGGAGCAGCCCTGCAGCCTCCCCCATGGTAGGGCAAGACACTTGCCCTCAGCCATGCTTCTGGAGGTGCAGCAGAAGAGAAGTGCAGGCTCTCCTTGCATTCCTAATCAGCTCACACTGCTGCACAGGGCGGACTGCAGAACTCCAGGCGGCTTTAACGGCATGCTGACTAATAGCCTTGATTAAATTCCTAGGGCGCTTTGTGTAGCACCGAGAAGCATTAATTCCAGGGCACTTAATTACCTGAGCCTAAAGAAATTCTACTTGCAGCTTCAGCAAGGCCTGAAATCCTTCAGTTCCCCTCCTAAAATTGTTGCTGTGTGCAAACAGGCAGCTGCCCAAGCCCGCCGGCCTCATGCTGCTCAATGCCCCTTTCCCACTCACAACTTCACATCTTCACTGTGACTCGAGATTCACCAAAAAAAGATGCAATGCAAAGGCAAAATACTAGCTCTACCTCCATGACCCGATTTTGTCCTTTTCCATTTGTCAGATGTGGGGTTTTGTAGCTTCTAGCTGCTAGGGTTTCTTCTGTAAGAACAGCATTTCGAACTGGGGACTTCAACTGCACCGCTGTGGCAGCTGCCATTTTGCATTCATGTGCCGAGGGAAAGAAAGCAAATGAACTCTGAAGAAGAACTCACATTATTCTTTTTTCCTCCTTGTTTTGCTGTTGCATTTGAATATAAAATAAAGGTCATTCCAACTGAAAGGATAGAGTTGCTCTACAGAAATATATAATGAATGTGCTGGATGTAAAAAGGGCAAATGTCCTTTAAGCAAAAACACAATTGAAATTATATTTTGAAAAAAGGAAAAGCTTTTTCACCCTCAGACAGCTTCTTTCTTTGCATGACCACTGCGGGTCATGGCTCCAGGAATGATGAACTCACTTAAGCTGTTGCAATTGTGGCAGAGGAAACATTTCTATTGCACAGGAGCTGCTCTCCTTACCAACCTCTCCTAGCCATTAAGTGGGGAATTTCAGGAGGGAATAGAGCTATACAATTTGGAGGGGAAAAATACTTTTGTATGCTGTTTTACTTGCTTTATGCACTGTCTGCATTAGAAGTGCTGCTGGTGCCTCCCTCAAAGCAGCATCAGCATGACCACAGGTTGAATCCACAGTACAGAGAGTAACAGCAGTGCATTCCTGTGCATGTGTTGCCAAATCCCAAAAGAAAAACTGTTTGCAAAGTAAAGGCCGCAGATGGTACCCTCTGTAGCCTTCCCCATCCACTTCACTCCAAAGACATCCCCAACTAAGCAGCAACTTTTTGTTATTATTTAGACAACAGTGGTGCGAAACAAATCTTAGAAACTGTAGATCTGCTGAGAGCAAGCACAGTGACACTTGATGCAGGCCAGTGGTCACATACAGGTTGGAAAATACTTGGGGGGAAAAAATGTGCGCTCTGAATGCTGAGTATAATAACAAACATGAAATCTAAACAAACCGGTGAAGAAACACCTCAGAATTCTGAGAAAATCATTACAAACTCTGTAAGAACGATCATACATAAGCATTATCATGCAGAATTGAGTTTTCACTCAACAGATTATGACAGCTCTTTCAAGAGGAGATGCATGAAGACAGGGAAAGGAAGGAAGTTAAAACAAATGGGAGCTTCAAATCATAATAAGAGGCATAGAGGAGAAAGATTAATCCCAGTTGGCAAGAGGTTTTGAAGAACGATAATAATAACATTTCAAGTTCCAACTCTATCATCACTTTCAGGGCAAAGCATTTAAATCAGTCTTATCAGCTGCACATGATGTACAACTTTCTCCTACGTCAGTGTATTCTGGGGATTAGAGTTTGTTAGATCAGTATTCCATAAATACAGTGTAGTATCTATACACTCATAATATAATCTAATTAACACACTTATCCATATACATAGCAAATAATGATTGGAGATGTCAAAACACACAGCCTATGCAGCACTCGCTGCCCAAGGCAGTCGAAAAACTATGACTTCCACTTCAAGCAGGGACAAGAGTAATTTTAAAACCTTAATTTAATTTAAAAAGTTTGGAAAATTGTCTTGAGATCTTCATTTACGCCCTGCCTTTTGAAACTTTAGTACTCCTGTTTCCCACATTTTCTTACCACTGGGAGGATTAACACATGTAGCCAGCACTGAGACTGAGAACTATGTAAGGAATTTGAAATAAATCACTAATCTCCAACAACTCTGGAAAAGGCTGAACTTGAGCAACATCACCATTTATCTCATTTGAAATACCCATCACTCCCAGAACCCCGACCAAGTTTGTGCAGAGCCAGCAATCCCCTAGAGGTGATTTCCCTCATGAAGAAAATGCTGAAAATGCTGGCCACAGCATGTGACATTCCAGTCACAATCAGCAGTAGTGAACCACGGGCAGGCAACAAGGTCAGGGTAATCAACATGCCTGTGTAGCCACTTGAATTTCCCAAAAGGAGTTTTCAGAGGAGAAACAGGAGGAGGTCCCTTTGGATGCAATCATAAGCAGAGATGCTCTCCTGCTGTGGCCTCACTTTGGGCATAATCCAAATCTTGCTTTTTAATGCAGAGTAGCTCCAAGTTTGCATGCACTGGTGCAGGACAGGTGCTCAGCAGGCTGCTTCAGTAGCGGCAGCCCTCTCTGGCAATTCCTGACTGAACGTATACTAGCTTGGAGACTTGTCTTTTCAGCATAGGTGATCTGTAAGCACCACATAGGTGTCTTTGGGGGAGTGCAGAATGCAGACTATGCTTGGAGTTATTCCAACACAAAATATGGTATTGCAACTTCAGGAACATCTTGGGAGTCTGTTCTCCTTCCCTTCATTCCCTACAAATACTACAACCAGAAACATGTTACTCAGTACTTCCCTCAGATTCAGTTAATCTAAGTGAAGCAAAATACACCTACTGACATAGTGACAGGAATTTTAAATCCTTCAGCATCCTCTAAAGACCTTTATTCTGCATCTGTTCGAGAGCATGAAAATTCACTCCCCCGCCTTTTTTAAAAAAACTGCTCTTTTTTTTTTTTTTTTTTTTTTTTTTTCTGCCTACACATTCCACCAAATGTCTCCCTGAATCAAAATCCCCTTTTCCTCCAGCCAGGAGCTTAACAAAACCATGATTGTGAAGCATGCAGGTTCCTTTGCTGCTTCTCCTGCATCTCCACGTTTCCTTTCCCAAGGGAGAGCAACACCTGCAGGACTGCATACAGCTGTGCATTGACCCTTGTTATTTAGCTATGATGACTGGTGTTTCACCAGAAGTGTAAGTCTTGGCATCACTTGACTGAAAAGCCCAGTTTTGACTGAAGACTAAGAATTTTTCTAGCTAATTTCACTGTGGATCAATAAAAAGACTTTAAATATTTTAAAACTGTTCAAAATAACTATTCAAAATTTTAAAAAATATATAAATAAAAGAAAAAAAGTTAAATGAATCTCAGGTGACTTGGGCATGAATTGTGAGTATCTGGGGCTGGCAGCAGAGTGGAAGAGCTGTCTGCACATAGTCTTCACATCATGGCAAGTGTTCCCGAGGGCCCCCTGAGCCAGGGAGCTCAGCATCCTGAAAATTACAATGATTACAAGTCCTTAACGGGGTTTTGTGAAATTGAGAACTGAGCACAGGTACAAGGAGGCTTAAATAGCCTCCTATGAATCATGTGAGAAAGGTAGAGCCAAGCTGCGAAGCATCCTCTCTTCTTGGCTTCCAGCCTAGGGGCTCAATCTTACCCAATAGTCCTGTGCAGACTATCCAGCTGCAAAGCGTATAAATCTCCTTTTATTTCAAGCAGTAGGTAATCAATACCCTAAATAAGACAAAAACACAATTCTCTTTAGAAAATTGCTTTCTTGATAGAAGACAGGGAATAAATATTCCTAATAGGTACCTACTTGCTTTCAAACAATAATGGCATCCATTCAGTAATGTGAGATGCCTCAATTAGAGCCCCATTGTGCTGTGAGATGTACAAACAGGTCAAACTGGCTCAAGCTATTCTTGTGATAATTTCCAAAAATAAAGAATGGAACATGAGAAATCCTCAAAATGCTGAATCTGTTCAGTCAGACATTCTGAGTCGAAAAATGCCCAGGAAAAAGGAAGCAAACTGCTGGGACAGGCCAGTCCTTAGTTTAAAAACAAACGAAAAACAAACAAACAAACAAACAAAAACAAAAAAAATCATTAAAAAAAAGTTCAACAGCATCAAAAAGCAATTTGCCGTTATTTCTTGTTTCATGGGTTGCCAGGATAAAAGGCAGCAAGGTAACTCCCCCTTTTGATAATGCATGCACATATGCACATACACACACTCCCCTCTTCCTATACACAGTAAAGAAAATCACCCAGCTTTAATTTTTCTAAGTAATCAAATGAGTCATATTTAGCCATAAATTAACATAATTAATACTGAAAAGCAAACTACTACTTTAAATTTGGCCACTGGCAGTTGCATATACAGTTATCCTCAGTATTTTCTAAATGTTTGTTCAAAAATGAAACCATCTCTCATCTTTCAGCTTCAGACAGGAATGAGAGGTGGTTTGTGCCAGCCCCCTCTAACATTGCTAGTCTGGGGTTACTCAGTTCATTATAAAAGCAGGTTTGAAATATGAAGATGGAATGAATTTTCAAACCTCTTTTGATTTTGTCCCTAATTAACAGAGGCAGATTGGATCTCTGACCTCCTTTACTTTCCCTAGAGATAGCTTTGCAACCCCACTACATACTGTAGATGTACAATCTTCTACGTTGTACAATGATGTATAATCTTCAACATGGCTACAGAGATCCTGGAGGTTTAAAATACAGCAGCAGCTCAGAGTTCAGCTGTCATTATTATGAGGACTGAAAGAAATTTATCACTGGAAAACAGCTATGCAGAATATTTCCCACTAAGCATCTCTTTTCCACTGAAAAACCTCAGTGCTCTAAATCCCATATAGCGTAGGTGTTAAAGGTTGTTGCAGTGAACCCTGAGCCACATTCTGCACTCCTCACAACCCCACATTTGGTGTCTGTCCAGGCTTAGCTGTTTCTTCCCACAAGGAGACATTGGTTAGACCAGGCTAAAGAGAAGGGTGGAATATCTAGTTGGTAAGAACCCTGCCCATGGCAGGAGCACTATGATTTTTTAAGGACCCTTCCAACTCAAGCTCTTCTATAATTCCATGATTCTATGAAGCCTGACAAATCTATTAGCTATAAAACTCATGAAATACCCTGGCAGTGTTTCAGAATCAAGATATTTAAATGCCAGTAAAAATATTTTATTCAAACCTCACAAACTGTGTATGGGAAGAACTCAATCCATTTCCAGGTCCAATTATCATCATGAGAAGCTCAAGTGGTAATAGCACCAGTGGCAGGTACAAAGCAGACAGGATCATCTGCCAAAGCAACATGCAAACGTATGGTATATGAAACATGAAAGCAAATGTTTCTGATTTGTATATCTGAAATATTACTACAAAATGCTGACTCTTCTCATCCAGTGGTTCTCAGCTATGTAATTCTATGTACATAGAAAACAGGGATAAAAGAATGTCTTCAGGGTCAGGAAAAGACTTTGCTTACACAATTGAAAAAATTGAAAACTTTCCAGTCAGAGTGAGTAGCAGGGCAACTTGGAGCTATTGAATAAGAAGACAGCATGGAAAAGAAGCATACTTATGGGAGTAAACTAGCCAGGGGCAAGTGGGCTTGAACAGGGAACTGGTGAAACAGCTGAAGAGATTTAGATTAGATATCAGATGGAAATTTTTCACTGAGACAGTGGTGAGGCACTGGAACAGGCTGCCAGAGAGGCTGGGGGTGCCCCGTCACTAAAGATGTTCAAGGCCAGGTTGGATGGGGCCCTGGGCAGCCTGAGCTGGTGCCTGACTTAGTGGGAAACTGAACAGAGCTTTTACAGCACATGGTCTGAGACGAGAGGAAGAGGAACAAAGGTGTATAAAGGCTTTTAGCATAAGGGTCAGGCTGGTGAGAGCAGGCTGGTGAGGACAGCACCGTGTTTCTAAACAGATACCTCAATGGAAATGTACCTCCAGTTTTCCAGACTGAGCTCAAGCATCCTTGCTCTCTCTTCAGACACCATCTGAGCTTCAGTTTATGACACTGATGTCTGTATTTGGATTGTAAGGAGACAGAGATCATTGCTGTACGCTCCCTACCACTCTAGCCTTTGCAAAGCAAAAAAAAAACACCAGATCTTTTCCTTTCTCCTCAGGAAATCTTGATTCTAACTTCCCTGCCTTGCAACGTATCTGCAGTCAAAAGGATTATGGAGATCAGGCCTACGAATCCTCCTCGTTCTGCCTTAATGGCAATGATCTGTCAGGAGAAGCAGTGTCCTGCCAGCCCTCCCGCCCAAAGACATATCCATCAGCAGTGCCCATGACGAATGTGAACCATGTGGCCGGACAGCTTCGCTGCGGCCTTCAGACAGAAACCATGAATCGGGCGGGAGGTTCAGGGAGAACGTTCTGTTCTGGGAGCACATCTGGCAGCCCGCCTGCCACCTCCCATCAGAAAAAAAGATGTACATGGAAGCCTTGCTGGAGCACAGCCCCTTAAACTAAGAATTTAAGAGTCTCAGGTCCATCCTGGCAAGGGAATGGTCTAACTTAGTCCTCAAATCTGGAGAGACTACAGCAAAACAAAAGCTTTTATTTTACAGAGGGATCTCCCAATTCCCTTATCGCTCTTCACATGTGCAGTTAAGCACTTCAAAGGAAGAGAATAAACACAGGTGTCTTTGGAGAGGAACCAAATGACAACACGGCCATGAAAAACCTCAGAGTGAGCTGGCCTGGTCCTTCCCTACTCCCCAGGAAGTGCAGGCTGAGCAGCTCAGCGCTACTGAGTGGAGCTGCAAGCAAGCAGGCTAGCGTGGCTTTCTCCTCCATGGCTGAATTCAGGTCATGCCTCCACAATCATTAATCCTGGCTCTTTGCTCTCAGTACACATTTGATCTGGATCAACCCAGGGCACATAATCACATTTAAGATGAATTAGCTGGAGCACATGATACGGAGTTTATGCTGGCCTTCCGCCAGCTGCGGGAGGACGGATGACACTTGATCCGGCATGAAGCCTGCCAGTACAAAGTTAACCCAGTACTGTTTTTGGAACAAATGTGAACCAGCAGAGCCACACCTCTCCCCTGGAAACAGCCCTGTGTGCAGACCGGTTGTAGCCCCTATGATAAGGTTAATCTTAGAGGTGGAGGGACTAAGTCTGGCTTAATTACAAAGCCAGGGTAATCAGACTTACTCTTAGTCAAATCACATCTCAGAGCTTACTTCGGAGCTGGCATAAAAGTTAGGAGGATTTAAATCTGCACAGGTTAGGTGTAAACAACCACGTGGCATCTTCTTAGCTTTGTCTCCTTCCTTGCTGAATCTGCTTAGGGCATGTTCCACAGTTCTCCAGCACCACAGCAAGGAAAGTCACACTAACTAATCTTGTGCATTCTGGGAAAAAATGGTCTTATGCTTTCAGGATTATAAAAGAAACAGTGAAGGCACTAGGAGATCAAGATCATCTCCTGACATACAGGTGATCTAACCTGCAACTTCACTGTTGAGTTTCTACACCATCAAACTCAATGCACAGTAAATTCAGGGTGTTGAGGGGAAGAGGATGAGGGATGAAACACCTCCTGTTCTGTACTTAGTATTTTATAGCACCAAAGCAATCAGCATCAGCTGCTACCTCTGTTTGAAAATATATCCCCAAAACATTTTCTGAGCATGCCAGAGATAACCATTTAAAAACACTATATATTGTGTGAGTTTAATTCAACTCACCAGCTTAGCTCAAGTACAGAAAACAAGCAAGTGCTTAAAGTAGATCGCATGTGGAGACAGAAGAAGCAATGTACTGTTCTCCTGCTAAGGCCTGTGTGACAGTATCTACACACACCATTCCAGTATGAGCTTGGAACCAACATAAAAATAGAAGTTTTCTGAACCAACCATTGCACAAGTTATTTTTTACTAGATGCAGTTACATTGTACTCAAACTTCTTGGATTGGATCTCTAACAGATAATTAAGAGAAAAAATGAAGTCCTAGAAAATAAAAGCTGTAGGTGCCTCACATAGGGATGCTCACACATGTGAGATAGTTTGAGTAGGGCCCTAAGTAGCAATTCTGCTGTTCTCTTTGCAGCAATGAATGAAGAAGCAGAAGAGAAAGGATGAAAAACAACCTGGCTCATCTCCATGACTCCCACTCTCCTTGTTTGCTTTAGTTTCATTTTCCCTAGTAACATAAATCATTTCTATCCTCCATCCTAAACCTCTTCATTCTTTTCTTTTTCAGGTGTGATAAAATTTCATTATTCCTTCCAGTTGTAAAAGAAAGCTTACAAGAACTTAGCTGAAACATCTTCTGTTCTAGCTTACCTGATTCATGAGATAATCTGCTCTTAATATATACAGTCCTAAGCCTGTAGTGCTTAAGTTTTAGATTGCTGTAATAGTCATTCCTTGCTGTGACTCAGTGGAGGCTGCAAGAGATGGTGGAGAGGAAAAAAGAAAAGTATTTTTATAGTAGGTTATTTTTATTAGAAAATAGTGTGCTGTATAAAAACAGCATTATTGAATTGAGGTGTTCAAAGCAATTCCTGCAGAGTAAGATTATAGTGAGAGGAGTGCAGGTGAGAAGGTCAGAACTGCAAAGTAAATGCAATTTATTCCACTGGTACAGAAACACAGGAACGTATTGCACGGTAATCATCAACATGTGTGATACAATTATCTCACACGCACAGATGTACATCACACCACACAAACCCTGAGCTATACAGGGAGGCACTAATGACAACAAACTCTGTAAAAAATACAAACTTCTACTCTCATATGTAACAGATAAGTTTCAACACAAATGATGGCAACAACTACATGGCTAAAAAGACTGAACTCATCATATGCTTAAACAGAGTATTTACTGAAACAATGAAAGCACTAAAAGAAGTATGTGTCTGGATGCTTAGGTAAGTTCATTTGAATCCACGGTAATACCCATGAAAGAGATCAGCTTGAAAAAAACCAACAGGTGGTACTTCAAGCACATGTAGGTGAAATAGTGCAGTGCAGTGGAAATAAACAGGTATGGGGATTAACAAATCATTGAATCATCACAGAATCATAAAATGGCCTGGGTTGAAAAGGACCTCAAAGATCATCGAGTTTCAATCCCTCTGACATGGGTAGGGTCGCCAACCACTAGACAAGGCTGCCCAGAGCCACATCCAGCCTGGCCTTGAATGCATCCAGGGATGGGGCATCCACAACCTCTCTGGGCAACCTGTCCCAGTGAGCCAATACAAAGGGGCAGATGAGCCATTTGTAAGCTTCCCAGGTAAAATAGTTTATGAGGCCAAACAGAAATTTTAGCTGTTTGGATGCACAGAAACTGGGTGAACCATTTCTGCAGAAAGATTGATCTCACTCTTGTTAAAGGGTGAGCGCCCACCGCCCAGCTGGTATCTGCTCCAAGCTGGTACCCGACTCATTCTGTCTGCTACACATGCAGGCAACAAAACATGCAAAAAGGGTGTCTCTTCAAAAACTCAGTTTGCTGAAGAGCAATGAAAATTGACGGGATGCAGATGGGGAAGGGAATGAGGATGGGAATGAGCATAGTATGAGCAAGATACAGTGAGCATGAGCAACCTACTGGAAAGGAGGCTGTGGTGAGGTGGGTATTGGCCTCTTCTCCCATTTAACAGAGATAGGAATGAGGGAATGGTCTCGAGTTTCTTTAGGGAGGTTCAGGTTGGATGTTAGAAAGAATTTCTTCTCAGAAAGAGTGGTGAGGCATTGGAACAGGCTGCCCAGGAAGGTGGTGGAGTCACTGTCCCTGGAGGTGTTCAAAGGAAGGGTAGATGTAGTACCTAGGGACATGGTTTAGTGGGCAATATTGACGGTAGATATGCAGTTGTATTGGATGATCTTAGAGGTCTTTTCCATCCTTAATGATTCTGTGAGCAACTTCTTCAACAACACTGCCTAGAGCAGTATTGCATTCGACTACACAGCTCTTTATGCACAAACCAAACCATTTACCAGCAGCTACTTTGTCCAGTGGCTTTAACAGGATGCAGCCAGCCTGAAAAAAAACACATTTATCTCTATTAACTCCTCAGCAGTTATCCAAGACCAAAGCAAATGAAGATGGAGTGGACTCAGACAGGATATTTTACTTCATTATTTCATAGTTCATTCTGTATATTTTCTGAGCGGTATTTTCCTGTACATAACAAGTTCATTGTTTGTCCTCTCTTATCATGCTTAACTTTCAGATTCTACAGAGGAAGCACAGTTAGATGAGCAAGTCTCTCCAGCATATATGCCATGCCCAGCAGCAAATACTGCACAGACTTGGTTTGCTCCAATGACATTTTATCGTATTGAAATATCCATGAGCCAAACAAGTCAGAGAGTTATGTTAACAAACATTTCTACTCACCTATATTTTCCACTACTGTAAAAAGAAACACAAAATAAAAAGACCAGACTTGCATTGATCAACACTGAAAAAAGGAAAAAAAAATTAAAAAAAAAAGACCAAAGAAATTCAGCATATGGTAAGTTTGTTGAAAGAGTGTAATGACCCCCTTCTCTGCAGAGCACGTGTGGTATAGTATATTAGTCATAACCTGGAATTTCCTGCAATTAATCAATTTAATAAAAATAATCTGACAGCTTTCCTTCAAATGCTGTCTGTAGCTTGGTTGCATTTCTGTCCTGGATCTTTAGATCAGTCAAGAAAAAAAACTGACTTCCTAGACTTGCACTGCTGAAAATGAAAGATGAATTGGGAAGCTCATTTATTTTTGTTGGAGAAAGAAACAAAGACAGACAAACTGACTAACCAGCTGAATCAGGCCAGTGGCCAAACCAACTGTTTGTGTCTTGCTAGTCATTTCATTCCACAGTTGTCCCCCTAACAAAACTAAATATTCAATTTGCCCAATTGTTAGTCTAACAACAAGATAATCCAAATTCTTCCGGATTGTTTTTAAACAAAAGTTGAATAGAATTTCATATTTTGTTCATTTTTAAAAAGAATGAGTTGGATGCATTTAGGCATTTCCATTTGCGGATACCTATTAAACAACCAGAATGAAGCTAACTCACAAGAGTCTTCTCAGCTGATGGAAATGTAAAATTGGGAATTCCTGCAGTTAGTCTGGCCAGTCCTGGCTTGTGGCTGGAAAGAAAAGCGATTTCATCTATAAATTATGTTTCAGATGGTCCATTACCCAAACCAGAACTACACAACAAGCCCAGGTAGGGGAAAATTGAAGAACAGGACAAGATCCTGCCGGACAAAACTAAAGGGTTTTGCACTTGATTTATGGTCTCACAGCCTGAGAACATACCTCACTAGTGCTGCTGCTATAGTAACGAAACCAAACTGGTATGTAGGTTTGTGTTAACAACATTTGTTGAAAGACTTTTGTCAGTTGCATATTCATGCTTATGCTTTTATTTATTTATTTATTTGTTTATTTATTTATTTATGGCACTATCTCTAAAGGAGACCCATACATGAAAACAAGAAATGCACAATCTGAGGGAAAAAGGTCTGCAAAGGCTAAAAAGAGAAACACAAAAATTCTGCAGTTACTTCCCAGAAATCAGAGAACAAAATGTTAATGAGATTTGGGAACCTCCTAATAATGGCAGCCCCACTGTGGGCTTTTCAGAGTCTGATCTAGAGGCAGAGTCCTCCCAAACTTTTAGACACAGCAGCAGCTTTCTAGCTGAAGCAGCAGTGGATGGGAGTGAAGGGGAGGAGATCTGGTTTATTTACTACCAAGTTCATTCTACATATGGCACCAGTCACACAAAGCCTATCTTTGCTTTTGCTTAAATTCTCCAAGCAGCTCCAGCTCATGCAGTGAAACTAAATGCAAAACTTCCATTACTTGTATACTAAAGTTAACCACAAGCTTTTGTTCTTGCGTAGACAAAGATTACACCATATGTGTCATACTCACTCTCAGACTGAAATGTGGGAATCTGCAGTTCAGCCTTGATTTAGCTAAGTGCCTAAGAAATACTTGATCTTAGTATGTGCTCTTCTTACCCATGACCTTAAAGAATACCCCTTAATTATGACAACATTAAGGGTATGAAGGTTAATTAAAAAGCAAGTGAGGATGCTTCATAAATGTAATAACAGATATTCTGATCTGGAAAGGCATGATACTCTTTGCTCTGGCAATTAAAAAAAAAAAAAAAAAGAGGAAAGCAGTTTACTTAACTATTATCATGACCTCTTCGAGAGTGTGTCTTTTAGCACAGAAACAAAGCAGCATGCTTTTACTTCTAATGGGGCTAAAACCAAACCAGTTTAACTTCATATTTCAGAAATAGCCATGAATTTGGGAACCAATTGACCAAGGAATTACATGTGTCTTTATTTATATGTTTTATAATACATATTATCAATGAGATGATCTTTGTAGGTCCCTTCCAATCATTTTATTCTGTTCTATTCTACATCTCTCACTACACTCTTTCACTTCTCTATTTCTGTGGAGTCACAAGAAAGAATGAGGTCCCTACACACCTAATCACTTTGATTATTCTTCTCCACCCTGATGTCTCACCCAAAGAGATAAACTGAGAAATGGGAATCCTTTCCTTACTTAAAGAGGGAAATGGAGGTCCATGGAGATGCAGCTGATCTTTGGTTTAATTCATCCAAGGAGATCATCAGCCTGAAATTCCATCAGTGGGAAAAAATACCCTTCATGGGCTATAGATCATAAGCACATTAGAAGAGAACAGTAAAAAATAGCATGACTTTCTGAAATAGGATCCGGAGTATGGAAGAGGGAAAACTTATAACATACAGGACAATTTACCTTCTTTGTCAGGAAGAAATACAGCCTCTGCACTGGAGATTACTTCCCCAAGGCCAAAAAAAGGGAACCAAGGACCTACAACACTGTTCCTACTATGATAAACACTGCAGTTCAAAAAAATGAGCCATGCACCAACACACCTCTTTGAAGAAAACTCAAGACATCGCATCTTGGTGTAGGAGATCTGAGTCACTTCTTTAAGCTTTGATGCCCTTTGATGAACGAGGGTAGCTACCACATTGCTCCATATTGAGTACATTAATTGTGGCCTTTGGTTTTCTGGCAAAGCACTGATGTATCCTTCCAGTTATAAAAACGTGTCATACCAAGTAATTTGAGAAGGTGAGCATAGTCTAAGTACCCAGTGACAGTCAACTTTCATTAATGGGACTGAGCAAGAACTGTGCTAAAAGAGGGGATAAGGAAGATATATTAAACTACCCTGAGTCCAGCAGAAATTTTTTAAAGCTTAAAGTGGCACTTTAACTTCTTCTTTTCTGCTCCAGAAACAGGTCAAGAGCCAAACCAGGAAATTACAGAGTTGTAGGATTAACATCTGGCACAGGAAACCTTTAAGGGATATGACAGGAAAACACCTGGAAAGACAGTTTGATTAAGGACAGCCAACGTACATTTAGACACAGGAGGTCAAGCTTAACTAACATGCTGGATATCTTTGAAGATAATACTGTCATGGCAGATAAGAAAAACATGACAGATGCTGTAAGCACACTGAGATTAGATTTTTCAAACAGAGTTTTGACAAGGGCCAGCCTCAGAGGTGACTAATGGAGACAAACAAAAAGTTATGGATTGCAAAGTAAAAGGATAGAACAGTAGCTGCAAAGCAAGAGATAAAGTCAGGTACTGGTGGGAGAACTATATTGAGAAAAGGGTTACTGAATGGAGGGGTTAGACTTACAATGCTTTTCCCATCTCACAAATAACGTTTCCATGTTAGCATCTTCCAGACAAAAATGTCCTCATGACCTATGCTGCCTTTGATGAGGATCTTATTTTATGGCAGCTATGAGCAGTGGCTTTAGAGTCCCTTTTGGTTCACAGTACTGAGTCTGTACTTGTACACTGAGGTCAATACAGAGATACTGAAAAGAGTATCCTCACACAGTGTTCTAGCTTTCAATTTAGGGAAAATGAATCCAGGCTGAACACTCAGCATAGAAGAATTTGGTTCACTCAGCAAATGTAGTTCAATACAAAAAGCACAAAATAAATTAGTCCCCAAGAAAGGACTCTGGCAAAGTTGTATATGCTAAGTACAATAAGGACAAGATATGCAGCAGAAGCAAAGGATTTTAAGCAGTATAGTGGAAAAAAAGAAGTTAATTAAAGCCACAAATATATGGCAGAAGTCAGAGAAAAGAAAAAAAAAAGAGAAATGAGACACAAAGTTGTGTTAGTAGAGATACAGTAATAACAACTAGAAATCAATGGCTTGTTCTGGAGATGGAGGCTTAACAGATGCTCTGTATTAACTGCTATATCACAGCGAGAATATTATTGCATTGTAGGGTGCAAGAGCAGGGCAACAAAAAGTGAAACCAGATCTTGGCTTGGTGGATGAACCGAGAGCATGTTACGCTTATTCTCACTGGAAAACAGAATATCTTGAGGTGACCTAAGACAGGATTTTCAAAATCATGAAAGAAAATGATCAAGGTAACCTCTACTCAGGCAGGGCGGAGAAACGGGGGGGAAGGAAGAGAAGGAATGTTGAACCAGACTGCAAACATTTCAAATAAAACAACAGGGAGTAAACAAGGAACCTGTCAGGCAGAACTACTTCAGCTGAAGGGCAATAAACATGTGGAACAAGTTACTAGAAAAGGCAGCTGAAACAAAGACTGTACATTAGCTCAAAAGACACCTGGACTTGTTTCAAGGGAAGGAGAAGAATTCAGGGATTTTTGTAGAAAGTAGAATGTTGGGATTAAGGTATACTTTATAATGGTAGATATGCTGAGCCAATTCAGGATGCTTAAAATTGTGCATATTGCCATGCACTTCGTGGCAAAATTGCCTGTGTTAACATCACGCCTTTACCCTGGAGCCACAGTTAAAAGAAACAGCTCCTCACATGAACTTTCCCTCCTGCAGCTGGCTTTGCCAAACCATTCAAATGAAGAACAGTTCTCCCAAACTGCTCTCCGCTGCAGTCTACAACAAAGACAGAAAGGAGCTGCCGTGGGGTCACAGAGCCTCACCAGCAATGAGCTCCTCAAGCACTGGCCTAAACCTGTTGCTGCTGCTGCATGTGTTGCACGACCTCTCTGAAACTCTGAGGAGCACATCACTGGGACATGGCAAACAGTTGCCACGAAACCTCAGCAAGGAGAGAGGATCAGGAGATCGATGGATGCAGAGGACACAGATACTGCCTGTTTCTGTGGTTGCTGCTGTCTGCAAAAAAGGCCTTCCCATGTTTCCTCTGCCTCCCTGCCATGCCTTCACATGGAAGGCCTTCTTCTCAGGTAGGCCAAAGGGACCAAGCTAGGCATTGCAAGACTTATACATCTGGGCTAGCACACTGAATCAACGAATCATTTGGAAAAGACCTTCAAGCTCATCACACCCAATCATCACGCAACACTAGCAAGTTCCACTGCTAAACCATGTCCTATAGTGCAACATCCACATGTCTCCAGGGATAGGACTCCACCGCTTCACTGGGCAGCCTGTTCCAGTGCCTAATCATTCTGTCCACGAATAAAATCTTCCAATGTGCAATCTAAATCTTTCCTGACACAACTTGTGGCCTTTTCCTTGTATCCTATCACATCCGAAAAGAGTCCAAGACCCTCCTCAAAGCAAATTCCTTTCTGGTAGTTGAAGAGAACGATGAGATCTACTCTAATTGTCCTCCTCTCCAGACTGAACAGCCTCAGTTCCTTCAGCTGCACCTCATAGCTGTTGTTTTCTCATCCTTTCACCAGCTTCATTGCTCTTTCCTACACATGCTTAAGTTCTTTACAGAGAGAGTGGTGAGGGGCTGGAACAGGCTGCCCATAGAGGTTGTGGATGCCCCATCCCTGGAGGTGTTCAAGGCCACGTTGGATGGGGCCCTGGGCAGCCTGGTCCAGTATTAAATGGGGAGGTTGTGGCAGAGCAGTTGGAGATTCATGATTCTTGAGGTCCCTTCCAACCTTGGCCATTCTGTGATTCTGTGATGCTTCAGAAACTCATAACCTTCTGTAGTGAGGGGCCCAAAATCAAAGATGATATTTGAGGTGTGGTCTCACTAGCATTGTGCACAAAGAGATTTCCAAGTACAGGCCCATGTTCAATTGCCACAGCTGTATCCTCACAGTGGGATGTGCAAAAACCCTTTGCCCTGGGATGGCTGTAAGTGTTTGGGTTAGCAAAGCACAGGGCAGGCAGAAGACAGCAGCTACCAGCTGTCAGCTCACCTGGCCTCTTCATTGCATTTCAGTTAGAGATGTGTACAAGAGAATGAATACTGCAGATAAAGATATTATCTTGCCAAACCCATAGTAACAAAGACTGAGAAGATACAAGGTAGAAAATGGTGTGTTTTACTAAACACACTGTTATTCTTTCAAACACAGCTTAGCCAGTGATGCTGCCTTCAAATGCTTCTTGGATGGGTATTCAGCAACTACAGCAAGTGCTGACCCAAACTCTGATTTAAGAGCCCTCTTAAGAGCTGGAGGCTACTTTTCTTTTACTTCTGTAAATCACACAGCAAGGCTGCTCCCAGCCTGCAGGAAACATTCTGCACAACTTCAACCTTTTATCTATGCTTCTGTGCCCCAATTCTTTGCCAAATAAGTGGGGAGAAAAACACACTGTTTTAAGAGACTGCAGTTTGAGTGCGTTATAGAGAGACATTGCAACTAGATTCTCACCCCCTCTGGGAAGACGTCAACTCTCTGAAGCAACTGCTAAATGCATAAGCACAAAGTGGAATTAATGTCAATAACTGTATTTGCAATAAAACAACATAGGTTCTGTCTGCCAAACAGCCATACTGAAGACTCTCCCAGCCCCATATAGTCACAGTCACTTGTCCAAAAGGCTGGCCAGAGTTGTCCTTCCTCCTGTCAACCAGAGTTCTATTTCCCAACTGGTTTTACTCAGTCTCTCTGAAGCTTTCTCTCCAGGTCTCCCACACAATTCATAACAACTGCTTTGTGGAAGTCCACCGAACTCTTCTAGTTTGCAGACCTCAGGCAAAGGATTTTTTCCCCCTCCTGATCACATCAAACTTCTCAAAACAGACCTTTAGCTGGCCCTAGTTTTCACACCATTACCAATAGGGGTAACAAATGGAAATCTCTGGGGAAAGCTAGTATTATTAGGCAGAGTGTGAATGCAGTTAATGCTTTTCCAGGCAATGTCAGACCACATTCCCTGAAGGTATAAGTGGAGTTTTGGCCATTTATGGGAAGAGGGAAAATTTGGCTTTTGTAGCATGTTGCCAACCCCACCAGCCTCCTCCATGCATGCTCCAGCACTCACTATGGAAACCTCAGCAAAGACTAACTTTATTTAGAGATGTAGGCAAGTCCCTTCCGAACTCATCAATTTTTTCATTGGAAAGTTCATATCTGAGTGTCATTGCTGGGATGATATGACTTTGGTTTTCTACCGAAGACAAGTGGCACTACTCAAGCCAAGAGACAGTTGCTAACAAAATTGAATGATGTACTGTGCCATACATTCTTTTGCTTACCTGTGTTGTTTGGTTTGTTGGAGTAAGCATTTTCCAGCAAAGATGGGTATTCTGAATTTTATCCTTGTTTGCAACAAATTCTCTTTACAGCCAGGATTTATTTAGGATATGTCCTTGCAGTAATTTTAGTCACTAACTGCTTGTTTCCAAAAATATAAAAGTATAAATGCATATACATAACATATATATAACTATATGTAGTTCCAAACTATGAATCTATTTTGAAAAAGCAGGGAACAAAGTTTATTGTTTATTGTTTCCTATTGGCATGGCAACAAGCAGAGAAACACCATCTACTCCACATAGCAAGAGCTCATGGAGCTGACTGGCTGGGACAGCAATAGGAACAGATGAGGAGCTGGCCAAAGGGCAGGCCTTTCCCACCATTCTTGTTTTCACCCTGTTTCAGCACAATGAAACAGGTTGCAGGATGGTTTTTCCCTCCAAAACAGCCTCTACAGCTTTGTCATAAAGGAAATTAAGGCTGAGTGAATTAATATCACCCTTGCATACAACAGAGCTCTGAGAAGTTGGGAAGAATTATGGTGATAATGAACTATCTGTACCAAATATTTTGCTCCCTTGCAGTAAGTATCTATAAAAAGGTCTGACTTCCTTTGAAGGAAAATAAAAATGAAGCACAGAGAAAAGCCTATTTTTGCTTTGATGAATCTGCAGGCTGATTGGCTAAGGACATCCTTATTAAAGTAAATAAATAAATGTCAAAAACAACAAGCAAACGAGCAGCCCAAGATAGAAGCTCAGCTGAACCCACTGTAGTACGGTATTCAAGTTCTGCCCTTTCCCACTTCCTTCAGTGTTTATTTATGGCTTGATTGTGACATGGTCCTGCTGCCCAGGGAGTCGCAAGGGATGAGAATGATCTATTACAGCAGATTAGCACCTGAGTCCCTCATGAAAAGAGTGGAAAAGCACTCTTCCCTATTTCTTAATGTGAATAACAAAAAAGTATGTTTAATTTTACTACAGCAGTAAAACAAGCATAAACACCCATGCAACGAGAGCACAACTACAGCTATTCACTTCCCAGCTTTACAGTAAGCATTTTACAGATCATTGGCACATCCTTTTCTCCTGTATGTCCCAAGATGTAATTTTAAGGAACCTTTCAAAATGAACATTTCTGTATTCATACATGGAATGAACATTCCAATGGTGCTGTACAGAGGCTGTGATGCCAAGAAACAAGCACAAGATTCTCCTCCTATTCAGGCTGCTTTTTTTTAATGGAAAACAGAGTTTTATCCTAATGTGTCTACTTTCGGCTGACATTTTCAATTTTCATAGAATTCCACCAAAGATATAATGGCATCCAGAAAGTAAAACAATTCAGTTCTGAGCTAAAAATTGAAGATTTCCATTCGGAAAGACTGACAGATATTGTTATGACATTTTGATCTAAAATAAACTTTCAGCTGCAATAAGACATTGTTTGGTCTCACTTCTTGCCTTAAATCAGACTCATTCTTCCCGCTGATTTTCCTGATGGCAACTGCTTTTATTTCTTTAAGAGGAAAAAAAAGGAAGTTTTCTCCATTCTCTATCTCTAGATGATATCACCTTAATCCCAGGAAACAAAAACCTGATTGGTGGGAGTTAGACATCCAGGTATTTTTGTGTAGCTGAGCCTATACTCCTTAGCTCAGTTGCTTCGCTCCCCTTTATATGCATCATATAATATTGTGCAGTCATGTGCAGGGAAGGGATTTCCAGATCGCCCTGAGAAACAATGTGATGGCAAATAAGCTGAATGAATTCACATTACCTCAGACTATGCTAATTGCATTAAAACCATGGACACAGTCAAGAAACAGTCGGACACAATTCAGGCCTTCACAACAAAGCCACTTGGAGATGTCTCTGTTAGTACACTTCTGTTGTGCTATTTCACCTCTCTATGCTCTAGTGGAGACCAGAAGCTCTTACTGCTGAATGAATGAAAGAAAGGCTGACGTGAAAAACTGGAGCCCAATTCTGCAGCCCAGACTCATCTGGGAGTCCCAAGTTAAGTTACATCTGGTACAGCTGATGTTCAGCTGTAATTAATTTCATTCATGGAGAAGGCTGATGAGCCAAAATGAAAATTTCTGGAGAACAAGGAAGGCTCAGTGTTCCCCTCTTCCCCTCTCCACTGCTGCAACCAGCTTGCCTGTTACTGTTTGCGGTTTGTTTAGTGGTGGCAATTAGACTTAACCAGCCATGATGCACACACTCACTGGGGAAGGCATTGTACCAATACCACGGGAGCAGCCTTCCCAACACGCAACAAGCAGGGCTGTATGATTTGGGATTGTATAAATGGGTACAACAGAGCCCAGAAAGCGTAGAGAGGTGACTCGGCTTCCCAACAAATTCACAACTTGGCCAGACCCACTGAAGGGTTAACACAGAGTCATGTTCACATTTCATTTCCCTGTTCAGGTCTGGCACTGTCTTGAAACCTGGGATTATTTGAAAGGCACTACAATTTTGGGTGGAGGGTTGGCTCATGCGCGGGATGATTCCTCAGAGCTTTAACTTCTCTTTTCAAACTTCCAGAAGCAGGAGAGATGGGATTTTCCCTTGTATTTGCTTTCCTCATTAAAATGCCTTCTTACATTTGCCGGCCTTGCTCGTCATCTCTTTTGGCTGCTTCAGCACAGGAGAAGTCACAGCCCTCTACCCCAATCTTTTATTTACAGTGAGGAAAGCAAAGAGAGCAGTGAGTGAAGGACCCAGTCTTCCCAATACCAATGCCTAAACACCAGAGAGAAGGCACACTTCACCTGGAAGCACACCCCTCTTTTCAATGACTGTATAAGAGATCCAGGAGGATGTTTTCAGCAGCTGCCTCAAATAGAGTTGTGTGGGTTGATGCCACTTCTGCTCACTCCTCCAAAATACCCACTGATAAAGGCCTTTAGCCATGTTAATGCTCCTGCATTGAAGAAGGCAGCATCTGATCATGTGGAGGAAGACTGCAGCATAGGGCATGTCCAAGCAATAATGCACAAGCAAAGTCATTTCCCATATGTACATTTTGCAACAATAACTGTATTCCTCACAGAATCACAGAATTATAGGGGTTGCAAGGGACCTCTAAAGATCACCGAGTCCAACCCCCAATGAGCTTTCCAATGAAGGTAGTAGTTTTGTGCTTTCCAGAGGTTTTTTCGGGGGATTTTATGCTTAAGATATTTAATAACGGGCACCAGGCAGGAACTTCAGTCTAATGAACTGATGGAGCACTATTTTTTACCCCATAACCAGATAATCCCACCTGCCTAAATCATAAGAGGCAGAGAAGCCTAGAGAACAGTTTGATTTTCAGCAGACTCATCAACAACAATACAGAAACTTCACTTTGAATCACTACAAAAAGCAGATCCCATGCAAAAGTTCAAAGCTTAGCTGGAGCAGAGCTGACTTGGCCACTGGGGAGTGGTGACATGGGGCAGAAGCAGTGACACAAAGTGAACTTATCAGGTGGAAGAGAACAGTGGGACTTCCCCTGAGGCCATCAGTGAATATTAGCAGGCTGGTGTAACAGGGGTCATGGCGCTGTTCAAACAGCAGAAGGTACGCAGTGAATGAAATGACTGGCTTGCACTCAAAGTATATTTTACTTTACAAAGTAAAGTTGTGCAGTTCTTAAGATTGGGGTTTTTTTTTGTTGTTTATTCTGTAGGTTTCCTGAGGAGGCAGAAAGGCATTGTTTTATTTGTTCTTAAACATCAACACTTCCTCTCTCTGAGTAAAACTGGTGATGTTCATGATACTCAGTACTCTATAGGTAATTATCAGCTTTATACAGTACAACAGGACAGTGAAAAATTTGGAGATTACTCTGCTTAAACTACTTCAAACTCCATCTCCCAGTGAGACTTTTGCCTCTAGAGTGATAAAGTTTAAAAGCATGCAATTTCTTGTGCTGGAGAATAAAAAATGAGAAGAAACCCCACATCCATCTTCTTTGTTTGTCAGCTATTGGTACTCTGCTTCATTTCATAGCCATTATGCTTTTAAAAAGTTAAACAAATAAAGGAGAGCACACTGAATGCCAAAGTCTAAAAGAGATCAATATAGAGACCTACCTAGAACAGACCGCATTGAGACAATACACAAATGGCTTCATTGACCTGCTTCTCAAACCCTGTGGCTTGGTAGGTACCTTACTTAATCTGCTCAGCATGAAAGCCATCAGTGAATTGGATTCTTAATCTACCGTCAGTACACACCAACAGAAGAAGAAAGCAGCAAGAGTTTCACTCTTGACAAAAAAAAAAAACAAAACCACCTAGCAGCAGGAAGGCAATACAACAATACTATGGAGAAAGCATAACAAAAGCAGATCTGATCTTCTCATCCTCAGAAGCTAGAGGAGAGGCTTACACATTATCTCAGGTACTACTGGTAGCTTCAAGGGCCTGAAGTGCCCTGAATACTTATTCATACACTCATCCATCTCCACCATACCCATGTGACATAAAAGGTACTGCACCTGGTCTACAAAATGTCCTCAGACCTGCCCATCTCATCTAAAAGACTAAGATACTGTAATGCCCAGAAGAATTTGAACTTAGCAGACTGATTTTTGTAGCAGGAATGCTACTCCAAGGGAGCAGGAATGGTCAAAGAAGGAACATGAATGGTCAAAGCCCTTATTTGGGTCTTTTAAGAAGTACATTGTAAGATTACAGACCGCAAGAAACTCCACAGCTCTGAGAAATGAAGAAAAGGTACTCTCATTTAGGATCACCTTAAAAGCAGTGTGCTCCTGCTGTTCTAACAGTGTGGCTGAAACCAAAGCAAGTAGGTGTAGCCAACCAAAATAAAGGCCTGTGGAGCCAAAGAAGAAACAGAAACAGCGGGCCTAAATGACATTTAATTACTGCATGTTCTCTGTACAACAACTTTAATGAGATGGCTTATTGTAATCATCTGTTACATGCACCTAAATCTTCTCAAACAGTAGGCGGGGTCTCCTACAGCTCTTGGATTGATGGCGAACTTCTCTGCTTCGGTGGGAGCAGTGAGTTTGGTTTTGTTTTGTTTTTAGTTTGTTCATCGATTCGAGCACTCCAGTTATTTGGAAATCAGGCATTAGAAGGGTCGCAATGAGGCCTTGAAGAAATGTGGATATTGTGATGAGTTCTGCAGACCAATGTTTATACTTATTGACTAAAAATTCTACATGGCTTATCCTTGTCATGTCAAACAGAAGTTGTTGCCTGTGAGCTGCAAGAGGTATTCTCCGAAGTCAAGATGCCAGATGTCATTGCACACGCATACAAGGTTTCTGCAGTAAACCTTTCTTCTTTTTTAAAGAAAAGTACTGACTTGGCTTACAAAAACAAAAACAAACAAAAAAAAACAGATGATTGTTTCCAGTACGGCAAACCATAGCTCTAAGAGTTAAATTTCTGCATCTGTGTGTCCTTGCTTATCATTCCCAGATATAGAAGAAACACTCAGTGCTGGCTGAAGTATCCATCAGGTCAGTGCGTGGTTTCAGACAAAGCCATGTGCAAAATGCGGCATGGCTAACATGGTCCCACAGGTTCCACAAGGTTTTCCTTTGTCTCAAACACACATACAAATCAAGAAGTGTAGATATACAGGCTGGCTTTAAAAAAGACAGAAGAGTGGCATTTTAACCGAAAGGTGACAACAAAGTAGAGTATTTATTCGTAAAGACAAACATTACCTAACAGGAGATGAGGAAATGACTGTACGACAATGGAGAACATGGAAAGGATTCAAGCAGATGAGAAGGAAGAGACACACTGTTCTTTCCATCATCTAAAAAGGCAGCACATGCAGCAATTTCTAAGATGCAGACCAGAAGCTCCTTTGTTAGCAGGGTCTGAAGGAAGGGAAGAAAGAGACAAGGAAGAAATGGAAGTTCTTTAGCAGCTAACCAAGCATGTGTTATGCCACGGTGCCTCTCAAGAGCTGCAGCATTGGTATCCAAGCATTAGTTCCTTTTCACTGCATCACAGAGAGCCAGTGGCATCTTAGCAGATTCCAATTTTACCTTAGCAATGCCCAATGGAGCAGCTGCACTCCAGAGAGCATCTCACTAGCACATCCCCGGGCTGTCAGCTTGCAGCATGTCACTCCAGCCATCCGAACAGGAGGCCAGCAGAATGGGGAAGGTTCACAGTGACCTGCCCGATAACATTTTTTGCAGTCTGGAAATCCCAGTCAGATCTCATCCAGTCCCACTGTAATCTCCTGGAATCAAACTTGACAAGGAAAGCTAACTACAGAATACATTTCAAGCCCCATCTGATCTTCCAAGGCTAGCTACATATATTTGAAACATTTTGATGGATATGCTGCAATGTTCACCTGACTGAAGTGACCTACAAATACCTATTTACAACACATCCTTTATACCATTTGCTTTAGTGTTTGAACTTGTGCTATATATGACTCTGGGGAGAGGACCCAAAAAAAGTCAAGTTCAAGTTGGATACTAGGAAAAATTTCTTCTCAGAAAGAGGGGTGAGGCAGTGGTACAGGCTGCCCAGTGAGGTGATAGAGTCATCGTCCCTGGAGGTGTTCAAGAAGCATATGGATGTGGCACTGAGGGACGTGGCTAGTGAGCATGGTGTGATGGGTTGACAATTGAACTAGATGATCTTAGTGGTCTTTTCCAACTTACTGATTCTATGACTCTACGAAGAAGAGGTGGACAAAAGAAGATGAAGGTTTGTTGTGATTGGCACTATTAATCCTAATAAATATTTACACAGGTGCCTCCAAAGTAGAACGGTCTTTTCTTATTATCTACCTAGAAGTCTAACAGAAGGGATAGAAACATTCAATTGGCAAAACTATTCTCTCTCAGCTGTGCATCTTACCTTGCTCCATCACTCTGCCAATGCCCCACAGCTATGTGCCATTACAGAGAAGAATACTTTGTACACACATCTGATGGCAGCATTTCATCCTTAACAGTATATTCTGCCAATAATAAAGTAAGAATTATCTGAGGACATTAAAACTGGCCAATCAATCAAACAAAATGGGCTCCGAAGGCATAGGAGATCAGTGTAACTTCATTGATACTAGTCAAGCTACACCAATTAATTCCTACTGAAGATCTGATCTGTTAAATGTTAAGACTGTCCTTGGGTTTTAATTTCTTTTGCTGGTTTATGGGAAACAGGTCCAGTGTTTTTAACAAAAACTTCCTCCTGATTGTCAAGGATCTGTGCTTGAACTCTGAATTCTCAGAGTTCCTTCAGTATGGCCTGGTAGGTCTCACCCCTCTCATGTCTCTTATGGCTTTCCCAACATGGCAACAAAACCAGGGCAACCAATGCAGTGGGCAGGTGCATCTTAGTGGACAGGTGCAAGTTGTCCAAGCCACCCTTGCTGCTGGTGCCACCACTGCCACAACAGCTAGCACAGCCCTCCAGAATGGAAATGATAAAAAAACTGATGACAGAAGATGAGCAGCAGCAGGTATTGGCCACAAGCATGAAACTATGACTTGAACCCCAGGTGAAATGCTCCATTAATAAAGGAATAACCTCAGAAAATGTCTCCGTTGTGCCTTCTCCCTCTTTTTGATAGCCTGGCAAACCATTTATTTGTGTACTGTCACCAGTTTTGAAAAGAAAGCGATGTTTATCACCTGAGGAATTTCTTCCCAATCATTAAATCTGTTGGAGGAGAAGCAAGGCAGTCTAGTTACAGTGGGGGCTCGTGGTGATGTATGGCTTTCACAGCCATACAAAGCAAGTTTTAGCACATGTTCAGAAGTCCATTCACTTCATAAAACACAGTTCACCAATGTTTTGGCATGCTCCCCCAACCAGAGAGCATGTGTATCAAGCAGTATCACTTGGAATAGGCAAAACTGTATTCACTTGGAGCAAGAGAAAGCCAGTTCATACATGCTTCCCTCCCACCGAGTTACATAAAACAATCAACAACTTCAAACATCCCTCTGCTTCAGCATCCCAGAGCAACAGTCCCTGGGACGTAAAAATGAAATGGACGCAAGGCAATCGGACACAAAGCACCTAAGCATATGCCCATATTAGAGCAGTGTTTGTACATGAGCCTAAACACTTTGTTCAATCAACTTTGAAGAGATTATATATATATATATATATTTTTTTCCAACAGGAAAACAGCAGTTCTGTTGCAGCAGCCCTCTGCACAAGCAGCAGACCAAAGTTCCCACAGATGCCGTCCTTATCTCACACAAAGCCAGGAGGCAGGGGAAGAAGTGCCAAAGTTTGCCTTTTCTTTCTTGAAATGTCAGCACTCATTGATCACTAAATCACTTCAATAGCTTATTAAGTAGATGTCACAGAGAGTTACTACCAGTCTCCCATTAATTTTAAAATACTAATGGTTTTTTTGGGGGCATAATTTCTTTCAAAATGAAAAATGCTCCCTCTTCACTATTAAAAAGTGAACATTTTGGACCCTGCTAGCCAGTGTGCAAGGCTACTGATAATACATAATGCACATTTAGTACAGGTTTTAACACTGCAATATGTTCTTAAGGTTGCTTCATAGCTTTGTTGTCTTATTTCTTTATCATTTCAAAGGATCCTCTCCATTTGTTTTTCCCATTTGCACACAAACTGACATTCTCCTGATACATATTATTCACAGTTTCATGTCAATACCAGCATAAGCAGAGGCTATCAATCACTTCTCTGATGATAATAGTAAATAAATAATGCACACTTTAAACTTTCAAGGCACTGCATAAATACCAGTTTGTTTTCACAACATCCCTTTAAGTGCTGAGCTAAGTAGTTTAACCGTTTTATTAGGCACTATTCAGGAATGGTTTAAGACCCATATGACTCATTACAGAACAGCATATAGAATTGTGGGTATTGTTCTAACCTAAAAATAAGCTTTTTTTTTCTGCGAGGGTGGTCATACACCAGAACAGGTTGCCTGGAGTGCTTGCAAAGTCTCTAATCATGGAAATACACACAAGTTGACTGGACCTGGCACTGAGAAGGCTGCTGGAGCCATTCCTGCTCTGTGCAGAGTTCAATGGGACATTCTCCAGAGGTATCTTCTAGTCTCCCACCAGTCTGTGCCTTTGTTGAATAGAGTTGGGATCCTTCATCTAGGTTGCTACATGTTCATGCAAAATAAGTATCCTTGCTTGAGGACACCACAGCATTTTACTGCCTTTTATTTTACTGTAGGTGCAGCTCAAAATGTCATGCCCGTGGCTAGAGATGTCATTAACTACTCATTCTGCAATGAAGTTATGGAGCAAGATGCATGAAACAGAGAGGATCAAATTGAGACATCTGATTCTAATGCAGTTTGTGAGGAGCAGACGGATGTTCTTTGTGTTTGGAAGTCTTTCAGTTTCAAAATAAAACTACTGTTCACCCTCCAGCAAAAGATTGGGATTAAGTATCTAACTTTTTTATTTTTTCCCTTTTCTTTTTGCTCAACAGCTACCCACCAGATTTAGTAGCGTCTTTCTCCATTTTCCTTCATAGATAGAACAGTTTTCTGCCTATTCCATCTTTGGTTATTTCACATCAAATTGATCATTCAGCCAGTCCAGTCAGCAGAGCAGCAACAAATAAGCAATCCAACTAAGATAAGACTGAAGTTCTGTCCTGTAAGGTTGCAATCCTGTGCTGCCTTCCCTGTGTTCTTCTCTCCCTCCTTCACATATCTTCTTTCTTCCCCAGAGACATTTCCAATAGCAGATAAATCGGCACTTTGAATTCTTCTTGTGATGTTGTAACAAGCTGGCAACTAGCATGACATGTTGTAGAGAGACACACATGAACACCTAAGTCAGAAATAATGAGATTTCTCTCTCATATTCAGCGTGAAATGAGAGGCAAACAACATCCTTGCTGAAAACAGTGGAGTGCAAGAGGAGGAGTGGGGAAGGGAAGGAGAAAGCGGATGTCTGATCCAGTTTGCTTACTACAGTGGATTTCAGAAGAAAAACCGTCTGGCAGGCAGCTCCCTGGGAAACGTAGCCAGGGAGGGATGGGACAGCCACAGAGCACAGTGTCTCAGATCCACGCAGCTCCACCCTGCATCCCAAGGATAAGTCTCCTGTGGCCTGGCACCGCTGTGTATTGTGAGCAAATGAGGCCTCAACCAACAACAGAGACAAGGGGAGGAAACAAAAGAGAAAGGGGATGAGAGGTCCCAGTAAATCAATTAATGCAAAAGTCTGCTTCAGTTTATAGGCAGCAGTGGTAATTGCTTTGTGTGCTGCCTGTGATGAATAGGTCCCAGTTACCGTTGCACAACTCATCCTTCTTAGCGTGGCTGGGAACTGGCACGACGCTGATCTCCACTGAAAGTCTTTAATTATTGTTAAATTAATTAGGGCAGGGTGTCAGCTTTGGGTTCATGCTTAATTGCCCCATTTTCTCGCAGCTTCAGACTCCCACCTTCCCCTCTGCTCCTCTCGTTCCCCCTCCCCGGCCCCTGAGCACGCATCACTTTGGGATGGGTCTGACACTGGGTCCTGACTACACAGCCATGAGCAGTGAATCCTGAGATCATGCCTTTCATCTGCTTCATACCGGATCTCTTTGAAAGTCACAGTCTAACACAAAACTTTGGAAAGCAGAACCCCAGACATAAAATCAAAAAAGAGGAGGTTGAGCATTATATCACCAGCCAAGATGCCAGAGGTTGCAGCACTGTTGTTACTACTCAGCACATGCATCTGCCTCTCAGACACCACCTTATTCTCCAGGGTGGCAGGAACAAGGGTCATTACCATCTTAAACCCTTTCATTCACATTAGATGTCACTTCACAGAATGAATCACAGAATGGCCAGGGTTGGATGGGACCCCAAGAATCATGAATCTCCAACCCCCCACCACATGCAGGGCCACCAACCTCCCCATTTAATACTAGACCAGGCTGCCCAGGGCCACGTCCAATCTAGCTTTGAACACCTCCAGGGACGGGGCATCCACAACCTCTCTGGACAGCCTGTTTCAGCACCTCACCACTCTCTCTGTAAAGAACTTCCCCCTGACATCCAACCTAAATCTTCCCTCCCTCAAATTAAAACCATTTCCCCTTGTCCTGCTGTTATCGACTCTTGTAAAGAGTTGACTCCCCTCCTGTTTGTAGGCTCCCTTTAGGTACTGCGGTTACCCCGCAGCCCTCTTTTCTCCAGGCTGAACAAACCCAGCTCCCTCAGCCTGTCTTTGTAGGGGAGGTGCTCCAGCTCCTTCATCATCTCTGTGGCTCTCCTCTGGACCCTCTCCAACAGCTCCCTGTCTTTCTTGTACTGGGGGGTCCAGACATGGACACAATACTCCAGATGGGGCCTCACAAGAGCAGAGTAGAGGGGGACAATCACCTCCCTGTCCCTGCTGGCTACCTCTCTTCTGATGGAAGACACTTCACTGAACTATTTGCAGTCTAAAACCAATATAAGCAAGGTGACAATCTGATCCAAAACGTTCCTCTTCTTGGCATTCAGAGAAGAGCTCAAGAGTCTCCCAGAAATTAAAGACGGCTTTCACATTCTGCAACTTCAGAAGAGTCCTTTCCAAAATCTTAAGCTTGCTTGGTCTCCTCATACTGCTGAAGGATTTGTTGGGGATTAGCCAGGATATTTCATGCAACTTTCACAATGTTAAGCCAAGAGTATGTACAAGATCTCTGCAAAGAGAAAGAGACCTTTCTCCACGAATACAGAGGATTGTTTAAGAAGTAATGTGAGCGATTAAGGAATAATTAAGTTGTTGCAGCAGACATCTAGGTTAGATAAAAGGAGAAAAAAATAACAGTAAGAGTAAGAGAGGAATGGAATAAATTTTCTAGGCAAATTGGAATCACTGTCACTAGAGGTTTTTACAAAGCAGGTGGACAAACAGTTGTCAGGAACAACACAGACATGGCCTGAAGACACTGAGATGATCTGAATGACCTCTTGCAGAAATGCAGAAAATCTGATTGGTCTAAGGAGAGAGTAGTTATCAATGAGCAAGGCAGCAGCAGGAATGCTGAGGACTTGCTCAAAATAAAACTGCTGTGACAAATGCAGCATGCAAGGTCTGGTCCAGTAGAATTCTAAGAATGACTTTCACCCCCATTCTAGCTTTTACATACAAAATGAATGTGATATAATTTTCCTTGATTATTATAAAAGCAAACATACCATTTAAAGATAAGTCTAGAAAAAGGTGCATTAGATTGAACGCATCATTTATTAATCAAGAAGCACAAACTTAGCCCTCTCAGCAGCCTGCATCCTCTACTTTTCATCACTACGCAGAGAAAGTTAGGTACTCTTGCAATGCACAGTGCATAACATAATCACACTATCCCACTTCCTCACCCAGCTTAAATGATCCACAAAAAAGGAAAAAATGGAAAAGTCAGAAAGCAAAAGCTGTCCACAGCAGCATTTCATTCTTCTAATTATTCTAACACAGTTTAAAGAACACTTTTAAGAGATGGCCCAGAAAGTTCTCACTCTTTCTAGGGCATTGATAGGTAACCAAACTCGCTCTATTGAAAGATTTATTATCAAGAGATGCGCAGTATAAGTGATCTAATGCATCTAAATAACCCTATGCAGCTGCTCACAAGGAACTTGACCACAAATCTGAGAAAGGCTCAAGCTCTGAAATTTCAGGCAGGATCTGTCCTTCATAACATCATATGACTTCTTCACTTTGGCCTTCTCACTAGCAAATGAAAAGCCTTCAAATTAAAAAATGTGGCTGTATAAGAATGTATCTTAGCATAATTACATTGGTAAAGACCCACTTCAGAAAAAAAAAATATTTGTATCACTATATTTTTTCATTCTTGTTTCCTAAAAATGGAGAGAAATTAGCAAGTTTTTATTGTCGTAGAAAAAGGCCTCTGGCATTTTATTGGCATTTCCATATTTGTTTGGCTCCACTTTACATTCATCAAGAGCGACATCATTCACATATTTTTATCTGTATTAGAATGAAAATTTAGGATCATTTTGCAATCCCAGCAATATGCATCACATCACCAGCTTTGATCTCCCTACTGTGCTGTGAATAGGGAATCTAACACCAAGACAGTGACGTAATAAGTTATCTTCATATAAATGATTGCTTTCAGCTTCTTCTATCTAATTTTTGGGAGGCTGGAGAAAGGGAGATGGTGGGAAAGAGGAGGATAGAAGGAACAGAAGAGAGATCCCAAAGAGATTCACTCCCTTTAAAGAAAATGTCTTTCATTTTTCTTCCGGAGGACAAATATGGAAGAATGTACTTCAGAAACCCCATGGTCCCACCATGGCAGACAAGGGACTATGGCAAGCATTCCCACAGAATTCTCCATCTTTTTCTTTTCAAATTCAGAGTCAGAAATTCCTTTGTTTTCTCTTTAGTCCCCATACTGCTCAAGACTAAGCAGCCCAAACAACTCCTGGGCTTCAATTGCCTCTTTGTCTTGGGTTATTTTTGTTCCAAAGGCAGTTTCTTGTAAGAATGATGGGCCCCCACTGAAGCAGCATTACATTCTATATAATAACAGAAGCTCTCTCACATACGTATTTTTTCCAAGGATCACTATGTGTTTTACCAAAAGTGTTACTTGTAGTACGGCATTTAACCTTTCATTTTTACCTTTTTCCATGAAGATCCCTCCATTTTACAGATAGCTGTAGTTGAGATTTTATTGATTACTTCTCATCTCTGTGAAAGCAGTATAACAAGATTACCAGCTTTCATACTATCAGGAAAGAATGAAAGGACAGAGTGGGTAAAACCAATTTTAGGCACAGTACAAAGCAAATCAGAACAAGACTCATGAGTTTGCTGGCACTTATTATTCTGTTTTTCTTGTCCATTATACACATCATAGCATTATTTCTGAAAAACTTAAAGTCTTTTTCTAAGTTTGTTTACCCCTGGGGCTAGCATTTTGTGCTAGGACTTTAGCTCTGCCAACAGAAGAGCCAGCTAGATAGTGCACCAACCAATCCTTGCATTTCCCTGCTATACTCCCAGATGCCTCTTTAACACTGCAGCAGTTCCTGTGTTATCACTATTTATTAATGGAGGTGGGGAAGATTTGAGAAGGAAGAGCATGTTACATGTATTGGCTTCCACAGATGAGAAGTAAAAGATAGTTATTTTTTCTCCCAAATGGATAATTTCTTAATTATCTGTATAGATTTTCTGTCTGTCTTGCTACTGCTACCACTGAATCTCATTAGGATTTGTTTAGCTTCGGACAGTCTAACAACTGTTGTTTCTAAATGCTTTTGAAAATTACTATAATTTGTTTGATACTTGTATTTAAAAAGGCTGGAATTATGAGCTTTTCCAACAAATGTTTACCAAGTATTATAGAATCCACAATAAAAATTTACTCTATCACACTTGATAGTTCTATTTTTCATTACTATGAGATTGTGGGATTTTTAAAATCTGAAACATAACAACCCTAGAAAACAGTTAAGCCCAAAGTAGAGCTCAACAGAGTTAAGTCCTACTTCCCCTACTCTAGGCTAATCTAGAATAGCCTAGAGTAAGCCTGGAGTTTTGCAAGTAGGACTTCATTAATTTGAGCACTATGTCATTACAGCTTATAGCACATCATGGCCATTAGTACCTGAAAGTGATTACTTAAAAGTTTGGCAGGATCTTGTCTGAAACAAGGCAACAGTTCTCCTTGTTCTCCTAGTACCATGTACCTGTACCATGTACATGTATCTCCACATCATACCTTAGACCCAGCACAGCCAGCAGGGAGCTCAAATACAAAGAAATTGTTCTAAATGCTCCTATGAGACAAAATGTGATTCAGCATTCTTGGGTTTTGAGAGGTGGGAAACAAGACAAGTGAGAACGTCACCCCTAGGATCACTCTTCTGAAGTGGAGCCTGCAGTGGTGGCCAAAGGGTTCATCACTGCCCTCTGTATAGTTGGCAGCACTCAAGAGGTAGCACAGCAATGGTGCCAACCTCTCCCTCGAGACACTGCAGCTTAAGATGGACACAAACACCCTAACATGAGGTGCTGGGGTTCTAGCCCTTCAGGCCTTTCAGTGGGGAGAGCAGAGTTATTCATCATGTTATAATATCACTTTTCCTTCCGAAAGCACTGCACCCATTTCAGTTTACATGAAACCCTTAACACGCTAAAAGCATTTAGGAAAGGTATCATTTGTCTCTGTTTTCAAACTGTTTTGCTTGTGGACTTGACAACAAGAATTCATGTTGGCCTTTTTCATTGCACGATGGAAGACGCACGCTCTTCACAAGCTCAGCAATCGGATGCTTTCCAGAAACAGCAGCAGTAACTTGGAGAGCAAAAGGCCCTCAGGAAGATGAGTAATGCAGAGAGCAAAGGGAGGGATTTTTGTGGCACAGGGCCCAAGCTGCAACTCTTCCTGACGATCAATCAGTTTTGCACGTTACTAAGCCTCAACAGCAAATGCCTCTATGCAAGGAAAAGACTGTCTGTCCTTCACTCATCATTGTCCCTAGGGAGTTAATACAGTCATGGGGCTGTCCAGTGCCTTTGCTGTAGAATGTGGTGTCAAACCACATCAGCTTGAAAACTGTATTTCTCTAGGCTAGCACTGACATTCATAGTTCAAAGGAAAGGTTGCAGGCTTGATTCATCCTCATTTTATGACATAGCAGTTCCACAAAAATCAGAATGCCAGGTGTACTGACACATACTTGGAATGGATCTGGCTTCATGCTTGGGAAGTTCTCTTCCACAGTTTCTCTGGAAAAGAAGTTTCTGCAAGAGCAACAACACTGCTTTTATGCACCTGTGCATGTGATTTTGATAAGGAAAAAATTCATTACCACTAGAAGTATAAACCTACTATGAGCACTTCACTTGGTGCCTCATACAGAAAAAAATCACAACTGTCAGGGCACTGATTTAATTTAGATGGTAACAGTGCTCCCCACAGCCACAAGTTTTGGTTGTGTTGTAGCCTCTTCAAATGACATGCTCTGGCAATCATTTCCAGTGTTGCTTCTAATATTTTGAACTATTAAACTAAGTACTTTGAAATTTGCTCTGCTGTGAGCCTCTGGGAATCCTAAGCAGAAGTCCCTTCCAACCTTCCTTGAATGTAAGATCCTGAGATTATTTACTTCTGCTGCTGTTTATTCTGCCAAGTTCTGCTTAAGACCATATTCTAAGCCAGCACTTCCATATCACAAAGCACTCACTTTCCAGTTACTAAGACTAGTGACCAGAGTGATTTACTGCAATATTATTACTATTTCTATTCACAGAGTCACAGAACTGTAGAGGCTGGAAGGGACCTCTAGAGATCATTGAGTCCAGCCCCCCTGCAAAGCAGGTTCCCTTGGCCAGGTTGCACAGGTAGGCATCCAGGTGGGCCTTGAACGTCTCCAGAGAAGACTCCACAACCTCTCAGAGAGTTTCCTTCTATATTCCTCTATACCAAATCTGCTTTTACTGCTTAAATTTCTCTGCACATGGGAGTACCTTGTAATCTCTCCTTTCTTAGACATTCCTTAACACCTGATAACAACTGAGATTTTTGAGACCACCCTCATCCGTTCCCAACTGCTTCCATATGGTTTAACAACTCACCATTGTTGTTATATTATGGCGGATGAGGAGGGTCTGATGGCAGCCAGAACACAGAAGCGTACACTCATTTTGCTTTAGTTTTTAATTAAAAAGTAATACTTTTACACACTGCTATGGCCAGGTATATGGCCAGGTCTTCCTCTGCTCTATACAGTGCGTATGTCTGTACATACCATGTACACATAGACTCTGTATTAGCAGCATTCTTTCCCAGGAAAAGCCAGTCTAAGCCCCAAACAGACACACCCTATTCCTCCTCTGAACGAATCAGTCAAATGCAGACAAATTACAAATGTGCTACATCATTTATGTTTCTCTTGGCCCTTCCAGAGATTTTTTTTCACAGAGTGCCAAAAGTTCTTCCATTAGTCAGTATCCAGGTCCTTACAACCACTGCAAATGCTGAAGTGATGGAGCTGCACAGATTTATCAGGTGAGGATGGCAGGAGCAAGGGGCTAGGGCAGGTTTCACTCCCTCCATTAGTACCAGCCAGCAGCTCCCATTTCTGCACTTAGCCAGACATCCTCTCAGCCTACCACCCACCTTCATTTTGGCACTGCATACATCCTGATGCACTTCAAACGAGATGCCTCTGTCTGGCAACACTCCTGGAGCAAACTCATTCATTCAAGCTGGTAAGCCTGTCACTCTGTATTTAAAAGAGCTTCCAGTTTTGCAGTATATAAATTAACCTTGACATTCACTGCAGCGGTACCTTTGCTTTTCCTGCATAGCCAGCTGCACTTGACAGGAGTTAATAACTTCAGGTAGCAAGAGAAGGACACTGCTTTCAGGAATTAAAAATAAATAAATAAATAAAACACGAGAAAATGCTTTCAGGGAACAGGAAGATGTTCCTTGCAGTGTAGAATTTTGAAATTAGGTTGCAGTCAAATACCCAAAAACACTTAATTGTATCCTTTCGATCCTTGGTGCTCAGCCACAGTGGACATGACATTTTTAATTCTTTTACTTGCTGTGTGCAGAAGTTGTATTTTAAGGCATCAGTCTGCTGAGGGATATTAGTAAAAGGTAGCACATGTCCTTTAATTCACCCAACTAATCCCAGAGATAGAGTGACCTTTGTCTTTCACCTCCTCTATCACTCTTAGCAAATGAACAAGTTCTCATAACCTAGGCCAGTCATTACAAATAACCAGGCAGGACTGAACTCTATAGCTTTTGTCTGCAGATCCGAAACACCTTTTCTCTGCCAAATTCAAAACAGAGCTACAAGCTTAGGAATCTTTTAATGTATAAGTAGCATAAGTAGCAAACATTTTATGCAAATTCTGGCTTTTTTTTTTTTTTTTTTTTAATTCAATTCCAGACTTTGGCTAAGCTGACTACCAAGTAATATTCTGCAAATATTTGTCACAAATCACCACCTTATGTTGTATGCATTTCTGATATAAATGTAAGCTGGACCAAAGCGGCCATGTCACAGCTAGTTGTGCTGTGCAACCAAACCCAGCCCATGGGAAAAAGACATAGGTCAGGAGACTCTTGGTGTGCAGTCAGTCTAAGATGGTAACAGAAAGCCAAGAGGGACATATTAAGCAAAAAGAAGGGCAGATTTCTTCTTCTGATCTTCTCTTGAGGCAGATCACTCAGCAATCTGCAACTTAAGGATTATGCAGCTCACCTGGAAGAGTGAAGCCAGGACTGCTCAGGATAAGCGAGGTACATCATCTGCTGAGGAGAGAGTCAAAAGCCATCACAAGAGCAATAGCCACTGAGCCCAACCAGACCACAGGCTCCCCTCACTGCATATATCATAGAGTCACCATGAGCTGCCACGCACATTAGCCCTCCTGAGCAGAGAAGGACCTCTATCCTTCTCCTTATTTTGGCAAGAAACCAGTGACTCAGCACACAGAGCCCTCTGGGACATCAGAGGCTAAACAAGAGGGCATCAGCAGGGCAGAGCTCTTGGAGATCACTGACCCAAACAACCAGCTGCCAGCCTGTCAAGGGCGGCTATGCCTCAGAAATAGGCATCCCTCTGCTTCAAACAGGATCCACTGTGCCTTTCCAGTGATCCTGTCTGCTTACAGAAAGCCAAAACAAGGCTGGTAGCCCTTCCATTGGCATGACAGTCCTCTTTTCAGATGCAGGTCTCATTCTCCCTTCCTGCCTCCACCTCCCTTCCCAGTCTGCTTAAACAGCCAGTAGCATTTGTTCGCATCTACCGTGCAGCGATGGCCTGAATCCAGACCCAAGCTGGCAGGATCAGCATCGTCCTATTCAGCGACACACAACCAACTTGTCATCCTTTTGGGAAGCAATGACTCAGACGTAACTCTATTGCAGCCTGGCAGCTGGTGGGACCGGCAAGATGCACAAAGGGAATAATAGTGCCATGCACAGTGCCACACAGAGCTTGGCTGCAGCCTTCATTCAAGCCGTGGCATAATTAAAACAGTATTACTATTCTTGGTTGCAGATTTTCACCTTCTGTAAGCCCAGACTTTATGTGAGTGTTTTGTTTAACCAGTCCACAATGTCTGAAAGTCAATGGATTATGAAACAGAAAAGCAAATCCTCTTCTTTCGTGCTACTGCTGTTAGCAAGAACACTAAGGCCTGCCATTGGGGTTGTGCATATGGTGGAGGCTTGGCTGGAGTCTTGCCAACCACCAGGGAGACAGCAAACAAAAGTGGAGGTTAGTGTTTCGCAAGGCTCCAGACAGCATCTTTTTTCGGACGCTACCTCTGAATCGGGCAAGTGAGAGAAATTCTCCATCTACTGTAGGCAATCTTTTCCTCATTTGCTCAGAGAATCTGTGGTGCCCCATCCCTGGAAGAGCTCAAGGCCAGGTTAGATGGGGCCCTTGGCAGCCTGAGCTGGTGGGGGGCAGCCCTGTCCATGGTAGGGGGTTGGAACCAAATAGTCTTTGAGATCTCTTCCAACCCAAGCCATTATAGGGATTCTATAATTCTATTATTTGTGTCAGAGCAGAGCTCTCTGTGCTGCCATATTCTGTCCTCCTTGCCCACTGCCCTCTCCCACTTGCATCCTGCTGATACAGTTGGTTTTGTAGGCATGGCTTTGCAGACACAGAGAACTCATCTGGATGGATCTACGAAAAATAAAATAAAATAAATAAAATAAAATAAAATAAAATAAAATAAAGAGTCCCCCTAAGCACGAAGTAATTGTAGCCAGTGACGTCCCACAGTTCGTCCCATCCAGCAGTGTTTTGTTTGGGGTACTTGTCCCTTCCCCACGAGCTACCCTCACCTGCACACTGCAGCTTTCATGTAATTAATGCCCTGCAGAGAACACGCCCTCCTGGTCACTTTGCATAGGCTCTAGTGGAAATTCAGCTCTTCTCTATCTTTCTTTTTACCACAGACCAAGCCAGTACCAAGCCACAGTATTCGTGTTTCTCTCTAAATACAGACTTCAGCCCCGCCTCAAAACTGCAGATACAAACAAGTGGGTAAGGGAAGAAAAAGCATTTTCAGGGCAGCTGCAGGCAAGAAACTAAACTCATCTCTCTCCTCTTCCCTTCCCAGAATGCAAGACGTTGCTGTTACTTCACCCCGAGCCCTATTCACATCAGCGTGCAGCCCATGCACGCCTGCTCCACCTGAGGCAATGCCTTCTCCCAGCCCAGGCAACTCCGGCAGCTGATCCAGGCTCCTCGCATCCCGCTTACCATCATCCTAACCCATCCCCCAGCTTCCATTTCTGTGCTCCCGTGGCTGTCTCAGCAGCTGCTCTTCGCTTTCTCAAGCAGCAGCAGAGCTAAATTGACCTAATTCCTGCTTGTTTCCCTGCCACCCACAGAATTCAAAATAGCAGCAGCAGCAGAAGCTGCCGATGCACTCGTCAGCATTTGCTCTGCAGCTGCGTGGGATCTGCTCACGGTCACTCAATTTCCTTCAGGACCCGTAAAGGTTAGAAACTTTCAGACTGCACATTTTGAAACCTGAAAAAGGGATGGACAGTCATTCCAGAAAGCTCCTAAGGCAGCCTCAAGGACAAGTGAATTCTTCGTACCCTGTGGCACAGCATCAGCTCTGTTCTCTATACTGCAAACATCAGACATATGTGTTTGGAAAAATCCACGGATAAGTCTCCATCTGCTGTCTCCTCTCTTTGTCAAATGTAGTTTGGGTTTGCACACAGGTTTGGCTGATCACTTTTTTTGGTAATGAAAGCTGGATCGGTCTTGATCCTAACTTCAGCAAGACATGACTTAAACTTGCATTTGTATTCTGCAGTGAAACCGGTAATTTTCTCTCAGGCGGTCCGAGGGATCAGGTACTGCTTCACCAGGAGTAGCCTCCCTTTGCTCAAGCCCAGATATATTTTTTATATCTCAGATATAAAAAATCATAAAAAAAAGCAAATATTTCACCCTCATGCCACAGCCCATGTTGTGCAAAACTGCCCTCAAAACTTAGTAGTCTACAAACTGAGCAGAAATGGGAACATTTTTATTAGTGAATGCATGGAGAAGGAACCAAAGATATGTTAAGGTCTGATATGTCATGGGATCCGATAGTATGTCATTAGAGGTAGAAAGCAATCCTTCTCAGTGTAGCTCTTTAGTTGCTTATTAAGGCTTTTTGTCCAAACTTTAAAGAGCTCAGGCTGAAATTTTCCATACTATAATTATACTTCTATTCTAGTAATTAAAGCTTGCTACAATGCAGATACACAATGACATTTAACTTTTGAGAGCATGCCTCTGAGATCCTACTCAACTTTCCTCTGGTAATCAATGAGGGAGACAGAAGGCTTAGTTCTTACCAAATGTGAGCAAGGCTGGCATTCGCATTCTTCCAAACATGACAATAACCAGCCTATATCAGACAGGGATGCAAACTTTACCTGAATTTATTTTCTGTCCTTGCATCTGCACTGGGTTTTTATTGCTATTGAGATTCAAGGTCTATCCCCCCTCTGTCAGTCAGACAAGAGACATCATAAAAAAATAATAGTGGCCCATCACTCTCCAAATAATCTTTCATCCAATACCTTTGCCAAGGGGAACTGTTATGAGCAGACAAAGGCTTATAACATACTTTTTGGATTCAAAGTGAATCAAATTATATGCTATATACCAATAACTTGGTCTGCAAATATCATACATGATAGCTACAAGGCTTCATTGTAACTGAATCTTGAGCTGTTTAGATTTTAATTTTTAATTAAAGCTCAAGCCCTTCTGTAGGTGTTCTATCCACCTACAAACGTCTGGACAGTGCTCTAAGACATATGGTCTGATTTTTGGATGGTTTTGTGAGTTGGACTCAATGATTCTTATGGGTTCCTTCCAACTTGGGATATTCTATAGTTCCGTGATTCTATACCCTCTTTCCAAACCCAACTCTCATCACCAGAGTGACTGTTGAATGTTTTCCTTTTAAAGCGTGTCATAGCTTTATATAAGAAGATCTGGCATACTTAGACTCTAAGGAAACCTCAGAGTCAGACAGCCTGTGTAATAACTATGAAAATTGTATTATTAGCTTCTAAACAGAAACAGCATGACACTCTGCAAAGGAAATACAGAGGCTGTCAGAAGCACTGAGAGGTGTCAGCTAAAAATTAATGGCTATTTAAACATATTATTCGTTCTAAAGTGTTAAAATGAGCTTTTTAGGTGTGATGGCAGAAAAGGTGGTGGCGTGTCAAGTCCCACCTCAGCACACCATCACTTCTAGATGCTGCCGCCAGTAGTCCAAAGCTGTTGTTTGCTACAACTTCAAGACTTCCTTGAAGAAAGGAAGCCTCTGGAGAAACAAAGAGGTTTTATTCCTTCCCATTGGTTTAGTTGGGGCAGAGGCATTCCACTTTTGGCTCTGCTGACAAACACACAACTAAAGAAATGAAAGTAGAGAACAGAGATTGACTGAAGTTAGCACAGATGGACGACTTGGATGGTGATCTAGCTGACAGACTCCTACTCATTGAGAAAATGCATTTACAACTCGTTAAATATGTGTTGGCTCAACTAAGCAGAGCAATGTGACTTCCATATCCTAATCTCGGGGTATCAAATATTTCCAAAGAGCACTGTGAAAGCTAAAAGGCCCTCACAATCTGAAATTTGTACTGCCCTTCCCATTTTGCCTGCTTAAAATTTACCACCTCAAAGAAGCCGAGCCTCTGATATGAAACAGACTAGGAAAATGAATTGGTAAAATTAAAAGCTAACTCGGTTGAAGGCAGAAACCTCTACATTTTCTGAAAGAGGCACTGTCTTAGCTACTCTGCCTGCTCTTTTTTGTGTGGGTTGGTGTGCGGAGGGATGTAAGAGTTAACTATTGCTATCTTAGATGGAATTCATCCCATACACTCTGCTACTGCTACATATTCAGAATTATAGGCTGGTACTACTAAGTGGAAATACTACTGAAATTTTTTCACAGCACTTGCAAGGAAAGAAAGCAAGCACAGCATACTCTGTACCATACTGCCCAGATGAATAAGAAACCATAGATTTTAATCCATATGAAAAGATATCATCTACTGCAAACATGTTGTCGGACATTTGTAGGTCCAAAGTAAAACATTTGCCACTCCTACCCACAAGAATGGGTCTGAGAAGTCCATGCTTGGCATAGATATGAAATATCCATATTTCATATCAGCATTTCATGAAAATCTTTCTGCAGGTCTCTGGAGCCCTGGCAGATGGGAGCAGAACAACTCACAGTGCTCAGGGAGGTGGGAACTATATCTTCAGTGGCTGGCTTCAGGCTTCAGGACCCTACCACCTGAGCCTCACTGCAGTCACAGCTCAGGTGCCCACAAGACTATACTACTAAGGTTGCAGACCTGAGAATCCTCTAGTCCTGGCTATGGCAGCTGGCAGGGAATGAGGCAGGTTTCAGGTCCTACACTGCAGACAAGGTTTTCTCAGAAACTCTCCTGGTAGTAGGGCCTGTTGCAATAGGACAAAGGAAAATGTTTTCAAACTAAAAGAGGGGAGATTTAGACTGGATAAAAAAAAGAGTTGTTTATAATAAGGGTGGTGAGGCACTACAACAGGTTGCCCAGAATGGTGCTGGATGCCCTGTCCCTGGAGACTTTCAAGGTTAGGCTGGATGGGGTTCTGAGCAACGTGACATGGGGAAGTTGCAGTACCCAACCTTTAAAAGTTCCTTCCAATTCAAACAATTCTATTACTCTATGATTCAAGATATTGCAAACTAACATGCCTGCATATAAGATGATTAAGGACTTCCCCTGTGTCCACTATGCCTTGAGGCAGGCTATCTGTAAAGCCTAGCTATTCCATGTGTTTCTCAGTGATCTTCTGAGTCTGCAACCTACTGCCAATTTCAGTATATCAGCCATTTACACCTAGAGGTCTAGCACCAAGCTTCGTGCTTATGGCAGGGCTCTTTCATCTAGACAAAAAATGCTAAAGCATCACAATATTGGTGCATCCTTGGTTATATTGACACAATAGGCATTTGAAAACTATTAAAAAGAGCACTGCATGAACTCAACATGCTATCAAATGCCAAACAGCAGCAATCCCAGCCTAGTTGCTTATTCATTTCTCTTTTCAGTAAATTACTTCTTTCCACATCTGAAGTTCCACAAACTCTCTCATGTGAATGTAAGTCTCTTGCTAAATGTAAGTCCATAGAGAACTTGGTTACTGGGAATAACAGAGCTGATAAGAGGATGTAGGGGTCTGAAGTATTAAAGAAGAGAGCATGGAGATGAAAGAGGAGACAAATACACATGAGCCTGCACTGGCAAGTACTCCCACAAGAAATCACACCATGGAGGTTAGAAGGAGGTTTAAATTAGATGAGGTACTGTTATTCTTAACATTTGTAATCAAAAACCTGTGGTTTCAATTAGGAAAGCAAAGATGCCTGGCCAACATGCTATTACCAGCTTTTTGGCAGACAAAGCCATTTACAGCAACCGGCCTGCCTCTCCTGAGCTCAACTATTTGTTTTTACATTAAGCCTTCCCGACTCTATAGCTTTTGGAACAGATTCCAGCCACACTTGTGGAGGGCAAAGTCCATATCAGATGGATTGTCAAGCAGAACAAAGTGTTATTACTTTCTCAAAGTTGCAATTCAGTCACACCCCTTACATTATTCCTATAAAAACGAGGGAGTGATTTTAATTATTACATATGGTAAGAAAAAGAGACCAAAAATAGGAGATGAGTTGTGTGTGGTATTCTTTTTCCCCACGTTTCAAGCTGAATTTGACAGTAGAGCTCCCCAGAATAACCCAAAGCACCTTCCTTGTGATTTTGCTCCTCCACCTGCCTACCCATAGAATGCTTTTGGAAGCACCATCACAGGTTGGCTCTCAAGGGAAGGTGTCCAGTTATGTTGGGCCAGAAACAAGGAAAGTATATGTGAGAGATATGTGCAAAGAGCAACACTTTCCTAGGGAGAATTGGGGCTCCTGAAGCATCCTTCCAGTTTCACTCCACATGGTCCCAGCAAAACGCAAAATTAGTTGTGTTCTGTAGAAAATGCCCTCATTTTTTTTTCTCCAACATATTTAAAGCTCCACTTCATTATATTTAGTAGTATTCTGACTTAAATAAATAATAATCATATGCTTCTTGGAGGCTCTAGGCATCTTAACACATAATTAATCATACAGTCAAACCCCATGAGCCTTCAAATCATCATTAGAAAGGAAATCTTCCAGTCAGTCACCTTGAAAAAAAGGAGATCCTTTCTATCCCTTAATTGGTCTGGGAAGCACAGCCACAGAGCTCTCGAACGGATGCCTTCTGCTCCATACCCACAAATCTGGAATCAGACCAAACCAGGGAAATAAATTCCAGAGACATGCAGCCCCCACAGAAGCATATCCTGCCAACACCCATCTCTGGTACGTAATGTCTCAGGCTGAAGGGACAATAAGGAGAAGGAAGAGGAAAAAAAGTACTATCCTTTCTCCTCAAGGAAGAGTAAATATAGAGGGCGATAGCTTAGGGATAAAACACCACACATGGACATAGAATCATTAAGGTTGGAAAGACCACTAGGATCACCTAGTTCAAGCATCAATCATAGAATCATAGAATTGTAGAATCCCAAGGTTGGAAACGACCTGCAAGATCATCTAGTCCAACTGTCCTCCCATGACCATTGCTACCACAAGCCTCTAAACCATATCTTGTAGCTCCTCATGCAGACAATCCATGCCTGTGACCGCCCTAGATCATGTCACTTGGTGTGACAGGCAATTTAAAAAGGCTGATAAGCAGTAGGAAGGTGCAGTCATCAGGGAGCCCATGTATAACGTTCCAATGATCATGGAGCAGGTGGCCAGGCCCATGACCTCCCCACCCACTGCCATGGTTGTGCTGCATCACTACTGCATGGTCTTCCAAGCGAGTGACTCCACAACAGCCTTCCCACTTGCTCCTGATGTCCTTGCCTTTGGCAAGACCTCATCACAGGACCAACCCACAGACCCTCCAAGCAAGGGAGAGCACATGGCTTGAAGAATTGCTTATTTCCTTCCTAAATCTAAGCTTCATTCCATCTTTTACTGAAACACAATGAAGTAAGGTCTAATACGTAATGAATTACCAACAGGGCAGACGGAGCAAATAGCTAACTTATTTGTTTTAGGAGTATGCAATAAAAAAAAAAAGTGCAGCCTACTGTATCGTGCCCATGAACTTTATCCTTCTGACTAGCTTGCAGACTCCAAGAAAAATTTCCTGCTCCAAGAGATTGCAACTTGGGACCAGAGCCCACAGGCTCCCAAGAAGCTCGAGCTAACAAGCTCCAGCTCACCAGCTGTGTGTCCCGAGGGGGTAGCTAAGCTGGCAATGGCTTTCAGTGCACTAAATCCTTGCTGGTTTAACAAGGTTGCCTGGAAGTGACTTGAGCAGGGAATGCTTCTCTGATCAAGTGACTCATAGAAAGAGGGAGGAAGGTCGTAAGATACTCTTTGGAAAGGATTTCAAAGCTGAGAATATTTTTCCAGGAAATGTTTACAGACTGGAAAAGAGGAAGTTTTGACTTTCATTGGCTCGTTCTGTTGCAACATGACATGTTTACCAAAAATCCATACAGAAAGAAAAGAAAAGCTCCCTTCTGAAGAAGAGCTGGGCAGGAGGCAAAAGCAGCTCTGCCAGTGTGAACTCTGCTTTAAAGAACTAGCCAAAAGCAGAAAATGAGCCCCATCCTGTATCCGCAAGGCATACTCATACCTCAGCCCCAAGAGCACCACAAAAACAATGGAACTCAGATGGAATAAGAAGAGGCTGGAGCATGAGCAGGACATTGTCACTGCAGTATTTTGGGTTGTACCTGCCACATCCTGGTTGTTTTACAGGCACCAAAGAAGGCAACACTCCTCTCTAGAGATGTCAGCAAGTGCCTGGGAGATGGAGGAGTGAGAGGAAGACCACATTTCACTGGTTATTTTGCTTTATGCCAGATTGAATACAGTTGCAACATCCAGCAGACAAAGCGGGTCTTTATGGATATTTCTGTGGAAGAATTTGGTAAAATCATGTCAGGTTTTACAGCAGTGACTCCTAATATTTTACAGCCAAGATCCCACTGAGCAAACTAGCAGTGACCTGTGCCTTACTGTTCACTTCTTCAGCCATCACATTTCTTCCTTAGCATTGCCGCACCCCCAGAACTACTCAGGATGGCTCCTCCTGGTTCCTACCAAGAGGCTACTTGACTCTCCTTTTGGAGATGCCAGGGCCGAGGGCTCTGAGACAGTAGAGCTTGAGCTGCTTCTCATCCCTACTGAGCTCTCATCTCTCCAAAGCTGTGCCATCCTCCCATCAGGAAGTCCTACAAGAAAAGACGCCTCTGAAAGTACCCTTGTGAAAACAGCCCAGTGGGAAGGGTGAGAGAATAAGGCAGGTGACAAGTGTCCTTCAAATGTGTGCATGGGGGGGCAAATGGTTTTAAACTAAAAGGGGAGATTTAGATTAGATGTCATGGGGAGGTTATTCACTGAAAGGAAGTTAAGGTTCTGGCACAGGCTGCCCAGAGAATCTGTGGATGCCTCATCCCCAGAGGCACTCAAGGCCAGGTTCGACAGGGCCCTGGGCAGCCTGATCCGGTGTTTGATTTAGCAGTCATCAATCTTCTGATAGCAGGGAGGTTGGAACTAGATGATCCCTTCCAACCCAAGCCATTCTATGACTCTGTGATTCTATGATTCAAATCTATCTGCTCTGAAACCTTGCAGCATCTCCTCTCTTCTTCACCTCCCAACTAGCATGACTCCAGTCTTTCAAACAGGCCTCAGAGCTTAGGAGGTGGGAGAGTGAGGAGAACAAAGGCTCACTTCAGACTATAACTGCAGTGTTCAACCCAGCATCCAGCAAAGGTGAAACTATGTTAATTTAAAATGACAAAAAGACAAGGAGCCTGTTCTAGAAGGAGTGAAAGAAAGTTTGGGGAGAAGGTAGGCATTTCACTCTTGGAGATGTGTGCGAGGAGATGCGAAAACCATCTTATTCATCTTTAGCCTTTTTTTTGCAAACCATATGTATTCCTTGTCATGCACTGCAGGAAGTCTAATAAGGAAAGAAAAAAAAAAAATGGTACTTGGTTTTACAAACCTTTTTTGTTAAAGAGCAGAAGGAAGTCCCTCAGATGTCAACACCACTCTAACCTCTGGACCTCTATGAGGACTAGATCTTGCTTTGGAAATGAAGGGTCCCTGCAGTTCAGTGATTTAGAGACATTCTGAAATGCTAACCTATTTGACAAGATATTAGTCAAAAGCACTGCCAGAACGCGTGAATTAATAGGACCCATATGTAACTGCTTAATAGTAAACACTCGCTTAATCCTGTGTAGCTAAATGGTGTAACAAAAGAATTAGCTGGTGACATCCACTTTAGAAATACGATCCAATCGATATTATGATTTCTTTTTAACTGCTGAACTGGTTTTGGCACATGTAAAAATGTGGTTTCAATCAGACAAAATTGCGCCACAAAAAAAGCCTTGTAAAGGAGCCCAGACCTGTGGGCTTTAAACAACGCACTGAAGTGAAGCAAATTCACAATGGGACTGAAACTCGGAGCGCAGGAGGAGGAAATAAGTGGTCCTTCAGTCATTATTACCAGCCATGAGATCACACAGACCTTTCATCTTATATTATCAATCTCCCTTACTGCTGGACCTACAATAAAACATGCAGTGCCAGGCACAGCTGTAACAGGAGAAACAGCAGATTTCCCCCTTTTCCCCTCCTGACTGCTCTCATTTACATCGACTCCTCAGCAAATAGTAATAGCTAATGGAGCAAGACTGTAACAGTCCTGGTTCAATGGCACTGTCTAGCTGGGAACACTAAAAGGTTGTTCAGAAACAAAGACCAAAATGATGGTAACTCACACTTACTTGAAAAAGAAACAGAAAAAGAAGAAAGCAACTCCCCCCGGATCAAACCAAAATATTTTCCACAGCAGGGACACTGCATAACTGTGATAAACCAGCATAATATTGTTATGAGAAAACCCCACTGTCCACAGCTAATCTGTCTGGCTGTATGTCCAATGGGAGCTGAATGAAGCTTCTAACTGGTGATGGTCTCAGGCCAGGCATTCCATCTACCAACCACCATAACTGTCTTGGCTCATGCAGGATGTAGCCCCTCAACAGTGTTCCTCCTGCAGCTTTAAGATGGCATTTCATTAAACTGAATTATCCTTCTGCAAAATTTACAGATTAGCTCCCAGGCTAGCTCATATTCCTCCACACTCAGAAGCACAAATGAAGTCAATGAGGCCTGATCCCATGCTGGGATCAATGACAAAGCTAACTGAGCCCTTACAGATGGACAGAGAGCAATGCATCTCTTGTGCATAGGAATGTCAAAGAAGAGAAAAAGGGCCAGAAAGTGCACACACATTGTGTGGAGGACAAAGGAGAGATACAGTTATGCATGCAAAGTGCTTTAAAATTGCAAAGGCTACAAGGAAAAGCAAGGCCACTCTGGTTTTAAGCTGAATATATATAAGGAGCTCAAGAAGCAGGCAGCTTTGTTTTCTTGAGCAGGTCAGTACCAGTTTTACAGCTCCCAGCTGCTCCCTGGAGTGGCACCAAAAGCTGCTGTGCCCAACACCTGCAGCCTTGAGGAAAACCAACCCACACACCGCTCTGTGGGTGCAGTCGAATGGCACTGCTCCCTCACACCCACACCTCTGCAGGACTTGTGCTAACTGAGCTTACACCTGCAGTACTCCAATCATAGCACCACAAAATCATGGAATCATAGAATCATTATGGTAGGAAAGATTACTAAGATCACCTAGTCCAACTGTCAACCCATCACACCATGCCCACTGACCACATCCCTCAGTGCCACGTCCACATGTTTCTTGAACACCTCCAGGGACAGTGACTACACCGTCTCCCTGGGCAACCTGTGCCACTGCATCACCACTACTTCTGAGAAGAAATTTTTCCCAGTATACAACCTGAACCTCCCCTGGGGAAACTTAAGGCCCTTCCCTCTTGTCCTGTCACTGTTACCCAGGAGAGGAGGCCAATCTCCACCTCAGTACAAATTCCCTTCAGGCAGTTGTAGAGAGCGATAAGGTCTCCTTTGAGCCTCCTCTTCTCCAGACTGAACAATCCCAGTTCCCCCAGCCAGTCCCCATAAGACTTGTGCCCCAGTCCCTTCACAACTTCGTTGCCCTTCCCTGGACACTCTCCAGGGCCTCAATGCAGTGAGGAGCCCAAAACTGAACACAGTATTTGAAGTGCTTGAAGTTGATCATGACTGCATATGGACATTCAAGCCATTTTGCAGGCTGCAAAACTTGGCTTGTGGCAGTCAGGCAGTTATTGATGCTCTGTACAGCTACGAGCCTGGCTGTACAGCCAAGTAGCGCAACCCCAGCGAGATCTACAGCCCTGGTGGTATGGTCCTCTCCATTCAAATGAGAAGGTGAAGCAATAAGTACTCAGCTTTCTCAGCCTACCAAACATTAACTTTGCCAAAATGTGCCAGTATCCAAAAGGGTTTCATTTAAAAAAAAAAAAAAAAAATGCTGCTTTTGAACAGCTTTGGGTCTCCCAGCTATTTCCTTTCAAAGGTCACAAGGAGAAGGTTTTAATATTCAAAGAGTTGTTTTCCTTTCAGGATACTGCCGATTAGTTTCACAGCTGAGGGAGGATGGATAGACATGAGTGGGCTTCTTTGATTTGCTTTCTGTAATAAATATTCGTTCCCACAGATCTAAGTCAAACATTAACGCTAATGCCCTTACTCTGGGAGCCCACAACAACATGAAAGGTGAACCTGTAGATTTAGAAAAGTCAGCCTTCAGAAAAAAGGTAAATAAGGTAATGCTTAGAAGATAGGTCTTCACCCCTTTGTGCAACTGAAGTCGCAGGTCAACCCAACTCTGTACTACCTACCAGCAAAGAACAATTTCTTTGTTTCTTTCATATGACTTTCTAGTTACATTGTTCTTTATTCATAAGCTCCTCATTGGCTATGCCAAGATGGCCAGCTGTCCTGAGAAGAAGGACATCTTGCCAGTTGGGATAGTAAAAATAATAAAGCTTTAACCACAGAAGGCTGTTCGCAAATCATCACAGTCCAAACTTAGCATCCTCCCCCCCCTCCAACACCTTTCCCCTCCCTCCCCCACCCCCCCAAAAAAAGGCAGGAGAATTGCTATTTCAATAAGCAATTTTTGTCCTAACAGTGAAATATGTCCTCCAGGCTCGTGAGCTGCCTATCTCACAATAGCTGAGGAATCACCACAGTTCATGCAGGAGGAAAGGATGGGGGTGGTACACGCTTCATCCTCTGCAGTACAACCTTCAGGAAGGGAGAAGAAAGAACTCCTGCAGCTGGATGTGTCCCACTGGCAGCTGCAGTATGGAGCTGCCTTCACAGGCCTAAGCCACCACACTAATAATTACAGAGGAAAAAAAACCCAGTGGATGCTTGCCAAAGCTCTTGTAAAGGTATGGTTTGTTCCAAAAATGTTATTCCTCAACTGGCTCAACCTAAGAGCAGACTGATAATCTGGTGAACAGCAACACTGCAAAGACAATTCCTCTGTTTCTGAGCATGAGATTACTAAAGCTCCTGAAATGGCCCATTGGTAAACTGATACTGATGTTAACCCAGTAAAAACAACTCTACAGCAATAAAAATAAAATGGGAATACTAGCCGGTATGCAAAAGGAATATAAAAGGATGAAGAGATGATGGATTTATTCTTTTTTTTTTTTTTTTCCATGAGTGAGAAGCAAATGTAAATTTTAAGCATGCTCCTCAGCTGCATTCCATCCTTTCTGACCTTATTCATTTCAAATATCAAATATATTGCACTGAACTGACTTAGACTTTGCATTTGTAATTCACTTCTCACTGTGTTAAAATCCTAAATGCTCACAGAAACTCAAGCATGGTTTTATTTATCAATGTATATGTTTGAGTCATGACATAAAATTCAGAAGACGGGTCTTCATTTGTGTAGAGTGGGCCACAAATGATGTACAGGAACATTTTTCCATATTCTGCTAAAGAAAGTGCATTACACCCTCCAGCAAAAGCTGCAGTGGTTCCCTTGAGAAAAGGCAAGCTATAAATGCTTGGTTCACTTTTAAGTGCCTGTTGACATGGCTCCATCTTTGAACAGCCATCTTCCCATGGATACGTCTGCTGATGGGAGAGGCTCTCTCCTATTGCCTTCAGCCACTTGTCACCCTACTGCAGCTACTAGATGCCGTTCTTCCTCTTTCCTATTCCATCATGAAAGAAAAGCAGCTGCCTCAATTGCTCCAGGCAGAAATCAGCTGGGGCAGTTTAAATAACTTGGTGATTCAAGCTAAGCCTGTCCCTCTGGGTTTTAGTACTTGTTCTACCCAAAGTATCTCTAATGGTTTGACTGCTTCAGCTGGGAAGAGCTGCTTGGAAGGGAGCATTTTAACAGGGTCAGAAGATACTAATGTACAATCTCAACCCTGGCAGCCCCATGAAGGCTGCCAGAAAGGAGCTGCCAGATGGGACTGTGGGGAATGCGTACAAATTACAAATTTTTCTGCTGATTACTCAGACAAGACCACCCATCCGTTGCACTGGAGGCTTCACAGCTGATGTTAGTGGCTTTCAAAGTACGGTTACGCACCCTAAGCCATCCAGTCTGGCTGTTACATTTTATAGTTTTTAATTTAGATTCTCTTGATTAATCGTGCCATCTTCCTCCTCAGTCCTATTGCGCTGGAAACTAATATTTCATGGGTAGAAAACAGAAATGAAGGGGAGGGCAAAAAGAGGAAAAGGAAAACAGATTTGCCAGGGCAGAAAACAACATGAAGAATCTAAAATATCAGCAGTAAAAGGAAAGACCAAAGGGACTGATAGTGCAGGGAAAAAATGAAAACAATCAAACAAACAAACAAAAAAAAAAAACGTAGGGTGGAGGACTTTTCTGCAAAAGATAATCTTTAAAACAAAAACAACCAGTCAGTGCAAGGCACCTTCATAAAGTACTCCTTGGTACACACAGCAACACTACCCTCCAATATGGGTGGAGAATAATATCTTTGCTCAAGGTACCCCCTAAGCTTTCCCACAAAGGACAGAAAGGGAAGCTGAATTGAACTGGCCAAATACTGGCAATCAGTACTAGCTCCACCTTGCCTTTCAGCTATTGGCACAGAAACAAAGGACAGCAGAATATGGAGTTTTGAAGGATTTTAATCAGAAACTATTTTTCCAATATATTCATTATATTAAAAAAAAAAAAAAGAAAAGAAAAGAAAAAAAAAAAAGATTAGATTTAGATTTTGAAATGGTGGAGACTATAATCAGTCTGGCCACCCTCCAAGAATTGCCAGTAATCACATCCAGTAACATTACTAATTGCATATGGTGCTTTGCTTACAGCCCAAGGTTCGTGGAGGCAGGTGGCTGGGTAGAAGCTAAGATTATCATTGCAGTGGAAGAAAAAGAATAGAGGAATCAAAAATTCAAACTTCATCATTGTGGTGATGCAGCCAAAATTTAGAGAAAATGAAAAGAATCCAAATGCACTGCTATGTTAACATGTAGCTGTTTTTAAAAATCATCTTACAGTATTTAATGACTACATTTTGACTGTTTGGATGTTCAGATAGACAAATATAGTCAAACGTAATGAACCTTTCTCTGGACTTATTGCCAGCTTGGCATTTCTGAGCACTCTGCAACAATTTTCAGTTTCAATATTTGGACCCTCTGATGTAAAGAGTCAGTGCTCTGACATCAATCCTGCCTACAGACTCCCAGACAAAGGACCACTCTGAAAGAAACACTTTCTGAACAGTCCAAAAGAGAGAAATAAGAAAGATGGGATGCCTAGAAAATGCCCCAAGAGTACACAGTGAAAGAACTAGCATTGTTTAGCCTAATGAAGCAGAGACTGTGGGACAACAGTGTTCAAATATATGAAGTCTGTTGCAGAAAAAAGAAAATTCCATTTTCTGTGTTCATGATGAACAGGAAAACAAATAGCAAGCTTACATCACAAGGAAGAGAATAGCAGATAGATGCTGGGAGATATTTCAGAACATTAAAAATAGCAAAGCACCAGGGCAGGCTGACCATGAAGTCTTCAGTATCAGAGGCTTTTCAACATGGGTTAAACAAATACCTTCTGAGAGTGACATTGGTATAGTTGATCTGCCTCAAAGTGAGGAGGTGGATGGCAAGATCCTTTGAGGTTCCCTCCAGCCTGAGCTTTCTAAGATGGCATGCATTACATGTTTATTAAACTAAAATTACTTACATTTTAGAAACTGTGTTTTACTCTGCCATACAACATGAAATAACTTCTGGAAGCAAGTTACTCTGTGGGAGAAATTTCCTTTGCAAATAATTCCTCTACATAAAAAAGGAGTGGAATTTTCTGGTTTCCTTCTTTAAACTGTAGCAACAATATTTACTCACTGGTTTCATCCCTGTAGCAAGCCGAGACGCCTACAGAGCATTCCTTTCAATGAAAACCAAAGCTTAAAGCAATAGCTTTCCCCTTCCCTAATCTTTTTTCTGTTTTTCAAATCATTTGTGGACAACTTACTTTCCTCAGATGCTCTTCCTCCTCTTAGCAGCTATACTGCAAGGGGAACCTTTTCCTTGCCTTCATTTCCATCTATCTGCTACATTGAAAACAAAAAGTCCCACTTGTACATGTAGCCCTTTTTGGCCCTAAGAACTTTTAGGGAGCCAGGAGGAAGCTCTCAAGTCTTTCTTTCTCTTTCATGCTATTGTAGCTTTCTGATTAGCATATATGCCTGACCTGAAGAAGCAACTAAGAAGAGCTTTCCCAGGCATTACTGGTCATCAAATATTAAAAACAGCTTTTTAGAAATACAGAATTGACCTTATTAACCCTAGGGAATGGAAGTACATATGGTTGAAATCATTACTTCTGTGAAATAACTGGCATTTGGCTTTAACTTCAGGTGTTTTTCCCTGAAGCCTGTCATCTCAACATCCTTCCTCCACTGGCCATTTGCAGGATCTGCAGCATGGCTGGGCTGGACGATCTTGAAGGTCTTTTCCAACCTTGGTGATTCTATGATTCTGTGATTGGTGACTCAATGACTGGCAAAGGTCACTGCTCTGCCAGATAAACTGTTTCAACCTTTTTTTTATTTTTGCAGGCACTAGCCTTTGCAGGGAAATTGGTGGAGGGAGAGTGTCGAAGTGTTGCAACCAACAAACTTCACAACTAACTTCATAACTAACTAACTTCAGGGACAGCCAGGGAGCAGAAATACAGCTTTATGGCTTGTTCTCCTGTTCTCTCTTGTCTGCAGGTCTAGCTCATTAACTGTCCCTCTGGGCTCTCTTCAAGCAGTTTTTCATGTCATCCTCATGCAGATATGTAAAATGCTACAATTTGTGCAGTATGGAAAAGCCAAGATGAATCTCCCTCCCTCCTTACCCTTTTCAGAAGCTTTGCTGTCTGCAGAACTGGAAAGAAGGTAGGAGATTTTCTCTTTGCCTCTAGCAGTTGTTTTGCCCTAGGCCTACCATAAGCTACCAACAAATATCAGATTGCAGCTCAGCTGGAGAATTTGTTAAACAAGAGCTAAGGATTACTTACAGAGTAACTGTAAACTCATCATCAAAATGCTTATAATTGCAGGAGAAGCCAGCTATCCATAATGCGGAGGCCTCAGCCAAGTTCTGCTAACAGCCACAAGGCTCTCGCTTTCCACCTCTCCCTCCTCCTCGAGGGAAAAAAAAAAAAAAAAAAAAAAAAAAAAACAGAACAAAAATAACCTCACCTTTAGCTCAATTAGTGAGAGAGCATTTCCTCTGGTAGCTTATGTCTCCAAGCAAGGGAGCAAGTCTGCCAATTAACTACAGAAAGACGAGTACAAAATCCCTGCTTATGAAGGGTTTCAAAGGTGATGCCTTGCTTGGTAGTAGCCTGTCTCCCTATCTACTTCTGCAGAAACTGCAAAATGCTTCATCTTTCTCCCTTTGCTTTCCAGTTTGGCTTACCTAAGGCCTACCAGGTACACATGCTCACAAGGAGCTTTTCATTAGAAGCAGGGTTTTGCCAGGCTAAGCAAACATAAGAGCAGATGTAAGCTAACCATTGCCTCATGCTGTCTCACTGCACTGACCCTCTCTCCACTATTCTACCCTGCTTTCTTTGTACCCACTGGTGACCTAAATTGCTCAACTATAAGATCTGGACAAGTATTTCTAGCAACTCATAAACGCCAAAGCCAGGGAACAGCTCCTGTATTTGCTAAGTCAGAGGTTACTTGATCTCAACAGCACACCAGCCCACTTACAGTAACAAGGAGTCATTTTTCATAGACTTTCACAGAAAGGAGGATAAGTGGAGGTTCACACCTGATAAAGCAGCCACCTCAGCCTGTGATTGAGTCATGATGGTTTCTTCAGCCATGATAGCATGATATTAAGGAATTCTGTTTTCCTGCAGTCTATCTCTTTTCCTTGTAGTTTCATTTTACACTTCAAACTCAGAGCTTTATTATTCTTTTCTTTCTTTAGTCATTACAAAAACTATGGATAATTTGTACCTCTCGAATTCCCCAGTGATGTGTACAGTTGATGTTGACTTTAACTTGATTTGCAGACAGACCATGGACAGAAAGGGGCAATTAAAGAGGACAGAGGACCTGAAGGCTGCAAAGCTGGTCTTAGATGAAGACTAAATTTTGGGTTTAAAAAAAATTGATGGAAGCTTATAATAACCAGCTGGTTTATGTCTGACTTAGATAAGAGCTAACAGACCACCAGCACTATTAGTGAGTCAAGTTTTGCCTTCGCTTTTTTGAAGAAAGCAAGATGTCATTCCCAGCCAATCATTCATTCCACGTGCTGTTAAAAGTAATGACAGAATGACAAAACTGCAGTGCAGGTAAGCAAAGAACAAGAGGACGTCCAGAAACAGCCAACATCCTCATACTGTGTTATAGGCATTACAGCAAGATAAGAAATGTAAAAGCTTCCTGTGCTTCTGAACAAAAATAGACATTTGAGTTCAGTTATTACAGCTGTAGTATTCCTCCACTCTCAGCCCTATGCCTTTCTTTTTTTTTTTCATACCATCTACTACCCTTGGAACAGCTTCTGTTTCCTTTTTACCTAATGACCTATATCTCCTCTGAACCCATTTCCCCCTTCAAGCCCTCCTAAGTCTGCCAGATCTGGCCTAGTGTCTTTGTGCCATTCCATGGCCAAATTGTTGTCCTGGTTCTGGTAAACCACCTGGAAGAAGGTCAGATTTCCTCCAGTGTTTGTAAAGGGCAACATTCATTTATGCAGCATTGGATGTAACAGGAATCTGAGAACTTACAGCACGCGCTCTCCAGAATTCATTACAAAGAGCCCTAATCCGCACACAGTCATGCCTAAATCTGCTTTTTGCTTCAGCTACAACATCAGCATCACGATGAAACAGCTGTGTTGGGGGGAGCAAAAAAAATGCAGCAAGCTTCTTTTTGTACAGTATGCATTTTGTCTCCCTCACATTTATGTGACTTGCAGTAAAGCAAATAATTCATGGTCTCAAATATATATATGTTAATTTTGCTGTTAATGCTATTATTAATGTTTAATTAGTCTTTGCTCTGAAGATGAAAAACAGTGAAGCACATAAGTTAGGCTCCTGCAATTACTGTGATTGCACTCACAAAACCAGCTAATTGCACTTGCAAATTACAAGTTAGCTATTTGCACATCTACTCCCACAGTCTGCCGGCACCACCACGATAAGCGTGTAGAGAGTCTGGGAAAAAAGTAGTGTGAATTATAGTAATTCTGTCAACCATTATTAGTTCTCTATTTCACTTCCTACACACAGGGATTTTCTGATCTTGTTCCCATGGCCTAAGGATTTCAGAGGATTGTGCCCTACGATGTGAGACCCAGAGCTACTTCTCCACAGCCCGCAGAAAGAAAGAAGGCTCCAGCACAATCACAGCAATGTGACAAAGCAGTGGGCACAGATTTTCAGTTCCTTCTACAGCACTGTCTTATCCTTCCAGAGCATGCTGCTGGCCCTTGCTCTCCACCTACCATTGCAGTGGCCCAAAAGCTTAGGTGTGGACTGAACATTTTTGGTGGTGAAACACAAAACAAAGCTCTCGGACATGTTGTATCTTGGGCTTAATGACTGCTGCAAGATGGGGTCTTCTTAGCATACCAGTGTATACTTCTCAATTCCATACAGAATGCTTAGAATCCCCTGCAGAAACCTTAAGGGAGGTGGTGACGAGGCAGCCTGGGCCTTCATCCCTCAAATCATGCCATGCCCTCAGAAGAGAATTGAGCATTTGTGCAGTGCAAAGGACAACAGCATAGCTAATTGCGCAGAGCTCCCTGACATCTCAGTCTGGCAATGCTCAAAGCCCTCACACTGTCACAGCAACACAGAAAGGATGAGATCCATCAATAGCCTCCCTGAAGCAGCACTAGAGGGGGCTTGCAGTAGCTCTGCTGTACAGTTCATTTCTGTTTGACCACCTATTTGTCAAGTGTGTTAATAAAAGGCTTGGCGTTTGTTAATTGTTCCTAATGGCTCCTTAGGAAATGCACATAACGTGGGTGACTGAAGGAAGCAGGAAAGCAAGGGCTGATCAAGGCTCTTTTTGCTGATGAGCAGCTTTCAATCTCTGCTTTGCAGCAGTGTCTTATATCCTTTGACAGCAGCAGAGCCTTAGAGCTCTTTCCCCTCCCCCGCACAAAATTAAACATTTGCTTGTTTTTCCAGTCTGGCTGTAGATAGCCTCCAAAGGCCGTGCACAGAAATGAGGACATAATATTAAAACCAATCTGCCCCACACATCCATTTAAATGGAGGAGGAAAAATATAGAGCAGAACTGTAGGATTGGAATTAAAACCAATAAAGTGCCCCTTCTCTAATTTCTCTGAAGGTCTTTCTAGAGTTTTATTCCCAACAGGGCTCCTTAGATGCCTCTGTTTGCCTGCAGAAACATTTGATATTTCTGTAGTTCAAATCAAAGTGAATTAAACATTAAAGCCCTGTGATACTATAGTAGGTCTACTGCAGGAGTGAAACTGGTTAATGTGGCACTGAAGTTTACGAAGTGAACTGGACGTATCCCCTCCTCCTCCTCCTTCCTCAGATGCATTTACTTATTTATTGGTTCATTCATGCATCCTTCAGCACAAAGCAGAGAAATAGTCTTCCAAGCTAACTCCTAAGTTTTATTGGTCTGGCACTTTGAATTTTCTGCATATTGCATGGCACGCTTATATACACACAAGCTGCGGGACACACTGCATGCTGATGTGTCCTCACATATGGTGCTTTTCCAAACAGCCCCTCATTAAAAGGCAGCACATCAGCTGAAGGCTCTCCAGCGCTCCTCATAGATGAATCCTTCATCTTTCAATAGAAGGCTGAGGGGTGCATAAGCACCCGCTGCCTGCACACTATTACCACCAATATTCTTCAGTCACAGGGTATAAAAAGCATCAAAGAGATGTCTTACTCACAGGTGAGATCCTGGAGCACCCTGCACTGACTCTGATTCTTTTATCTTGACTCACACAGGGCTAGCAAACTGTTAGGAGATGGCAAGCTGCTTTCTGCAGTCTGTTGACTGTTCAGCTCCTTCTCCTCTCTCTTGACCATATGCACTCCCTGTTTGCTCTCCTTTAGCCAGCAATGTGGGGCTACTGAAGGGGAGAGAAGTCAAGGACTCCTGACTGTGAAGGGGAGCAGGAACTTGTACGGTAACTAAAGGGCCTACAGCAACTAACTCAACATTCAGAAGAGTTCAGCATCTGTGTTATGAGATGCAGGAAACAAAATACAACAACAACAGATGCTAGAGGTTCGCAAAAGAAATGAAAGAAGTAACTCAGAGGAGGACACCAGAGAGTAGAAAAGAGAATTAATTCTTAAGGCCAACTGAAGGGAAAGAGATTCTAGTCAGGGCCTTGACTTCCACATAGTAGAAATTTGCACTTCAAATTAAGCCCAGAGGAAGTTTATCCACCAGAGATGAATAATGAAACCATAATTCAAAAGGATTCCATGTAACTTTTGTGCTTTTCTATTTGTTGTTTATTTTTTTGGGGGGGGGGTGTTTGTTTTTTTTTTTCAAGAGAGAAGCTGCAAGGCAATTTAAAACTCAACTGTATTAAGGTTTATCAAGGCAAGGTCATCTGGAGATGCTCTGGGAATTTTGATGATTTTGACTCCCCTCCCACACATTTCTGTTTCCCTCTCTTAGCACGTCACATCCATGGCCATCATGTCTTTACCAGTGAAAGGCTGAGCATAGCTCAGATCCTGTATTTATTCTCTTCAAAAATTCTTAGCAGGTTCTCTGTAGATGTTTTTCATTAATTACTGTGGAAGACAAAAAGTTCAAAACCTTTCTAAGCTCTGGTGAACCCATTCCTGCCCTGTTTTTGAACTGCAGATATTAATTTCACAGCTAACCTTTTCACAGAAGATGATTTTGCATAAACTGCAACATCGCTTTAAGTCTCCATTATGCTCCCTGCAACAATGCAAAGAAAAAACGAGATACATATATGAGGCCATCACCACCTGAACACCTCAACCAAGTAACACTCCTGAGGAGAAGGCAGAGTGCTCTTACACAGATCTCTGCCGTCACTGGCATCAGGCTCTATGAATATACTATTTTAGTGTGTGCCCACGTTGGAAACGAGCCGGGGAAGGCACACAATCATCCCAGGCCAGATAAACGTACAGAACTGCAATGGTAACAAGCCGGAAAACTCGTATATAACCTTGATCAGAAACTAGCTCATCAAATTCCCTTTTTCTCCCCTCTTTCTCTATTATTATTGTTTTCAGGAGAAAATGTGCAGAGTCAGCATTCAGGAAAATGAGCATCATATGTGTTTTAGTTGCTCTACTAACGTGAATATAGGATGAAATTTTAAACCTTAGGTTCATCTATTCTCTTTCAAATATTCTGTATGTGTTTTTTCTCCAACTTCACTTTCCTTTAAAAACATGGCCATAGCAAGTATGCACTATCAATTATTTATTAAAATCCTTGGCTCCTTCTGCTCTGATTTCTGACTATAAACACGAATGCACCTAGACAAAATGAAAAGGTACATCACTGATTCAAACAAGTGCTTCCTTGATGGATAAGCATTTGAAATGTCCTTCACTGCCTCCTTATTTTCATTTATATTAACCGTCCAAACAACCCACTAACACCAGGGCCTCGCTGGTCTATGTATCAGCCAATATCTATGAAAAGACTATCCCTCCCCTAAGAGTTTTATAATCTACATGCGAGTGAAAAACATTAAGAGGTGAACAAACCTGCTTGCCACCACAGAGCAAGCTACTGGCCAGGCACAGACCATAATCCAGATATCTTGCATCTCGACACAGGTGGTGGCACCTTGCTACTGCTGCAAGCTCTGCAATAGCTTTCACCAATACTGCTAGTGATTCAGGTTGATCCAGTGAGGCTGGCTCATTGCATGATGGCTACCATCGCATATGAGAGATGTTAAATACTCTCTTAATATTACCTTCTCCCTCTCACTTAGCATTATCCCTGTAAGAAGGCTCTGGAGCTAGGAGACAGAGGGGAGGAAGTGAGGAAGCAATCCCTCTATTAAAATATGCTCTGCACTAACAAAAGTTAAAAAATAAAAATAAAAAATAAAATGTCCTGGACTTCCTCCTATTTGCTTAGGCAACAGATATGAAAGGGAAAAGCTATGCGTATAGAAGTTTGAGGAGGGCTTGTTTAAGACTACAACATTTCAGCCTATGTATTTATTTGTTGTATTCTGTCACTAAATGAAAACTGTATTGACAGGAAGTATTTGGCTTTTTCCTCTTAAAATTAATTCTGATTATATCTGCAAATTCCCTTCATAAACTGCTGCTTTACAGAGAAGCAAGAAGATAATAACGACACACTCCCTTTCCCAAGAAAAGGCATTAAAAAGCAAGTATCTGCTTTTCCCAAAACACTAATGTGTGTACTGTGGCTAGTTTCCTTTTTTCACACTTGTAATCATTGCCCTTCTCAGAAAAGTCAAGGACATTAACTTTTACTAAGCACATTTCAAAAGGCCTCTAGATGTCCTATCTTCCTGAAGTACAGCTGTTCCCTGCACCCATGAAATTTCTCCCAAAGCCTAGCTCCAGCTGTAGGTTCACATGCTATTTATGACAGCACAGGGATCTACCTCTTTTTCTCCCTTCATGGAATATCCTAAGTTTCATAGTTTTCCTTACTACGTTCTTCTTCTCTTTCATAGATCACCTGGAGTGAGATCACATGACATATGCAGGACAACCAGGGGATCAGGCCCAGCCAACATGAATTCCTGCTCAAATGGTCCTGCTTGACCATCCTGATCTCCTTCTACAACTGGGTGACCTGCCTGGCAAATGAGGGAAAGGCTGTTGTTGTAGACTGCCTAGACTTCAGCAAAGCCTTTGACACTGTCTCCCACTGTATTCACCTGGAGAAGCTGGCAGACCGTGGCTTGGGCGGGTACACTCTTTGCTGGGTAAAGGACTATCTGGAGGGTCAGGCCCAGAGAGTGGTGGTAAATGGAGTCACATCCAGCTGGCAACCAGTCATGAGTGGCATTCCCTAGAAGTTGGTATTTGGAACCATCCTGTTTAATATATTTATTGATTATTAGAATGAGAGATTTGAGTATACCGTCAGTAACTTTGCAGATGACACCGAGTTGGAGGAGATGTCCATCAATCAGGTGTAGGAAGGCCCTACAAAGAGACCTGGACAGGCTGGATAGCTGAGCTGAGGCCAGTGGGATGGAGTTCAACAAAGCCAAGTGTCACGTCCTGCACTTTGTCCACAACATCCCCAAGCAGTGCTACTGGCTTGGAGCAGAGTGCTTGTGCATGGAGGAAAAGGATCTGGGGTGTTGGTTGATCAGTTAAACATGAGTCAGCAGTGTGCCCAAGTGGCTAAGAAGTCAGTATCCTGACTTGCATGAGAAACAGCAACACCCAGGGGCAGGGAGATCCTGTACTCAGTTCTGGCAAGGCTGCAGCTTGAGTACTGTGTTCAGTTTTGGGCCCCTCCCTAAAGAAAGATACTAAGTCCCTGAAGCATGTCCAGAGAACAAAGCTGTAAGAGGGTTGGAGCACAAGTCTTATGGGGAGCAGCTGAGGGAAGGTTTGGTCTGGAGATGAGGAGGCACATGGGAGACCTTATCACTCTACTTATCACTGCCTGAAGAGAGGTGGTGGCGAGTTGGGGGTCAGCCTCTTCTCCCATTTAATAGCAATAGGACAAGAGGGAATGGCCTCAAGTTGCACTGAGGAGGTTCAGGTTGAATATTAGGAAAAATTTATACTCAGAAAGAGAAACTGTAACAGGCTGCTCAGAGAGGTGGTAGAGTCACCAACCCTGGAGATGTTTAAGGAAAGGGTAGATGTAGTACTTAGGAACATGGTCGAGGAGGGAAATATCAGTGGTAGATGGATCGTTGGACTAGATGATCATAGAGGTCTTTTCCAACCTTAATGATTCTTTAATTTCTTCCTTGCTAGCCATTTGACACGCCACGCTAAGCTCAAATAATAGGTGGCTCCTTTCATTTAGAGCAGTAATGCTTCATTGCATACTATAGCACATGCAGTTGAACAGAATTAATGATCATTTATTGTTGCAAAGAGGTTTTTTTTTTTTTTTTACTATTGCTGCAACATTACATAAGTGACTTCCATAGATGGAAACACATATGTAAACAGGGGAAAAGGCACAAAGAACAACTCCAGCCCACCTTTATCTCATGCAGGATCTGTTTTTTTCGAATAACTGTGGTGTAAGTTTTAGATTTCTTACCCTGTTTACTTTCAGGAATTAGCCTGCTACAAGGATTTTTTTTTTCCTGGGAAAATCTTAATAGACCACATGAAGGTATACCATTAATACAATGAAGGCCACATTTGGTTTCATATACTCAGTGCAGAAAGAAGGACAAGCATAAGCAGCCCCATTTATACTGCCCTTTAGAGAAAACTCCCCAAACTTGCTATTTAGTAACATTATAACTAACAGATACACAAAACGCACTCCAAATTACAATACTATAAGAGGTAATGGAAATTATTTGCAGGAGTGATGGTGGAACAGTTTCCACTGACTGGTACAGTCTTTGTCATCACAGCTTTCAAATGCTGCAACCCACGTTTAAGAATATAAATAAAACCATAATAGTCAATACAGAAACACGGACATCTATGATAGGATTTTATGATTACAGTGAGAAGCGGGAAATATTTTGGTAGGGAAAAATCTGGGATAGCATTGAGTTTTAAATTACACATTTTTCAGGGATGCAGACCTTTTTAAAACACATTTCTCGCCTTCTATTATCGAAAACCTTTTAAAATATTCAGACATGATTAGATCAAGCATTTCGCTACAAAGCCCAATAAATGAGCTCTGGCATTTCAGCTGTCTGAAAGACATGACTGCAGAGTGAAGCCTAGGGGAGAAGAAGAGACTTTAAGTTTCACTGACATATACTCCATATAAAAGGCATGCTAGGCAGACTTTTTGGGTCAGTTGTAATCAACAAGAACATTAAAGCCTAGCTCTACTGTAACCGTGGAAAAAAAAAGTCTCTGCTACTCTAATAGCAAAAGCAGTCGCAATAGCTGTGTTGAACAGCCAAGCGAGGGGCCACTCACTCTCTCATCGTGTTATCCTGCAGCCAATGGCACTGCAGCAATGATGCAGGGGAACAGTGTCAGTGAGCAAAGCTAACTTGCCAGAGCCCCAAGATACTGTGGTACTGCTGAGCTGTGGAGGCGTACTCTGGTTTCGTGCTACCTGGTGAGGAGATAGCTTATGCACGGGTTAATCTAATGAAAATGTTCCCACGGCAATTAACATAAAAGGGCACTAATGATCTGTATTGAAGAAACACATCACCAAGCCCCTGACTTGCGAGCTAAAGAAGAGTGTTTCTTTTATGAGGTTTTTGCTGTTGCTAAAATCAGCTGGCAAGAGGCTTGCATACTGTGCTCAGGTTGTGTTCTTTTCTCCTTGCGGTTTGAAATTCTCCAGCTGTTGAAAGCAGAACTGCCTTGCTGACTGTCAAGTCACTCAAATCCCAGGTTTTGTTTCCCATTAAAACTGCACATTATGATAAGAAGCAGGTCCTTATTTTACCCCAGCAGAGGTTCTCCCTCAAATTAATCATTTGCACTCTCAGCTATTAAAAGACCTGAATTCTATACGCAGCACTTGGATAGATACTGTACTTGAGTACATGTAAACAGGCTCCAGTGGTAGATGGTGTGCTGGTTCAAACTTTGGTATTTCAGTTACCTTACGCTCAATTGGAAATATTAACCACAACACAGGATTCTTTCCCAAGTGTTAAATATACAACTTTAACTAAACGAGCTTCATTTCTTCAGTATATATCCCAAATAACCAGACAGCTTCTTCAGATGTTGCCCTTAGACGTGACTGGCTTCACAGAGGTTTGTCTGTATGTGAAAATTACATTTAGAAACAAAAATCAGGACTTCTTCAGGATCAAAGTAGAACAGAGCTTACCGAGCAGATTTCAGCAACATCTATACTATTAAAAAGAGTCTGGATAACACTCTGGCCTGCTCCCCTCTGATGCCTGCTTATCTGATTGCTCAGTTAGTGCTACTCTCATCCTGATCCAGTGGGCAGATAGCAAGTTTGGTTTTAAAGACTACTGGCAGCAACAGTCTCAGGAGGAGAATCGTGAAAGGCAAAACTTCATGAAGGTCTCCCTTAAGGAAATCCATGAAATCCTTCATCAAATGGTGAGGAGAGGACATGCTTCCATCAAATATCTAAGGAGTCTGGCTCCAAATCCCGCAAAGATCTCTCATACGCACCATCACAATTTGTACTTCTGTCAAAGCCATGTGACAAGTTGATACTACAAGTGTGGGTATTTGCCCCCTTACCCTGTAGTCTTTATGATGGGCACAGCTAATTTTAGAGGGCAGCAAGGAAGCAGTCACCTGGCATTCAGTAAGTGGAAAATACACAGGCAGATGCACACAGCTAAGAAATGCAGTAAATAATTAAACATGAAAAACAGAAGACTGGGTTTTTGTATGTTCCTGGAGCTCCTACAACTCAAATACAGAGGAGGAGGATGGAAAATAACAGAAATCTAATGCTTTGTCTCAGTGAAAGCATTTCCTAACTTCTAAGAAATGATAAAATGACCTAACATGCACTGCAATTAATGAACACCTTTCCTTTCCTCTGTTTCTGGAGCCAGACAGCCTGCACACCATCACAATGGCATTACAGGTCTCATTCTAAGTGTGATGTGAGCTTTACTATGTAAGACTGACTGCCATTCCATCCTGAAAGCACTCTGTGTTCTGTAAAGATGTTTCCTTTTGCCAGACAGGACCAAGGCATCAAGTGTATGATGCTGCTCCTTGAGCAACTAAAGAGGCTTTTGCTGGCATGGAAGCAAGTGAGCAGCTTTCCCAGGAGTGTTTTTACAGGACACCAGATCAATATTTAAAAAAATAAAAATAAATCAAGGATTATGTATGATGAACAGCTGGAGTATGTTAAACATATTTTACTTTAGGTTTGGCAGGATTTAGTAAATCATGATTTAATCACACTCCCAGGCCATCAACGTAACTGAACTCTGGAAACTCTCAGTAAGACATGAAGAAAGGATAAACAGAAGAATGGAAAAGACATTTTACCAGGAAGGACACATCCATTTGTTACTTAGCTTTGGAACGAAACAAATGTGAGGAAGTTTCAGAATGGAGAGATGAGATGTGAAAGAACACCATGTTATCCTTCTTTCTTGATCGTGGGCATGCTTCAGCTGCAAACCTGGCTTGGAGCTCTGAGTGAGTGCCCCATTCTGCACATGTGGTTGCATACACACACACGCACACAGAGCCATAGGTTCCAGATGCTTTAATGTGAACTGCCCAATCCTTATCATAGTAAGACTTCTAGGTCAGAAGGACATCAGTATATGATACCATGAGACAGCCTAGAAGCTTGCTCCATCCACTCCACACACATCCCCTGTAAAATAAGCAATGGTAACTGCAGTTGTAGCAGTTGACCGAGGCAACATGGAAGAACATGCCATGAGTTCTCTTGAGAGCACTCTACTTCCAGCAACATGTCCCTGGAGGATTTCCTAGGAGAGTGGTGATCAGTTCTTCTCAACACATCTTAAACTCTTAGCAAGAAGCCAGATCATATTCAGTTAGTTTAATAACACATTCATGCAACGCTACTTGATTGCTCCTGATGGTTTGGTCGAAAGATCATTCTAAGAGCTTTCTTACTTACATGGGAATTATTTTTTTCAAGCTTACTCTTTTTAAATGTCTTGTCTTCACAGCTTTCAAAGGAATAAGGCACAGCTGGTATAACAAGGAAACCAGTGAAGGAGATAAAGTCCATGCAAGCACAGTTCATTACTAATGGGGACTGCAAATACTTTAAAACTCAGATACTTGAAACAAATACAAGAGGCTAAAGTCACGCTGTGATGGACTTCCATATTAAAGTGTGACAAAGTTTTGTTGCAGATCATCCATTTTCCCTAATGGAAGCATAGATTTCTAAAATAGAGCAATCGAATGAATTATTCTAAAACACACTCAGTTTACCCTTTCCTGGGACTACCTGTGCTGAGCCAGATTTCAAGACAGCTGGCTGAGACTCTGAAAGGAAGGCATTGAAGACTGTCATAGAAACTCATCCTTTTCATGCAAGCATGTTTTGAAGGCCATAGACAGCCACCAAGCTATAGGACAACAAACATCTTTTCAAAAGAGAAAACTGGCAGAAAAAAAAAACATAAGAAAGGAAAAGCCACAAATCACAGCATTAAGCATACTTTGTACAGCAGAGGCAACCAGGCCAAGACACAAACAGCCTTCATGAAGAATTAGACTTCAAAACCTACACTTCAAAAACCTACACATCATCAGTACCTAAATATGGGACTTCCTGCCATTGTAAGCATTAAGCAAATTGCTTGGGTTTGGATCCATCTGCGGAGGCAGTGTGCATTGAAGCCTTTCCTCCCAGCCCTGGTTAGTGGTGGCTGCAGGAGCCCCAGGACAGAGAAGATGACATCCCTAGCCAGCTCTACAGCCACCACATCTAAAGCTGGTAAGAGAGGCCCAACCCACCCGATGATAGAAGCCTCCCCTGAAGGGCCAGTCCTTAAATCTGTCTGCGCAGACAACGGCCAGATCTGGCCTCAATGAAATCCATAGCAAAGCTACCCTGGGCAGACAGATGTCTGTGAGGCCAGAACCTTACCCAGGGCAACACTGCAATCACTTCAGCTGCCTTAGAGACACAAACATTTGAAATAAAGGAGAAAGAGAGAAAGTCCTCAAAGCAGATATTGCTGTGAGGTCTTAAATTAAAAGAAAACTCCTTAAGAGAGTGATAAACATCATTCACAGTTTTTATCTAAGCATCAGCTCAAAGTATTTCCTCCTTTTCTAATTAAAATAGGGATTTGAGTGCCAAAACAATGATCTGTAGTCAAAGAACCTCACAGACAGAGGGATCACACTAGCTCATTTCCTATTTAAACAATGAAATCAAACCAAGGTTTGAGAGACCAGGGTTTGTTGCTATTATTTGAGCTGGCACCACACACGCTCAGCAGTACTTTGATGTGGCTGCCTTAGGCAGCTCATAACAGGAGTAATAATATTGCAAAAAATATAAACAATTGCAGTTGCAGTTTGGAAAAGAAAAAAAAAAAGCCCCTTACAGTAAGAAACAGCATCTTGCCTCCCCTTCTCATAGGACCAGATATAAACGACCCCCCCCCCCCAAAAAAAAAACAGACCCAAATCTGTACTCCTTTAACATCATGGAGTAGGTGGCACACAGATCCCTTGAGCCAGGTAGCTGTAGGCATAGGGCAGCTCTGGTGCTCTAAGCACCTCCACAGAACAGAGACTGGCTGAGGCCAGTCCAAAATGTGGGACTTATGGCTGGACAGTGGCTATGGATGGGTGAGACTGTGGGGAGCTGGAGCCCAGCCCTGCTGCAGCCTCACTGGCAGCAACAGGGTGACATGAGGTCTTGGGCCTGGGCAAATGGAATCTCTCTTCCTTCACATCTCCTCAGTTATTTGCATTCTGCTTTCATCCTGATCCAATGGCTTTGGAAATCACCAGGCCTTTTTGTACTGGTTTTAATGGTCTTCAGTTAAGACTGACATAATCTCCTTTTAGAAGGGAAGACATAACTTTCTTCTTGAGATGGGAGACAAACAGACTTCGTTTTAAAAACTTCAGTTCCACTGGGGACAAAAAAAAAAAAAAAAAACCTGCATATGTCATAAAAGTAGTAGAAGTTAAAAATAAAATAAAAGAGTAGAAGTTAAACATAGAATGGCTTGGGTCAGAAGGGACCCAAAAGGTCATCAAGTTCCAACCCCCTATGCCAACCTCCAGATCTGATGGTACTAGAGCAGGTTGCCCAGGGCCTCATCCAACCTTGTCTTGAACACCTCCAGGAATGAGGCATCCACAGCCCCTCTGAGCAGCCTGTTCCAGCACCTCACTACTCTCTCTGTGAAGAACTCCCCCCAACATCCAGTCTCAACCTTCCCTCCATGAGTTTCTTGATAGTAATAACAAGAAACAGAGGGCTCCATCTGAATCCAAAGCAGTTATTATTCTTTTACCATCAGTCACTATGCTAAAAGCCTTTTGTATTTTGAAGCCTGAAGCCAAGCTCACAAGCCTTAAGATTCATTAGATCAAAGGAAATGGTTTATACAAAAACAGACAGATTTAAAGATATACCCAAACATATCTATTTAGAGGCTTTATCCTTAAGGAATTGATTATATTACTCAGTCTGTATGTGGACAAAGGTATTGGTAATTGTGGTATTCCAAAACCCTTACTGAAGTCTGAAGTACATTCAGACGGAGATCTAACCATCGAGAGCTGCATATTCTAACAAAGTTGTATCTATCAAAACTAGGCAATAGTCCTCACTTCCTTTATAGCAGTATTTCCAGGTAAGTAGTACACATGATAGGAAATGCTGGTCATGAAATAATCAACATCTGACTAGTAAAATGAGGAATGTTTTTTTTAAGTTAATCTATTCAGTAGCAGCTTAAGAGTTTGCAAGATTTTGGAATATATAGAAAAAAAATTCAGATTCCTCTCATTTAGAAATGAGTTAGAATGAGGAATACCATGAGAAAAATATCTAAGTGCTGTCATATTCATTTGTCAGTTTTGAACGAAAATTACCTAAATTCAGCCAATTCTGTTACTCCTCTATAACTTTTCACTTTTTTTTCCCCCATCTCAAAAAATAGGAGGTATCATTACTGCCAGCTATCACCATCACTTCCAAATTAAACAGAAAAACCTACCAAGATCTACTCTGAAGAAATAGAAAAGGAAAAATATGGACATACACAGTGAATGCAGCAGTAATAATCCTTTGAGTAGGATGGAAAGCTTATTTGCTGTACTTGTAGAAAACACTATGATATACCTATCAGAAAGTCAATTTATTTATGTTTTTGGTTTACTTTAAGGTCTGAGATCTGTTCCAAGTTCACCTTTAAAGGGAGAACATATACTAATCTTTATCCATTACTGCCAACAGTCAAATATCCTTGGCTCCTAAAACAAAGTCTGCATACATATCAATCAGATAAAAAGTCTGGGTATGTTGTTTTTTAAAGAGTAGTTTGATCTTTTTCATTTAATTCAGGTTGTAGACTTACAGAGTTCAAAATATACTGATGTTTACAACTAGAGAAGCTAGTAACTTTCTTCTTTCTAAACAGAGAGAGCTGATGCTCAAGTGAGCATATGACTTCAGTTTTTGGCATTCTAAGATGGTCAATAAAATCACAAAAGTTGGCAGTACTGCCCACATGCCATCAGCAAGCCATGAACCAAGGGCAACAGTTCATTTATCATTTTACAAGGTCCCCTTCCATCAATTTTTTTTCTTAACAGCTATCAAAAGCATCTCTCAAACAGTACAGTCCATGCCAGCACAAATCTAAAAAGGTTAATAAAATAACTGCATTTGAGGACAATACCATTATGACAAATAAGAGGAATACAAAAATGTTTTAGCTTCATCTGCACAATAGACTTGCAGAAGGCACAGGATTTCACTCATGCACAGCTTTCACTTAAAAAATGAAGACCTTATAGAGTACCTTCAGCTTCACTATTTCACTTATTCTCATCTTTCAGAGGCCACAACTCAAGCCTAGGTTACTCACTTCCTCAGCACAGTGATAAAGGGTCAGAAAACAACTGTATAATCAATGAATATTTAGATGTTATAATTACGAAATAAACAAGAGAGTTAGGCAAAGCAGGTTATAATAACAAAAAGAGAATACATAGGATGCTTACCCATATCTTGGGCTTGCTTACGAAACTCCAGCAAAATGGATCTCCAGAAAAAATCCTTCCCCACTGGCAGTCAGCTCTTAAATGGGTCTAGAGACATGCAGCCAGGCTCCACCCCTTCCTGCAGCACAGGTGACTTGCCTTCATCTGTGCTCCTGTGGCTGACTCATTGCTCGCCTCAGGTGGTCAACCAGAGGTTCAGGCTGTGATTCAGCAGTTCCCATACACCAACCAAGCTATAATTTCAAAGCAGAAGAGGCAAGCAGTAGGATTATACGCTTTTTTTTTTTTTTTTTTTTTTTGCTGCAAAGCACTCTCTCTCAATGCCTAAGCATTAGTATAAAGCCGTTTCTCTGCTTGCGAAAGAAAATAAGCAACTATATATACAAAACAATCTTTCAGGTTTGGGAAACATTTGGGACTGTGCTCTGGATCGTGGAGTGGCTATACTGGTTCATTATGCCCATCCAACAGGAGACTTCTCAAGCATCTTCCTTCTCGAAGAACGAAGGTCCTGGGTCATGTCATGAAAGAGGGCGTGCACCATTGAGAGCAGATCACTTGTTAGGAGAGGTATTGCAGACATTGACTCTGTATGGTCAACCTCACACTGAGAGATCCACTTCCCACTAGATGTCTGCTGTTACATGGCATAACCCCAGCTGCATCACAGCAATTCTCTTTCACAAGACTCAGCTCCTTCTGGTAGATACAGTTAACCACAGGTTGCTACTGAAGTACGTATGACACACTGGCATAGCTGCTAGGCAGAAGCAGGCAAAAGTCAAACATGAATCTCAACAGTAAGATAAGTACCAGTTTGCTCCAAGCCAGGCAGCAATCACAGCATTCTCAAACCACATATTCCAAAGCCAGAGTATTCTTCAAGAGCTTCCGCAGCTAGGAGTTCCATATATAGCAGCACCACCCTTAGAGTAGTCCCTTCAGGAAGCTTGGAGACTGTAACATGGTATCACCTTGCAGCACTGGAGCATGCTACAGAGCTAGTTTGACATTCTCACCCTTAAGTTGGAGGACCTTAGCCGTGCATACAGTACACAAAGAAGAAAATTTAGCACTAGTTTTCTTGGCAACCCAATACAAAACCATAACAATGTTAGGCTTTTAAAGCAATCTTATCCAAAAGGGCCAGCAACTTACATAAAAGTGTATACAGCCCCATGCTGAAAGGCTGCTGCAGAGCTTCCAAACCTCACAGAAGCCCTGCTCAAGTTCTAGCCTGGCTATAAGCCTGCACAATGATGGCACAATTGGGAAAAAGCTTCTCTTCTCAATACAAGAGGAGTTTTGCCTCACCTTACCTTAGCTTAAGTGGGGTAAAAGAAGGTAACTGCAGCACATGTACGCGCTAAGGCAAGTGGCTTTGAGGAGAGTACAATTGGAAGAGTAGCACAGTTATGATGGTACTTTACAGGTGTCATAGTTGGAAAGATTATCACAGTGAAAAAGAAACAATCAAAAAAGAAATGCTTACCCATATCCAAGGAGCTAGACTCGCAGTGGAAAAATCCACAAAGGAGGGAGCTCTAGAAAGAGATCCTTTCCTAGTGCCAGTCAGCCCTTAAATGGGGTCAAACTGCCTTCACCTGTGCTCCCATGGCTGACTCAGTCCTTGCCTCAGGTGATCAATCGGTGGTTCAGGCCATGACTCAACAGTTCCCATACAGAGGAGTAAAGCATTTTTATCTTAAAATCATGCATGCCACAAAATTTTATCCCCCCCTCCCCTCATACACTTACAGTTAAGGTGATTTGTTTGAACTCAGGTTTTTTGGTTTTGTTTTTAATATGAAAAATGCAAATTGTAAAACTGAAGGTTTAGAAAGTCATTTGCATGAAATAAAGTATCTCACACTGTTTTAATTTTCTTGTTGATATTCATGTAGGTTCCTCACAGCATGTTTATCAAACGTTGCCCTTTACATTAAGACTTTGGCAAGTATGATAAAATACAAATGCAGGCTCCATAAAACCATATTCACAGCATAAATTTACATTTATAGCACTTAATATAATTAATATGAAGGACAACAACAGTAGGGTGCATACATTCTATATTCTGTTCAGCCACTGAAATTGTAGTAAGAGTTTGCATTTTGAATGTCTGAGGGTAAAGATGAAAATAGTAGCGCCTTGGGTACAGATAGGAGGAAGCTTGTGCATACCCAGCTCATAAGACTCAAAGAGAAAACCAATGAAATGAAACAAGTAACCCAATTCGTCAAGAAAAGAAAGATAACGCTGTACTCAAGTTCTGTAGGGTGATTAGCAGAATATACCCTCATTTATTGCTACTGTATAGCTCAGATGTACATAGTCTAGTTCCATAATTAGCGCCCTCTCTTATAGAGATGGAGTATACATTCATTTCGGAATGGAAGGGAAAAGAGGAGGGGTGGGGGAAGATACTTTTTTCCCCATATAAAAGAAGCTACTGTGTTTCTGCTGCTCTCCACAGCCTGGTTCTGTAGGTGGCCATTTAAACAACAAAGGAAGTTCAAGGGTTCAAAACAGATTGCTGCTGCTCAATACCCAGGAATCTGCATTTTTAAACTCTGTCTCCCTGCTGTGCAATTATGTATGAATTTAAGACTAGCCGTTTTCTTCTAAGAGGCTGTGTTGTGCAAGTGGGAGACAAAATCAGGTCACTCAATCATGAGAAGTAAATTTCCCCAACCAGCTGTTATACTCCAGAGAGAGACAAAGAGAGAAAGGCAGATTTTATTCCCTCCCCAGACTAGTCCAATTTCTAATCACATCCTTTGCAGTTTTGAATACCCCTGCCCTCTCCCTTCAGACCCAGAGACTGGAATGGGAACCTAATTAAACCTTAAGTTAGTGCCATGTAAAGACCAATGCTTTGTTAAGACTTCTCTGAAAGAAAGGCTCAACCAAGACTGCTTCTGTAAAAATATGCATCCTCTGTTAAAAGCAAGGCACCTGCCCTCTCTAAGACTTCTGTGTCCATCCTAATCTCCCTCTACCTCTCATTTGGCTTTGAACATTTGAACGCACCAACCTAGCCCCAGGTGTTGGACCAGAATTCAGTATTGGTGAACATCCCTGAGATAAAATTTCTATTGCTAGAACAGCTGATTTCTCAAATGTACTGGTCTGTGTGAAAAAGTGTAAGGTTAAGAGCTTTGCCAGAAAGACATAACTGAAGGAAGAAAATCAAGCCCAAAGCAGGCGTGTTTTCCATTTGCTCCCAAGCATACTGTGTGACCTTGACAACAACAACAACAAAGGCATTTTGGAAATTCAACCCAGGAAGAAACAACATCCCTGATACTTTGGGAGGTGCCCACCCTCATGCCAGCAGGCAAACATTGCTTCCATAGGAGAGATACAGCCCAAGTCTGCTGTATTTTCACCTGGCAATCCTCCTCAGGGTTCCATTACACAACACACATTCCAGGTGTGTTGCCGTTGCCTCACACAGGTTGGCCTTTCCAGGGCTCCCAGTCTCATTTGCTCTAGGAGCACACACTTTTTGATTTCTGTGTTAAAAATAAGTACTGTTGGACACCAACACTGATAAGGTATTTTATAAAATTCACTGTTTTCAGCAACCAAATGTCAACACTGACTATACCTTGCTAACCAAAGCCTATTTGCAAAATAAATTAATGCTGTGCTCTAGGTTACAAAGCTCATTTTGTTTAGTTCCAACAATGTACAGCATTAGATGAAACAGGAAAAATAAATCAGAAAATATGTTTTCTTGCCCTGATTGTCTGACACAGTCCACAGTTTCAACCCTGACCCAGTGTTCTTCAGTTCTGAAGAGCTGTGGACTAATTCATGGCCAGTGAGTCAAGCAGGAAAATCAATCACTGGATCACTGTAGTACACTTTATCTGCAAATGAGAAAAGGGTTGGATTTTGCCTTTTTTTCCATACACAATAAAATACCACCAGCTGCAGAGAGTCTTGAAAGAAATTAAAAGGCCTGAGTAAGTCTAATAAATGAAGATATTATACTTTAAACTTATGGACAGATAGATACATAATGTGCATGTACATATATCTATGGATGCTGGAAATTCAGCTAAGATTGCCCTGCTCAAATTCTGTAAAAACCATGGTTGGATAAGCTCAGTGCTTCCCTTGCTCCCCTGCTCTTCACCTTGCTGGAGTCACAAGGCTATTTTTTTTTTTTTTTTATGGAAGTGGAAAAAGAAAAATGAAAGGAGAATTTTGAAAACAATCTTTTTTCCCAATCCCATTTGCTATTTTTCTATCTGTAAGATATGAAGGGAGGCACTAGTGCATGGTTGACTGAAAACAATCTTTTTCTTCAATAATGCATGGAGGAAGTATTTTTCTCCCACAAAGGGCAGGCATCATAGCTATGTTCTAGGGTGAGAAGAGAGCTCAGGTAGCCACAGGAGTGCTATTAAACATCAGTCTATGACTCCAGCTGCAGTGTTCTCCCAAAATGAGAGCAAGCTCCAACACTACAATTCCAAGTGGCGCTTTCTCAGCATATGTCCCTGCAGTGATAGCTGGGGGCCTGCATAACAGCCTCTCCATGAAACCTTCATCCTCCAAACACTTGGCAAGCTTCATTTTTCCCTTGAAAGCATTTCAAGGTCTTCTCTTCTCCTTGTTCAGAGTGCACCAAGCAGCATTTCTACCAGCCCATTTTGGCTGAAAGTGGAAGTTTGCTCACCATCCATCTTTTCCTGTGCAATAAGTCCTACTCTTATTGAACCCCATGGTTCCCCGTGGGTGCAAACATGGCACAAATGAGGGGACAGAAAATTAAGCTCTGCCAAACCAATGCTGGAATGGGGACTGCAGCACAAACACACATCCCTAGACAAAGAATGAACATCTTGCTGGGCTTATTAACGCTGTTGTGGAGGCAGGGACAGCCTGATGAGTAAGGAAAGCATCCACTGTGCACAGGTTGCTCAAGAAAGGCAATGGTCAAATAAGGAGAGAAACTGGACTCTGCTAGGCCCAGGACCCACTCACAGTTGTTTTGTGTGAGGCATGTGGCTGCAAAACAACAGCAAGCCCAGCATTAGAAATTCAGATGATAAATCCTTCCAAATGGAACCCATGCATTACTGTGCTTTCTGTCTGTTCTCCTGTTACAAAGCACTGGAGCCACAAAACTGCTCTCAGATCCCACGCACCTATAGCAAACTAGCTCCTCTTTGAATTCAATTTCAGCAGGTATTAAAGAGAAGGGATTTCTCTTTCAGCTCTTGTTAGTATTTTCATCCATTTTGGAATTTGTCTATCATTTTTATCTTTTGATTTAAAAATGCTAATAAAGATTGATGGCCTCCCTGAGGAAAAACAGGTGAGGAGATAGCGCGAGTTGAGTTATATCATCCCAATAAATCTTCTTTTCAAAACAAACACGGCTTTCTCTTCTTGCAAAATACTGTTCTTAAAAGACCATACTTTGTTTTTTAATAAAGAAGAAGGTCTTTCAACTGAGTTAGTGATTAGCAAATGAATATGGCAACTAACCAAGATACTCAGGCCTGTAGCTTTAGTCATTCGTCAGATTAATACGTATAAATGAAGGATTCTGTAGTCTTTACTTACAATGGCTGAAGTCGTCAGGATTAGATGGCACAATTGGGAAAGGCTGAAGCATTGAACCCAGAGAAACAGAGAGGGCAAAGAGAGAAACTGAAGAGAAATGAGCTCACAGAATGCACACACATAAGGACACTGCTGCCTGCAGCCTTATTGGAGTGGTGAGAGAAGTAGAGAAATAAGAGTTCCAGAAACAGCTTATAAAAATAATTAGTGGCATGAAAAGATCTACAGATGGAGAGAGACTGAAGAGGTCTGATGTGTTTAATTTAGATATAAGGGCACGTGAAAGAGGTACACAAAGTAATGAATAGCGCAGAGAAAGAACTCCAGAATTCTTTAATTATCCAGCTTTGTAATGCAAGAACAAGTGGGTATTCAGAGAAATTAGACCAATTCCATACCGTTCCCAGGCAATGCACAGGTAACCCGCAGAGCTGTTGGACAAGTCTCATCACTGATTAGGAGAATTTTAAAAGAATTAAAAAAAAAAAAAAAAGCAGAAAAAGCAAGCTCAATTGATAATAGCATGTGCAATAATAACGTACAGAGTGAAAAAACAACACATAAGAGCTAAAAATGCTGATGATTCAGGGAACCTGATGAAAGCGATCCTGTTTTCTCAAGGATAAAGCTCCATGTGTGGGCAGTTGTTACTACTTCCTACTACTGTATTTCTTGCACTTTTTGCTTGAGCCATCTGGTACTCGCTATGGCTTTTCTGATCAAAACTACTTTCCCGAGTACACTTCTCCCATTTCAGTGGAGGATTGCAGTGAGGTGCGTAGGAAAAATACTCTTTACACCCCCCGAGAGCCCTCTCTACCAGAGAGGCTGTGTGAGGAGATGGGCAGATGCGCTGCACCCTGCCCATGCCGGCACCTGGGAGCAGGGAGCCTTGGTACGACCCGGGCCATATGCGACGGGACAGCTTTTGCCTCCAGAGGGCAGAGAAACGTTGATGGAGACAATAGCCCAGCTTTCTGGGACTGCTGTACAAGCCTGCTTCTCTTTGTGAGCTACCTCCAGAGGGGAAGAAAGACTGAAAAAAGCGCGGCCGTGATTCATGAGGGCATGCAGCTTTGTCTGCCTGAATAATGAGCTAACGGCTGGCCTTGCTGACAGCCCCACAGCCCCTCACAAACCCTGCGCTTTGTTCCCAGGCCCCGCTCTGGCATCGCCTGAGCAAGTTCATCTGTCTCGGCAGCGTGCCGTAATGATAGCGAGGGTTAAATACCACTTGCACGGAGGTACAAAAGGCCGGTATCGTTTTATGGGAGGCCAGACAGATGGTTTGTATAATTCCAGTTCTCACAGAGGTTTTCTTTTTTTTCTTCTTCCAACTGCTATTTCTTCCTAGAGTGTCCCCTTAAAAAAAAACTTTTCCCTCTAAGTTAAATCTCCTGCTGGAGAAAGCCAGCACGGCTCCAATTATCAATGGCACCATTCAAAGCTAAGTTCGCAGTCAAACTCAGACCCAGGCTAAGGATCCAAGGCACAAATTCTTACAGAAGTCATAGAATCATAGAAGTGCCAAGGTTGGAAAGACCTCCAAGATCACCCAGTTCAACCACCCATCTACAGCCAATATTTCCCTACTAAACCATGCCCCTTGGTACTGAACCAATAAGGACAAGATAGATACGCTGTTTTGTGCCTATCCTACTAGGATTTGTCATGTGTATTTCTGTGTTTTTTTCCCCTTTAGACACTATTGCTCTACCTTTCTAAGAGCTCCCAGACAAGAACATCTGTTTTCAAATAATCTCACTGCTGCTCTAGAGTTTCTACAGTCTACAATGACATAATCAGCTGCTTTTTATTAGCTTGGTTGTTTGTGCAACAGCGTTGGTGAATGTTCCTCCATTCATCGCTGCACATCAAGCAACTGGGGCAGATCCAGTAGCAGAACTGTTCAGCGTTTGCCAATTCTGATACATCAGCACTAACTAACAGCTAAATCATGTTTCCCTTGCCTGAGTAGGCAGCCACTGAAGACAAAACACACACACTTGTTTACTGAATCTTCTTTTCTCCACATTTCAGCAGCTAAAAATTCAGCTGAAAACTAAGTGAACATTCAAAGTGCAGCTGAATGACCCTTCCTCTTTCTCCCTCATCTCCCAAGTTGGGAAAAGTGACCTTTTCCACGAAGATCCCAGCATCATGAGTACAGGATCAAGCTGATACATGAGGACTCCTGTAAACATATTCTATACTATTGTGAACACTTTTGTAGAGCTCTGAAACACCAATTTGGAAACTCTCAGGATTTCTTGTGGAGTGTGAGCCAAATCTGTCACTTGCAAAGAGCTGAGGGGAGGTGCAGAGCAAAGCCAGTCCCAGATCAACTCTATGTTGTAGGTTCCTCACCTTAGCTCACTGCCTAAAGTCTTTGGTGCATGACATCCTGTTGAGGATGGAAGGAGGACACTGGATCATAGAATCACAGAACTGTTCAAGTTAGAAGGGATCCTTAAAGGTCATGTAATCCAACTCTCCTCCAATGAACAGGGAAACATACAGCCACATCAGGGTACTCAGAGCCCCATCCAGCCTGACCTTGAGTGTCTCCATGGATGGGGCATCCACCACCTCTCTGGTGTCAGTTATTCAATATACATCACTCTGCAATCCACAGGAAAGGCAGGAGCAAAAATGGGAACTGCAGGCCCAGGAGCCTCCAGGGATCAGAACTGAGCAGTTTCATCTTTTCAGTGATGTGTGTGTTACCACATCTCACTAAAGGCGAGTGAGGTCTGTCCTCACTGTAAGTCCTCACAGCAGCTCAGAGCACTGGAATTGCTGCCTATCCTCTTAGAGGCTAAATGAAAAAGAATAGTACTTGAAGCTTTTAATCATGGCACCTTGAGCTCTTAAATGCTTCAAAGACTGGATTATAGAGAGGTACACAAAAGAACTAGAAAATCCTACAGAGTCTGGTCTGATCTCGGACTGTACGTTTTGTAACTACCCCTTTGACAGCACTATCCTATCTGATCTGATTTCAACTCTCTGCAGTGGATGGATGTGGACAAGCTGCTTGGCTGCTGTGAAGAAGCTCTGTGTGATGGAACTGAAGGAGTGCTTTAGCAAAAAGCAGGTCTCAATTTGTCCTACGGTGCCTGATGACCTTACAGATTAAAAGCAGTTTTGACATGTCTGGACCAAAGCACCATTGCTGTCCCCGCTGGAACCAAAAGTACTTTGTAATCATGCCACAAAATGACAAGTTTTATAATAAGCCTTCCCCTCCACCAATCTCCCACTGTAAATTCAAGAGTGGGAATCTTCACACAAACCACACAGGCACATCCCAACCAAAATGAACAAAGCTGTAGATCCGGGTTTAAAAGGTAAGTGGGATCTAATTACACTTTACAAGCCACCTGCAGATCTCGAGTAAACAACTATTTAACTGAATCATTCTTCTAAAATGTTCTTTAAAAAAAAAAAAAAAGATACTGCCTCATTATGGTTTCTTTTATCCTTTCCAACACAGGCAGCTATACACATAGAATGCAATTTTCCTTCCCTGGGCCCTCCTCTGTTTGTTTCCCACAGCATCAACCCGCTCCAGCAGGCAGTCCCAGCTTCTGCCACAGCACTGCTTATGCTGCCTGCGACTTCTGTTAAATACACAGCAGTTATGATTAAGTACCATCGGCATTATTGATGAGGTAGGGCTCCTTTCATGGCTGGGTAAGACTAAATAAATTCTAATCTCAGAGTGGTCACAACGAAGAACTACTACAGCAAGGCATCACTTACGCTACTCCTGTCTCTGAGGGTTTTGGGGAAGGGCTGATGCCTAGTGAGCCTGCCTGGCCAACACTGCTCAGGAATCCCAATCAAGTTTAATGTTCCCCTGAATCCTTTTATGCTGTAGCATCTCTTTCCTGTGAGACTTCATATATATGTGATCACTTAAATACTCTTTTGCAGGTTAATGGTACCTATACTGCCTCTACTGTGCTTATGAGCTATGGAGGAAAAGGGAACATTAGCTTAATAATGCAGTAAGGTGACAGTAACAAAGCAAAGCTACAGCTTTCCATAACATTAGATTTACTATATTAAGCTTTTAATACTGTGAAAGATTAACAGTGACAGGCACTGTTGTAGACTAGCAAAAGCTATCTGCAATCCTTGCAACTTTCACATTAATCACATTTAAACATGCTGCTAACAGACGGGCATCATGGAGTGCTAGGTCTCTCACGAGCTAGTATTAACAAAAAGCATGTCTAGGAGATCTTGTGGCTTCTACAGTTCAGAGAGACTGCATATGCAGACACTTCATTATTGTTTTTGTTGTATATTATCTGTGATTGTTAGTAAAGCTCAAGACAAAGAGATGACAGACTTCAGTATAAGTGAGTGGGAAGGGAAAGGGGCTGGGGGGAGAAGAATCAAAATAAGACCACCCACACAAAGTTGCTCTAAGTCCACAATTCACATGCACGATCATGATTTTTCCATTATCCAGGAAAAGCCTTAGATTCTGTAGTGCTAGTTTTCCTCCAACACCACTACCCACACAAAGCCCAAGCTGTGAAAAGGGCAATGCCAGGCACCAGCCCAGTTGGACAGATAATGAAAAGGTATCCTCCCCTTTCATTAGTGAAGATGTCAAGCTCAGTTGGCTCTTTCTGACTGAAGTTGAGTGCACCTGAACAGAACTACAGCATTAGCATTCGGCAACTAGATAGAACACATTTCTATCAGAAATCAGAAATCTATCAGACATTTATTAAACTTCCCAGCACCGTTTTTTTTTTAATTAAACCAAGTCCCATGGTACAACCTCATCCTTACATGACTGTAATTAACCAGGACGTGTTGTCTGTAACACAAAAAAGCTCACTCTCCTTTACAATCCAGGACTCAAAAGAAAGATTGGTAATTGCAAAGTTTGGGTTGGTACTCAAGGGGCAAACCCTGCAGCTCTCAGCAACAAGAAATCCTGCTCACGAGGAAGGAATGGAATATCCCACCTAGAAATAGTACCTTCATTGGATGGAACAGCACGAGAAACTGGAAGTATTTGTCCACTAAGGACCAAAACACTCTTGATGTGGAAAGTTTTCAGCCCTGCAAATTGTTTATCATTACAAAGCAGGTCTGTGTGCCTGGGGTACCTGCACAGTATCCAACGCCAGACAGAAAAACCCATTCCATCCTCATTGCTTGTGTGATATCTCCTCCAAGAAGGGATGAGCTATCACCCTGCCACAGAACCAAGCAACAGAGGCCTGCAGACCTGGCAGCATTACTTAATGCACTCCCTTTAGCAGAAGTTAAAAGACTCTTTCAAGCATGCAATCCAGAAAATTTCTCTGTTCAGGAGTAAGACCCACCTTATAATGGGATGGATTGTCTCAAGTTTACATTGTTAAAGCTTTGTGATCTGAATCCCATTAATAACCTTCACCCAAGCCTATATGAGTCACCAGGAGGTGAATCCAGGTCTCCTCAGCACCAATGTCTTAGCTGCTGGGCCCTCCTGCTCAGCTCCTGCAGAACTGAATCCAACAGGGGAGGGACTGAGCACTAGGTTGGAGCTGGGTCCCCTCCTGACATCTCCCAGCCACTTACAGATAGCCACTAGCCCACCCAAAAGCCACCTGCTATGTGTTCACATAAATTAAGCAGTATGCACAGAGTCCATTAGTAGAAAAAAATGTTGTCATTTCAGTGTGGTTTTCTGAAATGTCAGGAGGTTAGCCTTTCTGTGGGGCAGCAGGCTTATTCTGGGGGATGCAGTGGTATTGAAAATATTTCAGAAGCTCTGTTCTGTTGAAGCATTGCTGCCTGTGAGCAAGTTTCAGCTTCACCCAGGCCTATGGAACCTGCTCTAGCAGAGGTAATCACGCCACATGAGGCACACACAGGAATTCATCACTGCTTCATGATGGAAAACTTCCCTGGCAGTGAAAAAAGAGGTGCTGGCCTAAACACCCTCCCAGGGTGTCTCTTCTGGGGTCCACACAACTGCTCCCCTCCCATGCTATCACACTGACACAGCCCCTTGGAGGCTGAGATGCACGAGAGAGGGCCACACCGCTGCCTTATATTCTTGGCTATGAGGATGTTAAATTATATACCAAGTTCTACGATCTGAGAGAAAAAACCCAATAAGTACTTTGACACAGCAGATGCATCTTGGACTAAGAAGTACTGAAGTGTTGGCCAAAGTTTGACTCAGACAGCTCCAGTCTCCCATGCTAGCACATTTAATTCAGAATTCAGCTCTAGGGCTCTGTCCATCTGGCTCATGCCACTAGAATCAAGAAGCTGCAGCAAACAAGGTGAGCATGTGCCAACTTCTACAGAGACTTATTTAACAAGCCCAAAGTTGGACTTCTTTAAAAAAAGGAAAAAGAAACAGCGGAGAGATTTCTGTGCAACAATAAATATGAGTATAAAACACTCCTTCAGTGAATCTGCAAACTACATTGTAGGCTCGCATCACTTTACCTTTCACTTTCACATCTGTTCTCTTGGAAGGATTAATCTCCTGAACTAGGTTAAGGTTTTCTATATTTTTATTTTTCAGCCCTCCCTGCAATATAGCAGAGGCAATTCAAAAGCAAAGTCACTCCTTTACTCCTCCAAGTCAGAATAATACGGACAATAAAACAGTATCATTCCTACAGACTCAAGCAAAATGTACCCCACTTCTGGGGTATGATCACCCACTATATCCAGTAGAAGAGTTTCTATCGGTATCACCACAATTCCTCAAGGCAAGACTAACCTTCCAGTAGGAGAGGTAGGGGAGGAGGAGAAAGTGAATTCTACCACAGGGTCCCTTTGCATGAAGACACAAAGTTAAAGGGGGAAAGAATGAACAAGATACATCAGTTACCTTCAACTACTAACTTTGCCACAGGAACTATATTAATGGATATCTCCCTCTGTTTTCAGCATATTGCAGCTGATATAGCTGCAGAATTTCTTCTCCCCCCTATTAAGCTTTTCTAGGCTCAATGACCAATGTTATCTGGCCCTGCATTTTCAGATATTTATTTCTTTTTCACCTCTGTGTACATAGATATATAAAAAAATGTTTTTCTTCCAGTGGCACACAGAATTTTGAGGAAGGAGATACTGTCCAAATCTGTTCTATTCCAACAACTGTTAAGAACAGTCTGCATGAAGGTGGGCACACTCATCTTTTTTATGGCAGCAGAATTCTTTAGTCTCACAGTCCAAACTGTTGTTTATCAAGTCAGACCTACAGCCAATCGGGAAGTCCAATTCCAGAAAGAGAAGAAAAAAAAAAATCACCCTGAACTGCAATATTTTGCATTTACCTCTCATTTCCTTTAACAAATTTCCATTCTGCTGGGTTCTTCAGCACAGCACTTAGGAACAAGCAGATAAATGAAAAATACTTCTAATCTACATTAATAATTTGTGTTAAGTTCCACTTGGACAATTTCATAAATGAATAGCCACATTATAGCTATGGAAGATAGTTGTAACCCATTCATTCACTTGCAGACCCAACGCTCTTCGAACAGAGGTTATTTCCACTCTATATTGCAGGCAGATGATTTTATCATTGGACCTGATAGAGAATTACCCAGTGAATTTTGCATGTATTGACAGAGGTCCTTAAAATGCCTGTATTGTAAGCTGGATAAGTAGCCTGGGTCCATCAGGCCTAGCCCCTGATCCAGCAGGGACACCCAGAACAGGGTACCAGAATCACGTCCAGAATGCTCTCAGAGATCTCCAAGGAGGAGACTGCACAGCCTCTCTGGGCAGCCTGTGCCAGCCCTCCACCACCTGCACTATGAAGAACAGCTTCCCAATGAAGTTTCAAATCATGAGTAAGAGCCTGTTATGCCTAGCCCACCTCACTCTCCTCTCAGCCAAGCCTCTCAGCTTCGGCCTCTCTCCTCTCATCTTCCACAGCTGACCCCCAGACAGGGCTGCAATCCTGGCTTGCCTCCCAGGTACTACAGCAGGCTTCCCCCAAACGTATCAGGCCTAGAGCACCACAGCACGGAACATCTCCAGCACAACAAGCGCCTGGTGCAATGCAACTGCACACTAGTTCATAGAGTACAGCTATCTTATCACTGCCCTACTGATCTGCTGTACAGGGATGGTGGCACTGCTGGCACACAGCAGGTGTGTTGGGCTGTATTCAGGGCTACAAAGATGATGATGGGTCTAAAGGGTGTAAAAGTGAAGATGAATAAGGAGCAGTTGAGGTCCCTTAGTTTGTTCAGCTCAGAGAAGAGGCTCCCCAGGTCAGTGGGCATGGACGTGAGCTGCCAGAGTTCAGGAAGGACATTTGGACAACACTCGCAAACACTAGGTTTGATTTCAGCTGATGCTGTGCAGAGCTAGGGGTTGGACCCTGTGATCCTTGTGGTCCTTTCCAACTTGGGATATTCTATGATTCTATGATATGTCATATGATCTGTACTGGTGCTTGGGCAGTCCCACGCATGCGGCCCACAGCCTTGCCCTCAGCATGTCAGCTGGCCCAACAGTGAGCAAGAGTGAAACTGGAGACATCTGCATCCCAACCGTTGTTGCTCTGGCCACTTGTGCTTAAAAAGGGATGGCTCAAAGGCTCCAGGTGCTGATTCACTACAGCTGGGCAGCCACGTTCTAACAGTGACAGAGAGCTAACAGCATATCTTCAGATAAGCCTATGAGTTCTTCATTAGGAGGATGCTATCCAGAAAACAGCTAATCCATCCTCTGTCTCGGCACTGAAGTGGAATCAGGGCTGTGGTAGCCATAACAGAGGCCAAAAAATATTGCTGAAATCAGGTACTATGGTACATACTTTAGGCTACTAGCAGAGCAATTACAAGATGATTGCCATAGAATATACTTCAGCTAGAGTGCAATTTCAAAGTAAAGGAACTTAGAACAGTGATTTTAATGAGCCAGCCATAATGAATGCATTTATAACGTCTATTAAAAGCAGGTTATGTTTGGGGGAAGGGAGGTTAATTAAAACTTAGCAGGTTATCAGTAGTTTATTAACTGAACAAGACAGTACCACATTAAAGATAATCAATGGAGAATAAACCACAGCTATAAAAATTAATACTGTTCATTCTTATGATGAGAGGAGGTTGCCTTCAGTGATAAGATAGAGGTAAAGGCATAGGTGCATCCCTCGTGAAAAAAGGAACAAAGTATAGGATGTCCTAAAAGGAAAGTCACTGAAGGCATAAGTTTAAAAAAAAAAAAAGAAAGAAAGAAAAGAAAAACCCTAAAATTGCAAAGACATCAGTAATTCTAGAGGGGAACAAGAAACACGAACAAGCAGTTCTGCAAGCAGCGGAACTAATGAAGCCTGGTTTTCTCCAGCTTTTATGTCATGCAAAGGACTGACTTTCACACTGAAGAAAATGTGAGCTCCAACTGGAGCACTTTTTTTTATTGGTTTGGAGCATTTATATGGGATTCTTTCCCCAGTGGATTTTCTAGTGTCTAATAAAGAACAAGCCCTTTCTTCAAATGCAGCAGTAATAGCCTGTTCTTTCCCTTACCTGTCAGCATCTTTTATGATTCCTACCCTGTGGCAATGCAGTTGAGATTGTAGTTGAATAACAGATATAAAGTTTCTAAAGTGGTTGGTGTGAGATATATAGGTATGCCTACCCACTCCCCTGCTAAACATGCACAGAGTGTGCTATTGTTTCAATAAGAAACCAGGTTAAAAATGGTATTGTCAGAATAATCCATCCCATAGGGAAAGTTTAGCTTTGGTGTGCTGTGTGCAAGACTTCATGCAATCTGCTGTGCTGACCAAGACTTCAGGTTGCTGCAGCAATACTTGACCTAGGGGAAAGAGCGAACCCAGGAGAGAAAACAGGCTATCTTAAGCATGCTGGGACAAGAGCCTATAAAATGATGTTATAACTGCTGGGCTACAGGAAAGCCAGGAGAACACGGAGGAGGGGAAAAAAAAAAGAAGATACTTGCATTCAAAACTTGAGCCATGCTAAGCTAAGTAGCTTCCAGGGTAAGATATGGTCACATGAAAGCCAATGGTCAATCCTTGATATACTTATCTGTTTTTGAGGAATCACTGTACCTTTCTTGACTATCCTCCCTCACACAACACTTCACCAAAAATCTCTTCAGCAAAGAAAGGGCCATGTCTATGCCAAGAACTGGCCCTCTTCTTCCTGCAAGTCAGCAAACAAATCTTAGGAGGGTAAGGGAAGATGGAGCTGGGGAGTATCCTTTCTTGGGACCCACTCTGATTTGCGTGATAAGTATTTAATCATAATTAATCTCTCATTTCACTTAAATCACACCTTATTGTAGCAATCCAAAGTCTGTGCAAAGCGAGGTATTTTTCAGTGTACCACACATAATTCATGCCTCGAGATGTCCTGATTCTGCAGCCACAGAAAATTACACATGACTCTGAAGGATCACTGCCTTTTCCCTTCAACATGCCCTCCCTCAAGACCGACTTAAGGGCCTTTTCAAACACCAGCAAGCTAACAACAAAAAAAAAAACAACAAAACAATCAGAGAAGGCAGAGGAAAAGCTGTAGAGGCCAGAGCAAGCTATACATATTTATAACACAAATACACCACTCTGTGCTCATTCTCCTTAATCACGTGTACACTCGAGCAAGAAAACTCTCCAAACTTTGTCAGGGACTCAGCCTGAGTGGCTGTAGTTCAAAGTCCAGCTGTAAAGAAAGTGAAAACCATAGCGGCTTTGTAAGAATTACAGTGATCCTATTAAAAAATAAAAAATAAAAATAGCCATTCTCTGCTGGGACTTCACATGGCAGTGCCACACAGCTCCCGCTGAACCTAGCAGCATTTCAAGCATGCAAGTCCTGATGTAATTAAGCCCCAGGCTTAATTAGGTTCCATCGCTACTGCTTTCTTCCTGCCTTCAGCCAAGAAGGTATAAGAAAAGATTGTCCAATACAGATACTGCAATTTAAAGTCTCAAGTTCAGAACACAGTGGGTGTATATCTACTATAAAATCTACCCTAAAAACATGCCTGTTGTTAAACTGAGCAGCGCATTAGAAGCGGTTAGATATAATGAAAATGTAAATGGAAAGTATTCTGGGGAGATACTTTGGCTAAAAACAGCACACACTGTATGCTATCTTTTATTTTAATCATGCTCTAAGCCCTGCCTTTTTGAACTTTTTATAAATTCTGCTATCTCCCTTTGCAGTTAGTTACATATTGGTATATAAATTCAAAGACGAGAAGCAATTAGGAATGAAGCTAAGACTCCCTCTCTTGATGCTAATACATCAAAGGAAGTGAAAAAACTCCCCCCACACGCACACTCAGTAACACAGAGGGCTTCTGCTCTTCACATCCTAATAGCTCAAGCAGTTCCAGTGGAGAGTCTGATGTCAGACTCTGATTACGTGGAGATGCCAAGCAATTGGAAAGAACAGCTTTTGAAAATCCCAGTTCTCTGACTCAGAAGACCACACAGCTGCGCAACAATACTTTCAAAATGCAAGTGTGCATTATTCTCATGAGCTGGTCATATTTCTTTCCACTTTGGACATCGTTACACTGCTTTTAAGAGTTCCCTGTGGGCCTCTGATTTGGGTACAATACATCTAGGCATGTGTGAAGGAAATGTGTCAGATTAGAGGCTTTTCAAACAGCCAGGTATGCTTCGCTATGCAGTTTGGAGAGAGAAAGAGCCAGTCTGCCTTTCAGCGGCCATTTTTAATAGGATAAAAAGAGGCTGTGGCTGGACTGTGCCATGTTTTCTCCCTACCTTTTCATATCTGTGCCAGACCTGCCATAATCTGATCCTTGACATTTAAGCCAGAGAACAAGCATACCCATTGAAGAAACATCAACAAAACCTGCTTCTGCCGAACCAGAAGAGCAGGTGGGTTGGTACCATTATGCCTGGTTATTTGTATTTCCTTCCCACACATCCTCCCCTCATTCCAAGGACATTTGAGAATTATGCAGTAGCTTTTTGGAAACACTCCAGGCCCTTCATCTTTCATAAAGGGAAACCACTATCTTTTACGTACGTGGATAAACAGATGAATGACCTTCCCATGTCCTCAGGAAGCTATAAGGATCCACTTATTTCTTAATCTCCAGATCTCTCTTGTATCAGCAGGGGAACTGACCAGAAGTAGGAATGACACCATTGGTTTCACCAAACACTCATCTCACATCTCCATACACATATACATTAAATTATAAAAGATCTTCAACAGAAGCACAGAGTTTTAAGAGAGTTGCGGGATATTCAGTCATCAGATCCACAGTAAGTGTAAGTCTCTTACCTGATTTCATTTTCTCTGCAGTCTTACTCCTGGGTAAAGGAGATCTAATTGGTCTTAAAAGAGTTGTGTTATTTCTACCTGGATTTCTGATAAACTCACTGGAGCTCCTTGTTTGGCTATTGAACGTGAGCCAGACAAAAAGTCCCACTAATGGCTACAATACTGCACAGCTATATAGCTGCAGTGAGATGGGAGTCCAGCTTTGGGAGCATTTGGACATCAGATTTTTGTCTAGAAGGCTCTCTAATTAAGCAATCATTTCAAACCTGTTGCATCGATTTAAGTATTGTTTATGGGAAATGAAAAATAACTACAGAACAGGTAGTACTGCATCAGTGGAAGACCAAATAATGAAATTCAGCAAAATTCCTAAAGATTTACATCTGTTTAATGGTTTCAGAGGAAAACCACATCTGCTTGCTATTCAGCTGTTACGAGGTTATGCAGGTAAAGGTTAGTTAGTCTCCCTGAGCACCAAGTTCTCAGAGAGTTGTGCTGATCTAAATAGCACAAAAGATTTTATCCTTTGCTTTTATCTGCAAAAAAGCCAGAGTCTGCTCTACATAAGTCAACTTGACTGAAGGCGCCAACCAGCACTTTGAAAACACCCTGCCAACGCAACCTGACAAACTTCTTCCCCTTACATTCTATCACACGCTAAATGGGTGAAAAAAAAATCTCTTGACCTCAGGCTCCTTAGGGTTGTGCTCTCATGTAAAAGGCCTTCTATCACTTCTCTGTAAACAAAGATAAGGAATCTCCCTAGATGGTGGCACTCTTTCTAATGTAATGGGCAAAGTGCAAATGAGATTCTTAAGTGAGTGGGTTTTTCTTCCTATGTTTCTTTGTTGTTCCAACAGTAGCAAAAAGTAAACAGAAAAACTAATGGTTTGGCCTCCTGCTCCTGCAGGCTGGGCTAACTTGACACCAGCCCTCTGCATTGAGAAGAAGCCAAGCACTGAGGAAATTTTCCAATTTTCACACACCCACAACTTGTTTTATTTCCATTAATGGGAAAAGTACAGTTAAGTGCACCAGAGAATTATATAAAACAAACGAATAAGCAACAAGCACAAAACCAAAAAAGCCACACCTGACAAAAAAAAACTAAGCCTTCCTCCACTTCCAACAGGACAGATGAAGACGCTGTGTTATTCAACTCAGACACAAAGCTGAAGATGATTGATCACTGCATCTAACATACAACTCTTTTTTTGAAGGTTTTGTTATGCACCCTATGAGGATTTACCAATTAATATGATTTCAATATACAAAGAGAGCTGTGAATACGTTCTTGTGCCTCATGTTCCCAAACCACATTAGTGTCTATTTTTAAGTGTAACCACCCTTACACACAGAAATTCTTATGCACTATAATGCATAAATATGCATATAACTCCATAATGCAGGGTTAAGGGATGGTAGAAATATGTTCTCATTTGTTGCCAGCAGTATCAGAGACCTCTCAGCGCAAATGTATCTAACCTGTGGGGTCTACAGTCGTGCCTCCACACAATAGGAAATCTATGCAATGGAAATTGCACTAAAGATTCCCTAGGATTTTGTGAAGCTGGGATAAAGCACAGCATTTATCTACACAACTTGCATGTGATTGCTTTTTCTCTCAATAGGGCACCTCCTCTTGAAGTCTTACATACCTTTCCAGAAGATCTCTACAAGCACAATCACGTGCAATTACTTTAGGATGGCCTCACAACGTAGCCGGGTTCTGAAACACAAGTACGGGGGAGGGAGGGGCAGGGTTCTAGGTTCAGCAGCAATTGAGGTTTCAGTGCTGTAAGCCAAGGAGGAGGAGGAGCTGCTGAGCTTTGCATCCAGCGTATGTTTTGTGAAAATGGTAGAACTGCAGCAGAAGATACGTGAAAACCTTACAATTGATTAAATATTTCCCTGCAGTGTTCAAAACCCAAACAGGACTGTATTATAACCATGTATAAATAAAAAATGAAAAACCAAACCAGCACCAGCAAGAAAACAACCATCTAGAAAGCCCAATGAAACAGACCAAAAGCAAAAGTGAAACTATCCAGGATGTTTCCACTAACCAGTTTCAATGAAACAGAATAAATTAATGCACAATCTAAAATAATAAAGGAGCAGTTCACAGTTGTCTGTTTTATCTCAATACCGTTACATCCATAAGGAGGAAAAAGGTTCTGATGACGAAAGTAATATAGGGGATGTCCATGTTCCTAAGCAGCTGTTTCCCTAAATGCAAGCATATAGGAAAATCGGGAACAGAAAAGTGGTGCAATGAAGTATTTTATGAGACAACTGCTGGAAAGGCCACTGCTTTTAGAAATATTTGCTTCTAGTAACACATTGATGCTTGCAGAAAGAAAGCCTGGAATGCATGGAATTCTCAAGGATGCCAGGGTGCAAACAGGATCTTGTTATCTAGGGCTTTAAGAACCTGCTCTATGGTCACACTGATTATTCAAAAAATGAGAGGGCTAACACCATCAGTTTCTGTAAAGTAAGACATTCCATGTAGACCACCAGATCTGTAGTCCCCTGGACTGAGAAATCATCATTCTAAATACAAAGAGAGGCACTCAGTCCCATGTCTACACTGAAATCCAGCACTTCTGCATTCTTGTGCCACCAAGATTATGAAACTGATATCACGCTGCTCATTTCTCTTGCTGTTAATAAGAAAACTCTAAGCAACAGCAAGATTGACAACAATCATGTTACTCCCACATGGTTCTGCTTTAGAAGCAGAGCCCGGAGCTGATCACGATGAAAAGCAACAAAGTACTTAGACTGGCAGAAGGGCAAAGCAGTTTGTTCATGAGCTGAGCAGGAAAACATTTCTCACTCTTGTTTCTCTTCCAATCACAGGGTGGGAAATGACTTGTATTTGCAGAGCGCTAGCTGTCCAGAGGCTTGTAAGAAAGATGAAAGGAACAGCACCATCTGGGAAGGCAGGGGAGAGAGACCCGTGTTTCTGAAGACGATCTGCCCGTGACTGCCCACAATCCAACCCTTGTTGTGTCTAATAAGATCTTCCAAATGCATTTTCTGAACAGTGGCTAAAACAAGAGAGCAACACATAAGTAAATACCTTGAACATCAGCTCAGCAGAGCAGTTCAGGCAGCTCTCTTAAGCAAATATCCAGGCTTGCAAATCTTTACCATTTCAGTAGCAACAAAGCTGAGAATGGAAAGGCCTTATGAAAATGACAGCTGTAGTGATAAGCATTAGTAGAAACACGCTGTAATCAATTCATTTCAATTTGCTGTTAATAGTCCCTGAACTCAACATTTGAATGTAACAATAAATAACTTCCAATGTACAACACGCCACTGTTTTCAAGAGAGCACCTTCCTGATCCCTTCCCTTGGTATCATGTCTGCAACTACCAAAGACCGGCGCAGGCAAAGGTGTAACCACTGGCTCCAGGAGCTCCTCTATGGGGCTGCCCAGCATTCCTTTTCCTCACCCAGGCCACCCCTTCATCACAAGGGAAGTTCAGAACCCAGCTGGCTCACAAGGCATGGAGAAAAAGGCCTTCAAATGTCACAGCTCCGTATCTAGGGCATGTCTGGTAGCATTATTCTCAAACCACCATGCTGAAGTTGGTGTTACATCAAGAATGTCTCGCTGTGCCGAGGTAGCCTGGTCGTTTTAAGCCGGTACTTAAATGCATGGCTGGGCTGCACAGCTGTTCTGCTCACATGCCAGCACACAGCACCTCAGCATATACATCAAGCAGCCCAGCATCCCTGGCTACTGGTGCACAGCAAATTCAGCATGACCACCCATGTGCAGCAGGTGCATACCTACCGCCAACTTATTCCATGTTGCAAAGCTCAAACTCCACCTGGTTTTGAGTTAATCTTAGATGCAGCGTGTAGACGGCATGACCAGGCTGTGAAGCTAGTGGTCCTGGGCACACCTGTGGACATCTGTGCTTGCTGTTGCTTTAATGAGAACAAAGGAGGTTGCAGTGAGGTGGGAGTTGGCCTCTTCTCCCAGGTAACAGTAATTAGACTAGAGGGAAGGGCCTTAAGTCTCACCAGGGCAGATTCAGGTTGGATATTAGGAAAAAATTATGCTCTGAAAGAGCGATGATGCAGAGACACAGGCTGCCCAGGGAGGTGGTGGAGTCACCGTCCCTGGAGGTGTTCAAGGAACGTGTGGATGTGGCACTGAGGGATGTGGTTAGTGAGCATGATGTGATGGGTTGGTGATTGGACTAGATGGTCTTAGAGGGCTTCTCCAACCTTAATGATTCTATAACTGGGTGCCATGACTTGAGTGAAACACTGCCGAGAATTGGTTACGTAGGCACAGCATGTCTAAAACAAACATGAGCACAGTCCTGCTGAAAGTAACAATGGAGGAGGTGTCAGCCCAGAAAGGAGAGTGCACACTACCATTATATACTACAGGAAGGACGGGCAGCTTCCCGCAGGGCTTTTGTATCTGGTCCTTGGCAATGCTGAGCAGTCCGTGGGCCAGCAGGAGGTGCTGCGGGTGGGTATGGATTTGAAGGATGACAGGCAGATGAGCAGAACAGTGCAGCTTAGCTCCAGGTCCCAGCTGAGATGTTCAGATGTAGCATTATGCAAACAGTCCAGCGCCAGGCTGAGAATAAAAGCATCCAGAAGCATGCAAAGAAGCAGACTACCCATGCCCATTGGATGGAGACAGAGTCGTTCCTGTCAAAAGCACGTGCAGCCCAGGGCTGCCCGGAGAGGATAGGCTGGGTGCTGTGTCTGCAAGCAGCTGTGGGCAGCGGGCAGGATGCAGACCTCTGGAGGGCAAACCGCTCGGGATAGAGCTGCGCGGAGCCCTCGGTCATCAGACCAGGGGACATCTGCAGCCCTGCCGGCGGCACTGCACCACGCATGCTGTGTGCAGGGTGAGAAGAGGATCAGCAGGCAGCCGAGAGGGGGGTCGTGGTCGTGAGTCTCTTCCCTCCTAAGGAGAGGAGGGCTCAAAGTAAAAAAGAATGATGAAGCGGCAGATCCTGCATATATCATCATAGGGGAAAAGCCAAACTCTCTAATTAAGCACATGACATAACTGTGCTGTAATATCAAGGTTTTGCACTGTGATTTGAAAACAAGCTGCACTTGCACAATCCACAAAGAAAAAAAAAGCTGTGCGGATTAGAAAGGCTTGGCTCAGCTCTCACACAAATGTCCGGGCACAGTTACTCAGCTCAAATGAGAAAGCGACCCGAGGAGTTCCATTTCTCAGCCCGTTCCCTCAGCACACGGTCCGCCCTCCCTCTCCCCACAGTTCCCAATCACAGCCCGGCACTCTGCTCTGACTGCACCCCTGTCCTGAAACCACACGCAGCCTCCGTCAGGCTGAGCTGGAGTTGATGTATGGAATCCCTCCCCAGTAAAGTCACCATGCCAGCTGCCAAGAATCCAGTTTAAAGACCTCTGAATGCTTAAAGCTCGACGGTGTTAATGGGCACAGCTCCGCTGATCCTAGAGGAGATACTTCTATTATTACATACCACTCCCAAAAGGGAGTGCAGAGCACGTTCTTTTTAAATGGCACACTCATTGAAAACGATGAGAGGAAGGCATGCTCTTCCTTACTCCAGTGTAAATTCATCTCCCTGTGCTCACCGGATCCATGGGATTGTGAGGGGAGCAGCAGTAGGCAAAACCCGAACCAAATTCCCAACCAAAACCATTGCTGTTTCTAAGGTAGATATGATGAGCGCAGGACCATCAGCGATCCCTGCTACTCCCCATCTCCAGTCCGCAGCCCTACCTATGAGAAAACACTCGGGAGCAATTGGGAAGCGTATGCGTCAGTGAGAACACAGAATCATTCCGCTGCTGTAAACACGAGCCATGTTCAGCAGAACGCAACGGATAGGACTGCGCAGCCTGTCACCGCTTTTATGGCTCGGGTGGAGAGGCAGCAGGATTTAAGCACTTATTGCTCAGAACAGAAGTCGCGTATTGCCCTCATCCTTTCCTTCCCCTCCTCTTCCCGCCTCCCCGGCTCGTCAGGCTGCTCTTTAAACAGAACGAAGTCATAAACCAAACTTCCTTATTTTATATGGCTCTGAAAACTGGATAAAGACGCGGCGCTTTGATTATTTCTACTTCAGAGCTTCACGTCTCTATCGGAAAGTCAGAGACACGTCGAAGGGAAAGGCAAACGTGTCCAGGAAGGGGACCGGCAGCAACGAAAAACCCCGGAGACGGGGCTTCGTGCTCCCGGGCACCCGCAGAGCGGCTCCGGCCCCCTCCCCGGCTGCAGAAGATGCGCCCGGAGAGCCGGGCAGCCGCTCCTTATGTAAGGAGCAAACCACTGACATCATCCCTCCCGCCGGCGGCGCGGCGGCGCTCGGTGGCACCCACCCGACCCGCGCCCCCCGGCCCCTTCCCACGGGCTCCGCTCCCCGCCGGGAGCCCCCAGCTCCACCCGGGGTGCCGTGCCCGGCGCCCGCCCGCCCGCCCCGAGCCGCGGTACTCACGCACTGCCTCCTGCTTGGGGTCGAGGCCGCGCACGGCCCCCTGGAGGCCGGCGATGCGGCCGTGCAGCGCCCGGACGCGGCGGTGGGTGCCCTGGATGTCAGCCTCGACCTCTTGGAAGAGGGTACAGGCGTGCCGGGCCACGTCGGAGAGCTGCCGGAGGATCCGCGACAGGGCCACGTTGCTGACCGCGCACAGGTCCAGCACCATCAGCACCGCCGCCTCCCTCTCGCCGCCGGCCGCCTGCGCGCCCTCGCCCGCCGCCCCCGGCTCCTCCGGCGGCGGGTCCCGCGGCGGCGGCTCCGCGCCCCGGCTTTCCTCCAGCACGGAGGCAGCGGGCTGCCGCCGGCACAGCCGCTGCGGCTCCACCGTCCGCTTGGCGAACGGCATGGCCGAGCCCTCGGCGCGGGGCTCGCTCGCGGGGATCGCTGTTCCCTTGCCCCACCGCCCTCACGCGCGGCCGCCCATCGCCGGGCTCCGGCTACGCGCCGAGCTCCTGCGCTGCCGCCGGCCGCCGAGCATCCGCCGCTGCCGCCGCGGGGAGCCGGGGAGCATCCGCGCCGCCTCCCTCTCTCCTTCTCTCCCTCCTTCCCTCGCCCGCCCGCACGCCGCGCCGTCCCGCTCCGGCGGCGGGTGTGAAGGGGCGGCCCGAAAACCCGGCGAGAGGAATCCCGCGGCCGCGAGGAGGAGCGAGGCGGCGGGGCGGGGGCGGGGGCGGGCCGGGGCCGCCGCCAGGAGGCGCCGGAGGGCCCGCAGCGCCCCGGGAGCCTGAGCCGGGGGCAGCGGTGGGAGCCGGCCGCAGCCCCGCGGCTCTAAGGCTCGGGAAGTGTCCTGGGGCGTCTCGCAGGTCTGGAATTCTGGGGTTTGGGGTGGGTCCGCGGGGAGACGGGACTGGGGGGTCCCGTCCAGCACGGGGTGTTCCGTGGTCCCATGCGTGGAGCCGCTCTCTGGGAAGCTGTCTGGGGAATCACAGAATCATGGAATGGCTTAGGTTGGAAGGAACCTGAAAAATCATCTAGCTCCAACACTTGCCCTGGGCAGGGCTGCCACCCACCAGCTCAGGCTGCCCGGGCCCCGTCCAACCTGGCCATGAGCGCCTCCAGGGATGGGGAAGGTGGGCTGCGGTCGGATGGGAGTGCTGCTTCTGGCACAGTGTCCGAGCTTACTTCTTTGTTGTCCTCAGAGCGAGTTGGCATGAAGTCTGGACTTAACCCCTAAATTATCGGTGGTAAGCATGCAGCACAGAAAAAGCTGCTGTGGAAGGACAGCCCTTCCCCAGGATGACATTCTGCAGTTGGGAAAAATTGGATTAAACTTGCCTGCTTGACCACTTGTCACGCTGGCACATGCGTGCCATGATCATAGAATCATAGAATCATAGAATCATAGAATCATAAAATCATAGAACGGCCTGAGTTGAAAAGGAGCACAGTGTTCATCTAGTTTCAACCCCCCTGCTATGTGCAGGGTTGCCAACCACCAGACCAGGCTGCCCAGAGCCACATCCAGCCTGGCCTTGAATGCCTCCAGGGATGGGGCATCCACAGCCTCCTTGGGCAACCTGTTCCAGTGCGTCACCAGCCTCTGATGATGATGCGGGCTGTCCTTATGCCTGTGGTCACTGCCAGCTCACAGGTGCACACACTGGGCTCTGTGAGAGCAGGGAGCTGCCCCAGGAGCACGCAGCCAGCTACAGCTCCTTCTGCAGAGCTGACCCACTGGGCTGGACCCACTGCTGGCTTTTGGCAAAGATGCTTCGTGTGCCCTAAGACTATCACAGATCAGAGCTGTTAAAGTCAACGTATTCTTTACGCTAGAGTTTCTTCTGCAGCAGGGTGGTTTTTATCCTCAGTAATGGAGCATGGGCTGTACTGTTCTTCCCACCCAAATGAGTGAAAGTATGTTATTCATTATCCACTGAAATGTATTTTAATATTTCACTTGAGTTTCATTAATGGGGCAGGGAATGAGAAGGCTAAGTTTTAATGCTATGGAAGGAACAGGGGCCATCCAAACTGGAGTGGGCTCAGAAGACACAAACTTGGGAGTGAAACATGCAGGAAGCAGCATAATAACCCTCACCAGGGATAAAACCTGGCATTTAGGGAAGCAACTGTCAGGCACTCATCCCGCATCTCTCTTAGACATCCTTATGATGCACTGGGCCAGTGCACACAGTCAAACAAAGCCAACGTCAGTGGTCCACTTGTATGAAAGACAGGTCCTGCCAATGCTGTGACTCTCCATCATAGTGAGTACATCTTTATTTTGGAGGTCCCATAGCATTTCCATCCTGCCCTCCATCAGTTGTTGCCATTATTTTTTTAGTTTTTCATTACTTACCTCCCCTCTGAAGAGCCCCTCCAACAGGCTTGTCCCCCTGTCCTGACTGCAGGGTACCAGAGTGCCATGGGCTGAAGTTAAAATTCAGTTAACAGTATATGCTTGCAGCCTACGAGGCCAACTGCATCCTGGTCTGCATCAGAAGAGGGGTGGCCAGCAGGATTGTCTCCCTCTACTCTGCCCTTGTGAGGCCCTACCTGCAGCACTACTTCCAAGCTTGGGGCTCCAGCACAAGAATGATGTGGAGCTGCTGGAGAGGGTCCAGAGTAGGGCCACAAAGATGATCAGAGGGCTGGAGCACCTCTCAGATGAAGTCAGGCTAAGGGGTTTGGAATTGTACAGCCTGAAAAAGAGAAAGCTCTTTGGAGACCTCACTGTAGCCTTCTGGTACTAAAAGAGATCTTATAAGTGGAAGGGTAACTGACCTTTTACACTGTCTGAAAGGGACAGGAACAGGACAGGGAGGATGGCTTTAAACTAGAAGAGGGGAGATTTAGTTTAGATGTTGGGAGGAAATTCTTTACTCAGAGGTTGGTGAGGCACTGGCACGGCTGCCCCGAGAAGCTGTGGTGCCCCATCCCTGGAGGCGCTCAAGGCCAGGTTGGATGGGGCCCTGGGCAGCTGAGGTGGTGGGGGGCAGCCCTGCCCACAACAGAGGTCGGGGCTGGGTGGGCTTTGAGTTCCCTTTCAACCCAAACTATTCTATAATTCTGTGATTGTACTTCAAGGTGCTCCTTTGTGAACACATCAGCCCAGGCCAACCTTCTGCATCAGTAGATTTCGAGACACACTTGCAGACCCCAGTGACAGACACGCCAGTAAGAATATCAGTCATGAGCAGAGATAAACTTGTGAAATTGTTTCATTTTGGTTATTTGTTGCAGGAAAAGCCTTCTGTTGTGCTGTCCCGCACCCGTTGGTCATAGAACGCAGCAGCCGCTATGCAGCTTCTCGGCCTTTACCCCCATGCTACAGCTGTGCTCCTCCCCCAGTTTGCATTTACTGCTGACATCCCTGCTGAGGCGTGATTTGACAGTGACACCAGCAGGGCAGCTCCATGCTAATGGAGGTGGTGGCAGGACCGCTGATAGATCAGAAGGAATCTGTGGTTCTCTGGCGCAGTGAGTGCAGGAGACAAGGAGGTGAGGTTGAGCAATCTTGCCCAGCTTAGCTTTGGCCTGCTGTGGTACGCCTCACTCCACAGCACCAAAAAGAGAGGAGAGGCTGATGAGTGCTTCAGGCTATTGTCATTTCCTCCTGTTTGCCCGACTGTCAGGAAGATGCCTTCAGGCATCATATTAATGAAATTGTGGCCTTTTGACCATAATGTAGTATCTGTCGTCACTGACGCTAGCCCCACTAATATATCATGTATTTATTCCCAGCAAAGATGTCACAGGCAGCACATTACCAAACCTGTATCCACTCAGGCTAGCAAAAAGCATCCTCATTCAGAAACTGTCCTCAAGGCTCAGCTGCCATTCTGCGCTTAGACCAGAGTGACATCCATTGATCACACCAAGGCCGCATTAACAATAGAAGCCCATTAGGCAGGAAGGCAGCACAGCCAGGCACTCCAGCGTGATCGGGACCTGCTCATTTAGGTCTCACAGCTCTGCCTGTTCGTTTCAGCATGAACATGTTAAGATCATGTCCAAAACAGAATTATAGCTGAGAAATAATTTTACCGAAGAGGCTCACTGGGTCTGAATGGCTTAGTCAGGCAAAATGCTGGCAGCTCAGCTTTACACAGCATGTCTTATGTTTGCCATGTTCTGGACACCAAGGGGGTTTCCTCCTTCAATATTATCTGGTCTTCGATTGCAACAGAGCTGATGTACTGAGGCACACGTCTTCTCCATTCTAGGTCCCACTTCCATATGACTTTATTAGCAACAATAGCTATCCAAAGTGTTTTCAAAGAAGGCAAGAGACCACAAGTCTCTTCTAGGAGCTGCTAGGTATGGGCAGGGATGAATACTGCCTGTCCATCCTCACAATCTCACAGTACTCACAGATACACTCTTGCTCTCTGTTTACAATCACAGTACTGCTGTGCAGATGGAATTTTCTCTTGTCCAACAGACCTGGGCACACTTTTTCCTAGAATTATAGAATCACAGGGTTGGAAAGGAACTACAAGATCATCTAGTCCAATCGTCCTCCTATCACCATCACTACCCACTAAGCTACTAAACTGTATCTTGTAGCACCTCCTCCAGACACCTCTTAAATACCACCAGGGACAGTGACTCCACCACCTCCCTGGACAGCTCATTCCTCACACTTCCTTGAGAAAAATAATTCTGTGACCCTCGGCAAAGCTATCTCCTATCCCTCCTCCCACTTCCCTGTGAGCAGTTGTATGGGAATCAGAGCAGTGGTGTTTCTCAGTGTCAATTTCTCTTTCCTCTCCCTCTGGATTTCTCCTGCCACGTGTGTGCTGTCACCGGCTCCCATCCCAACCCAGCCTGCTACTGCCCTTTCTGCTATTTGTTAGTGTTTGTGTTATCATAATCCTCTTCACCCTTAAACTATGACCCCACTGCTTTAGTCATTGCTTTAAGTAGGAAAAGTGCAGGGCCTGCAGCAGTGTATGTACCTGTAGAAAAATGGATAATTGGGCTCCACATGCTGCTGCAAATCATGTAGTGCAGGCAAAACAATTAAAAACTGAAAGTTAACTCTCTTTCTCTTAATTATAGTTGTTACAAAGTTTACTTGTAACCAGAGTAGGGATGACATTTCAAATTGAGGAGTGATTATTAAATTGACACCTTCTTTAAAATGTGCCTTAAGTCAAGGCTGACATGATAATTGAGTTTTGTTACTAAGAAATGTCTATTTTAATAAGGAAACTTCCTTATCTCTCTAGTGAGTTCATGTTAAGTGCATATCAACTTAATGTTTTCCATCACAACTACCTTATTAAAATTAGGAAGAACTCACTGGAGCACCCTCTGAACAGCAAATGCTGTAATTTCCTTCAATGCCAGTATTAGTTGCAGATTCTTTCTCATCCCAGAAAGACGTATTGACTTCCAACAGAAGGATACAACAAAGAGGGAAAAAAGAAATCTGTTTAAATACTATTATCATTTGGGCCTTTAAAAATATGAGGACTGCTCCAAAAGTAATGCCTCTTGTGTTATGATGTTGACTCATGACATCAGAGGCAGATGTTGGTGGTATGGCAATAGTGGCTGAAGCTTCCCACCAGTATCCCATTACACACTGCCACGTGAGAACAGAGGGGCAGTCTGACAAAATGGCATCTGACGCAGAAGTGTGTATGAAGCAAAGGAGTGTCATTGAATTCTGCCGTGCAGAAAAAATGACAGCCATTGATACTCATCAGTGCCTGCTGAATGTTTATGGAGACCAAGCAGAGGATGTGAGCCCAGTGAGGGGTGGGTGGTGCATTTCAGCAGTGGTGACAGCAACAGTGGGTCATGTCTGCTGGTGCAAATTGTTATGAGGGTCTCTTGTTCATTAGTGGTGAAAATGCACAGTTCATGGTGGTGACTGTGTTGAAAAACAGAGTTTTGTAGCTGAGAATTTGCTCTACTGAATAGTGTTATTGTGCTCTTTGTTTCTGTTGTTGTTTCTTTGGAAATAAACACAAGTCATCTTTGGAACAACATAATAATAGTTAAGAAAGTGCAGTGATATCAAGACCAAATCAAAATGAGGTTCTACCTTATGAAATCATGATTAAAAAGAAAAAAAAGTGGTAAACAAAAATAATCTATTTGTTACAAAAAAACAATAATTCACTGAAGGGAAAAGTAAAGGAGAAAGAAGATATTTTCCTTTCAGTGAGAAATTCATCCACCTCTTTGTTGCTCTGACTCCTTAATTACACTTGATTTGTTAGCAGTGGGGGTTTAACCTGCACACAGTAGATATTTTCACTGTTCTCTTTAATTTCTCCTGCTGGCATCTGGCAGTTTGTACACATCAGGCACAGACTGCAGTAGTCTTGATTCAGGACTTGGCTGACCTTAGCTGACACTTTGCCTGTATCGGGACAGTGGGAGTAAAACTGGTGAAGAGATAGGAAGATTTATTGGGAACAGAAAGTGAAAACCCCAGCATCCGCAGAAGATCATTTGTTCAATATTAACAACATTTTTCACTTCCCAAAATAATTTGGCACGTGCCAGTTGCATGCTGAAAGTGCTCTAGCATTCTATCATGCAGTCTAAATGTGGAAGTAATTTGAAGTTTCTATACTCTGGTGCTTATTCCTCTCTTCCTTGTTTCAGACTCTTCTCTGGAGAATAGGTGCAAAATAAAAAGATGAATCAACTAAACCAAAATCCACCAGGTTGCAGTCCATATCACCAAAACAAGACTAGTAAAAGGCCAGATTCTCCCATTATGCTCACAGTGAGGAGGTGAGAAGGGGAGTGAGGAGATGAGAAGAGGAGGAGGCCAGGTCATGTCGGTGTCTCTGTGCTTCCCACTTCTTCTCCTCAAGTGGGGAACTCCAGTTCTGCTGGGATGGGTGTTCAGCTCACTTGCATCTTTCTGTGTTGTAGCACAACCTCACATCACCCAGCCCCAGATGCTGCTTGTACTGAGCAGCTGAGTACTGAGTACAGGAAGCTAGCTTTGCATTTTTGAGCTAGGTAGGCCCACATCACAAATTTGCTCACAAAGCCCTGTGCCAGTCATCATCCAGTGTTTTTAGGCAAGCATCTGTTTGGATCCCTGCAGAGGAAAGCTGGGCATGAATCAGGCCCACTTAGACTTTAGAGACCAGTGTGGAAGAGTTGGTCTGGCTATTACAAGCTCTGGCCTGCAATCTGCAGACCATATTCCAGCTCTATGTGGCGGTTTAATTTATCAGAAAGTCCATGCTCTAGCAGTATAAAATAACAAAAAAGGGAGCAAATCAGATTTGAAAACTGTTGGGGTAGGTCACTGCAAAAGCTCATGCTGCCTTTCACATATTCTTTCCATCTGCATGGGTTTCCATTACGAATAAACGCTTGTCTGTCAGGAGTAAATCTTTGGTTTTCAAAGAAATCAAAATAACAAAAGATAAGCAATTGCATAGTAGGTGGGCTAATTCCTTTTTCCATCTCTTTGTCCACAATGGAGACAAAAAGAGAAACTTTATGCACAGTGGCTTGGCACTAACCTTCTACCAGCTGGGTGGGAAGGCACCCCAAGCACTAGTGTTTTAACTCCTGTAGCAAAGCACTACATGAAGCTTAGAATCATAGAATCACTAAGGTTGGAAAAGGCTTCTAAGACCATCCAGGCCAACTGTCCACCTACCACCAATACTGCCTACTAAACCATATCCCTCAGTGCCACATCCACATGTTTCTTGAACACATCCAGGGACAGTGATTCTATCACCTTCCCGGGAAGCCCGTTCCAATGCCTTACCACTCTTTTGGAGAAGGAATTTTTCCTAATATCCACTCTGATCCAAGCTTGTGCTCTTTGGCAGATCTGGCAAGTAGCAATGCTCAGCACTGCCCTGGCTTTTCCACAGAAGCTTCTTCTGATGATGTAAATCATTCTTAATCTGAGATAACTCATGGGCTCATTGTGGCCAGTCAAATCATCTCCCTGTTTCATTTAACTAACAAGTAATACTTTAAGTGCTCTGAAAATGCACCATATTAGGAAAAGTCTGATGGAGTAGGTGATTATCATTTCAAAGGCAAACAAAGTTTATAAAAGCAGAATTAATAATCTGCTCTTAAACAAGAAAAAATATGGTAGCAGAACTGAAAAGATCATTTTTGGGGCTTGACAGAGATACGGAAACACGTTAAATAATAGAATGTCATTAGAGTCCACATTTATTTTAGGGATAAACAGAGCTATTATACAGGTACTCACCTTTATGTCTGCTCCTTCTGTGCTTTGCTAATGGGCTCTGTTCACTGTGTATAGAAAAAAAAATCAGCCTTATCCTGTTTACAGCTGAGCTGCAATATACTTAAAATTATTACTTTGGATTTTGAACATTAACTCTGCTGGCAAGAGGAAAACCCTCTCATATTATATAATTATGGCTTCAAGCAACGCTAACAAAGAAGTTGCACAGGCCGGGGCCTGCTCGCCCGTGTCTGGAGGTATCAACAGCATGTCTGTGGTTGTGGTTGTGCAGACACAGAGAGGTAGAGCTGGGCCGCCAAGCAAAACAGCCTGCAGAGCCAAGCTAGGCACTTCAGGAGCTGTGCTCCTCATCTGCAGCCACACCAGGCTGTGGACAGAGGCCTCCATGCCATGGGGAGGTGAGATGTTCACTGGTGCAACCACAGCACGTGCCAACACACATGGTACTGCTGGGCGAGCAGGACAAGAAGCTGCTGCTGGTCAGTGGTGGGTGAGAATCAGGAATAAATGGACTGGAATCAAACAAACTACCCATACCAGCATAAATTAGGAGGCACAGGGGAGATCTTACCATTCTCTACAACTGCCTGAAAAGAGATTATAGCGGGGGCGGGGGAGAGGGGGATTCTTCACCCAGGTAGCAGCAATAAGATAAGAGGGAATAGTCTCAAGTTGTGCCAGGGGAGGTTCAGATTGGATATTAGAGAAACTTTCTTCTCCAAAAGAGCGGTGAGGCAGTGGCACAGGCTGCCGAGGGAGGTGGTGCAGTCACTGTCCCTGGAGGTGTTCAAGAGCCGTGTGGATGTGGCACTGAGGGACATGGTTAGTGGGCATGGTGTGATGGGTTGGTGGTTGGACTGGATCATCTTAGTGATCTCTTCCAATCTCAGTGATTCTGTGATTCTATCATTCCATGAAATAAGGGAAGATCAGTGGACAGTCATGAAAGACAGTCTAGTCTATGCACTCAAAGATAGGGGTGAAGCATGGTATGAGATCAAGGAGTTTGCTATCTGTAAAACCCATCGCAATATCTGACCTTAAAAGGCACTTCCAAGCTCCATGCTATCCTTCGTTACCTATTCCAATGCTAACTGGTTTTAAGTTACATTTACTAATTTCATAGACATTGTTCATACTCAGTCCATTAAAAAACAGGCTAGTGCAGGAAATAGGATTTTAAGAAACTCCACTGATAACTGGCCTACATAGTATGAAGAGAGACCCAAACTCAGATATGAGTTAATTGGGATTTTCTTCTACATCTCATTAACCTCTGAGATGACAAATCCAGCAAAGCCGTGATTTATTTACCATAGATGCACTCAGAGGATACTGCATAACTTAGTGTTCTGGCACTGCAAAAGTTATTTGCAGTAATGAATTTTTAAAATTCTTCAGAGAAAAGAGAATGTGCATCTCCTTCCCCCACCAAATTAAAAAAAAAAAAAAAGAAAAAAAAAGAAAAAAGAAATTGCAGAGTAACATTCAAAGGCTCATTAAAGCAGGCAGGGAAAATAGATTACAGAGACTTCAAAGACTCATGATACTGGTTAAGAATCACCTCTCTTTTTCAAAGAAAATGTTATTAGCTAATCCTTGAAATTTGGGTTTTGGCAGATGACACATTATTTCCTGCAGGTGCAGAAACAAGAGGGTATTAAAAGAGTTTTGGTAATGCACAAAAAGCCTCCCAACTAGACTTAGGATTCCATCTGTTCAAACCAGCCTGAGTGAGCTCTCCGATTCCTCATACATGCATTGAAATGTAGTCGTGTTTAAGGAGACTCTACTCCTCATGAAGCTGAGTATCTCCTTTACTGACAAAATCCATCTGTTAATTAATCACTTTCTGTTTTAAAGGAAAAAAACACCTTTATTGCTGCAACATTCATGACTTGTAGAAGAGAGGCCAAGGGTGATTAGTCCATGAAACCTGCCACTATTTATAGACACCCATGAGACACAACAAGGACAGAGTGAAGGATTAACCATTTAATAAATACTTTGCACTTGTCCTGAAGAAAGTAATTTGAAGTGTTTTTAAGATCTCAAATATGCTATATGGGCACTTGCAATTGCTTATTACTCACAAATCCATTATCTGAAATGCATTTTTTCCCTATACACAGTATCAGATAGACAGTGGTGAGGCCTCATATCAGAAAACCCAACATACTTGTGAACATTATGAAAGCCAACTGCATATACAGAAGTGAAAAGAGAAAGTATTGGGGCCAGAGTAGCTGGTCTGTTTTGCTTCAGCATGTAACATAGCTAGATATTTTCAATTAAATATTTTTAATTGAAAATCATTACTAAACAAGTATTATCAAAATTATACAACTGTATGTCAAACAAAAATAAAATAAAATAAAATAAAATACACGTACAAAAAGCACCTAAGTCCACAGTGAGGCATTACGTAAGTGCCTTGATTTTCAAATGCTTCTCTCATTGGCCCTTATTGCTCTAGTTTTATTGACATTTACACAAATGTTGCAAAAGACCTGCCGAAAAGTTTAATATAATCCTGTTCAGATAACAAGAGGGCTCAGGAGATTTAAATTCCTGCCAGAAGAGAGGTTTAAAACAACTTGGGTGTTATGGAATATTTATTGCTAAAAGAAAAATAACCCAGAAGTTAGTAAGTGAAATAAATATTTCTGGAAATAAAAAGGCTAAGTCTTGAGAGCAGGGCAGCTGAGTGGAACTGTGTAAATTAATGCAGCCCTTATTCCTTTTGCATGGATTTATTTCCCTGCAACTGACTATAAGATGTTGTTGGGAGGATTGCAGGATCAGCCCCTGACACAGACTCTCTTTTGCAGCAAGATACCCTCACAATATTGTCACTCTCTTCTGTATTAGATGAGCAATATTAGGGTTTCCAGTGAATTTCCTGGAGATTCTTGCTCTTCTCATCTGAATGGCAGATAAAAAATGACCCCTGGAAAATTTTGAGGGAACATAAGTTTTAGGGGGGGAAAACATCAGAAAAAAATAGAATGATACCAGAAGCCATAATGAATTATAAAAGCCACAGTGCTTATAAAGGATATTACTGTCTTTAATCAATCTAGTAAGATAGGAAGAGCGAGGAAGATAACCAGTGCACAGGAGGTGGTACTGAATCATAATGTATGATTTCTGCTGCATGGAAACTATTTCTGAAGTCACCATAGCATCTGTTCATTATCCATTATGTTCCACAAGAAAACACCTTCTTTTTCATTAACTGGAGTGGCAGTTTTATTGGATGCTCCACCTGTAAGAATGATGTCAACCTGACCAGTGCATTTAAAGTATTGGTGAAAAATCTTACGTGGATTTCTCTATGGCTGCTAATGCACCTGTTATGGATATTGGTTTTCACATGATGTGTGCGTATTGTTTCTCTGGCTAAATTAGGAATATTTACTATTTTGTGCCTATCTTAATAGCAGGCAAGGCTGTAAAGGCATCTGAGTATCCAAAAAAGAACCAAGAGCACTCCCTCTAGTTCTTTATGGCACAGTCTGTGCTAACCACACTGGGATTTCCCTTCCATGCCAAGGCAGTGATGTTGCACTGATGCTGTTGTCTGGAGGATGTGTCAAGATAATAACGTTCAAACGAGTGATGTGGGACCTAGGATATTCAGATGTGCACATATGCTGCATTTGGAACTGTATTTAATCTCTTAATTAAAAAAATAAAATAAAATAAAATAAAGCCTTGATAGTCAATCAATCAAGAGGAATGAGAAGCACGAGGAAATAACAGTATTTTTAACCTTGTTCCTACAGCCTTACCTACATTCGTTACTATCTCAACGTTTGTCACAATACTAAAAATCTTACCACAGGCAAAATGTCTCAACAATATTGTTTTCATTTCAAAACTAGACACAGAATTCAGTTCCTGCACGTCTGCCTTGACAAGCATACAACACCGAACATTGTAAAGTGAAATCAAACTGAAGTGGCAATTCAGAAAAATCCATGTGCAGAGCATATTAAAAATTCACTGCAACAGCAATGATCAAGCATGAGGTCTTAGGTTACATGAAATGAGTTACTAAAGCACAAATTGTTCTTGAGAGCTACTTATCTTGCTCTCCATAATTAATTTAGTACCTTAGATGAGGAGAACAAAGTTAAGGTTTGCTCTCCAGCGGGGGTCACTGTTGAAGAATAGCCTCTGATTTCTCTTCTATGGACGTTCGAATACATCCTAAAAATGCCAGGAATAATCCGTACGGCTCCTGCGAATGCACTGGAGTTAAATTTGAGCAGTTCACATCAGCTGTCAAAGTGAATCTTGTGAAAAGGCAAAGTGTGTGGGCTATAGGAAGTAAATTTTCAGGTCATTAACACTCAATATACACAACAAAGAAGTGAAACAAAAAGAAGGGGTAGATGTGTGAAAGAGCTTTTTTATTTGACCTCAGACCAGGCACGGGCGGGAGGCTGCTGGTCACTGATTGAATGGGTTACCAGTTAGCAGCCCCTTTTCCCGTTAGGATGCCATTTAGATTCCTACAGCATCTCTCCGAGAGTCCTGTTATAACTCCTGGTTATAACATGTCATGGTTGTGAAGCCTTTTCAGACAACCTTTCCTTCATTATCAGTAGGAATGTAAAACTGGAGGAACTCCGGTGTTTAGCTCGGCGAGGTCTCCACACGTCCCAGAGCCTCCCACAGCAGGATCCGCCGAAGTGTGTGGCAAGGGAAGGAAGGAAGGCTTTGGGAAATAGGCTGTGCATTTGGATGCATGCACTTGCCCTTATTCTCCAGCCTTCCTGAGGTTAACATCTTCCTGCCAAAAGCAAGAGCCTGCTGCAGCTGTGAAATGAGTGCCTGTTCTTGGGTTGGTGTGAACAGAAGAGCACGAGGGACACAAGGAGCGCACACCCATGTGCCACAGCACAGTGTGTCCAATGATTGTCTGAGGTCCCTATATTCTCCTTCTTATTAAACCTTTGATATTAAAAGTCTGAAGGGAAAGTGATGTATCCCTGGTGGCTTAATGGACAAGCCGTTTAACTATGATGAACAATAAACAAAATCAGTACTCTTCATTTTCTACAGAGCAAGGCTCCTTTTGTACCAGCTGACCATCTGGCCCATTCATTCTATTTGGTAACATTAATGTAGGCCTGTATCTTCATAAGTATCACTTAAACCCTGAGTTTCACCCTTGAAAAGATGTTTACTGCTATTCACTCCTGGTATTATATTTCTTACTGAACCTGCACTAATGCATCCATTCTGGGCTGAGAACTCCCATAAAACTGAAAATATCCCCTTTTATAAGAGCATGGCTGTTACATGATACATTGTTTGTCGACAGCATAATCTTTATACCTGGCTATATTCAGATTAAAAAGCTGCTGTTCCTCTTTGCTTCCAGAAGACAGCAGCAGCAGCAGCCCTCAGGCCACAGGAGATGGATAGAGTTGCAGACAGACCTCGTATACAGTCACCTATTCCTAAAAGCATGGTTTTAACTGAACAAAATAACCATACACCCTGGGTCAGATGTTATGATCTTATAAAATGGAGTGACGCTGGTCAAGCTCTGTCATTTTTAATGACTAACATCCCAACTCAGAAACTTTCAGGCCATAAAACAGGGAGTGGGTAGCTCCCTCTTCATTCAGCATTGAGAGGAAAAAATTGAGGAGGTATTCAAGGAGTGGTTATCGATGTGAAGATATTAAACCCTGTTTGTAGGGATTTAAAAATACAGCATTTAGCTGCTCAAAGAGCAGCCCCTACCACTGTTAATCATCCTGAGTGGTGCTTCACTGGGAATAGGTTAAAAAGTGGTTTCTAGATACTTGATGCTTCAGATAGCCACACTGAGTTGGGATGGAATTGGAGACATTCAAAATGCAGATCTGGCATTTCCTATCTACTATAAATGTTGTGTGTATTTTTTTAGCCATTTGCATTTATCAAACTCAGCAACTCCACGGTCCAGAGGAGGAACCTGGAGAGCAAGAGAAGTTCATTTGTTCCTGTGCTGGGACTGTGCTCTGCCGCTTTCACCATGCTGGTTTGGACATGTTCACTCATGGGGCATGCCTCCCTCTGGTACCTGAACAGGAATCAACTATTAGCCACAAGCACAAGAGAGAGCAGAGTTTCTGGAAAATACCTTGAGATCTTTAAGAAATGTCCTTGTTCTGAGAAGTTAACACTATGAAGAATCAGATTTAAAGCTGTTGTTGTTAGAAATGGAGTCTCCGTTGAAGAGGAAAACTGCTGGCAAAGATCCTTCAAAACCTAAGCTCTCTCACGTGGACATCATGCTTTGTTTAAAGCTTGCAATCTCAGCACCTTTGCAACTGCAAAATACCAGTTCCTTCACTTTTGTGCATACCCATGTCCTTTTAATGTCCTTGAACTTCCCTGTTTCATCTGGCTAAGAACTGAAGTGTGTCAGTCCGTGCTCATCCACAATTGCATTCACAAGGTATAAAAGAGAATACTAATACAAATACTTCATCTGGAGGACTTGGGTGTGGTATAAGGAGTGCTTCTCCTACCTCACCTGAACGGACGTAAGCATAAGACGACATGATGTGTTTCTGCTGTGCTCTTTTATAAGATGAAAGTTGAACATTTCGTTCTGCTCCAATTTTAGCACCATCTCCACAGATAATACAGAGCATTTCACAGACTTTTCAAGAACATCTTTTTTTTTCTTTCTTTTTTTTTTTTCTTTCCATAATGTTTATGGAAAAATAAATTTGTCACACTACCTTGCAAAAGGCGGTTGCTTTGTTGACCAAATGCCAAACTGAAATCAGACATGGATGGCCAGAAATAAGATTTACTTTAATCCTACTAATCCTGAGCCGTTGATTGGTACAAGGCACCATCATAGCTGTATAAGCTTCCCAGGCTTATCATCTGATTCTGTTTGGAGTCATGAGATCACTTTGGATTTTCAGTTTTTCCCTTGTAAGGGACAGCACTGCTGCCTCATGTTTCATTCTCTGCTATAAACAAAAATGAGCAAAAGAAATAATGGACCTTTGCCAGCAGATGCAGAAAACTCAAGGCAAATGGTTTGCTGAATCCTGACAATGTTTCCTACCAGGAAGGGTGAAACTTGGATCTGTCCTGTAGGTGGTCAGTGGTCTACCTGTGTAAACATACAGCCATCTTTACACTGACTTCAGTGAAGCCCCAAGCTATCTTCAGAAATTGAAATCACATGTCATGCAGAATAGCTTGGTTTTGCATTGCTTACGGAAAAGGGAAAAACAAGCTCCTCAAAACTTTTTCAAATGATTATGAGGACCACGGTTGAATTGGTAGGAGCTTATTTGTAATGCTCTGGAAGCAGCCTGAGGACTTTCAAGGGTACGTGGATTACAAGGTTGAAAACCACTCTCTAGGCATAAAGCACTGACCCGGTCCCATCAACAGCAGCAACCTGCATACCCACAAAGGGGAACTGCACTCAAACTACCTGGTTGAAAAAAAATGAGCAGGACCTCTGCAATAAGGCTGTCTTGTAACTGAAAAAATTGCTTAAGTTACTTTTTTAATATACAGATTGTACCGTGCGTTCCAAATTGACAATGCTGCATTGCATTCCAGAACACCATATTTGGTTTGCTTTATACCTCACTAGGATATTATCTGTTTATCTGGCTGCCTGCATTCCAGACCATTTGGAAAATTCCTGCCCTTGAAGATTATCTAGTTGTTGGATAATTTGAAGGCTACAGATCCCAATATATGCAAAATACCCCATGTTACAATGTTATCAAGGTAACATCGCCGTGCCAGCAATGCAGTTTGAGCTGAAATAAAAAAATACATATTCAGTATTAGGCTTAGCTCTATCTAGTGTCTTGCAGATAAAGCTTGAAAGGGCATAAGATGAGTAACAAAAAGCTTCTAAGACCTACTTTCGCCTAGAAAGAAAAGGTGAAAGTTTTAAAGAGGTGAGAATGGTTGAGTAGCACTGCTTTTTACTTTAAGTTGTTTGAAAGGATTAACACCTCAGAGATTATTTTGAGATTGTGATGGTCTTTTTTCTCTCTCTCTTCGTGGCATCCCTGCAATGGAGCCCTCTACATTTCTGAGGCTCTTAGGTGCTACGGTAATGTAGATGATAGCTGGTAGAAACAACATCACCTCCCACACACAGTATTTACATAAAGCAGATGATTGAGAACAGCTCTTGCAGTCCCTTTTAACAGTGGATGCAATTAATTTGTTAACATTTCCCTGTAGTCTCACAAAGAAGCTGAACAACATGGAAAAATAAACCAGATAACAAATGTACATTGTTGATTCGGCTCAACCCTAAGATGTTATCCATTGTTTATACCGAACATCTTCATACATCTTAAAGGAGAGTCTCATCTTCTGAATGCAGAATGCACTACTGAGATGGTGGAGTCCTTCCAAACATAATAAAATATGCCACAGCACTGTCGCCAAAGCAGAGCTTAAAAACAGTGCAACCAAGGTTAATTGCTGTAGTTGTGGGATGTGCGACATTGAACAACATCTCCATTAACTAGTCTCCAGCCTACCCAGCTCTTGCTGCATTCCAGAGGGATTTTTAAGTGCATTGAGTTGTCTACAGAAGTATTATTTGCAAAACTATTGGCTCAGGGATTGAAAGATGCCTGGCTATCCTCTCCAGAGTCCTGCCTTCCAAAAGCCCAGTGTAATAAAACCCACTCTTGGAAAGTGCTAGCAGGCAGGAATGTCAAGTGGAAGAAAATAGGGGAGAAACAGCAGCTGTTGGCTAACCCAGAGTTTGGGAAGCAGTAAGGGGTAGACATTTCTGCATCTGTGAGAGTCTGGGGGGAGCTAAAGTAGCGTCATGCCCTATGTAAGTTAGCCCTCAAATTGTGGCCCGTTATCTCTTATGCAGGGAGAAGATTCCTCAGAGGCTGGCAGCCTACACTTACTTGTAAGTCTGAATCTGTGCTGCTGGTGTCAGTGGAAATTCCTGTACTGGTAATGGAGGGCACAGTGTGGATTTGAAACGAAGGAACTGGATGGTGCTGCAAAGACAAATAGCCTTTTAGCTCCTGTGGTTAACAGAGCAACAATTTTCCCTATTAAGAGAGTGCCCTATTATAGTGGAAAATACATTTCTGAACACCCTTAGTCTGCAACAGTGTTGTCTTTGCAAGAAGTTATTACAGTAGGATCAGGAAATTGCTCCAGTAAGTTGACTGAACTTCTTTTAAGATTCCTCTCCTAGCAATTTAACTAGCTATTTAGCAGCTGAGCAGTGGTCATCTCTGTGTCTGATTCTGTCATGGTGTGGGCATTTCAGAGATCTCTGATGTTCTAGCTTCCCGACTTCTGATTATATACAGCTTACTCTTCTGACAACTCACATAAATAGTCTTACTTAAAGCTGACTTTATGATCTCTTAATGCTTTTCAAGGCTAAGGTTTCAAAAGAGTTTCCTCTTCAATTTAGTTTATAGTACCACTGTATTTCACAGATGGTTTCAATGTATTTTTGGAGTCTATATGGAATCACTATTTGAGTTATAAGGTATGTATATCAGACGAAGCCATAGCCACCATTCCTTGGCAAATTGTTAGATCTAATGAGCTGAATCTCCTCTACTTTATTGCCTAATTAATTCTTGAATGATGATTGAATTGCAGGAGTGGGAACTCTGCCAACTTTGGTCACACTCTGTATTGGGTTATGCCAGAAAGGATTGGAAAGTGAGGGTTTTCTTTAATCTGCATACACAAAGGGAAACTTCTAGGTAGGTGGGCAGGGGCTTCTCTTGCCTGCTTGTGCAATTGAATAACAAGAGGAAGTGGGTCTTCAGCCAAGGGTCAAAATCCGCAGGGAAGAGCAGATCCCACTGGGGAGGGGCCATGAAAGTGCTCACATTTCTCAGCGTTGGCTTGCTGCTAAACAGCACTGGGTTGTTAATCTGCAGAGGAGTCTGCCTTGGATAACTACACCTTTTGTGGCTTCTGCAAATGCTACCAGCACAGCTGATTAATTGGAGAGGTAAGTCAGAGGATGCTGCAGATGGCCCAGTGGGACAGAGAGATTTGTCTGAGAACTGACTGAAGAATTCAAGAAGCAAGATATTAGGAAGAACACGGCTGCAGACAGGCTGAAGTTAGACAAGGGTCATGAGCGCAAAACTTCTTGTATTTTTGTAGGGCAGTACTTTCTTAACTCTGAAGCTTTGTCCTGATTTTGATCATAGGAAGTCTTTTAGACATTTGGACAAGTTGTAAGTTTATTGCCTACACAATGCCCACAGAAAAGTAAGAACTATATATTTATACTAGAGACATGAGCATCCCAGAGGGAAAGAAATTACAGTACAAAAAACAATGGACCAACTCTTCACCTCTTCAACAGCAACACTCAGAAGTACCAGTCATGAAGAGCATCCAGGCCTGCCCACTTTCCCTTCACATTCTCTGTATCCACAGTTTGTGTATTTAGGATTGAAGAGGGCATTCTACTCAGTCTTCTGCCTTTAACATTTGCTTATATAACTGCTGTCATGAATTTGACCAGTTTGTCTGAGGTAATAGAGTGGAAAAGATGCTGGCAAGGAGACTGATTTATAAAATGTTGTGGATGTTGTGGCTATTCTCCTTCCTCATATAAAAGATGCAGTTGAAATCTTATTAATTAATGCCATCATTTTTTCTTAATGTGTGAATAAACTCAGGTTATACCTTGGTGTGGGTTTAACTGAGGTCATTGACACAACCTGTTTGTTTTAATGAGAAGAGTAAAATGGCCAGAAGCTAATAGAAAACTTCAGATCTGAAATTTAGAGGCTGTTTTACATTCAGATGCCAGGTAATCAACTTTCAACTGCTGTCCTGGGCATTAGTGAGCTCTTCTTTTCCAGCAGACTGAAGCTCCTGAATAGCAATCTGTTGGAAGTGTGAAAGCTCAGCACTATGGTGAAGACCAGCACCAAACTGAAGGAAAAGGCCTTATAACAGTACTCAGGCAGATTTTCTGATTTTCTGATATGCTTATTGGTTCATCCCTGTTCATGTGTCACTGTCCTTTTCTCTGGCACTTGGCTTCAACTCTTGTGCCAGTATCACTCCTATGCTGTGCAACCCTCTGAGGTATTGCTGGCGATCTCAGAAGTAATGCAGAGTTTCTGTCTGTGCACAGAAGTACCATTCCTTTAGGACAGCTGCTCAAGGGACAGGTAGGCAATAGCTTCCCTGCAGTATCTTAGCTCCAATGGTTCCTTGGGAGCCACTTTCGCTCAAAAACTGTCTCTCATGGGCCACCAAAACAAGCAAAGTTCTGCTACTAGCAAAACTCCTACAAGTCCCACAGTCTTTTCTGGAATAAAAGCTTTCATTAAAACAACAACAAACAATTATGTGTGTAGCAGCACGGAGTGTTTGATCACATGTAAGGGGAGTTAAAACCCATCCAAAGAGCCCTGTCTACATGATAGCAATGGAAATATCTTCGGTAGATTTCAATTCTGTTGGGCCTGCATGACTTATGAAAGATTTCGGAGAACACCGAGAGAAAAACAAGCCTGTTTCTACATAAATGTCTGTTTGGGAGATAGCGGTTTATATCAGGATATCACATTATCCAGGAACAACAAATCAAAAAATGTTGAAAACCACAGTTCCGTGTAATCCATATTAAACCTGTGCAAAACCAGATCTGTTTCAAAAGCCCCTCTGGCATCCAGGAAATAGGTGGGTGTGGGGTAAAGAGACTGTCTCTGTGATGCTCTTCTATGTTGGTCTCACCAAAGCCCAGAGGGAGGAGAAGGCTGAACTAAGCCCATGACAGGAAGCCTTCAGGAAGGAGGATGCTCACATAAGTATTTTTGTATGCAAGAGTGAAGCCCATGGGAGCTCATAATAAAAGCATGATTGGAAGAGTTTTTGTTCTTTCACTGTCACTGCAGGAGAAGTTCTTTGTATGGTGGATCTGTCACGTAGACACTCATTTGGAGCCTCCTTTGCCAAGGGGGTTGGACTAGATGATCTCTAGAGGTCCCTTCCAACCCCTACAATACTGTGATTCTGTAACTTCTCTTCGGTATTTAACATACAAAATTGAGAGGAATGGCATCTTCTTCTTGATGAAATACTGACTCATCATTGTAACAAGTACTAGTTTTTCTGGTATTTTCAAATTGTGAAGTCTTTGAAAAGTACCACGACAAGCACAGCAATCAATTATTTCTACATCATCTGTTTCTTTTCTCACTATGTACACTGAAAAGTCCTGGAGAGGTAACCATACCACTTTAAAAAGAAATTTAATGAACATAAGACTGTTCGTATGAATAATGTAAATCATATTAATATACTGTTTTTCATGCTGAATTAATTTATCCATATTTCCAGAGTACTTAATAACTGCTCAGTTATTTTAGCACTGCATGCACTAAGTTGTGGACAATTTATCTTTGGAGAAGGGGTCAAGAAGCTTCAGTCTGAGCTAGAAGGTATCCAGAGGATGAGGGAGAAGTAGCCAGGGAGAGTATGTAAGAGCTGTGGGCACTGCTGGTCACACACCAGCATCAGTGGTGGAGATAACCCTCCAGTACACCAGTGCCTTGTGACCCATATTGTGATAAGGGTCCCTGGCCAGAGCTGGGTGAGTGTGCCATAAGGGGACACAGGCACACAAGGAATGCTTTCATTTTGTGACCATTCATTTGCTTTGGCTGCACAGTTCTCTCATGTGCCTGCAATGCTATAGCCTGCATTGATAGATACAGATCAGCAGTTGTGTGCTCAGCACCTTTGCTTACATCTGAAATTTTTCCAGATCAACGAAGTTACACAGATCTGGCTGATAACGTCTGTAGTTTAAAACTTCCTCTTTTCTGCTCCTGCCTCTAGTAGCTGGCTGCTGGTGATTAGTCTGCTAATTAGTAAGGGTGGACCAGAAACAAACAAACAAAAAAAACACAACAGCAACAAAAAAAAAGCTTTTAAATCAAAGACATAACCCCCAGGCACACTATTCAGGGAACACCATATGCTAAGAGAAGCTGCTTGCCCAGGAATACGTGCATTTACATTTCACATGGCGTGCCATCTCCTGCACATTCTTTCCAAAGAGTTAAATACAGCAGAAAATTATACTTAATATTTTAATAACATTTAACTGTGAACCCCTGGCCTCACTACCACATTAAGGAAGCGACCAAGGAAAAAACACTTATGGGGGAAATTTATAGCAGCCACGCAACTTAAAATTATTGCAGACTTTCACCACCACAATGAAATCAGGCTTGGTTCCTTGGGCTTGCCCATACACAGCCACCTAGAATTATAAAGCTTCAGCAGAATGAGCACTGCTGCACACCCAGGGGCATCCTCTCTGCCACAAGACAATGCTGCAGTTCCACCACAACGTTCCATCCTTGCAGTGGCCCTGAGCTGTACAATCTTCTTTTAGTTTGCAGTGAATGTTGCCCCAATAATGACCTTCCTCAGGTTTTAAAATCCAAGTAAAAGAGATCAACTGTGCTCTGAAAAAGCTGCCTGCTCCTTAACTTCCTTGTGAGAAAGACCCCAGATCAGACCTGCAAGGCTTAAATCTTCTTCCTTGCATGTCCAGCTAGCAGGAAATCCAGCCAGAGCTTCATGGTTTCAAGGAGACCAAGCTAACAAGGAGACGCAGCAGTTGCCAGTCCTGATAGTCAGCTTTGGGCTCTCCGTAGAAAGAGTTTTATTTTTTTAGGGTCCTGTGGACTATCAGAAAGAATAGCCTGTTTCACCTCCTGGGCAAGACAGCATCACAGCTCTCTGTGTCAATATCTCCATAAGAGATGTGTGGCAGGAAAAGGATAAAACTGCTTTTGGAAAAAGCCTCTCCGTTCCTACACTGGATAAGCAGTAAAAGATGCTGCAAGAGATAACTAGGAAGTTGAAGCTGTGGGAGCCAAGATAGATCATCTTTCTTCAGTGCAGCAAGTAAAGCCTCTTGGGTCCATCAGGTGAATTTTAGGACTTTCCAATTTGGTATTTCTCCCTTCAGCAGCTGATGTGCCACCCACTGAACAGACTCTGTAGGCTCAGACCCTCTCATGTTTATCAGCGTTTCATGTTATTACCAGGACTGAAGATCCTTACATGGAGATTGCTGGAAATAAGATGAGAAAATAATTCACTGTCCCCTTAACAGCAATGTAGCATGCAGCCCATGCAGCTCTGAGAACTGGTGCTGCTGAGGGCACACACCCTGAGCACATCTCTAGCTCCAGCTGCTCTACCTGCTTCAGGCAGACAAGATGCGAGGAGTACGTTTCCTATTAGTGGCCTACCCCTGCAGGACCACACAAGCACATTCCTCTGCATCCCCTCGAGAAAAATGCGGCCTCCAGCCTTTCACTGTGTCAGCACAAAGAGTAATTCACATGCATATGAATGCATTTGGCTAATCATAGTGTAGGGATAATTCTCTGTATATAATTACATGCTATAGTAGGCAGTTAACACTGCAGGGATGTTAAGGTCTGTGCCTGCATAGGAAGGGGGATGGAAGGTTATTATGCAATGTTCACAGGGCAAACGGGCAGTTTCAAGCCTGCCAATGTATTTTGCATAGACATTGAGCTGAAATCTATATCTAACTTGGTGCAGCCCTGACTATAACCAAAAATAGTTGTTGCTGGGAGATTGAATTTAAACTCTATCCCCTTATCTTTGTGAAAAACTTGTGTCTTTGCATAGGGATCTCCATCATACTGATACCTGAAACTGCCTGGCTTGCTGGATTATCCAAAAGCATGATCCTGAACACCAAGTTCACTCTTGCTTTCAGAAGTTTTGAGCAGCTGTATATCTCATATATGGCAAGGAATTAGCAAGTATGTCTGGAGAACATGACATCTTGTATAGGTTAAGGGTTTTCTGGAATCTGAGAACGAAAAAGATGCATGGAGCCCTCTGAGTAGGAATAAAACTATAAAAACATCAAAACATAATTTTCGCAATTTAAAGAAAAAATGTCAAGAGAAATATCATCCAAATTTGAATCAGACTCAAAGAAGAAAAGTAGAGCAATAATGTTAAATTAAAAGTCAAAGACAAGGGAGAAAAAATCAACGTACTACACTCAGGACAAAAGATATAAGGAAACTCAGTAGTATTAATAATGCATTAACAGCAAGAGAGCTCCAGGTAGTCACAAAACACAAGGCTAGTTTCCAAAGATCAGGAAGCAGGCTAGAAAATTGTGAGTTTTCAGAAAGAATGGCAACTTTACTCTGGTTTCTAAGCCTTGAGAAGATACACCAATCTTCTTCTGCTCTAAGTTATTTTTGTTCTGCTGTCACAACAACTAGAAGCTTAATTCATACAAGTCTGAAATTCTTAAACCATTAGTTGGCTTTCTGAGAGGCAGCAAATATTAATAGACTCATGAGAAAGGCTTATGAACTGGCAAGGCTGAATCAGGAACCCTTAGTGTCAGAGCAAACCCAAACAGAGACAACATGAATTTCCTTATAAATCTCCTGATTCTCTGTGTGACCTTTGGCAAATCGTTTGGTCTAGGTTTGTTCCTCTGTCTACTCAGCTGGAAAACTGGTTTGAAAACAGAAAAGAAAAGGGAGGAGCTGACCAAAAACCAGATGCTGAGTATGAGCTAAGCCTTTCCAGATAAATAAATATTTTTTAAATAATTGTGATAATATAAAATGTTAAGCATATCTCATGTTTCTCTTTATATATTTACTGCTGGATCTGAGCCCATTTACCCCAAGAGGATGAATATGACGACACTTGAGAGGAGGAATCTGGTGCCAAATCAGCAGGGAGAGCCATCAATCCTTATAGGGAATACTGGACTGCCAAAGGCAATACTGTGATAACACTGGATCCCATTCAGATTTCCAACCCAGATCATGGCTGAGGCCAAGACCAAAATTAAATGGTTTTCTCCTATGTGGAAAGGAAAGAGAAAGCAAATGGGGGACACAGGAAAGCCCTGGTGCTTGTCTCCATGGGGCTGGACAAGCATCACAAAGAGCTCAAGGCAAGATTTCCCCACGTGCAGGGGGTGGTTTGGAATCTTGGGATCTGATCTTGTGCTGTCTGCCAGCCAACATGCAGCTTTCACTAAATCCTGACTTGCTCCAAAATAACTTGAACTCAATAATCTTACCGACAGTCGTGGAAGACACTCAACAGAGTATTTTTAGAGAAAGTTTGATTATACGCTCCAGTAACAAGGGGGGGAAAGGCTTATGTTGATGGTGGTGGTTTGTTGGGTTTTACAGGATGTTGGGTTCTTTGTTCCTTTTTGTAGTTTTGATTTACTTACAAGTTCTCTTACAAGCATTACTTACTGCTGCTGGCAGGCTGAGTGTGCACACAGCCTAATGGATTTATCTGTACTACTGCTGGGTGGTCACTATTCTTGTGTTGTAAGATTAATTGCAGAGACTCCTAGGCCATTTGGTACTGGGAAATTTAAACTATTCAAGTAAAATAATCATGCATTTTTCTCCATGACCTCATCCATCTACACTGTGAAAGTCAGGATCTGTAACAGACTCATGCTGCAGCTCCTCAAGTAATGGGGAGAACTGACTATTGCAGCTTCAGTAAAATCCAAGAGTAAAGTAAAACCTTCCCTGCCTAGATGTGTCCCTGGATGAAAACAGACATTTCCAACAAGAAGTAATGTCCATTTTGACTTTTTCTTTCCAGTCCAATTCAGTGTCACACAGTGTCTATGCTGCAGTCCATAGAGAAGAGGAGGTGAATATTGATGTATATCCACTGGCTTCCCAAATTGCCAGTACCCAGGACAGCTCAGGCTCCTCTGGGAGCCATGCAGCTGACAGGGACATTCTCCTTTTTGACCAAGGTGGTAGAGGAAAAGCAGCAAAGGACTGAAGCAGTTGTCCTTTAACTGGGACACTCCTACTTCTTTCAGGCTGGAGAAAAACCAAGAGTTTTTTTGGACTCATATGAACAGGAAAGAGAGGTGACATCTCCACTGGGCAGGAAAGGCTCCTCACAAGATGGAAGCAATCAATATCTTTTGACTTGATGGTTCATGGAGAGACCTGCCAGGTCTCTTCCAGGGGCTGCAAGAAGAAATCTTTTCTCTCCCTCTGACAGATTGACCACACTTTGTCTGCTGTAGGACAAGATTACAAACATTAACTCTTAGAGGTGGGAAAGACTTGCTGAGCCTGATGAAAACTCTGAGAGTCCACCCAGAGTTGTGATGTCTTAATTAATGGCACCAGAATGTCAGAGAAGAACTGTCCAAGGGCATACCAGGGGAATGACCTTCTTTGCCACATCACTGCGGTCATCTTCTTTTCCTCTTCTTTTCCATAGGGAGACAAGTCAATAAAAATGGGGTGACAAAGGACACTTTGTTCTAAGTGACAGCCAAACCCATGCAACCCCTGAAAGCCTTCTCTTTTTGCCACTTTGGAAATACAAGTTCAACTTGCAATGTGTCTGGGACAGGCTGAAAAAAAAAAAAAAAAAAAAAAATCAATGACTGAATTAGAAAAAAAAAGCTAACAGAAAGAACTATCCTTTTATTTTATTTTTATTACAAAATGACTTTATTTGATAGGTTCCTTCTTGAATAAGCTGCTTCTTGAAGCAATTTTAGTGGAGACTTTGAAAGAATTAGGGTTGCAATAGCTGGCTCACAATAACCACTGAATACATAACAATATTACTGCCAGCAAAGCTGACACTTTAATGGTAAAGTTACCCATTCCCACCACAAAAGCAGTCATTTTCCTGAAGTGCATTTGTAAACTCAGCACATGGCAAGGTTTCACTCTTCACCTTTGAGCACAGTGGTTAGCAACAAAGGAGATCTGAAGGTGAGGAATGCAGCCCTGGGAGATCTGAACTCCGTGGTTTTTTTTCTTTCTATTTTTTTTCCCTAATAAAAGAGATAGATATTTTTCAAAAACAGAAAGTTGCCATTGCCTTTTTTTTTTTTTTTTGTTAAAGGGAAAAAAAAAAGGAAGGTTTTCTTGCTTCTCTCAGCAAAACTGGAGCATTCTTGTCTGTAAAAATGTCACATTTTCACCTAGGGCAAATTCATGAAAATTTACAAAGATTTACAACAAGAAGCAAAGTTTTAATTTCCATGAGTATGCCCCAGGTGAAAATGTGACATTTTTACATAGAGGAATGCACCATTCTCTTCAGCTAGAGTATTTTCCTAACAAAACAGAAGTTTGATTTTAAAAGCTGCCTTCATTTATGCTTTTTAGAGCTACAAAAGGAAAGTTTAATATGCCCATAAAACCCACTCCCTTCCCATTTTGCTACAAACAGGAGCTTCCAGTTGTAAAGACAGCGTTATTTTTATTGCCTTTACATTCAAAATCTTTAATCATGGATCAAGAATGGATGGATCAGGCGCTGCACAGGGGGGAAACATATGGCTGGTCCTTGCTTCAAAGAGCTGAGCCCCTGTGGCAAGAGACATCATCTGAGAGCACATGGAGAGGAGACAATGCATAATCAGTGGAACAGGGCCGTAAAAGCATGTACCACAGACCTGTGCTTTGTGCTGGAAGAAGGAGCCATTCACATAGGGTTCTGAAATCCTTCAGGATCACAGTATTGGGGGACAAGCTTGGGGGGGATCTCACTCCACTACAGTAGTTTGAAGATGAGATGCAATGCCCTTCATTTTCTATTTGCCTTGCTGTCACTCAGGTGGCAAATAGCTTATATATGAAGAGTGGATTGATGTATAACACCAGGACAGAGTGCCAGAAAGGAGAAAAAGATCCAGAAAAGAGGAGACTGTAGTGCAGAAAGCCAACAACATCCTGCTTCATCATTCTGGAGTAGAGACCAAGGAGCACCAATTGTAAGCTGTTTGACATAACCTTGATCTACACAGGGCTATTAAGGCCTCAGCTGAAATACATTGTTTCATTTCAAATGCAGGACCCAAATCCTGTTCACCAAAGCTGCAAAACCAATTAGAGATCTAGAAAATGTGATTTATGAAGAAAAACTGAAGGAAATAAGATTGTTTAGTGTACAGAAGCCAACACCAAAAGGGAGACAAGAACAGCCTTTAAATGCGTCAAAGTTATCTGCAAATATGAAGGAATATTTCTGTTCCTCACATTCACTGATGACAGGATGAGAACTAATGAGCTTAGATGGTCACAAAAGAGATTTAGGATAAGCATGAAAACAAAATCTAACAGTAAGATTGATTAAGCACGAGATAGATTGGCTGGGGAGACTGTTCTATCACCATTATTTTTTGTTTTTGAAGGACAGCTTAGGCGAACATCGGTTGGGGACAGCTTAGGTATACATTGATCCTGCTCTTGGGCAGGGAAGGGATCAGACCCACAGGACACCATCGAGGTACTCTGAATCACACTACCACCCCTCACCTGATAGGCGCAAAAACCCTACGGGGCTGAGCAGAGGCATGGGTGAGAAAATCTGATAAATGCAGGGCAAGACTATCTCTCACAGTCCCTTCAAACCCAGTTTATAAGATTTATGACATGTAGAGTGTAATATACCCTGTGACATGTATTACAGCCAGAGGTCTGAAGTTTAAGGCAGTCACCAGCAATCCTGAATGCTTCAAAGTTTGGTGCATTCCTGTAGTTTTTTTGAGAATGTGCTGGGCACCCGTCCTCTGGAAGCCTTTCAGACTTTTCAAAGCTCGTTCCGCTCGGGCACCCAGAATCACTTATCTTGGCAAATTCAAAGGCATCTCTGCTTTGCAGTCATCTCCAGACTAACTTAGGGGATAATTAGCGTTCATTAAAATAAATTAAAAAAAAGAAAAAAAGAAAAAAAAAGGATGATTGCTTGAAGAGAGAACAGAGAAGTGGAAAGTAGGAAACGTGGTTACATACATTGATGTGAAGTGCAACCAGTGAGACTTGAGCACAGCACAGAATTGTAATTGTAAAAGCATGCAAAGAGGAGATTCTGGAGTCATGCAGAACAGCCAGGGACTTGTACTCTCCCCAGATTTGTTCTTGTGGTTTGGAGATTTGAGTCAGACCACAAAGATTACAGACAGCTTGAAATGACAAGGGAGGGAAGTGGAGAGATCCACACTGCAGCCAACAAAACCCTGGAAGTGATTTGCAGTAAGTACTTTGGTCTTACCATCTAAAATCCCTTTCAAGTGGAGTAGGAGGGAGAGGCTATGAATGCCACAGCATCCTGCTGCTTCAGAAGGGATAGGTGCTGCTGCATGGTTTTTGAATGGGCATGTTGGGTACTGAAGGCACAAGCAGATAAAAAAATATTTCCCAGGTGCCTGCGGCTTTAGTCTCTGGCACATAGCTTATACTGCCAATGGGGCAGAAGCTATTTCACTGTTACTAAGGTATAAATGTGCACTTGGGCTATTAACAATGTGAGAGAAATGTTGTAAGATACAGTATTTAAGCCTTATGACACCACTTCTGTTCCTTTCAGCGCAGCACAAATTAGCTCATAGTTTTTTGCCTTGTTCTCTTTGAGCATTACAATTTGACACAGACAGACAGTCACCTGATAGCTCAGCACAGGAAAGAAATGGCCAGCAGAAGGTAGTGATACACAAACCGCATCAGACCTTGCCCCATCCTTCTCGTTGCCAGCTGCAGCTTGCTATGGAGCCAGTTAAATGGACTCATTGATGCAGCACTTCCACAAATACCAACTCAGTGACCATAGCATGACAAACGCACTTGTGCCTTCACACCTCTACTGCTAACTTGGTAGGATTTGCCCAAGCTGCCTTGGAGAGCAAGAGCATTTATCTCCTGCTGACCCCAGTGGGGAATGGGACACGTGGAGAACATGCACCCAGCACCTCATCCCCTTAACTACAATGCTGCGCCATAATATGCATTTCTGATCAGAGAAACAAACCATGAGAATAACTAATACAGAAAAAAATCCTATCCCGTCTCTGACTTGTTCTGCTTCAAGAAGATGGTGCACTCAGGAGCTTTCCCTGAAGATCATAGAACAATTTGAGTTGAAAGAGACCCTTAAAGGTCGTCTAGCCCAATTCATCTGCAATGAACAGGGACACCTACATTTAGATCAGGATGCTCAGAACCCCATCCAGTCAGACCTTGAGCATCTCCAGGGATGGGGCATCCATCAGCTCTCGAGGCAACCTGTGACAATGCCTCACCATCCTCATTGTAAAACACTTTTTCCTTCTATTCATCTAAATCTCCCCTCTTTCACTTTGAAACAATTTCCCCTTGTCACTACAGACCCTGCTGAAGAGTCTGTCCCCTGCCTTTCTGTGTAGTACCAGTGGAGCTTTAGTGACAGAATAACTGGAGAAACATGAATATGGGCTCCAGTGGGAGATTTTCAGAAAGTGCACCCACACAGCGACCAGGTTTCCAACAACCAATGCAAAGGTGTGCATGCGGTGTGGGAAGCTGCACTGCAGACACTGTCAAGTAGATTAGAAGAGGGCGGAAGATTTACCTCTGCATACACATATACCCTCTGAGTTTTCTTCCAAAACTTTCAGAAGTGCAGTCCCCTACCTCTGAGGAAAATGAATAGTCTCTTCAAGCTGCGTGTTTTGTGCTTGAGCTTTCCTCCTTCATAAAAAGGATATATATTTTTTTCCTCATCCAGGAAATCATAACTTTTTTGGTTAATTTTTGGTCAGGAGTTGCAGATCAGAACTCAGTGATAACGATCACCCAATGGGGAGGAGAAATCCCTATAGGATAGGAAATATCTTTGCTGCCAGGTGTTCTGCTTCTCACTTTTGTGTTACACTCCTGGAGGCCCTGGATAACTGTGCATACTGCACAAGGGAGACAAGACTGACTGGAAAGAAGGCAAAAGAAGAGAATAAATTTTTTTGAGGGGAAATTTTCAGAAGAAAACACTCTGAAAGTCAGATTTCTCATGAAGACTGAGTCATTTCATCTTGAAGCATGAATGTGGTGGCTGGCCTGATCTCCATACAGCCACTGAGAACACCCACTAAATTGTTTACGGGGCTTTGACAGACCACATGCACAGGTCTATGTGCTTGCCGGCCTCTTCTGAGATAGTGGGAAGTGTTTAACGCACAAGCAAACATCTTAGAAGGGCAGGTATCCTGTCCTCATTTCTATCCACATAAAGCATTCTGAAAGATTTATTCAGTGTAACTTGACTATTTCCAAGCTGCCACATAGCTCACAAGAACAGCACTGAGCTAAGAGAGGGAAAACAAGGAATTCCTACCTGGAAACAGCCTTTCTGCACTGCCTCCAAGTTTGGTGGCCAAACTTCAAGCAAGCACCAGTTCAGTACTCATGCATGGAAAAAAAAGCATGTTTTTGTTCACTGGCTCAACCTTCACAAAGCGTTACCATGCTTCCTTCCCACCTCTGGCAATTGCCTAGGGAATTAAGAGCTTATTTTGGTAAGGGGTACCTGCTTCAGTTGGCTCCAGTGATCTATTTTCAACTCCTTTTTTTAGCCAGGCTAATTCACTTCATGCAGCTAAGGGGAAGGAAAAAAAAAAAAAAATTAGATCATATTATCAGTGTAAGATAAAATAGCAGTGAATTTTTTTTTTTTTTTTGAGCATTATATCTCAATACCACAATTTGGATCAAATCCAAACACTCAAAAATTCTGTAAATTTGCTTTTAAGAGCCCAGTAAAGGAATTTTGAGGAAAATGCTCGAATATATGAAAGAATTTCTAACAGTCAAGCCCATTTATTACAAGACTTGATGTGATTTTTGTGGTGTGGTTTGTGGAACCCTATGTTTCTGATTGCTACTTCCCACCATCACATTTTCACAAAAAGTGCAAAAAAGTTTTATTTTCTAAAAAAAAATTTTGTACGCTAGATAGCAAGACAACCGAACCTTTAATAGGATTGTTGCTCTATCTTTAAAGACAGAAAGTTTTGGGGCAGAGAAATATATTTTGTTAGAGCTATTGACCAGCCTTGGAAGAGTGGGCAAGTCCACACAACTCTCTTCTTCAAGCCTGAAGCAGAAGTTGTCAAAGCCCAGCTGAGGACTGATGCTTCAAGCTTAACCTGCGTGAACATTACCTTAGACTAAAAATACTAGACGTGATATCCTCCAACTCCCTGGGTATCTCAGACCTTTAAAAACATTGCACAATAAAGCCGCAACTGCGAACTCCTGTTGACTTTGATTAGAGAACAGTGCTCTTGGAAACTAATGAATTCTTATTTTCTACACTCTGCTACAACACAACAAGTACGTCTAACTTGTTGAAGTGCCCTCAAGCACTGGCGCATCAGCTTGACTTTGAGGAACATCAGACTTGATGAGAGCTGCCTTTCCAGTAGCAATGCTTAGGAAGTTTTTTCACAACGTTGATCACTGTGTGTAAGGATAGATGACCGGTTTTCAGGTGACCCAAGAAAGGCATTGGTCACAATTCAGCAACAAAAAAAAGAGAGCTTACCCATTTTTCAGGACCAAGGCTCCCTAGAAACTTCCAAAGGAGACAGTCTCCAAGTAGAGATGATTCCCTTATGGCTGCAAGCCCTTAAATGAGGTTAGGGAGGGGTGGCACAGGTGAATTGCTTCCACCTGTGTTCCCAGGGTTGGCCACACTCCTTCACCAGCTGCTCAGTTACTGGTTCAGTCTGTGACCTACTGGTTCCCATATACTGTGCAAAAGTCAGGTTGGCCTCAGAGCTTCAGAAGACACTCTGGCAATGCCCCACTAAAGAAAAAAGCTTTGCTCTGGGTGGCCACTGTACCGCTTGATCCCTGGTCCACCCTACTGGGCACCAAAAGATTTGCAACTTAGGCAGCTACTAGGGCTTGTGGTCTCAGGGGTGGCTGTTACTTAGAGTACTTTCATATGCCTGTACCACAGGTCTGTAATTAGGAATTAGATTGTTGGAGATTGGTATCTGTAATGCAGAATGGTACTTGGTACTTTGGCTCTGCTGCTGCACCCCTGAGGCAGAGCTACACAGGATATGGCCTCAGCAGTCTTCAGTTCTTTTTGTCTGCACACAGCAGACCATCACACTGTTGGTAGGATATGTAGAGACAGTATAGTCTTCTTAATAACAATAGGGAAGTCTACATTTTCACTGTTATTTTCTTGTATACATACATTTAAAAATTAGTTATTTGACATTAAAAAAAGCAGGATTGCTTCAAATAGCAAAGCAGCAAATAGAGTTGTTGCAGTGAGAGAGAGCAGGAATGATGCTCTACAGGCAGGTCTGCCTCACAGACCTGCCTCAGCATCCAGCAACAGCTCCCTTGTGGAAGCTTTGCTGGGACAAGGAATATCTGATCCCAACTGAGCTGGGAGAGGTTTCACCCAGCGTGGTGTGGGCTGGCCCTACACCTCACAGAGAGTCATCATTCAGCTGAGGAGTCTTTAGCAAGGTGTGCCAGGTTACAGGAGGCCTGACAGCACCAAAGCTGCCAGGGACAGTAGCCAGCACTGATATGTTGAGGGCCAGCCTGGCTGTTAGCCATGATTGTAAGTGGAGCAGTTCATTTGCATCTAAATTACTTAGGGTTATAATCAGAGATTTATAAACAAAGATTTCTGTAATTGTTTATAGACATCACAGCAACAGTTCTTCACACAACACAGTGGCCAGCATAGTGGTAGTGAAGCATTGGCACAGGTTACCCAGAGAGGTGGTGGGTGCCTCATCCCTGTAGATACTCAAGGTGAAAAGCCGGATGGGGCGCTGAGCACCTTGATGTAGCTGTAGGTGTCCCTGTTCATTATAGGGGAGTTGGATTAGATGGCCTTGAAAGGCTCCTTCCAACTCAAATCATTCTATGATTTGCCAATGCTACCCAGAAACTGCTGTTTTACACCTGAGAAATGAAAAGCACTTTCTTTACTTAAAAGAGACCAGAACAATTCCCTGAGCACAAAGGTGAGCTATTGTGCACACAGCATTTAACGTTGCAAGTTTCAGGAAGTGTTCCGTTGCACAATAAAGCAGCAATAAACTCATTTGTTCCTGTTTAAGGAGTTCAGTACATGGATTCACAGCCTTTGTATACTGCTAAAGAAAAGCTGCTCTAGCATGAAGGTACTGGAACACAGCACCGGAGTGAAGGAGAGGGGTATTTTTCTGAGAAACTTAAATAAGTCCAGGCTTTAAGGTTTCATTTCCCTCAGCAATGCTAGGCAAGAGCAGGCACAGCAAGACTATTCTAGCTTACTTTCTGTCAGTGGCTTGCAAACAGAAACTCAACAGCTTAACAGTTTAACACAGCTGGGGATATTCAGCTTCAATGACTAAATATGCCTGAAAGATGTCATAGCTGACTTGGAGGATTTGGGGGGAATTTTGTTCTCCCCAAAGACTCTTTATAGCACTATTTGGTCACTTGAGGTAATTGGCCCTGCACAGTCTTTGTGTTCAACAAAGAAAGGCCCCAGATCTTCCTGTCCATAGGTGAAGGAGAGAGATTTTTGCAGTCCATTTTGGCAGTGAGGAAAAGAAAGAAATAAGCGTACAGCTTCTCCTGAGAGAGCCTTTAGGGCAGAGACTGATTCACAAAGATGAGCTGAGTTGGGGACAAGAAGGGAGAAAATATTACTTTAAGAGATTTGCAGTTTCTCTCTCCCGCAAACAACTCTCTGTGCAGCTCTGGCCTGACAACCCATGATTTGTCTCCCCTCCCCACTTCTCCTGACCTGCTGAAGCTATCCCTGCTCTTATCTGCCTTTACTTCAGAGACATTTCTGGCAGTTCACGCTGCCCTGCCTCCTCCCTTTCCACTTGGGGCATCAGAGAACTGATGCCTCTTCCCCATCAACACTCATCCTCCCACTCTGGGCCCACAGTAGATGCTGGCTTCAGATCACGCTAGAATTTTTTCTGGTTCAGGTTACTAAGGGAAAATCTCATTCATCTTCCCCATTTCAGTGTTCTCTGGATGCCATACAAGCATCCTCTCAAAATCCTCCTCTAGGTAATCTTTCACAGTTTGGTGGGATGTTGAATGGGGAGGGCAGAAATAGATAGATGAGTGGAAAAGAGCAGTCAGGATCACTGGAGGAAGTGAAGGAGGGGCTGCTGCCTGTTACGTTGTTCCTTTTCTCATGGCCAAAGAGACATAATTCATTGAAAACACTCATACTTTGCCCTATAAAAATTTTCCAGGTTGTATAATCCTCCCTAAATTCATATCAAAAGGGGCCTCATGAGTTCAGTTTTGTTTGTACCCAAGGATGGAAAAGCAACAACTTATCTGGAAACCTGTTCCAAAATTCAGTCCTCCCTCTCTGTGACATTTTTTTCCTTGTATCTGATGATACAAGACACTTGCAGCAATCCCTGCCCCTTACCTCTTGTCCTGTGCTCCTCTGGCAGCAGCATGTCTCCACAGCCTCCCATTCAATAGCCAGTACCTACAAAGAGGTTACTGAGAAGACAGTGCACTTCAGTGAGGTGCACAGCAGGAGAACAAGAAGCAGTGGCCTCACCCAGCAGAAGCTGGTGCCCCCAACTCCTTGAGAAGTCAAAATGTGCCAGCCCAAGGCCTGGCACGGCTGGAAGGGCTTTTGTGGGGGCTCCCCTTACAGCATCTGTCATCCAGGGTTGTTATTTTAAGGTGCTTTACAGGGGTTGGGGTCAAAAGGACCATTGTGATCAGTGTGAGGAGAAAGTTGTGCCTATCTCTTCATCCATGAAGGAGCACAATGAGCAGTGAGGAGTTTGGGAGCTTTGGCATCACCCTCTAGTTGCTCCTCTCCATGACCACCAAACCAGGAGTCCTGTTTGGTGTGAGGAAGGCCCTCAATGCAAACACCCAAAGTATGTCTCATCCCCAACACCAGAGTGAGCTCCATTCAAGTTCCTCTTTGGGGATTGAGAAGGGGAACCATGACCTTCAGTAGTGTGGGCCCCAAAAAAGGGGCAGCAGAAATGGACTGCAGAAAGTTCCTTGCTGTCCCCAGGAACACTAGGCAAAGGAACCACTGACCTGGTCCTGATTTCCATCTCATGTGGCCTCTGGTTCCTTTATTTATGTCCATAATGGAGAGGAAAAAAATGCCAGAAAATTTCCTGCATCCCAACTGTAAAAATAGAGTCGAAGTAGGACATTTTCTCCACTACTTCAGGGCTCATTCTTTGTTACTGAAGCACGTCATGTAACATTTTGCAATTAAAACCATCAACAGCATGGAAGGCCACACCACAATAGCTTTGTAGTCAATTATTTGATTTATAATTAAAGATGCAGAATTTCAGCTTGCTGACTAGAAAGTAGGACAAGTGCTTTCTGTTTGCCTGGTTCTATAAAAAAAGCCAGGAATTCAGGCTGCATCTTCTATAGCATGCATAATTCCTCTCCTCCAGTATGGGCTTTCTAGACAATGAGCAGGTTAGAACAAGGTAAGTTTCTGGTTGCAAATCTAAAGTATTTCCATAGTAACGATAGGAAACCCCAAACTATAAACACCCAGTGGCCATGAAGCCCTTTTAGCCACCTCTGAAGGGAAGCTGGGTAAGTTACAGAGAACGTTGCAGCACATGGGTTTGAGCTCTCTCTTTGCATGGATTTATCAATGCTGTCGTCAGCTTACGCAGTACAGTAATTTTGCACAGTGAGTCAGCACTTTGAATCATCCCTGAAGACAGCAATTTCCAGATACTTTTTCACTCAAACAACAATGCTGTATTGTCCATCTCTTCCCTCCCCTTCCACCCTGAAGACAGCGAGGAAGATTTGAAGGTGGTTCTTGTGTCAGAGTCCTCCAAAGGATGCATACAGGACGTCTGCACTTGTTTGCCCTAAAATAAAGGACAGAACAAAGAAAAGGCCAGATGTATGCGACTGTTCTCAGTCCGACTGATGCACTGAACTTTACTTTGTTTAACCACCAAATCCTATCCATCCATGGGCCAGTCAAATCCACGTGGGGCTGCCCAAATATTCAGTAAGCACATCAAGTGCATCTCTTTAGTCAGTTCTTGCAGCTTCTCACTTGGATTTCAGTTCACTCTTTACTCTTTTTGTAGGTAAAGTGAGGCCTGTTCCATACACCTTCTTGCACATAAATCCTATATACAACACATGAAACATTAGTGCTTTTAATCATTTTTACCTAGCTAGTAAGCAGGTAAAGATGACCCTAGTCAATCCATGCTATCTTCTCTGAGAAGCAGTAACCACATCTTGATGGCTATCACACCTTTCTAATCACTTTGCACAATTAGTCTTGTGGATCTTTTTAGAAAATTTCTGTAAGAAGTACTCTTTCCACTGCTCTCTCATATGTGTCATTTACATTTTCACCTTCTGCAGCTCTGTAAGAGGCCACTAGAAATTCGGAGACGCTGTTTGCATGGGCCACAGCAGGAGCTTATGAAGGCAGACAGATCCCAGTTTTTCTGGGATTTCTGTGCTCATCTAATGAGAATGAATGTTGAACCACAGTCCATTGTGTAAAATCCCAAACATCTGTTTGTGGGAAGAGGCTTTGTGTATCCAGTCTGCTTCTAAAGCTGACTCTCATGTGAAAACAGCATGATTTGTTTTCAAGACTTGAATACGTCTACACTTTTATACTTCTACACTTCTATACTTCTACAAAGACCAAGGGAAAGGCCTACACCATAACCGGAACTGCAGAAAGACTTCAAGTTGTGCATGGTCAAACATTCACATTTGTCTGAAGTATTTTTCAAATCTGGAAAATATGCTTTGCTACCTACGTAGAAAAAACTATCACTACTTTTCCTATATTTTAGCATTTGAATATCTCTACCACATGTCCATGAAAAACATTCACCTTAAGGGTCATGATATGACAGTGAAATGCCACCTGAGTAGTGAAAATCTGTATTTTCCACCACTAAACAGTAGAGTAGGGGCTTCACTTGAGAATTTGTACATTAGAGTACCCATATGCCTGCTCTGCCTGTCTGCCTTCCTATAATGATGGTGAACTGTTCTTCATAGACAGGACTACCTGTCTGGTCATCAGAAGAATCTACCTGTTTGTATGTGATATTTCAGGAAAGTGAAGCAATAATACCTCCAGGGGATTGTTTTAGCAGTCAAGTTTCAGTTTGACCAGTAACATATATGCCTTAGTGCTCAAGCAGCCCTTCTCTTTTCACTTCTCTTCCCAGCAGCCTAGGCTCAAGTGTAGTTTCCAAAAGCTCAGACTGTGTTGGTGTCACAGTGGTTGCACACATAGAAGAAGCAGATTCCCACCCTGAGAAGGATGCAATAACTGACAATGTTCCTGGCAGGAGTTCAAGTGGAGCTCAAAGGTATTCAGCTCATGGGTCAGGTTGCAAGATGGGTAGAACAGTGACATTTAATAAATACCAAAGAAGAAATATTCTTTTTGTGGATCAGTTGCAGTTAGCACAGTAGAAGTTAACTCAGCATAGTTACAAATTTTCATATAGAAAAACAAACATGGACAAAGTAGAAAAGACCAGATTTAATTCCTATAAAAAGAAAATGAAGAAATTGTCACCTATAAAAACATACATTTCACTTGATGCATTCTTCCTGTTCAAGCCCCCCTCCTGAGCAGACAGTCAGCAGTGAATTATTTTATGCTTTGTTTTCAGTATACAGGAATATATGCTCCATGACTACAAAGACCAAATGGTAGAGCTCCAAACGAGTTATGTCCAGTATTACGACATCCACCACAGACATCAATTGTTAAAAATAAAATTAAGGCCATTTAACCATATTTTCTTTACTTTGTCATCCTGCCATTTTTCCCAAATTAACTTTTCAGCTGCACTGAGTAGCAATTTAAGCATGAAGCAACCAACTGGGATTTTTGTGTGACTAAATGTTCTCCCCCCGGGTCTGGGAAATGTTTGCATCAGCTGTTGCCAAATTTTGCCTGCCTCCCAGCTAGTGCAAGGCCACAGCCTCTTGCAGGGGAGGGAAGATGTTCCTCAGAATCCACAGAATTGGACATGAGGCAAGTTATAGTTCTGCAGAAACCCCTTCTTCTTCCTAAACCATTGCACAGGCCTAGTTTTATACTGAATGCAGTCATTTACCTCTACACAGGTGGGCTAGATTGTCTTGGTGGTCTTTTTCAACCTTACTGATTCTATGAAAATGCAGGCCTGATTCAGTATGCAGAGGGAGTAGCTGTAGTAGATTGCACAAAATGCAAGGCTGCTTTTTTAAGCATTAAGGAGGTTACAACCTCGACTGGAATCCACGTCTTTTCCCTTGGCCACTCCCAGGCTTGCTCCTCTTTGTGAGAGAGGAGCATCTTTATATTTCAAGGAGAAGGGGGCAAATCTACACACATCTATCCAATCAGCAACAATATTAGGCTTAGTGATATACATTTAGTATGACAAAAAAGAAAGAGAACTTGGAGTGCATTTCCCAGCAATGCAAGAGTCTTCTCTACAGATGCTTCATCCCACCACAGCCGAGTTCCATTGTCTGTGAATGTAGGAATGCACCAAGTGATCATGCTGGCAGGACAGCACAGGGGTGGCCACAGTTGCTGTCTATGGGCACCATTAGAGTACTGCCCTTCATATAATCATTAAGTCTGGAAGACCATTAAGGTCACGTAGTACAACCACCAGCCCATCACACCATGCCCACTAAGCATGTCCCTCAGTGCTATACCTACACATTTCTTGAACACCTCCAGAAACAGTGACTCCACCACCTCTCTGGGCAGCCTGTGCCACTGCATCATCTTTCTTTCTGAGAAGAATTTTTTTTAAAATATCCAACCCAAACCTCCCCTGTCACATCCTCAGGCTATTATCTCTCATCCTATTGCTGTTACCGGGGAGAAGAGGCTGACCCTCCATCTTGCTGTAGCCTCCTTTTGGATCATTGTAGAGAGCCTTCCCCATACGCCACTATACTCTTCCCTCGCCACCTTTAAGCATTGTAGTCAGTATACATGAATCACTTCGTATCATCAGATGTCTGCCTCTCATCCAGCATGGCCCAGGTGTCTCTCAACAAACCAGTGCTCTTGTTTCAGATTTGTGAAGCAATTTGTCTCTGAAAGTGTGCAGAAAGTCCAACTAAGTTCTCATTCATAGTCAGCACCAAAAAATGGCTGTCTTTTTTCCACGAGGCTCACCAGGTCTCATTACCAGAGCCCCATTTCTAACAACCATGTTGTTGAGCACTGACTGGCACATGAAAAAGTATTAAAACAAATGTGGCAACTGTTAAAATCCAGTCCAAGCCACAGAGCCTTACACCTTGCTTTTTCATTATGTGCATCCACTTGCTAAATTCTTTTGCTTATTTGCAGGGAGTGTATGAGAGATTAGGAGAAATTAAGAGGATCTACTAAAACTGAGGAAGAAAAGATTTAGCATCTACACAGAAGGAAGGGAGGCTTCTGCATGTTGTTTTAAAGCTTTGTAACTGGGACTGCATGTGTTCCTCAGACAGATAGAAACCATCTTAAATACAGGACTGTAGACCAGACCCAACTTCATCTTGGAAACGCTGGTCTCTGCTGTATAGTTTTACAGCCAGCATTGATGCCCTGAACCTGCAGGCTGGCGAGCCTGGTAAAATCAGGGAAGAGTTTGTGGAGAGGAGCGAGATGCCTGCAGTTTGTTATCACTCTGCAGAGGTAGTGAAGGATTTAGCCTGATTACACACACCGCACCTAATCTCATGCTTCCCAGCACCTGCCTCTCTCAGGGGCTCTTGTCAGATAATGAGGAGTGACACGCGGTGCAAAGTGCCAGCCCTATCTAATCGGCACTGCCATCGCCACTGTCACAGAGAAGTGTCATGGGAGATGAATTTAAGCCCAACGTGTGTTTAGAAGGATTCGGAGGTTGTTTGTTGCTATTTTTATGCAGATTCTCTGATGAGAAGGCTGGAGGAGAACTGCTGAGTTACCGATCATGAGAAACAATTCCAGCTAATTAGTGTTACTGACCTATATTAGAAGAAGAGCATGATTATTTTTCCCTGTGTGATTTGAAAATGTACCTTGCAGGTTTAGTCTGCTGCAGAGGACTTGATGTAGCTGCCAGACTTGGCATCTCACTGCTTGTTTTTGGTATCTGCAAGCTGTTTAACCCTTTGTATGAGCTTTCCTCAAGTAAGTTTTGCCTTTCTCAAGGTCAGACACAAACTCCATTTCATGACACTGTCTGCACTCACATGGAATACTGAACAGTATGAATAAATATGAGTGGGCATGAGTGGGCAATTTTTTCCTGAAGGAATGAAGTTTTGGTTTGATGCTTCCAAAAGATTATTCTAAATGACTGTGGGAATATGATGAAAAAATACATGTAGAGTCCTTTCATAATACTTGCACTGGAAAATAAAAGGAAAAGAATCCTCCTGTTATCTCTGGTTTCTTGCGTAACCGTTGGTGCTAAGGCTGTGATTGTATCTACAAACTTTCTTCAGCAATTGCTAATTACATTGCGCCAGCCACATTTGCACAGATAACAACCTCATACCTGGTCTTGCAGAGGACTAAACTCATTTGAATTCCTGTACTGCAAACAACCTCCTCAACTTGAAGGAACTGCTCCCTGTACAGAAAGATTGAGCCCGTGCTTGAAGTCCTGTGGTAGGATTGGAGGCTGTGATCTCTCATATTGCCTCATCCAGCTCTGCCCTACATCTGTGCAGAAACCTCCTCACTGCCTGACATTTGCAGAAGTCTACCCACACAAAAACAAATGGCACAATTTTGGCCTCAATCCGTGACAATTTAAGATGGAAAGTCAAAAATGCTTTCACATTTATTTTTCCAGAGTCCATGAAAGGAGCATTTGACTGCTTATGGTGTTAACATTCATTAACATTTTGGAGCACAGACAGCCTTTGCTTTGTTCACAATGACTGCAATTACTGTTCAAAGGACAGAGAAATTAATGCCTTGGAAGCTAAACTCTATGTGCTCTCTCCTGCCCACAGCATCCCCTTCCACATGTTTTTAGGAACAGGTGATGCAGCAATTATGCAGCCCCTACATGGGTTGTAGTGGGCTGTGTGGTTCTGCAAACAGCTGGGCCAGCTCTCCATCTCCATCCTACTAGGAGTGCTGTGACTTGTGAGTGAGGGCACCATGTAAGATGTCAGGGAAGGATTAGATTGGGTATTAGGAAACATATCTTCTCATAAAGAGTGGTGAGGCAGTGGCACAGGCTGCCCAGGGGGGTGGTAGAGTCACGGTCCCTGAAGGTGTTCAAGAAATTGAGTGGATGTGGCACCAAGGGATGTGGTTAGTGGACATGGTGTGGTGGGTTGGCAGACAGAATGTTGTCATTTCCAGTATTAATGAATCTACAATTCTAACCTATGATTCTTCAGGTCAGCCATGCTTACTTATAGGAGACTGACAAGGTTCCAAGTAACTCTCCTACTTGAACCGCAGTTTTTTCCATAGGCAAATGATCACGTGTGCAGATCACATGTACTGAACAGGCTGATATCTGCTCGAAGGCCATGCATCTTCTGTAGCTGCAAGCCTGACAGTCTGAAGACATTTTTAGGACAGGGAGAAAATGAAACCAGACTCCCTGGATGACATATTCTGTCAGCTGACCACAGCAGGGGTTTTAATACTTTTCATGGACCTCCACTCTCACCTCCAGCATCCAGTGCATGATTTTGGATGGAGGAACCCTACTGTTAAGCTGTGGGCTAGACTTCTTTTTAATTTAAAAATGTTTAAAGAGATATTCTCTTTCCCTCCTCCCCAAAGAGGAAAACAATGATTTGTGTTTTTTGCAAGTGCTCTCTGTTTCTCCATAACATTTAAAAAAGATTGTGTAGTCAATTTTGGTAAATCTATTACTATAGGATTTTGCCCTAAAGCATCAACAAGCTCTGCTCCCATTCACAATCAGTAACTCCACTGATTAAAGATTAATTATTGATTACCAGATCAAAACCTGGAAAGGGTGTTGGATGATCCTGAGATCCCTTCCAGCACCTGTGATTCTATGAAAAACCAACATGAGGATTTTTTGTATTTCTACTAAGAAATAGAATACAATCAAATTACAATGCCATAAGGCACATAAATAGGTTCTCAGTCCCTCGTCTGAGATGAAAGAAAAGCAGGGCTAATGTCAGCAGACTTAAAGTCTCTATGCAGAGATCCCTACCTCCACAGGAAAACCCTAAAGTTTCCAGAAGCTAAGATGTATTTTAGTAGCCATCTTCTTAAAGTAGGTTTGCTCATCTCTTTTGATCCAGGGTCTGATGTTAATTACTAAGAAATAATTACAATGTCTTCTGCTCACAGACAAGAGGATGACATGACATACACTGCCACTGTTATTCCATCAGCTGGGAGTCAAAACATGAGTCAAATCCCACGGAGCTCATGGCACCGCAGATAACACAGAACCCAACACCATGGCTATGCACAGCCTTTGCAAAAGGCTGCCAAGAAGCAGATTCTCTTCTCCTGCAGATGTTTGCAGTGACAAATGAGGAGGAGGAATTATGGAATTTTTTGAGTTGGAAGGGACCCTTGAAGGCCATCTACTACAACTCCCCTGCAATGAATAGGAACACCTACGGCTACATCAGGGTGCTCAGAGTCCCCATCCATCCTGACCTTGAGTGTCCCAGGGACAGGCCATCTTCCACATCTCTGGGCAACCTGTTCCAGTGCTTCACCCCCTTATTGCAAAAGCTTCATCCTTATATCCAATCTAAATTCTCCTGCTCTAGGAAATGAAACCATTTCCCCTAGTCCTATCATCACAGACCTTCCTCTAAAGAGTCTGTCCCTTTCTTTCTTATAGCCCCCCTTTAGATACTGAAAGGCCACTATTTTGATCAACTTTATACAAAGCCTTCTTGAAGTTCAAATACTTCTTTTGCAGCCTATTTTGCCTCTTTTTATTGAAAATGGATCTGAACTACAGTTACAGAAAGGATTGCTCTAAACATCATTTAAATATAACATAATTTAACCAAAATATATCCTAATATGTCAAGCTTTAGGAAATCCTTGTTTCTTTTCAATCACTGGCTTTAGGCCCAGCTGTATACTCTTATTGTCCCTCTTTGCTTTTCATCACAAAGAATCACAGAATCATAGAATCATTAAGTTTGGAAAAGACCATTAAGATCACCTAGTCCAACCACCTACCCATCACCAGTATACTACTAAACCATCCCCCTCACTGCCACATCTACATGGTTCTTGAACACTTCCAGGGCAGTGACCCCACCACCTTCCTGGATAGCCTGTGCCACTCTTTCTGAGAGGTAATTTTTCTTAATATCAAATATGAACATCCTCAGTGTGACTTGAGGCCATTTCCTCTCGTCCTATTGCTGTTACCTAGGAAAAGAGGCCAACACCCACCTCACCACAACCTCCTTTCAGGCAGTTGTAGAGAACAATATGGTCTCCCCTAATGCTCCTCTTCAATTCCAGTTCCCTCAGAAACATCTTCATGTTACATTGTGTCGATTGCTAGCTGTCTTGATCCATGTCTCTACAGATAGGATCACATGTGGGAAAATTCAGGTCAATAGCAAGCCATTTATTGCTCGCAGAGGAAACCAAGTCACTGAAGGTAGAATTCATGGTTATCTCTAAACATGGAGGTCACTCAGGTGGGGAAGTGAACCTGTGGTATGGATTAAGACTGACACATCTCTGCCCTCAAGTACTCACAGAGCAAAGAAATCCTCACCACAAACAACCTGTTAAAAGTACACTCAAACATATATCGCAGATATGTGAGAATTCTTGACCCAAAGTCTTTAGAAAAGCAAGCAATGCTAACAACAGCTGAATCGCTCTTCCCCACAAATCTAACTGAGGGTCATGAGCAAAGAATATGAACAGAATATGAAACATGATACTTTGAGCAGGAGATCTGGATGGTTGCCTTCCAGTTATGAGATAGAAATGGGTGATAGAGGCATCTTCAACACTGGGTAAGAAACTAAATTATTCTCATCAAGGAGTACTACATTTGTTTCTGCTGCCTGAAAAGCTGGCTCAACCTTGGGTTCTGCTAGAGGGTCCGTTTGAATGGGGGCAGCTAGCTATGGGATTAGGTTCTGCAAGGGGAAACAACCTCTAGCAGAGACACAATGATCTTTACGCATACTTTAAGAAAGGAGATTAATGAGAGATTAGTGCTGTCTCCTGGTTTTACACAGTGCATGCAATTAAATGTCAGATCTGTCAGTGTTTATGTCTTTGTGCACAAGCAGAACACTGTTTTCCTGAGCTGCTGTTCATCACTCATACCACGCTACTATGATTAAAAACAATAACATATGGACCTGCCAGGCAGCCCACTGAATCACAATACTTTGGGTCAGACCTTTTTTCTTACGTACCAATTGATTCCTAAGAAGAATCCCTATAAGGACTAGGGAGCAAACCAGCAAAGGGACATGCTCACCTCAAAAAACATGTACATCCTTAAGTCCTTGAATATAACTCTATAGAAATATACATGTTAACATTCCCCTCTTGGTTTAAATCTGCATCCACTTATGCCCAGCCTTACATCTCTCGTCAGAACTGAGCATCTCACACACTCTTGTCTTCCCAAGCTGTATCACCAGAGTAGCTTAGCCTAGCAAGCATGCTTTTAACATGCCCCAAGATAATTTATGGGATTCAGTCTGCCCCAAGATAAGACACTTGGTGCTGCTTAAAGTGAGTGTTTTCACCACGGTTTATGCATTACAGCAAAGCATCACCTTTTGAGGACCACTCCCAAAATACTAGAATTTACATTCAGTTCTGCATTCTGACAGCCTGAGGGATCTGAACTCATTCCTACCTTGAAATAGACCATGAAGAGGAGAGTAGCTCTTCTCACCACAGAAAATTTGAAGCTCATTTAACCGGAGAAAACAGGATTCAGGCCCTGTTACGAAAAGCATCTGTAAGTTTTATTTTATATCTACCCTCTCTAAGCAAGAAGGTTATTTTTTTCATCACTTTCTTTTTCTCAGTCATTAATATTTAATGATTACGTGCAAAGTGAAACAGTTTCCAGCTTGAGATCTTCTGTTAAAACTACCCTCTCATTGAGTGGCCTAAAAATACCTTTATGTCCCAATCTCTCCAGCACAGGAGGGATTCCCACACCATTAATAAGCTCATTTCATGATAAAACTATCTATCAGGCAAACAAACTACCACCGGTGGAAAGTCCTGAACCCTTCTTGAGCTTTGTAGAAAGATCTCCAGGCACTTCTGGAAAGAGGCTGAGAAGTCTGAATGTGAAAGCCGAAGCCAAAATTTCCGTGTGAGACAAAGCTCAAGAACCAGCTCTCCATTAATGCAAGTCAGTGACATCCACCATAACTTCCTCCCACTCTCTATACGGCATACACATGCTCCTGAAGCTGCTGTGCTTTAGTTTACTGAGTATAGGAATGATGAACTGTGCCCGAGAAGTACCTGTTTTCTCCGTTAAGTGGAGCCAGGTGTGACTGGCTCAGGCTTCATCTTAAGTGAGATGGATTACAGCTGTGCAATCTGAGGTACATACCCACCAGCTAATCTCTGCACATACACTACCTCAATGACAATGAAGAATCCTGTTAATCCAGATGGAATAACCACCCATGCCAAACAAGTCTTGTGGAGAAACTGTTGCAGGCTTAAGTTTTGGAAAGCTGAAGTTATGTGGCCTGATTTCCCAAGGAGTTTGCAGAGTGCTCAGATCTCCTGTTGAATTCAAAGAAGCTGTATGTTCTCAGAGCTTCAGAACATCAGTTTGTGCCAGATTCATATAACAGAATGATGCCATGCTGCACTTAAAAATAAACACTTTTTCCCCTGCCCCCTCTCTTTGTCCCATTTTAACTCACTTTTTTTTTCCACTGGATTTTATCCATAGCTTTTTTTGTACGAGCAAAGAAAAGAGAATACATACTTTTTAATTAGAAATTAATCATTCAACCTACAGCATGAGGTTTAAAATCCAGCAAAAAATGTTGCAAAGCCTGTTATCCTTAGCTGCAAAATAAATATGCAAACTCTGTCACCATACTCTTCAAAAATATCTTTCAGCTGTTCTTTTTAATAAAGAAAAGTATGAACTTTATATTACTCTGAGTTTAAAGTAGCTCAAATGTTTGGTCTACTAACTTTGACAGTGTCCCTTTAAGATTTCTGATTTTTGCAGAAGATCTAGCCCTGGGGTTTTTTGGCTTAGACACAGTACTTGTCAAAACCCTTCAGACTCTCTTAGTGAAGTGGCTGATGCTGAGTGTGGTTTTTGGTTTTTTTTTTTGTTTCTTTTTCTCCTTTCTCTCTCTCTCTCTGTCTCTTTTCTTTCCCCCCTCCCCCGGTAGAATGGCCTTGTTTCCAGCTCTAATTTCATAAGAAAATGTGACCGCCTCAGAATTTTCCTTCGGAGAGAATTTTCATTTTACGGATCTTGACAGATTTTCAATTTCATGCTTTGATTTGAAGTTTCTGATTCTTTCCTTCTTACATTTTAATCTGACAGCCTTTAAGGCTAGGGGCGCCTGTTCTCTAATGGGTACAGCAAAAGGTTTTGCGTCAGGCGGTCTGGGTTCTATTTCTAGTATAATCTCCAGACTTGCTATGTAACTTCAGCAATACGAGTATATATGACTAAGTGTGTATGAGAGTTTGTGTGTATTTTGCTGTTCCTTGCCCTATAAATACATAAACAAGCATTTAAGTAGACAGCTATATTCATAAAATACAGTGATGCTCACTCCCTTTATTTCCAGTATTTTAATCTTCCTGGCTGTGAAAGAAAATCAAGTAGATCCTACTGCATTTGAGTATTAAGGTGTCAGTGTGTTCCCTTCTTCATCTGAATTTTAACATGTTTAAAACCAATGCTGCATTTACCAAAGTTTTGCATGTCTGCACATTCACGCAATATCCAAACACGCTGTTACTTCAGTGAATGCTTAGGGAGAAATGTAGGCTGTGTAGATGAAAACCTTTGACTTTTGTCTGTTTTTGATTCTGTTCAGGTGGTTGCTAAAATGGCTTTAGGCTCCCGCTCAGTGTGGACTGAGAGACATCTCCAAGGAAGGCTCCACCTATTGTGATAAAAGCATCTCAGAGAGCAGATGAGTATTATTCTCTGGAATTTCCCATCCTTTTTCACTGGCTGTAGGTTGCAGCCAAACTAGACGCTGATGTGTTATAGGAGTAAATGTAAGATAGGTGATTACCACCTTAAATGCTGAAGTTTCCTATTCACCTGATGGAGAGAAATAGGGTTCTTCTGTTCTGTAGAGCATACCTTATTGGGAAGCCTTCAAAGGCATATACATCTCGCTAGGGAAATGAGGTGGTTACTTTAAAGAAGAGTATTTCATTAGATGCTAAAGAGGTAAATGCAAACTAGATGCTTATGTTAACTAGATCCCTATCATAGAGATGTATACAGCTGACGGTATGTCTTCACGAGCCCTTTATCTGCTCCTTATCTCGTGGCCATCTCTATTTTTATATTTCGATATTCGTATGTGTGGAATTCCTAATTAAGAGACACCACTTGAAGATATAAAGAATGAGAGGTTAGTCCAAAAATGATAACAGATCAAATCACTGAACACTGAAAACACTGGTTCGTGAAAATCAGTTATCAGCACTCCAGCCCACCCTCAGAAGTGCTGCACTTGAAGACTGCATCATGCATTAGCAATTGAACCCAACATTTTCTCCTCTGAACTGTCAAACAGATTTGGGCAAAGTATCTGGAAAACCGCAGTTTTATTTTTGCAGTTCAGTTATTTTCTCATTCATGAGTTAGATAGGTACTGTGGGACTATTCACACTTTGGCTATTACTTGAAATGTGATCTGTATAATTGGGTATATCAGTCATATTTGTTTTTTTCTCAGATGGAACAGTGCCAAGACCATAAAAGAGATTTCAGTTTTGTCCCACCAGAGTTGCCAATAAGACTCTCCAGGTGATCACTATCAGATGTGTTTTCACATTATTTTTACTTTACAGATTTCTTTTCTGGCTCCCAAAAAGAAAAGAAGAGAAAAAAGAAAAAGAAAAAAGGAAAAAAGAAAAAGGAAAAGAAGGATGGAAGGAAAGGAAAGGAAAGGAAAGGAAAAGGAAAGGAAAGGAAAGGAAAGGAAAGGAAAGGAAAGGAAGGAAAGGAAAGGAAAGGAAAGGAAAGGAAAGGAAAGGAAAGGAAAGGAAAGGAAAGGAAAGGAAAGGAAAGGAAAGGAAAGGAAAGGAAAGGAAAGGAAAGGAAAGGAAAGGAAAGGAAAGGAAAGGAAAGAAGGAAAGGAAAGGAAAGGAAAGGAAAGGAAAGGAAAAGGAAGGAAAGGAAAGGAAAGGAAGGAAAGGAAGGGAAAGGAAGGAAAGGAAGGGAAAGGAAGGGAAAGAAGGAAAGGAAAAGGAAAGGAAGGGAAGGAAAGGAAAGGAAAAGGAAAGGAAAGAAGGAAAGGAAAGGAAAGGAAAAGGAAAGGAAAGGAAAGGAAAGGAATGAAGGAAGGAGAAGAAAACTGAGATAGGTTTAGAAGTGACAGGTGGTGTAAAATGGATTTAAAGGCTCGTCAGGTGGGAATGAGAGGACATCCAAGGAAAGGCTCCAACAGGATAAAAAGAATAGAAGAGAATGGATACACTGGAAACATTTATGGCTGGGTAAGGCAGGCCAAAAGAGATGTGTAATAGGAGTAAATGTAAGATAGGTGATTCCCACCTGAAATGCTGAAGTTTCCGATTCAAAGGATGGAGAGGAAAAGGGTTCTTCAGTTCTGTAGAGCATACCTTATTGGGAAGCCTGCAAAGGCATATACATCTCACTAGGGAAATGAGAAGGGTACTTTAAAGAAGAGTATTTCATTAGATGCTAAAGAAGGAAAGGCAAACTAGATGCTTATGTTAACTAGATCCCTATCATAGAGATGTAAACAGCTGACGGTATGGCTTCAGGAGCCCTTTATCTGCTCCTTATCTCGAGGGCATCTCTATTTTTATATTTCGATATTCGTAGGTGAGGAATTCCTAATTAAGAGAGAACACGGGAAGATAGAAAGAATGAGAGGTAAGGTCAAAAATGATAACGGATAAAATCACTGAACACTGAAAGAACTGGTTAGTGAAAATCAGTTATCAGCACTCCAGCCCACCATAGGAAGTGCTGCACTTGAAGACTGAAAAAGACAGAAGCAATGGAAAGGAACATTTTCTCCTCTGAACTGTGAAACAGATTTGGGCAAAGTATCAGGAAAACCGCAGTTTTATTTTTGCAGTTCAGTTATTTTCTCATTCAGGAGTTAGATAGGTACGGAGGGACTATTCACACTTTGGCTATTACTTGAAATGTGATATGTATAATTGGGTATATCAGGTATAATTGTTTTTTTCTCAAATGGAACAGTGCCAAGACCATAAAAGAGATTTCAGTTTTGTCCCACAAGAGTTGCCAATAAGGATCTCCAGGTGATCACTATCAGATGTGTTTTCACATTATTTTTATTTTACAGATTTCTTTTCTGGCTCGCAAAAAGAAAAGAAGAGAAAGAAGAAAAAGGAAAAAGGAAAAAAGGAAAAAGAAAAAAGAAGAAAGAAAAAAGAAAAAGGAAGATGGAAGGAAAGGAAAGGAAAGGAAAGGAAAGGAAAGGAAAGGAAAGGAAAGGAAAGGAAAGGAAAGGAAAGGAAAGGAAAGGAAAGGAAAGGAAAGGAAAGGAAAGGAAAGGAAAGGAAAGGAAAGGAAAGGAAAGGAAAGGAAAGGAAAGGAAAGGAAAGGAAAGGAAAGGAAAGGAAAGGAAAGGAAAGGAAAGGAAAGGAAAGGAAAGGAAAGGAAATCCATCTACTTGAATGTCAGTGGGAAGCACGTATCGATACTATAAAAGACAATTTGTTATTGTATTTTTTTCATTCAGAGGTCATCTATATCCTGCTCACAGACAACTTATCAGATCTCATGAATGTCTGATTCGTTTTCCTTCATATTCATTTGAAGGAGAACAATAAGCACATAAGAAGAAATGTGTCTCTTCCATCTTTGGCTACCAGCCAGAACAGAAGTTTAGGAGCATGTGGGAAAAACTGACAGGAGTACTGTCAGGACTTGGAAGCTAGAGGAGATTGTTCTTGATCTTGCATATTGCCAGAGGAAATTGTTCTTGATCTTACATACTGGCAGAAAGCTCTTTTTGGTGTCTGCTATGAGGACAGAGCAGACGCCCTACAAGAACCATTCACATGCTCCTTAGTGAAAGGTAACACAAATAGAAAGGCATAGAAGTTGAGAGGGAAATAAATGTGGAGAAAATGTGAAAAATATCAATTCAAAGAAATGTGCCTTTTTTTAAAGCAAAAAAATTACTGTATTTTAACCAGTATAACATATTGTTTTTCAATAACTCTCTTATTTGAAAACAGATATTAAAAATGATTATGACCCCAATAATCTTTTGCTGGTACTGGTCCTACTTTCTCCCAGGAAAGGAGCATGTCCATCAGCATCCTCAGTTCATGGCAGGAGAGCTGTGTGCAGAGCTATATGACAGAAGGAGATTAGTGCCATAACTATGGCTTTTGGGGCCCACTTCTTTCCCTACAGTTAAGATGAGGAAGTTCATTTTCAGTTGGTGAAGTGGAAGCTACCTTATGCTTGCTAGATTTACTCTGAGACAACTGTAGAAATGTAGGTAATTATGAAGAGCACTTGTATTTCATGTTTTACAGTAAATTATTCCCACATAACTTTTTCAATAGTATGCTGAGCATGGGAACAGTCAATTATGCTACCTTATTTTCCATGATATATAACAACTTTCTGATACAGAAGGATGGGGAAGTAGCAAAGAGGGATGGGCTTGCTGGGGGTGGGGAGATTTATATTTGTTTCTGGAATTTATTTCATATTACAACAGTTTTCTCAGTGAGCTCTTCTTACTTTCTACTGAACTGTGTTCAAAAGTCCAGGCAAACTGGGTATGAGGAATCCCCCCTGGAAATATTGCAGTTCCTTGAGTCTTGATGTGCACCACACTTGACAAGGCCTGGTGCTCAGTGACTGAACAGCAGTGCACACTGCAAGGGACAAGCTTTCCCTCCTGTAGACATGGCCTATTTAGTTTTGTATGGCACAGGAAACTCTTAGAGGGTGTTTTCCCTCCTATCAATGCACTTGCAATTTATCAGACTCTGGTAGGACTCCAGCATTCCAAAAATAAAAAAGCAGCCTTTAAGTTAGAAGAATGACAAATCAATCAGCTCTCTTTTCATTTTCCCTCCAGCTCATTCCCTTTGCTTAGTAGATACTGATGCCATTGCTTGCAAAAGGAGTTAATTGGGTAGAATTCTTAAAAAGCACACCTGTCTTTCAGCAGTGTCTGAAATCCCAGCTAGTACTTGTTCCTCTATAGGAGAATTTCTGCAGTTGAAACACCGGGCTTATTGCAGTACCAAGGACAGACCTCTTACAGGTGCTGTTAGTTTCAAAGGTAAAGATATCTTAAGAATTACCGAAATACTACTTTGTTAAAGAGCATTGCAATGATGTGTGACTGCTCATGGATGAGCCCCACTTGGAGTACTGTGCTCAGGTCTGAGGCCCCTGGCACAGGAAAGATATGGAGTTGTTGGAGCAAGTCCAGAGGAGGACCACAAAGATGATCAGAGGACTGGAGCACCTCTTCTATGAAGACAGGTTGAGGGAGCTGGGCTTGTTCAGTCTGGAGAAGCGAACGTTCCAGGGCGACTCATTGCGGCCTTCCAATATTTAAAAGAAGCTTATAAACATGAGGGATACCGACTTTTCACATTGTCTAGTGATAGGAAAAGGGGCAGTGGTTTTAAACCAAAAAAGAAGAAATTTAAATTAGAGATTAAGGGGAAAATCTTCACCCAGAGGTTGGTGAGGCACTGGCACAGCTGCCCAGAGAAGCTGTAGTGACCCATCCCTGGAGGCACTCAAGGCCAGATTGGATGGGGCCCTGGGCAGCTGAGGTGGTGGGGGGCAGCCCTGTCCATGGCAGGAGTTTGGGGCTGGGTGGGTTTTGAGGTCCCTTCCAACCCGAGCCATTCTGTGATTCCATGATTCTGTGATTTTATGACTTTTTTTTGGTATGAATGGTGTCACCTAATGTTCATCATCAGTAAGTAGGGGTCTGCTCTGAGGGAGCCATCCAACCTCCCTCAGTCGTTAGTGAAGACAGTCAGATAAAAGGACAATTCAAGAGAAGCTAATAAAGGATGCATAGGCAGTGCTCATACTGCTGAAAGCATATGTGCTCAGGGAAGAAGCTGTAGCCTCCAGGAAAAGTGATGCAGCCACTCACCATGCAGTGCAAGGATCCTCTGGGGCAGCCTGGCCACCTCTGCACCAGGCAACACGTGACATCTTGGTCCAAGTACCCCTTTTACATGGAGAGATTAATGTTGGGCTGTCAAGTCAAGGCTCTTACGATGGAATGCTAAGGCTAGCTAGGTACTGCAAGCCTAGGAGGCATGCAGAGGTGTTTAAGGTCTTTCATCACAAGGATGGGGGACTGTTTCTGCAGATGCTGGAGCCAACTGTCCTGTCAGTCGTGGCTAGCATTCCTCATGAAACTCATTGTACAGAGAGGGGTCTCAGCATGGTTTACTGTTCAGACAGTGTGGGAGATGTGTGGACTGAGGCCAGATAGCAAACTGGAAAGTGATTTGATAGCATAAATGTGCCCCAAGTTGTTGGGGGTGAATCATCCTTTTGAGGCATTTGTAGCTCCAGACACAAAAGAGAGAGCCTAGCCAGTCAGGCTGAGCTCTACACCTTACTTTCAGATGGCTACGGCCAGATGAGAGGAGCTCCACTGGTGTTTCAAGCCTTTCCAGCCTTCATAGGTTTGATTTCTCCCCTCTTTCACTGTGTCTGCTGGGAAAAAAGCCAAAGCCACACAGAGCTGGATCTACTCCTGATTTTCTTCATGTTCCCAGTGTTCATCTCCTGGGTTTTGGGTTGGCCCTTCAGAGGAACTGAGGCCGGCAGGGAAATTTGGAGCTTGATCAGCTTCCTAAACAGGGAAGTTTGTATTCAGATGGTTGCTTCAATCCCCTCTCCACCAATGTTCGCTAAAATAATAAAGATTCATTTCTTTCCATTAGCTTGGCTTGTGTTTCTATGTTGGTGGTCTCTTTTCTTCCTTTTCTTAATGTCTTTCTTCATAAACTTAATCAAAACAAGTTTTCTGCATTTGCTGAATGATTCCATTACATTTCCTGACCTCTTCCTTTCACTTCTGTTTACCTGCCTGCCTTTATGTTTCACTGTATGTACTGTAAAGTTCTTTAACACATCCTCCCAGACCCACTCAGAAACAGCCTTTTGGTGTTTCCATTGTAAGCAATGGAATAGGCTGACATAGGTTTGTTATAAGTCTAGATGCCGTCCTACTGATGTTCTAATGGAAAACCCCTTTTTCTGTCACCCAGCTCTGATTTACAGATCCAACCCCACATGACCAGAAGCTGCCATATCCTCTCCACTCTCCTTAGGTGACCAGTTTGAGGCAGCAGCTCACCACATCTGTCTTGAGACACACCAATGATGAAACTTGCGTCAACTGATGGATGGTGCCAGAGAAAGAAAACAAGGGCTTCCCCCATGTCTGGGTTGCATCTCAAGCCTAGAGGGATGGTCCCATATGTTCAGAAGTTGGGGTGCAGACCACACCTGCCACCCTGGACCCCCCAGAAGGGCTCGTGCTGCCTCTCCCCCATCCCTGGATGAACACGTCCTACCTTTCTGAATCCCTTCTGTTCTCCATAGCTGAATGCCCTTCTTAACCTTGCAGGAATATAAGTGCATACTAACCAGAAGGGAGATATAGAATATGTCAGTGAGTGCGTAATACCATGTGAAAGAGCTTACCTGAGACACTGTGGCATGAACTCTACAGTATGCTGCTGGGAAGCAGGAAATTTCTCAGTGGCTTTAGGCCTAATAAGTTCTGATGGCTGTCAGAGTGGTAGAGATAGAGAGCTGTGCCTGGACGCTTCCTCAACTATTAGGAATTTATTATTCAGTCATTGACTTCTTACGCAGAACCTCCTTCCTCCAAAGGCTGTAGTTGTTGCAGAGAGGAAAAAAGCTCTCTTTTTTCTTTCCTTGTTATATATCCTGAGGGATATATATATGTTTGTTTTGTTTTAAAAGTCTCTGTAACAAGAGGGTAAAGAATGTCAGAGAAAAAAATGTCTCTCTCTCTCTCTCAAAAAAAAAACCAAAAAACAAAAAAAACAACCGTGGTTGTTTTTGGTCTTCCTTGTTTCATTGTGTTCCAGCTGAACAGCTGTGAACATTTTCTTCGTGCCTTCCTTGTTGTTCTTACCGTCATTTGTTTTTACTACTTGGGCTCTACTTGGACGTTTCTTTCAGGTGTACCTACAGGGGTAAAACAAGGCTGCTCTTGGGTCTTTGATCTGGATCTTCAAATAAAGAAACTGAGCATTTGTATCTCTCTTTTATCCAGGTGTCTGAGTACTTTGTGAACACTAATGATTGCTGTCTCATGCCACCATGACAAGCATAGACAAGCTATGGGTGACGCTGGTCCCCGTGTAAGTTGAGGTGCAGAGAATTAAGGACATGTGTAAGAGACAACAGGAGCAAGCAAAAAAATGGCTGGAATATCTTCCTCTTAAACACTGTCCATCTGCATTGTGCTCGGTCTGCTATAGAAAGTATCTCATGGAGCATACTGGTGCACAAGACATTGCAGCTTCATAGGTGTAGATGCAGGAGATCTGAATGGACTGAGCTATCCAAAGCTGGACAACAAACCAGTAGGAGAGCGGCCAGGCAGCTGGCAAGGTGATGCTCATCCTGGTGCAACTGCCCAGGCTCTCCCACTAACATGCAGGCTAACAAGAACTCTGGTGAGAAATGACACAAAAGTCAGGCAATGAATCATAGAATGGTTTGAATTGGAAAGGTCCCTTAAAGGATGAACAGGAACACCTACAGCCACATCAGGGTTCTCAGAGTCCCAGCCAGCTTGACCTTGAGTGTTTCCAGGGATGGGGCATCCACCTCTCTGGGCAACCTGTGCCAGTGCATCACTGCCCTTATTGTAAAAACTTCTTCCTTGTATCCAAACTGAATCTCCCTTTTTTTAGTTTGAAACCACTTCCTCTTGTCCTATCACCACTGACCCTGATAAAGAGTCTGTCCCCCTCTTTCTTATAGCCCCCCTTTAGATACTGAAAGGCTGCTATCAGGTCATCTCGGAGTCTTCTCTTCTCCAGGCTGAACAGCCCCAGCTCTCCCAGCCTGACCTCACAGAGGAGGTGTTCCATTCCTTGGATCATTTTTGTGGCCTTCCTCTGGACATGGTTTAACAGGTTCTTAGAGATCACACAAGCTAGCAACTGTCCAAATGCAGATGGTTCCAGATCCACTGCTGATATGTCTTTTCATACCCTCTGGAATCTATACTTCCAATTTTAAGAAATGAAAGGTTGTATATACCCTGCTAAGTGACAATTGTGCCTAGATATAGCTTAGAAAGCTGGGGGGTATGGTTTCACACAACACTTTGAGAAGAATGAATAAATCCTGGCCCTGCTGTTTCATTGGGACAAATTGGCTTATCTTGCAATCAGAGCTGGAGCGAGGACAGTCAGGGAGACGGGGAGTTTGTGGTGATGGAGGGGAGGTAGCTACTAGTTCTGCTCACTCATAAACCAAGATTTTATTGACCAGGAGAAGTTCGAATGGCAAAAGCGTCACAACAGCCAAGTTGCTTCTCAGCTGCAGGGGAAAGTGTCTGTGCACTTCATGGCAAGTATTTAGTGTCAGACCACCATCATGAGGACTCAGCAGCCTTAAGAGAGGGCAAGCTTGGAAGCCTCATAACTCTGGAGGAAAAAAGATGGAAAAAAACTAACAACTGTACTGGTATTGTGACTGGTATTATAATTCCACATTAAGGGATTCATGTTTTCACGGGTACACTATAAAAGTTAAGGAAAAATAAGAAAATACGCATTCATTGGCCAGCTTGGTTTAATAATGTAATAAGTATATAATGAAGGGAGCTTTCAAAACAAAAGCAGAGCATGGATGGAAAAGCAGGAGAAAATGCAACAGGAACAAGCTTGATGGCAGCAAAATTCCTCAGCTGGGCCTGAGGATGGGAGGGCAAAGGAAGGAGCCAGTGGGGATCGCTGCTCACTGCTGCCTCTAAAATGTCTGATAAGAACCACTGAGCTCAAATTATTTAATGCGAGCAAGCACATTATAAAGACAAACCTGTTATTAATAGGAATGCTCTCCTAATATGAAAGGCAATGTGGGGTTGTTCTTGTTCTTGCTATATGTCTCATGAAATGACAGATGGAGACAGCTGAACTGTCTCTCTGTGCTAGGCCATGGCTTCTGACTAAAGAGATTTTTTTGACAAAATGATTCTATTCCTTTGCATGATAATAAAACTCTTCATGGCGCTCATTAAAAATGCTAAGGTTTCCCAGGTAGCTGCCATACCTTGCTCTGAGCACGGTGCTTTCCCATTTTTCAGGCCCAAGCGTGTAGGGATGGCTGCATATATTTCCCATATCTTTGCAATACTTTATGAACTGCCATTTCTCATCCAGGAATAAGCCCAGGGGTGGCCTGATGTTTCCACCAGAAAAAGTCGACATGGCCGTGCAGCACGTGAGCTGTCAGATGCGGGTGAGCCTAGCTCTGTACTGCCATTGTACTGTGAAAGCAGCAGCATCTCCTCGTGCACGCTAGGAAGTTTCACCTTGAATCTCAACTAGAACAACTTGTACTGTGTTGCTCCTGGAGGACATGCAGTGCAAACTAACAAGTGATGGCAGAGAGATGGGCTGGATGTGATTTCCTCCCCCCACCTCTAACTCTGTAAAAGTGTGGAAATCTCACTTAAAGTCACATCTGAGCATCTCTGTGGATATTCATAAATCTGTCAAGTTTTGCTCAACTAACACTCAACCAGCACCGCTGAGTTGTTTGGCTTAGACAGTCCAGCTCCATGTTTCTCCTGCAGTAAAGGAGCTGAGAAGAAGCAAAGGACAGAGGAGGAGAATATCAGCCCCAGAACAGTAGTCTGTGCCTTGCGCTCCCCTGCATACTGGGGAGGTTGGCACGTTTTGAAAATGGGGCTGCCCTCAGGGTAGCAGGAGAGGTTGATTGGAGCTGGCGCTGTGAACAGCACTTGGCTGCCTGAGCTGCCAGCTTCACTTAAGGACAGTATGGGCCCACGTGCTTCACACAACAGCAGAGGCTATGGGTGTTGCAAAATCAACCACTGCTGACAGTATGCTGATGAATAAGCCCAAGTCCAAAGCTATTTCTTGAACTTTGAACACTGAACTCCACCTGAGTGCCAAATGTTGAGATGGAGGATACCCACAGAATCCCAGTTTGGAATATTCTTCCAGCTAAAGATCTGTTTTAAAATGGTACAAAAGTAGATATCTTAAACTCCTCTGTAATTAATCTATTTTGAGTTTCTATCATCTTTGTGACTCAACAGCCTGGCAGTAGAATGCCTCTATCATTCCCATCGTACAGGACAGCATGCTTAAAGAAAGGGGAACCAATTATCTTGATTATGGTGATCTTGCTGAATGACATCTTCCAGCAAGAAATGATGCAGCCAAGACTGTTTCTGGGCAATAAATGTCTCTCATTTCCTTCAAAGCCACAAGTGCATTTTGCCCAGATGAAACAAGAGCATCAAGGCGGTGAGACCAGTGAACTTTCATCCTGTGACATGGCCACCATCCTCATCCCTCAGTGGGAAGCCCCAGGCACTTGTCCCTTTGTGGGCACCTGGCTGCCAAACAGAATCACAAAACAGTGTTAACTATAATACTCCACACATGGAGCTGCCCACTGGGATCATATGCATGTAAGAAATTTTACCTCAGACACTTTGTTTCCGTCTCCTTCGTGTTTAATCCTTATGGTCTCCTTGCTCTTTCTCTCCCAGACCTTCACAGTCTGCCAAATTTCTTGGATTTGGAGCATGAACTTGAATTCAGAGGTGCTGGGTGACTCCTGACAAGATGGAGATTTGTAGAAGCGAGTGCGTTTTTGAAGAGGACTGTTGCTGCTGGCATAGTTAGTTGTGTTACCTGATCCTGTAATCCCATCTCAGGGCTCATGTCTATCTTTGGGAATGATGTCCTGCTGTGGGAGAGGCAGTTATTGAAGAAGACAGATAGAAAGAGGTCAGACCAGCCTTGCACCCAAAATACAGTTCAAGTTTCTAGGAGGTGGCTAATCTGAGGAAGGTGGGGAAAAAAATGAAGACTGTGAGAAGTGAAACAGTCGAACAAGACAATTCAGTGTTAATTGGGGAGATTAAAGAGTCTGTCAAACAAAAAGACAGGAATGTAGAGGGCTGCAGAAGATAACCTCTGTCAAAGGTCACTCAGCTGGTCCCCATGGCACCATTCTGCTCCTGAGATGGCCTTTGGTAGACAATCACACAGCATCAGTGACACCTGCCCTCCCAGCAAGCTGCGCACAATGTCTCTCTTGAGCTCTACTGGAACACAATAAGCAGCATGGTCAGCCCTGCTGTGAGAGCCTAGTGTTGCTCCAAGCATGTGCACACATCCTGGCTCATCATTCTGCTGCAGGGCACAGCTGGCAGCGCAGGTCTGTGTGGCAGCACCAGGAGGCAGAGGAATGCAGATGTGAGCTTTGTTTCTGTCTGGGCAGAACAGACACAAGAGATATAGAATTAAAGGCGAATTGGATGCAGTCTGACATTTCAAACTGCCCAAGTATGAGTCTATGAATTCAGACACAGTGCTATCTGAGTGCTTACTGAAAACCTTTTTCCTCTTAGTCTCAGTTCTCATATAACTGAAATACACCATCAACCAAGCTTCAGTGAATCATATTATAGAATCATAGAATGGCCTGGGTTGAAAAGGACCACAATGATCATCTAGTTTCAGTCCCCCTGCTGTGTGCAGGGTTGCCAACCACCAGATCAGGCTGCCCAGAGCCACATCCAGCCTGACCTTGAATGCCTCCAGGGATGGGGCATCCACAGCCTCCTTGGGCAACCTGTTCCAGTGTGTCACCACGCTCTGTGTGAAAAACTTCCTCCTAATATCTAACCTAAACCTCCCCTGTCTTATCCTTTCAATATGTATGACTGTGGAAAAGACAGCTTTTTAAAATCACTAGTGACCTTTTGGGATATCTAAATCAAGAGCAACAAGGGGCTGAGGGCAGGTGCTGGATTGAGATAGGTATGTGCCAATAGCTGAAATAAAGGAAATAGCCATGAGCCTGCTGAAGAGCTGAAAGCCCTGACTTCTCCCTCCAAATCTGTCCACGTGAACAAAAAAAAACAACCTCAACTTTTCATTTTCAAAGTTTAATATCTCTCAAATTCAAGTCTTTTTAAGATGCCTCATACTGATCAGGCAAAAGGAAGGCACAAAGGAGTTGTAGGTCACTTCTGGGACAACTAGATCAAATGTATGTACTATTTTTTTAATCTTACTTTGAAATTATTCATAATTTCATCAACTGGCTTTTTTTTTCCTAATGTTTTTAAACAGTTGTGGCTTGCATTTTTAAAAGAAACAGTATCAATGATCTTTTATTTAAATTTAGAAACAGGGAGTAGCTTTCCTGATCCTCCAGCCACCACTAAATCAAGGAGGATTAAACAGTGTGCAGTATATTTCTCACTCATGCCCACTTTGCCCTTTTTTTCCCCTGGAAAGTTATGGCCTCTCCTTTTCAGCTGACATTACACACCAATCATCAGCATCAGTGCTGAAAGCTAGGCTAGCATTTGTGGCAGTAGCTACTTCTCTATTAAATCCCTGTGCACCATGAAAAATGCCAATTATCCTCCAGCCTCAGCACCCAGACCCTGAGGGGTTGGTTAATGGTGACATCCAAGCCATGGAGAACTTGTCGGAGCAAACTTCTTCGTGGAGTGATAACATAGGCACAGGATATCATCTGTGACCCAGGGATCTACTTCCTTAGTGAAGCCAGGAAGCCAGAAGCTAAGGATTAGGAAGGGGAACTATGTCAGGTCTAGAGACCCCTGACCACATGGAGCCCTGCTGAGGAGAAGAAGTTATTGGCGATAATGAAGGCCTAATTGAACCTCTCACGAAAGCCTCCTGTCACCCACAGTTTATAAACAAAAGGGGAATTTTGCCCTCTATCTTGAGAGAGTTGTTAACTAGAACTAAATTTTCCATCAAATCCTCTAAGTTCTGCAGAGGTTTCTCATAAGAGCTAGGGAATTCGTCTGCAGCTTACTAAAAAACAAACAAACAAACAAACAAATAAATAAATAAAAATTAATGAATAAAATACAAACCAGAGTAATAAAGTAAGCATGGTAGATTCAGCATTATTTGTTTTTACACTGATTTTATGTTGCCCCCACAAATTCTATACACCATAGCTTTGTATATTAAGAAAACGTGCAACGTGGAAAATATTAAGGAAATGTTGTAGGGGTTGCGTTAGAGGAGGGTCCTTACTTCTGGCTGTCTGAGAATCTGGAGTAGAGGAATGTGTGTGTCAGCTGATTAAGACCACAGAAGCAATTAGCAAGGGAACTGTTAACAGTGCTCCATGTCAATGCATATCTTTAGGTTAAGGAGTTAATTGCCTCTCTCAAAATTGTGGTTTCAAGACTTCTGCAGACCTGGGAAGAAAATACAGTGGTGGTTTACACTTGATCTGCATTTTTCAAAATTTGTTTCGCAAGTACAAAGGCTAGAAGCTTTTATTTCTAATGCTAAGCATTTTAATACTAAGGTAAATGGCCACAAACTACACATGTTTACACATTACCTCCTCTGTTTGCAAAACCTTTTTCTTTTTAATGAAGCTATTTCTTGATTTATGAAATATGCTTCTCCAAGAGTTTAAGTACAGGTACAATACTGCAACTTCTGCTGAAGCATTGATGTGTGGCGTCCCTTTCAAACAGCTTCCCAACCCCTGGCAACAAGTGTTTGCCAGTCCTCCCTTTACCGTCCTCTTCCCATCTTCATAAACCTGAAGAAATAAATGTATTTTTTATTGACGGATACCCCATCCCTGGAGACATGCCAGGTCAGTTTGGACAGGGCTCTGTGCACCCCGATCGAGTTGTTGGTGCTCCCATTCATTGCAGAGCAGATGGCCTTTAAGGGTTCCTTCCAACTCAAACTGTGCTGTGATTCTAATAGGTCAAGATCTGAGAGGCTGAAAGAGGGGAAAGACCTGTAACTGAATACTCTTTGGTGTCCTCCTGCTGCCAGAAGACATCCTGGTGGCTGCTACCTGGTGGCGTGTCCTGGGGAGTTTGTGTCTCACTGTCAGCCTGATATCTTGCCTGGACCTCAGGATGGCTGCACCAAACGCAAGCCACTGCTCTTCAGCTGAAAGACAGAGGTGGTACCCCACAGGAAAACCAGGTAGTCTTGCAAGAGGCAAGTCTCAGACCAATTGAGACTTTCGGAGGTTCTCCAGAGTTAACTCAGAAACACAAAGGAAATCAAAGGTGAGACATGAATCCAACAGAACTGTACCATCTTTAAGGAAACATACCAAAACAAACTGACTGCTATGGACTGTCTTTCACTGCTGCTCCTAGGAGAATTGCACCATAGTAAGCTAAACTTGGGGTGAACAGGTACTGCTGCTCCCTGTGCTGCAGCCTGTAGGCAAATTAAAACCAACAAAAGTTGGAATCAAATAGAGGAAAAATAAATAGTAGTTTGGTTCAGCTTCTCTGCTCCCACTTTACCAGCATCCCACACACTGCAAACCAGAGAGATACACAAGAGGCACGATCTATAATCAAGTGGCTAGAATCTGGAACTGGTCTTTCCAAATCATATGCTGGGAATGACAACCAGGGTTGCAGACACTTGGTGCCACTGCCAATAGCTGCTTAATGCAGCCTCAAGTTCCTGCAAGAGTGAGGCACCAGCAGGTTTAAACAGTGAGCAATGTTCTCTGACCCAACTGGATCCTTAACTTCAGCAGAACTGACTCAAGTTTGCACAGATACTGATGGATTCAGGGGTTTATTTCAATACTTCTTTTTTTTTTTTTTTTTTAACAGCTGGTCTTGTCTTCTTTAGATATGAGTTCTCCTTGAGATATTCTGCATTTATTTATCAGTTGGGACAGAGAGCTTGCAAGCACAGCTGCTATTGCAACATCTTTGCATGCTTTGACTTTCAGGCCCAGATGGAATAAACTGTGCGAAAATGAAAAATCAAGAGTAAAACAAACTTTCCCAAACTTTCAAAACAAGTCGACGTGAGGAACAGGCCAGACCACACCAGATGGGCTGTGGCGGTGAGTCAGAGGGCTATGTGGTGGTGACGCTGCACCATAGTACTCTGCTTCTGCAGGAACATGGCAGGAAAGGGCTGCCATAAGCCTCCGTGGGGGTGGGTGAGGGCTTGGCTCTGTGCTGATTTGGTCAAGCGCCCTTAATTCCTTTCATGATTGGGGCCTGTAGTAGCTGGGGCTTGTTGATGACGTTGTTTGCAGAAAGTATTTGGCTGTTGAGGCTGGCACAGATGACACTATGGGCTCCTTGTCTTGTGTGCTAAAGCTGTGCTGAGTATGACACTGTAGGACAGGAGTGGGAGCAGCCCCTCCCACCACACAGTCTCCAGAATCTGCAGTGTTCCTTTGGGCCAGGGCCTGCAGGCAGGGTGGCCCTGTGGCAGCGTGACCTGTGGTAGGTTCATAACAATGAGCAGCTCAGTTCCATCAAGCTGCTCCTTCACTGCTCCACATGGGGCCCCACTGCAGGCAGCAGCTCCTCCCCCAGCCCTCCTGCTCCACTGTGGGCCCCTCTTCATGGCCCACGGTGCGGCCCAGGGCTGGTCTTGCTGGGGATCTTCAAGGGCTGCGGCTCATTCAGGCCTCATCCACTGCTGCACTGTGGGGCATGCCTAGAGCCAAGGCAGAAGCTGACAATGAGGTTCACCCCCCCTTGCCAGCCAGGCAAAAACCAGGCAGCTTCCCAAAATTTCCACCTCTGATGCTCCTTCTCCGCATGTGACTGCCACCCATATGCATTTCTCATCTGGTGCTCTCTGGTGGCCAGCACTAATAGCCTCACAGTACACCAAAGGATGTGACTGCTTTGGGTTAAAAAGGTCCAATTCTAGCCAGGCTGGTGACAAGGCATTTCTATTTCTCGAGCTGATTAACAGCACTGCCTCAAAATGGCTTAAAGTACCAGTGCTGCTGGGACTATAAAGAGATGCTGAGAGCCTCCTGCACCCAGCTCTGTGCCCGTCAGCACCAGGGCACAGCAGGAATTGGCCTCCAGAAGCATTCACCTCTTCCTCTTTGTGCGGAAGGAACCCAGATGACACCAGAGCTTTAACTCTTGCTTAGGTGGAATTAAGCAAGATTAATCTCAGCCCTGACAGCTTCCCAGGGACACAGAAAAGAATGTGGCAGAGAAGGATTTGAATCCAGATTTCCTTGGCTCGTGCCCTGATGCTGGGACAATCTTTCCTCTCAGGGGGCAGACGCCTGAGAGCCAGACTCGTCTGCAGCATCAGTAGTGAAGAATCAAAAACCGTGACAAGTAAAGACAGCCTCAAGCACTTTTTGCTCTCAGAATTAATCAGATTATTTCCCTCGGATAATATTTTATTAATGCAGCTGTAACACATTCCATTAATACATTTATTTATAAGCCTGTCATAGGCTTCTACTATTATGCACTGCATAGGTTACTGCTTTACGAGGGTCAGCACCTGCCTCCATTGGCATTGGTGGAAGTTTTCCAGTTGTCTTCATGCAAACGATGGATCAAGTCCAGATCTTCCAATCCTCTTCTCAGATGGTTACAGAGAAGGAGGAGGGCCAAGGAATCCAGTTCCCAAGCTTAGAGGACTGGATTTCTAGCAAGGCATGATTTCAGACAGCTTTATGGAACTCTTATAGCCCGTGAGGAAAAATAATCTCTCTGACTAGCTCATCCTGTATTAGCTTTCCAATTCAGCTCCCAGACTCTTGAGCCTGGGCAGTCCATACTTCATCAGTTTACTGAGCCCTACTGCACCTGCTGCATACACGTTATTAGGACACTGCTGATCAAATAATTCAGCCTCTCTGAAATGACCATACTCAAGAAGTGGGTTATGTGCTGAGGTCAGGATTGTTTGCTTCAAGGCTGGTGGTAATGATCAACGTTGTTGGGTTAGGTAGATTTTGATGGAAGAGAAATTGTTGAAGAAACAGGCTGGTTTTGCCAGAAACATAGACTGTGATTTATCTGCCCCCAAAGTGCTTTCAGAACAAAGACCACTGCTCTCTGGTATCCCCAGGACACAATAACAAGAATGCAGCTTTATGAGTTTTCCCCATAAGAACATGAAGCTAGATAAAAGGATAGCAATTGATGCTAAATCTGAGATATACACAGGCTACAATATATCATCGAAATACAGCAAAGAAAGACTTCTAATATCTTTACAAATCTGAATATTGTGGTTAGTACAGAAGCACTTCTAATGGGACAATATTGATGGATATTGGATGGCTATGTCCTCTTTAGGAAAGACAGGCTGGTGAGACAAGGTGATGGAGTTGCTCTTTATGTGAGTGAGTAACTAAAACGTATTCAGCTTCACTTGGTGGAGAATGATGAACAAATGGAGAACTTGTGGGTTAAGAGTTAAAGGGTGGGCTAATGTAGGTGACACTATTGTGGGTGTGTACTACAGGCCACCTGATCAGGATGAAGAAGTGGATGAGACCTTCTACAAACAGCTGGAAGTAGCCTCATGATCCTTGGCAATGTTTTTCATGGGGGACTTCAACCATACTGATATTTGTCAGATAAGCAACAGTCACACAAGGTCCATGCAGTTTCTTAAATGCGTTGATGGTAACTTTCTGATGCAGGTGATGAGGAGGGGTGTGCTATTTGACCGCATTTTTACTAACATGGAAAGGCTGGTCAGACATGTGGTGGTTGGGGAAAGCCTGGGATGCAGCAAGCAGGAGATGGTGGAGTTCAAGATCTTGTGTGGAACAAGCAAAGCAATAAGTAGGAATGCTACCCTGGACTTCAGGGTAACAAATTGGGGAAAGGTGGTAAGAGGACTGTGGGGATGAACAAGGAATTCATGGATAAACTGAAAGAAAAGAAGAAGGTCCACAAAATGTGGAAAAAAGGCCTGTCCAGCTAGGAAAAATATAGGAATGTTATCCAGGCCAGTAGGGATGCAATGAGGAAGGCTAAAGCCCTCTTGGAATTAAACCTTGGAAAGACGGTAAAAGATAACAAGAAAAGGTTTTTTAAGTATGTCAACAGTAAAAGGAAGACTAGGGAAAATGTGGGCCCCTACTCAATGAGGTGAGAGCTTTGGTAACAGGGGACACTAAGATGGCAGAGATTCTAAATGCCTGCTTTGCCTCAGTCTTAATTGCTAAGAATTGCCCTCAGGAATTGCAGACCCTGGAGGTAAGAGAGAAGTATGGGTAAAGGAAAACTTCCTCTTGGTCAAGGTGGATCTGGTCGAAAGCCACTTAGCCAAAATCAATGCACACAAATCCATAGGCCTCCACTTCCAGTTATGTCAGTTAGAATGTTCTGATTTAGAATAAAACCTGTGCCAGATAATGAAGCATTCCCCTTAACACTTATTTATTCTTGGGGAAGAAAAAGGTGATACTGACTGGGCCTGTTTGAGGTTTTCTATATGGCTATCACCTACACATTAGATACAATACTGCAGGACTGCAGTAGTGCTGTTATATGTGTATCAAAAGCTGAGCTCTACAGCTGCATGCCTGCTCTCTCAGAGTATTGACAAGTATTAAAGCTCCAGCTGCTGGAAGCAAGGGATTAGATAAAAGTAAGCTTAGATTTAATTATGAAAAATCAGTGGTCAAGCATTAGAAAGGGGCCCTAGATAAGGAGTAAAGATTCAGGGCCAGAAGCCACATTAAACAAGTGTCCCATTTCATTTTTTGTTCTTGCTCTTTAGAAGCCCACCTTGTGTATATGAAAGCTGGATTCATAGGTTTGAATCACTAGGAGTTCAACATCTTGTCCAGCATGGCTTGGTGCAAGTAAACATCAAACCTTTTAAAGTGAAGTTGTTTTTCCTGCTTGTTTCTTAAGTCCTCAGAGAGCTTCTCTAATTTAATCTACTTTTACATTTCATTCAACTTGCACAATGCAAACAGACCGGTCTTCCTGAGCACTGCAGCTAGCTCAACCTGCAGAATTACTGCTTTAAACTTTCAGCACCTGTTTACAGCAAAATTAAACATACAGCAAACAAATTCACATTCCCCAGTTTGACACCCACAAGAACTTATTTACTGTGAGAGTGACAGAGCCCTGGAACAGGTTGCCCATTGAGGTGGTGGAGTCTCCCTCTCTGGAGCTATTCAAGACCCATCTGGACACTTTCTACACAATCTGCTGTAGGGAACCTGCTTTATCAGGGGCTTGGACTAGGTGATCTCCAGACGTCCCTTCCAGCCCTACAGTTCTGTGATTCTGTAAAATACACATACTAAAACAATTGGCAAAAAAAACCCCAGCCAGTTACACACTCATCTAGGCTGAGAATTAAATAACTTGCACCCATCCAACAGATCAGAGGACTGTATGGCAGTCAATGAACAACTGACTTGATTTCTTTCAGACAAAAGCTGAATTGTTATTTCTTCCCTAATGACACAAGACAACTATGTAAGGCAAGTTAAGTGATTTCTGAGTGTAGGAATGAGAGCAAGTCTCAGAGGGCTTTGCGAATTCAAAGAGAAGCAATAAATACATCTATTTAATGGGAATAAAAATTGAGATATTTATTAATTTGATTAGAACTTAATTTTGATGTCTCAATCTTCTCCTGCCTTTGATCCTGCTCCTATTTCTTCTTGAGACTAAATAGTTTAGAATACTAATGAAACACCTCTGGATGTAAAAACTGCCAGCAGAATTCTTCTTCTGTCTGCAAGTTTCCAGAGCCCAGGCTCAGCGTGACCATTACCATAAGCTGCAGAGCAGCTTGGGAGGTTGAGATTTGCCCTCTCAGGCAGTGCTCACAAGCAGTGCTGTTATCTGAGAGAGTGGAAATCAAAACAGGTGAGGTCAGAGGACAATTTTTATCTGTCTGAAGATGCACATTTTTAAGCATTGCTTTTCAGTGAGATACGGACTCTCAGTCAGCCAAGGCCTGACGTTCCATTTCCAGCACATGCAGAAAGTTTCCACGCAGCTCACTGAGAAACACCTGGTTACAGAATGTGCCTTCCACGGGACAGGGTGGCTCACAAAAATGTTATTGCTGTCAAATGATGCAAGCATTGAGAAAAGAGTGACAGACAGAGATTCACACCTCCATTTACAGGATTGTACAGTCCTATTTAAAAAATCTTCGTTGTCTAGAGATGTGGTTGAGGCCCTGTCCCTGGAGACACTCAAAGTCAGGTTGGACGGGGCTCTGAGCACCTGGTGTAGCTGTAGGCATCCCTGTTTACTGCAGGGGAGTTGGGCTAGATGGCCTTTAAGGGTCCCTTCCAACTCAAATGTTTCTATGATTCTGTGACATCTGGAGCATCAGCTCCACATGGTCTGCATTAGTGTAGCTGCGACTCAAAGATTATTTCTGTAACTTCTTCCAAACTCTGTCAAGCGCTCCTGACTGTCTGCACTCATGTCCTTAGCAGAGCACAGGTTTCCACAGATGGTTTCAATAAATGGCCTGCAGAGCTGACAGGCCGCAAGAAGTCACCAAACAAACTGCACCCTGCCAACATGTTGTGAAGAGCCCTCTGCTCTGTCACCTGCAGTCCAGGCTTCTTCCCAAACCCCCCCAAACCAGAGCAAAGCCACAAGCTCAGAAGAGAGAACAGAGCAGCCAGGCCTCCCAGACTGCTGACTGGGAACCTGTCAGTGCTTGGGCTCTGCTCGGACTTTCCAGCTCACGCAAAAGCCAGTGATCCAGTAACAGTGCCATCACTCTTCTGGCTGCACCACCACTGCTTGCCATTTCTTGTCCAGAGATATCTGGGTTATCACAGAATCATACAACCATATAATCATTAAGGTTGAAAAGACACTAAGATTATCTAGTCTAACTGCCAGCCCATCGCTACCATACCACTAAATCATGTCACTCATTGTGACATATACGGAGCATGACATGTCAGTTTGTGGGCAGATCTGCTGGGCAGGTTGGGTCAGCATGTCACCTTGGCAAGGTCCAACATGACCAGTGACTTCAGCAGCATCGGTTTCTTCAGTGCCCAGAGTAAGACACTCTGAAGGAACCTTTTTGTGTTGGCTGGGAGCGATGCCCGCCAGCACGGCTCCCCATGTACTCATGGCTTCGGGATGTGCACACCCCGCTGACCTGAGGCGGCTTCTATGAAGGGAAATTACTGCAAGAATTCCTTAATAAAATTGGAAAGTATCATTTCTCATTGACTATTTAGTGACCTTTAGGAAAAGCACAGGTCTGGGAAACAAGGCGCAGGTAAGATCACACGCTAGCTTTTCTCTTGTAGATAAAAGCATGAACCCTATAGCAAACAATGAACACTTTGTATCAAGCTGCTGAAGGGGAGTATGATTGATTTCACATACCCTCACTCTGTGACAGACAGCATGAACTACTTAAAGAATTAAGTGACCTTGGAATGAAATAGCTTGTATATCAAGTGGCAGTCCTACATATAATCCTCCTGATAGCGAGGTGTTCAGCAGAGCTTTTTTAAGCATGTTACTTTGGTGTGTGGGGCTGGAGCGAAGTGGTGGAGATGCAGCAACTCCTCTGCCACCTCAGAACTGTGATTACTTCATCTGTTCCCAAACAATATTTTCTTTCCATCTTGCTCCTACCTTTACAGGAGACTGACAACATTTCCTCTTTTTCCCCTTGCCTGATCCTTCGTGATAGCTGCTGTCATAGGGCTAGACACACTACCACTGCTCCACTGCTGCCCTTCTCTACAGACAAGGAGGGGCTGTGGCAGACAAGTTACCTGCACGTTTCCTCTGTTACATCCATGCTTCATTGAAAACCGCAGCACAGTGATGAGTAAGTTCCTTTAACAAACCAAGGATAGGAAGTAAAAAGTGACATTTCTTGTGATGTGCGGAAACAGCCTAGCTAAGGAAAGAATCACCCTCTTTCTCTCTCCCTCCCACGGAAGTAATATGTATCCTTGATGTTAAGCCCATCACATTTCTGATGCATAAAGCATCTTCAAAATGTCCTCAGAAAGACCTTTTTCCTGGCTCTCGCTACTTAAATTAGCAATCAATAAATGTAAACCAACTTGGGATCTAACTGGGAATTAGGATGCGACACTTAGAAGACTACTGGATTGGTGCAGCTGGGACACAGATAATGCCACTGTTTCCAGACGTGTTGCAGGAATACTGGGGATTCACTAGTGTACTGTGATTTGATCTCACATACCCAAGGCCTCCTGCTCAAGTATAAAGAAAGGGCTTTTGAAGCTTCTATTTCTTTTCTTTCTCTTTTCCACCAAGAACTACTTTTCTAGAGCAGGAAGATGTGTTTATTTCTTAAGAAATATAACGGGAATCCAAACATCGAAAGGCAACCTGGAATTGCATGAAGGCACCCTGGAGTGCCGTACAACTGTAAAAATTAAGAATGGAAAAGTCATCTAAATCCATTCTGCTGCCAATGCTGAACAGCTCCCTACAGAATATTTACAAGTTTTTAACGCCTTGGCCTTGTGCCTCACGTGCACTAGAGACATATTTCCAGGCCAATAAAACATCCCTTGTCGTGGCTTAAAGCTGTAAGAATTAATTTATCACTAATTATTTCCTATTTAAAGACCTGCTCTTTGGATAGCTGGGACATAATTCTTGAAAATCACACTAGTTGAAGTAGAAGTTCACCATCCCCTCCAGCTTGCTGCCTATGAAGGCCAGCCCTTCAGACATTTTAATTCTCTCTAGTTTCAACTCTCACAGCTGATGGGCTGCCCTTGGGATCTACCTGTCAGCCAAGGGGAGAGAGAATACCAATCGCTGGGGTGCAGGAAACAACTTGGTTCCTTTCCCTGCCCTCCTTGAGCACCTTCAGGCCAAGAGTGTGGGACACACATGGAAGGGCTTTTCCTGTGTTTGTGCTGCCAGGGTGAGAGAAAGATATACCTCTTCAGGCTTGTCATGGAGCTAAGCCTGAACTCTGACAACGTGAGGCCTGACAAAGGAAAGATGAAGGTTTGACTTAACAGAAACCTAAGGAAATATGATTTCACTTTAAATAAATCTCTCTTTGTCTCTCCCTCACATACACGCAGTCCCAGCCTAAGTGATTTCATCTTTCATAGTTGAAGGTCAGCCATCTCGAGCCTCTATTTTTTCCATACTGAGTCACAGTTACTACCCTCCCATCAGATCTGCACAGTCAACATCCTAAATAAACCACAAAAGCATGGAAATTTGAAGTTATTGGACACTTTTATTTTAATGTAGCACCCAGTTCCATATCACATACATTTTCCAAAATTAGATGGGCATAGTATAGAGTGCTATACATTTTGTAACTTACCACATGGACATTCTGCAGCTGTGAAAACAAATTGCTTAAATCTGGCTATCTACTTCATAAGTTTAAATTCAAATATATAATAGCTTCAGGGTATTTTTTTATATTAATAATGATAATGCTTGCAATACCATTTTTGCATTAAAAAATCAGTAACAGAGTAAAACATAATGCGTATGTTCATAGCATGTTATCAAGAAGATAACTGGAAAAAGTCTTAAACTACATAATTTCTTCTCAAAGGTACTACATCATTTGGAGATCTTTTTCCTAAAAAAATAGTTTTACTCTTCAGTCAATAAAATATGTGACTTAACTAGGGCCTCTTTCCCATCTGACTTTCATAACTCCGTGTATTTTCTTGTCAAGGACCGTGATTGCTGAAGGCCAAAGGACTGACGGTGCTGGAAAAAAGAGACCCCCTCAACCACTGGCTTGAATCTTCCAGGCTGTCTTTCTCCTATCCTGGAGCCCCAGAGGGAGGAAGGCAGCTTACATACATACCAGTGAAAGGCAATTTCCTTATCATGTCCACCTCCTGTGAAGTCTTCCAACCCCAGCCATCCCAGTGGAATTATTTTCAGCCTGAGTCATCATCGCCCTGCATTGGTTAGCCCTGACAGCACTGAGCTGTGCACACATCAACGAAAGCCGGGCAAGTTCCTCTCTCCAGCATGGCTACAGAGTTCCTAGCAGTAACAGTACTGCTGTACACACAGGAAAAGTTCAGAGACAATCTTGCGAGTTGAGAAGGATATTTGCCAACTTACCAACAACAGGACTTGATCTACTAATTCATTAACATTTTTGCTACGTCAGCAAAACTCTATGGAAGAGAGAATGGAGAACACTCGAGAAAGAGGTGATACCGTTTCCTCTGCATTCAATATTAATTTAATAAATAGGAGAAGGGCATTGATCACCAAGGACTGATGTTTTTTTCTCAGACAGTTTGTTCAAACGAATGCTTGTGAAGTAGAAACTGTTTACCTTGCATAATTATCAGGTCACTGTTTATATTTAAAGGCTCCAATAAAGATGGCTTCATTTATGAAGGTAACCACTCACTGTACTTAGCTAGGCATTCTTCCTCTTTCTTACCACATACTGAAACAAATATAGAAAGTTATTGGATGTAACAAACACAAACAGATCCATAAAGAAGTGCACAATCCCTGGAGGTGTTCAAGAAACATTTAGATGTTGTACTGAGGAACATGGTAACATGGCTTAGTGGGAAATACTGGTGGATTGTTGGACCAGATGATCTTAGAGGTCTTCCAACCTATGATTCTATGATGTGTGAGTGAACACTTACACATACAATCTCACTCCAAGGAAGATCCTTATCTGGGATGTGCAATAGCCTCTTTAGGACCCTGCTCCGCGCAGTCTTGTGGACAAAACTATTCAATTGTCCAAACTGGAATAGCTATAAGAAAGCAAAGACATAAAAAGGTGCACTTTGCATGGTCAGTGCGTGCTCCCAGATGTTAGGAAGCTATGTTCTAGCTTCTCTTTTTGGGTATCCTACCTTGCTGGAGATACTCTGCTTTGTACTAATGCTTACAGAAAAGGAATCAAGGAAAGCAAGATTTGGTGTGTAGGAAGCTGCTCTTGCTCCCTAGTTAGGCACAAGCAGGTCCCAGCTTCTGTTCTGATCCAGGCACTCCTGGCTTAAAGCTGATCACTTTCTTGTGATCTGTAAATCTGCAGTACTGGATTTAGATATGAATTTTGACCAGTCAGAGTCTGGTCTGTTAATAGTAGCCATGGGCATAGCTGCATGAAACAACTGTCAGAAACACAGCTGCATTATGCCTTCTCCTGTCTCTCTCAAAATGTTAACAGCCTCCCAAAAGTGGGGAAGCTTTATTATTTTGGATGGGATACCACAAATGTTTAAGGACTAAGAAACGCAGAAGAACGTTTTCAGGCAACATATGCATAACACAGCAACATTTCTCCTTGAATATCCTGTTTTGATCTCCATGTCAACTACTGTATCATCATCACAGCAAATACTACACCATACAGAATATGAATTAACTCATATTCTAGGCCTTAAAGCTAAGCATGGCATTTGATTGCACCTCTCAAAATCTAACCTCGGAGACAGTGAAGTTATAAATTTACTAACTCCTATGGTAGACTAACAACTAAGTATATACTTCTTTGTTGGTAATCAGGTACTTTAGGTGGAAAAAGACAGAAAACAGCCTTTTCTACTCTTGGATATTAGGAGGAAGTTTTTCCACACAGAGCGTGGTGACGCACTGGAACAGGTTGCCCAAGGAGGTCGTGGATGCCCCATCCCTGGAGGCATTCAAGGCCAGGCTGGATGTGGCTCTGGGCAGCCTGGTCTGGTGGTTGGCAACCCTGCACACAGCAGGGGGACTGAAACTAGATGATCATTGTGGTCCTTTTCAACCCAGGCCATTCTATGATTCTACGAATCTTTGAACACCACCTATTCAATGAATAACTCAAGTGAAGTAAATGGAGGATGACACCAGAGGAAGTCCCTATTAAACGTGAAATAGTCACTCACTGTCTTAAAAATGCAATATACATATTGTTTCTTCAGAATCATTGAAAAGTTTTCCTCAAAAATCACACATAAAAGAAAAAACGAAAGGTGCCATATGGTTATTTCCAATTTAATAGCGGGGGTTTATTAACCAAACGCAACATGAGAACTAAAATGCAAACACAGAAGAGCACTTAACCTAAATAAAATTTCAGGAATGACTCAATGTTACAAATAAACGATGCTAGTTTTCAAACAGCACCACTGACAGCACAAGGACAATAGCTCTTTTGCAGCTTCCCAGGAGTCTGCAGCTCTCACATTTTGTCACTGATCAGAAATGACCATCTGACTCCATCTAAGCAACAGTCCCACAAAAAAAGTCCCAAATCCAGAGAAAAGGCTGTTGCTCATTCACAAAGTGATGTTTAGTATAATCAAAAGCAGTGTGTTATACAAACAGATTTTTGTTAACAATTCTGCAGTAAGTGTTGAGACTAAAGTCACCTTTAGAATTCTGGATCCATATCCCACATCCGCAACCACTGCAGCAAAAATAATATGTTTCCTCATCACTTTACACTTTCCCGTTGATGTCATTTATCTCCAAACAAAACTCTTGGCTGTTCTGATGCCCTCCGATATCTCACTGCAGCCATGCTATGACACACCCCAAAGGGAGGCCACCTACTTATTTCAAATTTGCTCCTCTTTCCTCTCTACCCCAGAGCCATCATATAGCTAATGGGAGAATGTGTAAGACCAAAAATGGTCCAAAAAAACCCCCAATCTGTTGCACAGTTTTTGCAAGGTGTATACTTATATTAAGTCAATAAACAACTGGATATGAAACACAAGCAGCATTGTGTTTAAAATGACTAACAATTAGGTGACATACCCTAGCAGCACAGCATACATCATATCCATGAAGGGAGCAAGGTTCATAATATCTCTGAAATCACTCAGTATAAGAATATTGGCCCCTTAAGAGATAAAGCAACATTAATTAGACAGCTTCCATCACGAGAACTGAGATCAAAGCCAATGACCACTGCACCCATGAAAATTTTCCATGGAGTTCAATTGGCCTTGGAGCAGACCAGGTAAAAACAATAATAATAATAATAATAATAATCTTTGTTTCTTCATTTGAAAACCAGATGGGCATTAGCAGCTTCATCCTATCAGTGGTATCTCCAGTGAGGTGCAACAGAACCTGAATGAAAGCCTGCGGTACAAAGCAATTGGTTCCATCATACATTTTACAATCTCATGTGAAGCAGTTCTGATCTCTCTCTTCTTTTAGAAATACAGTTCTTACACATGTACTTAAAACAAATTAGCAGCTGTTAAAAAAACAACAAAGCAGACCAATACAAATATACTCAGGACAGCTTTTACAAAAATGCCCAGAATGCATTTTTAACCTCTTGTTAGAAATACACTGTTGGTTTGAAGAAATTTTTTATGCAGAGACACCGTCAGTTGCAAGCAACTGATCAAATATGAGTGATAGGAAAGAGTTATAGCTCAAAAAACAGATTTTTTTTTTGTAATTTCCAAAATAATAAAAATTTAATATTTTTACTGTTCTCTCTTACGAATTGTAACTTATAAAATACAAGTTCTCTAACATTAAAATACATCTGTGATTGAATAATAAACAGCACTAAGAAAATAATTATCTGACACATGATTGTGGATAGAGACTCTTTTCATCTAATGTGTTGGATTCCTGCTGTGCTTTCAATCCACACGTCCTCTACCATCCTACAGGAACTGGTAACATCCAGGAACCCATCTCAGAGGATGGGTTTTATATTTAAACACCAATTCTGGAATTATGTACCTCTTAATATTCAGGATAGGAGGCGTTGCAAGAATATGTATAAATCAGGGACTCTTGGCATAAATAAAATACTCTCATTCATTTCAGTGGCAAACTGCATTTACACGTTAGGTTGGGAAGAGGGAGAGAAGAGGGCAAAGCACCTGCCCAGAGCCATCTGACAGTTTGGTATTTGCTTTCTGTACCTTCCCCCTCTGCAGAGGCAAGCAGGTGCAGCAGGGTGTGGAGGGCAAGCCAGGGACCCCACCACGTCACCTTGGTGGTTGCAAGGCTGTTGGTGCACGTGCTCTGCTGCTGCACAGTGAGCTGGAGGTCACAAGACGGTTACAGGGCGTAGCTGCTCCAGCTGCGTTTCCAAGGCAATTCGTTCCTTGTGGACCTCCTGGAGGATGAAGAGAGATTTTTTTCAGCACTTGCACATAACCCCACACCCATGAAGAGCAGCCTGGCAAATTGTTGGTGCTGAGAAGAGGTCCGGGGCTCCGCTGTTCCAGTAATTCTCCTTGCTGTCCCAAAACACCACACCACTACCGCTCAACCACAGGTAATAGAAGTAATAAATAGGTAACAGCATAGGCCTATTATGTGAATCAAAGCACACTGAAGGTAGCATATGGAAGAAAAGAAAGACTATAGATAAACTCAAGCAAGTGAGTTAAGAAATTATGTTAATATTGAACAAGGAATCAGACTTCCATCTTGACTAGAGAACAAATGTAACTGGGGGTCCCTTGCCTTTCCCAGGCAAGTGTGTTCATAATACACAAGGAAAGAAAAAAGCCATAGCAGATATAAAGCTGAATTTGGTTATATCTTTGGACAGAGGGAACAATAAAAACCAGAATATTTATAAGAAAGTAGCCCCTTAAGAACATGTTAAAAGACAAGCCAACAGGTGGAGAGCATTGTTTAGCCAGTCCATGTACACCAAATGTGTGACTCCAGGAGACAGCGATGGAGCACAACTGATCAGATGACAAGATAGCTATACCTGTGGTGGGTGCTACCATCTCATTACCCAGACTTTTCAGAAAGACAAGGTACATCCTCTAGACTTATTCCAGCTGCCAACGAAGCCATATGCACATAGGTGGTAACTTTTCCTGGAATGTCTAATTTTAGCCACACATACAATACAGTTATTCTCTTCCACAAAGTTAGGAAGTAACGCAGTAGGTTTCATCTGAAAGGATGAAGTAGATTCTCTGCTAGCCCTACCACACAACCAATTGTAGGGAGCTCTGTCACTGATTTTCAGTGCATTCCTTACCTTTAGCTGCTGCTGGAGCTCACTGTTTAACCTGGCGAGCACAGCATTGGCTTCTTTGTTTTTTCGTATAGCAGTCTGAATAGCCCTTTTCTGCTTGGAAGTCTGTCTGCCAGACAGATAAATAGAAAACATTTCAATTAACAGCCCCAACAACAGTGACTGATGCCAGAAGACCAGCCATCCATTCTGTGCGTCTACACACTATACACACCGGAATATGCTTCGAAGATAAGTACAAACTACATATTTAAATGAAGAAAAATGTAACCCCCAAGTGAGATGGGGGTTGAAAGTAAAGTGGTCACACTCCTTAATTCAAGTGACAGAAACATTTTAGGCTGTCTCAATTATTTTAAAACTTGATTCAGCTTAAGAAAAGCCCTTACATAGCTGTACTTCCTGCAGTGTCTGCATTTTAGCCGTTTTCAGACACTGCACAGTTTAACAATTCAGGAGTGGTTAAAAGAAAACACAAAAACCATTCTATTCAGAAAAAAAAGGACATCGGTATGAAAATACTGTCTCAGATTATTTTGAGGACTTACTGATTCTAGAGCTTCTTCACTTAGAAAATTCATCTTCCCCCCTCTTTCCCCTCCCCCCCAAAAGTAGTTATTTCTACCAAAACCATCTGATGTCACAAACAGATACAGGTAGATGACTTACAGACTTGTCTTATCTCTTTGGCAGTGTAAATGAAAGATTCCTCACCTATTATCATTATGACTTTATGACCCACGGTGACTGAGTTGGAGGAAATTGCTATCGGGCAGTTAGGTATAAACAGAGACAGCTCAATATATAAAGACCGATCTACTCTAAGAGATGGAGGTAGTGAAAGGAAAAAGGAACAAAAATATAGAAAATAGTAGGTGAATATCCAAGCCTCATTCCAGATAGGTTACTTTAATGTTTTACGTAAGGCAGCAAAAGTTATTCAATGATAAATTTTATGTAAAACAGATATCCTATTTAAATAAGGTCCATAATGGTATGCTGTCTTCATTAGCTCACTCTCTTAACAGAGCTGATGGCACTGATCTTTACAACAGGTTCTTTTGCAGCGCACTCTGGTCTTTATGCTATTATCTTCCAGTGAACCATCAGCTTTCTGCTTCACTATTTTGCTTCAAACTGCTCTCCACAGGCTATAGAGTAAAACCATCAGGAAACAAACAGTAGCACACACACAAACAAAAAAAAAAAACAACCCAGGAAGATACAGCTCCATTTGAACTTCTAAGGAAAGTGATCGACAAGACAGGATTAAGTTGAGACATTAACAAATGCTATTCTCTGTCTTTGAACCACTATGGAATTTGCACTCCTAAAGGACAAAGCAGCGCATCCTATGAGTCTTATCATTTCTTCTAATCTCCATCTCTGAAACATAGATTTGGTCTGCTGACAAATGGCTTGCCAAGAACTGCTCAACTGACTGGGGCAGCTCCATGTAGTTTCACGCTGAATCAGATGTCTTTGTAAGGCTTTGGGTGAAAGCAGGCTAGACAATTCCTATTGAGGGAGATGTATAGATGCAAAAGGGCTTCAAATGCCTTCACTTACCATTTCTTGTTCCCCTTCTATACTGCTATTAAATACATTTACATTGAAATCCTATAAGTTTTGTTGCTAACAGCTTCAACCTGTTTTTATGAGAGCAAACAACACATGCTGGGTTTGGTACTTGATTATCACAGGTGGCCTATGGCTCATTTCTAACCCTCCTCGTGAGGAAAAAATGTCACAAGGATACGCATCAAGCAGTCAACAACTCAGATTCTTGGGCACTGAACTTGCTCTATCTGTCCAAGCAAATGATCAAAATTCCATAAGGTTTGTGCAATGTGAAAACGCACGCTCACAATGCTAAAAGGAGTTGACTTAGAGATGCTGACTGAACAGTAAGGCAAGGCTTGCTCTTCAGATGTGCCTTACCAGGCACAGAGATAGGACAAATCAGGACCTTTTGCAGAGGCTTATCAACTTAGAGTCATTACAGCTTTAGTCTGCACTGGAGTGGACAGACGAAAATTTCAGAAACCTGTATCTTGTGAAGTATTCTGAAAGCCGGAATTGTTAAGCACAAAATCACGCAAAGAGCAAACCCTGCCACGTCAGATCTGATGGTGCAGTTAGGCATGCATGGTATAGCTTGTTTACTTTTGGACTGGGAGGTGAGGCTTTGCTGCTGGCAGGGAAGAGGTCACATTTACGGTAGGAGAAAGCTCAGGGGTCTCCAGCCCCTGCACCTCTGTCCGGAGCTTCCTGCGGGCCGGCTTGGAGGGCGGTTGAGCAAGAACAACCTCCTGCAAGGAAGAAGCACAGCAAAGTTAAGTCAGGTCGTATGCGTCCCATCACCAGGTCGGGACAGAAATTGCTGACATCTGGCCTAAGCTTTCATAATTTAAAGTGGTACAGGGCTTAATCTAAATTCGGTAATAGCCTCTTGGGTTTTTGACTTAGTTCAAAGGAACAATAACTCCTATGACCCTTTAACGAGTGAAACGATTACACTGCTGTTCCATCTTCATCTGGATGACAGGCTCTTCAGAACTGGATTGCATTTGGGAAAGGGATAGAAGGGGTGTGAATGTATACACTAGCCCTAAGTTGGCCCCAAATCATCGTGACCAAAGCAAGATTTATTTCTAATTGCGCTCAGTCAATAGAAACCAATCATCAATCATTTCCATCCCATTTCCTACCTCAGTCCTTCACCCCCTAGCACACATTCTCTCCCTGCTTCCCCCCCAACTCTCTGACATGAATCAACATCGAAAAAAGCTTAGAAAGACACATGCATAAAATCATCCATGCAAAATCAACATGTTGGAAGTGTAGAAGTCCAGTTATATCTCTCAATAAATTACATCGTAGAGAGAGTCCACTCTGCAGGTAAAACAAAAAGCTTTAGATTTTTATGCCTTTAAGTAGTAAGAACTGTTTTCACGCCTTTAAGTTACCTCTTTTTTTTCTTACTTTTTTGCAATGGGAAGTGGGTTTAATACTTTATAGCTGCTTTTATGCTGAAATATAAATATGTGCCTTTCAGAGCATTTAATTACTAGATCGCTTCTACAAGCAATATAACTTTTACTGCTCTATTTCAAGAATGAGAAAGCTAAGACTCAAAAAAATGAAGTGATTTGACAAAAGTTACATATTTGATATCACAATTAACAGCAGAGATCAAGTTTTACTATCACTTGCACCGTGTATGCTACTGGGTCAGACTATCTTCCTTACTATGGTTTGGTCATTTGTTAATAATATAGGAGTAAAACTAAACAAAGAAGCATACAGTGACAAAGCAATCCTAAGAAAAGGAGCTATGGTAAACAGCCTGACTCAGCAGAAGAGACTAGTATGACTGGCACAGCACCAGAAAAAAAACCAACATAAGGCCATTAGTAATTAAAATTATTAGAAGAATTAGAATTATAAGGAGAGAAGGGGTCTAGACATTTAAAAAATAAACAGTTCTGCCATTACTTTAAAAACAATTCAGAATATGATGAGACCTTTTAATCCAGACATCAGCATATCAGCACTGCACAGAACTCAGATAACATTGTGCTCTGAAATCCTATGCTTGCACATAGCTCATGATGTATGGCAGGAAAGGAACTTGTGTATGCCTTCAACAGCTATGAACTACTGGGATTTCAAGTACGCAACTGCAGTCTACCTTAAAACTCCAACATACTTCAAAATCCCCAGGATTAATCTATGTTCCATTTCAAGCACAGTACTGGAAGAAATACCTAATACCTAAAAGCAAAAGGGCTCTTTGGCTGTTGTTGCACCAGCCCTACAAGCTGAGTCAGCAGTGTGCCAACCACGTGCTTTCTGCACCCCACAGCCAGGTGCTGCTCTGTATTTTTGGGTGCCCAGTGGGAAGAGGATGAGCATGAAGAAGGTGAACCACAAGAATTTCACTGTCCCAACAGGGCTGTAATGTAGCAAGAAACAAACAGGGCTAGGATAGAAATAGGATGTATTGAGCACAGGTGGAGCTAGGACACTGCCTGGAAAGCTTCATCACGTACAGGAATGGACACTAGAGCATTTGTCTGCACCTCCCATTAGGGAGGAAGTGTGATGATGCTCCCTGGCAAGACGTGTACTAGACGTATCACCTGACAGCAGTTCTTGATTGGGATGAGCAAAGGTTTTGTGTATGCTCTTTGGATGCTGAAGGGGGAGGAGAAGGGAGGATCTGCCTTTGCCCCCTATCAAAAACCTGTTTTGTCTAAGGCTGATGGAAGGAGGCACGGGGAACATGACCAGGAGCAGGGAAATGCTCACAGACTCTGATGGGGCCATTCCATTCATAAGCCAGGATCTGTGAAGAATGCCACTACAACTTCAGTGATTACTTCATACAAATTGTGTTCATACAAAAGGATATTAGAAATTGCACACTGTAAGCAAATATTTTGAGCAAATCTCCCCCACTGTATGTACACTTTAGTAGCAGATTCTGACTTACATCAGACGTTTACATCAAAACTGAATCCTCAATAACTGTAAGCAAGAAGTGCATCACAATTTGGAAGAATTACAGTGAGAAAGGGGTCAAGCACAATCAAATCCTTTTTTGTCTCCCCTAAAGCTTCACAAGCCCCCTATTGATTTGAAACAAATGGCAAGCTCCCTTTCTTCAAGCACGTGCATTGATGTGTATGTACTAAGAGCCTTCTTAATGATTTATCAGAGCTGATGTCACACACCATCCCAGTTCTCTCTAGTGCCTTGACCTCCAGAGAAGGTAAACATGTAAAAACGTAACCCTAACCCTCAGTTTAATTGCTTTAAATCTTAAAACAACTACGTTTGTTGATGAAGGCAAATCAATCAACAACGGTACAACACGCAGGTCTCACCTTTTTTGCTGAGCTGTTTTCTTCTGTCTGGGATGGGGGTCTATTCATCTGAGGATGTAATTCAACCTCAGATACTTGCTCTGTCTGTAACAACAAATCAGTCATTTACTACACCCATAAAACAACTAGCAGTCACATGCAATAACATCAGTGAAAGAAAACATCATACACAAAAGAAAAGTTACTTTAACAATTCAACGGGAGGGGAAATAGAGTCCTAGGGTGACAGCTGAATGGATGACATATGTATTTTGTTGGCTTCTAATGAAACTATTTTCTTGTGTTTCACTGTGCTAGGAAATAAGAGAAAAAGTGTTGTATTTTTTTTTTTTTCCTGAGAAAAATTAGGAACTATATGCATCTCTAAATATAAATGGCCTTGTTCCCAGAATTCCTTCCAGGGCTCTCCCTGAGGCCTAGGTACTCAAATGAAAAACCAAGGTGAGGGTGGATAAATGCTAGAAGGATCGTGGCTGCACCCCATCACCTTATCACCTCCTGAAACAGATGAAAATTCACTGGCGTAAGCCTCTATCTTTGAAGCTGGTAAGGCTGGAGTGAGAAAGTATGAATTATACCAAAAATTCCAGTAAAGCTACTGAAAACACCAGCCATAAAAGAAAAAGGCAAATAATCTTCTTCCTTCCTCCTTTCTCATGTTTCAAACAGAAACCAAGCTGAACCCTCAAAGCACAGGTCTACACTTCAGCAAACCACAACTCCCTCCCAGCAGCGTGTCTGACACAGGCGAACATCAGAAAGAGGGTTAACCCTTGGCGGTGCCCACCCTGAGATCTTCCAGCACTGTTCAATTTGCTCCAGCACGACATGGCATGGCACATCTGCTACGCGAGGGCACCGGGATTTGGAGCTGCCTGTCCCTGGGCATGCTGCAGCAAACACGGTATAAACAGGGCACGCCTGTTTTCTGTCTAAAAAGCCTCAGCTGGCTTTTGAAGACGGGAAGGCAGGCAGCAGTGGGGAGGCTGAGGGCACTTGGCACTCGCAGACTGCCTCTTCTCTTCTTTCCCAGCTCCTGTCAAGTCGGAGCCAAGCTGACAGCAGCCCCCAGGCAGGACAGGCAGCCTGCCATCGAGCTTTCTCCTCCAAAAAGACTCATTTCCACCCAGGTGAAAGCTTGTGTTTAGAAAAAAGGAGTTCAAGGCAAACCTCAAACTTTAAAGGGGCTGGAATTTTAGCCAAAAAAATAACCTGTCACACGCTGAAGAACCTAATTTGCTGTTGCCAGGAGATTTCTTCTTAGACCCATCAAGTTCTGAAGCGGGCAGAAGTTTCACAGCGTTAAACCATAGGTTAAAAAAATGACAGAATGTGCAGAATTCGGTGTATTTAAAAATGAAGGACTTTTCTTTTTTTCATTCCACTTTCCTTTCTGTTGTAACAAAAACAATAAGAGCTCAGCAGAAAGCTGCAGGGGAAAAGCAGTTCTGTCAGGTTACTGCCGCTCTTCAACCGTACAGTGTTGAACATGTACACAGAGGAGAGAGATTTGTGATCTTTTTTTAAAATGCATGTGAAATTCCTCTGGAGAGGAGGAAGATTTGTCTTGGCTGACAAGATTGCTCCCCCTCCTCTAGGTGTGCCACATCTGTAGTGTTATCTGATGGCAAAATAAAAATAAACTTACTGTAACTTTCCACTACTATTGGAATATTAGTACCGTAAGCATCTGGATTCCAAATAGCTATTGGTTAGCAACATTTCAGTTCTGGAAACCTTTCTCATTGAGATTGAAGAGCTCCTTTTATATCTGTTGATTTCTGCTGCAAATAGGAGAGTGAAATGGAAAAAGCAATTTTTTTTTTTCTGTCTACAAAAATCAAAGACCTTTAAAAATGCATTTAATGCAATGTAACATCTCTTTATCAGCAATCTGAATAGCCCGTAACCTCCCTGACTTCTATAACCACTTTTTATACATTTGAAAGAAATCAAAGCTCAAAGCACTGGTAGCTGCACTCTGGCAGATCCACGGGGCTTTCACAAATGATTTGGTGATAGCAAAGCTCAAATCCCCAGCAGAGTCACGCAATAAAGTTGGCATCAAATCACATCACTTTGACAAATCGCCCATTTACAGACATCATCAAGAGTAAATCCACTATTTTGGAGAGTCATGTAGTATGCATGCTCTCTGAAATCCTCATGGTATAGCTCTGCTGTATAACACAGTGCAATGGTGGATGTGTGAGAGACAGCTCTGAAACAACTTTCTTTGATAGGGGCACCAGAACCTCCAGCAATCTGGCCAGGCAGGCTGTTTCTGGTGCTCATGCTCTCATTGGAGTCTCCATCAAATTTGGCACCACAAGCAAGAATTCAGCAATTTATCCTACAGAATGGAATATAAAAGAGACCAACTCTCTCTTATTTATGTCTAGATAAAATGCGGTGTGTTCAAGCAATGTAGAAATAATCAAGTAGACTTGAACTCTACAATGTCAATTACAAATAAGAAGGAAAACTGAAATTAGGATAAAACAATGGCCTGGAGAAAAGAAAAAAAAAAAAAGGAAAAAGAAAAGAAAGGAAAATAAAGAAAAAAGGAAAAAAAGAAAAAAGAGAAAAAAAGAAAGAAAACCCTAATAATTGCAGAAAAACTAATTTTTAAAAACAGCCTTCCTTGCAGAACATTATTTTAAAGTGAAGAAAATTGAAAAGGAAAAAAAAAAAAAGGTAAACTCTGTGTCTTGGTGGAAGGAAATACAAATAGGAATGCTAATACCAAAACCATGAGATTTTCAATTTTCCAACAGTTTGATAACACATTTCCTAATAATACATCACCTATATATATACAGGTATTGAGCAGCTGAGTGCTGTCCTGTGGCTGTCAGCCCCACAGTTGTGGCAGCTGTATGGCTGTGGTACCTGCAGGCTGAGGCCAGGCCACAAGGCCAGCGAGAGGGGCTGCGCACAGACCAGCCTGCAAAGCTCAGCAGGCACTGGGGCAGGGACTTGCTGAAGCAGGCGGATAGTAAAAATAAAAATAAAAATACAACCCACATTTGATCAAGGAAAAAAAAAAAAAAAGAACTAGTTCTGGCGATGCCTCCCATCCATGCATAATGAACGAAACCGAGGGACTGCCGTGTCCCTAAAGTGCCACCTAGTGGCACGCGGGACAGGCCATTTCTCAGTGTTTTGCTTAGAGGAGAGCACAACTAATAGCTGTCTGCACTATTCAGAGCCTGCAGACTGTTCCTGCCCCACGAAGTGGGCAGGCAGCAGGTGCTGACACCATAAGCCTCAGCTCTTCAGAGTCGGTCATTTGCTGGTCATGCAGAAGCGGGTCTATGCGTTAATGACTTGCCAGCAGAGCTCTGAGTTCCCATCTATGATAAAGTCTTTGCTTCTCAAAGTGATGGGCTTCCGACACAAGCGCCTAAGCATAAAGAATCTGCATGCTGCTGCAGTCCGGGGCCTGACACCACTTAACCCTGGCAAAAGCCTTTTGTGTAACTGCAACTTGCATCAACGCAAAGAAGATTTGCTGATTCAACTAACCTTACCAAGTCCCCCAGGCAAGGCTTGAGTGGCTTCACAAATACGTTTACAAGATGTACAACAATAAACTGCCTCCCTCCATCACAGCAATAAGAAATTTTTCCTATATCTTGGAAATCGCTCAGTTACATCATACTTTACTTTGTAAAACTCTACAATCTAAAGTCTCAGCTATCTAGAGAGACTATACTGCTTATCCAACATGGTCTTCCACAAGAAAATTGAGTTACAATAGTGTGAAATTGCTCAGATGGAAGTGTCTCATTCATGCCCACAGAATAGAGTAAGCTTCTGAAACGGCAAGTATTGGTATGGCTGGTTCCACATGCAGGGTTATAGGAGCTGGGTAAAGAAAATCCTGCTTGCGTATTCTACTAGCAGTACAAAAGACATTTTGCAGATCAGGACTGAAAATATCTTGATTTTGGAAAGAAGTGCTAAGTGACCACAGAAAAGAGCATCAATTTCTTCTTTCGGTGAAGGGCTGATGGTTGGACTAGGTTATGGGTGTCCAACATTTTGGCTTGCCTGCGCCACACTGAATGAAGAGGAATCATCTTGGGCTGCATGTATGTAGGTCACTCCAAAAGTAATGCCTCCCATTTATTTCCATGGAAATAACAACAGATATAAAGAGCATAACAACACTAATTGATAGAGCAAATTCTCAGCTACAGAACATTCTTCTTCAGCAGTCATCAACCATGAGCTATGCATTGTCACCACCAATGAATAAGAGCCTGCATCCTGTGCTGGTAACAATCTGCACCAGCAAATATGGCCCACTGTCAGTGCTACCACTGCTGAAATGCACCGCCCACAACCTCACTGTTCTCCCACCCACTGGTTGGTCTCCAGAAATGTTCAGCAAGCATCAATGAATTTCAGCAGGTGCCATTTTTTCTGTATGGAGGATTTAAATTCCATTCCTTTGCTTCATTCACATTTCTATGTCAGACACCGTCGTGTCAGACTGCCCCTCTGCTGCCATTTGTCACATGGCAACAACATGTATTGAAATATTGGTGGAAACATCCAACCTCTACTGCCATACCACCAACATTCGCCTCTGATGTCATGGGTCAACAGAATACAGTAGGAGGCATTACTTTTGGAGCCACCCTCATAAAATATATACTACAGTTAATGTGTATAAGCATCAAAACATTTTAATTTCTAATATTTTTTACTAAAACATACAAAAGGAGAGCAACAAATTCATAAAACTAGTGGGATATGTGGCCTTGTTTCTATAAAACAAACACATCAGCCTACTTCAATGGCAGTGGCTAGCATTCTCAGTGACCTCTCAACGGGTTCCTCAGAGGTTTTTGATGACATTTTATTCTTCGTGTGCTTCACCCTTGAAAATAGTTGTTCACAAATGTATGTAGTGCCAAAATGCAATGATACAAATAGGACGTGGCTGTGAAGTGAGTGGCATTTGTCTCTACTAAAATAGGGATTATAAAAGTCCAGAAGAGAGAGATATGATCGGGTTTTTGAATTGAATACCTGACTCTAAAGATTCCATCTGAAAATTTGCAGGTCATGCATTTATGCTGATTGAAAACTAAGTCACAAATTTACCAAAAAATTGATAATTTTTTGGCAATCTTGAAACCTGATCTCGAATTCCTATATCAGAATGGAAAGCACGGCTGCATATTTTTCACTGTTCAGAGCACCATGCTTAGCCAATGAATCAAAATGCATACAATTATTTGCCATCACTTGAGTTAGCACTGCACTGTGCCCCGTGCCCTGGTTTCAGCCCTGGGGCTGGGCCGGGCTGCTCAGTGGGGCACATCCACCACCATGATGATGTGGGGCAGAGGCGGCTGCAGCGTGAGCTGTGCTGGGCCATGGGTTGGACATATCTGGCCTAGATTTCTTAGTGATCTTTTCCAACCTTAATCATTCTGTGGTTCTTCCAAGTCTCCTGAAGAGTTTCCCTTTGCCTAGATCAACATCCAGTTATTAAGAGGTGGTGTCTCCTTTTCCCGTGCTCATATATTCTCCCATTCTTGCTAAGAAGAGCCCTATCCTCCTCATTCTTCCTGACACAAGATAAAATTGGCCAATAAAGTCTCTGAAAAATTATCACAGCCTGAGACCAACCTATGGCCAATACTAAGCAATAGGACAGACAATTCCTCATCATTAGGGAGAGCGTTAGGAACTGTGAATACTCTCTGTCTCATGGTCTGATCTTGGACCAGACAGTCATAACCTTCTCACTGCTCCACAAGACAACACTTAACTGTACCTTTCTAAAAAATTATGCAACTCTCAGTTAAGTGCTAAGGGCTTTGAAAGCCTCAGATAAAAAATTTTCTTAACTGTACAAGAATGCATTACTTTACAATTAGTTCTTTGCTTACAATTCCAGTTATATTTTGTTGTTGCTATTTTTTTGTTTGTTTGTTTAGCAATGCTGGATAATATATAGACTTCACACCTGTTTCTCAAGACAGGTCCAGTTCATAACTGGTCTCCCACAGCAGAGGGTCCTCATGGAGTTTTCACTGTTCTGTTACCTGAGAGCTTTTTGCAAGAGGTAAAATATATATATTTGATCTTTTCCACAATTGAGTCCAGCCCACACTTACGTTCAGGCTAACTTTACACATGGAAATAGCACCACTGTAGTCAATAGCACCACTTGCAGAAACGAAATTACCTCTGTGCATTCACTGGAATAGTCTGTAATCATTATCTATACAGTGTCACTGCTTAGCTTTGCAAAAAAAAAAAAAAAAAAAAAAAAAAAAAGCATTGAGAACAGCTTATCTGTATGAAAAAGTAGGATACTAAATACGCTTAACGCTCAGTATGTGCCCACTGCAATCTTCTATCATCTCTAAGTAACTTCATTTAAGAGGTATTTTTCTCCTTTATAAACATTCACTTTTTTTCTGTGTTTAGTGGCAATTTCTAAGAAGTCAAGATGTCTCAATTCCAGTTCCTGCAAGTCTAGTCTACCCCACATTGAATCATCAATTTCTTTTATTGCTTGTTACAGAAACTGAAAAATGATAAGACAGAAAGAAAACCCATAGGGATGCAAATGCAACAAGCTCCTGGGGTCTCAATGTGCTGTCGGCTTCCTCAGCACACTGTGCAGCCCTGAAGTTTTGATAAGCCTTTTCTTTCCCCGAGCTATCTGAGGGCTGCCGATAAGGTTCAGGCAAAAGGCAGCAAATACAAATAAATTGCTGCAACAGTCAGCCCATTCGCAAGGAAAGAATAGGACACAGATGGAAGCATTAACAACAACCTGTTTCAGTACTCCACTTCTACAAAACCAGATGAATGAGAACTAGGAAGAGGTATGCGCATTCCACATGAGATACAAGCATTGGATTCTTGCCTTGCTTTGTTCTTGATTTTATGATAAATCTGAAGCCAAATTCAAGAAGTTATTACAACACATTTTAATTAAAATACTCACTTCTATTCCACCACTCTCCCAGAAATCTCTTTAGAAAGGATTTTATGGCAACCGTCAACTACTTCCCAAATTCAATTCTAACTGCACTAGTTTCTACCACTTCTCAAACCATAATTTATTTTGCCTAGCCATTTCAGATTTAATATATAATTTTCATGACAGAAGAGGATAATCCATTTGTATTATATTAGAGTGGCAGATGGCAAAGTCTTTCATGCTATAGAAGACTTTCAGTTTTACTATAGTTACAGGCTTCTTCAGTACCTAATGCACTGATTATACAATGTATGTTAATCTGCAGCCAAAACAGTGGAGACGATAAAAAACCCCCATCATTTTCTTGTACAGTGATTGCAAGCTAAACAACTATCCTTTGGTTCAGTATAACATGGTTGCTTGGGAGAGAACCATCATGTATACGAATAGTGGACTGCCAAAACTCAAATCATTTTTTTCTTTTTTCCATAACAAAAATGTTCCCTCTCATAAAGGTCCAGATGTCTTGCCAGCAGGACATATTCCTCACATAATTTTACACAGTAAGAAGGCACCTTAGTTGTTGCACGTTTTTTCCAAGCAGCCCCATAATGGAACTCGGCAAACCCTCTCTCATCCTCTCAGCGACTCAGGCTTTACCCAGATGTCAAAGGCATAGACTACACAAGGCAACCAGGGGACCAGGCTGGGTTATTTTGGTCAAAGTGAGGGAAAAAATTACATTACCTAAAAGAGACTTCCCAAGATCAGTCTGTCAAGACCTCTGAATTTAACTAGACAAAGCAGTTATTGGCAGAGGGGATCCCCAGGACCAGCTCCCAGCATGGAACCACCATGTGGCCATTCCACTCTGGAGTCCGGGAGCTCTCAGCAGGATGGATGGGAGCCCTTCCTCCCCACCTCTTCAACTCAGCACCATAGATCAGTGTGGGCACACTTAATTTGCTGTTACTGACATTTCTTGAACTGGGTCCCAGTTTTCACTTGCAATTCCGGATGATGAATGGCCAAAGGGCTTTAAGGAACTAGAAGTATCAAGTAACGTTCTGAGAGCAGAACATTCAATAAGTTAAGAAGAATAACATCTTAGTTTTCCAACAAAGTCAGGTGCCTGTAACTGGGAAGGGTGACCTATCATCCCTCACAGCGTTATGTTTCCATGACTTCACCAAATCAATGGTAACTAATGCTAATGATGGCTTCTCAACTGACAGCTTGACTCTGAGCTCATATAACATATTGAGATTTTAATACTTAAGGCTGCAAGGTACTCGGGATCCTTCACAAGTTGCTTATGTTAACAACTGCCTACCTACTCCAACTTCACCAGAACACTGCCTTAGTCTGTAGTTTTTGTCGGTGTCCATCAAAATTGCAAGCATGGAACTGCTGGGAAAAGCAGGTTACAAGGTTTCAAGAAAACAAAAGTCCAGCACAAATCAGAGCTAATTTGCAACAGGCTTAAAATTCAGGCTCTGGGAAAAGAGACCAAGAACATGCTTTTTTTTCAGCCAAGATACAGGGTTTTCTTCCAGTCCCACAGTTTTCAAATCCCGTTATGCTGTATCAGCAGGATGCCATCACTGCAGGACAGAACGATACTAAAATAGAGTAATTTAAATAAAGGAATGTTGATCTAATTGGGCAATGCTGCAGACAGTGAGTTATGTTGGAAAAAAATCCTGAAGTTTTACTCGCTCTTCAGTGCTCATCCATAATTCCTATTAACAGAAGTATGTCACTAAATCTTTCATAGTAAGCAATGGCAGTAAATGGCTTCCGTATGCTTAAAAGCCAAAAGTAATAAACTTGATTTTGTTTTCCATTAAAAAAATAATAACAGAGGCTTATGTGAGATGTGTGCACACGTTTCGTTCCAGCTCAGTTCCAGTGGAATGTTATTCACAGCACCCAAAGTTATTTCCTGTTTGAAATTTGTACCACTGAGAATCAGCAGTGTACGCTGCTGCCTTCCTATTGTGATTCCTACACCACGCTGAATATTTCAACAAGCTGTAGGTTGCCTGTTCTACGTACCATCACTTAGGGGGTCCAAAACGCCTAACAAGTTGTGCCTTAAAGAAAAAAAAATAGACCAGAAACGCCATAGGTGTAGCATGTCCTTGGAAGTGAGCAAAAGAGGTAAGGGCAGCACTCTAAGTCACTGCAATAGCTTGCAGCATATTAAACATTTATGGTCACAAGATGAAGGAAAACTGATACAAATACAATCGTTCTTAAACCCAAGCAGCTACTACAGATTTGCTAAGTGTAAGATGTGCTATTTGGGATTACAGAAGACGTCACTTAAGTTGCACATAAGCATATACAAAGTAGTAAAAAGAAAATGCTTCAAAACAAACATATTAACCAAAATAAAACTCTAGTCTTTATATAAGCCTGTTTCCATACAAATTCATTCTAACTGCCCTTCACAGAAGTTAGGCAAAAACCGAATTCTTTTTTTCTTTCAAAAGAAACGCAACATGAATTGAGAGTTGTAATAAAGCATTTCATACCACATTTCACAACATCTCACTGGAAACATCAATTCAAAACAGTTTGCTGAGCAGAGAGATATGAGTTGGAATTTGAACTAAAAGATCATAAATCAGAGATAATGGAAAAATGAATTGCAGTACCTCACCACACTATGTAAGCTTGCTTTTGTCCATCTTTATTTAACTCATTTGCAGTCACCACAGCTACTTCAGATGAGAGCATCGCTGCATTAAAGAAATGCCTGGTGAAAGTTCTGAGGAAAACCTGGGTCCAGGTTATGAATTGATGGAGATATAAGTTGACAAAACACTGACTTTGGCAATGGAAAAAAATATGAAGGAGATGGAGTTACCGAGGCAACCTGATAGCACCATTTCAGTATTTAAAAGGAAGCTATAGGAAAGAAGAGGACAGACTCTTTCACAGGGTCTGTGGTGATAGAAAAAGGGGAAACTGTTTCAAGCTTGAAAAGGATAGATTTAGATTAGATACAAGGAAAAAGTTTTTTTACTGTGAGGGCGGTGAGACACTGGAACAGGTTGCCCAGAGATGTGCTGGATGCCACCCTGTCCCAGGAGACATTCAGGGTCAGGCTGGATGGGGCTCTGAGCACCCTGATGTATCTGTGGTGTCCCTGTTCATAGCAGGGGAGTTGGACTAGATGGCTTTCAGGTAGAGCTGACAGCACTGACCCACACCAGAGAAGACAGCCCTGCTGCTATTTCCCTATAAACTGGCCAATTCATCTCAATGTCTCAAGATTCAAGCTTCTCACAGTAAGACTACACTGAGCTACAGAGTGAAGGCCACAGCAATAGCAGCTCTCAGTTTCAGCTTGTGCCACTCTCATCCAGCAATCCAGTCCTTCTCCCCCATTACTCAGCTGGCTGTACTGTGGAGGCAGAGCTGGATGTGGAAATAATTTAAGAAGCCTTCAATATGACTGGAGATATTTGGCATGCTGTGACTAACCAGTGTCTAAGTAACTTGCTGAGCAGGATTACCTTGGAGGATCTGACAGGAAAAATAATGTTTCCCTAAAGGTTGAAATAAATTCTACTAAAAACAACAGCAACCGTAGGCCAAGACCAAGACACTATTTCTACATTGCTATTAATTAAGCTATCCCTTGGTAGCTCTCTTTTATGCACTTTAGCTTTTATATCACAGGAGCACTCTAATCTCACTCTGAAGAGCCAGCTGGTCCATGCTGGTTCTCATTCATCCACAGAAAACTGCAGTCCTCAGAAGAAACTGTTTCCCTCTCCTCCTCCATAAGCTGATTTCCAAACCTGAGCCAAAACAATCACACACAAGCGTACTTACATGGTGCACAGCCCCTGAAATATGTGAGGTTCACTTCATTTCCAAGGTATATTTGTCATTAGCAGTACTTACCTGCAGGCATACAGCACAATGTTAAGGTAATACAATAGGATTGTATTATATTGTTGAAAATTAAGTTAAAATGGAAATTTAAGAAGAGACTGGTAAATCCTGGAACAGGAAAAAGCTGAATGCATCATTTCAACATCATGGCTTTTCTTCATATTTTGATCCTGCCTCTATTTTGAAAGGATATCCTTCTCTCTTTCTTCATGCTCTTTAAATAAAGGGCCCCATTGGACTAATGTAATCCATATGTTTATTATTGCTTATTATTACTATGCTATTAGTAAGGTCAGCAAAGCTGAATTATAACCCTATCACACATGCTTTCCTACTGTCTGTTACCTTTGTCACAGAAGGGCACATTTGGTGATAAATTAAGCAAAATGTGACAAGCATTATGTTTGTTACATTTTCAAGAACTGGGTTTATGTATATTTTTGCTAGGTCAAAATAATATTTTGATATTTAATAAAATGCTTTTAAAAAATCATCAGAAATCAAATAAGTAAATGTAAGTGATGCATGAAAACAAAGTATCAGCCATATGTTCAATACTGAAGAGGCATAGAAACCATGCCTTCTCTTTTTTTTTTCTTTTTTTTCCAGAAAACAGACTTTTGTATTGGAAAGGAGTGGATCGAGAATTTCACGTGGGACTCTTCTTGTGTTTGTGGCAGTAGAAAGTCCCATTCCCCGTGACCCAGGGTAGGAAGAGAGTAGTTGGTTCGGACTGCTCTCCAGGGACTATCAGATGAAGCAGAAACGTGATGTGTACACTAAGGTGCATGGACATTAGCAGTAGGGCTAGTGTCACACTGACATGGGGGAATTATGCAGGTTCAAACCGGAGTACCCTACGGTCCTCAAGGCAAAAACTAGCTGCACTCAGACATAGCTAAAAGGGGCAAGAAAGAGAGGAATGAGCTGCTGGTACAGTTGTGAGTAGCAAGCCCCTTATCATCGCCATCATAAGCACACTGCAACAGGAGTTGCTCACAGGCAGGCTTCTAAGAGCAGATCCAAAACTCAAGTGATAACAGTTTCTGGCCCAATGAAGGTACCTCGCCAAGCTTTTATACGTAATGGGCTGTTAGATTCCCTGTGGCCATGTCATCTGTTAAACACCTCATCAAAGGAGCTATATATGAAGCATACTGCTGTCTAAGATTTGCCAGAGCCGACAATGTAACACTGCCTAAAATATGAAGAAGTATCTGAATGCAGATATACACAAATTCATCAATTTTGCATTGTGCTGTGGTTGCACGATATTCTAAATACAAACCAACACACAAAAATCATCTAAAAGCAAAACAAAAGAAAATCACTACTAATGGTTTCAAACTGAATAACATCACTGGCATGGGATTCACTTCCTTTTAACACTGTTTTTCAAATCAATGGGTGATGCTCTTAAAAGCTGCAGCTCCCTTAACAGACGCCCTCTGAGCATTTGAAGCTTGAGAAGAAAACAACTGGTATCAAGCCCACGCCTATCAAGCACCAGACTCCTATTAGTAGAGTAGCCTTATTAGCATTTAATTTACAGTTTTGTCTAGTGGGTACATGTAAGCTCCACTACAAAGAGATTTAATTAGCCTGTAATTTGAGACTGCAACACACTGGATAGACAGACCAATGAAGAAGGACATGTATGGAATTGCAGAGCAAACTGTGAAGTTGCATTAACTTGGAAGCAAGAATGGCTACAATCTCCAAGCCAACTTGTGCTAACCACTGCAATAGCAACCAAGCAAACAATATGCAGCAAAATGCTAAAAGCTTGCCCGTACCTGAGATACAGAAGGTCGAGGGGGCAGCGCGGGTGGTGGTGGGGGCAGCCAGCCAGACCTTACAGCTAAACAGAGAAAATGAAAAAACAAACATTAACTTAATTACAAATAAAACCAAAATTTATTTCCATAATTCACGGTGATGAGGCAGCACTCAACTTGTTAGTAACAGAAACCAAACTTGATCTATATTGAGGAAACCTTTTTGAAATAACTTTCTCCAATGCTTATAAAATGAGCAGTGACTTAATTATTGTAAAAAACCACAATGTTGTGATAAAAAGCAGAGATAGAAGACAGTAAGCCACAAAAGCCTTAACTAAAGAAGTCCAATTCCAGTTAAAAAACACCAGAAAGAGAGTATATACATCCTTGGTACTTTGTCTTTAACATCATGGCCTTTTAAAAAAGCGATGCTTAGTATCTAATGTGGGGTTAGAGTTCATTGAATTATAGAATGGCCTGGGTTAGAAGGGAGTTTAAAAACCATCCAGCTCCAGCCCCACTACTGTAGGCCCCTAGTAGGGACACCTTTCACTAGGCCAGGCCGCCCAGGACCCCATCCAACCCGGCTTTGAACACTTCTAGGGATGGAGCACTCACAGTTTCTCTGGGCAGTATGTGCCAGTCCCTCACCACCATCTTATGAAGAATTTCATATCTGATCTAAATCTGACCTCTTCTATTTTAAAATCAATATCCCTTATTCTACAAATCTTAGCTGTTGGGGAATGGCTGCGAGAGCAGGACTGTGTACGAGCATAACTGGTGCGGCAGCACAGAGTGCATACCCATGAGAAAATATTAGGAATTAAGATGGGAGACACAACATCCTTGGGGCAGCATGTAAACAGCAGGCCCACATCCGCAGCTGTGCTCTGTGGATGTGTGGGGGCTGATAAGCAGAAGAGCTCAGCAGCACAGGTGTGAATGCTGGCTGAGCATTGGTTGAAGCTAGGCAGCCCACCTAGCCGCCCACGTTGTGCACCAATAGTGTGCGAACACATGTATATTGGAACCATATATAAACTCTGTGTGTGCAGCAATAAAGTGAAGCTTGATCACTCATATTGAGTACTGTTGTGCTTCCTCGCTTGAGAACAATCTGATTAGAACGCTATCCGCAACACTTAGCAAAAGTCTCTCCCAGCTTTCTTAAAAGCTCCCTGTACATACTGGAAGACCACAGTAAAGTCTCCCTTGAGCCTTCACTCCTCCAGGCTAAACAAGCAAATCTCCCTCAGCCTTTCTTCACAAGAGAGGTGCTCTAGACCTCTGACCATCTTCTTCATCCTCAGTTCTCTCCATACAGAACAAACTTTGCAATGGAGCACAGCCTATAATGAAAACATCTGCCATGAAATTAGAAAAATAAAAGCCTAAACCTCAGGTGTTCAACTTTTTGCCTGTCTGGGTCACCCTGAATGAACAGGAATCATCTTGGGCAATGAATACATAAGGTATTCCAAAAGTAATGCCTCCAATTTATTTCCATGAAAACTACAACAGATACGAGCACAATAACACTAATTGATAGAACAAATTCTCAGCTACAGAACACAGTTCTTCAACATAGTCACCACCATGAGCATTGAAATGACCAAGTTTTTCAACACTGTCATCACTGATGAACAGGAACCTGCACGCCACACTCATAACAATCTGCACCAGCATAGGTGACCCACTGTCACTGTCACCATTGCTGGAAAGCACCACCCACCATCTCACTCTCCTCACATCCACTGGTTTGTCTCCAGAAATGTTCAGTAAGTGTCACTGAATGTCAGTGGGTGCCATTTTTTCTGTATGGAAGATTCAATTCCACTCCTGAGCTTCATACGCATTTCTATGTCAGACACCAGGTACTGTGATTTCTGATTTTCTGTCAGATTTCTATGTCAGAGTGCCCCTCTGCTGCCATCTGTCACACTACAACAACATGTATTGAAATATCAGTGGGAATGTCCAACCTCTACTCCCATACAACCAACACCCGCCTCAGATGTAATGGGACAACATCATAAAACAGGAGGCATTACTTTTGGAGAAACAGTTGTAAAATATACAATGTTGTTAATATATGTTACAAAACATTTTAATTTCTAATATTTTTATTAAAACATTAACAAAAAGAGAGGAACAAAATCACAAAACTAGTGGGATATGTGGCCTTGTTTCTAAGAAACAAACATATCAATCTGGTTCGACGGCAGTGGCTGCCTTTCTCAGTGGGCTCTCAATGGGTTCCTCAGAGATTTTTGATGACATTTTATTCCTCCCGTGCTTCACTCTCGGAAACATTTGTTCACAAATGTATCTAGTGCCAAAAAGTGATTACATGAATAAGGTGTGACTGTGAAGCAAAGGGTATTTCTCTGCTAAGATAGGGATTATAAGAGTCCAGAAAAAAGACATGATCAGATTTTTGAGTTGAATATCTGATTGCAACTCCATTGACTTCATTTGAAAACTTGCAGTTCATGTATTATATCAACTGAAAATCGTGTCGCAAACATAAATGGATAATTTTTTTTGCAATCTTGAAACCTATTCTCAAATTTTTTTACCAAACCAGAAAGCAAGGCTGCATATTTCTCGCTGTTCAGAACCCTGCATTTAACCCGTTGCCTTCACTTGAGTCAGCACTGAACAGCACTGCCCTCATGTCCTTGTTTCAGCTGACACACCATTAATAGCACACTGATGGCACCATGATGGTGTATGGCAGGGGGTGAGCTGCAATGTATTGTATCTGTATGCTGTTGTCATTACTCACTGGAGGAATTCTAAAGGGAGAAGTAAGGGGAGGAAGATGAACCCCTGATGGTCAGTTCTAGGCATCTTCAGCATAACACAATTTCAGCTTTTATCCCGAACTAGCACAAAGGAAGGTAACAATCACAAAGGTCCAGCTGCAGTTTGGTTTCTTTAAAATACATAAAATCAATTATGGGAAAATACTACAGGACAGATGAGGTTTTCCAAAGTCAGCTGCAGAGAGAAGGACTAGGCCAACACAGAGAAATCATAAGGACTAATGGAACTCCTTAGGTGGTTTATCCTCCCCAGGTTCCTGTTGCACTGAGTGCTCAGCACTTGCACTGGTAAAGAGGCAAGACAGTCCATCTTGCACTGTTACTTGAATAGTAAAAAAAAAATGCAATATTAAACATAGAAATGCTTTCCACCACAATAATGCTAAAACAAGCAATTACAATTATACACTTTTTATATTTTAAAAAGCCACAAAGACCATTACAAGCCTTGTTACAGCATAGCCATTTACATATTTAATATACCAAACCTAAAAATGTCTACATGGTTGAAAATACAAAGACAGAAAGTATTAACCATTAAGCTGATGAAATTACTGAGAACAGTCACACTGACTATAAACAGTTCTCAAGAGTTTTATGGTTTAGTGTGCACAGTGGTGATGGGTTGACAATTGGACTCGATGACCTTGGAGGTCTTTTCCAATCTCAATGGTTCTATGATTCTATAGTATTCTGGGCTTTTACATCTTCTGTATCACCATCTCTTGAATCAAAATGAAGCCTAATACCACTGCAGTCAGTGGCAGGCAGAGATAGGACAATTACAACCCAGCTGAGGTTAAGCAAGGGAACCACTAACATACCTAGGGGTGTGAAAGAGATCTGGGAAAAAAAAAAAAAAAAAAACACAGATAAAGCAATTACAATCCTTTCTCTTGTGTTAAGTAGCTCCATCTATTAGGTCACTGCAATATACCAGCATGACATCCTCTCCACCACACTTTCCACCTCTCTTCCACACAATCAGTCTTCAGAAATGAACAGCAGAGTAAGAAGGCTTCCTTTCTTTCAGTCTCAAATTCAGATTATTATTTCCTTTATTTGAGCACTGGCAGTGCAGATACTGAGCTCTAGCAGTTATTATTATTATTATATTAACAATATTTGAATACGAACACAATCCAACTCAAACACAAATGCTCTGTAGGTCAAGCAGCTGCACACTTCAACAGCAGCAAGTACATATGCTCAATTCAATGTTTATTTTCAGGAAACCTTGTGGGAGCTGTTATTCAATGAGTGCACCTTGCCTTCCCACCACCACTACTGCTTGTCACCAAGAGGAGATCACCTATGCAGGCCAAACAGGCAAGGAGCACAAGCCATACAAGCTGCCTAATGAGCATGGCGTTATGCAGTGCGCTGCTGCCACAATGGTCTGAGAAGCAAACTACAGGCAATGCTCACAGCTGCTCCTCTTGCCCTGTCAAGAGTATGCAGCCCCTACAGGCCCCATCTTTTCAAATCTGCTGGCTTATGCTTTAGCAGGCCCTCAAAAGTGCTACGGAAGCACTGAAAAGCAGCTTCAGCTTGAGCACTGCTCTAAAGATGTAGCACCTGCTGTCCTGCTACCCAACTCTTCCAGCTCACTGATATACCTAGAAAAACAGCAGGGAATGTTTTAAGCAGCGAGGCACTAGCCTGGCTGGAAAAGCACATCCTGATGTGGTGGCAAAGCCCCAAACACTATGAAGCCCCAAAAGACTACTAGGATTAGCCCCCACCAAAATTTCAAAGGGAAAACATTTCTTTCCCACAAGATGGTCAAATTAAAAACAGAAGAAAACACTTATTCAGCTTTCAAAACAGGCCATACATTAATTCAGCATTAAAGAAGTTATATGCTTACACCATGTGCATCTGACCCAGTTTCCTCTATTTAATCCTGAAAATTCTAACTTAAGTTACTCATGAAATATTCATAAAATTCCTGCTGTTGCAGAACATCTTTGGCCTGTTGTTAGAGGGAAATCATGCTTATGTGAGCACAATTGCTAGTTAGTTAAATTTTGAGGACTAATAACAACTTATTAAAAAAAAAAAAAAAAAAGCTATTTTCCACACAAGGCAATGAAAAAGAAATTTAATGGCAGACGATACATCCTTCAGCTTCCTCTAGTACCATCACTCTAAAAGAGGGCGATATTGAGAGATACTCCTAGATTTGTATGCATATCAGCAGGTGACTTGTACTACTAGGCTACTCTAGAATGCCTCCCGTGTTGGGGGAAAGTCTCACACTGATAGATTCTTGCTGTTAGAGATGATATCACTCAAGCTTTGAAAGCAAACAAATATAGGGAGAGGGAAGTCTGGTCCCAAAGAGAAATCAAGAGCAATAGGACAGAGCAGCCATCAGGTAAATATCATATTATCAGGTGCGCACCCCAGAGCTTGGGGTGAAAGAAACAGTTGTGTGCTATTGCTCTTTAGAGACAAGTCCCCATATCCTGCATAAAGGCAGAAAGAACTAGAAGGACATGGATATGCACAAAAGGACCACAGAGTAAGATGGAACAACCTCCCTTCAGTTATCTAATGCTTGGTCTGCTATTATCTTTACGTATTTCCCTACAAGATATACCACAAAAATGTGGTAATTCCACTCTTCAGCTGCTCTAAAAACACCAATTCCTCCTGCCCCAACCAGAGCTATGCCCCCATTACACCTCCAATAGTTGTGATGTTATCCAATGGCCTAGAAGCTGCAAGCCAGATGCAAAGGCCCCACCTGTCTTCTAGCCCATTTTAACAGGATTTTGAAATGCATCTCCACATCAAAGAAAACAAGCAATTACAAAAAGCAAGGAACTGCACCAAAGGAGTGCACTCCTTGCAGGTGTAGGGAGCAAGAGGTACCCACAGAATTTCCTCCCTGAAGGAAGACTGCAGGAAGGGAGTTCACAGTCCCAGTACTCCCACAGGTGTGTCACTGCTGTGCAGCTTGGTGGTGGTTACACCAGAGTGAGCATTGCAAATGAAATCTCAAAGATAGCAGAGTAGAAGGACTGTTCAGTTACCAGTAAAAGACATTTAAGTACACCCAAGTGCCTGCATCACAAGTATTGCTGTAAATGATAGCATTTTCACGCACTAGTTACTCCCTCAAAGGCAGTGATAAGGCTTTCAGGCAACAACCACATCTCTCAGCGTGTTTACACATAACAATGGACTATCAGCATGGCAAGAAGCCAGGACCATTTTCCTGCCCTAGTTCAGCAATCACAAAGTTTTAATAGCCCTAACAGGTCACCACACTAGATAAAAAAAGCAGGTTTTCCAATATGAAGCTAGATTAACATTTTAAAACCATCACCGGGATATAATTCTACATTCTGAGAATGGGGCATATCATCCTATCCAGCCAAGCCGCTCTGCCTCCAACCTCCGTAGCACACAAGACAAATCCTCGGTTCCCTTACTGTTATTTGATCTAGGAAGAGTAGACCAAAGAAAAAACACAAATTTATTCTAGTTCTGTTAAACCTATGGCAAATGGCCTTCAGCTCACCACGTATAGCAGCAGGAAAGGATGCCAAGATTAGGGTGAGACAAAATTAGGTCCTTGGGATCCATTATATCAACCTGTAAGAGAACTGGCTGTACCTCTTCCACCCAATCAAACAAAAAATCTGCCATAATAGACTGAAATGCTGGACACATGCTATTAAAAAAAAAAAAACTAAAAAAAAAAATTCATAGTGAAAACCAGCACATAAAACTATATTTCCTGAAACATATCCATGCCAGATATTAATTTTATTCATATTCTTTGCAGCTGTATTCCTTCCTGGTTTTAATGTCTATCACTTTACTCTAGGTATCACCTCAGACAAATTAAAGCTGATGAGTGAAATAATGCACTCCAAATCATCTGAGCTGAACATGTGCATAAGCAATACCCTTTTTTTTCATGAAGGGTGGTTTCCCTGGGTCAAGGACCACTTTGCATATTTCTAGCCAAGATGAAACTAGCTACTGCTACCAAAGGAGACTGTGCTCACTCTGATCTGGCCCTTGCAGCTGCTAGTAGCCCCAGCTCTACACATCCTTCATCCCACAAGTAAAAAGGCACCCATAGTTTGGCTGCTCCTCCTACCTCAGGTGCCATTCCCAAAGGAAGAAAAGATCCTGCGTTTGTCAGATAGTGCAGTCCTACAACAACTAAATTAATCCTAAATCCAGACTGCCCTCGTTCAAGTGGACTTAAGTTCAGGTTCTTGTTACTGTTCTGTTCTCGTAAGACTAATCCTTCTGCAGCTGGGCTGGAACTTAAGTTGAAAGAAAACAATCTGATAGAGTTCCTCTGGCTGGTGTGTTTGGTAGTTTTCAGGTGGAAGCCAAAGGTCAGCACAGTATGACCACCACTGTTGGATCAAGGAAGAGAGAGGATGCATTGCAGATTCACATCAGTCTATGCAGCCTCAGGGTGCTAAGCTCCCAGATCAGGTTTAACAGAAGAACATTCAATTAATTTTGCCAGGAAGTGAATGATCTACAATACAGAAATACAATTAAGAAATAACCCAACAGAATGAATTATTATACTGAAAGAATTCTTACCAGTTGATTTGGTGCCTGGTAGCTTGAAAGCTGGCATTTCTGCCCTTCTACTCTGAGGCTAGTTTGTAGCAAACTTGTTTGAGGTATTTTTCCTGCTTCTGTTGCCAAAAGCAGACCACAGAAAAAAGTTCTGAGTCTAAGCTTGAAATCCAGTTCGTGTTTACTTATGTCTAATAAAACCTTCCCCTTTTTCATTGAAATTGGAATACTTGGGTATCACATAACAGATATCCCTCCCTGCACCCCTTCCTTATTTACCTTCCTCTACTCCAGTACAGTGATTGTGAAATAAGGTTTTCCCCCAAGAGATTTGATTTATGAATTCTCACTAATACGTCTTTAGAAAGTTGCAACAAGAAAAAAAAACAACAAAACTTAAGGGCTGTAGCCAGTAAAGTAAATTTACTGAAGGATTCCAGTAAGGTGATTGTGAAATACCTGCTTTTGTCCATGGATCCATCCTAATGATCTGCCCCTCCTCTTCTGTAAACCATTAAATTTTCAAATTACTGTTTTCTCTACTTGTTCCTTTTCAGTGTGTTTCTGTCTGGGGACCACTTCTCCCTCCCTCCTGCCCCAGAAACAGAATCATTCACAACTTTGCTCTTTCCCTCCCATTTAGCTACGTTCTCCACCCACAGGGAGGCAGAGTCTCTCCACCAAGCTCTGATGGATCCACACTGCCAGAATTCTTCAGCCCAAGGATATCCCAGAGGGCCTGCTGGAGGCTTCCAGAGGGATGTCACATGTTCCTGCTGCCTGTGATCACATCCAACAGAGATCATCTCAGAACTCTGGAAGTTGAGAAGAGCAATAGGCTACTGGCCACCATCCCTGAGCCCCACCTCAGTCTTTGAAGGAAATCTGCATCTGCTGAGGCTTTCCTACAAGGGAGGCAACTTGCCCCCCTTTCTGCCTCAGGAGAAATAAATATGAGACCCTTTCTTGCAAAACTGTTTTACCTAGACTGTAAGCTATTTGAGGATCAGGTTTGTTTGTTTGCTTGTTTGTTTTCAAAGACTATAGTGAACCAAACAGGACCATGAAAATAGCTTGGCCAAGGTCTGTGAGGCTGGGAGGGCTAGTCAAGAACTTTTCAGCCTTAACAACTTTACTTTTCGGGTTTAAAATTTCATCCAAATACTTCCCACTTCTAACAACCTGCAACAGAATGAAATCACACTATATTCCTCAATCCTAGAAACATTAGAAAAATAAGGAAAATCATTCTAAAAGTTCAATGTAGACAAATTGCCAATAAACAGACTTGAAAGGCCAGCAAGATGTGCCCCAGTTTACACAAAAGTACACTCTTGACTCAGCTCTTAGATAGAGATATACACAAATTTCAAAATCTAGAAACAGCAAAATAAGGTACCCCATCAGATTCCTATCATTTAATAACAATTCATCCATTTATGTACTCACTATTTCCTCCTGTCCATCCAATCTTGAATATACCCCTTTTGTGGATGGGCAAAGAAATCAGCTTCATGGCTGTAAACACTTATATCCTTCATAAAAAATTCTAAAAGACTGAAAGGCATAAAACTCTCCCATGCAAATCAGAGGGAAGACACTCATATTTTATTCAGAATAAGCCCAGTTCAGTGATCATATATAATGAAAGGGAACAGGACTGGAAGGAACAGCAGCTTCAAAAACAGATCAGGGGCTGATTCCCAAAAGAAAAAAGTTACTCCCGACATAAGAAAAAATAAATGCAACATTTATGTTATGAAAGCATTTCACAATATTTTCTTTGCAGCAGTTCGGTGCCTGAGAAAAAGTAGCATGAATGTCAGCTGAATTTTATGTTCTCTGTGTTTTGATTTATGTGTGAAAATAAATAAATTAAATATTTATTGTTGTTACAATCCTTACAAAGATGTTAACTTAATGCTGCCCTCCTAGCTTGATCAAGCCAGCATTAGAACTCTTGTATACTGTGCAAACAATATTCTGCAAAGGGCATATTTTGCTAACAGTATTTGCCATTACTGCTATTCGAAAAAAAGATCCCTCAGAACTGTCACCTTTGTAATTCAATGTTTTAATAAATACAAGACAGTGATAAGCAAGATAGCACGGTTCTACAGCACGAGTAAAATTCTTCCCTATTTATTACCCACGCAGTAGTTGGATTTTACTAAATCGAGACAAATACAATCACAATGAAAGGAAGAAGTCACTTGAAGTAATTACTTTGTGAAATTCACTGTGATTTAAATTCAGCATAAAGAAGGGCACGGCTATTCTAGATTCATCTTGTCATTTCAATTTTGAACCAAAATGTTAATTCAAAAACTGGTATTTATGTTAACACAAACAACATAACTCCCCGATCCTTTAAAAGCTTATCTTTGGTAGCTAAGACTTGCAGATAGCTAACCTCAATAGATATAGGTATTTCCTAGGAAATATAAATAAGTTTAAATAATACAGAAGATAATGCAATAACCGTATCTATCTAGGCTAACTTTGGCAAGTGTTTTAGCATCCAGTTCCATGTACTCAGAAGAGAAAATTACCCTCACTTGTTCTCTGAGCTAGAAATATGACATAACTGAAAACAGCTGAAAATGGTATTACAAAGTAACTACTCAGCCTGGTTTCTATTGTATGACAGTACAGCAGTACTCAGTTCTCCAAGCCCTCTCTCCTACACAAACACATAAGTATTTTATTTGATATCTGGACTAAAAACAGAAATACATAAAATTTGGCTGTGGATATGCAAATATGAAAAAAACAAAGACATCTCAACAGACCTCTACTATTCAGAAATCTCCACACTCAGAAAACAAACATTCCCAAGCCCATACATTCAAGGAAAGGTTGTGCTAGTTGAACGAAGTAAGGAGGGTTTGAGGAAGTAGCAGAATCATCCAAAAGAGGACTCTTGCTACAAAGGCATGAAAAAAAGGTGCTGATAGTGAGTCCTCTGGCACTACTTATCAACCGAGTCATACAATAAAAGTACCATTTTACACTGAGTGAGAATGATAGATATGAAGGAACACAGAAGTGATGTGGGGACACATCTGGATCATGCACAAGAATGCTGATGCACACCAACAAATCAGCTCCCTTGTCTCCCTTCTGTGACCACTACACTGGGAGCAGAGGGGACATTTTCTTCTTTGGCAGCCATAACAAGCCTAGCCAATGCAGGCAGAGGTTACAGATCTGGCTGTAGGTAGGAAAACCTACCTGGAGATGCATCTCCTGGGAGACACCCAAGGTCTGGCTGGATGGGGTTCTGAGCACCCTGATGTTGTTGTAGGTGTCCCTGTTCATTGTAGGGGAGTTGGACCAGATGGTCTTTACAGGTCCCTTCTAACTAAAACCATTCTATGATTTTATGAAAACATATTCCACGCTGTACTTCTGGTAAAACACTAGCCCATTCCTCCCTTTCTAACTACGCATGGTGATTAACACCCCACACTTTGAAAGAGAAAGAAATAAAACTGTGTTACAGGCTGAAGCCCACATCCCCCACAGAGTGACCCCAAGTTACACTGAGGGTTTGCTTACAGGTCTGAGTAAAGTGGCACCTGCACTCCTCATGTTCCTCACCACATGGGGAGCCTCAGCAGGAGAGAAGGTTCATAAGCAAATGAGCACTGAAAATGTTCAGTCTAAAATTCATTTGTAAATAGTTACAGGGCTGTTTTGAAGAATTACAGAGACATTCAATCTGCTTCCATATCAGCATGAAACTACATCGCCTATGACAACTATGTTGTTCCATCAAAGCAAATACTCTTTTCCAAACAAATATCTTTTGTTCTACAGAACTGATAATTAAAAGAAGTTATGCACTTCAGAAATGAAACTAAGTGGGAAATGTTTTCCACACTACATGTATTTAATTATATTTCAGAGGCATCAGTATCAATCTAACAAGCCCCTGACTGCTCTCACTGCCTACAATGGCCCAATTGTAGCTCTCACAGGCTGAAAATGTGATCAAACAAAATGCTGGAAGACAGTAGATGTGTTCTAATCCTGAAGACAGGACCTTCCCCAGCCCAAGGCAAACCTTGGCTTTCTGCTGGCCTCCCCCAGTGCCTGCTCCCCACACCCCAGTGCTGGGACACGAGGAGCCTGAAGAAGAGCTGATTCTGCAGACACCTCCGTGCACAGTGCAGAAAAGCTTTGCTGGCTGCAGGCTCTCAGGGCTTATGTTAGAATCTCTTGCCTGCATCTGGCTAGACAGCAGGCTAGCAGAGAAATGAAGATGTAAACCAGGTCACGCATGTATTTAAACTGACTTTTTGTGTGTGTGCTAAAACCTGCTGTTGTCTTTCCAGGAATGCATTAAACCCAGCCAAATATTTTCTTCATATGTACATAGGCCAAATGCCAGAGATTATACATTCAACAAGAAGAAATACACTGAGAATCTAGCTGTGCTAAATTTCTGTCAGATGCTAACACAAAGACTTCACCATTAAAAAAAAAAATAAAAAAATTGTCTGTCTTTCTGTCTCCTAACATGTCTTAACAGAAATTCTCATGTGTACTCACAGGATGGACTGGCTGGCAATGACCTTCCTCTAGTTAAATACAGTAACAGCCAAACTCTGTAGGCAAAACTCTGCAGAGAGCAGTGGGGTTTGTAAATCCTCTTCTTTAAGACATTGAGACTTTATTGTAGCAACTTGTTTGTGCAGTGCTTGAGAAAACACATCACCCTGCAAAGCAAAGCAAAAAAACAGGGGCATCCTATGACAGCTTTGAGGGAAAAAAACACAGTTCTGCATTAGGCAGAATGCTTCTCTAATGCCAGTATTTTGTAACCTCAGTGTTGAACTCTTTGAGGTTTCTTCAGCATATGGTATATTACCATATGGTAATGGTCTTATTATTATTATTAATATTTTCTCAAGCATGCCATATAACCTGATGAATTATTCTTAGGTGCTTTTTTTTTTTTTTTCTTTTTCCTCTCACAGCTGAGAAGAACAGCTCAGTAAATGATAAAATACAATAGTAAGAGTGGTAAGGAACAGGTTGCCCAGAGTGGTGATGGATGCCCTGTCTCTGGAGACATTCAATGTCAGGCTACAAAGGGCTCTGAGCACTCTAGTGGAGCTGTAGGTGTCCCTGTTCATTGCGGGGTGGTTGGACTACAAGACCTTTAAGGGACGCTTCCCACTCAAACCATTCTATGATTTTGTGAAAATCAGACCAAATAGGGGTCTGCCATAGCCACTGGTTGAATTTATCTGAAGAAAAGAGATTTTTCTTTTTCTGCCCTTTAGAAATGAAATATACCAAACAACGTTCCTGACCACTGATAGCTTTACAATGTAAGAAGCAATACCATAGACCAATATGACCAGTGAGGAACTGAAAATAAAAGTTAATGCTACTAAGCGCTCATACAGGAGCAGATTATTCACCAGACTCGCATGATCAGGATTATTACTGAACAAGAATTAGTAGGACAAAAACTAATGCACCAGAATGGAATTATTCTAATCACATGGGATGTGATTAGATGAAAGCTATTAAAATGGCCGATTATAGTGTCTGTTTTTCTGCACTGACATTAGCAATCCAAAGGATCTAGAAGGGATGGCCTTCCAGCCATCCAAATTCTAGCTGCTAATTTTTATGGCTCAGCTATAACAGAATCACAGAATCACAGAATGGCACAGGTTGTAAGGGACCTCAAGGATCAAGAATCTCCAACCCCCCTCCCCGCCACATGCAGGGCCACCAACCTCCCCATTTAATACAAGACCAGGCTGCCCAGGGCCCCATCCCACCTGGCCTTGAACACCTCCAGGGGTGGGGTATCCACATCCTCTCTGGGCAGCCTGTTCCAGCACCTCATCACTCTCATGGTAAAGAACTTCCACCTGACATCCAACCTAAATCTTCCCTCCTTCAACTTAAAACCGTTTCCCCTTGTCCTACTGTTATCTACCCTTGTAAAGAGTTGACTCCCCTGCTGTTTGTAGGCTCCCTTTATGTACTAAAATGCTGCAATGAGGTACCCCGCAGCCTTCTTTTTTCCAGGCTGAAGAAGCCCAGCTCCCTCAGCCTGTCTTTGTAGGGGAGATGCTCCAGTCCCCTGATCACCCTTGTTGCTCTCCTCTGGACCCTCTCCAACAGCTCTCTGTCTTTCTTGGACTGGGGGCTCCAGACCTGGAAACAGTACTCCTGATGGCACCTCACAAGGGCAGAGTGGAGAGGGACACAATGAGACTATTTTTGAAGATCCAGAAAGGAAGACAAGGAGAAAACAAAACAAACATTCAGTCAAGAGTACACCAGGAAAGTAATTAACTAGCCTGCGGTTAGACCCACATCAGGTTTGATATTTATACCAGCTTGTATTATCCCAATCACCAAGAAACCAAGTACATTGCCATCACATCATCTACATTGAAAATCTTTAATTGTATCTTCCAGTTGCAGATGGTAACTATTCTAACATCATGATTTATACTGTCAGCAGAAATAGAAATGCAGCTTGTTAATATATAAGTGTCTGCAATTTGCCTGACACGTGTGTACATGTCACTTGCCTTTCCAGGGCTTTTGGGTTTAAGGTGATAGTTGTCAGTTTCTTTTAAAAACTCTCTTTTTAAAGCATTTGGCTCCTAAAAATTGACCACTCCATGAAGAGCTGTCTTTAGATGACAAAGGTATCTGAATACACAAAGTGATGAGACTGGAACTTCTAATGAATGGCAAATCCAACAAGGAAAGAAGGAAGAAAGGGCAGTGGTCAAAACAAGAGAAGTGGGAGAAGAAAAAGCATCTGTATAAAGTCTTATTATCAGTAGGATGCTACAGAATAGCAAACATTCAGGGCTTAACATCAGAAAAATGCATGCTCACGTTTCTTCACAGAACAAAGAACTGAAAACACTATTTCCAATACAGACATTTTTAATGAGAGCAAAGCAAGATAAATGCGCTGTGGTATCTGGGTGTATTGGGATGGCTTGATTTAATATTTTACTAATAATGCAAATTTATTTGAAATTGAACAGTTAGTAGGCTATACATTGTTTAACAAATTCTTCTTTAAATCCTCAAAGGCTACATCCACATCCTCACTCAGTGAGTATTTACATTTTGGGCACAAAATAGAAGAGCTCCATTGACTGAAAGACAACCATCCCAAACATTTAGCATTACCACTAGGGCACATTCAAGACAGCAAAAAATTACAGGCCAAGACCTTGCAGGCAAAGGAGGAAGCTGAACCTCTGGGAGACCTTTCACATTTCCGCAATTTGGTAGCACACTATATTTCAGGTTTTGTCATCCAAAAGCCAATTCTCTTTCCAGTTATACATATCTATAAATTTGAACTAAGTACAATGAATTGCTTTTGGATAACCAAAGTACGTACTTCTGAGGGGATTTTTTTTTTTTTTTTAGTTTTTTCTTTTCTAAACAAAATATTGCCTATCCTTAGCTATTTGTCCCATTTCCAGTGATGAAGCCATCCAAAATCTATCAATGAGTTATCCATTCCTTTAGTCATATTCTACAACACTTCCAGTTTGCTAAGTTTCCCAGAAGAAATCATTATTTTACTTGTAACACAGTAACTGTGACTTTCAAGAAGATCCATTTCAAAGCAAGATGTTACTCTTCATTCACAGAACGATTTCTTAGAGAATTTACATTCTCTTTTCGTTTGTGTTCCAAGAGAAACTTAAATCCAAGTTAACTCCCTTGCAGTTATGCATTTTATCTGGAATCTGAGAAGATTTTCTGCCTTATGAAATGCATACTTGGCTCTATTTGTTTTCACAATATGTTTTTTTTTTTTTTTTTTTTGCGTATACTGAAATCCAAATTAGGGGCAACAGACCCCTGAATAGGAATTGCAGTGGCAGATCAGGAATTGCTTCACTGTGTAAGAACAAAACAAAATTTGTTTACTGCTGGTGAGTTTCAGGGTTAGGCACATATAACAGGACTCTTGAGTTCTGACTGATGTTTCCACAAAGAGGTCGTATACAGCAACAGACAAAACTCTTTTTTTTTTTTTCTACTCCAACAGCCACATTAGAGAACCCAGTTAAAACATTCCTTGACACAGTCAGACCTTGGCTTTCTGTGAAGCATAAACATGACCATGTTTAACCTAGTCCTTGAGGCAGATGATTGGTGTGCGCTGCATAAACCTCTGGCCCAATTCAAGGACACTGCCAGAGCTCAGCAGTGCTGGGTGCCTGCTCTCCTGAACAAACAGCTCCTCTTTCCACCACTCGCTGTGCAGTGCAAAAGCAATGCTTCAACATTAAAGCGCTGGAGTATGTTTTGCTTTTATTTCCCTCCAGCCACAACCCTACCTCTTTCTCTCCCCTCAACACGCATCCACATCAAAAGAAATTACCTTTCCTGTTTAGCCAATGAATGGTTTCTGATTGCCCTACGTGTAAGGAAGACTTGAATGTCAAAAACGTTTGCATACAATAAATTTCACTTTCTCCTGCCTTAAACATTCCAGGTTTTCTTCCTGCTTTTGAGCTACAAATAATAAATAGTAATAAAAATCAAATGCACTGTAGTTACTAATGAAAATGGTCTAAGCAGCCAGACTAGTTATAAACAGTTAGTGATGACAGACTACCATATGTTAAGCTTCTCATTATTGTGCCAGAAAACATTATAATCACCTTAATTATGGCAACAGAGTGATTTTTCCCCCTCACTGGTGATGTAATGCCATAAAGCTCGGCCTCTTCTGTTATACATTACTGTCTATAGCATTGAAAAGCATATGCACATATTGTCGAACGTTTGTGCAAACAGATCAATTTGCCAAATACGCAACTAACCTAAATGGTCTCAAAAGAAGGGAAGAAAGCAAACATTACCTTGTGTGTTTTGTTGAAATATTTTGTTCAGATCCAAAGAGGAAGCTCTGGAATGTGATTTCTGTGGCCTTGGAGGTGGAGTAGGGGGCTCTTCTCCCTTTTTCATGGCATCTTCTATGGATGTGCTAGAATAAGACCTATGCAAGAACAGTTAAAAAAAAAAAAAAGCAGAAAATATTTTATTTCAAAATTCATTTAAACAATTACAGTCAATAGTATCTAAAAATACACAGACCAGAACTTGAGTTCATGGTGGAAATCCCTTGCCCTGCTGACTAACAGTTCCTCTTACAACAAGGGGGATTTATTTGTCAACAGGGGGAAGAAACCATGCATGTGGGGAAATGGACCTGTCACACTTAGAGGGCTAATTCTTTCTAAGGCCTACTACAGCACAGTTTTTGGCTCTTCTTGTGAAACTTCAACTGCCACAACAATAACTGTAGTGACTATTTTGAATAAAGCTGGGTTAAAAAATCTCATTACAGTTAAAAAAAAAATATCTCATTACAGTTTCTGTTGCTTTCCCAACTGCAAGGATTGTATTTATACTGGTGTAGCCTCAACTGAACTCTTGTATGCAATATTTAGTCATTTATAGTACTTTAGCTACCCGAATATTATTTTTCATAGTAAACAGTCACCAAATTCAACAAAATCCAGAAAAACTGAATGGATCCAAAGCAATCTAGACTGGTCAATTGTGTGTCTCAGTACACTCTTCTAGGCCATTCCATATAAGTTCATACCACGTAATCCCAATGCAGTACATTTGGTAAGAGCTCTGATTTTGCTGAATAGCATCCAATATTTTTCAGTTGTTGTAGTTACCAGTTTTTCTGCATGATCAAGAGCTTTGTTCAAAATGAGCATTGACAATGCGAGATGTTATACATACTGTAATACATTATGTATGACTGGCAAGACCAAAACCACATTTGAGTAGAACAGAAATAACTCCCACTAATGGGAAACAGATCTTTTCTTGCCAAGCAGGCTGTTGTTAGAACACAGCTATTTAGTTGGACAGACACTTGGCAATGCTGATCCTGTTTCTGATGTAAACTTCAATAAATTCAAGAGGGAAAGCTGTAATTCCTTCAAAATTTACATCTGACACAAAAACCTCTGCTGATAATTTTTTTGTCTTGGTAGAGCTTTGAATTCCATGTCATTATCATTTAAGACCTAACCCAAAGCTCCTAACACAGAAACCTGTGACAATGAATCTCTGCTTCAGGCAGACCTCAGCACCTTGTGCTAAAAAGCCAGGCTCCTGGGGTGGGTACAAGGATGTGCCTGGGGATGTCAAGTCCAACTTCTGCACTGAAGCAGTGACATAAAGTCAGATGTGAGACATACGTCATGGCACTCACGTTCAAGTGGCATTTTTCAAACTTGTTTAAGCATTTGCAATTTTATGCATTTTATGTTTGAAGAACTTTTACATGAATTTTGCATAAAATAGTCTTATGTTTTTTGTGTTTTTTTTTTTCTTTTTCTTATTTACATTCTATGTTTCAGCAACACAACGAGAGAATTTAAAACAGCATAAAAGCAAAAATGGCTGTCAGCAGAAAAATGGCACCCAAGGTGGTTCAACCTTTCTGGATGGAATCTCTAAGAACAGGGGATTTCCATCTCCATTCATTATGTGCAGAGCTGGTCTTCTCTTATTAGCAAACTCTGACAAGCTTATAAGGAAAGAACTCCTGACTGTCTTTTCACTGAATAAGAAAAGAATCTAAGCCCTCTGACAAACCAAAAAACAAAAGTTTTAAGGTGAATGCATGGTCTGACTGTCCAACAGAAGAGCCAAAACCAGTAGATAATCCATTTATACACAGTAGCTCCTGGCACATCTCCCATTTCCTTAGAATATCCAAATCCAGCAGGTGCCATTTCTAGTGCTCAGTTAAGAGCTGACCAGTCACACACTGACTAGTCACAGGCATGCATATGCACAGTAACCAAAGGATGCACTCATTCACACATGAGAGTTGAGCTGCTGGCACTGCATCTGTGCACAGCCACCATGCAGGGTTTAACAGCAGAACAGCACTGAGCCTTTCCCGGAGCCAGGGGGGCTCCTGCCATCCTGCCACTGCCCCATGGGGCAGGGCTGGAGGCAGCCACCACCCCAAGGAAGTGGCCAGGTAGAACTGCCAGGGCCTACAAGCAGAGACTGCAGGGCATAATGCAGTGCTCCTGGGGGCTGCAGCTTATATGGCAACACTCATTATCACACCTCGCATCTAACATCAGAGCAGTGCACATCTTATCTTGAAACAGAAATGAAAGCGGTACCTGGATCTGGGTCTGGCTTTAAGTGCATGAGGTTCCTGAGCAGCTGAAAGAGAAAAGAAAAAAGAACTGCTAGCACATAATATGTTAAATAAGAGCTGTGAGATCACTGTACATTTGAGTTTAGCAAATGTGGATGTGAGAGTTTGCTCATCTCACGTGATTTGTTTTTGCTTCTCTTTCTCCTTTGTTTCTGTAATGTGTCAATGTTCTAAAAATTCAAAAGCCCAAGCATAGTCAGAACTTCATCTTCTGATTTGGCTGTTGCAGAGCAGAGGAAGCAATGGGTCTGACAGCACTGACGAGCAATTCTGGAGGCAGCCATGACAAAAGAGAGTTGGCAAGCAACACAGGAATAACATAAACTTTCCAGAGAAAACATCTTTCTCCTGGTCCAGATATCTATATGTTGTCCCAGATTCCAGAGCACAAACGTTTATGTCCTTCCTAAACACCTCAACTAATTAGTATAGAAGTCTGTGTTCCTGTCACCCACAGCAATTTTTAATACATCAGGTTGAAGTTACTTCAACACAGCAAAGGCATGGCATTTTAAGAAAGGCATTTTAAGGAACAGTAGAAAGTTTTGTAGGCTAAGTGTTGGACAAAAACATTTCTACCAATGTAAAAATCTCTTTATTTTATTTGTGTGAATTCTGAACATCCTGCCACCTCCAGATTCTATGCAATAGGAAAACAGTAGTGCTGAGTTACCTTCTCTGGGAAATTCCTTGAGGCTGTTTCTCAGTTTACATACTCTTTACAAGACTTTGCTGTTGCTCTCCTTGCTAACACAAAGAAATCTTGAGAAAATATATCCGTGTGATTGCTTTCAAATTCAACCCACTGAGAAATCCTCCAGGAATTGCAACAGTATGAGTGATCCCAATGCACTTACGAAGTGAATCTTTGTATTTTCCTGTTGTTCTGCTAATCAAGGCACAACACTTCAGAGAAGCAAGGAGGATAGGTGTCATGGTTTAGGGAAAAAAAATTCTCAGAACTTCTGCTTCCTTCAAATAGGTGCCTGCATCCAAGTCAGACATTTATCATCAGCTGCTGTACAGCACTGCCTGAGAGTACAACAGATTCCCTGAAACAGGGCAGGAGCTCCCTGTGGTAGCAGCTGGCAAATACAGACCTTTTAATGGCTCACATTGTGTCCCTGCATAGGCCTTACACACGAGGCTTTAGGCATACAGAGCACAACAAATACCATATGCCACATGTACAGCCACATGCTATTTCTTAACAAAAGAAATGGCTTTCAGGGTCACACAGCGATAGTTGGTGCTTTGGATGGAATAAACCCAAATGCAGCTGGCAGAGATACAAAAAAAAAACATTTATAAACCATGTTCTATCAGATTATCGTCGCCAGCAAACTGGCTCACAGTCATTCCAGGTTTCTGTGCAACAAACTCTTATTCTTAAGCAATTAAAGAAGAGAGAGGGAATTACCATTAAAATATGCAGTGGTGATAATCCTGCTCTCTCTCTGTCAAACTTCCTGAGAATACGACTGGAGAAGCTGCCTCTCTACAGCCATATGACCCAATTTTTCAAAATATTGCAATTGCTGATTATTAAATTACATACACAATTATTAAATATATGCCATTTATAAATAGGAAGTGTAAATCCTCTCCAAGCTAAGCCATGCTTAAGAACCATCCAATTTTCTTTCTTTTATGGAGATAGTAATTCTGTTCATACTTCTTTTAGAAAGCCTTTCTTCTGAAAAAAAAAAAAAAAAAAAAAAAAAGACAGGTAAAACTGACGTTTTATCTGTCCTTGAGGACATCTTGTTGAGGTAGACAGAGAAACAAAAGGAAGAGAAAGACCTGAAAAGACTGCAAATAAAAAAATATAGCAACATAATATTACTGCCAAGGATTTTCTTTTAAGCTCCTGAAAATCAGGAAATTCAAGGCTACAGTTACACAATATCCAGACCTAGCCTTACTGTGAATCTTTCATAAGGTGAAAAACAATATACAAAACTCTTATAAAACAGGTAGTTCATTATTAGAGTATGCAAACAACAACGTGGCAGCGTTTCTGTGCAGTGTGCTGGCATCGTAGCGCACTCGCTCTGTGCATATTTCATGTGTGAGGTGTAGGTTTGCACACATATATGATATAATCATTCAAGATGATACAAAAATATTTACTCGGTTCATGAGTTTTCCATATTTCTACTGCTATGAACAAATAAGCTTAACTAACATGAAACCAAGACAAAATCAAAGTTGTTGAGTAAACTGATTACATTTATTATTTTAAAGTTTGTATGATTCCTGGGTTACCAGAGCCTGATGAACTCAGCAGCCTGGTCTGGACCAATTAAAATCGTGTCTGATGGTGAACTTACTTATTCACTCAAACCACAGGTGTGTGAAGGTTCCCTTTTTGGCTGTTTAACTGCTTCCAGTACCTCCCCCAGCTCAACTTCATTTTAACGCTTCTAATTATGCAGAATCCACAACTTCTGTCTGTAGCCTAACAGACAACTGGGGCCTCCCTGCTTTATGGGATGGAAACTTGAGTGGAAAACTCTCTTATAAAAGGTGCAAACATGCTACACTGATAAGGAAAACAAAACAAGATTTTTTAGTTTAAATCACCTGCAGTGACTCATCTATCATCTCTTATTGGTGGCATAGACGGAAATTTAAATGTTTACAAATTTGATCCCTTAATCTTCTAGAAGTCCAAGGCCAGCAATGACCTTACACTTGGCAGTCTAAATAAAATGGACAGACTTTCAGAGATGCTGAGCATGTATGGTTTTTACAGTGCCTCCCTTGGTAAGCAAAACCTGCAGGACTGCCAAAGGAGCAGGAGGAGATGCAAGACAGTGGGGAGAAAATGATGGTGACAACGGTGATGTGCAGGTGGCAGTGTTTTATTTTTCCTAAGCATACCAAAAATGGAATTGCCAAAGTGAAAATAAAACTCCTTGAATCATAGAATCACCAAGGTTGGAAAAGACCTCTAACATCATCCAGTCCAGCTGTCCACCTATCACCAATATTTCCCACTAAACCATGTCCCTCAGTACAACATCTAAATGTTTCTTGAGCACCTTCAAGGACAGTGACTCCATCACCTCCCTGGACAGTCTGTTCTAGCAACTAACCACTCTCTTGGAGAAGCATTTCCTAGTGTCCAGCCTGAATCATGGGAGAAGAGGCCGACCCCCACCTCACCACAACCTCCCTGCAGGAAGTTGTAGAGAGAGGTAAGATCACCCCTGAGACTCCTCTTCTTGGGATGCTCAAGGACAAAATGTGGAGGGCAGGGACAAGGGAGAACAGAATTGATTTTTTGAATGGACCTCCTTTTCCCTTCAGAAGGGAGCAAATATGTGTGTCTGTCTGTATAAGAGGAGAAACAGTTGTTCAAGATGGTTGGACTAGGTGATCTTAGTGGTCTTTTTCAACCTTAATGATTCTGTGACTCTAAGAACAAGAGCTGATAGGACACCTTGTAGCTGCCAAGTGTTTGGGAAGAAGCCAGGGGAAAAAAAAAAAGCAGAAAATAAAAAGAAAGAGTTAAGTTGGAAAATGAAGCATGCAGCTGTTGAGCAGCCATGAATAAATCGAGCTGTGAGACAGAACTGCTGTGACAGACATTTGGAGTCAGTTTTCTTAATCAAGGATATCTTCATGAGTAAAAATGTTTATTCAGAAGAAAAAGAAAGTAGGTCCAGATTCTAATTTCACTGGGAAATGTCCAACATTCTTACCACTCCAGGAAAGAGGCTAACAAAGGGGAGGGCAAGGGAGACCTGATGAACTGAACTGAATGCACAGAAAGTTTCTGGAGCAGCTAAGCAGTTTTCACTATGTCATTCCAAAATTAAAATTTTCCAGCATTACAACAAGGAGGTTATATCAGAGCTGGAGAAAGAAAAATTGTAGGTGGTTTTTCAAGGGAAAAACCCCAGAAACAAAAGCTTGTGCTGGTGCTTCAAGTGCCAAAAGGCTATCTACCCTTAAACTTCCTGATGGAAAATGTGAACGCCATTTTATTGCAAAAAAAGAAGTCATTTCAGAATAGTTACATAGTTACTGAAACATTATGTACTTGACACCGGAGAAGAGCTTTTATCAGTAAGATGCTATTGCATTTCATTTGTAATATAAAAAAAAAAACAGAATTCACATTCCTTTCAAAATACTATGTCCAAAATATTTCTGATGCACGAAGAACACACATATGCTAAACAAGGGAAGAAAAAAAAGAACCTTTTGACATCCTGAAGTACTAATCAAGATTACTCATAAAGTAGTAGCCATTATGAGGTAAACGCTAGTTTCAGTAGCATAATAATAATAGAGAAAAGGGATCTTAAAAAAAAAATAGTCAGATTGCATTAATTTAGGTTTGCTCTGATATAAAAATATATGATTGAAATTCCAATGGAAGTAACTCGTGATTTTTTTTTTCTCCTTACCTGTTTTCACAGTCAAGTGCTGAAATTCCTTTGGTATCGCTTTGACAGCAGTGCTTACTTTAAGAGCTTGTTAAAAAAAGAAAGAAAATTAAATATGTACAGATCATATTTTTAGGTATCAGCTCTGAGAATGCAGTACTAGAACAGTATCCGTTGGAATGCTCAATAAAGCCAAACATACATGAAGAGAAACCATCAACAGCAAAACAGTCTCAGAACACCAAATATCTTAACAGTATTCATAAGAGCCAAAAAGTCAAGAATAGAAAGGCCTATGCCCAACTTGCCAAATAATCCCTAATTTGAGGACTTGATGTCTGAACAAAGGAAGGACACCAGCAACACTTGACAGATCTGGGACTCACCTCTCTGAAGGTACAAACCCAGAAATCCAGGGCACAGCAGAGACAACTGCTTTTGGCAACTGAAGCCTCATATGCTTGCCCCAGGAGATGTCAAATAGCATTGATAGAGACAGGATTAAAATTCAAGAAACCACAATTTTTTGTGCTTTTCCTATCTTACCGATGTCTACGCATCCTTTATTAATTGCTTTCTCAAGTGTTCTTCATACACTAGCATATTTTAATGCATGTAATACACTGTATTATAAATGACCACTTTTACAGAAATCTCTCATCTTCATCTGCCTTTATCAAAGAAAACATGGGACCAGTCTGGTTCTCAGATCAAGTTCTATTTTCATGATTTCCACACTTAACTATATCATAACCTGATACTGTAGTGGAGCTAATCTACTTGTATCATTTTGAAAATGAAGGAAAATTTGCTCCTGCAGTCCTGATCTGCAGATTCTTCTCGTCTGGGAACAACAACTCAGCCAGGAAAGCAATGTGTTCTTTCATTTGCTGGAATAGCAATAAATGGTAAAATGAGAAAGCATTTGTTCTTTGGCTGACAAGGTAGGAATCTGTCATAAAAACAGCAAGCCCTCAGCCAAAATGGACCACATGAATTGGAGTAGCTTCTCATCAGACTTAACACACCACCAGCCCAGAGCAAAGAACAAGTTCTTTGTTTCTTCTCCTATCACGGAAGAAAACGAATTCATCAAGTAAAAGTTAGATCTTCTGTAGATGTTTGAAAGTAATAACCTCCACAGTTCAATTCCTGGTCATATGCATTATGATTTTTACAGTGTAACAGATCTCATCAACAAAACATGAGTTTCTTGGAATACACTGACTTATCCAAGTGTTTTACAAACATACATTGATTTTGTAAACTTTTCTTAAACCAAGGAATATAAGAAATCTGCCAAACTTGGTCACACCTGCTTTAGAATGTCATTCAGGAATGTGGACAACCTGGTCTCAAGGCTCTGATGAGGACAGCTGAAAGTCAAGATCTACTTCTTTTTTCTCTCTCTTTTTTTTTTTTTTTAATGAATATATTATCTGCAGCTCTGAGAATCAGGCAAGAAAATACCTACAAATGTTTCATTTCCACAGCTGAGGGACAAGGACAGCAAGTGAGAACCTGAAAGGTCAGGGATAAAGAATAAAAAAGGCAATGACCATGCTATGATCCAGGGCTGATTCTGGAAGTCCTGAGCTGCTGCTTGTAAAAAGTAAAAAAATCTTCAGTTTCACTTGGTTTGCTCCCAGACTCCAAATGGCATTAATGAATCTTTTCCAGTTTGTCCAAAATGTTTGCTTCACAAGACAATAAAGGGTTGTGGTTATTTTTTGTTAGGTTGTTGTTGCTTCATTCAGAATAAAAACTGATTTTGAAATGTTGCAATTTTCTGCAAAAAAAGTAAATCCAAAACTTGGTACAATCCAGCCTCTACTCTACAAAATCTCAGTTAATGACAATTACAACTCTGTTGAAATAAGAAGTGCAACATTACCTGCCTTAGGACTAGACCTATTTTAACAGGCGTATTTCATACAGTTCACGTGGGATAGTTAATTACGGAGCAAACCTATTCATTTATTTTTCTTCACATCAGCTGCTGTCAATGACCTGTCTTTTTATATCTACAGCAAAACATAACCAGCCTGGAAATCAAACATATGATTGTTTCTGTCAGCATATACATGGAATTATTAATTAACATGTGGAACTTAAGTGGAAAAAAAAAAAAATTATTTGAATACCTTGTTTGTCATCTTTGCTCGTATCTTTTTTCAAGGCAGAGTTATCAGGTACCTCTTCAGCTGATGTCTTCTTAAAGAGAGAAGATCACTTATTATAATAAGTGATAGTCATATAATAGTCAGAGCAGACACACACAGTCAAATATTTAAGAACGCAGACAGACATGAATAAAGGTGATTTTCTCTCTTGCATCAAGATAGGCTTTATACGATAAAGAAGCAGGGAAGATCTTTAAAAAGATAGCTATGACTCTCTGCTTTTAAAGGTACACCAGTTTCACACCTGAAATTAGTTAAAGAAGCAATTCATCACAATTAAATCACAAGGAACTAAAGATTATATGCAAAGAGAGACTTCCCAAAACAGAGCAATGTCATTCTGTGTTTTCTTTTTTCCTCCAGGTATAACTCCTGTATTAGGTCTGAAGAAACCTTCTCCAGCCCTTTCAACAGAGTTAGTCTCCATCTGAACGTTCTATTTGGTGAAAACACAAGGTGGACAGCACAGTCCAGTAGTTCTGTATCTAAAGCATTCTCACTGAGGTGGCTAATTCTTGGACTACTTCCATCTTTCAACACGCACTTACTGAAAACAGAAAAATGATTTCATTAGCATGTCTGCTATAGCCTCTAATGGGAAAACAGGAATCATAGAGTCATAGAATCATAGAATCATAGAATGGCCCGGGTTGAAAAGGACATTAAAGATCAACTAGTTTCAACCCCCCTGCTATGTGCAGGGTCACCAACCACCAGACCAGGCTGCCCAGAGCCACATCCAGCCTGGCCTTGAATGCCTCCAGGGATGGGGCATCTACAACCTCCTTGGACAACCTGTTCCAATGCATCACCACGCTCTGTGTAAAAAACTTCCTCCTCACATCTAACCTAAACCTCTTCTGTCTCAGTTTAAATCCATTCCCCCTTGTCCTATCACTATCTGCTCTCATAAACAGCCATTTCCCCTCCTGTTTATACACTCCCTTCAAGTATTGAAAGAACATAATGAGGACTCCCAAGAGCCTCCACTTTTCCAAGCTAAACAATCCCAGTTTCCTCAACCTTTCCTCATAGGAGAGATGCTCCAGCCCTCTGATCATCTTAGTGGCCCTCCTCTGGACCTGCTTCCAAGCACTCCATGTCATTCCTGTACTGAGGGCTCCAGGCCTGGATGCAGTACTGCAGATGGGGCCCCACAAGAGCCGAGTAGATGGGGACAATCACCTTCCTTTTCCTGCTGGCCACCCCTTTTTTACTGCAGCTCAGAACACAATTGGCCTTCCGGGCTGCAAGCGCACACTGCTGGCTCATGTCCAGCTTCTCATCTACCAGGACCCCCACGTCCTTCTCTGCAGGGCTGCTCTCAAGGGGTACTCCTTAGCTGTTTCAGCAGCAACTTATAATGTAGGCATTTGCGGCTCTTCTAACTTCTGCTGTGTAGCATACTGAGAAGGAAGTAGGAACAAATTCTGCAATCAATATCAATAAGAACAACTCTGTGGCCAAAACAACAATAAAACAAATGTCAGAAACCCCACACTTCTCCAAATATTAAGTTAATGCTAGGTTTGATTTTTTCCTAGGGAGCACACATCAGGTTACAATCCATTGTGCAAAAATAATAAGAAACACAGATCTTGCAGACATGAAAAAAAAGAACAAAAAACACCTCCAGAGTAAATTGTCATGAGATCTATTTTATAAAATTGCATATGTGACTCTCTAATGATTTGAGGAAGCAGCACTGCAAACACACAGATTGAGGACTCTGAAAACATTTGAGCAAAGCACTTGACATCCCTAGCTAGCCATGACACTCTAAATATTAAAGTCAGTGCTACAAGAAAGTAAAGCAAAAAGGTCACCAACTGGCTAGGCAACAGAGCTTGTCACATATAAGAGAACCAGTGGCTCTTGATCTTCACAGACTGCTTCAAAGCAGATAAAAAAACCAAGAACATTGGGAAGATGAGGCACAGAAGCAATTCAGAGTTGAATATTTCAGGATTGCCAGATTCCTATTATGATTGAGATTCATCTTTTTATGTTAGGATTTATAATCCAAGTGCATGGTAAATAGCAACTATTGGCGCTGCTATAGCATGGGAGTGGATGACACTTGACACTAGTCTCTCTCTTGGTTTTATTAGTTGTTAAGAGTGTCAGACTAAAGATCTAACTCAGTGAATGTTTGAATCGACTGAATGATTCTCACAAAATTCAATGAATAGTAAGTATGACATTTCTGAGGGAGCTTAGAGCAACCTCAGCCAGTCGTTTTATGCCTATAGTGAGAAATCTTTTATCTTATCTTTAAGCTTTTGGCAATGAGAAGGCTTATGGAAAGGAGCCAAAAGAGTGGGAAGAGAAAAAAAAAATAAATCAAAAAAACAAAAGAATCAGAGTGAGAGACAAAAACTTAAAAATAAAAAAAGAAGGCAAAAACAGTCACTCTTATCTTTCTTGAACATATCGTTACCAGTATTTCTACATTTTTTGAGTTTAACAAAGCCTGATGTTCAAATGACGTCTGCTGACATTATCTTCTTTATAAATACAGTAAAGAATCATATCCAATTTACTGTAGTGCTGTAGTTCAGCAGCCACAGTAAAAATGGTCTTCTGAAATTAAACAGACAGAATTGATGATAGATGGAAAGAGACAAAAGACATGGAGATGATGCATATCTGATTGCATTGATAATACAGTATTTCTAACATAGTGGCCAAGTATCTAAACTGTGTTTCCTCAAATAGCCAAGCTACAAATTAAATTGTAACAGTGAATTACTGCACTTCCCACACAGTGAGATGAATGGGAGATGAATTATTGAATTTCCAAATGAAACTCATTCAGAGCATTAATTCCAAACATAAAAACATCAGTTGAACAACAACAATGAAAAATCAAGCCAAAATCATTCTCAAACCAGTTTTGAGAAGAGATTTTGTGCTCCATTAATCTTGGATAACAAAGGACAAAAATAACACGGCCTTACAAAAAACTAATTGAGAGCTCTGCCCAACGTGTCTAAGTCCTAGACAGTGAAGAAAAAATGCAAAGCCAGGGAAATCACTGAGATAAAATCCGGTAACTCTCACTATTCTCAACCAGCAGGTAATCATGCTAGAAAAGTTTCCTGGTTTTCAACATAGCCATAAAAAAAAAATCAATTTTACAGAACATCTTGCCATCTTGCAGAAACTAGGAATGGAGCAGCAGTGCATCCAGCTGTTCCCCCAAGAATGGTAGTTGACTATTACACAGCACGGTAAGTTTTTGCCTTTATGGTGAGAACATCTCAAGGAGGGAGCAGAGAGCAGGCAGAGGGGGTTTTTAACAGCTTAACTTTTGGAAATCAAATGAAAAGTTAAATGTAAAATGAGGGATTTGTTGCTTGGGGTTTCTGTGAGCCTGAGCTTTTTTGCTTAGATTTATCCTTACTGTGCACCTACATTAATGGACTATAAACAAGCAGAGCCTAAAAATAAGACATCTGATAAGATCGTGGAATTGTACTGGTTAGGTTATTGGAATAACATTTTATGATCAGGAAACATAAGACGACTTGGAAAGCAAGATTTCTGGACTTTCTGAAATATATATACAAATGCTGTAGTCTCACAATCCCAAAGGCTGTGCTACTGAAGAACAAACCTTACCATAACTTTGCAATAACAAAAGTCTGCTCTGTTTATCTGCGCAATCACTTGTGAAGACAGCATTCTAACTGGAACAAGGACTCCCCAGACCACACAATACCAGAAAAATAGCACTGCTTTCAAAATCCAGTAGATATGCTGTGCTTTAGTTGAGCTGCTGTACAAAAGCAATACCCAGCAAGTGCGTTAGGGAGACCACACATATTTTAAAAGTTCCAGAAAACAAGAGTAGATGTTCAAAGCGTCGTCTGCAGCATTACCCAAAGCACACATTACACTCGGCTGTGTTAGAAGTAGTAGCTCAGGAGGGCCTGTCTGACCCTCCTGAGTTAAATTTAGTGATGGAAGAGCTGAGTTCTGAGCTAGAACCACCCCAGAACAAGGCACAGGGTTGAAATAACTGGGGAAACACTTTGATGAGCTGTCATGACATGTCATGACTTTTTAACCTGGCAGCAGCATCAGAAGAGCCTTCTATTCAATTGCAGCAGCAATCTGCAGCACTTTTCAGAACCTTAACAATTCTGAGCTGAAAGCCCATTTTTTTCAGTCAATCTGCCATTTCATTCTCTGTCTTAAATGCTAAAGCCTTGAATCCCACAGTGAATTCATTCAGAATTGCAATATCCAAGCACGACTCAGTGGTTGTTGTTAGTTCAGCATTAAAGACTGTTAAACTTTTTTTTTTTAACCTCAGTAATAAGGACTTCTCCTTAACTTAGTTTTGCTTGCAACAGACTTTCATCTGACACTGTGATACTGTTCACAGTAGATCCCTAGGATTCCTTCCCTGTTCTCCCCTCAGAACAGCTTTCCAGCTCCTTACAATTACTAAGTAGACCCTTAGGTGCTAATTCCTTAGACTATAAGAAAGCTCAACAATAAACTGGGGACTAAGTCACCTAGAACTCAATTGTGTGTGTCCAAATAGGGATACTTTCAACTCCAAAGAAGCAAAGTAGAAGAAACCAGAAAAAGACAAGACTTTTCATCTCATTGGCATGTAGGGAAATGGAGCTTTGAAAGTATGAGACTGTCCTATTGCTTGGCACTCTGCAGGAGCTGTCCTGACCACACTTCCTCACCTCCATCCGGCTGAAGTCCCGTGTCAGCTGGCCACCAGGCAATGGTTCAGAGTAAGAATCAAACAGCGCACACTCATGCAGAGGCTTCAAGGAGGCTAGAGGGGAAAGGAGAACAATAAAAAAGACGGAAAAAAAAATCAACAAGAGACTAATCAATAGCACTTCTTAAAACCAGTTACACACTAAAATGGAAAGCAAGAAAAACCAAGGACAAAAAACCCAGCCACTGCTGCAGTACCTATCATCTGCAGTATTCCTCAACTAAACCGCACTGAGAGCGGAAAAAAAGAAAAAACAGTTCTAAACTTTTCATGGCAATATTCGCAAGAACTGCACTTCTATTCCGTAGGCTCAGGTTCTTCTGCTGATATCACTACAGGATTAGTTAATCTACCCTAAAAGCTCGTAAACCTTTCTTCTTATGATTGGTTATACTGAATACAGAATAACCAGTTTTCAGGTCAAGTCTCTAGTTTCTGGCTAGCCTCTAGTTCAGCTGGAGAAATTGAGCTCTTGCAAATCTGTCTTAATTTAAAATACAGTGGGTTACATACAGGGCAAATAGCTTGACAGATTTTTTTTGTTAATTTAATAAAAAAATTCAGAGAATAAGGTGCTGGGTCAAATTGTCAGCAGATCTGTGCCAGGATAGAGTTTGGCCCTGCACTTGTAGTTTATAGAACAAGCAATAAAACTAGCAAGATTAATTCATTCTGAAGTGCTCTGTCTTATGCTCTGAGTCACTTTATCTGGAGCTTTAATAGTCTTATCAGACACAAATATTTCCCTTGAAAAACCTACTCCATCCTGAACTTAATACAATCTAATGAAAAACAGTTTCCAGAAACCTTTATCATGTTCCAAATCAGACAAATAAAATCTAAATTTCAGAGAAATTAAATCGATGAAAACACTAAAAAGTTTATTTTAAAAATCTCTTTTGAAGTTTTAGCCAAGTATACGATGATTTGCTTACTTATCAATCCTTTTATTTTAGAACTTGATGCAACCAGAACCATATTCTTTCTTGTCATTCACAGAGGTACAGTGCATTAAGATGCTGTGTTTTTTAATTATGCAAGTCTAAAGATTTCAGAATCCTGACTAGGCAGCAAGACATTTCCAGATCCTCAAATCAACAGCATTAGCTTATTACCCACGGCATGTAGTGTGCCTAGAACAATTAGTCCTATCATCCTTTTACAAAGACCACTTGAAATGCTTGGCTCTGTTCAACACATGAAAAAATAATCATCTATGAAATTGATAGATGCTCAATGCTAAAAGGAACAAATTATGGAAAAGGACTCCTGGAGAACAACCACAGCTTACCATGCCCTTCCTTCCATGGATGTAATGACTTGATACTACTGTAGGTAGATTTATATGAAGACTTATTATCATTGAATGGTTTGGGTTGGAAGGGACCTTTAAGATCATCTAGTTCCAACTCCCCTGCTGTAGGCAGGGACATCTTCCATTAGACCAGGTTTCTCAAAGCCCCATCCAGCCTGGCCTTGAACACTTCCAGGAAGAGCACATTCACAACCTCACTGGGCAGTTCCAGTGCGTCATCACCCTCACAGTGAAGAATTTCTTCCTAATATCTAGTTTAAATCTACCCTCTTCCAGTTTAAAACTATTTCCCCTCATCCTGTCGCTACCTACCCTTACAAAAAAACCCCTCCCAGCTTTCCTATAGGCCCCCTTCATGTACTGGAAGGCCACTATAAGGTCTCCTTGGAGCTATCTCTTCTCCAGGCTGAAGAGCCCCAGCTCCCTCAGCCTGTCCTCATAGCGGAGGTGCTCCAGCCATCTGATCATTTTCACAGCCCTCCTCTGGACCTGCTCCAACAGCTTCATGGTTCAGGGCATCCATTACCACTGTTAGTCTCAAAGTGCAGTGATCTGAGGATCTATCTCCACCTCTGGCAACTCTAGTTTAAAACCCTCCTGATTAAATTGGAAAGCTTGCTGCCAAAGATGGTTTTCCCCTTTTCTGACAGATGAACTTGCCAACCTCAGCCTGCAAGACAGAGCTTATAAGCTATTTTATGATGACAACAGGAGTAAAAGTGGTGGTACTGGAGGGAAAAGAGTAGCTGTAATTATGACAAGGGAATGTAATTAGAGAGACTAAAAGTGATGAAGTTTTGGAGGTACAGGTTTCACAGGAGCTTCTCCCTTTGGACATGAAGATAGTAGAACATAATTCCACCAGAAATTACTTATTAAATGTTTACCCTGTATCAGATTTATTTTTGTAACTGCAGGTTGATTTGCTCTTTTCCTGTCTTTTAATATATTCAGTGTCATCAAATTTAATGGAGATTTTATTAGGTCTCAAATATTATCCCTTAGCACTGTAATTATCATCTGTGATTAATCCTCCTTGCCCTAAAAAGCCATGCACATTTTTCAGATTGAACACTGTATGTCAATGTTCACTCATAATTACAAAAGACGTAACTGAAGTGAACAAACGAAAGGGCATGTTTCTCATTACATATTGTTACTGAGGTGTATTATATTTTGGAATAACATCCTTGTTTTTCACAAACTGTTGTAATCCCCGTCATTAGCGAAAATTAATTACAGCAGAAGCTGTGGATTACATAACATGAGTTAAAACAAAATTCACCCTTTCATATAACTGGTGGCTGAATGCAACAACGTATATTAGCACAGTAATTTCTAAAGCAATCCAGTCTTGTTTCCAACACATCTTCAAAAGACAGATACATGAGAAAATAACTAAGAGTTAAAAGCCATATATGTCTTGTTGGTTTGTCGTAGCTACATCTAATCATCTGCCACTTTAGCTATAATGGCACCTAAAGTACATTGGAGCAGACAATCAGACAGAGGCAGGTTACATGTCACAGTGTTGTTTTGTGCTCTCATATATCCAATCTTCAACAATTGCATCATAAACACAATTAGAAACACATGCCTTAAAAAAAAAAAAAAGGGAAGTCACTATGCAATGAACTCAGCTCCAATGAGTGAGGAAAATTAAACCTTGTTTACAAGCACCATGAGTTTCTGAGGTGGTTGTAGGACTTAAACTTGCTACAGGAATGTTACCTGCTTGGAGGTAGTCCGGCAGCAGTGTCTCAGGCAGTGTCTCAGGCAACTGGTAACCATTCTTCCTTGCAACCACCAGATGGAAAGCAGCACAAAACTCAGGGAGTGTCAACGCCCCATCACAATCCACATCGCTGAGCTCCCTGCAGGTACAGCAGTAACATGTTTACCAAGCCATCACCTCTGGGAATTATACACGTGCAATCACAGGGGATGGAGAAATTAAGCTTTGAAAACACGTATTTTGATAGAGGACAATCACTGTTTTTTTTCTACTTGACTGTAACTATTAAAACTCCTGGGACCACAGAAGAGCCTGGGTTAGAAGGGACATCAAAACCCACCCAGCCCCAACCACTGCCATGGGCAGGGCTGCCCCCCACCAGCTCAGCTGCCCAGGGCCCCAACGTGGCCTTGAGTGCCTCCAGGGATGGGGCACCACAGCTCCTCTGGGCAGCTGTGCCAGCGCCTTACCACCCTCTGAGTCAAGAATTACCTCGTAATGTCCAATCTAAATATCTCCTCATTTATTTTAAAGCCAACATTTGCCTCTGACATCATGGACCAACATAATAATATAGGAAGCATTATTTTTGGAGCAGCCCTTGCAAATATCTTGCATTTCTAAGAGTGAAATCAACTTTCTAATGGTTGAAAGCAGTTTTGACTAACCCATGCAGGATCTTAAGCCAGTTAAAGCAAAGTTAAAAACAGACTTCAGCAAGGGTTTAATTAGCAATGCTGACTAGCCTCAAGGAAATAGGTAAACTAAAGTTCTTGATATGTCCAAATATTACTGTTCACTGCTCATTAAATCTCTTGTATCTTTAACTCTTGAATGCTTATAAAACAATAAAACTGGGCTTCAGATATTCAAGAATTCAATTTCATAAATTAACTCCTCTGCCAGAATAAGTAATATCTTACTACTAACACAGAGACTAAAATACAGAAACACATAACTTTCGACACTTTGAAAATAGCAAGTATTTTTTCAAGCTGCTGAAGTCATAGTGGCAAACATAAAAACATCCCATATGTTTAACACAGTAGCATAACTGATAAATCATTACAAAAGTATAATTATCTACTAGAAAGGAATGCTTTCTTTGAATTCTGTGCAGAGAACAACTTACGTGAGCAATACGAATACAATGTGTTTTATTAACGTATTGGTTTAATCCATTCTTCCTATACAATCTTTACTTCAAATTCAAATACTGACTTCCCCTAACAGAATGCCTTTCTGGTTGTGTTTCTGTTGTTTTTTTTTCATAGAATCATAGAATGGCCTGGGTTGAAAAGGACCACGATGATCACCCAGTTTCAACCCCCCTGCTACGCGCAGGGTTGCCAACCAGCAGATCAGGCTGCCCAGAGCCACATCCAGCCTGGCCTTGAATGCCTCCAGGGATGGGGCATCCACAACCTCCTTGGGCAACCTGTTCCAGTGCGTCACCACCCTCTGAGTGTAAAAATTCATCCTAATATCTAACCTAAATTTCCCCTGCCTCAGTTTAAAACTATGCCCCCTTGTCTTATCACTATCCACCTATGTAAACAGCCATATTTCCTCCTATATATATACCCCCTTCAAATATTGGAAGGCCACAATGAGGCCTCCTCAGAGCCTTCTCCAAGCAGCTTTGTTGTGTTGTTGGTTTTTTATTTTCCTTTTATTTTCTTGACTTACAATCTGCTTTGAAAAAATTCCAGACATATTCTTGGACCCCAATATATGTTTTGGCTCTTGCAAGCTTTTCTTCATATCTATCCTCACAAAAGCATATATAAAGTAAAAACTTATCAGCACTTTTGAACAACACTTAAAACAGTTTTCCTGCCTAGATGCAAGGAAGACACTGAATTACAAAGCACCACATTGTTTATGAAAAGATCATAGAATTCTTGTCAAATTTTATCATGTACAGTTCCATCTACAATTGTTCCTAAATAAGCTCATTAAAAAGAAGTGTGCAGCTTCATTAGAAAAGCATTGATGAATTATGTAGTTGTACTTACTAAAAATTAGGCATTAATTAGGCCTCATCTGACAGAACAAAGCCAGAACCATAAAGCCAACAACACATCTAAAACATTCCAAATGTGCCTTTCTCTACATCGTTTCATGAAAAATGTCAGTTCGTTGAGCTAATGATGTTTCTTACAGCACACTTAGGAACAGCTCTCAGTTACACTGCTCTTCAAGCCTTTCCCATCCTGCTGAGCAGGCAAACATCCCTGCAGAAAAGAAGCGTGTCAGGAAGATCAATGAGCACCCTGCTGCTTGGGCCTGAGAGTGAATCTGGAGATAAGAATGATAATTAGAATTGAAGAAGCTTTTTTTAATTCAAAAAGAATTCTTCAATTAGGTATCTTTTGAAAAACAGGATACACATCCCAAATGCTACTACAGTACTTACCAGATGTGAGAAAGCTCTGGGATGGGCAGCTTTGATTTTGTGAAGAAATTCTTTGCCACGGAACCTGTTGGGAAACCATGTCTTATCAACTGCTAGAAATTAATTCTCCAGTTGTTTACATTTGGTCCAGGCTGCTGTACCAGAAGCAGCTGGTTACTGTATGTTCAGCAAGCACTAGGATTAACTGCATCCTAATGTAGCTGTTGGACCATTTGTGACAGAGAAATCCAGACAGAGCTGTTGACCTCATTTCCCCATTCCCTCTACATGGGAAAAATAGATAAAAGAAAAAATGCTTCAGTGATAGTGATTATAACTAACACATTACCATGTCACCAAGGATGAAATAACGGACACAAACAGCTCTGCTTTATTCAGAAGCCACGTGCATGGCAGTGCAGTGCTGCAATGTATGCTACTCTCCCAAACTACTGCTTTAACCACAGCATCACTTTGAATGGCCCAAATATAAAATAAGCACATTGGGCATACTGCTACTGGGGCAGCACAAGTTTTCTGTGTTCTGGAAGCCCTGCCAGGATGTAGGCTTACAAAACCTACATTGATATTTTACAGAATGTAAAGTAACACACACTTCTAGGTTGATACCCTTTTTTCTTCATGCATTCAGGTCACTGCAGTATGTGAGAAAGGCTGTAACTAGGACAGGTCAAGATACAGCTAGCGCAGCATGTAATCTATGGAGCCAGATGTCAAGAGAGGAGGACAAGACCATGACATAGCCATATAATAGTACAGCTCCAGAATATCCCCACAAGCACTGACCTGGGCTAGGGCTGAAATATTCAGTACCGATGGATTTTCATATGATAGATTTCTTAAATAAATTCCAAAGCCTGAACAAATTTCTAGCACCTGTATCGCCCCACAACAAAGATTTCTACAGCTTAATTATTTTAAGATGTTGTGGGAAGCTTGAATTTATCACTTATAAACAGTAAGTCTGGATGTGTAAGGACTGTCTGAGAGTCTTGCTCGACATAAATAAAAATGCAGAGCTCCCTGAGAAACTCTATATGAGGATACGGATGCACACAGTCACAGATGTATATAGGTGTGTGAGGAAATGCAGTGTAGTTGAACAACCATTTTCTCCCTCGAGTAAATTATAAAAAAGAAACTTAATTGAGGAAAAGTACTGCAGAAGCATTAATTTCTGTCAGCATCAGGTAATTCATCACAGAATCACGAAGTTGGAAAGGACCTACAAGATAATCTAGTCCAACAGTCCTCCTATAACCATTACTACCCACTAAGCTACTAAGCACATCTTCTAGCACCTCATCCAGACAATTAATTCATTCAAACCTTTGGCTCCATCCAAGGATGCTGAATCCCAGATGATGCTGAAGAACAGCAGTACACCTAGACTCAGAAAAAATGTCCTCACTGTAAACCCTGCTACTTCTTTGACAGACTGTCAGTAGCTGCAGGGAAGCCTCTCACAGGCACTCTGATCCTCCTATTCAGGATGGAAACGCAATCTCATTATGCTGTTACTACAATTATACCATGTATGTGCTCTCCAGCATTTGCTTTCAACCACCTCGAAGTCAAAATCTCAGTCCCTCAGAGCCATAAACTCTCAGGCTTGATACACAGGTCAGTTAAACACATGCTTAACTTTCATCATATGGAAGCTGTCGCTTTTCTGTTGGGAAAGTTAAGCCCAAGCCTACAGAGTTTTCAGCTCAATAAACACTGCAAGTGTGATGTACAAATACACACACTCAGAATATTAGATCATCCTAATTTTCACCAAACCACAATGCTTCTCCTAAGAGGTATTTTCTCCAAATCAGGACCGAACATTTAGCGTTGCCTCAAGTCTGAGCAGCAAGCGTGCATATTCTCTCAAAGGTTTCAAATCATGCACTGGAAATAGGTAACCACTTTGTTTTTGTGTGAAGTCACAATTTTTTTACGTCTTTTTCCCCTTAGCTCTGCAAAGAGCTTAAACAAGGACAAAAATATGATGTGTACCATTACTGCTGCCAACAATAACACCTGTGAAACAGGACAACAGGAGTGCAGATGTCTATTAAAAAGCACTGTTTGGATTTCTACGGAAGATGCACAGGGGAGAGAAAAAAGTCTTGCCTGATTCTCTGATGGCAGAGTAAACTTGCAGGGACTAAAATGAAGGGGAAAGAGATCTTCAGTATTGAAGAGTATCTGCAAAACTGAAGGAGGTATGATGCATTTCGCTTTTCAAACGGTTACTCTTCAGAACTGAATTAGTTCTGAAAGAATTAATATCCATATTTAGGAAAAAAGCATAATGCCCACAGTATTGGTCTGTTCTTTAAGTTGCCTGCCTTTAAAAATAAATCACAATGAACTCTTGTTCATAAGCTCATTAAAGAGAAAACAATTAATTCAACTACTTAATACTTCACATCTCTCAACCTGGTTCCCCTACTCAAAGTGGACATGTCTTGGTAAAAATTACCTGAAATAAAGGAGTTCAGATCGGGCTGCAGGGACTTGAACTGATTGACATAGTAGTCTCTCTGCTCCTCGGTTATCCTCCAAGGGTCATCTGAGTAATGGGCACTGCTGTCCGGCTGCTCCCTCTCCACTGAAAGAGACTGAGAGAAGGGTCACCGGCATCAGCATTTGGGTTCAAGAGAGGGCCAGATAGGGCATTGGGAACCTCAACAGACCAGATTCATGCTGTTCTGGCAGCAGACAGGTATTACAGAAAGATGAAAAGTAGAAATGGTCACACTGATTACTGTCTTGTTACTTTTAACACTGAGGCTAATACTTTATCTGGGCAATTAAAGGAAGTTTTACATTACCAAAGCTAAAAGAAAAACAAAATCTTACTAGTGTTGACCACAGTAAAGTCATCCCTTACCACCTCTGGATTCATTCTGGGGTTTCAGCCATGCTTACAATCTGAACTGAACACCACATATCTAAAAGGGGCTAGTAATGGGCCTACATCTATACCTGTGCAGTGCAGTGCCTGACTTTTTAGCTCTGCTAAGAAACTATTTGGCCTTGGAGAGATGCTGTATCTACAGAGCTGGTCTGCCTCTGCATCCACAGCTCACCCAAGGTAATTCAGTATACACTTCATTCAGATTTGCAAGCCCCCAGAGATCTCCTTAATTTTCTATCATTTCCCTCACTTTGAGTAAAAACCACAACTTGGGGAAAAAGAATATTCTAGAGGATGCTGCAGTCCTTTATTTACACGCTTTTTTGACTGACTCTAGAAGAGGGCTGCCAATATAATTAGGGCATTTGTTGAATTGAAATGACTTTGGGTTCAAGACACTTTAGGTCTGGATGATAGCACTCATAAAGAGAGAGGGGGTAAGAATGAACAACCAGGTGCCAATCACCTCCAAAACCCTTTCTCTGACAGACATCACTCAATTTAAGAATCAAAGCAAAATACTGGTTCTGAAATACATCAAAAGATCCCCTGAAACAGGCAACTTCATACAGTTGTAAATTAATTTTCATTTCAAAGTACTGCACAAATGCATTCAATTTCATTTCCAGTTTGCACAAATTATACGCCATTATCTCTAGATCTTTCCCTGAAGCTTTGGTGACATTTTATTATGGGATGCTAAACACTATGGAAAAGTTACAAAGTCCCTGAGTTGCATTTCTTTAGGAAAAGCTCCCCCTTGAGAGAGCTCTGTGCCTCCTCAGGGCAAACTCTGTTTGCATAAGAAATGTACAGTAGGCTTACTGGAACATCAGAAAAATCTGCTTTTACAACGAGCAGGAAAACATAGGACCCACCTCATAAGAACAATAAATGACCATAAATCTGTTTATTCTGCTTGAGCTGTCATCTCATAAACTGGGATAAAAAAGGAATACACACAATATTGGATCTCTGTGCATGTGTTACAGATGACATCCTAACTCAAGAAAGAATCTCAATGAAACCTCATATATTTCAAATTAAAATGTTTTGCCTCTGCTAGGATAACCTCACAATTATTTTTAACATTTGAAAATTCTCAGTCTAGTTTTCCTTTCCACATTTGGTGCTTCTCATTTTTCTTAGCTCTAGCAATTTAACTGGATCATTCATTTTAATTTCTACTTCCTTTTTCTTACACTAAAAAGCACCCTTCAGTGTCTTGTCTAAAAATACTACGGAGAACACTAACTTTTTAAAGCGAGAGTTCTTTCTCAATTTTCTCAATTGCTTTATCAGTAACATTGCTGAGGAAAAGACACATAATTCATTACCCGACTAAGAGTTGAACATGCGAGAGCAGGTTTGGCCCCGTAATTCCCTGATGATGATCCATCCTGCTGGTGAGTAGAGTGTCTGACTTCATAGGGAGCTACAGACATTTAAAATGAGTACATAAATGAAAGCATAATCCAAAAGCAAAACATTAAATCCTGCAAGTATCAGTGACCTTAGTAACATAGTATCAAAGAACATTGAGTCTTCAACAACAAAATGCCAGCTACATGCTTGTCTTTAGATGTTTTTGATGGAAATTGTCACTATATGCTAGTAGATAACAGAAAACATTATAAATAATGTGTAAATATATGTCTGTATATTCTGTTTATATATTTATACATTGTCTTTACTTATACTTTTATATAGCAGAAGATAGCATTACAAGTAATAAGAAATAGTTGAGCTGCAAAACAATATGCTTTGACAACGCTATCAAACAGTAAATCCCTAATGTTCTATATAATAATCTTCCATCTGCTATTCTTCCCCCTTTCCCTGATTTCTTTTGAAAATCAAAATACGTGACTCACCACTTGTCATTATTTGGAGTAAAGTTAGTCAAGAAAAGTAACAATCGCTCCTTCTTTTGTCAAGATAAGTCACTTGCATTCCACTGCAGTAAATATAGTAAGCAGTGACATAACGGCACATTTAAGAACAATGTTTTAAGAATAGGTCAAGCATGCAAACGCAAAGGCAACTCGCTTGCAAACTCTTACAGAGGTGAAAACTTTTGCTCTTGGCACATCTAAAATACACTGCTACAATGACAGTTAGCGTTAGGTAAACAAAATTTAAAAGAATCTGGATGAAAAGTGAGTCCAAGAAATCTTAACGCTTTTGAGCTCAGGAAGACCTTAAAAACTACATTTCTAAACCCCCTCGGTTTCCTAAGTGACTTATCCTGTATTGGTACCTATTTTTATTCCTGTACAATTAAGTTCTAATTTCAGGAAAAAAAAAGAAACAAAAAGAAAAAAAAAACAAAAAACCACAGGAAGGAAGTTGGGAAATATACAGAAGCACTTCAAGAGGAGATTTAAGCACAAGGTCACTGCTATGTGTTTGCAAGCAAGAAAAACTTCAAAATTACCCAGAAAAAAAGTAAAATCCACTAGTATTTGAATACCGATGAATGCAGAGCAAAGGCTGACCATTAAGTCACTCTGTCCCAATTTCAAAATCACGTATTCAGTATAAAATATATTTACTAAGATCACTTCTGTGAAGCTGTTACCTCACACACACACACAAGTGCTGCTATTTTCAAGTCTATCCTCTTGTGTGCTCACAGGAAACTGGAAGGTTCTTAATTTAAAAGGCCAGAAGGAATCAGTACGTCATCTAGCCCAGCCCTCTGGTACAGCACAGGTCCTAACATGTTATTCAGTTACTTCCACTGAGAATGCATTTGGCTGAAGAATTTTTTTCTGGAAAGGCATCCAATGCTGATCTGAAAACATCTATGTCCTTATTTTAATCCCAAATGCTTTCTGAAAAATACATTTAGTGCTCTACTCCTCCAGGATTGTACCATCTCAAGCAGCTGAATGATTAGTTTCAGAAGTTGATATGCCTGGACTGGATGCTGCTGTCTTTATGTATTTTGCACAATACTGATTGATTCCGTGAGAAGTTTCACTGAAGTTACTACTGTAAGCAAATTCCTAGGTACTCCACCCCATGATCCCAAAAAAACATTCTGTTGGCAGAGACTGAAAAAAATCCCAGAAAACAGCAGAGAGCACTACTATGGGCTGCTTTGATGGCATCCTCCTTCCTTGTGCTCCGGTCTTCAGCGTGTCTGCTGCTACTGGTCTCATTCATCAAAGCGGAAAACATGTCCTACCAGAAGGCAACCTTACTAACATTGCTTATTTCAGAAGTCATCCATTACTGTTTTGATCAGTTATGCTAAGGGTGGGGTGGGAAAAAGTCCTGTTTCTGAATGAATGGTGGTTTACCTAACCAATAAATGGAATGCTTGCAATTCAGCACTAATACGATTTTCACGTGAAGACCATTTGACAGTATTGAACACTTTCCGTAAGGAGTTTCTAAATGTTGTATTAACTCTGTTTTTTTTCCACTCATTTGTAAACAAAAACAGGGCTCCTAACTAAAGGAGAGCTATATGCCAGTACCTATGCTACCTTCACCGCCTTGGTCACCAGATGCTGCAATTAGGAGAGCACAGATATCCTACTATTAACAGGAGCACCTCAGGCTTTTGTAAAAATTGGCTCCTGCTCCACTATCCTCTGACCAAAACCAGAAAGTTTTGCCAATTAGTTTAAAGGAAGGACAACATTGTAGTGCCTTATTTTTATCTGTTTTGTCTACATTATGCTGCTGGACTGTATTTATATTCATGTCCCATTGTAATTTCCGTTTTGAAATCAGACAGATTATTATCATTTCCTGCAAAGGAAGGTCCATTGTAAATCTGAATATTAATATAGTAGCTACTGAAATAATGAGCTTTGCTGATTCATGGTCACTCTGTTGTCCACCAAGAAACCCAGGTCCTTCTCCACACAGAAGGTCAGCTCCTAACCCATACAGATGCATGAAGATATTCCTCTCCAGGTGTAGGATTCTGCACTTCCCCTTACTGAACTTCATAAGGCTCCTCTCTGCCTAACTCTCCAGTCTGTCCAGGTCTCACTGAATGGCAGCTTAGCCTTCTTATGCATTGGCCGCTTTTCCCATACTTTCATGTAATCAGCAAACTTGCTGAGGGTGCACTCTGTCCATTCATCCAGGTCACTGATACAGACGTTGAACAAGACAAGACCCAGTACTATGATGATAGAGAGCAGCTTGGCAATCACTTCTGGGCCAGCTCCCTCTGCACTCATGGACACATCCTGTCAGAGCCCATGGATTTGTGTATGTCAAGTTTGCCTAGACAGTCTCTGAACAGATCCTCCTTGACCAAGGGGAAGTTTTCTCTCTTTTATCTCCAGATTCTGGAATTTCTGAGAGGCAGTCTTAGCAATGAAGACTGAAGCAAGGAGAGGGTTCACTAACTCCTCCTTCTCAGTGTTCTCCGTTACCAGGGCACACACTCTGAAAATACTTACAAACATATCCACTGTGATATATCACAGAGAGTCTTGCCAGGGACTAGGTATGAGCATTCATCTGCGAGCTGTGAAACATAAATCTAACTAATCTACCTGAAAGTAAACAAGAAGACAGAATTGAACAATCAAAGAAAAGCTCTTAGGCACAATAAAATGAGATGACTGGATCATCTTCCAAAACAGGGGTATAATTAAACTTTAAAATCTCTACGCTGACTGTCAGTTCCATTTGAAACTTGGATGCTTCTGAGAATAGGAAAAAGAATAACTGAACACAGTGTGCACATCCCTACTTTTGTCCTACCTCCATGCTGCTGCTCCAGCCCACTTCTTGATTTACCATATCCATAAGTTAAGGGTATTCTCTGGTAGGTAGATGGAGAAGCAGGAGGTGAACAGATCGGAGACATTGGTGGAGACTTGGGTTCCTGCTTCAAAAACACATCAACACAGAAAGGAATCCTGAGACAACAACAAAACCAAGTAATTCTGCACAGCAGCCCAAACACATACAGCATGATGGATGAAGAAGAGGAAAAAACACTGCAATTTCCTCAGACCCCCTATATCCAAGAAAACTCTCACTAATAAAGAAAAGATGAATTTGGTATTGAACCTTCCAGGATGAAAGTATGGTAATGGCATAGCAAAGTTTTAAAACAGTTCAGGACAATCTACTTCCAAACATGCCCGAGGAAGTATCTGCACAAGGCTTAATATGAGACAACTGGCAGTTCAGGACAAGAGAAGCTGGGATGGTGTTTCACTGTGGACAAGAGAAAGAGAGTTTTTTCTGGACTACCCCTGGAGCAGATTAGAAAGGAAGGAAATATGGTAGCTAATCCCACCCAGAAAAAACCAGCTCCCCCATTTCAGCACCTCTTCTCCAACTGAATGTTTCTGCAGCATCTAAGGATCATGCCTGCCATGAAAAATTCCTCATTTTCCTGTTTATTCCTCCTTGAGCAGAGAGATTTCTGTTTGCACCTCCTCCCCTTGACCTCTCCAAGAAATAGCACTACACTCAGTAGAACAACCTTGGAAGAACTTACACAAAATACTTACAAGGCTGACAGTTTAACACTTGCTCACATAAAGAAATTTCCCTCAGGGATAACCTGATACGAGAGATCATCAAAACAAGAGCACAGCCCTGATAGTGATTATTAACATGTAAGGAGCTCTTATTCAGTACAGTGCTGCAAAACTGCACACATTCACACAAGTGCCATCACTTCCAGGACCAGACCCAAATGCAGCATGCACAATGATACACTAGCCTGAAGAAGACAGGCCCATTACCTGTTTGTCTCCTTCATCTGTTCTTTTGTAGGAATTTTTTTCCAGAGTTGTGTGTGGAGCCTGAAACTTAACCCCGTGGAGCTCTGCTGGAGTCCCATACCATACTTCGCTGTCATTTTTCAGCGCCATGAACCGTGGCAGAGGTAATTCTTCATTAAAAGAGAGAAACATTCAATTGGGACTTCAGAACATTGAAAGTCCTTGAAGCAGTACCATATTGTAAAACCAGTGAAAAGTTTATCTGTAAAAGAAAACTACTTGTATTTCGTAACATTTATAAATATGCAACTCTTGTGATTACTTTATGTCTTAATAGAACATTACACAAAGCTACGTTTGCCATATTTATGCATTATCTCTTAATGCGTAGAGAAAGAAAGAAGCCTTACACACGTTATCACAGCAAGAGGCAAACTCATTTTGACTTGGAAGTGTTGTTTTTAGTAAAAAGAATAGCTTCCCATAGAAACTGTCTTACTGACTAATTCATTGGGTTGGGATGACAGCATTCTCAGTGCTCCCATCATACAGGGAGCAAATTAAAAATGGTGGTGTTCAGAGACCAGGTCAGAGCCCAGGGAGATGGGGGGTACCATTCCATCTCTGCTCTGCATAGCAGAAGAGTGACACCTAAGCAAATGGATCTTTAAGACAATTCATGACTAGTTTCGGAGAATCTTATTAGAAACCATTATTTTTGTGCAGTCAGACCTGAAGATCAATACAACTAAAATTAACAGAACATAGCGTTCAAGATCAAACCAAGCATCACCTCCATAATCATTTACACACCTACAACTGCTACGAGGAAGAAAAAGAAATCAATATAGGTTTGGTGCATGCTACTCATCCCACTCTAAAATCACTAATACATTTCAAGAGAAAATGCAATTAGCACTGGAAGCATCTCCAAGAGCAGGATATCAGTAGGCAGGCTGCAAGCACCCCTGTTCACTCAAATTGGTAGATGATATGCAGCTGCTGTGCTTGTAACACATACACACACACAGTATATCTCACCTCAGTTCAGGTTTCTTACTCAGTTTGCTTTTTCTCAGACCAGCAGCGGCATCCTTAGAAAGGAGCACAGCACAAGAGAATGTTGCATAAGTGGAAACCCTCCTGATCCTCAGCCTGAAGCCTGCCAAGGCTGAGCAAGGACAACCAGGGCAAGAAGACCCAGCTCCCTCTGTGCAGTCACTGTGACAGTTCTGCAGCTGAAAGGCACCTGCTTTCTCTCTTCACCACTTGAGTTCGATTTGCCTCTTAAGAAACATTTATCTCCATCAAAATGGTACACCTACTATTACTGCCACTACTTTGTGAAGAACAAAGCTCTTCTAAATTACATCTACCATACGTTGCCATACCTACCAATACAATGCGTTATTTTATCATGGCTCCCAAACAATCCTCCATCTGAAGCAGTACTGGTTTCCACTCAGAGGCCTTTGGGACCAGAGTCCAAATGTGGCAGGGAAGTGTACCTACAGCACTGTCCGGCTGTCACCCAGCAATCCCCTCAGGAGACAGAGCTGCAATCCTACCTCGGCCACACATGTCATTCAGTGCAATGTTCTACCATTTTTTCACTTAGAGAAAGTAATATCGCCTCCTACCCAGCCTCAGATCCTCAAAATGCACTGGTTTCACAGGCAAATTAGAAGAAAAGTTCAACACCACCAAAAGCTTGCAAGGATTAAAGACAGGGAAAAACAAGCATGGAGTGCTGCAAGCAACATTTGCTACTCACCATTCTTAATGCTCTCAATCCGTACTGGGAACCCTGACTGCGCTGCCGCAATTAACTTCAAAGCAATGTAAAACTGAGCAGGACCAAAATAGCCCACACGTTTGGCTCCACAAACTTCTGTGATCTAGGAGAGAAGAGACATTCTTGGTAAAATGCATTTCACTCTTTCAGGGAACGAGAACAGCTCTGCAAACGCAAGCAAAGAAATATGTATTTTAAAGTTCAAAATACTGATTGTATTTAAAGTTATCTATTAAATGTATTTGTTCTGACTGCTGTCTGATCACATTCCCCTTAGTACATCAGAGTCAAGTAGTTATTTATTATCATTTTCAGCTATAGTGAAGGGTAGCAGAGCTATCCTAAAATGATTTATTTGCTTTCATATTATGCACGATCTTAACAGCAGGTGAAATGATTGCTTATTTTGCACATTGTTTAGTCAGATGTTCCCACTGCAGGAGCTGTGGTGTTCACAGAAATACAATTAGACCTTACAACCACTGTAACTGGAATGGCAAATTCAGTACAAGAAATTCCCCTTCTGCTGCTTCCATGTTGTCTCACAGGTCTCAGTGTTGTCTCTGAACCCTATTGTTTTTAATTTGCTTCTTGTATGATTGCAAATACTATCATCCTGACCTAATAAATTCATTGGCACTTCTCCATGGATAGGTTCTCCTCTACGTAACACCCAACAGTGGGATGCTCCCAAGCTACAACAGCATACAGAAACTATTCAACTGAAGCATAGAAACAAACAGAACAAATTAATACCCATTTTTCTGTAATTATATATCTATTTACATAGATACATATATACATACACATACATGTGCATTCTATAGCAGAACATTAGGTGAAACAATTCCTGAAAACTGAGACATTTCAGAGTGTTATTACTAATCAATGAAAAGTATCTCCAAGCAAAGCTTTTCTTCTCTGGATGTGGCTTCTGCTTTGACTGACTGAGCTTTGTTTTTTTGCTCTTCCTGTAAGTTTCTGAGATGCATGGCTTCATTCCTTGCTGCACCAAGCTGATTTCTTTTTTCTCACTGCATGATTAAAAGAGAGATTGATTCTCTGGACAAGCAGAGCTCCAATTAACCACTGGAATCTGCCATTCCTTTTTTTTTTTTTTTTTTTTCCTTATGTCTGGCTGGGTGCTCAGATCCTGTGCCAGGACTTGGTGCTGAGGGTGGGAAACATGGCTTGCTGTGGTGCACAAATCCCTAGTTGTCAGCCCCAGGATGAAGCAGCCACAGCCAGAGGAGGGCACAGACACACATCAGTAAGCTGACATCAAACCTGGGTGCCCACTCTGGTTTATCACAGGAGAGGAGCAAGAGCGAAGATAAGGTCAGCCCCAGGACTGGAGGTGGTGGTCCATCAGCCATCACGCCCAGCAGCACCTCAGGGTACAAGTAGCCAAGACTGTGGCCGTGCATGTGCTGAGGGACTTTCCCCATCTCTGTTCTGAATGCTGTAAATTATCTGCTTGCTCTTGATATGGAAACACAGACATTTTATTTTGATGAAGCAGCTTAAACTCTTTTTTACTATTTAATTAATCAGGGATGCATGGGCTTTCAGAAACACTGTGCTGCTTCTCAAGCACACTTAAAACAACCATCCCAAAACCGCCTCTTTGTGACTTTGCCCTTCAATGGTAACAACAGCAAAATATTCTGTAGGCAAGATCTCCTCTGTGTTATTACAACAACTAAATACCGATCTCACGTTAATGGCCTGAAGCTACAGAAGTAAGCTGCCACAGAAGCTCAATTTATTACAGAACTGTAGATATTTACATAGATTAATTGTAGGTACAGGCATTTACACTCATTAGTTTCCCCGACAGCCAAAGGAAAGGGCTATGAGTCCCCCGGCAGCCAGCAGCTCACCCCACATACATCAGGACCCGCTCGGAGCTGCTGACTGGAGCACCTCTTCTCCTCCAGCAGCATGGGTAGGTGGCAGGTCAATCTTCATCCAAAACCAGTTCCTCAGAACATGCTGCCTGCTTCAATTCCCATAGCAGCTTAAACTCAATACTGCCTTTTTTTTTTTTTTTCTTTTTCATTTCCTGATGTTACCTTTTGCAGGGTCAGTGCACACAGCCTCTTGATGGGTAGATTGCATTTAGTGATATGCATTGCTGCAGCTAAGCTAGGTTGTGCAAAAAGCTATTAGTAGTCTCCAAGATCCATCTGAATTAAAGGCACTGTACCTGATGAGAAATTACATCTTTTCAGGATGAAAACTAGACTCTATCTAAGAAAAAAACAGGGAGCACTACTTTGGAACTGAGACATACGAAAATGTCCCCTGCAAAAGGGAAACATCTATACTGCTTTCCTTCAACTGATATTAAAAACAAACTCTTTTCATCCCTTCCTGTTGTCAGCTTAGGTTACTTTGTTTTCAGTGAGATAACAAGGAAAGAACTGATTTTTTTCCTACTCACACAAACGTAAAATAAAATAAACTGCAGACCTTGATACTGCAGGGGATTTTAACACAACACTATTGACAGTCAATTTCATTACTTTTTTTTTTTTTTTAGATGCTTCAGCAAAAAAAAAAAAAAAAAAAAAAAAGTAATCCTCTAGTGATAGCTGAATATGGAAGAAAAGTTTAATGCAGTACATGTTGGAAACAATTTTTCATGGTGGCAGGTTACTGCTGCCTCTTGCCAAATCTAACCTCGGGATAATAAACAGAGTTACTCAAAGACTGGTCTACTGAATGGCTCTTGAGGCACAGTGCTGAGTGGACTAAAACTGAGTTTAAATTTCTGTAAGGTATAACTGCATATGTGGAATAAATTCATGGGTCGGTTGCCACTTGAGAAAGAAAGTTCATTTCACACAACATGCAAAAGCAACATTTCTCAGAGAAGGATGGAGACCTGTGGTGCCTAACCTCATGCTTGCTCTAAGTCAGCCCTGGAACAATGCCTGTACCTTCAATGGCATTTCAGCAGAGAGCCTTAGAACTCATTCTGTACAAGAACCACATCGCCCTCCCTACCAAATAGCCATGAAAAATAGAGAGGAACTGCCTGTATATTCTTCTGATGGGCCAGAAGATTTTCTACAATTATTTTAACAAAAAATGTTCCCCCTCCCCCTCTCCATTTTTTATTTTTTATTTTATTTATTTGTTTATTTTAAAAGAGATCTCTGGCTTATCAACATTAACATTTAAGACATATCTATGAGCTGTTCTGTAGAGTGGCTGTTTTAAATTACCGTTCTCCATGCATACTCCTACTAGGAAAGTCTTACGTCTTGAGATGCTAGAACAAAAAGCAGGTTTTTTATTTATTATCCACTCACTGCTCTGCTCCATTAGCATGCAGCAAGTATTATTTTTGCAATTGCTCCTTGAAGACATCCCAATGAAACTGCTTTTCCCAGCACAATCTGACGTTGTTCCAGCTCTCCCTGTTTCTCTACAAACAAGTTTCCACTGTGATCTCCAAGAGCACTGACCTCTCAAATACCCTGGGCAGGTCCAATTTAGATTGCAAGAGCTGAACTTCGGGAGCCAAAACCTAAGAATGAAGTTTACTTACTGTACATTGAGTGCAAGGTACACTCAGAAAGAGCCATTTGGTAACCCTAGAGCAGATGGGCAGGCTGAGATGGCCATCTTCCAGCCTCAAGGGAAAGGTTTTCAGCTGTAAGCAATGGTAAAGCTGTGAAATTTTTCACTGAGAAGGCAGTGAAGTGCTGGAACAGGCTACCCAAAGAAGTTATAGATATCCCAACCTTGGTTGGATGGAGCCCTGGGCAGCCTGAGCTGGTGCCTAATTTAATGGCTGGCAACCCTGACTGCAGCAGGAGGTTGGAACTAGATGATCTTTGAGGTCCCTTCCAAACAAAGCCAAACTATAATTCTAAGATTTTTGCTTTTTCACTTAGCCAGTAACTCTGCTGTGCTGTCCTCTGGCACTCAGTTTGGGTCTGTTCTGCTCCCTTGTCATGATCTGTCACACCGCCTGTCACTTGCAGGCAAACCCAGCCCAGGAAAGAGGAAGTCTCTGTGCACATTCTGACACTCTGAAAGTGTATAAGCTGAATGTAAATTCTCTGTGAGAAAAAGAAAACAAGCAACAGCTTGCTTCTGAGTTAAAGAGAATTTTCTCACTACACCTTCTACCTCAGTCCAGCCCCCCAAAACACAATTTTAATGCTTGCTCTTGCTCATGATACGAAGAGGTTACAAGATCTTCCCCTTTCCTCTGTTTCCTCCACACTACAAGGAACAGGCTGAAGAGCTCCTGCCTAGACCCAGGACCAGCTGTGCTGACGCAGCTCTCCACCCAGCCCTCCAGACCCACAGCCCTATAATCTCTGCTCCAGTCAAATATTTGTAGCAGCAGCTTATCAACAGCTTATCACAAAACTGTCCCATGCGTCTGACCCACTTTGCTCCATAAAAAAAAAAAAAAATTAAATAAAATTCTGTTTACAGATTCTGAGATCTGCTTGTCACAGACAAGTTTTGCTACATTCTTAATCAGGTATTTCTTTCTGAATGGGTCATTGTTCAAATACGTGTAGCACTGCCTGGAGTCCAGGGCTCCTCTCTCTTCATTATTTGAAGTGAAGCCCAGAACAGCGCGTCCAGATACCAAAGGTCCACTGCCTGGGAAGAGCTGGGACAGTTTTGCACCCAGAGGAAGGGACTCTGCCATGGGGCAGGTTGTTAGTGCTGCTTCTCTGCCTCAGTCCATTACCTGCTCCTGCTCAGTCTTTCAAAAAAGGATGCTTTATCTGTTTTAGACTTCTTTAAACATCACCTGGAACGCTCACTAAAATTTCGGAAACTGGGTTCTGACACCTAAAAAGAAAGGAATTAGAAATTACTTACTTCATGGCTCACAGACAACACACACATAGGGCATTTTTAAAGACTTAACCACAAAACGTCTTGTCCTCACTTTAAACTCTGTATGACTCCAGTTTAAACTTATTGTGTTATTCAAGCTAAAGTGATAAGGTGAGTTACTGATCAGCTGCCACAGCTTAGCAAATCAGTTAACACAGTGGTAAAAAGAGCAGAAAGAAACCACGTTACATGTTATATAAAATGTGCCGACAGCCCTGCCATTGCTCACCAGGTTCTCTTGTGCTCACACAACCCAGAACTACTTGGTCTGCAGGTGCAGGTGCTCGCTTGGGCACATCTGGGGCAAGCTCTTTCCTTGGCAACAGTGAAGCTTTGCTAAGCAGCTCCAGGCAGAATGTTTTACACCAGCACCAAGAATTGCAAAGTTTATGATACAGAGCACATTTGGGCACACACAAAATATTTTCAAACAATTCTGCAAGTCTCATAATAACTTGATCAATGCAAGGGTCTGTGTAGTCCTCTGTTTCGGATTGTACATCAGCTGCATATGCCCAGACAAATTAAGAGCATGCAAATCATTTCTTGTCAGAAAGGACAACTGGCAATGCCAGCATACTACAAGCTACAAAAAAATACTGATCTGAATACTGTGCAGCTACCAGGACAGGTGAGTCAGCACAATTAATCAAAAGATTTCAATTATTAAGTAGCGTTGGCTAGAAAAACTGCCAGGGAATAAAGGCTGCAGATGCAGCCTAACACTTACAAGCATGGAACTGCACCTCAAAGAAATCCAGTCTCCTATACTCAATCTTTTGTCTTTAACATACAAACACTAATAAATCTTTTTTGCTTTATCTGGGTGTGATGTGGAAAAAGTGAACACTTCCACCCTTTTACCAGGAGGCTTAATAACAAACATTGCTGAGAAATACCTGAAAGCTTCCATGCCATGTAAAGAAAATAACTGTCACAATAGCTGTGTCTACAGAATAAGATCAAGACACTGTTATGCTCATTTGCTCGTAATCCATTCTACCTTCTCTTTAAAAGGAAAACCTGCTGTCATTGTAACTAAACACATGCCTTTAGTTGTGTGTGGAAAGCCTGCAGGGGCGAAAGAGATGAAGCAAATACTTTTCAAAACCTTCATGCACTTTTTTTCTATTTGGCAAATGTATGCTGTACCTGAGAACTGCATTAATCCATCTAGAATTGTGTTAGCTGTGCTTCATATTCACTAGTTTGTATCAATCCTATAAACATCTATCCAGGTCAATAAACACAGCTTGTACCAATAAATTTGTATAGGACACATGAAACCTCAATAAAGCTTATTACACTGGCAACACAAAAATAAAACACCTGAAAACAGGTTACTCTGAATTTAAGAACTTGTCATAAGCACACCAACAATCATAGAAGTATGATTCCATTTATTCACTAAACTCCTTCACATTCTTTTTTGGCAATCAGTTCCTCAGCATTTGGCTATAGAAATGTACATAGTCATCAGGACACTCTATAAAATGCAGTACACGTAGCCTTGCCAACATCACTATTAAGTCTTGAAATCCTACGGAAATCTGCAGAGTATGTAGAATTTGATGACAGACATTTATCCACTTTTCAAGTCTTATTGTAGAAGCAAGGGAGTAAAGGTAGCATCCCAATCAAAGTGACATGCACAGAGCTGTCACACCACTCCATCCAAACAAACAAATTGCAGGGAGCTTCCAAAGAGCTTATCCAAACTTCTTGTGATGCAAGACGCTGCCAGGAGCTTTTCATTTTCTTGGACACGAGATGTGAGATTCATGGATTCCACTCTGCAGATGTTTAATGCTAAGGAAGCACGTTCATAATCTATACAGTGTGTAAAGACAGTAGTCATTCCAAGGACTTCTGTTCATTTTCCTGCTCACCCCTTCTCTTCCAAGAGTTTATCTATGGAAATAACACCAAGAAGGCTCAGGGCACAAGAGAGGGGAACCTAGGCCCACTGACTCTTATTTGCTCAGCAGAGAACTCTCCTGCCTGAGAGTAATGGAATGCACCACAGTTTGACATTGATGAGATGGAACTCCCCAAATGGGAATTTGGTCAGGACTGGCACTGGGCCAGCTGAAATAGAAATCACTCCATGAAACTTCTTCCATTTTCTGGAGGCTGAAGCGAAAACAGTACACAACTCTTGCTAGCAATGAGAGTGAAGGGAGAGCTGTGTCTCAGCTAAAGTAGAAATGTCACATTTTGCAAATGAGCCGCATCAGCGCCTTTTTCACATTAAAATACAGTACAATCACATGAACGCTAAGCAACAGCACTATATCCAACAAGGCCGTTTTTTTGGGACAGGTAACAACATATCCTTGCGTTCTTATTATTTTAGACAACTACACCAACCAAGTTGTTAATTCTGCAAAGAATATTTTGCAGAAATATAATTTTCATTAGCATATTGTCACCTGGAGAGTACATTTTCACTGATTTAAAATACAGCAATAATTCATAAGCTTGAATTCATTATGTAAAATGACATTTATTATAAACACCAATGTATCTCAATACATCTAAAAAAAGTCTACCCAAAGCACTGCCTATATATACATAACTGAACATGAATTTAACTTAAAGCTCAGTTTCAACCATCAAACCTTTAATAAAATAAGTTTCTGCAATCTGTCCAGGTCTTTTTTTTAAAAAAAAAAAAAACAAAAACAGGAAGAGTGGTCACTCCGTCATTGCAGTTCAGATATGGATTAAAGCACCAAAACTCTGAGTTTTAAAAAAAGTAATAAAAATTTTAAAAAATTAAAATAATGAAATTTGATAATGGAACATAGAACCATTTATAAGGTAAGACTCCTCAAGCTTGCAAAAAAACATCTGATTGAATCTTGCAGTGTTGTATCACGCAGCCAATCTTTATCCTACCTTTCCACAGACTTGGAAGTCAATGATTGTTCTTTCAGAAAAAAAAATCCCCACTGGTTTGAAGTCATTTTGTTTGCTAGTGTCAAAATTCAGTCAGATGCATGAGTACTAATCTTACAATACAAATCTGTATTAGTGAAAAATCCACTCCTTTTCTTTACTATTTCACCAACAGTGTTTTAATAGAGGATTTCCCTTATTTGCCAAAGAATCTAAAACCAAATATTTTTTTGCAATTTACTTTTCAGTAAACAACCTAACCTGCGAAGCTCAGTAATACAATCCACTCTGCTATCATGATGAAATATCACCATAAAACATCTCAGTACAACTAGCACTCAGCCCTGGTGAGGCCGCACCTCAAGTGCTGTGTTCAGTTTTGGGACCCTCGCAACAAGAAAGCAATCAAGACCTGGGAGCGTGTCCAGAGAAGGGCACTGAAGCTGTGAGGGGTCTGGAGCACAAGTCTTAATGGGAGTGGCTGAGGGAGTCGGGATTGTTCTGTCCGATGGAGGCTCAGGGGAGACCTTATCACTCTCTACAACTACCTGAGAGGAGGCTGTGGCAAGGTCGGCCTCTTTTCCCCAGTAACGGCAATAGGACAAGAGGGAATGGCCTCAAGTTGCACCAGGTGAGATTCAGACTGGGTGTTAGGAAGAAGTTCTTCTCAGAAAGAATGGTGATGCAGTGGCACAAGCTGCGCAGGGAGGCGGTGTAGTCACCGTCCCTGGAGGTATTCAAGAACTGTGTGGATGTGGCACTGAGGGGTATGGTTAGCAGGCATGGTGTGGTGGGTTAATGGTTGGACTAGGTGATCTTAGTGGTCTTTTCCAACCTTAATGATTCTATGATTTCTGAAAACACCTTGGCACCACCAGTGAAAAAGCTAGCCAAGCTCCTCTAACACATACGTTACTTGCATCTACTAAAAAAATGAGAAGCTTTGAGCTTAAACTAAGGAGATGTATTCTACAGACATAGACAACATTTTATGAACAGACCACCAAAATATGCTTTACCCAGAATATCAACCTTCTCCACTAAACCTTCCTTTATTTTCTCATTTGGTAGCAATGCTTGAAGGTTTCCCTCCAGCAGAGCACTCAGAGTTACTACGGGCAAATCCTGGCAAATACAGCTGGCTTAATTTTAACATGCTGTCACAACCAAGAGACCTATACAGCCATCCACAGGCAGCACCACAGCACGCTGCCTCCACAACAGCTGCCTTATTATTTCCACATTTCTCTGCAGCTAAAGCAAGGAAATATTTCGCCCTCAGATGCTGTGCCAAAATAACTTTATGATCTGTTCCATTTGGATGCTTTTTTCACAACTGAAAATATACCAAGGGCAGCCGACAGCAAACCTCATGGCAATTACTGTTATCTCTACAGATCCATTTCCAAATCCAAAAAACATTTCCCAACTTTTTTTTGAAAACGAGTGCACTCCTACTCACAGACAGGCTGTGGCCCTCCATCGCCACCACCATCCTGGTGCACACAGGGCACAGCCCTCAGCTGAATATCAGGTAAGTCCTCAATCCCAGACAATAATAAAACATTATCTGCATTCCCTCTGCGCTGGGCTGAGACAACGGGCCTTACTGGGCTGCTCACAGGACACCTGTGAGATGGTTGGGAAAATGAAAAGGCCACAGTCACCCACAGCAGTGTGTAAGGCAGCACGCGCAACACTTCCTTGCCACTGCCAGGTTTTTACCCCATTTTGGACAAGGCCTTTCTATTCACAAGCAGCAGTAGTGTCACCAACTACATTGCATTGCTCCAGCATGGTGGTAGGTCCTGAAGGCTTCCTCCAGGAACATCTCAAACAAAGAGCATTATATATCTGTCAGGTGTGAATTCCAATGCTCTAGGACAGTCTGTTTGCTTTTTTTTTTTTTTTTTTTTGGCTTTGTGGTGATTTATTACATTATTTTTGCCTTATTCTTAGACAAAGACATAAAGCAAGTGCTGTGCATCATTGCTCTTAAAAAAGAAGTGATTAATTGATTTTTTCGCTCAGAGGGTGACGCACTGGAACAGGTTGTCTAGAGAGGTTGTGGATGCCCCATCCCTGGAGGCAATCAAGGCCAGGCTGGATGTGGCACTGGGTGGCCTAGTCTGGTGGTTGGCAAACCTGCACACAGCAGGGGGGTTGAAACTAGATGATCTTTGAGGTCTTTTCAACCCAGGCCATTCTATGATTCAATGATTTGTTTTTCCCATGTATCTGCAACAAATGTTTAAAAAAAAACTGAGGCAGCATCCTCCAACAATCTGCCGAAGAAATAGGAGCAATCTCAAATAATAAGTAGAACTGGCTGCCCAAACCAAGCTGAAATGTGAATTTTCTGCACCCACAGATAAGCGGCACTGCTCCCACTAGCTTCAGAAGACCCATGGGTGCCCTCCCATGTACTGGGTTCTGCAGCTGTGAACTCTGGCCCATGGAAACATTACTACCTTGGTCCCATGGGTGACTAATATGTAGTCTGATATGTAGACTGGTAGGTTTGCGAGCTAAAAAACAGAGCAGTAATGCGATTAACCACAGGTTTCTGGATGTCAATGAAGAAAGCCTGGCACATGGACCAAAGCAGGATGTCATCCCACATGTACAATTCACTTTACAGCAAGATTTTTCTGTAGGACAGAACTCAAGTTAATCCCTTTGAATCTATTTGTTTTGTGCAAGTCTTGGCGCCAGCAATAAAAAATAAGAATAAAGCCCTTCTCATACACTGATGTCTAACATATAATTTGTGTCATTAACATTTTGTGGACAGTGCATTACAAATGAGCACTTAAACATTCAGCAGTGCACACGTGCCTATTTCCATCAGGCTTTCCTCCTTAACCTTTAATGGCCTAGCACAGTCATAGGATCCAAGCATCACAATCCACAAAAACAACGTACCACTTAGGAACTACAGCTCTCTTGCAAAATCTTCCATGGCAGTACACGAAGAGATTATTATGCAGAATTTTAGTAACATGAGTTTAAAGACTCAGGAAACTGTACAGCAAAAATTAATTTACTTTTTAAATTTTAATCCACTCAATAAGTGAAATTCTGTAGATTAAAAGTATAGGAAGAAAATCACAGACTACTTTAAATTACGCTATTTATCCTCCATTGCTGAGGCATCACCATCACAGCTATTCCTGCCAACGCCCTCTCTCCCACATGCAGATAAAGATGGCAACAGCACAATTTGTGCTTGCGAGACAGATCTTCAAATATCTCTTTGGACTTCTCAGACTCCAATCAAACAGCACAAGTCTGCTCATGGCAGCCCATCCCTACACTAGGCATTGCTGCACTGCAGTAGGAGCTGTGTTTGCTTGTGCAGGTGAGGGGAGAAACCCAGTGCCCAAAATCTTCAATTGGTGTCCAAATTCTATTTCTTTTCTACGTTCTCCACACAGCTTTCAGCAAACACTGATGGCTCAATGTAGCAAGTTAATAAAGAAGGATTTAACACATCGGGCAGAGAAAAGACCAACGGTCTATTTAGCTCTGAAGAGCTGATGATGTGGCGAGTGATCTATGGCTGGTATTCTATGGAGGATTTTAGATCTCCTGAGGTAGTAATGATCTCTGTAGAATGATCCCCAGCCCCCCATGCCAGCCAGACAAATGCATGTGAAATGCTAAACTGTTCAGAGCATATCATTTCTTTGTCCTTTATGCAGCAACCTGCTTATATTAATATAACCCCATCATTAGAGCAAAGTGTCACAGCAGCCAAGGTATTAAAAAAATATCAGCTGTAAGGTTTTTATGACCCTTTCAGAGGACTTTCTGGAGCTAGAAGAACAAAAAGACATGTGTACGCATTACCACATATTAAAAAAAAAAAAAGGATTTGTAAAAGCTTATCACAGGCAGCTTTTCCAACTATCTGTTCATTTTTAGCATTACTTTCTTTCAGCATTGAAAATTAAGCATACGCACAAGGACAGTGAATATATCATTTAGCAATCACTTTTCCCTTTCAATTGCTTTATTTTCTTTTCTGTTACTTAATATTGGTATAAATTTTATATCCAGGCAGAAATCTATAGGTGAATTATTGCTTCAAGCATATGAAATCTGGATACCAAAAACTGCGTTACGTGCCAATCCGCATCTTAAAAGCAGCAGTCCCTTTTCCTTCTTGTAAGCCTCCGCCTTCTACTTTGTACAATTTCTGCACTAAATGGAAAGGAATCCTGTGGAGCAAGCGGTTTATCATGCAATTAAACCCCCAAAACACATTCACAAAAGGGGTCAAAGCGCAGCAGCTTTAAAAAGGCAAAGCCACGGAAGACTTTTAATAAATATATATTGTAGTAAGCACACACTCTTTGTATGGTTGGAATAGAAATTCTTTTCTTACTCTAGAGTCATACAATTAAAAAGATTTCTCTTTCCGAGATTCACATGAAATAGCCCCATGTGAGTTCAACAGGAATGCTCAAGGGCTGGAAAACCCTGGTTCTTAACTGCTTTCTTAGATTGGAGCCAGGCTGAGCATAAGCAAAAGCATTTGTACCTAACAAATATATACTCTTTCTCCTATTTTCTATGCCTAAATCATTTAAACTCCTGAGAGCACACAGGCTGATTAAGCTTTTAATTCCTGCAACGCTTTTGCACAGGAATCTGTTGGCTTAGCAGACTTAACAACAGCTACTTTGTTAAGCAAGATTACACGGAAAGCCCTATTTCTGACACTCCTTTCCACTCTGGTCCTACCTAGCGAGTATTGCTCTACCTGACCTACGCTGCTTGGCGAAAGTGTTATAACAGCAAATCAATCTTGGTGCGTCCCAAGCTTGACTTTGCAGTGAGAATCTGATTATTAACAGCTTACAGAAAGTAAGTTTAAATGTAGAAAAAAATCTTAAAACAGAAAAATAATAGGAAAAACAAACAAACAACGTTATTGCTTCATTCCTTCACTAGAAATCTTTCAACTGTGGCTTAGTTTTATTTTGCTGCTGAAACTAGGTCTTCAGTCAAAAAGTGGGAGTGTTTTCTCCACATGTGTGAGTACTTAAAATTAATCTAAAAAGCATTTCAACACTGTTTTCTTGGGTAGGCTGAGGGTAAGAAGGAGAGGATAGAGAGCAGAGGTAAGATGTTGCTTTTTTTTTTTTTTTTCTTTTTTTTTCTTTTTTTTTCTTTTTTTGCCTTACCACTCGCAGGGACTGGTACGGGGTGGGGAAGGAATGCCAGTTTGCATCTGTCCTCCTGCATGACCCACCCCCAGTAAAACCAAACAAGTCCATCAATCTGTGCCACACTTCTCAGCACAGATGTGGGCTTGCTGCTGATTACTGCAGAAGGGAGCAGCTGCCTCCCCCAAGCTTTTAGTCACTCATTTTCAACCGAAATTGTTCTATAACACACAAATAAACTATTTTCAGTCTGTAGAAAGAACAATCATTTCAAGTAGAAAACAGCTTTTACTCGCAAAGACTTCTGAAAACAAAACACTGTGTGTACACTTAGAAACCTTTTTTTTTTTTTAATCTCAAAGACTCTCAGGTTTTATAGAAAATGTAATGTTGAAGTGAAATGGTTTTTTAAATTTGTTAGTTCTGAATTAAAATAACCTCTCTTCACCAAGAGACAAGAAAATTAAAAATACCGCTGAGTAATACATAATAGAAAACGTTAATTTCCTCATTTCCTGAGAAGTTTATGGCTAGTGTAAGTTCTTCATGTATATTGAAAAAAAAAAAGGTGACAATCTTCTACAGTTTCAGAACTACCGTTATGATTGACATCACAAACAATTCTGAATCTCTGCACTGCGTGTATCTTATTAACACAAACAGCATTTATTATTACTAACAGATAAAGCACAACTTTGAAGAACCATATGCCTGTGTATTCAGATCTCGAGGTATACACAAAACCATTATAATTTTAATTCTTTCAAATGAAGACAAACTGCGCTCCAAAATTTATCTCCAAAATGAACAGTGAGAAATACATCAATTCACTTCATTACTTCTATCCTCCAAGGCAAATAACGGTGGAAAAATTATGACAATTCCAAATGCTTGATTAAGCAGTAAAAGGAAACTAAATACGATCCAAAAATATGAAACATTTTGAACAATTGAAAAAAAAATTCAGAAAAATATCCGTGATTCTTGAAATAGCCATGCCTGTCCCTTTCAGCCACACAATACCCACAACTTACATTGCAATACATTTGTGTTTTTTTCACCTTTATTTTTAATGTCACATTATTTGGGCATCATACCATTGCCTCTTGTTGTTTTTAAAGCCCCCAGAATTTATTTCTTCACAGTAATTTTCCCAACACTGAAAATCTTTGGCTCACGCTTCAACGTCAAAAGGATTTAATTCAAGCTGAAAGAATACAAATACTTCTGCATTCACACTTTCAAATAAGGAATTTTAACCAAGTACATAATTATACTTATTACATTTCAAGAGCGCAAACTTAATTTGTATTGCATAACAATATAGGATTTTTTTCCAGCTTGCTAAAAAAGTTGGAGGCGTTTCCTCCATGGAAATGTTAACCATAAAAATCTTGACACTCTCCTCACAGGAAATTGATTTTCTACAAAAACTTTGGAAAGGACTTGACTTGGAATTCCTGTACAAGCTATTGACATTCCATTTAGGTCCAAATTTACAACATGACCCACAGATGAGAGCACAGCGCATAAAAAAAATAAAGACACATTGAACAAGTTGGGACCCTAACGAAACTTTGAGAATAAAAGTCCCAAATGAACAGAATGAATGATAACAAAACAAACGGTTTAAGAGTTTAACATGGTGACTTTTCTTTTGTTTCAGTCTCCTTATTAAGCGTTCTGTAATTAAATTGTTTTCTGGTAATTCTGATCTTCTGTAAGTTTTGAAAGTCATGTAAAATGGTCACCATCCAAAATAGCTTCCCCTCATAAGTTCAGTATGTGGCTCATTTTTCAAGAAACGAATAAGAAACATTTCCTACTAAACAAGACATTTACTGTGTAATCCTTTCATCAGAGAGGGGCTAGCTACTGCAGGGTGCCGCCAATATTTGCAAAATTGTAAGCCAGCCTCTCATAAATACAATCTTTTTTGTGGTTCTCAGCCAACATTCGTTTCTGGGACAAAGAGCAATTGCCACCACAGAACAAGGCCACAGCACTAGGGATGATGATTTTACAACTAGCATTAAAAAAAAAGGGAGCAACACTGACAAACACACCGTGCAGTATAATTTCAATACACTGTCTCAGTTCATCTGTAGGAACTGCAACGTCAGGTGTGCCTGGATGAAACTAAGCTGTTCTTAGGAATGTGAAAGTGTGTTGGGCTGAATGATCTTGGAGGCCTGTCAATAGATTCTATGATTCTATGAAGTCTTCACAAAGTCTTTACGGATTACCCCTTTGGGTGAGGGGGTGGTTCTGAGGAGTTATGCCCATGGTGTCTCTACTCTTCTGCCCGATTACATCATTCCTGCTGAGGTGGGCTGACCTTGACTGGAAGCCAGCTGCCCACCCAGCAGCTCCCTGACACAGGCCAGATCCAACGGGGGTAGCTCTGAGCCTCCTCTTTCAAAGGTGACTCCTGTGGCCACCTCACCACCAAAACCTTGCCACAGAAACCCAGCACAATACCAGTTTGCAATGTTAAAGTAAAAGGAAGAGTCAGCTTTAAAAGGGAGAGGATAATCTGTTCTTCACACCCTCCATAGATCAGCTATAAACAACGTGGCATTTAAAAAAATCCTCAAACTAAAGATAAGGCAGCACTAGAGTGTGTTGCCTACAGAAGCGATGCAGTTTTCATTGCTAGGGATTAACAAATTGCTCAGGAATTATAAAGAAATAGGATTTTGCTATAGAAGGGATGTAGAGATCACCCGAGGTCTTTCCACAGCTGTATTTTGTCCTGCTTCCCATACAGATGATGCTGGTGTGACCACACTGCACCAAATCCCGTCCTCAGTGTTTTTCATAACCCATTAGCTTTGGTTTCCATTTGGTTTGAAAGAAGGGCTGAGATGTCAGAGGGAACGCATTTCCCAGGCTCTGATTTTCACACATCCTGTCAGGATTGCCTGTGCCATGGGAAGGCTGAAGCAGCTCAGCCCCTTTCCCCCGCTGACACAGCAGCCAGGTTGCTAGCCAGAACAAGTGTGCTTCTGAGCCAGTTCACAATCATGCTGCCTGTGGCCCACAAGGTTGCTACACAGCACTCACACACTTGCCTTCTTCCTTGCTTCCACAAAGCAAGGAGCACAGAAGGATGACACACTGGGGGGACATTCTTAAGAGCTAGTTAAGATAAGGCTGTGCCAGCTGACGTCCACCTCAGGTGCTGTTTGATTAACAAACTACTGAAATATCACTAATTTCAACATCTATATCCATCTAACATCTATAAAATCGCAGATGTGCTTCCATTGGTTATCCAGCTGGTTATCCTTTCTTTTATTCAATAATAGGCTGTTTCAGAAATTATGTTGCATTCCAAATAGTTCTTCAAATGTCACAAGCTAAAACACACTTTATGTGTTTTAAGACCTCAAACACATTTACAAAGTGAGAAGGTATACAGTCAGGCAAAATACGGCTCAATTAATTTTGTTAAATATTCCTTTGCAAGACATAACATCAGCAGAAATGCTTCAGCAATGAGATGGCGTCGTTTGTTTTTTTTAAATTCCACTGGAAATAGCTGTGCATTTTTTGTGCAAGGAAGCATTTCCCTGCAATGCTTATACCTAAACATGTCTGTAATGGAAAGTGGAAGATAAGGCAAACTTTCCTTCTAAGCTAAGAAAAAAAAGACAGCAGAAATGTAATCTGCTCTGAACACCATCCATGGGATGAGATATCACTTGGGGCACCAGAGAACCACAAGCCCATGTGCAACAAGAAAAGGACTGGGACTGCTTTCTCTGGGACCCAACCACAAAGGCTGAAAACATCAAGAGGGTACAAAAGTAGCAGAAATAGAGCCACCATGTAATCTTCATCTTTCCAGAAGAAGAGTTAGAGGGAATTTATAGGATATGGAGGCAAACTGCCAAAGCAACACCAGGATCAATTTGGGCTGCCTACCTGCAGGTGCGCAGGCATGGGGCTCCTTACAAAGCACTGCATGAGCAAGAGTGCATGCAGACAGAACACAACGCTTGGCAAGCCTTCAGGGCACTGCACCAAACCTCTCAACAGCAATGGCATATTTAATAGCAGTAAAGATGAGAATCTAGCTCCGATGCATCAGTGTTGAAGCCCTTGCGTTTTTCTTAATGCCAGAAAACTAAAGAAACCAAGGCAGCAACAGGATTCAGCTCTACTTCCAAGGGAATTTTCTCACAGTGATACACTTTTGCGAGACGTACAATTAAAAAAAGCCCTAAGCAAAGCTGACATAAAGAGCGAGAACGCATCCCTTCCGTTTCTTTCCCCACTATTTATTTATTTCCTGGCAGATGCGGAGAAGCGCTGAAGCAGCAGCTCCCTTGGCTCGTGGAGGCCGCCAGCTGGAACCGAGGGAACAAAGAGCAGTGCAGGTGGAGCAGCACGGGGAGGGCTGGGGGCAGAGAGGCACCAAAATAGCATCCCGGAGATGACACTGAGACCCATCTTCCCTTTGCCCCCCCCTACATCTAAGCATGGTGAGTTTTAAAGTGCTCTTCTACAACTTTTCTTTTACCTCGTGGCCAAATCACTATTTAACAATAACACTGGTTCCTAGAAAAAGCCACCCATGAGCAGCAGAACCAATGAATTCCAATTTCCTTTAGATTCTTGCCATGAAGTGGCATTCTGATTAATTTTTCGACGGGGCTAGGGAGATTTCCCTCAGAATGAAAATGAATGTGGTTTGCCTTTACCAAATCTCTTGTGTCTTTCACATAACTAAGGAACTTCATCTCGTCAAAGTCTCTTAATTTTCTGCAAAGTTTTATTGGCAATGAACAAATTCAAAAGTTAATACTGGACTGAATTAACAGCGTTATTGCAGAAACCTCACTTATTTCAAAACCAGGCCATATTAACCTCAACCTGTGACATGGGAAATTGGGAAATTTTAGATTACATTAAGAAAGATGAAGTGGAATCAGCAATAATAAAGGAGACTATAACTCACTTTTATGCTAATTTTCAGCTGAAACCATGCAATTACGTAGGAAATGGCAAGACCTTTCACAAAGACATGCCCATGGCCAGCCATATAATGGTAACCAAAGATTTAGTTGCTAAGTCATTCTCAGCAGGCACTGAAAGTCTGAGTTAGATAAAGAGATGGAAGGCATGTTAAGCAAACTCCCCAGGGAGAATGAGAGGAAAGCGCCTCCCCCAAAGAGTAGATTACATGTTCAGAAACTCAAATATATCATCAGCCATTTAAGCATTCAAAAAATAGCAGATGTGAAATGCTGAAAGTCTACCTTGGTATCTAATGCGACTGATGAATGTACACATAGGAATATAAATAGATTTCTTATTCTGCTTGCAACCTTGGTAATAGATGAATTACTCTCCCCAGGAGAAACGAACTGAATGTTCCTATTGCAGGTGAATATTTTCAATGTGATGCTTGTAGCAGTTCTCCCAGGTGGACCACAAGAAAATGCTGCATCAGCAAGAGTGAAACATATAACAAGGTAAAAACAGCATGGACGGCCAAATATCTAACAGAACAGAAACATCAGCAGCAAGCCTAAATAAACATTTTAAATTTCACATTTCATGGGAAGGAAAAGTAATTTTAGTTTTAAATCCTTTAAGCTTTACTGCAGGGAAGTAGTTCTCTATGGTAATGAGTATTACTTACTGATTTGAATCCCCCTTTCCTTGAAACTACAGAACTCTGGTATGCTCTTTCAGTATAAAACTACTGCAATTTTTACAGAAACAGTGACCATGGCTTAATTCAAAACAAAATAAAACTGCTGCACAATGTTTCTTGGAAGAACTGATGCCTTGCAACAGACGTCAGAAAAGAAAGTAAAATTTCAGATATTTAGGGTTGGTCCAAATGATTTGAGCACTTCAGACAAACTTAGTGAATCTCTGAGCTATATAAATTATTTACTATGTCACACAATCAGAAAGTGCCATGGAAACTAAAAAATGTTGTTTTAGCCAATTTGACCATAGGATGGTTCTGCAACTACCTGTTTAAAACACTTGATTTGCCAGCATTCTCTATATGGAAGCGAATCGCGAACATGGAAAATTTCTTCTAATCCATTTATTTAGAAGTATCTCACATCTACAGTCCTTGACACACTGCTCCTCTTTCTCTTCATTAAAATATGGCAAGCTCTCTCTCCTGTTTTGAAACTTAACTTACACTTGAGTGACTAGAAGGTTACAAATATCACCATGCCTATGTCAATATAAATTTGGTTGATACTGAAATTCGCACTTAGCACCAAATACTTTATACTGTACAGTGATTAAAAAAAAAGGAAAAAAAGAAAAAAGAAAAAAAGCTGTAAACACTTATCTTCTAGTTTTGCTTTTTTGGATGTTTCATCTACTAAGAGACATTTAATATCTGTCCTTCGACATCTGAAGAGAGTACATTTGCCACAATTCCAGTGTGCCCTATTTTGCTGCAGGGCTTAAATTCAGTGGTTATATGGAAATAAAGCATCTTGCTAGACTGAATTTAGAAGTCTTTTGCACATGTTCCCTACAAACAAGTATGTACATGGTTAGAAAAAAAATGCAGTTTTTTAACAGCTAATTAGCATTTCCATAAGAGTCCTTTGGAGATTATCCTCCTTAAGGAGGACCCAGATGTAGATTAGTTCAAATAAGAGGTGTAATTACTGTGATACAGCTGAGAACAGGGAGAGAGAGAGCAGGTGACTGATAACTCAGTGTAAATAACATTAAGAATTATTTCCCTGCTGAGAGCAGCATTGCCTGGTGCTGCTGCTTCTTGTCCTGGAACAACACTTGCTCTGGCCAGTTGTACTGTGTGGTACCAGGTGCTGGAGCACCATAACACAGAGGCTCCCATTTGGGTTCCTTCCTCTCAAAACATTTTAAAAACTTCTTGAAAGGCATGACTCGATGGCTGTATTAGTTTCTAAGTAAAATATATATTCAGAATAATACTTTAATACTGTTTTTTGTTTGTTTGTTTTAAACATAGCATGCTATTTGTTACACTGGTATAATAGAAGGTGTAGAACACAGCCAACGGACTCTTCACTTCTGACTTTGGTACCATCACATAAGAGCCACAACCTAAAAACAAGATAAGATTTCAGCTCTGCAACTTTCTTGGTTTTGCCTTAAAAGAAACAAAAAAAAAAAACAAACCACAACCATACTATTCATAGGCTTTTCATAGCACTGCTAAAGACTCTGCAGGAAGCTTCAGTAATGAGCATAATTTTAAATCTCATATTACCTCTCTTTAAAGGTTATCAGATTCCACCCTGTTTCATGTTCTATCTGCAGCAGACATTTGTATTTATAACCTGCTCATCACCATGGTATTTACAGCTTCTAATAAAAACCAGAAACAAGAAGTTTCCTGGCTTCTGCCTTTTATTATTCAACAACAGAGAACGACAGTCATCAGTGATGTAGGGATTTATTTTTACCTACTGATCTCCCAGACCTCATACTGTCTAACACCACACACTAGCAGCTGGCTGGTCCTGCCAAACCACAGCTTTGAGAAGGATTCACTGCAGTCCTTCAACCTCTCCACCTCTTGCTCACCTAACGCCTCCTCTTCTTGGAAGTTCTTGTAATGGGAAATTAGTTTTGCTTTACCTGCTCTCTATGCTTTCTACCAAAAATGTAAGGGATCCCATGTAAGCATCAGAAGCACAGAAAGCTGTTGGACAGCACAGACATCTCAGTTACCACAGCAGAAAGGAACCAGGTCAGCGACCAAGTCACTCCTCTTCATTTTAGAGAAAGATACAATTGCTCTGGAAATGCAGTACTTCCAGTTTCTTTCTTACTCTGTTTAAGAATGGAATTACTGTATTTTGAGTCCAAAGAAAAATGTTCAGGACCTCTTTTTTTTCTTTTACCATTAACGCTGAATTCAGAGTTTACAGAAGAGGATACTAGAATAACAAGGAACATTGCTGTCTGCATGGGAATGTCTTCATAGCAAAAATGGAGAACATTCCTAGCAGCTACAGGTCTTCCACAACTTCAATGATGAAACTTCAACTTCAATAGAAAAAAAAAAAAACCCTCATTCTCAGAGGTTTATGCTTTTTGCTTCTCACTTCTGGGAATGAGAATCAATTATTGACAACTCTGCACCACAGATCTGATGTTCAGCACTTGTGAGTCCTCCACCTTTCATAGATAAAACAATACCAGCTAAACAAGAAAGGAGATGGGACATTCTGAGGGCAGCAGTATAGAGTGCTTCAAGTTGCTAAAAATCATGACAGTTATTATCCACAACAAACAGGCAAACCCTCCACAGCTAGATGGCAACAACCAGGTCCAGTCACTTTGAACTTAACTAACTGAAAAAAAAAAAAAAATAGAAAATAGAAAATCTTGGTTTTCTTCCTAAAAGAACATTCAGATTTCAATGAGTTTTTCAAGATTCTGCTAAGAAATGAAATATTTTGCTCCAGGACACATTAATACAAAGGTACCACACAGAATCTTATGGAAGCTCTAGTTTTGACAGTTCACACCCTTGCTCTCACAGTTCTTCACATCACACTGTGGGGCACCACAAGCTGCCTGGCCACCACCAAGGCTACATCTAACAGCAAAAGTAGTCTAATTAACAGGCGGGACCAAGAGATGATGTGCACAAACGACCAACCAATTTCCTTTCCAAAATTTATCTATTTAAGATGCCAGTGCTTGAGCACCTAAGCAGTTCTGAACAAAATCTTCTGATTTAATTGAATAAATTATGGGGTTTTATATCTGTCCAAATCAACTTCTCTTGTGAACACTGTTCTTGTTAGACTTTGCTTCAGAAAGCTGCAAGAAATTCTGGTGTTTTCTATGAAAACGTAATTCCAGGTTTTGTTCTGCTTTGCAGACAAAGGGAGACTCTGCTAATACAGAGGAAAACAGAGACCCTGTGAGGTATTTTTGTCACAAACACAAACCACATGCAGTCTGTTACCTATCAGTACTGTCATCATTTTTTTTTTTTTTTTATTCCTAAAGCAAGCCTTTTTACACTGTATTTACAGCAGTGTGATTTCCTACATTTTATTGTATTTGGCACATTTCCTGAGTCCATTTCCCTAGCACATTGAGCAGGTAGTTCTAAAAGCAATGCAGTAAGCATCCAAGTATTACCCTCTTTAGTTATGCATTTATCATAATGAATATCACAGAAGTTTACATTTGCAGCACTAAACCAAAGACTAAAATGATCATCATCTCAACCAACTTGCATTTTGTGTGTCAAAATGCATCTCAGTCAATGAGAACCTACTTGTCTGTGCCTAAATCAAGCATTCATCGTCCATTCTGCTGAAGAATGCAGATCTTCAAAGAATCAACACTGGACATAGCCAAGAATTACATCATCTCTGTTGTCCAGGTGGACAAGCATGTCGTAGCACAACTAATGTCATTACTCGTATTGATTTTCTTTCCCTAGATAAAAAAGGAAGTGAAAATTAGAACAATAAGAAGTTCCTTATAAGAGTAGCGATCATTCCGAGAGGAAGGAAAGCAAAATAAATATATAAATGACACTACTGAGATGTTGTTGCTTCCTTTCCCATTTACTTTTATTTTGGCCTTCCAAACTATTGAGTGCTTCATCTTTTACTGCTCCGTTGATGTTACAATTGGTAACAAAATAATTCTGAGAGTATTTGTTAGCCTAGAGCTCCCATCCTGTTTCACAGAAGATCAGACACGTTGTTTTATTCTGAAAGACCACGTATTGGTTTCCATAGGACATCAGTGCATAAATTATGCCATAAGTAAAGAATGTATGAAATGTGAAACGCTACCTGTGCCAAAGCTGAGCTAATGTTTGCTGGTGTGGAAAGAGAGAATCCAAGAAGAGGGAAAAATAATAATAATAGTCCAAAAAGCTGATGCCAAAACCATTTGAAATATATAATAAAAATAAAGTAACACTACAGACATTTGCTATTGAAGGTGGAATTCAGCTTCATGATTCATATGGTAATGAGCAAACAGACACTACAGGCCATGTTCAGACAGATTCAATCCAAGCTCAGCTGAGTGCTTCCCATTAGCACACTCGAAATTTTCAGTGTCACCAAGCCAATGGGAATTCTGAGTTCTGGATCCAGTGTCTCAGGTATGGCCCTGTTCAAGGGAGCAGTGCTTTGCCATCTCCTGTTACAGAAGAGGGGTGGTTGAGATGCAAGTCCAGGTTGCACGACTATACAGATACAACCAGGAGATACAGAAAGAATCATCTGCAGCTTTTTCAGATGGGGGAGATTGCTTGGGGGCATTGAATGGAGGGGAAAAAAAATAGAAAAAAATAAAGTTCAAAAATAAAGAAGCAGAAGAAAACACTGTCTGAAAATGTGTTCTGGTAACCAGGTTACTCACAGTTTCTCAAGTCTGTTTCTTAAAAGACAATTGCCAGCCACCCTGCTCCACACAAGGCACAACTGTAGCCAGGCTCAGTAATTTACATCCATTAGGATGGCCACTGAATGATTCACTCAGGTACAAGAGATCATTTAACATGCAGCACGGAACCTTGCATTAGTCCAAGCAGATCTCACTGCAGCTGGTGGGGCCTCACATCTCTCTGCCTGCCTCCTCACTGCCTGATACACCACTCGGGTCACTTCCACTGGTGCAGACTTACAAACACAGCGTGCAGGTTCTTGTTCACCACTGGCAAAAATGCACAGCTCATGGAAGTGACTGTGTTGAAAGAGAGTGCATTGTAGCTGAGAATTTGCTCTAACAAACAATGTTACTGTGCTCTTTGTATCTATTGCTGTTTCCACAGAAATAAACAGGAGGCATTACTTTCGGAGCAAGCCACGTAGGTAAAGGTCTGTCTCATCAGTCGGTCATAAAAACAATTTTTATTTATAAAGTATAACAATTTTATTTTTATTTACAAATAGTATATTTAATGACATTTAAGCAACTATATAGCATACTATGTCTCAATTTTTATTTCTCAAGCAATTTGCTTTATGTCCTTTAATAGAAGATATCTTCCTGTGCAGGTATCGTCTACCTGTGATCGATGCAGAGAAATCTAGAAGAAAACTGGAATTCATTTAAAAATATGCAGACTATTTTCACCTGCTAGAAAATGAAAAGTGCCCATTTCTTATGTATACAAGCACTTGGGAGTTTACAAAAACATGCTTTCTGTTTAAAATATTTTCACAAATAAAGAATAATTTGCAGTTAGTGATTTCACTGATTACTTCTGCTCACTGCATCCTACGGACCACAGAAGTAACAAATCTCACCCTCCCACAGGCTTCCACCTCATTATTGCTCTGAGTTGCAGGAAGACAACCAGGTTTTTCCCAACAGTTTTTTCAAATTGTATGCAGTGGTCAGTGAGCACTGGAAAAAAGAAAACATTTCCTTTACTGGAAAGGGAGGCTGTTATTGTCCATGGTTGGTTTTCTACTCCAGCAGCCTTTTGTAATTAATTATCCACAACTCACACACTCAACTTTTGCAGGCAATCATTTGAACTAGCATGTATTGCTTATTAATGTTTTATTTTACTATGCTGCTGCTATGTTTAGACGTTAATACATCAAAGAATCGTGCTTTACAAATAGCGTATCAAACACATTCCCCAAATCATCATATTTTAAATTTAAATAGGTTATTTATCCTGATTTCTTGTCACAGAAATGCTTGTTCTGGCTTTTGTGAATCTGTCTTTGCTAAGTTTCTAAGCTCAGCTAATTCCACACAGCAACCCTGCTTTGTAGGGCACCTGCACTAGAATGGCCCATGAAGCAGGTGGGTTCTCTGTGTAACCTTTCCATTGCAACGCAAATTGCAAACCGCATCAGTCAGTCCGTAGGTAAACACCTTAATACTGACAGCACGTGGCTGTAGATTACAACTGGCTGTTCAGTGAACCTACTGCTCTTGTGTAAGTACCACAACAAAAACTCTTGCTTAAAAAAAAAAAAATTTTTCATCACCATTGCTTCACTCTGCAGCACTCCCTCACGAAGAATGAAAGTTGTTCATTTTCATCCCAATTGACTTTCTTCCTAAATTCCTCTTGTGCAGTTATTTAAATCACTGGCAGAGCAAAGCATTGTTTAACTGGAAAACAAACTGCTAAATTCATACTTGGTTGCAATGAAGGTTAATCAACAAAGTCTGCAGGCCTTGACCAGGTGGGTCAGAAGGGTGGTGAGACACTGGAACAGGCTGCCCAGTGAGGTTGTGGATGCCACCTCCCTGGAAGCATTCAAGGCCAGGCTGGATGGGACTTCAAGCAACCTGGTCTAGTGGGAGGTGTCCCTGCCTATAGCAGGGGGGTTGGAACTAGATGATCTTAAAGGTACCTTCCAGCCCAAACCATTCTATGATTCTATTTCTGACCACTGATGAGAAGTCTACGTTGAACAGGCTCAGAGGCCTCATGTTTTACAGCTTGAAACACACAAGAAAGAACAGCCTCTACAGTTTCTTACGGTACATCACAACTGTGAGGCACTCAGAACTACTAATCCTGTAAGAGACTGCTAAGTGATAGTTCAAACTGGTAGACAGTTCAAAGATGTACTGGGAACACTGAATTGTTTTTAATGGAATATATGGTCAAGGTTGTTTCAGGTGAAGTTCTACCCTCTACCTCGGTATTATATATATTTTTTTAAATGTTTTTTCACATCTCCATTTTACACGTTCCTACACAAGTCTGTTTGAGACCTTAGGAATGCAATGACAGTTTGGAGGACTGCGGCCAGAAGAACTGACGCTGCAATGTCACTTTTCCTTTCCTCTTTTTGCTGTAACACTTACAGAAAATTGCACACCCTCTTTATTTCTTTCTGACTCAAAGATGTCAACTGGATGCAATTTCTCCGTGTGTATTCCTACCTAACACCTTTTTGACAGAGCTGATGTTCTTCAGCAAGCTCAATCGCACTTCCAGCGCTGAAAACAGCTTAATGCTGAATTCCGCACAAGAGCACAACAGAATGAATTTTTACTTTTTGTCAAGTAACAATAAGTCCCAACTTTTCTCACTCAAAAAGCTCCTATTTTAACTGCCACAGTTCTTTTCCGTCCAGGGAAAGCATTCTAAGCATACAGTTAATGCCACCCCAGCTATCACGCAGGTAGTAATTCATGCCTATGAAAAGTAAATGATAGAAAAGTGAAGAGCAAATAGCAGCTTAGCAACTTTTTTCCCCCCCCTTTTTTTTTTAAATCTATTCACACTTCTGCTTTTTGAACACAACAGGACGGTTAAACAATTCAGTGTAACTATAGAGACAGGTTACCACAAACACAAAATAACACACAGATAGTGCAGAGGAAAAGCAAGACCCTCGGTCTGAATTCTCCATTCACACAGAACTGGACAGAGAGGTCTAACTAAAAAAATGCAGCTCTGTACAGCTTCCAAAGTCATACAATTAGTACTTGTCATCCTCAAAGCTCAAAATAACGCGGTTTGTTCATTCGTGGAGGAAAGAATGTGCTTTCTTAATAGAATTGGACCTCTGTGCTGATACTGCAAGCCCACAAATAAGACTACAGTTTATAAAACTAGAATTAAAGATTCCATCAGACAACCAAATGAAAATTAATTAAGTCAAAAACTAATATCAAAGATAAGAAGTCCAGTGTAAAACTTGAGTCCTATCCTCCTGCTCCCTCATTTCCCAGAATCTTCACAGACCCACAATAACACAGGCAAACAACAGGACTAGCACAAGCCATCGCTTCTTTGCTGATCAGCAGATGATAACTACACATAAAGTTCTATTTTACCTGAAATCCATGCAAACCTCTGTCAATTGGCACGTGGTATACAAAACAAATGCATTTGGAATCCATGGAGCCAAAGAGCAGAGGCTGTACTCACTGAGGGCCAGCTTTAAAATGGGGTCACTCTTGAGTGCCCAAAACAGGACAAGGCAGAACAGCCACTGTTGCCACCTGTGATGCTGGGATAGCTATATAGACATGGGAGGGCTGGGACCCTCTGAAGGAGCCTGCCAGCCCCAGTCACATTGCAACCCTGTGCAGTGACAGCCTGCAGAAAGCACACTGTCCAGTTGCTACCATGCCCTCCCCAGTCATGTAAAGGGCTTTACATTTTTAATTCCAGCTGTAACTCCAATAATTTCTCTAGAACTGAACAAATTTTTGCTAGGTTCACTCCTTGGTCTTTTCTTTAAAGTCATTTCAATAGCTGCAGCCTCTGCTGTACTGTACGGCCCAGCAGAAGAGCTGATTTTAACAAGCCTGTGTTTAATGAATCTGCATTCAAGTACTTCATTCTTAGCAAGACTCACAGCTCTTGGGTGCATACCATCTGCTCCTTCTGACCTGACTGCTCTTGGATTGTTTCCTATTTATTCGAGCACTTCCTCTTCTGGCACATTCCCTCACGTTACCTACCTGCTCTCTGCTACCGTACCAGTTTCATCTAAATAACCTCCTGCATCGTGCCAACGAGCCTCAAACTAAACTGAACGCTGACTGTTGTTTAGGAGTACATGTCCTTGTTTTTCCCACAGGAACTGCCATATTCAGCAGCAGCGCTCCCACCTCCCTGCATCCACCTGATTTGTGTCTAGACTACGAACTGATGACGCATTTAAGGATGGCAGAAGGAGACTTCCATTAATCAGTTCCACACCTTCCCAGTCAACAAGAAATCTCTATCAAGACTGGATAACAACAAGCTCCTTCTTTCACAGAATCATGGAATGGTTTGAGTTGGAAGGGACCCTTAAAGGCCATCTAGTCCAACTCCTCTGCAATGAACAGGGACACCTACAGCTAGATCAGGGTGCTGAGAGCCCATCCAGCCTGACCTTCAGTGTCTCCAGGGATGGGGCATCTATCACCTCTCTGAACATGTCTCACTGTTCTATCCCAAACTACAATGCCTTGAAGGCAACAGCACCACCTCAGCACTTTGCTGTGACACTGACCAGCTCTGAGAGCATGTGGATCAGTACAACCACTCCTCAGTGAATAACCATGAGGATGAAAATCTGTAAGTCGTACAAGTGTAGCTCAGTGGGTTGGTAAGGATGCCAAGTCACCAAGCACTAGTTGTGGCAGATGGGGATTTTAAAAGGGCACATTCTGTTTTAAGAAAACTTCCACAGTCAACAATTATTTGAAAGAAATCATGTTATCTTAACCCGACTGAGCTCCCTCTGCCTAAAATGCATGTCCCCCAAGCTAGTGAAAAAACAGATACCACGCACTGCTATGCCTTGTTCCCATAACTGTTAGAACAGTATACGGCTTTTTTAAAACAGAAACCATTCAATCACAGTTTTGGAGAATAATAAAAGACAAAACATCAGCTAATGTCTTGGGGAAAAAAAAAAAGTTTTTCCTCATATCAAAAGGTTCATGTTTTACTCTTTTTTCTCCCCCATTATGGTTTTTTTTGTTTGTTTTTTGTTTTTTGTTTTTTTCCAGTTCAAGAAAATGCTAATAAGAGCACCTGACAGCAGCAGGCTTTAGGACAGGAGCTCCAGTCACAGACCGTGATTGGTGCCACATAAACAAGACAGGGAAGGCTGGAAAGGGGAGAGAAACAGCCCAGGTCCCAAAGGCCTTATTATCCTGACGATTTCTGAAGCCAATTACAGATCTGTTTCCCAGTAACACTCACTTCACATCATAAACATACCTAGAAAGAATCTAAAATAGTGTGGGGGGAAAATAAAAGAAAACCCAGAATATTGAAAAAAAAATGGCATTTCCAGGCTTAGGTCACACATTAAAACCCAAACAACCCCCAAAGAAACCCCAGTGATAACACAGCAAGATTCACTCCGAAGTTAGGATAAGGACCTACATAGCAAAAATAAGAAGTGTTTTTCTACAACTCTACACCGAAGTCACACAAATCTGCTAGCAGGGTTTTAACACACTCCATAACTAAGCCTCGCTAATTGAAATTGGACTCTTGGCGCTGGCTCTGTGGGCAACCCCTGTTCTCTCCACAGAAGGCCACGGTGCGACTCAAAGCAAAGCAGCGCGGCTGCCGTTTGGGTTTGCGCGGCTGGTAAACAGCGAAGCGAGGACAAAAACACGCAGGAAGCATCCCCGCTTCCACCTGTGCGATAGGGATTTACGTAACACGGAGTCACGAAGAGACGGGCTGACAGCTCTCGGCAGAGCAGCGGAGTTCCGCTCCCTCCGTCCGCAGCCAGGTACCTCCGAGCTCCCACCCGGCGCCGACACCGCTTCTTTCCGCTCGGCAAATAAAAGCCGCCGAGAAACGACATCCCCGGCAGCACGTGAAACCGCCGGCCCGGTAGCGGGGCTTCCCTCCTCAATCCCGCGGGACCTCCGGAGCTCCGGCCGGAGCCCTCCGACACGGGGCTCTCGGTGAGCTCGGTGCCGCAGCCGACGCACCGCGGTGCTGCGGAGCTCCGCGCCGCCCCTCGCTCGCCCTCCTCGCGCCCTCGGCGCCCCGACCCACCTGGTGCAGCGTGTCCGGGGGCAGCTGCGAGGCCCGGAACAATTCCCCCACGCTACTGCCCCCGGCGGCCGCCTCGGGGGGCGGGCAGCACCGCGAGAAGAGCTCCGAGTAGCGTTGTTGCTCGCTCTCGCTCAGAGGCACCAGCACGCCCGCGGCGGCCACGGCGGCGGCGGGCCCCCCCGCCGGCCCCTGCTCCATGGCGGGGCAGAGCCGCTCGACGGGCAGCGGGTGCCGAACCGCCGGGGGAGGTGTGGCGGTGGCTGGCGGGCGGGAGGGAGGCGGGGCTGCGCCGCGACGGGAAGGTGCAGGCCGCGCCCCTTCCCGCCCCCCGCCCGGTGCGGGGCCGCAGCTGGGCAGCGCCGCCACGGGAAGGCCGCCGGCCGGGAGCTGTGTGCCTTCTTGGGCGGCAAGGGCTCCACCGGCAGTCTCTCGTAAAGTGCCGGCTGGCTGCTGCCGGAGGTGCTGCCAGGGCGCAGTCTGGCAGTGTGATGCGCAGCCCTGCCAAAAAGGAACTGGGGGTATTGGTGGATGGGAAGCTGGATGTGAGACAGCAATATGCCCTCGCAGCCCAGAAGGCCAACCGTATCCTGGGCTGCATCAAAAGAAGCGTGCCCAGCAGGGTGAGGGAGGAAATCCTGTTCCTCTGCTATATACTGATGAAGCCTCACCTGGAGTACTGCATTCATATGTGGAGTCCTTAGTACAGGAGAGACATAGACCTGTTGGAGCATTTCCAGAGGAGGAGCACAAAAATGATCCAAGAGATGGAACTACAAGGACAACTCTGAGAGAGTTGGGGCTGTTCAGCATCCTGGGGACACCTGGTAGCGGCCTTTCAGTATCTAAAGGGGGGCTGTAAGGTCTTTCTTCCCCCCTTCTTAGGGGATGGACTCTTTAGCAGAGTCTATTATGATGGGACAAAGGGAAATGCTTTCAAACTAAAAGAGGGGAGATTTAGATTGGATATAAGGAATACATTTTTACAGTAAGGGTGATGAGGCACTGGCACAGGTTGCCCAGAGAGGTGGTGGATGCCAGCAAACAGGCTGGATAGGGCTTTGACCACCCTGATGTGACTTTAGGTGTCCCTGTTCATTGGCAGGGAAATTGGACTAGGTGGCCTTAAGAGTCCCTTCCAACTCAAACTGTTCTATGATTCTATGAAAATTACTTTATCCTTTCCACGCCATGCAACCGTGCCTCCTAATCTGCACAAAACATGCAAACCTTTTCTTTCTCTAATCTGCCATGAATACATGTGTCGATCTTCTCAGTGCTCAGAATGCTGCATGGTTGTGGTTTGCAGTTATTGCCAGCTGCATAGCTCATGATTATGATAAGAGTGTTAGGGGACTGTTAATGGGGAAATCTCTGTTCCCTTAGGGATAGTGGATGTTTTGCTGTGGTGTTTTGTCATTGTAAAGCATATTGTTTGGAAAGAGGGCAACTGTATCTCAGAAAGTGAACTCTGGAGCCCAAATAATGTGAGTCCCCAGGAGAAGGTTCAGAGCAGAGGCTGGGCTGCATCAGGGCTCCCAGGTTCTGTCAAGTACAAGATAAGTTCAGACTGATAAATGCTCAGTGGTAACAGAAGCCACACAAGTAGGCAGGGAGATGTTTTAAACCTTCCTGTTTACAGGCAAATTGTGATGTCAGTATAGGCTACTAATTTTTTATTTTTTATTTTTTTAATCACTGAGAAGCAATGCCCATCAGTAAATCAGAACAATGTAAGTATTTATTTTTTGCTGGAAAAAAATAATGTCAGTAATGTAAACTGGATTGAAATCTGACTTATCAAAGTATGCTTTAGATCTGTGTGTGGTCCTCCTTTCCTCCCCACCCAAATAACAACAGTGACTTTAGAAACAACCAGCAGCAGTCCTACAAACAATTCCTTGATCAAGGGTGGGAGGGAGATGAAAGCCTCGTTAAAAGAAAAAAAAAAAGAGTGACTGCTTCAAAAGTTTTGATAATAGGAACGGTAGTAATTTTAGTAATATGTACAACAAGGGCTTTTTTCAGAATGAACTGGTTAGTATAAACAGACATGTATAATACAACATATATAATCAACACTAAAAAAAATCCATTTCAATATGGGGATTCTGGGAATATATATATATATACATACATATACATATACATATACATATATTTGAACAGTACAATCCAAAGGCCGAACACTAGAACATGTGCATTATTTCATTCATCTTAGGGCTCAGACCCTATTAAGTGTGCCCTGGCCAAAAGGCACAAAACCTGTCTGACAGCTGCGTCCTGTTGACAGTGACAGTGTTCCACGTATCACTGGGCAAGGCTTCAGATACACAAGAAAATGTTTGGCTGGAAAACTGTCGTTTTCCCAGATCAGCTCGAGTGAATCTCACCCATTGTTACTAATAACAATTCTTTTTATTTGCTTTCTTTGCAAAATGAATAAAGGCTTTGGTGACAAGTAGCTGGTTGCACAGGTTTCACGCCCATTGCTTCAAGCATGCTTGGAACATAATGACAGCCTTGGAGATTCATGTATCAATTTAGCGTGTAAATACTCTTGCTGAGAGTACAGATCCTTTACTATTCTTCACGTTGCTGCTTGCTTGAAGATGTGCTATCTCTAAGAAAATAAGGATAAATGGTTAGTGAACCATAAAATTTGATTCCCTGTCTTCCAGCTTGTTAAAGCCTCTAATGTATGAAAAACACTGGAGAAATAGTACCTATTTCCTAGCTTTGACCTATTCAATGTTTTCAAGAATTGAATGGCATTATAAATGAGAACTGCCTTCTCTGAGCAGACTGTGGGGGATGAGCTTCATGTCAGTTTTTTCAGTAAGCAACTGAGAACCATAGAGCATCATAGAAAATAACTATCGAGCTCATAAAATATTTGATAAATATCCAAATATTTACTGTCTGGGTGGAGAGGGAATGAGGAAAAGAGGACCACACACAGATCCAAACCATACTTAGATAAGTCAATTTTCAGTCTGGTTTACCTAAGGGACATTATTATTTTTTTTCCAGCAAACCATAAATACTTACATTGTGTTGATTTACTGCTGTGTGGGGTTCCTTAGTTACAGGAAAGTTTTGAAAACTTACAATGATATCACAACTAGCTATCTTTAGAATGGTCATTTTACAAAGTCTTTTTACAAACACTAAGGCATGTGATGTGAGCTTCAGTGGCACCAGGCTAAGCCCATGCACACTCCTCTATAACAGCAATGCCAGAAATAGGACACTACTTTTCAATAACTTTCCAGGAAGGTAGAGCCTCGTTTCCATCAAAGCCCCTGGTAGTTTATTTCTTTTAAAACATTGACTCCATGTGAAATTGAAAAACATAATATTTTAGGTGTACATCCACTATAATTTGAGTTTCGTTTTGAAAGATTGTCCACTTCCTTTTATGTTCCGTAGATGCAAGAGGTCACTCAACAAACCAAGCATTAGAAAAAGTGGTTCCTCTATACTTTAACACAGCAATTTCACAAGGCCTCCAGCAGAAATTCATGCATCTGGTTCCTACTAGAATGCACTACACCTTTCCACACTGCAGGGCAATACTTCCTACAGATCTTATCAGCAGCAGTTTGAAATCCTGGGCCAAGAAGCGCTACTTGAGGAAGGCGTACACATCCCTGGAAGTCACATGCAGGAAAACACAAATAAATAGGAGGGACCCACAACGGTCTTTGCTCACAGACGCGAGTTAAAAGATTTGCCTTGCAGTATAACCACAGAAAAGGAGGGAGGCACGTGTCAGGTGTAAAGATGATAACAAGAGTGTAGATTATTATTAAAGAACATTTCTCAGTGCTTGGTGAGGTGGCTAATGTTCCATCACCTGTTTCTTTTAACAAACTATTACTGGCACTCGTGCTCCTGAGTGCATAGTCCTCGCAGAATGGCACAGAGACATTATTACAATAAAGCCTCTAATGCAAAGCAAAATGTGTGTTTTCTATTTGAAGAAGTATTAATTAATTACTTCTCTGTGTATTATTCAGCTAATCTGCCTCTCAAAAAATGTGCCTTAAGACTTGGGAAAAAAAAAAATCCAAGAAGTGCTGAGTTATGAGATAACCTACTGACAAAAAAGGGCTTTCAATGCTGCTACTGCAGAATCATGCTTCATGTGCAGCTTTGACCTAAGGAAAACAGTATGACCTGAAGAAAATAGTATGCCCTGTTACATTTTAACAGAGCAAGTAGACCACCCAGTCCTCTAGTTAATTCACGAACTCAGTGTAAAACACAAACAGATCAGCTGCAAAGTGCTGCAGCTTCTACTATGACCACTGATAGTGGACGCAAGTGACAAGAAATTATATTTACTACCAATTTACCCAGACCAAACACAGCTACAATAATGTCTTTGCAATTGCAGCAAGCATTGTTGCAGGCATTTTTTGCAGGAACATGCACTGTGCCATAAAGGTTGTAACCTGCATGTGGCCAATCTCTTCATTCAGCATCAGCTTTAGAAAGGGTGCACTTGTGCTGCATTGTGCATTATGCAAAAGCTGCTATCACTGACACTTTATCTGCAATGCAATTGCAGCCTCTGGTGCAGCTCCAGCCACCAGAGCCTTGCTCTGTCCTTCACAGCATTGTGCCCAGGTCTCATTACCTTTTCATAACCTCACCCCAGGGCAGGGCCTGTTTGTTGGAAGGGCCAGGGGCTGGGCAGCCATGGCTGGTGGGGCAAGCTGGGTGGTAAGGCTTAGCTGCAGGGCTGTTGTGCCTTGATAAGAGCCTCCCCTTCTTCCTCCTCCCTCCTCTCCAAGCTAACAACAGGTACTGGAGATATGGCTTTGGGAGGAAAGAGTCCCAAGCTGCATTCATATGGATCTGGCACTGCTTTTCAGCACAGGAGAGATTTTTATCGGCTTCCACAGCAGAGGCAGCCTCTGACCGTCACAGCCCTTAAAAGCACATAAAGGAGACAGCACAGAGAAGATAGCATAAACAGTAGCTGGGCTGTTAGCCCAAACAGCCTTCATCACCAGCATGGTCAGCAATCAGCAAGAAGGGGTAGATGCCACGGAGGTAAACCGTTGCCCTTTACCTGTGTGAAAGGCAGAGTTGCAGAGCTGCCCATGAGACATTCCATATGGGCAAGAGAGCTTCACCTGCACCACAGTGAAGGCAGAGCATTAAATGGTTTGTGGCATATCCCCAGGAGCTGTTCTGCTGTTGAAGACACTTGCAGTATAAGGCAAAATGTTCTTTCACATCCCTCTTCAAGCACTTTTTCCTGCTTACAGACTTGAGGAAAGAATACAACTAGCTGGAGTACTGCCAGCTAGTTTCCCCACTTAGTGACTTATGCTGCAGCCACAACAGCTTCCCACACAGAATATCACAAATACCCCAAGTTGGAAGGTACACACAAGGATCATGGAGTCCAACCCCTGTCTCCATGCAGCACCACCCAAAACCAAACCCAATGTCTGAGAGTGTAGAACTCCGGTACTCAGGGCCGTGCCCACAGCCCTGTGCATCCCATTCCATGCCCACCGCCCTGTGGTGCAGACCCTTTCCCTGACCCCCAGCTGCCCCTCCCCTGACACAGCTCCATGCCGTTCCCTCGGGCCCTGTCGCTGTCACACAGAGCAGAGCTCAGCGCTGCCCCTCCGCTCCCTCTCATCTATTCTTCATTGGCAGAAATGGCTTTTTGCAACTATGTTTGCTGAAAATCCTTTGTAGATTTGCTACTGAGGTATCTAAAGCTGGGATTTAAAGTAGGAACAGGGCTGAGCCTGAAATATAGGCCAGTCTCCGCATGTATGCATACTTTTTATGTTATTGAGCCAACATTATGTTGATCATTATACAAAATCTTATTTTTTTAGTTACATGCATTCTCACTGCCAGTACTGAGTAGCAAAGGCTAAATATTGTTAAGATACTATTTGTGTCACTGTTCATGTGTTCTTCATTTTGTCCCATGTAAGAATTCCAGGCAATTGACAGCTGACTCTGTTATACACTATATAGGGATTAGATATTAAATCTCATCATAGTAGAGGGGGAAGTTTGCATGTGAGGATGATCAATTACATTCTTGAGACTTGGGATTTTGTCTCAGTGAGATTAAGAAGGATACAGTACCCTTCCTACTTTTGCTATATTTGCCACACAATCCTGCCAACATTTTTTGTTAGTAGTACAAATAAAATATTTATAATCTTACAGCAGTCTTTTGAGATATGGACAATGTTCACAGGGCATTCAAATGCTCTGGAAGGGTAATAGGGAGCAAATAAATGCATGAAGGACTAATAAGCAGAAAGTAATTTCTGACATTAAACCTGGAGTAACCTGAGTTGTCATGATAGTAACTAACAGGAAATAAGTTGGTGAAATGCAGAACAAGCATGATTACAAGCTTCAGAAGTTATCCTGTGTGAATGACCTGGCCACCACACAGCATCTCTTGAATAAAAGAAGAAAAAAGCATCTCCAGGCTATCTCTGCCCTCTTTCATACTCCTCCTTTGAGTGATTAATCTCACAGCTCCCTGTCCTGGCTATGGGCAACCTGAGAACTTTCCTTATTAGATTTAGGTTAGATATTAGGAGGAAGTTTTTCACTCAGAGGATGGTGCGCACTGGAACAGGTTGCCCAAGGAGGTTGTGGATGCCCCATCCCTGGAGGCATTCAAGGCCAGGCTGGATGTGGCTCTGGGCAGCCTGGTCTGCTGGTTGGCAACCCTGCACGTAGCAGAGGGCTTGAAACTAGATGATTAAAGTGGATCCTTTCAACTTAGGTCATTCTATGATTCTGTGATTCTATCATCCCTCCATCATCCTCCTTGCCAGACTTAACACTATGAGCCGTATCTTCCCTTTCTATACTTTCGTCTGCAAGTTATATGGGAACCTTCCCATTATTTCCCCTCCTTGTAACTGACTTGAAGACACTTCCCCTCTTTGTAGCTGACAGAGAACTCTCTTCATTTCTGTCAGGGGATATAGCCCCTTGGACTAGAAAATCCTGCTTCTGTGCCTGAGGGCATCATTTGGAATCTATGGTCGATGCCACCTTTTAATATTCAGCTCTAAATTGTGGAAGATTTGTAACACTGGAGATTAGCCAGGCAAAAGCAAAAAGGAAAGATGGCCTGTCTCAAAGGATCTCTAACACAGGAGTGCAGGGAGCTGAGGCTCTGTGCTGTACCCAAGCTTGCTGCTTGCATGCAATGCCTGGCTGCATCCTGCACCTCGCCTCATTACATACCGCTGCAGAACAACCCAATGGATGCAGCCTTTCCTGTTTACTCTTCTGGGTGTGGTAAATCAACCTCTCCTGGCCCATGTTTTAGAAAAAACAATTGGAACTTGGCCACAGGATGTCTAGCTACTCTCTTGCACTCAGTCAGACATTTTACAAACATTTCCTACAACAATGCTTCAATTATGCTCATAATTGCTATTGCAAACTCTGATGTTCCAGTGTAATATCACTGTGGTGAAACTTGGGATTATCCCGCCCTAATTTTTTAGGGCTCTATGCACAGCTAGAGACAAAAGGTTTTCCAAAACATTGCCATTCTAAACTAAAGCTCTTAGGGAAGTTTGGTGCTTTTGCTTTAGCATTCAATCCAGTTGGGCAGTATCCACATTGAGTAGTAGGAAACAATAAAGGGATCTGAGGAAACCACAGAATCATTTTGAAGTAGAACAGCTGAGAAGTGAAGCCCCCATTACAGGATCCCAAGCTGAGGTGCAGAGTGAACACGCACCCTCTTTTTTCTAGCAATTGTGTTAGAGCATTTGTGCTTTTAAATATTGTTGTACTTTCCACATAGATTAAATAACATACATTTAGCAAGCCTTGACCTTTCTAAAACTATGGATAGTTTAAGGGAGGGACTCATTATAATTTAATGAGTGTATTTGCTCAAAGAGTAACTGATTTAAAGGAAAAAATTTGCTCAAACTCATGGGGTTTATTTTTCTGTTCTTTGCTGCCAATTTATTTTCCATTTTGGTCATTCAACATAAACAAGGTAGATTTTTTGAACTCTATATCCTGTTACAGAGGAGTTAATTCATTCCTAGAAATGTTTATGCCATTGATTCCGTATTTATTAACTTGCAAAATTGGGATAAAGCAACATGAAAAGTTTATAAAGTATGAATGTCTACAGTCAAAACTAAAGTATGGCTATACTGATTTTTGGGAGTAATTTTACTATGCCTTGTATCTTAATTGATTCTTTCTTGTGTCAACTATGCACAGACAGGTATCTGACCCTGAGGGCCAGATCTCTTTGTATTTGCTTGAGTTTAAAATCTGTGAAAGAATACTGAATTTCCACTGCCCATAGTTGCAAAGTTGAGCATGTGCAGGATAATGGCCTAAGTATTTACAGTTAGATGTCTATCTTATTGTAAAGATCTGCATAAAAAAGTGTGCCAGATGAGGCTCAGTCTCAAACATTAAATTATAGATTTCTACTTTACTAAATTGTTACTGAGGCTTTAATGGAAGCGTACATCCTGAGCAGGGATCTCAAAGAAAAGTCATCATCATCTAAAAAGCCAACAACTTGTCCAATGATAGGAAACAGCATGGAAAGAAAATGAAATAAAAAGAAAGGAGAATGCTAAAAGAAATAGCTAACTTGGATGACTGCATGTGAGTACTGCAAACTTCTTCAAGATTCAAAAAAAAATTTTTTTTCAGCTTTCAGACCAATGTTATGTCTAAGTTATCCACAGTAAACACATTTCAGCAAAAGGAACTAAGATGATGGTGTTCTACGAAATATTAGAGATGCTTGAAATCTGCAGCACAAACCCAGTCTCTCAGGGACATTCAGCGAACAGATGTTCAGAGGCAGTCTGATGTCTGGAGTACTTACAAACCAAAGCCGTATGAGAAATGCAATAGCTGCCAATGTTCTGAAGAAGGACATTTTATTCTGTGGATGTTTTAAAGGTCAGCTCCAGAAATCTTCGATGATCCCATAGATTCAGAAATATCCTAGTATCTTATTTTGAGAATACTCATAAGGGGAGCTGCAGATGAAAAGTAATTCAGTTAACAGCATTCCTAATTAAAATAATAATTCTGTGAGAAGTGGAGTTTATGAAGTGTGGTTTTCCCACAGATCTTCTTTGTCTTAGACTGCTGTGGGGGGCCTGCTTTGCAGGGGGGTTGGACTTGATGATCTCTGGAGGTCCCTTTCAGCCCCTACAATTCTGTGATTCTGTCTGAATTCTTGGGTGCCCACAGGGGTTTGAGGGAACGCCACAAACGTTCCCCAGTGTGAACATAGCCAAGATATGTTTCTACCCTCACAGCACTGCCAGAAAGCCTTGATCAAATGCAATCTTCTGTCCTGAAGACACGAAGACACTGGTATTACCTTTCAATTACTCCAGTCACTCAAGCCAGTGCACAGCAATCTCATGCCATTACTGACACATTTTCTTCTTCCTTGATACATCCAGCAGTTTGCTTTTCCTTTATGTGATGCAAATGGATACTGATGGACCTGCCCACAAAACCCTCTCTCCTCTGTTCTGTCCTACAAGCTGGGCATATGAGTATTGCCCAAATTCAGGAAACATTTGCTTATAGCTTCTCCTGATCAGCTGTGAAATTTAGCATCAGATGTAACAAGGGTAAAAAGAAAACAGCTGTAGCTACCGCAGCAAATCCTATGTTATCAGTTAAACTAAAACAGAGAGAAAAACTGCGTGCTCAGAAGGAAGAAATTAGCATCCTGTTGGCAAGGCATCTGTATTCAACCAGATACTGATCTCAGCAGCACTAGAATTAATTAGGAATAATTGCAATCTACTTCTGCACCAAAGAGAATAACTTTTTATGATTATGTATTTCCTTATCTTTATGCTTGAGCCTTCAAGATTATAATCACGTTTTTAAATGTGGTAAAAGATGGTATGTGAGGATAGATGCCATCTATTAGAACTGTTTTAGATAAAACAGCCTATAAAAAATATGTAGGTTGCTCTGAAATTAATGCCTCCTGTTTATTTCCAAGGAAACTACAACAAATACAGATAACACTATTTGATGGAACAAATTCTCAGCTACAAAATACTATTTTTCAACATAATCACCACCATGAGCTACGCTTTGTCACCAGTAACAAGTAAGAGCCTGTGTGCCACACTCATAACAATCTGCGCCAGTGGAGGTAACCCACTGTCACAGTAACCACTGCTGAAACACACCACTCACCCCTCACTGTGTTCACATCCACTGATTGGTATCCACAAACATTCAGTGAGCATCAATAGCATCAATAAACGTCAATGGCTGCCTTCCTTATATATATATATATATATTTATTTTTGTTTTTATTTTTTTTGCATGGAGGCATTCAATGACACCCCATTGCTTCATATGCACTTCCATTCAGATGCCCTTTTGTCAGAGTGCCCCTCTGCTGTGATCTGTCACACAGCAAAACAGGTAATGGAATATTGGTGGGAAGGTTCAGCCTCTGCTGCCATACCACCAACATCTACTTCTGATGCTGTGGGCCAGCAGAATAAAACAGAAGACATTACTTTCACTGCAGCCTTCATAAATGCTTAGATAAAATAATGAAGTGACACCAAATTGGGAAATGTCACAGGTAAGATAGCCTACACAACATTATTGCTGTCTTGTTAGGGGTACAAAGGCCATAAAACAAGTGCAAGGTAAAAATGAATGCTATAAAGTTCAGCTGTGTTTGCTAAATAGTGATGGAACATAGCACGTTATCTGCCCTGGGGAGATATGACCTTACTCACTTCTGAATAAAGAAACTTCCTAACAGTAAACAAGATAATTAATTTCTGAAGCATGGTTTACAAACCTTAGAAGAGGTGATGTTGAATAGCACCAGGGGTCAGGACTAGAGCAGTGAGAAAAGCTCATCGGGGCAAGCAAGGAAGAGCTGAAGGAGAAACGTGATATTCCTACTGCAAACTCTCTTACTGCTGAGCTTCACAGGAGTGGATCTGTGCATCACAGCTGTAAATGAGCAAACAAGAAGCATATAACCAATTAACTCCAGTTTCTCTTGTTGGGATGCAAAACGTGTAGTGTCAGTGGTTTGTGGCCATCCCTGAAGAGCATCTCTCACGGGTGACAGCGTGATATGCTTCGTGTGACATTATCCCCTCTGTAAAAATATGCATAGGCACAGAGCCACACTTTCTTTATGATTAAATGATTATGAGAAAATACTTAGCAATAAGATTGTAAAATAGGATGTAGAAATATAAATCATGGTGACTTCACACCAGAACTCACTACGCAAGGTCAGAAGATATAGTGGATGAAATGCAGGACAAAGCCTGCAGTGTGCCTGCTCTCACAGTCCTCTAAAATTCTGTCGTGACTTCATCAAACTGTTTATATGTGGTTTGCTCTTACTTCTAAAGTTACGGTTATTTTTTAACCATATTCCTAGTGACAGTTTATTTTCACTTCAGCATAAATAAAATACTAGCAATAAAATGATGGGCTTTTGCAGCCCTTTTGCAAATTTATGCAGATTTAAGTAATGATGTAGCCGGAGAAGTAATAATAAAGCCAACAGTTGCTCTAGTGAATTAAACTCTGTAATTGAATCCGTGTATGCACATCTCGGCTCTGAAATTAGATTAAATGCAAAGCCTGTTGTGTTTGAGTGTGGTTGTGCTGCCTATATTGGGTTCCTCATGAGTAAAGATATGCCAACACACTGTGCTAAGGGCAGGCCCGGTCTGCAACAAAATACCTCGTGGTGAAGAGCAGCCATATGCTAAGGAATGGGGAATAAAGGCGAAAACAGCTCAGCTACTTCATATTCCAGTATTGCTCGAGACATTAATTGCAGAAAATGAGGCATCTCATTTTCCAAATATCCAAATATAGCTTTCCTCACAGTGCTGATGAGCATTTATGCTTGTTTCCCTCCAGCACAGTTCTGCTAGTCTTGTACTTCTGCTGCCTGGTGGCAGAAACTGAAAATGTTACTGTCTCACAGTATTAGCTGCTAAACAGATGCTTTTCAAAGCAACAGCTGCACTTCAACAAAAATCTTTAATTTTCTTTTGCAGTTCTACTATGAGATAAAGCAGCTGGAATGCTTTGGAGATAAAGGAGCTCATGAATAATTCACTTGACACCTTTATACCAAAGTATGGGTGTCTTCATTAAATAAAATTGCCTCCTGACAAGAGCAGTGAGAGGTTTCTGGAAGAAAGACAAAATAGATTCCTCTTGAGAGCCTAGATAATGACAGCTGGAAATCAATGTCAGTGTCATTTTGCCACTTGTTATTTATTATTACCCTTTAGATCATTTCAATATAGAAATCACTTGGGCTCAATACTCTGGAATGTATTTCAGCCAAAGAAAAAAGCATCAGTGGGTATCGGCAACTAACTAGAATGGATTATTTGTATTTATACATATGGGCAAAATACCTTCCTGCCATGCAGGAGGTGTTTTAGCCATTCCTTAGCATGAGGTGATGCTGGGCACCCTCTGGGTGCTTCTGGCAGTGTCTGGGAGGTCCTGCTGGTCAACCAGGTCCTCCCAAGCAGCTATAGTTAGGAACAAACCAAAATGAGAGTTTCTTGGAACTTGATTGAGAAGTGATAGTCTTCTTCAGAAGAACTCTATGTCTGAACAATGACCCCTACAAAATTACAAATGCCTTGCCAGTGTTGTATACCTACCAGCAAATGTCAGTAAACTGTTGCAGAAAAGGTTAATTATTCCACATATTACCTCAGTATAATCCTGTGTCAACAGAAGCCTTTGGGGAGAGGATATAAAATGACACCACTAAAAGTCTCCCTCTGAATATTTTTTCCTGTTTCCACTCTTGAAGGTGTGTGCCTGTGGGTATTCCACATAACTGCACCCTTCTATTCAAAGCTATTGTACTGTAAAGAGACCTCTGCTATCTGCCCCAGCCATATGCAAGAAGAATGGCTGTTCACACCAGGCAGCCCTTGGCCAGCCTTCATTATCTCTCTTCTGCTCCCAGGCACTTTTTGATGGCAGTGCATCACCACTATTTTGAGTCCTCTCAAGCTTTGTGCACAGTAGAGAATTTTGCTCACAGTGATTCAGCTGCCCCGTTGTTAGCAGCTTTAGCACAGACGGTGCTGCCAACAGAAACCTCAGGAGCAGGGATAATAGACAGGATACAGGGAGCAATGCAAAGCTGTTGACAAATGCAGCTCTTAGTACCACTGACTGCGCTAAGGAAGGATGGAAAGCTTCCTGCAGCTTCCTTGGTACAAACATGAGAGCAAAGTCATTCCTTGGGTTTTGGACTGTCTACTTGAAGCAAAGGACAGCAGGGCAGGCTGCTGAGTGATGCTCCCTGGCGATGTTCCCTCACTAAAAATAGCATGGAAGATAACTGCTGCTTTTTGGGGGAGTGTTTTCCTCCTCAGTTTTCTTTGTGGATTTTATGCTGTGCAGATACAGTACCAAATGGGAAGTACAGCACCTCTTTCACATGGCACAGAACATCTTTAGACTGGTAACTTCTTATTGGTGACTGGTTTTGTTCCTACCCATATTTCTGCAAAGGTATTTCACAGACTCAGAATTTTGCCTATTATGATTCATTACACATTATTTTACCTCTCATGGAGAACAATCGACAGTTTACGGGAATGAAAATAGCACCTGTTAAATTTTGGAATCAGCAAATTTCTATCATTCTTCACGCATTTTCTGACTCAGTATTTTGAAAGCTGAGTTTCAAGGCAAAATTCAAATAGCATCTCCTTTTTGATACAGTAGCAAAGCCAATTCTTTTTCTTAAATAGTCTCTAGAGTGACTGATGGCCATTCCTCTGGAACAAATGTGAGCAAGCAGCCTACATATGCTGAACAACTTAACAGCTCTTCCAAGGGGTTTGTAAAGGACAACAACAAGCAGCAGTATGATAATTACTCTATGGCAGAGTTGAATTCTAGGGCTTATGTGCTTTTTCATTTAAGAAACAGTTGCAGTGATTTAAGATGCTGCCATTCCTTCCTCTCCTCTCTGTCCAGACCCACTTATCTTTTCCAAACTTCTTGCATGTGATGTTTAAGTGTTTAAGTGCCAATACCATACAAAATCTAGAAGCTTGGCAACAACCGCTTCTCACAGTAATTAAAGTTCAGTTACTAAACTACTAGTCTTCACATCAAACTGGCTGAAGAATATTTTGTTTTACTGATTCGACAAGGGAGGATGTGGAAAATGTGGTTGTGTTCACCTCTGGCACAAGTAAAACAACAAAGAGTTGGTGAATAACAGTTCATACTGTTGCAGCTACTTCTTTACTGAAATGGATATGTAGGACCTAAGTTATAATTTTGCAAAACCAAAGGGAATTAATCCAAAGTTAAACTCTGATATGATCACCAAGTTAATTTCTGCATCAATGTTTTTTGAAGTGCTACATAATTTTAGTGACTATTAACTAGTTGCGAGCCACTTTAATAAATCCAATCACATAAACCAATCATTTGTGAGACTCAGAAGAAATACTATTCCCACTGGCAATGCAATCCTCCATCATTTGGCTAGATACATTTACTGGAGACAGAGTTCTACCAGAATGGTTCAAGTCAAGATGACAAATTCCATATTCCAGAGAAAGAAATTCAGAAAACAAAAAAATCAATGATTACTTTTCGGAGACAGATCTCTTTCATACTGACGATTCCAGTCTTATGATATAATTTGTTGGAGTTTGAAATGAACACTCTCTATTCTCAGTGATAACGAATGTCACTTAGAGCTTGTCAATAACCCATAATAACTGAAGAAGTATCAAAACGTAACGTGCTTAATCTTTGGAGAAAATAATAAAGGAGAGATTTGAAAAGATCATTATTAAAACATCTTCACATGCACTAAAAATGGACAGTTTGAAAAAAGGTATGAAAAGTTTCGTTTTATTCTGTAGGTGACCTGATACAGTACGACTGCAGTCTTGAATATAGGCAGCAAGAAGAAACAGCTTGGAATACATAAATATTTGGAGATTTATGTTAATCACTGGTAAACTGTTTTTGTACATCAAGTGACCTGCTGAAAGAACTTAGAGCTTAAATGTTTGTCTTTTTTTTCCTCAGTTCTAGTAATAAAAAGCTTTGCTTCTTCATAAAAGTTACATATCTGTCAAGGAGTGCAAGGCATTCACTCGCCTTCTTCTCTGTGATACTGGGAGGAATACTGGTTGGAAAGCAGGAGTGGTAACCTTGGTTAAAGGAAAATATCCAGGAATGAAAATGACCTTCAGCTGACTTCATTGCAGAGCGATGATGATGCTCAAATGTCCTTTGAGGTAAGAACTTTAAAACCACACTTGCATTGCTGCGCCACAACTTCTGAGGCCATACACCAGGATTCTCAGTACTCTAATAAATACTCTAATATACTGGGTGAGTTCCTTTACAGCAAACTATGTAAAAACCTGTTTGCCCTTAGATGGTGTAAAGATATGTAACATAAATACTAAAATTGGTATGGATGGGAAGGCTTGTCTGACATCACCAAAAAAGTGCCATTCTTCTCCCTGTTACCTCAACATTAAGACAGGCCATCATCATGAAGAAAACTGACATGCAGAAACAAACAGAAGGGGCAGCAGACTTGCTGAAGAGTCACAGAGGCAAAAAAACTGCTCCATAAAAACTGTTGACTCCTAAAGGTTATACAAACCTGTCCTAATCTAGTTTATTGTCATCCAAGAAATGTAGTGACAATCTGACAGCTCCTTGTTGTTGTCATCTGTATTAAGTACAGGTGGTCCAGGCAAAACTGCTTGGGCATGCACATGTCTTAGTGCTTCCAAGTACGTGGGCATGAGGCTGTGAATGGGTAAACTGACTGACACAGAGGACTGTAAATTAAAATCATGTTCTCCCAGCATAAGGTCTTGTATTGTCTTCTCTGGCACTAATAACCTGCAAGGACATGTACCTCCCATTGTGTAATTAACACTATGTTATGGATGCAGTTAATGGGTTTGCCTTTCTCTTGGGAAGAGTGGTTCACAAATCCCAATTCTGTTTGCCTAACTCTTTATTCAGTAATTTCAAAATCAGTAATGAGGGGAGGACGTTGGAGCATTTCCAATATAAAGCAAGGCAAACTTAATTAATGGTTTTAAAAGTGAAATCTGTTAATCATGGATAGAAATTTATCTCATGACTGCTTACAGCAGAGTAAGAGTTGTCTCTGACAACTCTGTTGATACCTTGCAAATCAATATTCTGAATTGACATGACCAGATTGGATGATATCATACAGCTGCATATGGCAAAATGGCTCTATGCACAGCTGAGGACATGAATTCCTGTTCTAGCTTCTGCTACATCAGACAGCTTGAGTTAAAAGTTTAATTACAACTAGAGATAAGCATTCTTCTGTGAACATTAATTTAAATTAATATTCAGTAAAGTAGACCGCAGGAGAGTTTGGTCAGAAAAGATACAGCCACTTTGTTTAACTCAATGATCCAGAAGGAACAGGGATGACTTGATCACAGTACTCACTCTGGTGATAACTGTTACAGATGAAAGCCATGATAGTCTATATTTAAGATGACAAAATTGCAACTGATACAGCTTATGGGAAGTATAAATCCTGCAATTTTAAGCTAATTCTTCATTTCATTTATCTTTGCTTTGTCAAAACAAGGAGTAATTCCATCTGATGTCTATGAGTAAAACACCACCTGATAAACTTTAATGAGCACTGCTGAAGGATGTAGAGTCCCTGAATATAGCTAAACTCCCTGCCAGAACTACAGAAGGAAGGGTCCTTACTGGAAGGGATAGAGAGAAGAAGAAAAGACCATGAGAAAATGAACTATGAATGTTGACATGACAGATAGCATCTGTAGTGGTTATTGTTTGCCTTCACACAGATTCCCAGGACAGTTACTCCCTCTTGCAGTGTCAGCCATAGATAACCTCTGATGGCTTCAAGGGTACCAAACAAGATGTTTAGGGAAAATACGTTGATTACATCTGTCTCTTGCTTCATCTTTCTGCTACACTGTTCTCTTCCCTCTACTTGCTACTATCTAAATGCTGGTAGGAAGCATTGCTATCTTTCATTGTGCAGTACTGTATTGTGGACTTATATAATGGGTTAACCTTTTTCTTGAAATTCTCTCTGATTTTATTCTCATAGTTCAACCTTCAGCAAAGAAACCGTAGCGAAGGACATCACAAGAGATGGCATATTTATCTATGGGAGCTCTGTTTCTTCCTCATTCCTTTCCTTGTTCCTTCCATGTCTCTTCTTAGGGAGAAACAGACAATTCTGGTGGAAAGCAATGCATACATACAGAGATTTAATTTCTTAGAAAACTCCAGAAATGTAGCCACAGAATGACAGCACTTGCTGGTGTATTGCCACACAATGCCCTATCTTACTTGGAACAGGGCTTTCTATAGGCTTAAGTTTATATATCTGTGTAAATAACATGTTTAAAGCCACTATCAGTTACTTAGAAAAATACTTTACAAATGCAATGTTTTTCAAGGATTCCATTGTAGTAAAATTGTTCTATATTCTTGACATCACATTTTGGATTCTTTTTAAGAATGAATTACAATGACCTGATACCTGTAAAGCAGTTCTTCTTCTATCCCTATATAGGAGTGAGGATCTCTGTTTTTACCTTTCAGCATGATCATTTTATCTTGCTATTGCTTTTAACCACCTATCTTGTTACTTATTTATATTATATTACAAAGTCTTTGTTGAATAAGAGCACTTGGGATTTGCAGTGACAGGTAAAAAAATAAATTGCCCTTATTTCAAGCAGTCCCAATACTACCTGTAATTATTCTGTAACCCTCTCTGTGACATTTCATACATATTTAAGCCCTAAGACAAGAGAGGCTGTGGTTACCAGTACCAGTCAACGTAAAGTCTGAGGGATGAACTGGGTTTCATCTGTTTGGGGTCCTCACTTCCCTGTGGCTGATTTTGAGTGGGAGAATCATTACTACTTAACAACTTGTGGTAAATTCTTCCTTTCCCTTTCCTATTGTCTGTGTAAATGGAGGCAGGAGAATATTTTCATATTTCTGCCTGCCACCTCATTTCTTTGCATTCCAAATGTTACCAGAATATTTATTTTCTGAAGCATTCTGAAGCATGTAGGATCTGAAAATGTTCTAGGCATTAATAAAACACTTAAAAGATCAGTAGAGTGCTGCCCCTAGAAATTTCCACTTCTGAGAAAGCAAGGGGAGGAGAGACTGAATGACTCTATGGCCACCCATGGAAAAGAGGGAAAAGTGTTTCCAAATGCTCTTTTAAGCCTGTATGATATATATATTTCTTATTCTAAAAGTCCTCTGAGACAGAATTTCTGACCTTCACCATCTTTAACTGTTGTTTTCCTTTTTTTTCCCACATGAACAGTGCTAGATCTGTGCCACAGCCAAAATGCTGAGTAAGCATTTGAAATGTCTTCAATGCACCATTTTAGCTAATGCTTTAAATGCTTACTGTGCATTTAGAAACTTTGTCCTGAAATAGGTGCAATTTCACTGCAGATACTGAGCAAACAGTAATGTTGCTACCTAAACAAATGCAATACAGAAGACAGAATATCAGCATATTTAAGAAATAAAACCAAAGACCACTTGAAACTCAATCAAAAAGCTGTATTGCTTTCAAAAATATATAAAAGAAACAAAATAATTTTCTACATTAACAAGCAACATCATGCAATAGGAGTGGATCTCTGGATTGGTTTTGAGGTGTTTAACTCTATACTAAACATACATGTTTGTTTTGCCTCTTGCTGTAGATTATGTCATTTGATTCTGTATGCCTGATTACCTGTTAGCAGCTGGAACACATTTCTGATTTAATTTCTCTCAAAGGGCATCCAGTTCATGTGCTCTGAGACCACTACGTGCTATAAACAAATGTGCAGTAAGTGAGGACAATCAGAAGGTTTGCTTCAAAAATTCACTATTGATCTGAACTGGAATGCTAATGTTAATCCTTGAAGACTTACTATCAAGGTCCTAGAGTAAATCTCTTTGGAGGCAATCTAAATTAAAAAATTAAGCATTATCTGAAAAGTTATCTATTCCATTTTTTTTTCACGTGGGGCCAGCTTCCCCATAAGCATTCATAAAGTCATAGAATCATAGAATTGCTCAGGTTGGAAAAGACCTTAAAGATCATCAAGTCCAACTACAAGCTAACCATACTACCCTAACTAACAACCCTCCGCTAAATTATGTCCCTGAGCACCACATCCACATGGTTTTTAACCACATCCAGGGATGGTGACTCAACCACTGCCCTGGGGAGCCTATTCCAGTACTTAACAACCCTTTCTGTAAAGAAGCTTTCCCTGATATCCAACCTGAAATTACCCTGGAGCAACTTGAGGCCATTTCCCTTATCCTGCCATTCTGTATCTCTTTCAAGTTCTTGTTACAACTGTTCGTAGCTACCAGGAAAGTTGTTACCATGTTGAGAAAAGAAATGCTTGCGTATGATTGTCATCTTGGACAGCCACACCTTTCTCTATCCAACCGTGTTCACCTCAAAATCTAAGAACAAAAGAAATCTTCAGGTCAACAACTGATGCCTTCTTATGGTGACCTACTAGTGCTGATAGAATCATATTTTGACCTGTTACTGTGGTATGGAGATGCAAACATAACCATAACAAATAATGAGGCCATCCTAGCATCCAACATACTGCATCTGAGTCACTTTTTCAAAAAAAGAAACCAGGTTACTCACACCCTCCTTAATGGCTCACGTTCAAAACTTTTTAAAAAATGAAAATTACCTCTCACACAGAAATACGTTATGTCATCTGTCTTGTCTTTGTAAGCCTCAGTAAAAAGCAGATCCTTCATAAGAAAGAGAGGAGAGGTGTCACGTTTGCTGTCTTCACAGCTTTACTGTCCCCACAGCATCTCTCATAGCAGAAAACAAAGGAAAAACACAAAACATAGCATCCTGGGAATGAGGCTAGAAACTTGAGCTAGGATTAGCAATCAGCAGTTCTGATTCCCCGAATTATTCTGGCTGAGTTGCTTAGGCTCTGTTTACATTACATTTCCAGCTGTATGGAAATACTAAAGCTTAGATTTTTCTAAACCCCTTAGCGTTAGGGATTTCCTCAGCTGATAGATGCTTAGTCTCAGACACCTCTTAGAGAAGCTCTCTGCGGTATCTCAAATCACAAAGTGCTTTTAAAATTCAGGCTTTATTTAATTTGATCCAGTTGTGCTGCCTCTCAGCAAAGCAGTTGTTTTGCTAAATCTTTAAAAAAAAAAAAAGTCTGTGGAGAATATTGTAAATGCATGTCAAATAAGGTCTCAGCCTTGTCCCAGGATATTGGGAGTCCTTGTACTCGTATTTAGCTCAACTGTCTCCCACTTAGTCCTAGTTAAATATCCCATCTATAACAGAGCCTAAATAAAAAATGAAAAGCCTTCCTTCCATGCCAGAATAAAACTAATGGATGTGAGTGGAATTTTCACATTCATACTCAGTTTCCTCATCTGCAGAAGACAGACAAGTGCTAGGGAGATTGCACTGCCCACTGGCTGCTGAGGGAACTGAACACTCCAGACACTGCAGTAAACCAGCAATAAAGCTCTTGCACAGCCTACAGGTGCAATCTCCAAGTTGATATAAAATAATCTGGAATCGGAGCCTCAGTGAAGCCATCTCTGCTCTTCCCCAGGTTAGATAGTAGGAAAAAGTCCCTCTCTGAAAGAGTGGTGAGGCATTGGAGCAGACTGCCCAGGGAGGTCATAGAGTGACCATTTCTGGAGATTTTCAAGAAAAGGTGCAGCACTGTATGGGAACTGCTGAATCACGGCCTGAACCTCCGATTGACCACCTGGAGCAAGCAATGAGTCAGCCACAGGAGCACAGATGAAGGCAATTCACCTGTGCTGCAGGAAGGGGTGGAGCCTGGCTGCACCTCTCTTAGACCCATTTAAGAGCTGACTGCCAGTGGGGAAGGATCTCTTCTGGAGATCTGCTCTGCTGGAGTTTTATAAGTGAGCTCAGGATATGGGTAAGCATCCTATCTTTTCTCTTTTTGTTATTGTAACCTGCTTTGCCTAACTCTCTTGTTTATTTCATAATTACCTTAATATTCATTGATTATACAGGCACTAAGGGACATGGTTGGTGGGTATGGTGTTGATGGCTTTGTGGTTGGGCTAGGTATTTTAAGTGGTCTTTTCCAACCTCAGTGACTCTATCCGCTTCTGTCCACTCTCTTTCCCTCACACGATGTTCTGAATTGACTAAAGCCATAGTTAATCTGGCCCTAGACTCTGCTGGTCAGCCATCTAACATGTGACTGACCCAATGCTAATCTGTGCAGTGCTGTGGTTCTCAGTATTTAAAATCCTTCAAAAGAGAAGAGGATACAAAATTAAAGATCCCCTGAGCTTTCAAAGATGGCACCTGAAGATGATACTATCCACAACCTCTCAGGGCAGCCTGTTCCAGCACCTCACCTCTCTCTGTAAAGAACTTCCCCCTGACATCCAACCCAAATCTTCCTTCCTTCAACTTAAAACCATTTCCCCTTGTCCTGCTGTTATCTACCCTTGTAAAGAGTTGATTCCCCTCCTGTCTGTAGGCTCCCTTTAGGTACTGAAAGGCTGCAATGAGGTCACCCCGCAGCCTTCTTTTCTCCAGGCTGAACAAGCCCAGCTCCCTCAGCCTGTCTTCACAGGGGAGGTGCTCCAGTCCCCTGATCTTCTCTGTGGCTCTCTTCTGGACCCTCTCCAACAGCTCTCTGTTGTCTTTGTACTGGGAGCGCATCTTTAACTTCTATCTAAATGCCAAATTATATTCTGTGGAGCAAAATATTCTTTTCCTTTTCTTTTAATACCCCTACAGATCTACAGACTCTACATGGGAGCAATCATCTATCCAGGCCAGTAGGCTGCAGAATTACAGCAGACTATACAACAAAAACATACCTGACATCCTTTTGGATGCATATTGCATGTGAAACAGTACAGGCTGCAGTGCTGTTTCATGGGATGACACATTAAAAACTACTGACATACTTCATTAGTTCCACCTCTCTGCATAAAAACAACAGGAGTGTAACAGGCCAGTTACATAAGTGTTGATATCTGTGTCTCTAAGAATTTACCTGCTGTTCTACTTGGAATCATTAAAAAATGCACAGAAAATGCTAAACAAACTGCACAGAGCACTGAAATAGCCCAGCAAGCCAAAGTGCTGAGGGAATACTGTCACATCCATGGCAAATAATAAAAAAGGGTTTAGTGGGGTTAGACTTATTAGTCTTGGCATAATGCCATATTAATGTTGTTTTTCAGGGCAGGGGGTGAAGAAAGGGGACTTGCTATATGAGAACAAGCTTGGTTTGTATGTTTGTTACTTCCAATATAAACATATTCTACATCGAAGGTAAAGCACTGCATATTCTTTAAGGCTGAAGAAATGTACAAGACTGGCAGAATGTTCCCTCTCTGTCAATCCAATCCATGAGGGTCAGTTGAATGTGTGAAAATTAGACTAGTTATATAAACTCTGCAACCCATGACTTTGCGCTACAGTATCCAAATGCATGGGAACAGTCCCAACAAGGAGCTGAGAATATTGGTCTAAGGTGCTGGATATAATTGCGAAGTGAGCCATGCCTTTTGCTTTAGATGTTCTTGCTTTGTTCAATGTAAAACAAAAGCTATTGTTTGCAGATCATGTATGCTATGTATTGGGATGAAACACAGCCAGGCCTACTCAGCAGTGAAGTGACAGAAACATGCTGTCACTAGGCAATCCCAAACTTTATGTCACCAACAGAGAACAAGAAAGTCCAAGATGCTGCAATAGCTCAAGATCAGAGTATTGGTTAGGTGCAGTTTTTTAATGAAGAGTTAATAATTGCTGTGTAAATGCAAAAAATAAAATGCTGGATGAGCAGTTGGAAAAAAGAACACTGTCACATTTCAGGAAACTGTGACTGGATGTTTCCATCAATTAATACGAGGTGTGCTTTTCTTGCGATGGAAACAATGCTTTATTTCAAGCAGGCCCCAGAAGGCTGTGCAACGGTAGCAAATGCATTAGAAAATAATAAATAGTGGGGTGCTACTTTACTTCTCCGATGAGCATTTTTGAGGTTTTGTTCAAACTTGATCTTCTCTGAACAATTCTCTGAGATGGTCATTCACAGTAACAATTCCACTTGCTTGTGGAGCTGTTGCTGTGAACATCCATCAGCTCTGCATAATATATAAGAGACGTAAGCATCAGCAAGCCAGCTAATTCTTTGTAGAGTAATAAATCAGCACACGTCTTCAAGCTGAAAATTAATAACTGAAGGCTTTTTTTCATAAGTATATCTGGCAATCTGAATCATGATGCAGCATATACAACTGAGAATGCAGAAGACAGATTCTTTAAAAAATTGAAATGAAAATGCAGTATTTCATGCTTTGGTTTGAAAGGAGTATAGCTTAACAAAATAAAGCTCATGATTCAGGTCACTGTTTTACTTCAGAATTAATTTATGCTGTATTTTACACATACTGCCTATGATGAACAATGGGCTCGGATAATTACTTTCCGTACAAAGCTTGGGGATCAAATGATATGTTTTACATGTGTGGTCACAGATATGACCATACTGTTGAACTGCAAATAACCAGCCAAAGAGTTGATGATGTGTGTTCTTTGATAGCTGTATTGTTTATAAACTGCCTTTTCCATTAAAATCTCCATGTGAGAAAAGCACTTAACACTAGGACTTTTTGTCTTCTGTGGATTTCAACTGAAAGCAAATTTGACACGTGCAATTGCTAAAAAGAAAAGAGAACTCTGCAGATCACTCACTATTTTGATATATAGATGTGGCAGATTTTGTTTATCAAAAGCAGCACTGCTCCTCACAGCCCATTAGAATCCAATTTGATTTACAACCCGTAAAAATTAGTGCAGGGTTGAGGAGCAATTCTAAATTCATTGCTCAGCTAAGCCCTACATGACATCATTGAAAGACAATGTTGCTTAGCGCTTTCAAAAAATAATTCATGTTTTACTCATCATATTCCAGGTAAGTTGTGACAAAAAAAAAATACTGCTGTTCATAGCAAAAGGCACAGACAGCACCTCACTCAATGCTCATACAGGCTTGATCCATTAAGGGTCCATGAAATCACACTTCAGTGAGAGCTAACTGAGGTCACTTAAAGCCAGGAAGCCTAACAGAGATTTCCATTATCCACTATTTGAGTTTTAAGTCATCAACACGCCGTAACGACATACAGGCTCTGAAAAGCTCAGTCTTCACTCTCTAACATTTCAGGAAGGCCTCAGCACTTTGTAGGATTAGACACATACTTGGCAGCAAATACCAAAACAACTAGTAAGTATTGCCAAAGGCAAGCTGGTAACACATCCAGCATGGCTAAGGCCCTGTGTTTGTGTTAACACGCTCACTCCATACCCTGCCCATCTAGCAGATTATTTTACAGCTTCCAGTTAATTCAACAAAAATCAAGTTTTGAATATGCCACGCATTGCTTTAGTTCCAGTTTATGCAGGTTTGAAAGGAAGACTAATATACAGTTACTTAGCTTCTTCACTGAAAGATTTCTATTTTTGATACCCCAGCCAAAAAAGCAGTGGTTTGTTACAGAATGCTTCCTGCTGAAGAGGCCGGCTGGCTACCTCAGCCTCCTTCCCCAATTCCCATGCTGCAGTCTTTGGCTGCTATTCCCAGCCCCAGCGCACGCCAACCTCTCCTAGGCATAAACATTTCCCATAACTGGATTCCTTGTTTGAAAAAACTGGAGCTCAGACTGTAGAAGGCTCAGCCAACTGAGTGTCTTCACAGAGTGAAATTAAAAATGCTGGCTCTTTTTGGCTGAATGTTTCCCTGCTGCTATCTCTAGCTGAGCACAGCAAGCTCCACCAAAGAGCTGATTTCAGCCCTTCCTGGGGCTCGAGGAATGTGAGCCTCAGCAGCACAGGATTCACAGAATCACAGAATTGTAGGGGTTGGAAGGGACCTCTGGAGGTCATCAAGGTCAACTCTATGCTAAAGCAGGTTCCCTACAGTAGGTTGCACAGGAAAGTGTCTAGGCAGGTTAGGAATATCTCCAGAGGAGGAGACTCCACGACCTCTCTGGGCAGCCTGTGCTCTGTCATCCTCAATTTTTTTTTCCTCAGGTTCATATGGAACTTCCTGTGTTCCAATGTGTGCCCATTTCCCTCGTTCTGTTGCTGGGCACTTCTGAAAAGAGCATAGCCCCATCCACTTGATTCTCGCCTTTTAGATATAGATAGGTGTTGATAAGATCCCCTCTCAGCCTTCTCTTCTCCAGTCTGAACAGCCCCTGGTCTCTCAGCCTTTCCTCATACAGGAGATGTTCCAGGTCCCTCAACATCTCTGTAGCCCTCCGTTGGGCTCTCTCCAGAAGTTCTGTCTTTCTTCAACTGAGGAGCCCAGAACTGGACACAGTACTTCAGGTGTGGCCTCACCAGGGCAGAGCAGAGGGGGAGGATCACCACACTCGACCTGCTGGCCATGCTCTTTTTAATTCATCCCAGGATACCATTGGCTTTCTTGACCACAAGGGCACACTGCTGGCTCATGGTCACCGTGCTGGCTGCCGAGACACTCAGGTCCTTCTCTGCAGAGCACCTCTACAGCAGGTCAGCCCTAACTTGTACTGATGCATGTGGTTATTCCTCCCGAGGTGTAGAACCCCACACTTGCTCACGTTGAACCTCATCAGGTTCCTCTCTGCCCAACTCTCCAGCCCGTCCAGGTCTCTCTGAACGGCAGCACAGCCTTCTGGCACGTCAGCCACTCCTCCCAGCTTTGTGCCACCAGCACACTTGGCGAGAGTGCACTCTCTCCCCTCCTCCATGTCACTGATGAAGATCACAGAATCATAAAATCACTCAGATTGGAGAGGACCTTAAATATCATCAAGTCCAACTGACCATATTACCCTAACTAACAACCCTCTGTTAAACCATGTCCCTGAGATGTCTATTCCCTGAGTTTAATACTGAATAGATATGGAGACTGCAAGTCACAACATGTTAAAAGACACCCATGAGGTTTGGAGGTGTCTCTTTGAATATTCGGGGATCTGGGTCAATCTAACTCGGTTCCTAGCTGCTTCCATTTTCATCACTGTGCACAAGGACGTTCCAGACTGCTTCCTTCAGGTCATTACTGAAAAGCTGGCGGCAGACTGCAGTCAAACAGCACCAAACCCGTTCTCTCGCACCTCCGCTGGATTTGCTTTACTTAAAGCCCCACCACGCGGCGTGATCGCGTCCACACCTCTCGCCGTTCCCCGAGCACACCCGCCTCCTTCATCCACGCAGAGCTGCCGGGCCCGCCCCTCACAGCGGCACGGACACACCCGACCCCTCGGGCCCCGAGTCCCGGCGCCCTGCAGCCCCGAGGCGCTCAGCCTCCCCCCTCAGCGCCCCATCCCGCCCGACAACAGCGGCGCACCCCGCCCTCGGAACCGCCCCGCCAGGCGGGGCCACCGTTCCTCACTCGCGCGCCCCCACCACCCTTTCCCCCCTCCGCGCCACGCCATTGGCTGCCGCGTCCAGTGGCGGTGGCGCATGCGCCGCGGCGCGAGTTGGAACTCGGCGAGCTGGCGCGCGGCGGGAGGATTGCAGCGGCCCCGGGCGCCGTTACCTGCTGTGCTCGTTTGTTGCCGTCTCTTCGCTTCGTCTGTGCGTCTGAAATGGCGAGTAAGGAAGGTAGGAGGCTCCGTCCCGTCTCTTCTCGGTCGGGCTACCTGTGTGGAGAGGAGGGCTTCCCTCCTTCCCTCCCTTAGGGGGTGCTCTGGGACCCCGCTCCGAGCCCTGACCCCGACTCTTCCCCCAGTGCTGGAGGACACGGTGGAGGAGCGCGTCATCAGTGAGGAGTACAAGATCTGGAAGAAGAACACCCCCTTCTTGTACGACCTGGTGATGACACATGCGCTGGAGTGGCCCAGCCTCACCGTGCAGTGGCTGCCTGATGTGACCAGGTGAGGGAGTGATGCAGTCCTGGAAGGTAGCAGTGGGCAACATCTCCTGTGCCTGACTGCGTGCTGTGATAGCTCCTTCTGCTAACCTGGTTCGTTCTGCTCCATCTGTCTCAATTAACCACCTTGGCAAAGTCACTCAAAGCACCCGAGGTTGCATTGACTTGCCTTAGAATCACAGAATCATTAAGGTTGGAAAAGTCCAGTAAGATCACCTAGTCCAACCACCCATCTCACCGTGCCCACTAACCACGTCCCTCACATGGTTCTCGAAAACCTCCAGGGACAGTGACTCCCTGGGCAGCCTGTGTCATTGCCTCACCACTCTTTCTGAGAAGAAATGTTTCCTAATACCCAACCTGATCTCCCGGGTGCAACCTGAGGCCATTCCCTCTCATCCAACTGCTGTTATTTGGGAGAAGAGGCCAACCCCCACCTCACCATTATCTCCTTTCAAGTGTTGCAACTCAGTAAGGTCTCCCCTGAGCCCACTTCAGACTAAACAATCCTGGATCTCCCCTTTGTAAGTGTGTGACAGTTTGTTTCACCTACAGCACTCCAAAACCTTCGGGTATGCAGGAGTTTTGAGAAGAAACACTCCATGTTGGCTTGAGGCGTGAGGAGAGAAATCTTTGGCATTGTATTGAAACGTGTTCTAATGCACTTGTTCTTACTGTCTTCTCTAGTGAATTCTTATCAGAAAAAGAAATGTGCTACAGTAACTTCTTCTTGAATACTGTTTTTCTTGATGTGTGCTACAAATTGCCGTTCTATGGAAGCTGTCTTGTCTGTATCTATATTCTTTTGTTACAAGATTGAACTTAAAGGGATATTGTTCTCGTAAGAGTGACACTTAACGTCCTGGTTTGTCCCTGGCTCACCCTCAGCTTCAGATATTTTGATCTTCCCATTCTTCCACCTGTCTTTGGAAGCGTATGCTCACTAGTCCATTCCTTAGAGAATTTTGGAGATGGAACTGCATTCTGTTCGTGTGTCAGCAAGTATAGACTCTAAATGGTCAGAGTAACCATTCAGGACTCCATCAAGATAATGGATAAGAACCACTTCCCCTGTGTTGTTGTGAGCTGGATACAGCTAGATTTTAAGGTATATTACACACTGAGTTCATGCAGTAATCCCAGGGTGGTTACTTTTCTCAGATAATCAGTTGTATACTAGGCTGTTTGGGAAGGGTGTTGAGAGATGTGGACTAGCTAATGATGGCACAGAGAAAAATGGAGTGGGGGCTTGAGGGTGTGGAGCCCTTGTGAGGAACACTTCTGCTTGCCTCATATTTTGCAGATTGACTTAATGTTCAGTTTAGAACCTGGTATTTCCAGTTATCGAGTGTCAAAATCTGTAAGCCATTTAAGGCAAGGACAGTCTCTTTGTATGACACCTGGCATGATGGGACACCTGTTCCTGATGCAAGTAAGTGTGTGTGCGTTGTGTGTATGTTGTCTTTCACCCTCAAAATGTGTGATGATGCCTTGGAAGTGGAGTAAATAATACCTACAGTGATTTATGATTGCCCCAGTCATACCTGCTTGCTTGGACTCTGATAACCTTAGTAGTTTTTGGTTGTTGGTTGTTTTTTTTTTTTCTTTCTTGCTTTATAGAATGCAGAAGCTGTGTGTTTTTGACTGTTCGAATTTTATCCTTTCAGAGATGAATTACACTGCTCCTTCAGCCTTTTACTTATTACTAAATATTGTGTTTAACTGCCAGAAGAGGAATTTGATTCTAGTTAGGTAGGATTTGTGCAGAGTTTTAAAACGACCTTCTGAATACTTTAAGAGAAGGCTGCAGTTTTTCTTAGTAGTACAGCACATAGTGTTGATTGCTTTTTAAAATCAATATCGTGCAACTGCTAGGAGGATTAAAGATTTAAGTAGGTATTAGTATCACTCTGTAGCTACTGTGCAAACTTTAATTGTTGGATTCAAGCCGTAATGGCAGTGTTTATTGGCTTTTATTGTCACTCTAGCCTTGCTGGTTGTATCACTGGATTGCATATGTTAGAGTCGGGTTCACTCTATTGCACAAGTCTCTTGTGATAAAAGATCTCTTAAGCTTGTCTTCTTTTTTTTTTTTCCACACCCTTAAGAAGTTTGGATCTATTGTTGCTAGCTATCAAACTTCTAGAACTGAGCATGCTTTTTATTGCATTAATTTTATGATTCTAAACAGGCCTGAGGGAAAGGATTATGCTCTGCACTGGCTGGTTTTAGGAACACACACCTCTGATGAACAGAACCACCTGGTTGTTGCAAGAGTCCAGATACCCAATGATGATCAGTTTGATACCTCCCAGCATGACAGTGAGAAAGGAGGTGGGCAATGCATGCGTTCTTCAGTTGTGTGTTAGCTGTAGTGTTAGTAAGCATTCTGTCTAATGGTACTGTGACCTTATTAAAAACTGGCTTACCAGTTCACACTAATTCCATATTCATATTTTTGGATTCCAGCTAGTAGCAACTCAAAAAAGTTGTTCTTCCAACATTACAAGTTTCAAGTAACATTATGGTATGAAATTCCACTTAGCCTTTCTGCCAGATCTGTTGTGATGAAAGCTGATATACACCTATCTCAGATAGGGATTAGAGCTCTGAAGGAGTTTGATAAATGATTCAGCATACTTAAAGTGTTAATATTGTGCCATGTGATTCTTAACTGTCATAGGCTTTATTGTATTGTTATTTTAAGATGCTTACTATGGTTTCTTGGAGTGGGGGAAAAACACAAAATGCTGTTTAATATCAACTGTTGTAAGTGGATTATCAACTGATCCTTTTCTGTCAAATGCAGAATTTGGTGGGTTTGGATCTGTGACTGGCAAAATTGAAACTGAGATTAAAATTAACCATGAAGGCGAAGTGAATCGCGCTCGTTATATGCCACAGAACCCATGCATCATTGCTACTAAAACTCCTTCTGCTGACGTGTTGGTATTCGACTACACTAAACATCCTTCAAAACCAGGTGGGTCAGACTGTTTGAAGCTAAGCAAAATGCTTCTGTTGCTGGGTTAAACTTGTATTTAGTTGTAACTGGGAACATAGGTAATGGACACTGGATAAGGAGGCAGAGATCTTCACTGTCTTTAACTGGTCGTGCTTAAGCAATAATTAGTCTCCACAGAAGCAGCACTCTACTAGAAAACTGTTGTGTAAAATGTGATTGTTGCAACAGAAACAAAGTTCTTAAGTAATAAAGGTGTTCTTATGGATGATGTGCAAGATGAAGATAAATGAGAGGAATTTGTTTTCTTTCAGACCCAAGTGGAGAGTGTAATCCAGATCTTAGATTAAGAGGGCACCAGAAAGAAGGCTATGGTTTGTCATGGAACTCAAATTTGAAAGGACATCTTCTCAGTGCATCAGATGATCATGTAAAAAACACATCCTTTTGTTTTTTTCTCCTTTAAAAAAAAAAAAAAAAAAAAGGTGGCAATAGACAGGGAAGAACAGAATGAGCGTAGCTTTATATTTTTATGTGGAGAAGCTCTAACATGTTGTATTACAGAATATTATGTTGGTTGACTTTGGCCTGTAATTGGCAACCAGTTCTTTGTAATGTTCTGGGTGAAGTAAGAACAGAATGTTCTCACTGCTGGAAGAAATTGGAGTACCCTTGAAACTGGCTTGGGTTCGAGGCAATATATTAAAGATGCCAATGATCAGCTGAACTAATAGCCAACAGATTTTGTTGAGCTTTATAAGTGAAGCACAATGTACTGGAATAGGAATGTTTTTTTGTAAATTGCTATCATGACTTTAGAATAATTTTTGGGCCTTGAGTTTTCTGCAAATTCGTTAATAACTCAGTGACTTATCACTTAGAATAGACCACGATTCTTATTTACAGACTGTGTGTTTATGGGATATAAGCGCTGCACCAAAAGAAGGCAAAATTGTTGATGCAAAAGCGATCTTTACTGGGCACTCTGCGGTAGTAGAAGACGTGGCATGGCATCTGCTTCATGAGTCTCTGTTTGGATCTGTGGCTGATGATCAGAAGCTTATGATGTAAGTTAAGAGAAGTGCTTGATGGATGGTGCTGCCGTGTGCTGTCAGTGGACCAGTCCAAAGCACTTGTAATGTTGTTAAGAAATGCATGAATTCTGGGACAGTCTAATATAGCTTTCTAGTGCAATCAGTTTTAATAATGCTGCAGAAGCTCTGAAATCTGCACATCATATAATGTGTTCTCATCATGTGAAAGTAAATTGTAATTAATGTGTACATCAGGTTCTCGATATAAACTGCTTATGTAGAGTAGACAAAAGCCCTAGGAGGATTTGCAATTAAAAACTGTAGTTTTTAGTGGTAATTTGTAGTAATACAATGGTTTCTGAGCATGTACTGTAGTTAATAATCTCCCATTAAAACTCATGCTTGTTCTCTTCCACTTTCTCCTCCCTCTTCCCCCGAACCCTTCATTGCAACAGCTGGGACACGAGATCTAATACTACATCCAAGCCAAGTCATTCTGTAGATGCTCATACAGCTGAGGTCAACTGTCTGTCCTTCAATCCATACAGCGAGTTCATTTTAGCAACTGGTTCGGCTGACAAGGTTCTTACTTGTGTTTACCTTAACTTTGCACATATTCTTAAACGATAACTCTAAAGCCATTATAGTAATAAAGTCTTTTTCTTCTCCCAGACAGTTGCCTTATGGGATCTTCGAAACTTAAAATTGAAACTTCATTCTTTTGAGTCTCATAAGGATGAAATTTTTCAGGTGGGAAACTTTTCACATAAGCTGTAACGAAAACTAGATGAGTAGTGACTTGGGCAAGAACGTGTGGGTTTTGTATGGTGACTAACCACGACAGATACTTCTGTTAAAAGAGGTATTGAATTGTGGTTCCATTAATAAGGGATAGTACTGCATAGTTTCTTTCCACTCTTGACAACTTACTGCTAAAAAGATACTGGGAGCCTGCTCTAGAAGTTGTCCCTAAAACATCTTACAGTGAGGAGAACTTGAGTTCGTATCTAATATTGCGAGCTCAGCCTTTTGAGTAGTGTCCAAGCGACAGGCAATTACATTTCTGATATCTTAGTTTGAGAAGTCGTATGACTTTAGAGCAAGAGTTTGAGTTATAGGGTGGCTGTTGTGCTGGAATAAACTAATTTATTCAGTGTCGTTGTTGAGAGCTGCTGGTCAGGAGACAGTTATTCAATGTATGCCTTAGAAATGAGTAGTTGTGCTCCAGTCAAATTGTTTTCTTTCATAGGTTCACTGGTCTCCTCATAATGAAACAATCCTTGCTTCAAGTGGTACTGACCGTCGGCTTAATGTGTGGGATCTAAGGTGAAGAATAATTCTTTTCATTTACTGTAGACATATATGCTGAAGAAGCAGCTGCAGATTTGCCTTATTTGTACAGTTCTCCAGCCTTTCTTGCTTAGCTCAGACCCGGTCATTTAGTTATACAGTAGAAGCAGCACAATATTTCTAATGTTACTTTCCTGTGAGATATTATTGCAGACAAAGTTTTTTGCTGTGTTTAGTAATTATTGATTTTTGCCTCAGTGAGCTTCACAAGTTAGATTTTATTTCAGTTGTGATAATGCAAATGATGTTTTATACTTGAGGCTTGTAATTTTTTCGACAGTGAGGGAAACCAAAAGCATTAGCAAATTCTTGAAACAAAGGCTAGGAGCTGATAACTTAAATTGACAGGGTTTGGAATTTTGCTTGTTAATAAAAGGTATAAACTACTTTCTTACAGTAAAATTGGAGAAGAGCAGTCTGCAGAGGATGCAGAAGATGGGCCTCCTGAACTCCTGGTATGCTTTTCTCCTGGTTACAGTCTGCTGGCAGGGCAACCTGTATGGCAATATGATGCCTTATGACTGTGCTCTAAAAAGGGCAGCAATTCTTACCTCGCTTTTGATCCATGGTTCTAACTTGCAATAGGCTTCCTCTACTCAGTTCTAAAGACAGCAGTTTTTCAAAGGTGCACTAGACATGATTTACATATCTTCATTTTTAACCACACTTAAGAGTTTGGCCTGTCAGCACTCATCTATAACTAGAAGCATGTCAAGCCACCGCCTCTGATTGTGTCTCTTAGACAGAAGAGGTCCTATGTAGGTTCAGAACCTTACTGGTGTAGAAAGTCTGAAGCTTAGGTTTTGTTCGATTTCCTCAGGAAATAAGCTAAAAATGTTTACAGCTTGTTTTCTCAGTTTCATTTGTAAACTCTATGTGTGCTCATGTGATTAGATGAGAAAATGGATATAAAATGTGACAGGCTTATGTAACCCAACCTTTCATGAAGGAGCACAGTTTCAAGGATGTCACTTGGTTACTGCTGTTAGTAAATACAAACTGTTGTTTTCAGTGCTGTCTCAGAGATTGCTTCCATGTTTGTATGTGATGAATCGAATGTCTTGTCTTCTTTGCATCTGTATTGTGAATCTCTAGTAGCGACCTTTTTGCTTCTGTAGTTATTAGTTATTCCCAAGATAAATTTGTTAGGCTGATCGCAGGTTTTTAACAGAGACAAAATGACTTACAGAAGCTTCTGTTCTTTGTTGTATGGTGTTTTTTTTTTTTTGTTTTTTTTTTTTTGGTTGCTGTTTTTTAACAGTTTATTCATGGAGGACACACTGCCAAAATTTCAGACTTCAGCTGGAATCCTAATGAGCCTTGGGTCATCTGTTCTGTATCAGAGGACAACATAATGCAGATATGGCAAATGGTGAGTGTCAAAACAACTCAAGAGTTTCTTCTGAAGCTTGTCACATAAGTGAAACTGGAATGGCTTGTTCTCCCTAGGACAGCTTGCATCTTCAGTGACTGAAAGCAACTCTCCAGTTAGTTCATATTATTTAAATTACAAGATAATCGAGCAAACTCCCATAAATATTTAAGAAAATGCTTTACAATAGCATAAATCCTATTTTTAATTGAGGAAAAAGCTAAACAGCCTTAAATTGGTGTCAGAGGTCACTCTTTCAGTTTTAATACTTGTTCTTCAACTTGATTTGTGTGCTTGGGCTGAAGTTGGAATATGCCCAGAAAACAATATGCTCATGTTAAGGAATTCAGTGGTTAAGATTTATCTAAATGAAGGATAAGAACAAATGCTGGATTGTAACCACTGTGTGCACGTTCCTGAGTTTGGCTGCATTACTGTGTGTGTGTGTGTGTGGTAGTTGGCTTAAAAATGATTGTCTACCACTTGTAATGTAACGTTTTGTCTTTAGGCAGAAAACATTTACAATGATGAAGAACCAGAGATAGCAGCAGCAGAACTGGAAGGTCAAGGAACGTAACTTCTCTTCCTTGAGGCAATACTGGAAGTGACATAATATATTTATACAGTAGACAAATTATTACTAAGAAAAGGCATTGCATCAAAACAAGAACATTATTAATTGGGCACAAAAAGTTTTGTATAGTCGTTATGGGATACCCATGGTTATTTGAGGACTTTGAGGTACTGTATACTGTACAGCAGTTACTTTCTAGGGAAAATAGGAATGACTGAATACCTGTCTATTTTTATCAAACTCAGTGGGTTCCTGTAAATCAAGTCCTAATTTTTCAAAAAATGAAAGCGGGGAGGCAAAGAAAAGAAGAAACTTTTATTAATATGTAAAATGAGCTTTGCACTTTTAGATAACACTTTTGGCTTGGCTTTGCATAAATAAAATTTATTTGATAGAATATTTGTTTGATCGTTGTCCATTGATTTCAGGTGAATGCTTTCTTGCTTGTATACAAAATAGAACCAGAGAGTCATCAAGGTTGGAAAAGACCTTGAGTGAAGGAAGTGTAGTACTTGAAGATTTTCATGCTGTGAGGTCTAGGAATTGATACTGCACGGGTTGAGCCCTCCTGTAGTTTTTACTGGTTTAAGTCTTTAAACGCAGGTCAGGCAGTTGTCTAAAATACAGTGATATGTGAAGGAGGTTGGCAAGACATTAGCCTGCTGCTGGGCAAAGCAACTAATTTAACAAGTTTTCTCTCTTCTGTTCTTCCTTTTCTCTCCTCTAATGCTGTGAGGGAGAGCAAGTAAGCAGCTGTGTGGGTGCTTAAGCTGCTGCCCCAAAGTCAGCCCACCATTAGCCATTCACTTACAAAAATCTGCTATTTAAGGTGAATATTCACATTTTTAAGGGGAGATTTGAACAGGAAGGAGTTTTGATACAACTTATGGTGGTCTGCTGTATTTTGGATGTTCTTGGATCTAGCAGCTTAATGTGTCCCTTTCTTACAAGCAGCGGTACTTGGAAGAAAGAATGCAATTCAGGAGTTTGTTTTTCAGGAAGATGCTCTTCTATCTACCACCATAAGCTGACTTCCTTCCAGCACGTGCCCTCCCAGGCATGTCTTTTGGTCATTATCTGCAGCAGGTTATTATCATCCACCTTCCAGTACAGAAGAGAACAGCATTCTTCAGCATTTACCTTGAGACCTGCTGGCTGCTTTGCGTTGGTGTGGGATGTGCAGGAAGTAGGAGTGAACGTGTTCTCTGAGTGCGGTTTTGATTTGACATATAGATACCGAAGAGAGGCTGGGGGTGGCTGCTGTGAAAGTGAGTGGTGTAGCCTGACCCAGCCAGTAGAGGGACCACGTTTCTGTCCCTGTTGCCAAGCTGATGCCAGCTCCAGCCACACCTCAAGCTCCCCCATGAAGCACGCATGTGATGGTAAAGAAGAACCCAGAGTCCAATATATTAAGCATACTTATTTACTTAATCTATACAGAATTGAGTAGATAAAATTTCAGATTCACATTAGTGAAAAATCTCTACAAAATGTTTTTGAAAAGCAAAACAAAGACTGCCTGTTCATTCATCATTTTATCCTCATGAAAGCAGACATGGGTTGTAAAAATAAAGCAGTGTGTTTAGCACAAACTAGATTTCTGCATCACTTTTTTTCACAGTTATTTCCATCTACAGTTCAAAGAGGTAGATTTTCTGCAACACCTGAGAATTGAACTGTAACGTAACCAGGTGTAAGTATAATGAAAGAAAGGACAAAACATCAGCTACAGCCCTAACTTCCTTGTGTACACATACACATAATTAGGTCTTGCATCAGTGTAATGCAGCTTTTTCGCAGTTTAATCATGGTGAAACCATCAGTCAGGCCAGAGTTTTGACGACCAGACACACGTATTTCAGGCTACATCCATTTCCAGCCCCGATTAAACAGTCCGTGGTAGTGGAAGAAAGGCATTAACACGAGTTTACTTAAAACCCTACTGGAGCCAACTTGGCTGCAGACTGGCAGTGCAAGAGCCTGCTGTATGGCAGAATGCTGAGCTCATCCCTTAATATAAATTTGTATGTTTTGTTTTAAAACAACACTCTTTAAACAATGCAAGAAAAGGTACTGACTGGTTTCAGGAAGCAAAGTACAGCTCAACTTAGCCAAATGAAAAGTTGGTGCAATGGGGGTACATTATGGGTACAAAAAGGATATCCCCATTTTAAAAGCTTTTTCTTGGGGGCATTCTGCTTCATTTACAAATTAGGTAGGTAACAAATATATTGCTGTTCTATATATCTGTCGTGTCTCTAGAAGCCCTTTAAAGTATTCTTGCAGAAGGGTCCAAAATCTACTCTTGCCTCCACATAGAACAAGCACTATAGAAAGGATGTTAGAAGATACAAATGCCCAAATAATAAACTGTAAAAATAGAAAACTGCACATCCCATCTTGCCAAGGGTATGATGCATCAGATACAAAGGTTTTCACTTTCCCTCAGGAAAAAAATCAACTCACGCTTAGTGTTCACTGAAAACCAGTTTTTGCACCAACTCTTGTTTAAACAGTTGTGATTTCGATGACTTGCTTTGTAGAATCAAAGTCTGAAATACTTCTTCCCAGTATGTTTAAGCCTTACGGTCAGCATGATTAACATTTCAAAGCTCTGAGTCCAACCTACCCACTCACTGCTACCTTCTTTCATTCCTGTTGGGCCACAAGCACAAAGCCTGCACACATCCACGACACCGCCAGCCTCCCGTTTGCTCCACCAGGTAAGAAATGTCAGTTTCACACAGCTCCTCTCAGTGGTATGAGCTACAACACATTTATCAGGCCTTATACAACCTTACTCTCTTTAAGAGACAGCTACATTATTTCAATGTACATCACTACAGAAAAAGGATCAGGAGCTCAGTGCAGCCTGAACATTCAAGTAATTTAGCCACTAAACTGTTAAGGGCAACAAGGGTGGGAAGCTCATTGAGAGATGTGCTTGATTCAGAAACCCCCTCCCAAGTAAGTGCAAAGAACTTTAAGTACCAGAAAAGGCTACACATTTTCATCATCCTTACAACAGCAACCCAAACTAGACGGTACATACACATGAACTAAAGTTAAGGGCAGCGCGTAATTATTTCACGCATTACCTTGCAATAGGAAGTGTTGGTCCTAGTTTCTCTCAGAAAAGTCAAAATATGGATATATGTTGGCTTGGTTTTTTTTTTTTTTTTCTTTTTAAAAGGAAAAGCCTCAATGGTTGAAGCTTCACAAGGAAACTTTGCTCGTGGCATGTTACCGTAACCATCTGAAGTACTATCCCATCCCTCCCAGATAACCTAACTGGGGAGGCACTCCGCCAACTGGTACAGCATCCAGGTTGAGAGTGCAAGATCCTCCACGTACGCTTCAGGAGATGTACTCGAATGGATATGTTCAGTTACAACAGCATATGCTTACATGCAGTGCATACACAGCTATTAAAACCCCTGTATGGTGGAGGCTTATGTCTTCTACACTTCAGGCAGTATATGTTGTTTTTTTTTTTTTTTTCACAGCTCTTCTGATAATCCACAGAGATGCGTCCAGACAACACTGGATTTCTCTAGGCAGCATAATCATGTATGTTAGGGACACACTGCAGCTAAGGGGGAAAGAATGAGACCAACTTCTGTGCATCAGGATACCCAACTGCAAAACCCCACTCCACCACCTTGCTGTACATTTTCTCACACATTTGAATTTACCACGTTCACAGGTAGGGCAGACAGTCCAAAATAACCTTTACAACACAACCCTGAGAAGTCTGAAAAGAAGTTGTACACCCTGTTTCACCAGCTGCAAGTTAACATTTTTCAAAGCTGTTTTGTTTTGTTTTTTTTCCCCATACCACAAAGTATATAAAATCCCTTAAAGGTACATTTTACTGTATTCTGGACCTTTTTCATTCATTATGTATGAAAACATACAAGAGGGGAAAGCTGACACTTTTACTGGCCATTAGACATCCTCGTATAGATGAATTTAGGAAAAATGGTAATCTTTAGTATATCGAGTGACAACTCAATGAACAAAACCAGAATGCCTTTCCTTAAAGCAAAAAGTGACACTTTGTCACTACTTCCCCTTAACGATGTTCTACCTGCACAGTCTTCAGTGACAGTGATTCGTGCCATGGGGAGGAAATGCACATGCATCCTTTTATGGAAAAATATTTTCTTTTAAAAAATGAGGCAGATGTGCAACACAGTTGTGGAAAATTTATAGTTTAAGCTATTTAAAGCTGCTATGCAGCTTCCTGTACCACATAAGTCCAGTAGTTCTAAGAAAATACAGATATGGTAGAAAAAGTAAGAAAATTTTCACCACAAAACCAATAGTTACCACCAACAGAGAAAGTTATACACAAAATATATCTCTCAATACAGTGTTTACACTTCATTTTAGTCTACAGATTCAGTGCCAGGAACAGGACTTGTCAAGACAGTCTTTTCGGAACGATTTGCTGCGTGTGATTCAACGTTGGGCTGGATTCCTGCTTCTGTGTCAGTGGGACTTTCCAGCTCCTCGTGGGAATTGAGTGTACAGGACTGCAACACCTGCACAGCTAGATCCACATCTGCTTCTCTGAGAGAAACTTGCTCCTTAAGGACTTCCACCTTCTCATTCAGCTCGTTCCTTTCTGTCTGAAGGGCCCTGCATAGCTTCTCCAAACGCTCCAGTTTTATCTGAAAGCCCTTGTATTCTTTATCTCTTACTGTTTTCTGAGGAACAGAAATCAAATCCTACATGAGAATACCTGACACTCCACTACAGGTGGTTTTTCCAAGAGTGATAACAGATACTTCTTGAAACTTAACAAGACCAATCTAATTACACAGTGTTAATTAAGGGCTGAGTTATCAGCTAAGATGAAGTCTCACAGAGCTATCAATCAACCCAAATACTGATAACAATGGGAAAATAAGGGAATGTAAGTGGGAAGTCAGGGAGGTGGTTGAGTCACCATCCCTGGATGTGTTTAAAAACCGTTTTGGTTTGTTTGGATGTGGTGCTCAGGGACATGATTTAGTGGAGGGATGTTAGAGTTAGGGTATTATGGTTAGGCTGTGGTTGGACTTGATGATCTTTAGGGTCTTTTCCAACCTGAGCAATTCTATGATTAAGTCTATGATTCAGCAGCAGAACCCAGGTCAGAAAGTACCATATTCATAGCTCTCTAATTATCTCCTTAAAAGAAGGGAGAAAGATAAAGTCTTATAGCAGAACCTATACAGCAATTAGGGATGATCTTACTGAACTGTTGGATATATGTAACACATTTAAGATGGAATTCAGAAGTAAACAAGAAAAACTAAGAACAGTATGCTTATGTCTGTATGAACAGCTCCTCTCCTGCTAGAACGCAGTTAAGTAATGGCACCTCATGACAGCAAAAACAGCAGCAGTGGAGGAAAATAAATAATTCCTTACTAGAGATCATTTCTTTCAGGTGGATTTTACGTATTTAGAATGAATCTCCACTGCAGCACTGACTGAACTTTGTTTAGCATATTAAAATACTGTCAATCCACTCAACATGCATGGTTTCATCATACACAGTATCCAACCAATCATGGGCAAGGTGGGCAAAAGTGAGCAAGGAAAGATGATGCTTTGTTGGCTTTTTTTTTTTTGTGTGCGCACGATGAAAAGTTATCATCTAAATCCAAACTTATTTTCCACTATTTGTGGAGAACAGTACTGTACCATTACACACCAGAACTCTGGGGAGACAATCCAAGAGGAGGCTGTAGTTTCTCCTATCTAATACTGAAACATATTAAGTTCTATAGAACAGACTGCAGTGTAGCAATATTGCTGCTTAAAAAATACAAATAATTACCTCTTCAGCCATTTGCAAAAGAGCCTTGTTGTTGTTCTCCCATTTTGTACGCCACACTATAGTTTCTTTTTCCAGTTTCTTGATCTTCTTAGTCATCTACAAAAGAATACAAGACTTACTTCGGCAGCTTGTTTTGCAATATAGGTAAGTAGACAAACAAATAATTTGACTCTTCATAATATTACTTTCCAAGTCTGGTTTGAACAAATTATTTTATAGAAAAGTATTTTTGCACAAAAGTAACCCTACAAATACTGTGCCTGCTTCAAAGAAAACATGCCTGATTCCCTAAAAGGAAACAGGTTACTAACCACCGAGAGCAGCTAATGAAATTCTCAATGAAAGAAGTTAAAAACGTAAGCACAGCAGACCAAACCTGCAGTGCACGTCTTTCATAAAACTGACACTGGGACTCAGCCACATTAAAAAACAATTCCACCACAGAACAACATTATTCATTGCTCTTTCATGATACGACAAATCCTTATCCCCTCAACATAACACACATTTTCAGAAAGTGAACACTATTTTGAGATCTACAATGCATAGGACTAACAGCATGCATTTTTATATTATTCTTTCTGATTCTCTAAGTAATCCTATAAATACCTTCTCCATTTCTTGCCTGAAAGTTGTAAACAGTTCATTACTTTTTGCCATGGTAGTCTGGAATTCCTCAAATTTATCCATGTAAAGAGAAAGCTGTTGGTAAAAGGGCAGGAACATTAATAACAGCTGCATGCAAATACAGAAATATTCATTAAGGTACAAGGGAAAATGAACATAGATGATGATTTTGTTATTTATTTGAAAACTCTCTCTGATACTATCCTGCAATTTTCTTCTGAGGAACATGCAGAGACTTTCTAAAAACATGCCATTCAAGTTATACACGAGAGTAATATTCTAAAGAGATAAATAAAGGGATCTAGTGTTTAATTAAATGTTTCAAGTGTTTCACTGTATTTAGTCATTGCCAAAACATTTGCTTCCCCACTGAGAAAAAAAATCCCCAAAACCCAACCTATGGACTTCAGTATGGAGGAAATTCAGCACATGGTAAGCAAAATTAAGCTCAGAACAGACGTACTGTTCCACTTTAACCAGCCAAAGCTAACAACCAAGGCTGGGACAAAATAAACATGGCTGAATCCAGAATTCAAGATATATATTCATAACCTACAAAATCAGACCAGTGAACAAAAATTATGGGAAGTGAATATTGACAAGACATTCATTCAATCATGAAAAGCCCTAGTTTAATAACTGAAGAGCATTAATATTCAGTTATAGAAAAACTTCTTGCCCTGAACCACAAGGTCAGTCATAAGGACCAGCAAAGTAAATTAACAAGCATAATTTTTCCCAAAAGGTTTTAACATGAAGCATAAAGCAAAAAATGCACTGTTATGAGCATGTAATTATGTTTGGAGAATACAGAAGTTCCAAATGCCAAGACCATTTACTAGTAGCTTTTTATCTTAAGAGTAAGAACTGAGATAACTGGTTGCTTCAGTGGTTATATGACCATAACATTTAGGGCACACATACTACGTTTTCCTCAAAAAAAAAAAAACAGAAAGAAAAATTCATAAAAGAAATGTCTCACTTTTGACCTGTGGATTATGACTCTATGCCTTTAATGTAACTGAACTTCCTAGCTCATCTAATTCTACAACAACATTTGCTGACCACAGAAAGCTATGAGTACACCCACTGTTACTATAAAAAGAAAAAAAAAAAAAAAGGCAGTGGGATTTTAAATAGAAGGTAACTTATTTGCAGATAAAAAACAAAATACTACATTTAAAGAAAACTATTTGGGAACAAACAGCAAAAAAAAAAAAAAAAAAACAAAAAAACAACCAAAACAAACATTGATGTCCAGATTCCTCCAGGCAAGGCCAATGCTAGTGGTGATATGCACATATATTTTAACTACACACATACATACAATTCAAATCTAACTGCTTGGAAAAAAAAGATAGAATACAGGGGAAAAAATGGTCATGAAACAGCTTGCCAGGAGACTGAACAGAAAACTGGAAATTGAAGCAATAAGAAGCCTATAGTGAAAGCCCTATCTGCTGCTTCTCAGATGCTGCAATTTTAGCTGAACCTACCACGTCCCCTTGCCTTGTGGGCTGAGCTCAGATGTAGGCAATGACTGCAAATGATCCAGAACAGTAGTACAAAAACTGTGGCCCATCTCCCCACTTTCAGCAAGTAAACAACTAAAGATAGTGTTTTCTGTGCACGCTCAGCTTTAGGTTAAAATCTTTTAATAACTATGAGGATAAACAAAACAATTCTTGCTTCCATTGCCCCACAGCAGCATGGAATGGAAACAGTAAAGAACAAATCTTAAAGCCCACATGACTAAAAATCCACAGGCTACTCTACATGAAGAGTCACAAGGGTGTCTCTGAAAAGCTACAAAAATGATAAAATACCCTTGGAAGGGAGCAGTTTCAAAATGGGCAAAGAACAGTAAATAACCACAAAGAATACACTGTATTATACTGCTGTTAATTTAAAAGAACAGCAACTCCAGTGTCTTATTGTTTAGCATCTAGTACTCCACAAAGGAATTTGGCAGCAACTAGTGAATGTCTAATCTCTGCAGTTTATGCTATGTAATACGCTACTGAGAAGTTACCTGGCAAAAATAAAATTTAACATTCAATGAAAACATCAAGTATTTTTCACACACAAAAAAATCCAACATTGTAGCTGCTGAACGATAAGATGTATTTTTTTTTTTCCATGAGTTGTGTTACATTTCACTACAGTCATAAAACTCTCAATATTTTTATTTTGGAAAACCTGTTATCAAAGAGTATTCCACTTTTAAAAATACCTGCTGCTTCAGCTGGGCTTCCTGTTGCTTCATCTGTTCACATTTGTGTCTGGACTCAGTAGCTTCTTTTAGCAGCTAAAAAAAAAGAGAAAAAAAAGCACGTAAGGAAAATATGCCTAAGAGTAGCTTAAAGAACTTCACCTATGATGAAAATGAACGAAGATTAATATCATCTAAGGGCCATTCAATGACATTTCCTCACATGTGCACATTTTATTGTTGTTTTGTGGGGTTTTTTTTCTGTTCTTTAATTATAACCATACCTCAACATATATACACAACTTAAAAGCATGTGTTGGCATACAGAAACTATTCCGCTGAGACTTTTTTTAGATAACAGCATGTTATTTGTTTCTATTTTGGTAGCAAAATTGATCTACTAAAATTATACAAGTACTTCGTTAGTGATCTATACATAACTTATACCTCTTTTTAAACTTCTGTAACTTATTTTCCACCTCCACTTCTCCAGGCATTAATAGTACCTTTACAGATCAGTTCAAACCAATTGTGTCAATTTGAGAGCATTCTGTACATTTATCTTTAAATCGATTTTTATCAGCTTCAGATTCCAAACTTATTTTTTAATAGTGTATGCAGTCTAACACTGGATGATCATTTTAAGATTGTCTAGGCAAAAGCCTTACTTCTTCTGAAAGCTCCATTAAAAGACAGCAACAAACTTATAAGACTTGTTTTTAATTGAAAGCTAACTTATTGAGAGACTGCAAGGAAACTGGAATCTGGAGAAGAGGAGGCTCAGGGGAGACCTCATTGCACTCTACAACTTCCTGAAGGGAGGCTGTGATGAGGAGGGCTTTGCTCTCTTCTCCCGGGCAACGAACAGGACCTGAGGAAACGGCCACAAGTTGTACCAGTGGAGGTTTGGGTTAGACATGAGGAAAAACTTCTTCTCTCAGAGAGCGGTCAGGCACTGGAATGGCTGCCCAGGGAGGTGGTGGAGTCACTGTCCCTGGCAGTGTTCAAGAGGTGCCTGGATGAGGAGCTGCGAGATATGGTTTAATAGCTTGTGGTAGCAGTGGTAGTGAGAAGATGGTTGGACTAGATGATCTTACAGGTCATTTCCAACCTTGTGATTCTATGATAACTCCTAATTACCAATATAGAAGTGAAATATCAGGCATAGTTTTGGGGACAGATGCTCTGACAAGCGTACATTTTATTCTGCTTTTGTTACACCCAATAGCATAGAAACTGAACTTATAACCACACGACAGCAAGGAAGTACCTGTGATGTTTCAGAACAAAACATTATCAAATCTAGGATAAATCTAAGTGGTATCGAGCCCATTTACTAAGTAAATGCAAACAGTAGTACTACTTGCCTGTGTACATGGACATTAATATTGTACACATCATTACACCTCAGTTTTGATGCTGAAAAGCTATTCTAACTTTCAAAATACATTTCCAGTAGTTCAGTGTTTGCTGCCTTTGCTTTAAATCATGATAAGTCTGTTTTGGTGTGCTGACATTTCCTTTTTAACATACACAGAATTCACTTACAAACTCTCTTTCCCGCTGATGTTTCTCCTCTGCTTCTTTAATAAGTTGGGTAGTTTGCTGGAGTTTGGCATCCACAAGTTGCTGCTGCAGTTCTTTATGCTTGAACACTTTATCAATATGCTAGAGGAAAAAAAAAACCTTTAGTCAAAGATAAACTGTACACAGGTCAAAGGTACATATATGTACGTGTATGGGGGAGAAACATTCTTGAGAAGTTTGATGTGAAAGAGCAGCAAACAATGGTTTTAAAATGCATTCTTTCCCTCTGTCCCCTAGAACTACACTTTTTTTTTTGTATTTTATAGAAGCCTAAGTTAGAAGTATACTTTATAATCATTAAAATAGCGTCACCACTTTGCACATTTTTAGATATGCTATAGCAATCTGCTCTTTCTTAGAAAGCTTTTATATTACTTTGAACATTTCTTCTACAAGCTCTAGTCCCAAGAAATTCAAAAAAGCTCAAAACAAGAAGGATTTGCAAATAGACTAGGCTGATAAAACTCCTCAAAACAATGAACAATTACACAGCCTTAATTCCAAGCATAGAGTTGCACGAAGTAACTTGCTACCTTCGGTCTTCCCCCAGTTATCTCATTTTATATATTTATATAAATATTCCATGATCATAAAAGATCAGGAACTGGATCTACAGTGAATTTTCTCACTGATCCAGATTAGGAAAAAAAAAAAAAGCCATATTCCAGCTCTCCTGTGCCAACTAAGAACTAACGGTGCTTAGACTGGTTAGTTTGTGTTTATTATAATTAAAGCTAGCTCAGTGTTAAAACACAGTCATTTCCATATCTCCAGTCCAAATATATTCTTAAGGCAATATAGCTTAGGATGATTCAACACTAACAACAAGAGCTACAATGTAGCTTGTAGAAAAAGAATCTTAATGAACTAACAGAAATAAGATAGAGAATGACTACTGTTTCCTCTCACAATACAATGTGAAACTGCACTTTCAAGGAATTTAATATTAATGCGTACTCATGTTGAAAATAACTTTTGTAAGTTGTTTAGTCCAAACGCCCTCCAAAACTAGAGACAGCTTCAAAGTGATCAGGTTGTTCTAAATAATTCCAACGACAAAGAAAGTCTCCATTATCTCCAGACAACTTACTTGTTTGAGGACCTTGACAGTGTAACACTGTTTATGATGCACTTTGAACACAGGGATGCAAAACCACAGGAATGGCAGACAGTGAGCCAAACAACCACATCACTTTTCAAGGCAGTGAAGTAAAAAGAATATTTTTAAAGTTATATATATGGTGGGTGTAAAGTAGTAGGGTTTTGGTCCCCTTGAAATAATTACTGAATCCTTATAAAGAACTAACAGAATCCCATCAGAAGCACAATGTAAGTACCTCTTCTCGCAAGGCATACTGCTCAATGAGCTTTTTCAGTTTTTCCCCCAGCTCAATATTTTCCTGACGGAGCTTGGCATTATGTATATCATGTTGCTCCAGTTGAGTCTGAATTTCATTCAGAGTAATCTGGAAGTGTGCAGTTGCTTCTTTTCGCCTTTCCTCCTCTTCACGTGCTTGCTGGATGTTTTCTTCCTTTTATGAGAAATTATTAGAAAGTAATGATGCTCAAGCCAGACCGTGTGCCTTTTCCATATTTTTTTAGTCAGAAATGATGGCAGTAATTCACTTCTGTACAGTTTCAAGTTCTAAATTGTTAATACCACAATTGTAATATTATACCGATCTATCCATATGCAGTATCTGGAAGTTCCAAAGCCTTTTGAGAACCTCATTCTTATTGGCATTTCAAGATACTGCATGAATACCCTCACAAGAATAAGAATTACCTAAATGTTAAAAACAGAATTGACACTGTAATGCAATTTTCTATGCTGACTACAGATAAGAATCTCATGCTCTTCCATTTTACTCCTAGCAACTGTATTCTGACATAATTAAGCCTCTTTTCTTTCCTGACACATTGACATTTCATGTCGCTATTTCAGTTGTGCTATTTTTTTCAGCAGTCATCACTACTGCTCCCAGAAATAAACATGACAAGACCACAGAGTGCAAGTAATATGACCTATCAACCAGTTCAGAGAATAGTTCAAAGCCAGCTGAACTACCCTCATGTTCTTTACCTTAAAAATCAGGTACACTTACGTCACGTGCTATTTGACATATACAGACATAAATAATATAAACACGGGATGAAGCAGTAAGCAAAAAGCAGCAGGCTTAATTTTAAGCAATGATCAGTAAGTGGGATTTTCACCACCATGCATCGTAATTTATGTCAACAGACTAACCTTTAAGGTCTTGTTATGACGCTGAAGCTCCCGACAGAGAGATTCCAGTTTGCTGCGTGCCAAAATGGCCTTGCTATGCTCACTCTGCAAGTGGACTTTCTCCTTCACAACTTGTGCTTGCTTTTTCTGCAGTATCTTCATCTGCTTTTGAACATTCCGGCTCTCTTCCAACTAACATTAGAGTGCATTTATGAAATAAATATAGCCAAGGTTATCTCTATGCATCTACAAAAGCAGACTGAACATGTAAACATTTCAGATGAAAGCAAAGAAATCAAATAATTTCATTATTTGAACCCCTACCACTATTCTTAAAGAAACACCCAGCATCCTTCTCTAAATACATAAGGACAGAAGAGGAAAATACACACATTCCAACTTGACAATTGAACATGGACCACAGACCTACTGACCGTGGGCTATCAGCTTGTGTTCGACTACAGGGGCAGGACTGGCCGTGAAAAAGGAGGATGCAGCAGATAGAATTAAAAGCTGAAACTGGCATTTCAGCAAGCCACAGTTCTTTCTGCTCTTATCTGTAAATTACACACAACTGTTTATCCAGCATGCCTTGTTTTTAACATCAAAAAGAAGAAAACCATGAAACTGTGTTCTTGTCAGCAGGTGTTCCTCCTGAAGCAAGAAGCAGTTCATAACATTTTGTAAAATGCTAAGTTACTTCAGAAAGGAACAGACTCAACCAGCAGCCCTGACACAAATCAAGTCAAACATTATTAAAGCTGCATAGCCCAGGCTTTATTGACTTAGAAGATCTGTAGCCTCAACCATGTGAAAAAAACTTTTAAAATAATTTTCTTTATACTATTTGGATGGTAGCTGACATTGCTAAACTTTGCATCAGGGCAGACTTCAAAATCTACTCTATGAACATCCAGCAAATTAAAGTCAAGAGCAAGTTCCATTGCATTTGACTTTTGGGCTCCCCAAGAAACCATAATATTTAGGGTTTGATCTATTGTAAAGGTAGTAACAATATTAAGGGGAATACTGCTCCTTATCAGTGCCTCAGCCTCAGGACACCACAGGAAGAGAAGGCTGGCATTCAGGAACATCACCATGATGGAATACAACAACGGTTTTCTGAAAGAGCTCAAAATAATGCTAAAGCACAGAAGAAAGAATAAAGTTAAGGATCACCACAAAGCAGCAAATAAAATCTGTATTTCACCTAGTCTGGAGCAAAGTAACTTTAAGGTAATATTTTGATACGCAAATATAAAAAGCCCTTTTCTTGGTTGGACAGAAAAAAAACACTTTAAGTGGCTCTACTGTCTGGATGCCTATGAAACTTCAGGCCTGTAAAAGTATGCCAGTGAGACATATCACCAAGGATGCAAACCTTCCTACGTCACAAACTGATCTTCTGATAGATTCCAAAATAGGAAAAAAAATTGTGGAAGATCTTTTGCCAGGAGAGTGGCATTCCTACCTTTATTGTACAGTCCTTTTCATGAGACACCACTGAAAAACCTGACAGTGAGCTTTAAAGATGATGAATCTTTAAAAAAAGAAAACAAGCATTGTAGGTGCACTGTCATAAACTGTCAGTTCAAACCTCTGCTGGCATTAAATCTGACACCTATGCCAGTGGTTCACCACCATGATCATGAAGGAAAGAATGCATCTTAAAAGGAGCACAACCAAATCAAAATGAATCTAAGGGGAACAGGGCACCACTAAATACTAACACTAAACTACTGCTACATCTGTATGAGCTCCCACCCAACGTCCCATGATGCTGAGAACTGCTAGGGAGAGCAACTGGTTCCCTAGGTTGGGGATTCTAACAATAGACTGTGGATCCTCTCCCATAAGAGGTTAAAAAAAAAAAAGTCACGACCTGAACAGGTCTGTCCTGATCGCCAAGCTTCTTGAAGGAACTGATTATCATTTAGTCTAGCAGTTCCTCAATTAGTTAAACAACTTTCCTTCAACAAGAAAACTCAAAAAATAAGAACGGTGCAGACTGTTTTCTCACAGAAGAATTATGGAATTCATCCTAACCTAGGTCCTCATGCAGGCCATCATCTCTGACTTGACATGAGAGCTGTCTGCTTAAATAGAAAAGGCACCACATGCACAAACAATTGTTTACAAAATCCAACACATTTATTGTATTTTCTCTCAATATCCTTGAGTTGTACTACAGAATGGTTATTGTTTCTCATTTAGAGGAAAGTGATTTCTTAGAGAAGTTGTTAGTTTTGAAGTGTTCACTCACGTGAACAAGAACACACACGTGAGACCAAGAAAAAGCCAAGCAAAAACATATCAGACCTCCGGGGAGGACTCTGGATTTGGGAAAAAAAAAAAAAAAAAAGAGCTAACCTACATGTATTCTTAAATAGTTATTGCTTCTGTGACTAGAAAGTTTTTGTACTAGCTCATTAGCAAAGCTCTGCAGACAGTGATATTCTCAAAAGAAAAAAAGATTACTTCAGAAGAGTTATGTCATGTTGTGCAGCCATTATGTTTATTATGCAGCCATTTTCAGAAATGTTTCCACACATACTACATCTGACAACAAGAGAAAGCAAGCCTTGTGTTTTTTCAAGCTATTCAGTCATTTGCTTTTACTTTCATTTTGTAGCTACAAATATGGTGGAAAAAAAACATACAGGTGTTATTTCCATTCTTGGCTGTCCCCATCACAAGATGAATAAGTGCAGCATTTTTCATCTCCAGAAACATTCCAAAAAACAACTTATGACCCAATAACCCACCCAATTTTGCCATCAATTACTTTAGAGATTAAGTTGTCCTGTCTGTCATTTAGAGTCAGAATGCACCCTACGATCAGTAACTGATTGTGCTCTCATGAAACCATGACACATGTTCTGCCTTTTTGGTCTGTTACTGAAGAAATCCGCGTGTATGATCACAGAGCAAAATTACACCTTCCAGCCCTACCTTCAATCTCTAAGGAGTTAAGCAGAACTAATTTATTTTAAATCCTTGGCAAAGTATGTTCTTTCCCTTTTTGCTAAAATGCAGACATTACCTAGGAAAATACTTTCTTCCATAAGAAAAATCTTTCTGTTAATCCCAGTGTTATGATTCAGTATCAGGTTGTCAAAAAGTTATAATCTAGTTTTTCTTTAGTTTTAGACAGTCTTGCAGAAATGAAAAGACTAAACACAAGCTCTGCTGGAGCAATATTCATGAGAAGCCTGTGTGTTCATTTCTGCCTGCTAACACTGTGAAACATTCAAAATCATTAACCATCCTGTATTAGAAGTTCTTGCATTCCACGGTTAACACATGAATAACTCTTGCTATCTTTACAAATTACTTACCAGATCAGCATACTTTTTGCACAAAGCTGCCAACTTTTCCTCTGGAGTAGAAAGTGTGTTCAAAGCTTGCATTAATAATAGTACTTCTTTTCCTATTAAAAGAAGGAAAGACAACCTTATTGAGGAGAAAAAAACTTACCAGAAAAGCAGCTTGTCTTTAAAAGTAAAATGCAGAAGTGCAGGAAACTAGTGTGACTTAAGTTGTTCTCTGGTTTGAGAGCTGCACAATGGGAAGTCATCACAGTACGAATCATTTTACTTGACTATATGCCATTACACAACTTGGATAGCAAAAGTTACTTCAATCTTAAAACTACAAAAATATTTTTGTTTGACTTACAATAGGAAAGAAAAAGTTGAATTAATTTAAAAGGTTGAAGTTTAGCTACTAAAAGATATTCACAAAAGTGCTTTTAATATGCCTTTGGAATTCAAATACCAGCAGTGAGAGCATTAAAGACTGCAATCACAAATTTAAAAATTAATCCAACAACCAGGAAGTTAAAAAGCAAATTAGTAATGACAGAGAAAAAAAAAAAAAAAACAACTGCTGTAAAAACAGCAATATCAGCAGAGGGACTCTTACATATGCATTAAGAACTGTTTTTTCCTAAGTAAAAGTATACATTCTGTTGTCCTTAGAAAAGTACTCTAAGTGGTTCTGGTTACAAAATAAAGATGAGATAGAACACACCTAAAGTTTTCTCTTTGTGCTTTTCGCTCTCTGGATCTTGTTGGCCATCAGGTGGATCGGTACGGGCTTCCTCTCTCCCAGGAGTCTCCTCACGAGACTCCTGAGAGCAGCACGTGGACCCCAGGAGCTTTCTGTTCTTTGTAATATACTCAGTTCCTTCCAATGTGTCCGTGTTTTCCAGGCCATCACAGTTGGGCTGCGCATGCTGTAACACTGTGTTAGACAATTCATTGCACCTGCTGTTCATCAGCTGATCCTGGTTATTCATTCCCGTCTCTTGGGATCCAGCTTCTTCCATTGCACCAACAACCAACTTCAGAAGCGAAAGGAAAAAGCAGAGATCAACAGTCAAGCAGTGTATTTAAAATGGAAACTTCCACTTCTATGTGGCATGGACAAAAAAAAAAAAAAAGTAAAAGTCCACTGTTATTCATGTTGATCAAGGTGATACTTACTGCCATATATAAATAAACGTAAACAGAATAAGCCTAAGGAACAATGAAGAAAACAGCACAACAGTCCAAAATACTACTTTTCCTACTATCAACAATTTCAGTACACTGTCATCGCAAAAATATCTACATGGAGATATGCTTGTGAAGCTCCAAAACAAATGTGACATCATCTGAGTTGTTAAATCACTCAGACTTAACTGAAAACATTTTTCCATAATACTTCTTAAAAAGTGTATCTCACAAAATCAACACTAAGTATAGGAGATATTAAGTACATGGAAAAATAGGATCTAGAAATTGAAATAAGGATGTCTCATGATTAAGTACCGCTTTATTACATACGAGGCTCAGAGAACTGAAAGATAGCAGTTTTAAAATCATTCAAGAGCTGTACCAAAAGAAAGGTCAAGAAATTCATAGAAATACATTTAAGGATAAGAGCTTAACCTACTTCAATCATACGTGACTGTCAACTTATGATTGGAGAGAACTTGTCTAACAAGAATGATAAACAGGAGTAGGAGCACATTCATTTTCAAAATATTGAAATTTGCCCCCATTAAATCATCCCCAAAAGCTTTAAAAGTTACAGTGCAAGTAGTTACAGAACCAGGTCTTGTTTATGTGCAGAGTGATGTTTAAGCACAAATTAATTTCAGATTGTGTTTTACTGTTAAAAATAATGTTAATGTCTAAAACCAGGAATTGGCACTGGGTTGTACATTCTGCATGGATGGACCATCTTCCTGTTCAAAAGGAAGTAGCCAACATCAAAGGAACACAGCCAACACTAATAAAATACTTCAAGATACAGTTCAAATCCCATTTTCTTCAGCAGGCTTGGAAGTAATTTGAAATCATTAAAGAAACATGCATGAGAGCTTAGTTGTTCACTACAGTCAAAGCAGGTCCTCTACATTAGACCTTATCTCAAGGTAAATTCATTCTTGTGAAGATGGAATTAAAGCAGTACATTTCAGGAAGGACAATAAGTTTTGCAAATGTAAATAATCTGTACAGACATTAAGAAGCAACTGCCGACTTATCAAAGATTTTCACTTTGCCTTGCTCTCTAAAAGTGTAGAAAGCACCTGCTTTATGGAACAAACACACTGCAGCTTTATCTTCTTCCAGTCATGCCAGACAATGCGCTTGATGAAAGCTTCTAATGGTAATACATGGAGAGAATTGCTGTAATCAATAACCAATCCCAATGTTTTTCTTAGAGCTCTAAAACACATTCTTTCCTTAGATTGTCTTAAGCCATGAGACCTCCTTTGCATGGGAAAGGCTCACTACTCCAAGTTCAGCAAACGAGAGCTTCTTCCTAAAAACAGTATGAGATATGAAACACGTACAACAGCTCATTCAAACTCTGCAAAATGAATTTTGTACAAATGGTTGAAAACAGAGCACAGGGCTTCTTTACGAAACACAATTTGCCCAGAAGCTGAATACAGAGTACTACAGGGCTCACGTTACACTGGCAAAGCAGGAAAGTTCAGAGCATGAAACTGAGGCAGAACCGCAGTACCAACAACAGCTGAAATGTGCTGTTTTTCCCCCATTACGCAGGATGTCAGCTTCTAGCTCAGATTCCTAACCCCCCTGACCCTCAGAAGCCTGGCAAGCAATAGGAGAAACCTGCCCCAACCTCAAGAGTTTCGGAGCAGAGGCAGCATTTTCAGGCTTTCTGAAATTCATGAAGAGACTCAGGAATTTCTTTTAGAAAGCGGAGCGCAGAAGCGCCAAGTGCTCCAACAGGCAGCGGGTAGGCCTGGCTGGCACACAGCGAGCAGCAGCAGCGCCCAGGCAGCGCTCTTGCAATCACTGCTCCTTCCCCTCTTTCAGACTATCTCCCTGTTGTGCTGAGAGCAGCGTTTGTGCAACTTGTTCGAACAAAGTTTATAGCCAGATCAGTCCCTCGGCCCAGTTCACTGCACAGCAATAGGCCGTTCTGCCAACAGCACAGAAGAGCTCGCGATGGCTGGAAATCAGCCAAGACGCGAGAGACGCTAAAAAAAGGTCGGCTTGATCACAGCCAGAGTGTGAGGAACTGAGCCAAAAATACCTCATCCTAACCACAGAAGCGCAGGTAGCATGGACTCCTGCAATTCTAGAGCACCGTCAGCAAGAAGGCATCCACAAGAAGCTATTTTCACCCATGAAAACTCCTCCTTTTCTGAGGAAAAGTGAAAAGTTACTGGCATGGGCACTTACGTGGCCAGGGACTGAAAAACACCCACTCCGCTAGCAAACTGCCACAGTACCTTATATATCCCTCATTTCTGAGCTGGCGTTTATACGCACATTCCAAAGCATCTGGCAGATTTGCTAAGCGAATACCACCACCTCATTAATTCAGCAGAGCTTTTTCTAGAAGTCAAATTAGGTGTCAGTCCAATTCTTTACTGACAATAATAATTTCTCAACTGCAGGAGCTTCTCTGTTCTTGGACGAGGAAAAAAAACCATGAGGAATTTCAGAACATCAGATTCATTCTCCCAAGTCTAGCAGAGAAGGTAGCAGTCACCCACCAAAAAACTGAGGATCAAGATTTGTGTGCATGTGCCCTGTACATTTCAAACAGACTTCAAAATAATAGCACTACATTTCCAGTAATGAAAGAAAGCAACTATTTAGCTTTTCAACCTTTTCTTGGATTCTTGGCTTTCCAATGAATGTGGAACAAATTGAATCTTACTGACAAGCAATCCTGCTCCATCCAAAACTAAAGCACAACATGGCAGGAGACCATTTTGGTATTAATATTCAATTTTCTTGGCTTAAATATAATTAGGAACTGGTGATCATGGGCTAGAATAGGTTAGAGAAAGGATTCTAGCAGCAATACCAACAACTTGATGGATAGCATAGAAGACTAACTAAGAAACAGGATCAAATCCCATCCAATTGCCATTCATAAATCCTAGTAGGACTGACAGCAATGAGGCAACGTAGTAAAACTCTAATGCGTTTAACCTAAATTAGAAAGTGTTTATTTTTCATTTTAAGCACTGAGGAGTCTATTACTGCCTGACAGGTGCCACAAATGCTAACAGCTAGATGACCTCCTGATAATGATTAACATTTTCACTTCAGCATTGCAAGCTGTCACTTCAAACATTTTGGCTTGCTTGGGCCACACCGAGAGAAGAGGAATCATGTTGGGCCACATATAAAATACATTATATAGTTCATGCATGTAAGTTAAAAAACTTCTAATATTTTTATATTAAAAAAAACACAATGAAAACATAAGACTTGGGAGTTGGACATGCATGCTTTAGATCTGCAGCAGCCTTTTTAAACTGCTCTTCAGACACAAACTACAGATAATTTCAGATTTGGTCGAAGTACATCAATAACAACCACCACGTTGAGAATGTTATTGTCTACACTGTATAAGTATTGCTAAAATTGTCCCTCTTACTGAAGGAATGGACAGAACAACCCAAACCATTACCTCTTTCCCTCCAAAATTCATGTTAATCAGACGAGTGAACTTCTCAGTTTAACATTCCAGCCAGAACAGAGCACTTCCAACAGCGCATTGTATAATAGTGCTGATTCAGTACTGACTGCATAAAAACAAAACAAAGCCACCCCACCAAAACCCAGCTACTGAAATTACTACTACATTTTCAGCTGCTACCGTGGTCACTCAGGTTACAGCCAGCTTCCAAGCAGATTTAACAATACATGGATTATAATTTAACAGACCTGAATAAGATCGTAACGTACCTAAAAAGACTTTCAGTAAGAGAAGAACATCCTGCACAGCAGATGCAGCACTTTATACTGCATTATCTCAAGAGTATTTAGCAAAATTTAAAACTTCTCTATTACAAGAAAAATACCTGCTACGTATGTAGCTGTGGATCCAGTTATTACAAGACACTGATATTTCAGAATAAGCACAACCATTTTTAAGCCATTTAAAACAGGGTCAGGCAGCTTGAGGATGCCTGCAGGAATACTATTCATAAGAGCACTCCTGCTCAAAAACCCCAAAGTTTCAGGTCAGTAGCCTGCTCTGTTCTCTCAACTCATGCCTTGATCAAACAGGTGTGTATCAGAAAGACTCTACCTTGCTTCGCACCTAAAAGGTGAGAGCACAAAGACAGGCACCCTACTTATGAAACTGCCTATGATCACAAGGCATTAAGCCAGTGTTATTCTATGTCAAATCCTATGTTGCCACTGCAGTAACATTCCCTACATGAGAAGGCCTACACAGAGCCTATCCTACCATGGCCAAACATAATGTGGGCAGATCCTTTTCTGTTCCAGTATCTATGAAATACCATGTTGTTCTATCCAAAAATACACTGTGCATACTGCTGGGTACTAAACTACCTATACTTTGCATCTCTGTACCTCTTAATAACAGATCCTAATTAGTAGCCGTCATAACTTCCTGTTTCTCCTAAACGTTAGCAAAACACCCTAAAAAAAATAAACAACCAAAGCATTTCCTACATTCTCCATAGCAATGGATTGTCCATACTGTAAGAAGGCCTTTACAACCACTGCCTTCAGAGCTGTTAATGCTTTTCAAAAACATCCCATAAGCTTCAGGAAGAACATACGTACATAACCAACCAATTACATTAAAATGTTGTGCCAAGAAGTATATCACTTTATCCTAAGGGTTTACAGAGCAGAACAAGCTTTAGGCTTCTACCATCCCAGCATTTTACTTTTACTTGCTAACACACCAAAACTCGATTTGAAAATACATATAATAGATTTCTGCTCACCACAGATACTCAAGACAACTTCAGTTAACATAACTGTACTGCGCTAAAAATCACTTTAAAGTCACTTTTGGTTGTATTTTTTTATTCATGGTTTTTTTTTTTTTTGTCTAAGAAAAATTAACTTTTTTGGTATGCCACAGAACTGTAGCTTGAATTTTAGAACACGTGCACTTTCATCCACTGGTCTAGCATCCAGGTGCTCTTGTGACCACAAGACTAGTTTATTAAGTTTGCTTCTCCATGTCATACTTCTGTATGCTATGTCCTGACTAAATAGCCTGACCTAATTAGGCATGCAGTTCAATTACAACTTTCTGAGAAGAACGATGGCCTCTGAGGCGGCTTCCCCTCTGAACTGGGATCTCAGCTGTGAGGTCTTAAAGTCATTTCCAACAAGCACTTCACCCTGCCCTGTCATTACACTCAGAGTGATGCTCTCAGCACTCCTTTATCTGCTTTCGGAACATTGGACTGAGGCCTCCTCCTCAGTGTTACTCATCATCACTGCAAGGTGAGGTGTCCCAGCACAGCAGAAGGAACGTTAAGAAACAACTGCTTGAACAATATTTTCTCTTCATAATATTAGAAGTACTATGTTACTAGTGCTGTTGGCCTTACATTCAAGCCTTTAATATTGACTCAGGCACTTAGATTTTCTCATACCTCTGCTCAAGGTCCTTGTTTTGGTGCCCTTTCCATTCTTCCTGCATTTTCTCTCAGTGGCCTTGACACACAGAATTCCTGCTTTCAAAAATAGCTTTTGTATTTCATACAATCACTAAGATTGGAAGAAGATGTCTAAGGTCACCTAGTTCAACCACCAAGCCATCACACCATGCCCACTGACCATGTCCCTTAGTGTCATGTCTACACATTTCTTGAGCACCTCCGGGGATGGTGACTCCACCACCAGCCTGGACAGCCTGTGCCACTGCTTCACCAATCTTTCTGAAAAGAAATTCTTCCCTATATGCAACCTGAACCTCCTGGCACAACTTGAAGCCATTCCCTCTCACCCTACTGATGTTACCTGGGAGAAGAGGCCAACCCCCACCTCACCACAGCCTCCTTTCAGGCAGTTGTAGAGAGCAATAAGGTCTCCCCTGAGCCTCCTCTTCTCCAGACTGAACAATCCCAGTTCCCTCAGCTGCTCCCCATACGACTTGTGCTCCAGACCCCCAGAGCTTTGTTACCCTTCTCTGGACACGCTGCAGGGCCTCAATGTTGATTTACCACAAAAGAGCATTTGTATTCTTTTCCTCCGGTGCTCTGAAAGCACTATTTTGATTAAAACAAACAAACAAAAAAACAACAACAAAACCAACATGAGAAAACACTTCCTGTAACTCTAGCAAAATTCTCAGTGCTGAAACCCAAGTCCTATATGCAAACTGTGCAGGGCATGCTGCTGCACATGTCACTAGTGCTTTTTAATGCACGCACCTAAGACAAGTGTTAATTAAAAAAAAAAAAGTAAATACAGCGTGAATCACTTCCCACAGACATGCTTCACTTCCTCCTTACTCTAAACTTAGTTGTTTTTCTGTCGTCTGCGCTTCTGCAGAAAGTTGGTGGACAAGTTCTTAAATCCCAAGAAAGCACGGCACAGGGAACATACAAAGAAAGACGCTCCAGCAGGGAGAATACACCTGCAAGAGACCGTCGGACGATTTTCAGTTCTTGAAAGATACTCGAAGTGGAAATTACCCGATACTCCCTGCTATGTTTCAAGGGGGTTGAATTCTACTCCGTACCGCCGTGCGAATTAAGCGATGCTGCGAATTCCGATAACGAGGGCAAGGCTAAGCACGCCACCTGCCTCCTCGCGGACCACAGCCGCACACCCCTTCCGAGCAAACATCTCCGGGCAAGGAGCGGCGGGTACAGCCTCCGACCCGGTACCGGCCCCGCCACGTGCTGCCAGCGGCCCCCGTGCGCGGGGAGGCGGCGCCCCGCCCCCACCCGCGGAACCGCCGGGGGGGGCGCCAAGAAACCCCGCCCCGCGAGCCCGGCGCGGCGCCCCCCAGAGAAGCGCGGCCTTCCGAGAGAGGCACCGTCCCCACGGCCCGAGCGCCGCGGAGCGCGGAGGCCGCGTGGGGCCGGAGAGCGAGGCGCCGCGAGCCGGCGGGGGCAGAACCGAGCGCCCCCCGCCGCGCCGCTCTCACCTCCGGGCTGCCGCTGGCGCCCGCCACCGCCTCCTCGCCTCCCCGGCCCTGACTGTGGCGCCGGTTTCGTCCCGCCGCGCCGCCGCCGCCGCTGCCTCCTCCCCGCGCTGCCTCCGCTCCGCGCGTCGCCATGATGTGACGGCAGCATCCAAACAAGCTGCCCGGCCGAGCGCACCGGAAGCTCTCCGGGACGCCTGCCCCTTTTCCGCCTACAGCCAATCGCCGCGCCGTCCTCCGCCTCACGTGGGAGGCTCGCGCCCTCCCTACTCCCTCCCGGCCCGAGCGCGGCTCTCTCTCCCGGCAGCGATGAGGCTCCCCGAGGCGAGCGGACTGCGCTTCCCGGCATGCTCCGCGCCCGGGGCCGAGCACGGCATACCCGGAGCAGCCGTCGGATCCGCCGTGAGGAGTTCTGGGAGATGTAGTCTGAGTGGCGCACCGATGCACCTCGCGGGTCGGCGGGAGGCCGCTGAGGCTTGCAGCGCGGTTGCGGGGCGAAGAGCTTTATCGCGGGCTGGTGGCGGCGGGAGAGCGGCTCCCTCCCTGCTCCCGGCTCTGCTCCGCCTCCCGGTGCCGATTAACGCTCCGAGGCGCGTTCGTCACCGCTTTGAAGGGACGGCCGAGCGGCGCCGCGGGCTGATCCGGTTGTCTGTCAGGTGCCGCGTTGCGCAAGGCGGGCAGCCGGCACCAGCGCTGCGAGCGCAGCCCGTAACTGCAGCCAAACTACGTGGTTGTTAGCACATTTTAGAATAATACTGCTTCCCGAGCTGGGCACACGTAAACAATCCGTTCGACTCCTCTCGAGTGTTTCATTAATAGAATATCCGAGTTGGAAGGGACCCGCAAAGGATCACGGAGTCCAACCCCTGGTTCCACACAGCGCCACCCAAAAGTTTGAACACATTAGTGAGAACACCTTGATCATAACTAAAACAGAACGTTTTAAAAACTTACCGATAAAGATGGGAAAACTGTGAAATAAAGGCATTAATTCTTTTCTTACAGCATTCTTACTATGTTTAAGGCTGGGAGGAAACTGTTGAAATGCAGAAGTAAATTTGGTTCTGTCCTTTTCATCATGGGTATTGTCCTGACTGCTTCCGCTGACCTCTTCGAGAAGCTATGGACTATCCAGGCTCTTCTTTGGAATACTTTCTTCCTGGTACCAAACAGAAACCGAACTTCTTCCACTGTTACTTTTCACAAAATGAATAATCAAAAAAGAACACGGAGGAGGGAGAAGGAAGGAAAAAAAGCAACCAAACAAGTCACCACTCCTTTACTTCATAAGATCCTGAAATTAAATGATGACAGAGAAATTATCCTAGGGCCTTACCTAGACGGTGCTGTAAACATCTACTGGCTTAATGCTCAGCTGTAATTAAAAAAACAAGCAAGATGCCAGGACGCATGGAGAATAGGATGAGGAGTAGTACAGAAAAATAGAAGCTGCGTGTGTCATCTGAGTGGTGTGTTTTCCTGCGTGCTCCTTGCTGATGTCACACCTCCATTCCTGAGCAAGGGCTCCAAAGCTCAGGAACAAGAGCTGGAAAAACGAGCTGGATATTTGTACTGGTAAGAATTATTGCCAGTTACAGGCTATTGCAAATGTTTTCTGAAAGAGAATACAGATGTCGTTCATGGGGACCCAAAGATAAGTCTTCAGTCATGCCTGAGTGGATGATTGGTCTGGGGATCCAGTTAACCCTGCTCTGCTTGACCTAACGCTCATGTTGTTTTTCACACCTGCCAGTACTGAAGTTCACATAGCCAAGGCAGATTCCCCATCACTCCCTAGGTTTTCAGTCTCCAAAAATGGGCAGCTCAGCCACCTCCACTGGGAATAACTCAGTGGCCAGGAACCAATGCAGAAATGGCTAGTTGTCTCAAGGCAGACATCTTCATGAGTTTTCCCTGCAGGCACTCATGGCCAGCAGGAGCTCAGTCACGCTCAGCTGACACAGACACAGCATGCTTGCTCTGCCAGTTCCTCCACCTTACTGATCCTATGCTCCAGTATTTCTGCCTGCTTAGGGAATGGTTCCAGGTCTTTCATTCACATTCCCACTACTTGAGGCTGCTTCCCACCAAGACAGTTCACTGTTTCCATATCCACACTAAATGTATACCAGGGCTTCTCTCCGCCCAAGTAATGCTCTCAGAGTAGCATTTTCATCCACCCAGCACACGATGGGCTTGAAAGTCCTGTTATACATGATACAAGATGGTGATGATACAGCAAAAGCAAAACTTTGATGTTTAAATTGCAGGCATCGACATTACAAAAGAGTGCACAGCCAGCATTAACATTTCTGAAATCAGCAGGAGAAGCAGCTAGATGTAATCGATGTATTCACTGGTCATTATTTAGCAGTTAAATTGGGTAATTTCTCCTCAGATAGGACAGAAAACACAGAGAAACTGTAGCTTTATCTGGCTCTGAGCATCCCCATTGGAGTATGGAAACCAGCACTTCAGAGAATAAAGAAAAGCAATTGCAGCAATAAGGTTTGGCGCATGCTTACAATTTAAAGAATGCACACTAAACATGTTTTATTTATAGTATCACATATCAAAACAGATATGAAATCTTTACCCAGTTTTATATATGCCCCTTGACTAATTGCATTTCTCTTCTGGCTTTCCCTGCTTTGACAGGATCACAAACATTGAGAAAAAGTAATTTTTCTACCTGTGTGGTTTTGGATTCAGCACACCTCCTAAGAACATCTGGAAAGGTTTGTCATAGCCTCATGAATCCCTGAATTAGAAAGGAAAACTATCCACAGTCTGTCCCATAATGAAAAGCATGCTTTTACAAAATGAAGTGTGATTCATTCTTCAGTTGAAGTTCTGCAGAGTGCCGTCTTGTTAAAACTGACAGTGACAAACTAATGATAATTATTTGGGTTGCTCCTCCTCTTGCAGCGCTGTTTAGTTAAAAGCAACAACTTCAAAGTACCTTATGAGTCCCTGAATATGTTTAGGTACAGTAATACCTACATTTGTATTTGTGTGTTCTACAACTGGACTCCAGACATAGGACTCAGTGGCTGCTATCGCTTCTCAGGGCATTGGTAACTAACCAGATGCACTTCATCTTCCTTTATGTAACAGCTGCTGCAAAGTCAAAAAGTCAATAGTATTGGAGTGTCCAGCAGTTCAAGGATGCATCTCACAGTCAGGTGACACACTCCTGCACATAGGGTTATTTTTGTAAATACGTGAGGTAAAAATTGACATACTGTGCTGTACTACACGCACAACCCCATCAACCTAATAGGAAGACAGTCAAACAGCAGAGAATAAAAATACTTTTATGATCCAAATGAACAGATAAAGTAATAAAAAATTCTACTTAACTCTGGAAATTGAAAGGTTTTTTGATTTTTGAAAGAGAATGACTACACATGGCTTAATAACGCTATGCTTTTTATTTCAAGCTAACCTGAATCGCTCCCAAGCAATCTTCTGTTTCACAAAGGTTAATTCCAAAATCTTCCAGCTTAACTTCTTCTGAAGAAAACCGTTCACAAAAGTTCGCTTGTTTTTCCTCAATGTTTTAAATGACTAAATTTTTTTGTTACATCGTCTCTAGAGTTTAATATTCTATTATTTAGCTCCACAACCACCCACCTCCCTTTGGTTTCACACTGCTGTTCTTTTGCTGTATTTTACCATCCACACAACTCTAGTCCAGATCTGCTTATGTTCACCTTGTTACTACAGAAGTGGAACAGACACTTTCTGGTGAAGTGTAATTAAAGCTGCTAGATATTTGTAAAGCTAAACTAAACAAAAGTTATGGAACAGTCCTGAAAACTCTGCAGAACTACAAAAAATTATTACAGTTTCCCAGGTTAAAATCAGATATACAGATTTGAGAGTATTAAGATGCTTTTTGATAAGACTTTTTGTGGCAGAGCTCAATCACATCTAGCCCTGCTACATTATTGCCTTCTCAAACACAGAGCTACTTAGCTACTGGCTTTTCATTGCACTTAGCAGTGTTTTGTATGTAGGAATGATCTTTTCTGAAAGATTGTGTTTTACATCTATAACTACTATATAGGCTATGCTTACATGAAAAGGGAGATAAAACTTGATGTATGAACCTTGTGCAAATAAAAAGATGATTAATTTGAAAACGTCAGGAACAATCAGACTGATTTTCAAGAAATCACAAAGTTAGAGCAGTGACACTGAGCTCTGAATCATCCATTGAAAATCTGCCATTGAAAGATCAGAAATACCACTTTTGTGGTAACTGCTGTGTCAAATCATAGAATCATAGAATTCTATCATAGGTTGGAAAAGACCTCAAAGATCATCGAGTCCAACCACAACCTAACCATGCTACCCTAACTAACAACCCTCCACTAAATCATGTCCTTGAGCACCACATCCAAACGGTTTTTAAACACATTCAGGGATGGTGACTCAACCACCTCCCTGGGGAGTCTATTCCAGTCTTAACAACCCTTTCTCTAAGGAAGTGTTTCCTGATATCCAACCTAATGGTGAAGCAGATATCCTAATGCCTCCAGCTCAAGTCTGTAAGCATTTGCCAAAATTTAAGAGTAAGCATTAAACACTGAATAGTCTAAATATTAGTGAGCATAACAGTCACACTATTTGTGGTTCTTTAATTCCTGATATGACATCCTACACCATTATTATTACCACAATACCACATGACTTACTTCACATCTGTTAACTAGAAGGGAAATTGGACCTTCAAAGTGAAGAACACTGTAAAGATAAACCGTGCTTAAGATGATTTATAGTTGGGAAAATGTATAGAAGTAATGAAAACAATTTGAGAAACCAAACATTTGCATGTTTGAAACAATCTTCCATGATGGAAATTATAGGAGGGCTTCCTGTCCAAGTTGTTAATTGATACAATTTTAACTAGTACTTTCTTAGCGAAACAGCAGTTCAAACTACTTGGCTCTTTTCAGGATGTACAGTCTGAATAATTATAGCTATAACCTTTCTCAATCTCTTCACAAAAAATTTCTGCAGAATTGTGTCCTTAGGACAACTTTCTGTAAGTAACATGCCTATAATTCAATTGTGGTTAATGGATCCTACTGCATTTTACCCATTTTCCTTTATATTCAGGACTTTACAAATGCTTTGTCACAGCTTATGACACAGATGGCAAATAGAACAATAAATTTTTCATTTGTACATCTAAAGAAATTGACTTAATGATAAAACTACAGGAAATATCCATGTCTAACACAAATTTAAAAAGCGTTTAGAGAAAACTATTTTTATTTAAATTCCACATCTTACGCACTGTTTGAAAGGATACTTTTGAAATCTGTGTAAGTCTGAAATATCTTCCCCTCAATATGCCCTCCTTCCAAATAAATGAGCCAACTTTATACATATCTACAATATTTAATAAAGATTATTATAACCAGCCAAAGTTCTACATAATTGTTTCAGCACTTAAAGAGAAACATTCAATTTGCTCTTCCTCAGCAAAATTAAATGGAAACAAAACAGTCATTGAACAAAGGAAGCATTAAAACCAATTCTCTCTGTGGGGAAAGGCAATATGACGATTTAATAAAAACATCAGGTTTTTCAAGCAGGTAGGAACTCGGTTCTTATTTAAATGCTTGAATGTTTGCCTACTAATCATATCTGATCAATAATAAGTCAGCAATTCTTTTAGAGTCTGAATTATTTTTTTTAAACATCAGAAATTATTTGTTGGGGTCTTCTATACATTCTTTGGCTAAGTATGTTAAGGAGAAGTTAAATACACTTAAAACTACCAGCTACAAGTAACTGAAAATAGTACACATTTACAGATTATACAGGAATCAGAGTGTAAATGCAAAGAAAGTTATTTTCAGGGACAAAGTTATGTACAACATCAATTTCTACATCCCAAACAGGCTGTAGACAAACTTAACTTGAGATTCCTAGACTTGGAAATCTTGCAGAGCTTCTTGATTACCTAATACCTCAAACTAAACAGCTGCTTCATGTTATCACTTTTACTTGTTAGATATAACCTGCAGTGTCTGTTTCCTTTCTTTCATTTAAAAGAATAAAGAAGTTCAGATATTGCTCATATAAAGAACAGAAATACTGGTTGTATCCCAATATGGAATTATACAATACTATATTTTCTTGTCTTTTGAAGGTCTTTAGGAAACAAAATATGAAAGTGGAAATCCATATCCATTTTCAGGAAAAGTTTGGGGTTACAGTGATTTTGTGAAAATGCTTAATTTTCTTCTTGCAGCATTTCTTCTATTTCTTTATCCCAGTTTTCATCGCGTTTTTCTGATTCTGTCACCACTTCATACTCTTGAAGCTCTTGTTGTAATTCCTTTTCCCAATCAGCAGTCTCTTCTGCAAGAGATAAGCAGTATCTTATACTATCAAAATTGATTGTCACACATTATTTACATAAAACTAGAAACTTGATTAATTTGCATTGAGTCTATATTTTCTCTCTTGAACTTTATGAATAATTCTTCAAAGCTAAAGAAACTTCAAGATGGGAAATTCCATCTTCATCTTCTGACTGACCACAGATAGGAAAAAAACAGTTTTATCATGTGTGCCTTTGCTAACTAATTTCCTACAGACTTGCGATTTAATATCAACTAAATCTCACTTTGTGCCTTTAAATCTCGGTGTGGGAAAAAGCTGCACTATTTGGAAAATAATGAACATAATAAGTTTGTTGAATATACTGTAAGAAGAAAATCAGGATCAAATACTGTGGATAATTTTAAATTTGGCTGGTATTCTCCTCACTAACATTTGTAGCTAGGCAAACCCATCTAATCCAGGTTAAAGGTAACCATATTTCATACCTCAGGGCAAAAAGAAAATGAGTCAGGAGGCACTCCCTGTGTCGTTAATCTGTTTAATTAACTGTGCTTGTGATATGAAAGATCATGGGGGAGGAGGTGGGTTTTTGATGTGTTACGTGTTGGTTAGTACTTAAGCCTAGATACGAAGGTGGGTAATTCCACAGTCCAAGTCAGATGAGATTTATCTGAACAAATTACTCGTGAATGACTTATTGAAACACTTCCATCAAAAATCTAGATGCGAGAAACCAATTTCCTCAAGCTTGGCTATGCATTGAAAAAAAGGAAAAAAAAATCAACAATTTCAGAAAACAAACATTTTGCAATGTCTAAAACACACTGGAAAGCAAGTCTGAAAAATATAATTATCTACCGATAGAAGTGGCTTCATTATAAATAGTTCATTGTGTATGGCCAAAGTCACATCATTATAGACTGTTTTCATCCATTTAACATCAATATTAGTTCTGAATCACTGTTTTAGAATAAGCCCCATTTTTTCCCTCTCATCTTACTCAAAGCTATTTGTTAATTTTTAACTGTTGCAAACGCATGCACGTAAGCCTTTTACAACAAAGGCACTGGGCAAACTCATAACTGGTGCAAATACTTAGTTTGACAAAAGCCTGATTTCCAAATAATGTATTTTACCCCCAATTAAATAAAGAAAAATTACATGCAGATAATCTAGGAAAGAGGAAAAGGAGGAGGAAGGTAGACAAGAGATAGGAAGGTAGACACTTTTATGAAAGAGCTATCTACAAACTGTTATTTGGACTGGAATTTGTCACAAATAACGTTCTGCAGAAGACATTGATTGTGGGAAGAATTATCACTAATTTCATTCATTTTTGAAGAAGGGTCACAAACCTGATTTTCTAAATGTAATTACAGTACATATATAGATTTAAGTCAACCTATTTTAGAATTACTGTATTTAAGACAGAAAGTACTAGTAGTTTTACCTTCTACTACTGAAGTCTCTTCTCTCTTTTTGTCTAGCACCAATTGCTCCATTTCTTTTCTTAGGTCCTCCTGATTCAAATTACAAGCATCAAAAGCATCGCTCACAAATTCTGATACACCTGGACTTGTGGAAATCTCTTCCTCCTCCTGTATTAAGATAGTTTCATATAAACTTATCCTTAAAGTTGGACACAGAATGGCACCAATATAAACTTTTATTCATGGCAGCAGACTGCCTTTTAGTTACAGACCAAAAAAAAAACAAAATAAAACCAAATACATTACACAGCTCTGCTTTTGCCAACAGTGTTCTCTGGCACTGATTTTATAACCCAGAAATGAACAAGGGTCATTAGGTGTCTAAGTTAAAGGTTTTGCACTATCAAAGCTATTCCTGCTTTGCTAGAAGGTAATATTGCTATGGCAATGTATGATTTAGATTTCCTGTACTTTACACTGGACAAAGCATAGTATATGCACATATTTTTATGAAGGCATCTCTTGAGATTAAATGTAATAGAAACCTTCTACTCTCAACATTTTGGAAATGTTTCTTCAGATGAAAAAAAAAAAAACATCTTTATTATTATAACATGCAGGATATTAATGAAAGCATTTTTCAGATACATTGCTGTTTCTACTACTGAAAGTGAGTATCACAACAAAACTAGTATGTTAACATCAGACTGTCAGATACTGTTATAGTTTCATATCACAACTTACTCAATAGGATGGATAATTACTTAAGAAATGACAGTTTCACATAACAAATAGCAAATAAAAATATAACCGTTTTTACCTCTTGAGATTTTATCTGAGGCTTTATTGTTACAGGTGGTGTTTTTGGACGTATTGTTTCTAGCAAGAGGGAAAAAAGGTAATTACATTTTAATATTAAAGATCTCATTTATTCTAAATAGCTATTAAGTATAGAAGGAAACATTTTACTTTAAATTTTAAGGAAATCTGGTGGTCAAAGGCTGAATTCAACTATAGGTGAAGCATTTGCAACAAAAGCAAAAACAGAGAGACAAATTTCTGTTTTTAATTAAATAAGGCAAATTCAGCAAATTATTTTCTTATTATGAATCCAGTGTTAAATTCCAGGAACCCTCCTGCCCCACAAAACAATCCAAAGAACCACATAAATAGAAATAGCTGGAAATGGGGAAGAATGCCTTCTATAAAATGCTCACAATAGCATTACATGCTGCAAGATCTTTGAAGTTTCAAAGGTGTAGACTCCCTCAGAAAATCCAGTTATCAACTATTGTACAACTTAAAGCTCCCTTGCCTGTGTACTTCTACTGACACAGGTATTAGTTAGCTCTTAGGTACAGCAGACTGTATGTGTGCACACCCCTGAACCACACAAGAGCGCTCCAAAGCCTTACCTTATTTCACACAGGCAGAAGTCACTGAAAAACAAACCCTAGAAGCTGTTCCAAATTTTCTGATAAAACTCACTGTATGTTCTTAATTTAGTAGCATGGTGCAAAGGAGACAATGGCTGCCTACAAAGAAGGAAAGATCTTTTTCTCAGGAAAAGAACACTCCAGCTTTTCTCCCCACATGGCTAGTGAGGTAGAAGAATCACATTAATGAGCCAAGTGGCTTCAAGAACAATTAATGTACATGGCAAGTTGCAGTAGTGATGAAGTGCTTGCTTAGCAGTTTATTTGTTTAAACATGCAAAGCAGTTGTGAACTCGCAGCTGTGTTTACTGCAGGTGGATCTTTTCTGCTTATGCAGTGATTTTTGAAGAGGGACTTTTTTCAGGTTTAATTTCCAAGATCAGTTCTAATTATAATAATTCTCTAATTGGTAGCTGTCGCTGCTTGTAAAGCTCATCTACTCAATGACCACTGCTCTGTCATATCCTCTTTCCTCCTTTCCCTCCCTAATCTTCATAGGATCTGTTATTGTACCCAATACTGCATCTAAAAGGGCTCCACTACTCCTGACTTGGGGAGGCTGCAGAACACGGCACAAAACGTTGCTCTTCAACAGTGAGTCCCACAACACTGGGAAAGAGAGGAGCCTCAGTCTCCATGCCTTCTCTCATGCAGATGCAGCACAGCAGTTCTGTGCTGAGCCAAGCACCAGTCCAATGTCAGTAACAGACCATTAGCACTGCTCTGGATCTTCTAGCTTGGCATCATCTCCTCCACTGCTGCTAAGATAACTTCATTCCCAATAGTAAATAGTTCTACCAAGAGAAGGAGCAGAACTTGGCTGCCTTTTTTTTTTTTTTTTTTTTTTTTTTTTTTTTTTTTAAACAGAGCATATATACACATGGCTTCTAGGTCAGAATATGGAATGCTTTCCTTTTATTTGCCCTTAACTTTCATGATTGACGTGAAACTCTTTGAAAACAGCATGCAAGGAGGAGACAGATAGAGATGAAATGGAAGGCAATTAATTCTACTTCATAGACATGAGTCAGCTTTGGGAAGACACTGAACATTATGAGAAGTTACCAACAGGCAATTACTTCTACTTTTAGCCTCCAATTAGCGAATTCAACCTTCAAAAAGGTCATATAACATATAATAATTCAAAGCTCTTCAAACCTATACAGTGTTGAAATAAAAAAAACCTATTTACTAAAGACTGGTAAATATATCTTTGCCATTACATAAAATACAGTCACTGGGGCAGTAAATCTATTCGCATATTCTATACTGGCCTTCTGAATCACATGAGATGCTTAACAGGTCAAAAGGTGATGCCTTTTCTTTTCCTGAATGAAAATGTTTCATTTTCAGTCATAATGGTAAGTTCTACTAGAGCTCTTTGGGTATTAACCAGCAACTTTGATTGGAAATTTCCAAGTGTTTGGATGATTCAGAGGTAACAGTTCTGTTGCTCAATAAGGTCAGGTGCTCTGTCTCTCCTGTAGAGTTGAGACACTTCCGTTAAAAGAGCTGTGGCTTGGCAAATTTGAGTACTGTACTGTTTAAAAAGCAAAGCTCTAGGAACTCATAGTTCAAGACAGTCCATTTAAGCACATATTTAAGTTGTGTAAGGGAAACTTTCTGCATTGTAGTTAATGACAAAAAACCTTCTATGTGACTAGGCCATCAGCCACAAGAGTAGTGGCTTTCTTGTCTCTAAAATTGGTCTACTGAAGCAATGACATGCAGAAACAGAAATCAAATAAAAAGATCAGAGGTAAGGAGAAACATACTAATAGCAACCAGACTCCTCAAGCAACATGTTTACAAATAATAGCGAATAAAATCTCTTTTGTGAGACTTTATGTTTTCCGATCTTTCCAAATACAATCTTTTCCACTATATAAAGATAATTTAAAGACAGCAGTAAGTGAAAAATTCCAATACATAAGATCTACTGTAAGGCACTACAAAAAGCAGAGAAGATGACAGTTACCACTCTACAATACAGTCCTGTCAGTCGGAGTAACGAAAAATCCAAAAGAAAGAAAAGAAAAACAAAAACCAAAAACAAACAAGCCAAAACCACCACCCCAACCTCTTCACAGAATCACAGAATTGTAGGGATGGAAGGGACCTCTAGAGATCATCGAGACCAACCCCCCTGCCAAAGCAGGTTCCCTACACCAGGTCACACAGGTAGGCGTCCAGGCGAGACTTGAATATCTCCAGAGAAGGAGACTCCACAACCCCCTGGGCAGCCTGTTCCAGTGCTCCGTCACCCTCACTGTGAAGAAGTTCTTACGCACATTCGTGCGGAACTTCCTGTGCTGCAGCTTATGTCTGTTTCCCCTCGTCCTGTCTCCACGTACGACTGAAAAGAGACTGGCCTCACCACTATGGCCCCCACACCTCAGATATTTGTAAACCTGGATCAGGTCCCTCTCAGTCTTCTTTTCTCAAGGCTAAACAGACCCAGTTCACTCAGCCTTTCTTCATAGGGGAGATGCTCCAGGCCCTTCACCATCTTTGTGGCCCTCCGCTAGACTCTTTCCAAGAGATCCCTGTCTTTTTTGTACTGGAGAGCCCAGAACTGGACACAGTACTGCAGAGGAGGCCTTACCAGGGCAGAGTAGAGGGGGAGGATCACCTCCCTCGACCTGCTGGACACGCTCTTTTTAATGCGCCCCAGAATGCCATTGGCCTTTTTGGCCATGAGGGCACACTGCTGGCTCATGGCCAACCTGTCGTCCACCAGGACGCCCAGGTCCCTCTCTGCAGAGCTCCTCTCCAGCAGCTCATCCCCCAGCCTGTATTGGTGCATGCAATTATTCCTCCCTAGGTGTAAGACCCTACACTTGCTTTTGTTGAACCTCATCCGGTTTCTTAGTGCCCAGCTCTCCAGCCTGTCCAGGTCTCGCTGAATGGCAGCACAGCCTTCAGGCGTGTCAGCCAATCCTCCCAACTTCGTATCATCAGCAAACTTGCTGAGGGTGGCCACTATCCCCTCATCAAGGTCACTGATGAAGATGTTGAACAAGACCGGACCCAGCACAGACCCCTGGGGGACACCACTGGTTACAGGTCTCCAGCCAGACTCTGCACCACCAACGACGACCCTCTGCGCTCTGCCAGTCAGCCAGTTCTCAACCCACCTCACTGTCCACTCGTCTATCCCACACTTCCTCAGCTTTGTTATAAGGATGTCATGGGAGACAGTATCAAATGCCTTTCTAAAATCAAGGTAGATTACATCTACCACTCCTCCCCCATCCACCCAGCATGTGACAGCATCATAGAAGGCCACCAAGTTGGTCGAGCACGACCTCCCCTTGGTGAACCCATGCTGACTACTCCTGATAACCTCCTTTTCTCCCAGTTGTCTAGAGATGGTATCCAGATGGTATCCTTTGTTCTCACTAGAACAAAGAAAATCAAAAAAGAAACAAAGAAATATAAGTGTACTTAGATGCCTGATAGGTGCAGTCAGTGAGAATCCCAGTGATTTACTGAGTTGGAATGCTCCTGTACAGAGCAACAGTGAACAAAAGTTGCTCATAGAAAGTGACACAAATGGGAGATGAATGTGGTGAGATTGTGAAAGTACTATGATATGAACAGTTAATTAGGAAACAAACCTAATTACAGCCTGCACCAAAAGATAAAGACAGAAAATGCTTGCTTTGATAAAAAGTTAGTGCAGGGCATTAAAAACTACTTCTTTTACACCAGGAAAAAAATTAAAGTTGCAGCCTCCATAAAACTTGAACCCTGCAAGATTATTCCTACTTACACCTGCTAAGAAGTGACTGGATGTTGACATCTTCCTTTCATTTCAACCATTTTTTTCTCCTGTACCCAGACATCAAATTATATGAAATTTGTAAAGAATTAGCATCTTCAAGATTGATTTATTGAATTATTCACCTTTCTTAATCTATCCTTTATAATTGTTGACCACTTCATGTCTTCCTGAAGGAATGGCTTTCTGGTCCACATTTTAAAAGCACAAAAGTTTTAGACCTGAATGAACAGGTAAAAAATATTATGAAAAAAAAAAATCAGAAATACTAAATAATATCAGTTAAGATGTATAGTAATATTGTTGGTGTTTGATTTCCAAATAATGTAATTAAGTATGGTCAAAAGAAAAAAAAAAAAAAATCAAGGAAAATGATGATTATGGTTTTGGACAAGCAAAATGTAACTTGATAAGATACCCACGACAAGATGCTGAATTTACATGACAATGAAGAACTACATGATAAATAAAATCAAAGTGGTAGATTTTACTAACATCACTAGTGAAAAGAAGTTCAACTTGGACATTACTTAAGCAAGTGTGAATTAAAAGATAAAGAATGAGAGTGGAATAAGACAGAAAGATTCAACCAATAAACAAAATCAAACAGCATAGAATAAATGGGGCAGAGAGTACCTGCTGAAACAGCTGCCACAAAGGCAGGGAAGGTGGAAACAAAGGCAGCACCTTTAACAGCATCAAAATATCTGTAAGAATGCAACTATGCAATGAAGACTCCATTGGCTCCATTCTACTTTGTTCATTCTAAATGGGGACCTTGCCTGAGCTAACACACATGAACTATGACAGAACTCAAAAGAAACAGAATGAGATAAAATGACAAAACAGGCAAATTAAAAAAAGAAAAAAAAAAGAAAAAAGCTTGAGGAAACTACAATTCTTTTTTGACAAAAGTATATTCTATGCAACATGCCACCCCAGCTCTGTTATCCCCTTGATAAATCTCCCTTTATCCCAAGGTTCATCTGCCTGTATCCAAGGAACCAAGGCCCAGCTGAGTAAACTTGGCTCACAGCACACAGAAAATTAGCAGCTTGGGCAAAAGGGCTGTGAAAAAGTACATATGAAAATAAGAAAGATGAATTTACAGACTGAAGGAGGCTTACAAACATGGAATCAATAGCAGTGCAGGACTCAAGAAGAAAAATTAAAATATGGAAAGATATAATATCTGAAAGAGGGAAAAGGGAGTCATCTTGACATTGACTATCAGTCAAGCTGACTGCCATCAGAACACCAGCACTGGTAGATCTGATGACTGTTTTTTTGATGCTGGGAGGATATATAAATCTGTTCTAAGGTACAGCAACGGCTTCCTCCTCCAGCCCAATGCCTACCCAACCTGCAGATTCCTCAAGGGTGGTGAGTGCATTCATTAGACTATGATTTTTATAAACTATGACTGTGTCTTAGCCAGAAACTGCTTTATTCCCTAAAGCTGCTTTTATTCCTGCTTGCAGAATTTGTCCGTGTGCAAATAAAGATGCCCAGTGACTCAAAAGAGGATCAGTAATGATACACTGATATAAATTGATCAGCATAACTGAGAAAGCCTATATTAAGGTAGCTTGTTCATCTCAAGGCTGAATCTCAAGCAGCCTATGTACCCATCTTACTTCAATTCTTTAATACACTGCACGTCCTTCCATGTCCTACACACATCTGCCTCTACCACCACAGTAATTATACTCCCATATCACTAACTTATTTCCATCTGGTCTGAGCCTTATGCAAAAAAAAAAAAAAAAAAAAAGTGAGAGCAAAGTGCATGCCACTTGGCTAATGCCTGATGTCTTACAGGTGAACCAAAGCTACCCCTGGCTTCTGACAGGTCAAAATAGTGCACCAGAGACCACTAGTGGCTGAGACCTGTTATAAATCAAGTACAGCATCTCATCTCTTGGGACTTGCACCATTATGGCAAAGTTGGCTGAAATAGGAAAACCGGTTAAAAAGCGCTCAGAACTCCCTCCCCCATCTGGACAAATAGGCTGAGCATGGTGAGAGAAGTCTTGATTTCACATAAAATCCAGGATAAAAATTCTGGCACCTGATACATACAGTCAGTAAACAAATTAACGAACTGTGACAATAGAAATCCTTTTCATACCTGTCAGTTGACTATCCTCTTCTCTGCCTTTGTTATCTTCTTTTCCTACTGCTTGCTGCTGAGCAGCAAGTGCTGTGAGTTGTGCAGACTGTTTAATTAGGGATACTCTGTAGAAATAATTTCTCCAGAACACCTCCTCCTTTACACTAGAGAGAACAAACAGATACTGATTACAACATACGAAATATGGCTCCTCCTACCATCTACCAATGAACTAAAAGGAAATATGGAAGGAGTAAGCAGAGCTGTCACTTTGACATGTATGATATAAACAATTTTTAAAGATCTACCATTATAAAAATTCTTGATCTCTTCCATGACAGTTACATTGGGCTTAATATACAATCAGGTGTTATTTCTTAAAAACAAACAAACAAAAAAAAAACTAACATCATGCAGTAATACACAATTTGGTAAAACACGATGCTGTTATATTCATCTGAGTTTGTTAACATTTTCATCACTTCCTCTATAAACTCAATATTCTTTTACTGTTGAACTACCTTTATCTATACGTTCCTTAGACCTCAGGTGCAACTGTAATCTTTGATTTACAAGTAGTAGCCAGCCCAAGATTGCAGTAGAAATATTCCACTACCTGGCACATCGTTCAGCCTGTCTGTGGGACCTTTCGTAATTCTTTATGAAATAACTTTCTTTACGAAAGTGCCATCTGGGAAACAACCACCCCACAATCAGGCAAACAAAACAACTGAAAAATATCAAAACCAGTTATTGAGAAATGAGGCAGGGCAGGCAAGAACAGCAGGACCAAAGGTTGAAGAAAAGAGCATCAGAAACAGATCTGACAAAGACCTACAACATGCCAGAGAGCTGACAGAACAGAAACAGAAAAGCAGGGAAGGGGGAGAAAGAATGAGGAGAAGGGAAACTTTATAAAAGGAGACTTAAGACAGAAAAGCTCACAAAAAGCATTTTTTTCTCCTGTTTTCATCTTCAGAGATGGAGACTAATATTGGGAACTCTTAGTTAACAAGAATGCTGACTTGTGAAACAAGCTTAGAGGGCAGAACCTTGGATTGGACAACAAAGGAGAACAGAACTGGAAAAAACTGGGATCAAGAAGCCATACTGGAAGTGCTGGGACACTTAGGGATATTTTAGTTGGGTCTGCTGGAAGATGGTAACAACAAAGCATTTCTCATTGTTCCTCTTGCTTATAATAATACTTTTTTTTTTTCCTTTTTTTTCTTTTTTTTTTTCATTCCTCCAGGGGCCTCTTACTATCTGTGATCACTTCTTTGAGGAAATACTGCATGTGCATTGCAGTTTACCAATTAAAGGAAGGAGCAGAAGTCTTAAAAATTCAGAACTACTAAGGACCCTTTGATTTCAGTTTGGGAGAGGTCTTAATTTTTTCTAGATCTGCTGTGTTAAATTGCAAATTTATTTCCCAACCAAAGATAAATGCAGCAGCAGGTTTGTTGGTTTGATTTTTTTTTTTTTTTTTTTTTGGTATCAAAGTGGTGCAGTATTTTATGTATTTGAAATGGGTAGATATAAAATACAGAGAAAGTAGTTAACAAGAGAATTGAAGGAAGTAGGAAAAAAGAATAATATACAAATATTTGCAGACACACTGAAAATAAAATAATAATAACCATCAAAAAGTTACTTACTGTTTAGGAACGAGATCAAACCTCATCCTATTGAGAAGCTGATCTTCTTGTAACATCACCATTGCAACAGGGTACATTTGATCAAAGTCAAAATTAAACTGAACACCTGCTGGAGGATCCCGCAGAAAATTTCGTTTATCCTTTGAAGAACATATTACAGTCATTAACTGATACCAGAAAAAGGATATCACTTTTCACAAACAAGACCAGCAAAACAATCCCACTTCTCACATAATTCTATCATACCAGAAAACTGTAAATCCTTCTATAAAAATGAAAAATCATATTGTTGGTCTTAGAGTAAACTGAATACTTACTGCTGATAAGGCCAGTATTTGTTGTTGAATTGTCTCTTCCTCATTGCTGTCTACCCAGGGAGGAACTGCTGCTTCTGTTATGGAAAGGAGGAAAAACTATTTGTGTTTGTGCAACTTAGAAAAAAAAAAAAAGTCACAAAAATCAGCAGACTTGCATCACTAGGTTAGTTCATTGCTTCTTTTTCCTAAGAAGCAATATTTAATTATATAATTTTTAATAGATGTTTCCTATCATCTCCATAAGGTCACTCTAGGCTGATCCTGATTTATCACAGATCCTGATTTATCAGAGGTAAACAATACTTTAAATAGTTGCTGACTTATGTCATTATAAAACAAAATGTGGAGGTTTGTTCCCTATGTGTTCAGCCAGAACTTAACTGCCTCTTAGTTTAATTACTGCAGTAAAAGCTGTGTAATTGGGTAATCTGACTGCCAAGAGAAATTTCTAGAGTCACTATAAATGTGCAAACTTCACCTAAATTAAGTTTTCAAAATAATTTACTAGTATATTAATTTTTCAGCACTCAGACGATACAAATTCTTTAGAAAAAAGAAATAGAAGGAGAAAAATAATTTAAAAATTTGTTACTAATTGCAATGAATTATACATGGAATAAACATACTGCAGTTGACCTGCTTTGTACATTTACAGATACTTACACAATATTTATGTAGGCTGTACACATACAAAAACTATTCTACGTGTATAGAAAGCTCTTCATTGTCAATGTAAATTCAGCCTGAAGAGACAGTATAACTCAACCAAACCATTTAATAAATAATTATTGTGCATTTAACTATGCTTTTTTGCCTGTACAACTGACATAAGTAAGCTCTTTCACCTACATGGATTACCAGGCCAATGCTAATGCTTCTTTCCATTAGACCACCTCTGTCTCCCCTTTACTGTCAATCCAGCTAGCTATTTTCATGAAACTCGTAGAAATGTTTTAGAAGATATCAAGGTTTACTGGTAAGATACAGAAAATACAACATACAGACAGCATGATCACATAAGTGACATTGCAAGAGAAAACCAAGACACATACTACCTACAGATGGTATGAAAAAATTCATCACGATCCATTTAAAATCAGCATATTTTCTAGCTTAACAATAAAGCCACTAATTATTCAAATTGTAACACATCATTGTATTCAGTTACACATCCAAAAAGATTAACGCAATGATAAAGCCAAATGTAGAAAAAAGTGCTTATTTTAAAATTTCAAATAGGTTCACAGATCTCAATAGTAGATAGATAATTTGAAGGATCTAGATCACAGATAATTATAAAGCAAATGAGTTATGGGAAAGCAGAAGAACAATTATGCCTTCAGTATAAGCAGCACAATTATTCCCTACAGCAACTCGTCAGACGCTATAATGCAACTCTTAGCTCACATTTTCTATTCCATTACGAAAGCATGATACAATTGCTAAAGCTTAAAGGAAAATTAATCAGCATGATAATTTTCAGTAAATACAGACTTAAGATTCAAAACAAGCATAAGAGATCAGCTTTGCGAGCACACTGATCTTTTAGTTGATTTTAAAAAGCTGAGTTTGGTTAAAAAACAAACAAGTATCATCTTACTAGATAACGTAACAATGACATTGCTTAAAAAAAATAATCTTCCTATTCCACAGAATATATCAAGTTGGGCCATACAAATGTTTCCCTACACAGAAATCTGATGGATTGTGCTTAGATACAGCTCAAATATCCAGCTACCTGTAACATTTTAATTTATTACGTCATGCATTGCTCAAGATAGCATACATTACCTGACTTTTTTGTTTGCTGCTCTTGGACAAACTTCTTTTGTTCCTTCTGAAAGTCTCCAATAATTGTCTAAAATAAAAATCAAGAAACCTCAGTAAGTAAAACATTATATACACACACACACTCTTTCAAAGTAATATTTATAGTTTTATCAACTTCAGCAGATGAAAAACACAAAGGCAAATCCCTAAGGCTTACAGACTTAATTTAAACATCAACATACAGTTCATACATTTATATACATTTTACATACGAAATAGAGACAAAAACTACCACCTGCTTTCACCAACACTTCAAGATACCCTTGGCCTTGTAGTAAGATTCAAGACTTGGCTAAGAAATATACCCATTGCAATAAATCAGACCTACAAAATTATTATGTATGACTTTCAGAATCCGTGCTTAGCTAAGTGCTGAAAAATGTACAGCACAAAATTATGTTCAGAAATATCCTATACAGAAGTTAACATTGAAAAGATTGGAAATGGTCACAGAAGAGTCATATGCTTGATGTAAAACAGCACCGTACATTTTACAGTGAAATGTTTCGGGATTTCTGAGGCAGGAATGCCATAATGTAGGTAACAATGCAAATACTGTTTTGTAGTTGAAAGCATAGGAAGAATTAAAAAAAAAAAAAAGGAACGATATTGGAAATTAGAAGCGAATATTTAAACCTACTTTGAGATACTGTAAGAACATTTCATTCAGTGATCCAGCATTCTTTTTTCTTTAGGTTAGCATCAGTGAGAGAGCTATTGTAGTGCCTATGATAACAATACATCATTGTGGTTCCCTCCAGTTCCAAGTTATCTCAATTTTTACTGTTTACAGAATAAAAATGTTATATGGTGTAAGAGAAAAGCATTAGGATGCTATAGAAGCTATAATTCTATTTCTCCATACACGCACATTTTAGTTAAAACAGGGAATTCACATTACCTGAAGAAAACAGTATTTTAGGCATGAGAAACTGTGCTAAGTACCTACAGTATGTTTTATAAACATTATTGCCCCTGTAATAAATGATCAAACAACCTTCTTGTCTATTTTCCCTCTTTTTTTCGAGCACATAGATTTGTGCTAGAAAGACTCTACTATACTGTTGTAGGAAATGTAACTCTGTTATCATATACTGACAGCTGTCCCTAAGAAGTCAATGAAATTTGGAGATAAAATTCAATCACAACAGAATTTTAGAAGTGTCATTTGATTAATTTGGCAGATGACATGAACACTGATTATACCAAGAAACTTAACTTAATACTTAGTGTATTTTAAATCAACAAATAAGGCAATGCTTTAGTTCCCCAAAAAGGGTATATGAAACAAAGCTGCAGGAGGAGGGAGGCTCCATCTTGCATTCTGACACTTGCGGATGCACACTCACCACCCTGCATTGGTTTTGGTCACTTCCCTTCCTCTTCCAAGCTACCTTTGCTCACAAACCAAACACTACAAGGTACTGATTGTTTTACTTTCCCCTTCCAAGTTCATGACTGAAGCACTGTTAGAACACTTGGTGCGCAAGTTAAACAATTGGAGCCAGCAGAGAAGAGCCGTGAGAGCAAAAGATCATTGCCAGAGCAGGGGACAAGAGCAGGATCATAGTATGCTTTTTTATTTACTCCCTGGTCTTACAAAAACATACACGTGTAGCTCTAGGCCCTTGCTATACAATATTCACAAAACTGACCTAATTCTGAATCTTGCTTGGGAGATGCATTTAAGACAGAGAGGCTATATAATTTCTTCCCACTTAACTGGAAAAAGAAAAGTAATTACATCCCAGACATCACCAACTGTCCAACTCCAATTTGTTCAGCCTTTTGTCCTATCTCAGCATACATACATACATACATACATACATACATAATATATATATATATATATATATATATATATATATATATATATATAGATATATTTGGTTTTCACATAGAATCACGAGGTTGGAAAGGACTACAGGATCATCTAGTCCAACCGTTCTCCTATCACCATTACTACGACAAACTACTAAACCATATCTTTTAGAACCTCATCCAGATGCCATTTCTTATTGTCTTTCTCCAGTACATCTACATCCTGAAGGAAATGAGCACTTGTGCAGCACTGAGTAAAGCACAGTTAACCACTGCACTTTTACCCTCAATGAACATTTTGGTCATGTCATTTATCATGGCAGGAGATATGTGCTATCGAAACACACAATTCCTAAAGCCAGCTTAAAGAAATTCTATTACATGCCAGATTACACAACAGTAAGCAAGCAGATATTTCAGGTCAAGAATTGAGAAATAAAATACCTTATCAATGATACTGTCGATTTTCCCTTCTTCTACAGACTTCTTAATGGTCTGTGCTGTTTCGGCAACAGATTCAGATATCTTTTTTGTAGCAGCAGTGGCGAAATTGAAGAGGTAGCCTTCAAATAGACGAGAAGAAAAACAGCTGAAATAAGACCTCCCTTCATCCAAGACTGGTACTAGATTTTCCTTTCTCTTTAAAGATTTGGATACCTACTTGAAGTCTTCCTTCTGAATGATTGAACCCAGCTTCTAACCTACAAAGAACTGCTAACATCCCATTTATCCTTTTCTGGTTCACATACTCTTTAATGATAACCAAACTGCAAGCTGGATCAAAGTTTTCTGTAAATCAGATCATTTCAGATCATACTTGAACATTGATTGCTAAATCAAACATTCATAGTAGCTCAATACACTGCTTTCCTTTAAGTTTTCTGAAGCAATGCATCTTTCAGAATTTCACTTATTTCTGAGACTTTAAGTAATAAAGTAACCATAGCAACAGTATTAAAACAGTTCTATTTTGTAGAAAATCAGCGTGCACAATACTGTCTCATGAAGTGAGACAACAAATGCATGAAAGTTCTGGAAAGGAACACTTCAGATTCCTTGAAAATTCTTAAGATAGAAGGTTGCCCTTCTCTACTTTGTGTCTTCTTTAGAGCTCCATTACAAACAACGTGACAGTTTATTCCTCTGAACAGGTTCAGGGCTAAATAGCACAGGCAGTTACCTTGTACTGTAAAGTTCTTAATTAAAGGAGTTAGAAAAATGTGAGAAGGTAAGCAGCAAGACCTCTGCCACGAATCTTTAGAAATATTAAATACCACTTTAATGACAGAGGATCTTAACACTCACATTGTTTACTTCTCAGATCATTACATGATGTCAGAAAGAAACACTATAATCAGATGTATTATTCCTGTAACATCACTGTTACAGTATAAGTGCCAGAGTAAATAATAAAATTCTAGGGTTAGAAGTGAAGAAGTAATGGTAGATCTAAACTGCACAAAAATTCGAGTTCCTTATAGCTTAGAAATGTAAATAATAATAATAATAACAACAACAACAACAACAACTTCAAGATGTTAGAAGTATTTGAATTGTTCTAACACATTGCTGTTCACCACTGGTAGAATGAGGCACTTTGCAACATTCATGCCACCTTCTGGAAAGCTGACTTGTTCTTTGACCCATGTATTCATTCTTAACGTTATCACCAAATCAACACTGAAAAACGCAAATGTGTAGCCAAGTCCTTCAGCAAGCCTTTTTTTTTTTTTTTAATTCGTAACTTATTTCTATTGCAGATTTGTGGCAACTAAAGCTAAACTTTCTCCTAGCACTTGCTGGCATCTTTCTTATCTGTTTATCAGGCTTTACATCCATCACATGCTTTCTATTGCATTTTAGAAAAAAAGTCTATTCTCTACCTCTTGCATAGAGAAATATAGCACCACACTTTACAACAACAGAGAAAACAACAGGCTACTAGACTCTCTTCTCCCCACAAGCTTTCATTGGTTCTCTTATGTATCCCTGGAATCTTTCTAATCCCGCCTCTCTGGCAGCATTCAAGGCCAGGTTGGATGGGGCTTTGAGCAACCTGGTCTAGAGGGAGGTGTCCATGCCTACAGCAGGGGTTGGAACTACATTATCTTAAAGGTCTCTTCCAACCCAAACCATTCTATTATTACGTGATTCGTTCTATGATTCTAATATTTAAGTGCTTTAGGTGCAAAAGTTTGAAGCATTTGCTGCCCAGCAACACTTCGGTACAACTGAGCAAAGTAGTTCAGGCAAGTCCTGACACCAGCCTAAAGGGCAAAACACTTTTTCTTTCCATTAAGGACAAATTGAACATTCTTATGCTAAGGTACTTAAAAAACCTCAATAAGAGAAGAAACTTAGCCTCAGAAGAATAGTATTAGCAGTGGAAAAACAAAGCTTCCACATCCAGTTGACCAAGAAACCTTCATCTTAGAAGCCTATGTAAGAAAATCAGTCCAACGATATTTCTATCACTGATTCATATCAACAAACTTTTCTAAACCTTTTAATGATACAATAACAAGCAAAAAGAATGTATGTAAGGCTCCAGTTTTACCAGCAGAATTTGTTATGTGCTAGGAAAGTCTCACTCACAGCTACTTTGGCTGTTAGACCTTTAGAGTCATCCGTTACAAGAGCAGCCTCCAAATCCACGCAAAAAAACCCTTCCCATCCCAATCCTCTTTGATGTCACAGAGGATGAGTCCACATATCACTGTACCAAATTCTTACTACTACAGCAAATTACAAGACAAATATTTTTGTCACTAACATCCTCCATTTTTTCTTCTGAAGCTTCAAAGTATCCTCCTGGACAACTGGAGTAGATTAGGACCTACTTACAAGAACAGTCAGACACCTGACCAATCCATACAATTTGCTGCATTTCAGAAAGGTGAAGATGTGTACACCTCAGAAACACCTCAGACTGATGTCTCAGAAGACACTGAGCCAGAATTTCAGGGAACGCCTTCAGTACAGAGCTATACATCATAGCACTTTACCTAAGAATTTACACTAGTAATGCACAGTTCCTACCTACAGCCAACTACAACCCTACCTCTCTACAGATGAGTTCAACAAAATAATCAGACACTGCATTCCTATAAAGCATCAAAGAAACATCCACACCACTTCACAAAGCATGTGATTTGTACGTATGCATTGCTTTTCTCATACTGACAATAGAACAGGTAAAGAAATGCTGTTCATTTAGTAAGAGATAACCAAAAGGAACACCTGAAGCCATTTGTTTGGTTCATATTTTGAATATCCAATGCATTTTATACAATGGCTTTTGATACCTAGTGAGGAAGCATCATTTAACAGGGCACAGAACAGACAGCAACTCTATCTCATTACCAGTAATTGTTAATTAAAAAGAATCTCTGAGAAACAAACAAACCAACCGACCAAATAGTGGAGATGATATTGGAGGAGTAGCTTAATTTCAAACTTCTGCCTTTATCAGTTACATAGGACTGTTTGAGAACTATGGAAGACTGGACAAGATGTATAGAAAATTCCATCTTGTGAGAACCCAAGTGATGCACTTGGCATATAAAGCCATTAACAAATGCGATTCAGTAGAGATGCAAAACAATGATATGAGAAAACACAGAATAAAAAAAGATATGTGAAAGTAACTGAGATAATTTCCTACATTAGCTAAGCTGACCCAAATTATCATTTACATCTGGAAAAATATGTTTTAGGGCTTGTTTCACTATTTGCTTACTTTTTAAATATTCTGGTCACCTTGCTTTTACTTTACATCACTAAGTAAGCTATGCTGGGGGTGTAGAAAAGACAAAGAAGACAGCTCTTTAAGCGTGCAGAGCTGAGAACAGCAATTAACCTAAAACTTACATGCAACTGTTTAGTTCAGTTAAAGCTCAGTGCCAACGAGCAGCGCCAGGCGATTTACATCTAACCATGCACCGAACAGATCAGCCTTCACTCCTATAGCTAGTCGGCCTTACTCTTGCTATACCACGAGAGATTCACTGCTTTAAGGCTACATTATTACTATTTCTAAGCAGACACACATCGCTGCGCTCCCAGAACACGTCAGGCAAGAAGGAAAGCTGTTCTTCCACTTCAAGCTTCCCCTGGCACGAAGCCCCCCGCAGCTCGCCGTGCGTGGAACATCCCCAGGCCTGACCGAGGCAGGACAGGACAGGACACTCACTGCCGAATCCCTTGGCCTGGCTAAGGAGCGCGTCCGTATCCTCCTGCGGCTCCACCCGCTCCTGGCTCTGCGCGGCCGGCTCCGCGCCCGGCTCCTCCACCTCCTCCGCGGGGCTGCTCCCCTCCTCAGCCGCCAGCAGTTTCTCCTCACCTACCCGCTCCAGCCCCAGCCAGCTGCCTAAACCGCGCAACATGACGCAGGGGCGGCAGCGCAGGCGGCTGTTAACGGGCGCTCCGGCTGACAGACCCGACTCTCCGCACGGACTCCCGAACGGCCCGCTCCTTCCGCATACGTCACTTCCGGCCGCAGGGGGAGGGGCTCTGTCTGAGAAAGGGGCGTGGCCAGGCGGGGCCGCGAGGTGGGAAGAGCGCTGTGCGCGCGCGGGTACCTGCGCGTACGCCCGTTCCCTTTCCCGCGCGGAAGGTAACGCCCCGCCGCCCGCTCCGCGTCCCTCGGCTCCGGAGGAGGGGCCGTTTCTTCCTTTGGGGTTGTGCGAAGTTCTCCGGTGCGTCGCGGATCCGCCCCCGTCCCGCGTAGGGTGCTCGCAGCTTCTGGTACGGGGAGAAAGTCTTTTTTGGGGAGTATCGTGGTGCTTCGATGCTTACGGTAGTTTCTATAAGCGGAGCCGTGCGTTACAAACACGAAAGTTAAAGCTGTCTGCAGGGCGCGCCTCAGCTTGTGGAGCTCTGGAGAAGAAGGGGGAACTTCGTGATTTTAGTGCTTAGGGAGAGAAAAGGAGCCGGCTGCCATTTCCAGCAGCTCCTGTGGTTTCCCAACCCACCTGTTGTGTGTTGTTTCTGCTGTGAGCAAGCAGTGGGCTTCCACAGCTGTAGGGAAATGGGGAAATCTGTGCTTCTGAAGATAGCAGCTCTCGTTCTGATTTCTGTCAGGGAAGCAGTGGGGTCTGTGAGTCTTGAAGTGACACGTGTTGAAGATCTTCCATTTCTTCATTCATCATCTTGTTTCTTGCTTTCCGTTACTCTGAAGTTCTGTCATTAGCGTGTTTGCAAGTTGTGAAGGGGAATGGAAAGAAGCTTCCTTCTTGTTTTCTTTTTTCTTTTACTTCCACTAGTGTTTGCTGCATGCCTAGCTGTTACCAGCTCACAGTAAATTCCAAGGGTTCTTTTCTTCTGGATTAAATACTTCGTATTTGTCTCCCTTTTGTGCATGCTGGTAAAGAAGTAATACTCTGTTAACTTCCTGCTATTCATTGTAAAAGCATTGATAATAAGCATTGTTACCATCTTGACCTCTGCTAACTGAAGCTCTAGGCCTTATTTATGTTAACTAATAACATCAGAAGAGCAGTTATTCACTCCCTACTGCTTGCTACCAGTGTTTAAAGAACTGTGCCAACTCACATCACATGCTATTGCCTGTTGTTTTGAACAAAATGCATATTTAGGTAAGGAAAAGCTATTCTTGACCCCAAGCCTTTTGCTTTGTGGCATGCTGTGCTATCATTGTTTTAGAATTACCTCAAGGGTTAGCCCCCAGATCTGCCTGAATGTAATCTAAATGCAGTTACAGGTGAGTTCCATTCTTCGTTCACTTATTTCAGATGGGCTGGAGACTTATACTATTGATTTTCACACACAGTGTATATAATGAGCTGTGACTTAAATGTTTGGAGGTATCAGTTCATACATGAAAGCTGAAGTGAAGAAATAAAGTTAGTTATTTTTTATTTAAATAAATATTGTTGGTACTTTTCTGGCGGTTGTAAGGTCAAAAAATTCACTGGCACTTTCTCAAACAATTGAGTGCTACAAGATGAAAGGAATAACTAAGCCAAGGAAATACGACTAAATAGTGCAAGATGGCATAGGTGTGTATCTTAGATGCTTTTTTTCCCATTCAAAATCATATGATTGCCCTGGTATGGTATTTGAATCTGTTAGTTTGTAGTGGATCTTTTTTTTTTTAATTATCTAGGCTTTTTGTAAACAGACTTTTTTTTTAGACAGTTTCTGTATATGAATAGCCATTGTTCTGTATGTGAGAATTATGGCATAGCCTTGTGAAACATGGTGTTGCATCCTTTTATCAAAGCTTTGGCAACATAACATACACGAGCAATTGCAGAATCGTAGAATGGTTTGGGGTGGAAGGGACCTTAAAGATCATCTAGTTTCAACCCCCTGCCACGGGGAGGGGGACCTTCCACTAGGTCAGGTTGCCCAAAGCCTCATCCAGCCTGACCTTCGACACTTCCAGGGATGGGGCACCCACAGTTTTTCTGGGCAGCCTGTGCCGGTCCTTATCACACTCTGAGTAAAGAATTTCCACCTAAATGTCTCCTCTTCCATTTAAAACCATCTGCCACTACGGTTCCTGATGAAGAATCCCTCTTCATCTTTCCTTTATGCCCATTTAGGTCCTGGAAGGCTAGTATCAGGTCTTTCTGAAGCCTTCTTCAGGCCGGACAATTTCAACTTTCTCAGCCTTTCTTCTTAAAGAGAAAGCTCCAGTCCTCTGATACCTCTTTGGACCTGTTCTTCTAAGAAATATACCTCTTTGTAAAGGCCCCAGAGCTGAACTCAGTACTCCAAGTGGAGTCTTGTGAGGCCAGAGTAGAGGAAGAGAATCACTTCCATCAACCTGCTAGTTACGCTGTCATGCTTTTTGTTCAGATAGTAGTTTTTACCACTACTCATAATTACAGTTACCCCTTTTAAAGGGTCATTTATTTCTCTTTGTAGTCTAGGAAGCTAAGACATGGGGAAGTTGACCATATTGAAGGCCATATGACACAGCTCTGTGCTATCCAAGGTTGCAGTTCTGACTTTGTGTGTCATAACTTTGAATGGTTCTCTAAATCTGAAACTTAAAACTGGCATAACATGGCTTTCTTCTAGTACAGCATCAACTTTTACTCTATCTCATGATCTAGGGAAGCTAGATTTTTCTTTTTAGATTTTATTTTCTCTGTAATTTGTTGGAGAATGGGTGGATATGTGAAGAAAAACTTTGAGGCTCATGGTTAATATGCTGTCATGTAAACGTAGATGTTTTGGTTCCGTTTTTCTTTTTTGCTCTTATATTCCATTGATGTGTAGGATACGGTAAGACCTTTGAAATACGTGATATGCTGTGAACTAGGGAGGAGAAATCTTCTGAAAAATGTAGTGGGTGATACAAAGATACTGGTACCTATAGGCTGAAGGTTTTGAAGGTAGATCTACTGAAGAGAGAATGTGATTGTTCTGGCTAATGTAGCAAGGAACAGTCTTAGAGCTAACTTCTCAAAACACAAATGAAACAATTAATTTCTTTAATTTAGGAAGAATCTAGGGTGAGATTAGTCTTGCTTAACTTGTGGTTCTAAAAGGTGGTTGGCTGTTCCTGTCATGTTAGAGAAGTCAGATGAATTATACCTGCTTTGGTTTCTCTACAGGGCAATGCATCTAATTACTATCTCTGTTTTCTCACCGATTGTGGGGAGGATTTAGACATCAAGCTTAAATAGCAACATATAAGGTGGGAGGGATTCTAAAGTGGTGATTTTGTTGTCTGTTCCTGAAGGTCATTTTGATTCTTTGCATAGAAAGACTATGTTATTCCCTGGGATGAATTTGCATTAATCAAATGTATCTCTTTGTCGTCTTAGATTTCCAGCTCAAAATCTGTGTGCTTGATCTGATTTTTCCAATGAAGTACATCCTTGTAACTGGTGGAGTCATCTCAGGCATTGGCAAAGGGATCATTGCAAGCAGCATTGGCACCATTCTGAAATCATGTGGTCTGCGTGTCACTGCAATCAAAATTGATCCTTACATAAACATAGATGCTGGAACATTTTCACCATATGAACATGGTATGAAGAACAGCGCTGTTCCGTTTTGTAGTAAATATTTGCATATTTAATCACATGTTTTAAAAACAACCAACCAAACAAAAAAGCAATAGTATAGTGGTTATTAGTCATTTTATCATCTATTTGGCAATGCAGTCTTGTTCCCTTCGTATTTTCAAGGGTGTTGTCTGCTCTAAGTAAAGAGAGGAGCTGTTGGGAGAAACCTCTGTTAGTAGAGGCTTACTTTCTATGAAATTCTGCTTTGTTGAGAAAAATTCTAGCTGTGGGCCTTGTTCAGTCTATGCTGTCTTCTGTTCAACAACAAAAAAATAAAAATTGGAATAGTACAGCAGAACTTATTTGAAGCTATATTGCTGGGCAGTTAGCTGTGAATGCTGCTACCTGGGTATCAGTGTTTTTAGTGTGAGTGTCTTCATGAGAGTTAGTTTAAGCTCTTATTTTAGTTGATGGTCAAGTCAAAACCATCAGTGGAACTTAGAAAACTGACTAGTGTTATTATTTAAAAGTATGTTAGTTTGGTTGGCTTGTACTGACTGCATTGATGAGCTGCATAGCAGTCTGATAGGCATTTATAATGCTGAACATTCATCTGTGGTGCTTAGTATTAGTATGTCTGTTGAAAACAGTGGTTTTCAAAGTTCCCAAGTGCCTTCAGACAAGACAGATTTCTGATTTGTTTCAGTTGTCAAGTTTTGCCTGCTTAATTTTAGTCTAGATAAACATTTTTGGAAGTGAACTGAAAGCAGTGCACCAAACCTCACTCAAAGCCAAATTGATCTAATGCAATACTCCTGCACTTTCAGAGTGCTACTGAGGCAGTTTTCCGAGGATGTTTTGCCTTTACTTTTGATCGTAGGACTCCTGTAATGACTTCAGATTTTGAGGATATTTTTTTTTTTGTTGAGGGTGTTCATTTGTTTTTGTTAAACTGTTCACTCAAATGTTGTATCTAGATGGGATGTATATTTTCATAGTCTACATCATGTCTTCAAGGGAATTCCTTCTTTTTGTCTCTTGTGCCGAGCTTTCTTACCTTTACCTCAGGATCTAGCAGTTACGATTTCTTCAGAAATTGGATTCAGAAGTTAAAGACTCTTCAGAGACTTAACGAAAATATAAGCTCTGAAGAATACTTTCGTTACATTTTTTTCAGGGTTGGAAATAACTATTGCAGTATGCGTAGTGAACCAAATACATGAGATCAATCAACTTAATAATAAATAATGAACACGTTTGAAGAAGCATTTTATGCTCATCTATACTCATTCTGGTTCAAGCCTTATTCAGTAAAATTTATTATTAAAAATTTATGATTCCTGGAAGTTACTTTCTCCTGATTGAGGATTGTATCGGGCTATTGAAATACCTGTTGAATGGTTTTTAAGTCTCTTAATATTTTAACCATATTATTTAAATCTGCGTTCAAAAATATTCGTCTGATAGACATTTGTGTAAAAATGATGGCTTAATATGAAGTCACACAATGACAACACAAATCAAGTTGCAGCATGTTTTATCTATGTATCATTTCAATATGTCTATTAAAAAAAAAAAATGGTTTGGTTTGAAGACAAGTTTGTAGTTCTCTTGATTGTGTTGTGTGCTTAGCAGATTTTAGCTATTTTATTACTTTGCTGTCTATTATGGTTTTCTTCCCAAGTTTTCCTTATGTTATTTTTAATATTTTCACTTTCTTTTTTTTTTTTTTTCCAGGAGAAGTTTTTGTACTGAATGATGGTGGGGAAGTTGACTTAGATTTGGGAAATTATGAGAGATTCTTGGACATTAATCTCTATAAAGATAACAATATCACCACTGGAAAGATATACCAGCATGTTATCAATAAAGAAAGGCATGGTGATTACCTGGGAAAGACTGTTCAAGGTGATATTTTCAGTTCTGTGGCATGCTAGTCCATCCAGTCTTCCTAAAAGAGTGGCTAGAACAAGCTGCTTCTTGCTACATCAGCTTATTCCTTTCTCCAATCTAGGAAATACAGACGTATTGGTGTAATGTAGGACTTCTGGGTTCAAGGAAAGGAGGAATATATTAAAGAAAATGCTTGTTGATTCCATTTGACTTTCTGCTCCTTTTTTCCCCATTTTTTTCTGCACAAAAAAAAAAAGTTTGTGAGTCTAAAGTTGGATGTGCTTGCTTACTACTCCTGCTTTGTCTTGTAGTTGTTCCACACATCACTGATGCGGTTCAGGAATGGGTAATGAATCAGGCAAAAGTTCCTGTGGATGATGACAAAAAAGAGCCGCAAATCTGTGTAATTGAGGCAAGTATAAAACCTCTTAGGTGAACACAAAGAGCTAGTTTGTTCTCTCTTTCCTATTTACTGCTTTAAAAAAAAAAAAAGTCAAGCTGAAGCTTTACAGAGAGCAGTAATACAAATACACATTTTGTATTCTCGATGATTTGTTTTGAGGGTGATAGGCGTGGCTGTATCTCCACAGGTTTTGTTATCCTGACTAAATCCTGCTGGAACTGAGCTGCTTAAGAGTTTACTAGTTGACAATAAATGGCTACCTTAATTTTATAATGTGGAGTATCTATTCAGAGACGCAGATGTTTGACTGAAGCTATATCCTATAAATGGTATTGAGGAAACTTAGGTAATATCTGAAATGCCGTATGGTCAGTAGGAGAACTTATACAATTGTAGCTACGTGGCTTCAAATGCTCCATCTTGCTGCTCGTGGTCATATTTGCAGGAATATATTTCATCATTATGTCAAGTAGTTTCCTACTTTCTAGTTTCGTTTTGAAGATCTCTGTGAGCAACTTTGTTAATCACTTAACCATGATGTTCTGCATGATGGATCCAATGAGTTTCACTTACGCTTAATAGTGCATGATGACAACCTGGAGAAGTGCGGTCAGTAATTGCTAGGTATTACTGGTAGGGTTGAAAATACAGAAAATAATTATACCTGATAATCTGACAGAAGAAAATGTTGTGGATTTAATGCCAGAAGCCACCACGATAATCAGCAGTGTGATAAACTTTATGACCCAAGATACTGAGTTGCTCAGCGTTTCTTATACAGAACAATTTTTCTTAATCAAAATACACTCATTTATGTAGCTATATTTTTTAATGATGTGCACAGTGAATAAAACATTTAATGCAAGCATAAAACCATTAAATGCAGAATTTGCACAAGAATGTTGATAAGTGACGATCTTTGAATGGTCAAACTTTGAACGTAGTTTTGTTTCCTCCATGTAAAGGTTTTTGCACTATAGTGTCAGCCTCATGAAGATATTTTTCTTTAAGACTGTAAGCATAAAGTTTTTTTGTTTTTTTTGCCATTGCAAAAGTCTGAAAGCACTAGGATGAATATGTGTATCAAGAACAAATGTAGAAAGGTTTTCTGGTAGCATGTGAACACAAATATGCAACTCTGTAGAAAGCCACATGGTGGCACAGAAGGATCATTCTGAAATAAAACTACTTCACAGGACTTCTGTGCTAAACTGCTTCACTGGGTATTTACTACAACTCTTTGCATCTTTAAAAGACTCATGTCTTTGAATTAGGTTTATCATGGAATTAGTGTTGGACTGTGGCTTGGTAGTAAGTATTTGAACTGTTTTCAATTTAAAATATAATTTTCATTGTCCATGTAGGATTTTTCAGTGTTGGAAAGCTGTTCTAATTGAACAATCAAATTGTTCTAATCTAATTACTGGTAGATATTGGTATCTTATTGTTTGTGATTCCTTATTGATCTGGGGGTCAGGAAAATGTGATTTGTCTAAACAGATACTGTCAACTTAGCTATTTATTAACTATTGATCACCACTTTGGAAATAGTAAAAGCATGTATTATTCTGTAGGACTACATATCTCCCTATCTCCCAAACATGCTTGATGTAAAGTGAGTATAATGGAACTGGAAAACTGTTACGTGGTTTTCATTGGAAAGAAAACATACAGAATATATGCGAATTCTTTGCAGAGTATGCCTGCAAATTTCATTTGCCTTTGTATTTTTTTTAATAATAAAATTCAGATAACTTGTTAAATATCCAAGAGAGAAACTCTTCAAAAAGTATTTTCATTTATTTTACTTCTGGCACTGACCCATTCAAGCTTTCTTTTTCAGCTCGGTGGAACTATTGGAGACATTGAAGGAATGCCATTTGTGGAAGCATTTAGACAATTCCAGTTCAAAGCAAAAAGAGAGAACTTCTGTAATATCCACGTTAGTCTAGTACCACAGGTAAATTTTTAAAATGTTTTTAATTAATATGTAATCTTTACTCTGGATAGAGCTTTGTATTTTTTTATTTCTCTGATTAGGAAGAGTTTTTGGAAAGGATTAAAGGTTGAGTGATAAAGGCCAAAAGGTGGCTTTTTCTTCAGAGAAGGCCAGCCTCGTTGGGATAAATAAAATCCTTGCTAGAACATTGAAACACATTCTCACATCAATAAAGCAATTAAGTTATCAACAAAAACTTTATCGATGCTGATTAGTCTAGAAGCCTAAATATGGTTGTGTGTTGCTCTGGAAAGTACTTGTACGTTATGATCCTGTTAAGAAAGGCACCCAGCCTCTGTAGGATATTATTTCGGATTCTGTTTGTTAGAACTAAAGTTGTAAGGTGATGGAAACCCCAGGTGATGTAGCACTAAACCATACTGGGCTGATCCTTTTTAGTCATTTGACCTATTATGTGATTTTCTTAAAAGAAAACAATTGTTGTTTCTGCTGTTAAGCTGAAATTATGTTCTTATCAAACTTGTTGCTGCGTTCCTAGATACAGGGAAGACTGTGCAGTGATGCTATCCCTAGTACCATGTGATAGCTGCCTGCAGGCTCCACTGGTGCCATGAGCTGGCTGAGTTTATGCTGTGGCTAAGTATATCCTGTGCCCAGGAGATTTGTGTGGAATGGAACAGCCTCAAGGCCAGGCTGGATGTGCTGTATAGAACAGTCCTGAATCCACTCAGGTTAACTACTGTGTGGAGCACCAACTTCTTGGTATGTGGTGATACTCCAGTCAGGACCATTACAACTTGTAGTACAGAGCTGAAAGTATTTTACATTCAGACTAAATTTTACTTCAGGAGGTTTTCTTCAGCAATTTCACTGGGGAATTCTTGGTAATGAATGTTGATAGTATTGATGTGATTGTGCTTTGTATAGTTAAAGAGATACTAACCACTGCAGCTAATACTCAGGAAGTTTAATTCTGTGTACTATTTCCTACGTCTGATTGTTTCTGAGGACTTAAGGCTTTATGCTGTTGGATGTTTTCCATTTATTAGCAAAACCCAAGAAAGATTCTTTTCTTACCCAAGTCAATTATGTTGAAACTTTTCCTTTGAAAGAACAAGACAAGGTAAACCTGACCTGGTCATGTGTTTCTTCCCAGAATTTTTGATGTGTATAATAACTGTGGTGCAGTTTCTGTTTCTGACTTGTCATAGCTCTGTTTCAATATACTTATTTCCTGCAAGGATTATTATGTGCAATGAATTTTCTTTTACCTGACAGCTTCTGTGTTAATATATTTTAAATACTATTTGAGCTTTCAAAATATGTCCTTCTAGCCTAATGCCACCGGTGAACAGAAGACAAAACCAACACAGAACAGTGTTCGAGCACTGAGAGGCTTAGGCTTGTCTCCAGATTTGGTGAGTTCAGAAGTCAATAAATACAAATCTATGTTTACACATCATCCTAGAGGTATCTGTACGTAACAAGTGGTCAAAAAATGGGCCTTAGTCTCCTATGAGATGCAAGAATTTTAGAAGAAAAACAACATATTTACTGTACTACTTCACTAAATTAAATTGCTCAGATTTGCTCTAAGATAACACAATCCAGTAACTTTTAGCAAATATGGGGGCTTCTAGCTGTGTTCTTTGTCCAAAGGGATCTTTGCAGCAAAACCGTTCTGCATTGTTTAAAAATAATCTGAAGTTCAGATGTATCAGTTCACTTTATGGAAAGACCTAGAATACTTCAACCTTCTACCATTCTTTCACAAATTAATCTTGTGTAAAAAATAAAGGGAAAGCAATCCTACCTGTGAAGTCCAGCTTTTAGAAATGTTGCTGTTTGGAAATTGGTGAATCTTCAAAGTAAGGTTACTCAATTACTTTCTTCTGTTGAACAAGTACCACATATTATAGACAAGGCAAAGCCAGCAAGTTCCACCTCATGTGAGTTGGTAGCCGATGACAAATGCTTAACTTCCATTCTCTCCCCCAAGTTCTCTAGTAATGAGTATGTGCTTAATGCCCAGATTTACCAGTGTTTGCCTCACTGGCACTTTTACCTAAGGAGCAGAGAAGGGACATAAGTTAATTATAGCTCCCTGTGGCAATTCCTGTCTTCCACTGAGGGATGTTAATCTGCTTGTACAGGTGTTGCTTGCAATGAAACCAGGGCAGTACGCCTTCAAACACCAATACAGCCCCAGTTCAAACTGGATAGTTGTGCAAATCAATTATGTCTATGTATTATATTTCTTTCTGTGATTTCTGTGATAAACTTTTGCAAGAGTTTATTTTGGCATATGTCCTTTTCTAGTGTCTGGACATTTTAAGGGCCTCATCTTGATGCTACTTTCCATGGAAGAGTGCAACCACATGAATTAGTGACAGAGGTGTAGTGGAAATAGATGTCATTTAAAAAAAAAAAAAAAAAAAGGAAAAAAGAAAAACCTTAGTGGCACAATTTGCCACATCAAGTGGAAAAAAAAAAAAAAAAAAAGAGATGTTTAAGTTTCTTTCTATCCCTTTTCACAGTTAGTTTTTTGAAATGTAAAAAATGTAAAGTTTTCTTCAGGACTGGCCCTTGTTGAACAGGTTTGTTTTGCAAAAAGCTGCTTGGAGTATCCAAAGCAGGACAAATAGGCAAGCTAATGATTAAACAGCATGGTGTGTTGGGTTCAGCGTGATCCCATGTAATGCTTGGCACAGATATTAATTCACTTGCTAATACAGCACTGTGAATGAGAACAATGAATCTGCCCCACACTAGCCTCATCTTTTTTTTTTTTTTTTTTTTTTAAATAACAGCACTGTTTTACACTTGTAATTTTCTAATTACGAGGGGAAAAAAAGTTCTGTGTCAGTATCTGGTATTAAGTTCTGATGCAGGGCAACTTTATGTTGATAACATAGTTTTCCCATTAAGTTACAAAGTTACACACATACTTTGTTTTCCCTCAAAATTTCGAGAAGTGCCAACCAACATTCTTACTGTTGGAAGACAAATGAAGTATTTATGCAGTCAGAACAGGTAACCTGTTCTCATCATGAAAATATTTTGATACTTGTCATGTGAACAGTAATTCATGAGGCCATTGATGATCTTTACATTATCAGCTGTAGTTGTGTTTGTACTGTAGACACTGTTTTCAGAGACTGTATTTATACTGGATAGGGGAGAGCGTGGACTTATTTAGTTACATACATTTTTAAGTTTTATTGCATGAGAAGACTTAGCATTTTATCAGCAAACATGTTTTTAACTACACATTCAATTGTTTTTTATAAATAAGATGTTTGAAGGCTGTGTTAGGTAGCTTCAAACACCTTTCACTGGATAACTGTAGTATGTTTGCAGAGGGAATGAGTTGAGTATTTACAGCACTGCTCAACATTCTGAGCTTTGAGGGCTAAAGTTAAAATACCTCTGTATAGGTATGCATAGTTGTAATATGGAAAGTTGGGTGTGATTTTTTTTTTTTTTTGGTAGGGCTTTATGATAACTGCCAGTGCCTCCTTTTATTTTTTGCAAATTTTTTTTGTTTCCCAAATTAATTTTTAAAAGCTTGTTACGTGCGTGTGGAATCAGAGGGAAGTAGGTTAGTCAAGTCACTTCCACATATCTCCTTGCTTGGAGCAGTTCAGGGGCTGCCAGCAGCACAGAGAGTTTGTTTCATTTTTTTGCCTTGTTGCTGTGTTTGAGGACCAAAGCACAGAGATTACACTGTGAACAATGCCTAGTGGCTGTGTCAGTAAGCTGTCAGAAGAAAACATGAATATAGCTGCTCTCTTTTTCTTGGTGACACTTGGAAAGTGGCAGTCAGGAGGGCTTCCTTCATAAGCTGCATTGCCAGGCTGCCTGGTGTTAGCTTGGCTAGGCCTGTTCCTGCAGGTAGCAGCAGCCTCCCTGAGGTGGCATGCCGTGCTGGTCTCAGCTGTCTGCATAAAGGAGCCTTTCTGTTCTCCTTGGGGAGTACCAAGAGCTTAATGAACACACTGTGACTGCAGTTTTCATGGACTATATTGCTGCGTCTTGAAAGCTGATTGTATGTTTGTCCATGCTGTCCTATTTGATTGAATTGTACCCGTTGTCTTGTTTGTATTATGTTGCTTTGAGATGCATCTCAGCCACTGTTGTTGCAGTTTTGTTTTCATGATGTTTCTGATATTTTTTATTATATTTCTGTGACTTGAATGCTGTCTCAGGAAGGAAGGCAGATTTCCAAGAGGATTTAATCAAGCACTTGTGCTATCAAGATTTATGAATAAAGTTTTCAAACAGAATTAAATTCTTCAATATAAGCTACGCTTAACTGAAGAGAATGTACAAATTGTTGCACACATTTTTTTTTTTTTAATTTTTATAAGACTAAGCAAACATTTTCCCTTAAAATTGACCTTTATTTTCCTGATTCTAGAAGTTTTGCAAGGGTAAGGGAAATTATTTAAGACTTCATCAATATCAGTGTAGCTAGACTGCATTTCAGCAATGGTATTGAAGAAGGTCTACTAGTTTCTGAACAAGAAAAGAGGTTAATGGGTTAAGTAGTTGTGTATACTAGAAAGATGGGGAATTAAACTTTTAACAGTATCATTGAATCCTTGAAGTATAACCAAGTACAAAATAACTCGAGGTAGGAGGTTAAGTTATCAGTAGGCACATTCAGAGAGCAGTTGTACACTTTGTTAATTGCCTGATGTTACATAATGAAAATAAAAAATCTCTTCGAACAAACACCAAAACACCCATTTATTTTCTTTGTTGGGGAAAAAAAAATCAGTATTTTCCAAAATCCCAGAGTTTGATATGTTTCAGCATAATAATAGCACCAATAAACCATAAAGTTAAGAGTTTTCTGTTTTTCAGCCTTCTTTTTACTGTTATGTACAAATTAAGAACTACAAAAAAAGATACTGAAATGATAGAAAACACACATATAGTCCAAGTATTATTCCTATGAACTTAGCTGGTAAGATCACAATATTTCTTTTTCATTGTGTTATTTATACTTACAGACCTGCCTCACTTTATGTAAGGAATATTACAAATAGTAGTTATAAGCGAGGAGAAAACAAAATACATACAGAAGGTGACAGATTAATAAAAATGGGTCAGTATGGGCAGGTTAACTGAATACTTTTACCTGGTTGGTAGATGCTTGTGAGCTGTGATATTCTGTACAACTCCAAAAGTGTGCAGAAAGATTAAGTGTATTTGCTTGTGCTGTGCTTCCAAAGGAAGTGAACTTCTTCACAAACAGTACTGAGTCTTCTATTGTTTCTTTTCTGAGAAAGATTTAAGATTTTTTTTTCTTCTACTATGACAGATTGTCTGCAGAAGTGCAAAACCTATAGAAATGGCAGTGAAGGAAAAGATCTCCATGTTCTGCCACGTGGAGCCTGAGCAGGTCAGTACTTCAGTTATCATGAGTTATATATGTGGGTAAGCATACGAGAACATCCATGCCTTTCAGTTTTCCACTTCAGATTATTTCATTACATTATAGTTGCTTTTCTGACTTTTTCTTATATTATTATATGTACACTTCAACACTTAATGTCAAAAGTTTACATGTTAATTTTCATATATTGAACAGTCCTTAACAATTTTAATGCGTGTTATATTTGGTATAATTACTGAATAGTCTGTGGGGGGGAAAAAGAAAGTTAAATAAAGGAGTAGATTTTGAATATATAGTTAATTCGCTATATGTTGTCATGAAAACTGTGCAGTCTCATGCAATAACCAGTGCTGTAAGTATGGTTGGTTATTGTCTGTAAATCATCTAAAATGCTTATAACAGTGGATAAACAAAGCCAGCCCTAAAGCTAGGGATTTTGTTTATGTCCAGAGATTGTCACAGCCGCTTGAATATGGCGACAGGCTGAGAGAGTTGGGGTTGTTCAGCCTGGAGAAAAGAATGCTTTTGAGAGTCTTATAACAGCCTTCCAGTACCTAAAATGGGCTTAAAAAAAAGATGGGGAGGGACTCTTTATTGGGGAGTGTGGTGATAGGACAAGGGGGAATGTTTTTAAATGAAAATAAGAGAGATTTAGGTTGCTTATTAGAAGGAAGCACTGGAACAGGTTACCCAGAGAGGCTGTGGATGCCCCATCTCTGAAGGTGTTCAAAGCCAGATTGCATGGGTCTTTGGGCAACCTGGTCTTCTGGAAGGTGTTCCTGCTCATGCCACCATATTCCAACAAACAAGGTGATATTTAATGTCCCTTCCAGTCGAAGCTATTCTGAGATACTTTGATTGTAATTAAAGCTAAGGGATGGAAAGGGGGAAGGTCATAGTTTTGGCATCTGTCTTCTCAGGTAACAGTTATGTGAGATGAAATCCTGCTTTCCTGGAAATAGGTAAACATCTGTCTACTTATGGGAAATAGTGGAAAAATTTGCTTGTGCATGTATTTTGTTATACTCATTAAACTGTCTTTATCTTAACTCGGGAGTTGTTTTCAGTTTCATTTTTCTGATTCTCTCTGTCCATTCTGCAGGGATGAGTGAGTACTCACTCTGCGTGAGTGTCTGGCACTTAGCTGCCTGTTGGAGTTGAAGTTCAACAACTGCCCTACTCACTCAAAAGAAACTTATTTAAAAAGTAGAATGTATGTAGAATACAGAATGTACGTAGCATGCAAAAATAGAATATGTATTTACTATGAGAAATATTTAGGTAAGAATGTTTACTGTGCTTTTTTTTTTTTTCTTTAGGTGATATTTATCCATGATGTTTCTTCCACTTACCGAGTACCAATTCTGTTGGAGGAGCAAGGCATCATCAAGTATTTTAAACAGAGGTTGAATTTACCCATCGATGACCAGCCAAGTGATCTTTTAATGAAATGGAAGAAAATGGCTGACAGGTATGCTGACTCCTGCTGCTTTTTTGGGAGCTGTTTGAATTCAGGTTAGGTTTTTAGCTGACCTGGGACAACCAAACTGCACTGGGGTCAGTAGCATGTTGCTGCTGCAACACCTGTGGAAACTCTGGGTTTAGAAACATTGACACTTCAGGGATTTTAAAAGATGCTTTGTAAAGTTAAAGAAAAATGAAACGTGAAAATGGATGTAATAATCCAAAAACTTGTTTTTGTCAGATATGAAAGGTTGCTGAAGGTGTGTTCCATAGCTCTCGTTGGCAAGTACACAAAACTAAGTGATTGCTATGCATCTGTTTTCAAGGCTCTGGAACACTCTGCACTGGCGATTAATCACAAACTGGATTTAATGGTGAGGATCTCTCTGGATTTTGCTTTCAGGAATATTTTGAATATACATTACTAACTGCCATCATGTCAAGCAGCTTTTATTCATATGAAAATTAAAAAATGAATCATGAATAAATACAGACTGGCTAAACATTTTTTTTAAAGTAGTGTTTAGAAATGTAATTGTTTTATTAGGAACTAAACTTAGCTGAAAAGATTATTGATAACCCCAAACTGGATCTGATTATTTGATTTACTTTCAAGGTTAGGTTTCATTTGTTATGCAACTGCTTATTTTGTTAGTGAGATTAGCTTAAGAAAGACAAGAGATAATAGGCAAATTGAAAAGCAATTTATTTTCTTATTAAAATCTGCTGTGTGGATCCTTGTATAAGTATTAAATTTGTTCTCTTAAATTAAGAATAGAAAGTTGAATTACACAGAAACTGTTATTAGCTTTGTTACTGCTGTTAACTATCCATTTCTATTCTAGGGCTTTGATGTGTGGGAAGGTCTGGGGCAGAGAAGCAGTGTGGAAGTGTATATTGGTATTTATGAATGGGTGCAGAGGATACTTTGGTAACTTGCAATAGTAATAAATAGTCACAAAGTATCAGCAACAAAATGCTGGTTTAGTGTGATTCAGGAAGAGGTATTAGGTAGATCAATCAAAGTAGGCAGTTGAAATATTTTTCTGTAGGGCTTCTTCAAAGAACGAAGTGTGTTAATGTATTTCCTAGGGAGACAGAAAGAGATATTTCTTACCAACAGAAGAAACTGAGAAAAACAAATTGCTTAATGCCTTTGTTAATTATATGAAAGATGAGATGGAGTGCAGCCGAGAAAGTCTGAGGATGATACTAAACTAAGGGGAGCTCTTTGTGTGGTGGCTGTTACTCTGAGGGACCTTCACAGGCTATGGGAATGGGCTGACAGGATCCGATGTTAGAATCATAGGTTGGAAAAGACCTTAAAGATTGAGACTCGATGATCGGGCTATGCAACCTAACCATACTACCCTAGTTCTAACAATCCTCTGCTAAGTTGTGTTGTCATGTTGAACAGGGGAAAATGCTAGTCCTGCATCTGACATTGAGTAACTTGATTAATAGTGCAGGATGCAGCACACTTGACTAAAAAGTAGCTCGGGGAGAGGTACTTGGAGTTCCAAGTTGATGACGAGTTGAGCGTGAGCCGACAATGTGCCATTGCTTTGAAGAAGGCCTACAACATCCTGAGCAATACTGTGGTAATAAGTGGCATCATATGATGAGGGTAGCTGAGGGTAGTCACTGTTCCCCTTCTGTACAGCACTTTTAAGACTGTGTATGTAGGGTGGTATTCAGTTTTCATCTCCCCAGTACAGGCTATGTACTGACATAATGATTGAGTTTGAAGTAGGGCCACAAAGATCAGAGGGCTGAAGTGCACGTTTATGAAGAGAGCAGAGTAAGTTTCTTCAGTCTGAAGAAGAGAAAGCTTGGGAGGAATCTTATTGCTGTCTGTATCCAAGAGAGTGAAGAGAAAATGAGTCAGGCTCATTCCAGAAGTGTGCAATAGAAGGTTGAGAAAATGTGACAAGTATTGACTTGACTTAAAGAAAAGAAAAAAATTCATTGTGAAAGCAGTTGAACTCTGAAACAGTGTGCCCAAAGTGGTTGTGAGGTCTCCATCCCTGGAGAATTTTACATCCTAACTGGAAATGCCCTGAGCAACCTGCTCCAATTTGACCTGCTTTAAACAGGGATCTTGTCTAGAATCTTCCAAAAGCACTTCCAATCTATGTGATTCTGTCTCTCTAAGCTATGTGATTCTGCCTCTCTAAGTAGTGTTTTATGCTGGCAGGTGCATAATTGGAAATATTTATGATATTTAAAAAACTTTTTTTTTTATTATTAGTGAAGTGTGCCTAGAATTGCAGGTACATGGTTAACAAGGCTTACTTGCATCTAAAGCTGAGTTCAGTGGAGCTTTTTCATTAACAAGCATGGGAATGACTGATTGCTAAAATTCATTCTAGCCTGGTGTTGAAGTGTGCTAACTGACAAGGATTCCTGCTGTATTTATGTGCATGCATCAACTTCTTTTTTTCCTCATCAGAAGGTTCTCTATATAAACCTGTGTTCCAGAAGAACTTCTTAATACTGTATATGGGATCCTGCTTGCAACCTAATATCTGATATGTGAATGATAAAATGTTGATGCTGCTTGAATGTGCTGCTTCTCTATGCTTGGCAGGGAAACTACAATTAACTTTAGCTGTAGTTAGTTTTTTTTCCTCAATTTTCTGGTGTGATAAAGCATCTTTTCAGTTTGTCTTCTCGTACCAATGTAAAATAGCAAGATCCATAGGTAGTTATTTTTCTGTTGTGTTTTTGATGCCTTTCAAAGAATGGAAAAAGGAGAAATGTTAGCTGTGAGGCAACTCTATCTTGAAAATCGTAGGCGATCTTTATATCTGTTTAATTTGTTCACACACAAATGAATACTGTCATTTCAGATAATCTAGTTCTTACAGTGCATGGCCACTGCAGCAGGATGCTACTAATTATGCTATTTTCAGAAAGACTGTTAAAACCATGAATCAAACTCTGAAATTCTGTGTCTCTAATGCAGTATATAACTGCTCCAGTCATTTACTCTAGTGGTGCTTCAGGAGCCATGCTTATTAGTGGCAGTATTGGTTCTAATTCAGGATCTCTGGTAGGACATACACAGTGAGCCTGGCTTGCTCTCTACAGTTCATGCTTTCAAGTCAACCCACGCGAGATCTTTCTCACAGGCTAGACAATGCAAGTTTATCCAGTCTTGAAGATTAGATGAACAGTGGCACACAAAAGCTAGTAAAATAAACATCCTAGCTACGTCTCATTTGGATGTCAGTACAAGGTCAGCCCCAGCCCTTGATTGGTGCCCAGATTTCCATAGAAACTAAAGCTGGGTACATGGCTGTTGAGCATTCAAGCAAGTCTGTGTACCTGGAGGGGCAGGAAAACAAGGACTGGAGGTGAGCAGGAGCTCTGGAGCTGATGTGTGAAGAAAGGAGCATGGGGTGCAGCAAGTAGAGCAAACATCGAATCTTCACTGTAGTTGCTGTAGTTTTACTGAGAAATTTACCTGAAGCTCTTAGTAGTCACATCATACAAAAGTTGCTTATGAAGTATGTGCTTTCTCTGTGGAAGAAAATACTATAGTATTGAATATCTTTTTCTTAGTATATAGACTCAACAGAACTTGAGCGTTCTACAGAAGCAGAGAACTCAGTGAAATACCATCAGGCATGGCACAAGCTGTGCAAAGCAGAGTAAGTGTTTTGAACCTTGAATGTGGTATTTACTTAGTGTGATGAAAACTATTTCAGTGAATCACTTCTCAGTGTATCCAAACTTTTGTTTCTTATGGAATGGGACAGCCTTGCATGACTGGTGTCAAGATAGTGAAACACAACAAATTGTGGAATTGCTCTACATCCTCAAACTCTGTTTTAATCTCTTTAGACAAATTGTAGTTGTTAGTTTTGGATAGCTAGTTAAAATATTTTCCTTAAAGTAAGGTCTGTTTGTCAGTAACTATAGTCTGTGGCCATGCATCACAGTGAAGGGTAGAGAAAAGCTTAGTAAATGCGTATGCCACTCTGAAAACCTCTTTGTTATGAGTTGTTGTTTGGCTTTCAATTTTTATTTGTAAGGACACTTAACTTGTTGTTTAGATGCATTCATTTTTTCAGTGTTATTTAGTAGTCATTGAGTTTTGATTTTAAGATCCTGCAGTGCTGAATAAACTTAGTGAATACACTGCTAATAGCTGTAGAAAGCAGTGAGAACTTCACTGTGTAGTAAAGAGTCAGGTGAGAATTAGGATTGATAGATGAGACAAATTCCCACATTTAAATTCTGTATGGTAGTAGGACACATCTTTTGTGCACTGTTTTTGTTCTTTTGTAATGAAAAGTCCATACAATCTGAGAAAAACTTCTTTTGGTGGCTTGATTGTATTTGTTAGCTGCTTTATATATGGTTGTCGTTACAGTGGCATTCTCGTCCCGGGAGGGTTTGGAATTAGGGGAACAGAAGGCAAACTCCAAGCTATCTCCTGGGCAAGAACAAAGAAAAAACCTTTCCTCGGTAAGGTCATTAGTGTCAGTAGTTGTGTTTTGGAGGTGTAGAGAAAGCTAATTTGATATTTAAAAAAAAAAAAAAAGTGGTCTTCCCAACCTGCTAGAACAGGTGTGTAAACATCTACTATGTTGTTAGTAAGTAAGAAGAAAAATACTGTCAATAGAATACTAAGAAAGAATTCTACATGTATGTTGTTTGGAACATGTGCCTTATAAATTATGTCTAGGGTCACAGTCATGTACTGTAGCTGCTGTATAAGGAAGAAAAAGGCCTTTCCTACCTTTCCTATTCCAAAGGCTTTATTTGCTATATTCACATTTTGCATGGAGATTCTGTGTACCTTAGTGTGGTGAAATCAGTATCATACTTGCTAATCAGTGTGCAGAAAACGAGCGTCTTTGGACGTGTGCAGTATTAAATAATTTTTGTTGATTTGTCTGATATCTTATTACAACAATTCTTGAAAGTTTCATATGGCCTGTCAGCTAAATGCTCTGTGTGTAAATCCCTGGAGCTTTGGTCCTCACTCTAGATTTGGTACAATTCTATAAATAACAGTGGCTATTTGCTGAGATAAAATTAGATTTTGGATATACCCAGGCTTTCAGCTTTTGTTTCTTTGCAATAATTATTTGAGAAGAAGATGGGAGGGGGAAAAAGAAGAAACGATTTTTGAAAGAGTTTATAGCATGATTGTTTCACATGTATTCACAGTACACCAAGTCTGAAGTTTGCCATTTTTGTTCTAGCTTTCTGGTAAGTCTCTGTGTATACACAGGGTACTATGGTTTCTGAACAGCCCCATTAAGATGGAACAGTACTTTATCTGCCCTGCTCTTTGTGCTGTTAAATACTGTTTTTTTGTTTGTTTTATTTTTTTGTTCTGTCTTTTAGGAGTTTGCCTGGGAATGCAATTAGCAGTTGTGGAATTTGCAAGAAACTGTTTAAATTGGAAAGGTGAGCTCAGAATGCTGGTGTGAATGTGGTTTGCTTAGATGGAGTTTTATTCTACACGTGAAATATTTATCTATTTTTAGGTAGATCCTAGGATTATCCTTAAATGGTTATGTTGCAAGAGCTAAGCACCCTGTACAAAGGAGCGGGAACTCCTGTTATGCAGATTGTTCTGTAACTTGCTTCCTGACTTAAGCACATTTTCTGCAATACTCCTTATTGTTCACCTTTGTGACCACTTGCTGGAGCGTACAGGTGTGGTGAAGAGTTAAAACGTGAAATTAGGCCTCGCTTGCTTTTGCATACTTTGTTGGTGTTGCTAAATAATAGCCATTGCAGCAGTAATTTGAAGAGGTTTAGCTCACCGGTGAACTACTACCACTAAAAATGGAGATGAAGAAAGTTTGGCAATTGGGAAATGCAGTCTGTGTGACTGAGGTCACAGGAGAGTGCTTCCAAAGTGGTACAGTATGTCTTTCAACAGGCAAGATTGAAGTAGAGATGCAGACAAGTAGAAAAATGTCACAGAACTGTTCTTATGAGTCTGTAGTGCTTGTAGAACAATGGTGATGTACTGTTTTTGAATTTTTTTTTCAGATGCAAATTCTACAGAATTTGACCCAGACACAAAAAACCCTGTTGTAAGTACTGATATTTCTCCTGTGTGTGTTTTGTGTTTAAAAAAAAATAAGCAAACCCTGTGGAAGTTACAGTTGATCTATGTTTATACATGAAGCGATGTCCGTTGTCTTTATTAAGTTTTACTTATATAGTCATTTTATTTTTGAATAGTTCCTTGCCTTCACCTGCTCACTTCTGTAATTTGCCACAACAGTATTTTATTATTAAGTTTTTAATAGTTTCCTTAGCTGTTGGCAAATGCTGGTAGTAGACAATAGCACTAGTTTTTACTGGAGAATAAAATGTAAAGAGAAGCTGGAAAGTGTAGAACAAAGCCATTAAAATATAAACTTATACAAGAAGAGATTATATACAAAGCTGTTGGAAAGTTTTTCTTCCTTTATTTGAATACTGGAAAGTAGGCACTCTTTCCTGCTGACCCCACCCACCCAATGCACATTCATCTCACGGTTCTCCTTTTCAGAAAAACTTCTGTGCTGTAGGTAAGCCAGGGTTCTCAGTATGGGATGCCAATGGTAGTATTTTGGGATGGAGTTCCTCTGGGTGTGTGTTCTAGTTTGGGAGAATGTAGTATCACATTATCCATAACAGTAAAACTTAAAATGGATCAGTAGGGATGGGTTTGTAAAAGTGAAATAGGATACATATGTACATGTGCAAAATCAAGTAGGGCCTCTGTGCAAGATCCTTTAGTGATGAATTAAATGCATTGCTTGTGATACAGAAACAGTAGCTTATAAACTTCCTTCAAAAGAGTTTTATTGGAATTCTAAAGTAAAATACTTTTTCACATCTGCTTCATCTGCAGCATGCAGATAGGAGTTCTTAAAAGTATTTTACCTGTTTGTCAGTGTTATTTACATACATAGAAGAGATAATCCAATCTGAACTTTTGAAGGTTAACTTGAGACTGCTACAATTACATTAATTGTGAGATTTTTCCCCCTTCCTAATGTATGAGAAGACATACTTTTTACTGAAGGGATCAATTTCATAAATAGCAATGTGTTGTAAAATGTGGAAGTTGTTGAAAGCTTACTATAATTGTTTTGGGAAGCAAGAGTGATAATACAGGAGGCTGATCCTGTGATGACTTTGCTTTTAGGGTTTTTTAGCGACAGCTCTATGAATGCGGGATATTTTACTGTTGTTGGATAGAATGGGGCACGGTTTCTTCTTTTGGCACCTTATGATTTTTAACTGCCAAAAGTGATGTTTGCGGTTTTTCCAAAGTTATCTTTTTTTTTCTAGTAATTCAAGCTCAGTTGGCAAAGGTTATAATGCTATTAATGCCTATTTTTTTTTTAATCCTTTGAACAACTGATATACCTTGCTTTCTGTGGGTTTGAATCACCATCAGCTGCTTGAAAAAGATTTTGAATCTCATTTGGATTTTAACACTGGCAATTTAGTTCATGATTCTTTACATTATTAACGTGATTTTTTTCTATGTGCAGAAAGTTTCTGCTCTTGCATTGTAACAACAATCAGTTTTTGGGGAGGTTAGTGCTGCCTAAGACTGAGACAGAGCTGGTGGTTTAAATTAGGTGTGTAGGTGATGCGAGATCCTTCTGCCTGGTGCAAAGTAGACTCATAATTTTCAGAGACCTAAAGGCAAGTAATATGGAATACATCTTATATAGCTTCGTATGACTGCGTTTCATCTGGTCAGCTTAGATACCTTTTGGAGTACGGTCAGGTTGTGAAGCCTGCTTGAGGAAGAAGTGGAACTGCCTGTTTGCCTCCATTATTCTGAGGATTGTTTGCTAGTTCATATGCAGAGGTCAACAGTTAACTGAAGTCTGGAATATAGAAGCTTGTCTGCAGTAATATTGGCTGTTTCTGTCATTACTGAAATGGTAGTGTGTATTAGTATAATATATATCAGACAAAGTTTTTATTCCACAAATAATTAACTGAGTGATTTGCAGTTAGCAATCAAAGTCAAGCAAGGTATATATTTTATAAAGAAAGTTGTGTTGGCAATGAATTCAGAAAGTAATAGAGCAAATGTATGTGTCATAGAAGGTTAATACAGTATTTACAATGGAAGCAGTATGCTTTCAGTATGTATAACAGATTCTTTTGTTCTAAGCTGCACTAAGGTTGTGAAACTGATTAATACTGGTCAGCACCTTAATCTGATCTTTGACATCTCAGTTCTGGGTGAGAAATGGCTGTAAATTGTTCCAAGAAATAAATTCATACTGTCAATATCTGTTAATGCTAAGACTTTGCTAAAACAGATTATTTAGCTTGTGCTAAAAACTTTAGGTGTTCTGTGTAATGACAAATCAATAAAAAAGACTGGAGAAGCAGCAGATCAGTGAAGCTTGTGAACTACTAGACTGATGCAGATGTTTCATTATCCATGAAAATTAATTGGAAACAGTGTCAGCACTGATAATATCTTGTGATGCCACTGCTTGATTCAGCTGAGTCCTGACTTAGAATCACAGCAGCATATATATACTTTTATTCCTGCTCCTTTGGAAGCTGAAGGGAGAGAGGAAAAACACTGGTGAGGCATCAGTTCTGTTTTCTTCTGTTTTTAAAAGGAAACAGGTTCTACAATGTTTATCAGGAGAATTTTAGGGCAACCATAAAATATACATCTTCTTGAATTCCTTCTTAATTTGCTAAGCATTCAAGTATTCAGAACAGTACGTACCAAAATAGTTTCTTCTAAAACACGTATACAAAAAAATAAAGGGATGCTTTGCTTTATTATTGGCCTTTTTAGTCCCTACAAGTTGTTCTTTCGCCCTTTTCTTTACCTTTGTGGAAACGAACTTTTCTTTTTCAATTAAAAATAAAAATTAAGATTGTTGAATAACTTGTATTTCTTCTGGAAGCTTAACTCCAAGTGACTGAAATTGTGAGAGATTATTATTGTTAATGTCTCTCAGTAACAGTGGCAGAAGTTGTACTATAGAAGAACATTGTGTTAGGAAGAAAAACAGCGTTGTAAGAAGTTTCGGTGTGATGAGGCAATTGTGACTTGTTCTTCTTTGACAAATAATGAACACAGAACTGAACATGCAAACGCAGTGTTGCATGAAATGCTGAATATCTGCTTCATTTCAGCTGCTCATCTGCTTCTTGCTCTATTGACTCATTATGACAGTATTACTTGACCTAGGTTTTGCAAAATCACCCAAGTGAAACCTGATACAGGAGGAAAACCCTGTATTGTCTGTTTTGGGAGGTATTCTTATTAATAGTCTTGGCATGTAAATGGCTAGATGTATTATTTCAGACTTCAAATGGTGAACAAAAAATGATAATCTCTGCATATAAAACAAAAAGAGGAAACTAATGGCTTAATAATGTGAAATGTACCCCAAATTTTCTTTTAAAATCCAGTAGGAAAAAAAAAATAGTATTAGATGTAGTGAAAACTTAGTGCCACCTAGAATTTGAAAACATTAATAGACTGTGGGTTATAAATTGTTTGAGAGATTTGAAGTTATTTGTTCAGTATTTTCATTTAGTCTTAAGCTAAAGATGTGTAGTCTGAAGTAAAAAAAAAAAAAAAAAAAAAAAAAAAATTTTTAGAGCAGTTTTCACCTGTTTCCACTCAACCATGCCTTTTGCATTGAATAACATATTAAGGTTGGGTTTTTTTTTTTTAAGGTTTAAGTATGTTTGATTTCCCTGAGGCGAATGAGACAGATATATGATCACTGATCAGTCCCTGATGTTCCTTATCATCATCTTGACTCGTTATTTTCAGGTTATGTTCCCATTATATATTCTTAAGCTTTCTGCTCTGTTTTCCAACCCTTTGGATAATAACAGTAGGTAAATTACAGCTCTCTGCTGGGAAGATAACTGTTCAGAAAAAAATAATGCATTGAGAGTAGTGCTTAGTATGAGTTTTCTGTTGCAAATGACAGTTTTAAAATCTTTAAGAAGAATCTGTACAGTCTGAACTGCTAATGAGGTTGATTCAGTGGGTGGAAAAACAGATCTTTTTTGCCCACCCCCCTTGTCTTTTGTGTTCATTTCCTCTACTGTTTAGCTTAGGTTCGCTTTTTTTTGGTGAAGAGCATAATGAAGAGCTGAAACTTTATTTCAGCTGCCTAGTACCATTCTAGCAAGCAAGAAAACAGAACAGCAGCACAGTGAAATTGTTCCAGCAAGGATTCTTATGTATTTGTTTTAAGCTAAGTCTTGTTGTGACATGTCATAAAGAACTGTGGTTCATCTCTTGTAGCATTATGAAACCTCAAGTATTGCATGGCATCTGTGTTTTGCAAGAAATTGGTAGAAGTAGACATCGCCAGTAGGTGACACTCTTATAACACATTTGTGAATTGATGCCCACTTTTCTTATACAGGATGCCCATAACCCGATTGAATTCTGAAATACCAAATGTTTCCTAACACATGAAAAGGAATGTGTGTCCCATGTGTTATGTAAAGAAACATCTTAAAATTCTATGATATTGTGTGAAGTAGCTAATGTTGCTTAGCACGCAAATGAGAATATGGCACATTTTGTTTTGAAATCAAAGTATATCGGTAAATTAGAACAATGATTTTTTAATAAACCAGAAAAAAAGTACCAAGTACTATGATTTCTTTTTTTCCTTCCAGAACTTGTGACACAGTTTAACAGCTGATGAGTTTGTGTAAAAGCATGGCCCGAGAGCCCAGTAGAACATTCCTATCGTGTTTAAATATTGTAATTTTTGAGGTTGCTATGCATGCAGCTGTGGTGCAGCACTGGATTCCACTCTGTTAGGGAAGAAATCCAAGCATAGGGATCACGATCAGTTGTATGTGGTCTCTAATGCACTTGATTTGCTTTACCATTAAGTTGCTTCCTAAATCCTTAAGTAACTCTTGAGATCTGGACCTAATTGCTCTATCAGCGTAATGGAGGGTGTTGATAGTAAAATTCAGTCCAAAATTGAGAGTTCTATAGAATGACTAGAGCCTCATCCTCTAAATTATTTTGTATTGAAGTACTTCTTCCTTTTCCTTCTTCATTAATTTCCTTTGTTGAAGTAAATGATAGTCTCCATGAATTACTCAGACAAATGCAAGTGTGACAAGGGAACTGTGAAATGAAGTTAAAACCACACCAAAAAAAAGTTGTAATGGATGTTTTAACTTGCAGCAGCAAGCACTCAGCTCTTATATAGGTGTGTGTGTTCTTATTTATAAAACTTTTAACACAGGAAATACGTACTTATTTATCTACTGCCTGAAACTGAGGTGGAATATTGTAGTCATCATGCTTATCATAGTAATTTTATATTGTTGTTTAAAATAAATGCCTTGTTTTTTTTTTTAAATTGAACTTCTTAGCATTTAAAAATGTCATCTTATGTGATGACATTTTCTCAAATAGCATTTTAGTAGCTTAAAATAAAGACAAGTAGTTCTGAACTAATTTTGAGGCACTTTTGTTGGAAATTGTGCCTAGCCAGGGAATGCAATACAAAGCTTAATCTGTTATGTCATACAAATCTTTATTGTGTATTTTTTGAAATTACAACAAGGAAATCTGTGGATTTAGGTGCACATAGTGTCCATGAATGCCATGTTCTTCTCCCTCAAAGGAACGATGCTCATTCTGGCAGATGCTTTATTGTCCTGTAATCTTTTTTATTAGCATCACAAACTCATCGAAGCTGATGCTTCCATCATTATTTTTGTCCAATAACTTAATTACGTTGTCAAGTGAGAATGAATCCTGTTTTTGTTGGAGGGAGAGAGAAGGAGAAAAAGGAATGAATTGCCACAACTGTTTTTTAGTGAGGATTATTACCAAGAATTGATGCAGTCAGTAAGAGTGTTGCTTGAAGATGTTACTGGTGATGTGTTAACCAGTTTTACTGGTTAAACTAGAACTACAGTGCTTGCTAATGCTTCTCAAGAATGTTAACAAAGCTACAATAACTATTTGAAAACTGTGAGCTGTTGTTTGCTTTTCATTTGAAGCTTCAATATGTGAACATAACCTGAATACTCGGATGTGTTTTGTACTACAAAGACATTCACATACAACACGTGAAAAAGCCAGTGCATCTGTCATCACCCAACTACAAGTATTACTCAGGTTACTTCAGTCTTCTAAGTTTTCTTTGGATTACATTATGAAACATAGGTAATGCAGCAAGTGCAGCAGCTTCATTGTGCCTGTAGTCCTCAATATGTATACCACCTACTGCTTTATTAGATCCAGGACCAACATAACACTATTGAAAACATGTTTCAGTAGGCTGTGAATTTGGGCCTGAGGGTCCCTTTCCTTCCCCTTTTCTTCTCTTTACTAGGAATACTGTGTTAGAAAATTCTTGTTAATAGAATAAATCTGGTTTATGCTATAAGCTTCTTCATGTGGCATCTTAATGCAGTAAGTATTCTGCTAACGTCGCAGATCAGCCTAGTTTGTATTAAATAGTTCTGAATATAAATTAAGTCTTTAAAATGCTCTCTTTGTACTTTTTGTCTGTTTTGTACTGTCATGTCCTGCTATTTTGTTGATTTATAATGGTGCCATATATTTCTGCTTACAGAGTGGGTAGTTGAAAATGTCTGATACCCAGATGCAAAACATCTGTATTTTTTTTTCTGAGCGCTTCTATTTCCATAAATCACTGGAAATGGGTCCTGCCACCTAAACTGCCTACAGCTAATATAAAAAGCATTATCTTTCTGAATTTACTGTCACATTTCCTATAAGTTTTAGTAATTAATTTCTGACAGGTGGCTTTACAAGGGGAGACTACTTGTGTTTTATTAGGTGACTTTTTTTTTTTCTTTGCCTTATAACTAAACTCTATTCCTGTAGTTCTAAAAATACTGAACTTTCCATTGAGGTACAGTTTCTTTCAGATCTCTAGCAAAACGTGCCTGTGTCTTGTCTTGCAATCCAAAAACCAGTATTTAAGGATTTGCCTAGCAAAAGAATCTAAATTGAATTCTAATCTAGTTTAGGAAAGATATTAGGTTGGATTTTTTTTTTTCCCTCAGCCTCAGGAAGTAAATATTTCTTTCTAGTTTGGTGATATCTTTTTTTTTTCTTCTTAGAATCTTTCAGAAATGACAAATCTTCTTATTTTGAATGGTGGAGAATTAGATTGTATAGAAACTGGCCCATGCCTCTTACTTTTAAACTTGCTGTACTGATTTAGTTGATTTATAGGTGTTCTATATATTTTTTTAGATTGAAAATGCATTGTTCTGATTGAAATAAAATTATTTTATAAAACTCAGATGCAGTATTCGAGGTGAAATTTGAATTCCATAAAGAATTTATTAGATTTTTGCATTTAATTTTGTAGGACATATTACAAACTCCCCACTTAGTTATGTTATCTCCCTAATGTTCATTAATGCAAGTAAAGTTGCATAAACTAATCCTTAGTAAGAATTATTTATGGAGCTGGAAAACCATTTGAGCACTGAATCTGCCTTGCAGTATCACTGCCTGTGTTCCCTTTTTCCTGTCTGTTTTATAGGAAGTACAGTGAATAAAACAATTGAGACTTACCTTCAAGTACTGTGAAAATTGATTCTGGAGCAGATTTTTCAGCCCACCAATGGACAGTGCACTAGTGCTACCCTCCATTAAAGCATATTGAGTAAAGTATTTCAGAAGGTTGTCATTGAGTAAATGTTCCATGTTTCTTAGGTGTTGTCTTGAAGAATAACTGGAAACAAAGCAGGCAATAATCATCTCATGCACAGAATGTTTTTTGAAATACAGCTGACACTGTTCATTGGTTCACAGAGCATATCATCAATACTTAACCTAGATGAAAAGACCTTTTCTGTAAACTCACAATTCTTGTAGGAATTAAAAAATTAAATGAAGATAATAAAAACACTCAATATATTTAGTTCATGCTTACCTCACTCAAAATACAGAGCCTTCAAATGTATGCAGCACAAGTGAGAGTCTCAGATTGGAACTACCTTTATAGTGGCTTTCATGCTCCACCCTGATTATGAAACCAGCATTTGTCATTAAGTCAGTGTACTGCTCCTATTGTGTTTTTCAGTAGTCAGGTGAATAGGATACATTAACAGTGTAAATGAGTAATATTTTTTTTTCAAATCTCTGAAATTGGTCACTGTCAGCATCTATCATTGTACTTGGGTAGGTTTCCTTTGTTTTTATAGGCCATCTTGGAGAGGTTTTCTGTCTTCAGTTTGTGTATTTTATACTTGAAGATATATCCACACCCCCAGTAGCCTAAAAATGCTGCTATGGGGTTATGTGTAGATAAGTATACTATTTCTTCTAAGTGGAAAATAATAAAAGTAGGTTTATTTTTTTAATTGTATGTAAAATATGAAGGAATCAGATGCCATTTGTGTGAATTGATAATTACCACTGCCGAAGATCATTTCCCAAATTTGGTGCTGTTTCTTAGCGTAGGAGAAAAATGCGCTGGGATCGAATTTTGGTTGCCAATATTAAAAATCAGAAGACCCCATGATATGAATGAAGAAAGAAGGAACCGTGCTAAATAGGAAAGATAAATCTAAGATTATGAAAAGTGAGCATAACTGAATATTGTATTCAGCAGGTTTTGCAGTGTTGAATTGATGATGGGTATGTGAGGCATATTTGAGTGATATTCTGCCCAGGCTGATGCTTCACAACCCATCACAGAATGAAATACTGCTGCTGTTTTTGCATAGTGTGATGAGTTGCTGCCTCTGGCTGTAATTTCAAATCTCTGTTCTCTTCAATTGCCTTTTTTGGTGCTTAGCTCCAGGCCCACTTACTAGATCTTTTGCTTTCTGTGTCACTTACTGAGAAGGTTTACCAGCTCTGCTGAACCAAGAGCTTTGTGGATCTTTGGGAAATGGATTGATTGTTTGGAACTGTAGGTATATGGGTCTAAGATACATTTTAGGTAGGTTTGTGGTTTCCTGGGAAGGCTCCCTTTGGTGAACTTTGCTAAATGAATTGTCTATCCACTTGCATTAACAGCCCACTTTCATGTGCTTCTTCTCATTTCCTAGAATAGGACTGAGAGAGTCTTCTAGAAATCATCTAGTTTGTTTTTTCCTTTCCTCTTATTGGGGTCACTGCTGCTTATGCTGCATATCTGGTTAACCTATTATTAAGTGACTTACATAATGGGGACTCCACAGCCTCCTTATCAGATCTGTTGTTTATTATTAGACAGTTTTGGTAATGTCCGAGTGCCTTGGTCATTCATGACAACAAGATAAGTAGGAGACCTTGTTTCTTTTTCTTTTCTTTCCATGGGCAGAGTGAAGGATGTCCTATGTTATTCTCCTTTCATCTTGTTTTCCACCTTTGGTGTACAATGAAACTTTAGTAGTAATGAATTACCAGGTGGTCTGCTAATACTCCCTTTCCCTCATCTGCTCATTTTTCTTGCCTGTAGCTTTTGGATGTAGTAACCTCAAAACACTTCTTCCCTTCTAGAAGCAGTGTCTGGAACCTGATGTGCCTGATACGTGTTGTTGACATTCCAGTATTTGCAGGACTCTTGATTAAGTTTCAAATGACTTGTCTTTACTTGTACCGCAGGCACCCCACCAGTCTTAAATATGCAGTAGTAAAGTGTTCATTAGAATAGAAGCATAATTTATATTTTGAGGGGTCACAACTTTAGGAATTCAGTACATTAGCCTTGTTAACTTGCTAGAGGTTCGTTAAAGAGGACAACTGATTGCAAAATAGCATAACGAGTTTTACTGAAACATCTTCCCACGGCAGTGAGAAACTGAAATTTAGGTGGAAATTTAGGTCTGGAAATTTAGGTGACCTGCTCAAAAGTCACGCAAGAGTTACATGCTGAATCTGGGGATGAGTCCATGCTCTTCAGATCAGCTTTGTTTACAAGTTATTGTGGTCTGTAGGGGCCCATCTGAATGATAGTGTCAGTTTTGGGACCTGTAGTTGGATCTTCCAAGATTATTTTGTCCTTCTCTCTCACAGACCACAGTGACCTACAGTGACTTGTGTGACACATCTGAGCTCTTTATTAGAATTGACAAGGGAACTCAGTTTGACAGGCATGGGTAGTTCATTCTCTTTATCCAAGATTGCTTTGCAGGACACAACTACTACTCTGATACAAGTCAAAAGTTTATCCAGCTCAACCCAGCAATGGCAGAATGTTTCCAGTGGTAAGAAATTCTGATCACTGTGGCAGAATTAGAACCTAAGTCTGAATACGTTACTGTTGCCTCAATCAGGTGATGTGTGGCTAGCAGGCAGCAGCATTTATCTATGCTGAAGAACAGTAAGTATTTGGTATCAAGTCTTGACTGATATTTGTGTAAGCTGACACTTTGTCCAAAAGCAGCATTTCAGATTTGGTTACACATTTTTCTGTGTTTTCTTGGGCATATGGGTCTATATTGTTCCTGTGGTTCATGGCATAATTCAGTTGGGTTTGCCCTGGGCTTGAAAAAATCACACTAGCAAGTACTATATCCTTTTGGAACTGACATTTTTACTGTAGATTAGATACCAGACCATTAACAACAACAAAAAAAAAAGAGAATTGAGCTGATCATGTACTGTCAATCTGCTTAGGGACACACATCACGTGTTCCTGTGATGACAGTATTTCACTTTCCGTGATGGTGTCTGCAGCCTCAGAATTCTCCCTCAACTGGCTATTGCTGTATATTGCCCTAGTAAACTGATGTATGGACATGCTTGATGCAAGCAATTCCAGTCACGCTGGAGCATGAGAGAATTCTAGTTGCAGAGATGACTGAAGTTTGAGTACCACTGCTAGTGGTAGGAGTGGTGTTGTGATCACAAGATCTTGAAGCATGTTTAATGATGGCTTAAGTGGAATGGTAACTCAGGTGCTATTGTTTGTTTTTTTTTTTTTGTCCTTATCACATATTTTTTGCCACCATTGATGGCTGTATGGCAGGTGAATCTTTGTAACTTGTCAACTGTAACATGTTGGACTATAAACTGGGTTTTTCCATCAGTATATTTCCATGCCACTGACACTGCTGGAAGAGACAGCCTTTGCTACAGAGGTGGGGCTGTCACCTGGGGGCAGCAACTATCTCAGTCATCCTGTTTAATCCTCTGCTGATGGGTTAACACCCTAACTCTCCAGTATTTTTCCAGCTTCCTTGGTCTATTCTGTAGTTACTATCACCACTGTTATTTGCATATGAACCCTGGTGAGTTTAAAGTCAGTTAAGGTGTATCTGAGGCTTATGTCGCAGCCTGACTGCAGTATAGAAATGTCTTCTGTCAAGGTGAAGTTGGCTATAACTGAGAGTGGATGTTGCGTATGTGAGAAGAAAGAGTGGGCACTGTTGTGCTTAGTATTCAGTTATTTCTACTTGTACACTGCTTGTGCATCATCCCTAGCTTCCAGGCATCAGTCATTAGATGAAAGCCCTCTGTTAAACGGGGTTACTTCCTGGAGTGGAGAAAGATGATAGAATAATTTAACAAGTTGGTCTCAGTTCCTTACTTGACTTATGAATAAGTCTTACACAAGACTCAAATAAGTTTGATTTCTTAGCAAATAAAGCAGCAGAGTAATATTTGTATGGAATCAATGGTAGTATAAACAATGCACATTTATCCATACCTGTTGTGAAACAGCAATCCCTCATGTTGCCATCTGAAGTTAAATAGAACTAGGTAGAGCTTCCTAAGTGTTGCCAGTGCCGTGTGTTCTTGCCACCACAGTAGGAGAAGGCAAAGGGTAGACTGCGGGAGAGATTAAAAAACAAACAAACAAACAAAAAAAACACACAAATCCAGTTAACAGATTTTCTGAAAATGATTAAATGCTGTGTGAGAAGTTCAGAGAGCTGCACTACAGCCATTGTGGTGAACCTGATGTTGCTCAGAGGTATGAAACTGTTAAAATTTGAAGACAGGTTGTAAAATCTTTTATGTGTCAGGAGTGATGCATGCCTTGTGTTAAAACCACCGTTGTTGTCAAGCTTTTAGTGATGACGTGTAAAAGGGTTGTCTCATCTCACAAAGCTGAACTATAGGTTATCCTTGTTATACTGTAACTATACTTCATAGATGTTGAAAGTGTGTCCTTTAAACGGTGCTGGGTGTGGCTGCTTAAGAGATGAGTGATTGAATATGATGCATTGTTTTTAGTCAGCTTTAAATTGGTGATGTGTTGTTCATTGTAGCTATATGTGTCAGCTTATCGTGTCATATATACACATCTGGCAGACAAACAATCATATTGCTGAAGCTTCCTGTGACATAGATATTCCATGCTACATGAGACAGTTCTGAGAGAGAACATGCTTCAAGAAGGTTTTATCCTTCTGCTTTCTGAGCCTTGACGTATGCAGCAGTGCATTAAGATTGAGATACATAAGCATGCTGCAGGTGAAACTTAGTTAATTTTTTGTTCCTTCATGAAATTTTTTTTAATTCCTAAGAGTGCTCAAAAAATGTAGAAATCTTCATTTCAGCATGGCACATACGTATTTACTGAAGAGTAAAATACTGTTGAGTTTCAAGTAGACCAAGTAAGCATAAAAAAACAAATGCTGTACAAATGGCATTAGAAAGTTCTTTATCTCCCAATAAGTTGGTCTTCTTTCAGTCTCCTCTGATCTTGGAGATGCTTGGGCTCTCTAGATGTCTCAGTCATGCCTCAGAGCCCTTCCTCTTTGTGAACATGAGGCTGATGAGGCAAGGTGAAGATTGGGTTCAGTAGTTTTTTTTCAAAGCATTGTTGTTCTCAATGATGCAAAAGAAACCTATTCAAAAGAAGCCTAGACATGCATGTTATTAAACAGCATGGTCACATAATGTAGGAATTACTTGGAATTGAGATGTCTAAATCCCAAAGCCTGAAAATGTTAGTAAGAAGCTGCTTTGTCCGACCTCAGTCTTGTCTAGAGATACCTACATTCTGCTTTCATGCAAGTCCAGGATAACTGTCTTTGTATGTGATAATCCAGCACGATCCAAAGAGAAGTTAGAAATTGCATATCTGATCATCTCAATCCTGGAAAGACCTAATAAAAAATGTACACTTGCAGTTTATCTGAGGTGATTAATCTTTAATGAAAAGACACCTGATGTTATATGGAATTAGAGAACCTTTCTTTAAAAACAAGACAATAGCCGAAGATGGCATTTTCTATATTGACGTGATTGATTACTGTTCTCTTTGCATGTGGGAAAGATGGGAAATGTGTTCTGGCTTCTGTTTCTAAAACTATTTTGCATTTTGTGTTAAACATCAGGAGTTGGGAGAGTGAGAATTATGTACTTTTTGCCACACGTAGCAGTGTGTATTGTTGAATGGGAGGCCTGAAGGTACACTTGATGGGGACAGTGGGCCTTCAGAGCTGTTAAAATACTCAATACCCAGGATTTCAGACTCTGAAGACTTTTATCAGAACTGTGCTATGAGCAGCCCTTAGACCACTGTGACCCTGCTGCAGCCATTCTGGCCTTCCTACTGAAGTAGAAGGGAGTCTCTGAGACAGTGCCACAATACTTGAGTAAAGATGCTTGTTAGAATCCTAGAATGGTTTGGGTTGGAATGGACTTCAAAGCCCACCCAGCCCCAACCCCTGCTGTGGGCACGGCTGCCCACCACCAGATCAGGCTGCCCAGGACCCCATCCAACCTGGCCTTGAGTGCCTCCAGGGATGGGATACCACAGCTTCTATGGTCTAGGAAATAAGCTCTTAATTTTCTCCAGGATCTGATGAGTTTGGGAAGCATCAGCAATCATGGGAGGTGCTCTTAGGGAGACAGAAACAAAGGCTGTTTTTAAGGCTTCCTTAGTAGGCACCTCTAAATCTCTTCAGTACTGTTGTTACAACAACCAGTTGCTGAGTGACTCTGGTCACTCAGCAGTACAAAATGCAGAGACAAGTAAACAGGTATTGTATGTGGTTAGTGGTAAGAGCTTTAGAGCTCGCTTTCAGAGAAAGAGGTGCTTATATGCACTAATTGCTACTTCTCAGACAGAAGTCTGTAAGTGTGAAATAATAAACCACATACAGAGAGCTTATTGGTTTCATCGTGAGATGTTTGGTGTTTTCTTTACCCATGTGAAATATAATAAAAATGTTATAAAGCAATTGTTTTACCCGTGGCATACAAATCCCTTATTTGTTAGCGCTGCAGTGTAGTGATTTGTAAATATTGTAGATACTTAGTGGTTTGCTTCCAAAGAGGAACTGTCAGAAAGCCCTTTATATTACCATGGATAATTGTTTCAGCCATTTCTAATAGGGGAATTTGGGACAATGGAAGCAAAAGGCTGATAAAGAATCCTTTTTAAATTTATTTTGCCCTCTCCCTTTTGATGAAGTGTTACCCTGGGATGCGATTAAGAACTAAAATTAAGTCAAGGAAATATAGCCAGGCTGATGAGAATACTAGCTAGCCACTAAGAATATTGAGCAGTTGTCTAAATGTCTTACTTGTGATTACAGTCTACTGGCAGGAATATATTGCTACTTAATGAAAACTATAGTCAGAAGGCATAGTGCTTATGTATCTGGCCTAATTTTGTGTTTCTAATTAGGTAAAATTAAATCAGGGTCAGATGATCACAACTTCAATAACTAACATCAGTAATAGTTTGGAAATTTTCAGTTTTTGTCAATTGTAAAACAGGGCTTCAAATAAATAGATTTGTATTTTCTAAAGTTGAATGTAAGGTTCAACCACAGAGCCAATTGCACTTAATTTAGATTGGCGATGAGTCTTATCTTCAACACAGGTTTTTTTTTCCTCTCACCAGTAATACAGTGAAGTTCACCTCTTTCTTGAAACAAACCACAGCTTTAAGTAGCTGCTTCTTAAAATTAACTCCTTGGATTTGGAACCAAGAATGGAGAGGATTTTATAACGAAGTTTTAACTGCCTTTAGCTTGTAAAGTGTGCACCAAGTGCCATGTGGGATTATGCCTTAAGGTTAATATCAGTTTGGAACCAAGGATACCTGTGCACGCTACAAGGCCTTTGTATATCAGAACTAGCAAAGCATCAAAAAAGGACAAATGTTGGTTTTCCTCTGAGATGTTACTAAAATGAATTTTTCTCACTATCTCTGCACCTTCACATTTTCTTATCCATCACTTACTATGATTAAAAAGTCCTAAAATCAGTATATAAAGAGTGCGGAATTATATGTTTTATATATAAACACCTGGTGATTATTATATTGTGGCTAAAAGATAATATGTATTTAATTAGCTGTGGCTTCTCATTGGGATTATCATTTGGCCTGACTAATTACAGGGATCCCATGTAGGGATCAGATTAATTTTCCATGAAGCTATTAACTCTGGTCTGTAGTGAGGAGAAGGAAGTCTAACAGTTGTCCAAGAACCTGGCAAAAGTGACAAAGCAAAAGTGACTATTGCTTAATCTGTAAACTGAAAAATAAGTTTTGACAAATTGCAGTAGACATGCTGTTTCTGCAAACAACATAAATCAACAACCATTGCTTTCTTGCACTGCTTGACTTTGTGAACATTTTTTTTTTTCCTTGTCATAGGAAGGTATTCTAAGCTTTCTCAACTCAATGTATTTTAAGTAGAGATAACCAGACTCCTTGCAAGTTTTGCGTTCTTGTCCTGTAAGTGATGGTAACAAACAGTATGAATTTCCGAACACAAATAAATTGTTGCTGTTGAAATTCAGTAACACTGGCCCTGTCATGTATCGAATGTGTTTGTATTAGTACCTTCTCAGCTAAAACACCTGCCTTTTCTTGACTGGAGCTTAACTGACAGGATATTTAATCATCTCTTTGCTTTGGGTGACATTAAAGAGCCAGTGCAGCCTTGTTTCTAAAATGAAGGAGCAAGGTTAGGTGTCACAGAAGTCCTGGTTTCTGTTTCTGCTAGTCTTCTATTGGTTATTTTCTCACATACTTTAAGCATGTTTCACCACCTCTATTGTTTAATACCTGGGAAGAAGAGATTTTGTGCAACAGCTGAGGACTTCCATTATGTTTGCAATAACCTCGCAGACATCCAGGAGTGAGAACTGAGTCGAACATCTACCTCAGTGTAAGAAGAAAAAGTCAGGGAGTCAGATCAATTCCCTAGTTGTGTGGGAGGATGTATTTAACGAGATAGAGTGCTTTATTTGTTCTGTTTGTAACTGTGTCATTTTAATGAATAACAAATAAAGACTATCAGCTGATGATATTTTTTTTTAATAAATACCTGCCCCCCACAACACATTTAAAAAAAAAAAGTTTCTGCTGATAGAGAGGTAGAAGGAAAATGAAAGGGTCACCCAGAAGTGAACACTTAATTCTATATTTATTTGCCTCCCATCCTTGACTTTAATGCGCAGTAAGGTACTGAATAATGGAACTCTGCAATTTTTTTTTGTAGACTTGTGCTTTTTAACTTAAACTTTTTATATGCTATTTAACTTCATTTTGCCATTGGAGACCCAGTGTATTAGAAGTGCGAGAGGGAGGATATAAATGATTTCTTGTAGGGCACCATTTACTTTTGAGAAATTGTATGGGCTCTGTGATACTTTGTAGGAGAGTTCCTGCTGTGCTGGCTGTATGTTGTGTATGATGCTGTGCCAGCTGGTGACAGCCTAGAACTTTTGTGGCGTGGCAATATCGGCATGCTTCTGCTGGTTGCTCAGTAAACATCTGTGCGTAGCATTTGAGGGGATTGTCGCATTATCTGCTGAAGTGATCTCTCTCCTGCCACCCACACTTTTCACAGAGGATGTCTGAATTATTTTGGGCGTGTTCACTTGATGCCATACTAATTAAATACCTACTTGATTTGCATAGTATAGAGGTGATAGTACGCTCTAGATGTTACTTTCTTTGGAACAGCGTAGGTAAAATATTTCCTATAAGCTTTTACAAGCTTGTTAGTAAATGAAGAATGATCTTTAGACCCATTTGTCCTCACTTGCTTTTTTAGAATCATAGAATTGCTCAGGTTGGAAAAGACCTTAAAGATCATTGAGTCCGACCATGACCTAACCATAGTACCCTAAGTAACAACCCTCTGCTAAATCATGTCCCTGAGCACCACATCCAAATGGTTTTTAAACACATCCAGGGATGGTGACTCAGCCACCTTCTTGGGGAATCTATTCCAGTGCTTAACAACCCTTTCTATAAGGAAATTTTTCCTGATATCCAGCCTAAACTTACCCTGGCACAACTTGAGGCCATTTCCCCTCATCCTGTCACCAGTGAGAAGAGACCAACTCTGATCTCGCTATAAGCACCTTTCAGATATTGAAGAGAGCAATAAGGTCTCTTCTCAGCCTCCTTTTCCCCTAGACTTTTTGCTAGGGCTTCTCCATATGCATTTATATATCTACTTTTCTTTCTCTTCTTCTTCTTACTTTCTCATATTTCTCTTTCTGGAGATGGATTTCATATTTTAAAAGTGTCTGCTATATTTGTGTATAAAAAATGAATATGTGGATTTGTAGTTACTCTGATTTTGTGATCTAGCAAACAAAAAGTGCACAAGTATATCTGTGCTGTCATATTAACTCTAGGCTGGGGCCCACAGTTGAATCCAGGCATCTTAGTGGTACTCATAGGCGCCTTGTGACAGAAGTGAGTCACCTTTTGTCTCTCTCCTGAAGTGGATGGTATGGATGCAGCTAGGCAAGCAACTTTTAAATTCTTTTAAATCATGCACAACTTGATTCCAAATGCCTATGTAGATGCAAATAAGGAAAGCAAATTCCAAGAAATTCTTGTCATTTCAAGTTGAGGGCTAGAGAGTTAATGTAAGGAGTGCAGAATTACATTACAATTTGGACAGTGAAGTTTATAAGGTTTTAAGGGAGAACAGACGGGAAGATGGTATGGATGTTGCATGTTGTTGCATGTTGTGGCTTGTGCCACAGAAAGGAATTAAGATTGCAGGTCAGAAATAATCTGCCAGAATTAAGGTTCTTCAACACAAGATGGTCTTTGACCAGTTAATGCTTATCTGGGTGGAAGCAGGAAATAATTAAATGTAATGTAGAGCATGAGACTTGAAGCATCCTTGAAGTGGCTGGCAGATTTAATTAAGGTAATTAATCTTTGCTATGAAATTGATATATCAATCCTTTCGGTTTTCTGAAACTGAGCTGTGCACAGCTGTTGGATAGACAGTAATGACAAAGTACTCTTTGTGAGATAATCTAACTCACAAAGTTGTATGTTTGAAATTATCTCCTTACTCTGTCATCTTTTTTAATTTTTTGTTACATTGTTGTTTATAGTATTGGGAAACCCTAGAATTTAAAGTAAATGCCTTAATTACATTTATATGATAAGCAGCGCTTGCTTCAGTTCTATCAGTTCTCCAGCTGGGATGAGAAAGGCTATGATGTATTTGTCGTAAGGAGGATAACGACTCACGGAAATAATCTGCAGTGCTGGTCTTCACTTCATGGGGAGTGGGAAAGAAAATGCAGGAGAGCTTTCCAGAGGTCTAGATATCTCTTCCATATAACTCCTCAGAGGGTGGTGAGGCATGGGCTCCAGCTACCCAGAGAAGCTGTGGGTGCCCTGTCCCTGGAGGTGCTCAAGGCCAGGTTGGATGGGGCCTGGAGCAGCCCTACTGTGCCAGTGAGTTGGACCTGTACATGCAGGTGATCTTGGAGGTCCTTTCAACCCAAACCATTGAACCATTTGATGAAAACAAAAGTAGAAGGGGTTGGAAGTTGAGAAGAAGCATAACTGTACTGTAAATGAGTTTAAGAACTACTTCAGCTTTGATTATTTCCTGTAGAAAGTTGTAGCTTAAATATAAAAGAGCTGAAAAGAAAACAGGCTTGCTCATCAGAACAAATTGCTTCAGTTAAAGTTACAGTGATTGGCTTGAGCTGTTTTTTTTTTTTTTGTGTGTGTGTGTGGTTTTGCAGAGTGGACTCAGCTGAGTGCTTAGTAAGCTAAGTAAGTTTGTCATATGATTTTGGCACAAAGGCTAGTATAACATTGGCTTTCATAACTGTTGGCAGTGGTTCTCTATAAATTGTCTATTTTTTGTTGCTCTTTGTTTAAAATTTAATAAGCACAGGGAAGTTTTTCTGAATAAACGTATTCTTTTATTAAAATAAGCAAAATAGAATGAAAAAATGCTTGCCTACTGTGGTGAACAGGCAGCTTAGCATCATGCAGTCTTTCACTCACTCTCCCAATAGGATGGGGAAGAGATTAAGAGAAGAAGAAAAAACAAAACAAACAAACAAAAAGGCCCAGAGTAGCCAAGGTAGATATATTCTGACGTTGGCCTGAAACAAAACAGAGACAAAGCATTAATGCTACTGGAGTGATTAGTAAAGTGATACAAGTTGTTGCATTTTCAGGGCCATGGCTTCTGCATGTTCACTGTCTGGGCTTTTCTCATTAACTTTTATATGTCTTCTAATGACAATGAAACAACCCAAGTGGTAGATTTCTGAAAGAAAACTGTATTTCATGGATAGTTTAAGTTGCTGTTCATCAACTGTGTGGTTTAATACCCCTTGGACTGTTTTACATTTACAATATGGTTTGTTGTGTCAGTGATTCATTATTTGTTTGATGTTGACTGTCAAGGGTGTAATATGTGATCCCTGTAAAGTCCCTATAGTATTAACAGTTTTCAGAGACTTGGGTTAAAAAACAAAAACAAGACTGATTTATGCCTTATCTTGTATTGCATCCTCCCTACTGATGCTTTTGTGGTTCCTCTCCTTCTGCCATTCTTTACTCTTCAAAGAGCTAATGCATGGTAAGATTTATTTTGTGGAGGGAAGCACAGTCTCTTTGAAGAATCTAGTCAGTTGTTCACAGTAACAGCCACTTGATGATTTGTCTTTTATCTGTTCAAATAAATTCTGTAAAATGGAGCAAAGTTTTCCATAATATGAATTGGTTTTCTGATTCTTATTGCTATCTTGGGTGGTAGAGCAGCAGTGGTGCTTTTCCTTTGAAAGCTGCTTGTACAGATGTTACTGCAAACTCATGTAATGTATAAACATTGAGGGTTGTATGCTGGTAGTGCTGAAGTTGAGCAGTACCAGGGAACATATCAGGAAGGGGAAGATCTTGTTTCAGAGTAGCTGTGTTGTTAATACAGGACTCCTTTTCTCACCTGATTACAAAAATTAATATCTGAAGTCTTTTATATTACCATAAACATTAAATCTTGGGGAAGACAGAGTTGATTTATAATGCAACATACCTACAACAAAACCTGAATGCACAAAATAAGCTGCTTGATATTGAAACTCATTAGAGCTTTTATATTGGCAGAAAATCTGCCACTGATTGAAACAAGATTGAACTGTTCTATAATGTTTCTCGAAATATACCTCAATTAAAACTTATCTGATAATAATGCAAGCTTTAATGGCTACATCCCCTTCTAATCATGTGGTGCTGACCACACTACTGTAGATGTTGAGAGAAGGATCCAGTATTTTCAGAAGACAAAAACAAAGTGGGAGAAATGCTTGAGTCCTCTGGAATTTTTGTTGGGCTTGCAGCTCTGTGTTAGATTCTGATCCAAATTGTGGCAAAAGACATCAGCAGAGCAGATAAAGCTGTGCCTTTGTAGCCTGGCATTGTGCCATTTGATAATGGCTGATTTTGAATTTTCCTGAAAAACACATTTAAGCACGGTAATTTAATGAAATCTCCCATGACCTGCATAGGCAGATCCACTTCATTTGGAGCCAGCGTTTTAACTGCTGAGTGTGAGTTGAACAATGTCGTTTAAGTCGTATCCTTCTCCCTCACTGTATTCCCATCTTTTCTTCTTTTCATTGTGTTACACTCATAATGTTTTTATAGAAGATCTTAACTCAGCAAATAATAAATAGCAAGGAAATTGTGAAATCTAAATTGTTATGAGAAAACCAGGGGAAAACCTAGTAATGATCTCCTTGACAACTTTAAATATTCATTAAACAGCCATTGAAGTGGAACCTTTGTGATTGGAAGAGAAGCACATACTTGAAACATTTTTAGCTGCTTGTGACCATTTCATATCCATTTGACAAGAGTCAAGAGTGCAACTTTAAAATTCTGGGCAAGTGGAGGTGGGAGTGGGGGGGAAATCACCTCCTGGAAAACTTGTATGTGATTTTGGAGGGCAACGTTTGACATATATGCACAGGTTGTTGTAAATGTTATAACATTACTTCTAAGTAAATGGAAGGAAACCAGATAGTCTCACTGTTTCTGAAGTAACGTGGGTTTACTGAATTATTTTTGTATTTCTTGAGCTGGTGGTGTGTGTGTGTGTGTGTGTGTGTGTGTGTGTGTGTGTGTGTGTGTGTGTGTGTGTGTACTTTTTAAGCTGAGTAGACTGCACATCCTCACCTTCATGTTTTTGGGAGGCAATTAGAGGATTTGTAATATCCTACCGGTTTGATCACAACTTCTGCTCATGACATTTTATAATGAGTATATAGTTTATAAATAACATTTTGAAGGTATAAGGTTATGCAGAGATAATTGCACAGCTGAAATGCATTGGCACAAGGCCAAAGGCTAAGCACTTTCCACCATCTCTTCTAAATTGAATAACTTCAGTTTATGAAGTGTATCATCAGACAATGTTTTCATTACTCCCAGAGGGCAAATTAAAGTTAATAAAAATCCAATTCCAGATTACCCATATGTGTGAATATTTGTATTTTTAGAACCTCGCCTCGTCAATAGTTTCTCACTAAGTGTACATAGAGAATACAGGAATGTGGGTTGTTGTTTCAGCTCGTGTTCGTACTATTCTGAATAATTTTACCTCTCTGAGACAGAATTTCTCTAAGCACAATTATGAGACTCATCAAGATTTTTCAAACTGAGAAAAACTGAACTACACTACTTCTGTTAAGCTGTTGTTTCTCACAGCCACTGAATTCCACCATTTTAGTTAATCCACAAAGCAGCCATTTGATCCATCTGTTTCAGTCCACAATAACAGGCTTTGCACATTCTCTTCTCTAAATGTTAAATAGTATATTCTACATGTAAGGCAGCCCAGTATTCTGTGTACTCTTAGGCAGTCTGAGAAACAGAATGGTCCAGAATCACAGGGTGGCTGAGGCTGGCATGCACCTCTGTGTCCATTAGCCTCTGCCCCAGCAGGACACCCAGAACAGCAGAGTGCCAGGCCCATGGCCAAGCGACTCTTGGAGATCTCCAAGGAAGGAAACTCCACAGCCTCTGGACAGCCTGTGTGATGTTCTGTCACCTGCACAGCACGGAAGTGCTGCCTGGTGTTCAGAGGGAACCAGTTTGTGCTGGTTGCCTCTAGTGTTGTTACTGCATACCTCTAGAAAAACAAAACCAACAAAAACCAAATCTTTGTTTGGTAATGGTGATTTAGGAGGGAAGTTTTGTTAATCTTCTCCCTCTGTTAAGTTACTTATGTCTGTCATCTGAGACAACACACGTTGGGGTCACCAGTTCTAGTACTCTGCTTTTACAATGTTATATAGCTTTGCTGTGAGTGTTGTCTTCTCTTTTCTGTCCCGTACCCTCCTCCTCTCAAAAAAAGGAGCTCCACTGTCTTAACAAGATAGCTTTTTATGCTGCTTGGTGTAAGAAAGAAGATTGGATATAAAGAATAGTATAAGGAAAAGTACAATAAAGGGCCTAGTAGACACAGAGAATGAAGCGTTAGGAAAACTAAAGGCAAATAGTAATTGGACAAGCTTGGCAGAAAACTGAGTGATGTTACTACTTATAAATCTACAAAGCCTGTTATGTGATTGTTGTGCTGTTCTTTTTCTTTGCTGGACATTAACAGTGTTTAAACAATTTTTCTCTAAAGGTCATCGACATGCCAGAACACAATCCTGGAGATATGGGTGGAACGATGAGACTAGGGAAGAGGAAGACCGTTTTCAAAACACAAAATTCTATTTTAAGTAAGTTACACTTGTGTTCTTTCTCTTCCCTTTTGTGTAAGGTGCTAAAAGATTTTTTTTTAAAGAATTACAACCTCAAGCAAGCAGCTTCCTTGATGTTATTCACTCCAATCCTGCTTCCATGAAATGAGAAAATCTGAAGTCTCATTGAAAAGCTGAATTAGAACCCAGTGCTTTACACTGCTTGAAATAATCAATAATGTTTAGATCTGTTATTAGCCCATTTGGGACTCTATTATACAGCATTAATACAGGTTATACTAAAACCACGTAAAATAGAATTTCTTGTTTCTGAATAAATAACTATGAGCATATTTTCTGTATTGCTGTGCCCCAATATTGATCTGACACATTACTGTATTCAGCGATATTGAACTTACAGGAAATAACCTTCTGAGTTTTTAGAAATTATATCTACTTCAGCAGGAGATCACACTGTAGTATGCATGTACATTTAATGAAAAAATCTGATTTTAGTATTTAGTATTTGCAGTATTATCACTCTTGAGAATCTTAGAGATAATTTTTGATAGCTCTGTTCTTGTACCAACACCCTAAATGAGGCAGTACTCCTAATGATGCTAAGATAAAGCAGAGTTTGGGCTGTTACTGTGAGAGAGGTAATTAAATTCTGGTTTACTGCATACCTTAAACTTGTTTCTTGTTGTTTGCGATATAGAGGATTCAAGAGAGCTGCAAGAGTCATTTGCTAAAAAGATCAGAAACCACAGAGAAAAGCAATATTCTGTTTGTAGTAGGAGTATGCTATTTGCCAAGTATAATCTGTTAAGATGGAATGCTAACAAAAGGCTCTGAAACTTCACTGCACATTTTGCATACGATTGTTATAAAACCAGCAGGGATTTCATGTTACTTTTTCACTCAAATGTCTGTTTTCATTATTATTTAGACATTTACAATTTAAACTCTGAAGCTTATAAGCTATTTCTAGTTGAGGAATATTCAGAATGAATCCTGAATAAACTTAGGTAGCAGTAAATTAAAAGAAACTAAAATGATTAAAAAAACCCAGAAAGCTGGAGTGAGATGAAATGTCCTGTTACAAAGTTTTCCACATGAAAAACTTCTGAGTTTTAAATTATTAGCTATATTTGTAATTAGTTAGAGCAACGCATTAGTATTAGGTTTTTTATTGTATTTTCAGGGAAACTTTATGGCGATGAAATGTTTGTGGAGGAACGACACAGGCATCGATATGAGGTAAGCACTGTTAATGGACTTTGTGCTCAAAACTTAAAGCTTAAACAAATTGTGTTTCACTTGGTGGACATGATTCTTGTTAAAGCCAGTGGGAGATTTCTTACATAACCATAGAACAAAACTTACTAATGTTTAGATAGTCATTTATATTGTAAGGAACATTCATGCTTTGGTCCACCTATGTAGGTGCTTGGAGCTGAGCTAACTTTGAAATTAGATCAGACTTCTCAAGGTTTTGTCCTGTCTTGCTTAGAAATTCTTTTGAGAGAGAGATTGCTCAATATCTTTGGACAATTTGTTCCAATGCTTAACCATTTATTGTGAGCTATGCTTCCTTTATATCTACCAGGAAATTCCTTGTTTGGTTTGCATCTTTAATGTCTCACTCTTCTGCTTTGCACCACCAAGCAGAATCTGGCTACATCTTCTTTATACCATCCCATTAGATAGCTGAAGTCAACAATCAACTCCACGCTTCACCTTCTCTTTTCTAGGTTGAACAAACCTAGCTCCCTCAGTCTCTTCTACATTATATGCGCTTCAGTCCCCCGAAACGTCCCAGTGGGCATCCTATAGACTTCCCAGTATTTTGTTAACATCTTTCTTGTGCTGAAGGGCCTGAAACTGGACATGGTATTGCAGAGGTGTTATTACAAGTTTTAAAGAAAGGAGAATAGTGTAGTGTACTGTCGTAACAAGATTGTTTCTTAAACTGTTTTTAACCACTACCTGACTTGACTTCCTATGAGATATTTGAAAGGTATAGGTTTATAATCTTTAAGTGTATTGCTCCTGAGCTGACTGGGTTTAGATTATGCTCAGGAAGTCCACATTCTTCTATAATCTAAACATAGGCAGACTTCAGGCATCTATAACTCAGAGGCTAATCCAGATCACTTGCTTCCTAGCAATTATCCCAATTCTACTGGCCTCTGGTATAGGTCCTCTTCAGTGTTTGAGAACATCTGAGCAAAGGCATCTCCGTATGTTCAAAATGCTATTGTCTAGGAAGACGGACAGTAGCTGGGCATGTTGTGTTAGTTCAGAAATGGTTCAGAAGGCACTTGACTCCTCAAGTATCTCTAAAGGGGCCTAAACTGTGAGATATATGCATGGTAAAATCTGTTTCAAACAATGCTAAGTTTCCTTTAAGCTGGGAAAAGAGTGCAGTGGTGATAAGGGTGTTTAGTTTGAATATTAATGGAGTAGGTAGAACATTACCAAGGAGATGAAACAGTTCATTCTAGAGCTCCTGTCTGGGTGATTTTTGACAGTTTATGCCATAGACAACCTTCCACTTGCTACCGTTGGCCATTTCAAAAATGAGGAATGCGTGCTCTTCAGGATCAGGAGGATAGTGAGCAAAAGAGACCCTGTCCTTAATTTTTTGTTTGTATTTATTATTAAGTTTTAAAGTTACTGACTCATCTCATGCTAATGTAAGCATGCTTATTTTTTGAAAGTTACTACCTGAGTATCAACAAAGAACGCAAAAATTCTCAGCTCTTTTTCCAAATATTTTTGTTCTTGCATACATAATAAAAGCATTACAGTTATATCAAAAAGTTGCATCAAAAAATAAATAAAACTACAACTGCTGTTTTCAATATTTCAGGTGAACCCAGAATTAACTCACTGCTTTGAAGAGAAAGGTTTGAAATTTGTTGGCCATGATACAGAAGGAAACAGAATGGAAATGATTGAACTGGAGAGTAAGTGTCTCACTTGTCTGTAGTAGTTTCTGTATCTGTTAAAACTACATAAACTGTTGGTAAGTAAATGGCAAGTAGGTCAGTACTTACCTGTTGAAACAGCCAGGATCATGTTAGGAGTTACTGCTGAGTCCACTTGTGTATAACAATAGATTAAGATTCAGTGGCTTTTAAGAGCCACTGTCTTATGTTTCTCCTCGGGGATTCTGCATGAATTAGGTTATCAGAGAGATACAGTTTCCGCAAAATATTGTAATTCTAGCTCAGTGCTACGTGGAATCACAGAATGATTTGGGAAGTTGTCTATTCCAACCCTCTGTTCAGAACAGCTGCCTTCGATCAGGTTGCTAAGAGCCATATCCAGTCATCCAGTCAAATTTTCGCTGTCTCCATATATGCAACTGGTTGGACTTCTTCTTGCCACTGTTCTTTGAATCCAGCAGTCTAGACATTTTTAAAACATTTTGTGGTTTACCCATTCCTTCCATAGCTTCCAATTTGGTTGCTAGGAAACCACGTTAAAAGTCTTGCTAAAGTCAGGATAAAGGAAAGCTACATGAGGACTCCCTTACAAGCTTTTTTTTTTTTTTTTTTTAAGTGACCTCAAATGCCATTGATTTAGATAAGCATGCATAGAAACTTATAAGACTACACTATCATTCTATAGAGTGCTATTTCTGACCAGATGTTTCTGAGAATTCTTTTTATACTCCATAGTATGCTGAAGAACATTCTTGTCATTTTGAACCAGGGTTTGAATATAGACATCTATTTGTAATATCAAGCAACTGTACCATAGAGAGTAAACTCAGAGCAAAAAGTACATATGAATTCATTAACTGTTAATTGTCATGATATTCTTTAATTTGTTCTTGATAGACTAATTTTCTTATGCAAGCTGAGACTATTTGGGAGACTATTTTATCTGTCCTGCATGAAACAACTTTTATAAAGAGCATCATTAAATAAATCAGGCAGGATTTTTTAAATTACATGTTACTGTAAAAAGAATGAAAGCAGCAGTAAAACCTGGAATTATTTCACAATGGGCTGCAAGGAGACTGATTACTAAAGCAGAAAAACAGTCATCATAGAGAGGAGGGTGGGTTGAAGCAGAAGCACAGAAGTAACAGCATACTAGGTAGCTAGGCAAAGCTTTTAGGAAAACATCCCCGCAGGAAATATTTGATGCTTTGTCTTATTTTGTTGCTTTAAAGAACTAAATTTCATAGCAGAGAGAGAGAAATTTTAGGATAAATTTAGGAACTCAGATCCTTTGTATGGCATAGGAACAGAGCAAAGAGGAGTATACTTATTTACATTGTTTATCTTCAGAGAATAAAAACCCCTGCATTCTTGTTATCACTTATTCCATATGGCAGAGAAATTCCTTGAATGTTTGGGATTGTTTTGGAAATTGGCCAATCAGAAAAGATCTGTGCTTGCTTTCGTCTTGTGTCCTGGTAGTAGAAATGGTTAACATTAGCTCCTTTCAACTCATATTTAGAGAAGGAACAGTTGTGCAACATGAAAGAGCACAAAAATATTGTTACATCCTTATCCTTCGAAGAAAGATAGGAGGGATGCAGAAGCAGTATTCATGAGTTGCTTTGACTGGAGAGGCAGCTGAAGATTGAAGAGAAGACTATTGATTAGTGTAATAAATGACACCAAATGCTGATGATATTGTCATCCTTCATCACAGAACATACAGTAGGAAAGCAGTGCACTATAGGAAATGGATGTAATTTGGCTGTAAAAAAAAAGATGGCTTCTGAATTAGGAAGAGGTTTCTAAGCAAAAGGAGAGACTATCCTAATGCTTTTCCAGTGGGAGCAAAAAGTCCTGAGGGGTGTTACGAGGACTTTTGCCCTTTGTATGTGACACTACATGATGCAGCTTCATTCAATAGCAGGAAACAGTATTATTGATCCAGCAGTTCCCTTCCAGGCCAAATTGTTTGAAACTTGTTTTCCCCCAGTTTTCAGTGTAAATTGCTTCCGTGTTCATCTTTTAGTGTGTAAGTAGTTGCTGTATTGCAGTGCCTAGTCTTTTATGAACTATTTTATTTTCCACTTAGATGCATATAGGTGCATGTCCTGAATATGCAAGCATAAATATAAATTTTGGATACCAAAACACTAGGAAAAAAAGCATGTGAAATGGTTAAATTATGGTTGCCTACATAGCATTGTTTTCTTCTGTATGTGTCTGTACATATTTATAATCCAGCTTTTAATTACATCGTTGGGCACGTTAAGGTTGAATCACAGGATGATTTTTCATTAATTTGCTTTACTAACCCTTTGCCACCATTGTCAGTTCCTTTCCATGGGGAAAAAAAAAAATGTTGAAGTTACCACCCTTCAATTCACACATGCTGATCTGACTTCTTGACTTCTATGTGGTATCTTCAAGAAACTTTTATTCCAACAGTTGTTCTAGTATCTTCTTAGATCTTTTAATTTTCTCTTTGACATCTGTCTTGTAGATCACCCATATTTTGTGGGAGTTCAGTTCCACCCAGAGTTTTCCTCAAGACCTATGAAACCTTCACCTCCATACCTTGGGCTGTTGCTTGCAGCAACTGGAACGCTTAACGCGTACTTGCAGCGTGGATGTAAATTGTCTCCAAGGTAATCTTTCTTATTTATTTGCCTGCAGTTTCAGTTACGTTATTGGAGGGAGGAGTATTCTGTCCATCAGCTCAGAAGACCAAGAAAGAAAAATGAGTTCTTCATATATTGATATATTTATTCTTGTGTATGCTCAGCATAAATTCTGGTGTAAATGTGTCTATAAACAGCTTATTCCTTCCTTTCTTCATTTACAGAGGATCTGAGGGCTACAGGTTTGATCCATGTTACAACCAGAAGGAAGTGAAAAAAACCTTTAGTAAAGCAAAGTGAAGTTAATTTTGCTTTTTGGCCTACTCTGTTAACTTACAATGAAATGGAATTCTTACCCAGTTACACTTTAATGGCTGCAGAAATAAAACAGAAAGGCCTGCCCAGAGAAAGCTGAGCACTGGAAAAGGAAAACGCTTTAAGGCTAAAATAGGAGCGTTTGCATAGGGAGAACTTTCAGGAGGGAATTTCATTGCTCATTACACACAACCACTCTCGACCTGCTGAGTGGAAAGGATTTCTAATTTAAACCTTTAGACCTCAGAATAATAATGATGTCATTGAACATTAAACCTAAGACATGTCATAACAAGACTTTGAATCAAATTTGAGGAGACAATTTTCTGTGCACCTCACCCAATACTGACTTACGTGAGTTATAGTTATGCTGTTGACTGCCACAGAGATGTAAAACAAACCCCAGCAAACAAAAAAGAATCCACCAAAAAAGCCCACATAAAACATCGAAGTTTTGAATAGTAACTCCAAGTCATTTTGTGCAGTCACTTAGAGAACGTGCTCTCTTAAAGTCAAGTAGCTTCTCCTAATAGTTGAGTGCTTTAGAGGCGTTATACCCTAGAAGTGCTTGCTTGTTTCCATTGACTGGTAAGATGCTGGTGATATCAAGCTTAGATGAAGATGTCTTGATGCTGTATGAATGGAATCCCATGCATGGAGACTCAGCTGACAGAGGGAACTTTTATCTGACCTAGGTACCTTCTGGCCTCTTGGTTGTAGGTTTCGTTATTTTGTGTCCTAATGAAAACCTTATCCCAGGCCCAGTTATGTGAGTGCAGAAGTCTGGCATGTTGGAAGTGAGGAGACTTGGTATATGATGAAGGGATTCTTTAATTGAGTTGTATTTTATGGAAGCATAGAATCATATGCTGATGGTGGATAGTACTGTTCTATAGAGACAAAAGCTTGAAAATATGTATTGAGCAATAGAGGTGACTGCAATTATAAGCATTGCACAAACAAAGTTTTAATAGCTGTAATTTTAATCATTCAGATTTTTGTGTGTGTGAGGTAAATAATAATAATTGATAGATTTGTTTTTACTAGGTTCTAGAAAGCTTATAAGAATTATTTATTTCAAACATCCGCAGCCTATGCTAAATACAATTACATTTATCTTTGATTTGCATTATGAAGAAATGCACTTAGCTTAGCTTCTGCCTTTGCTTAAGATAGCACTGTAACATTGCTAACATTCCTGGAAAAGGATTTTTTGATCAATTATATATAAAAAAGAAAGATGAAAAATGCTCCTCTGAAACTGTGTGAACTACTTAGTTTTCAAAGGAGTTCGAAAGATTTTCCAAGTGGAACAAATAAAACTTACAAGAAGTACCCATTTTTACAGTTCCCCATATTTTGTGACAAAAACATGGAAAGCAGGCAGTTCGGAGCTTATGAGCAGATTGCTGAGAAATACAGACTTAAAGTTACTCGATGAGTATTTGTTCTTGTTTTGCAGCTGAGATTGGTTGCTGAAGTGAAGCATTATAGCACTCCATAGATAGCCCTTGTGCCCCTAACTTTCAGCTGCCTCTCATATCATACTGGATCTTTTATCTTGTCTCCTTCCATACATTAGACTGCATAGCAAATGTGATGAAACTTCTGTCAGTAGAACAAAAACCTCTGCAATGGGTGTGGATTTAGTAATAATGGGCATGCAAACATGCAAAGAGAAAGCTGATTTTATTGCTATGTTGTGAAAAGATGGGGATCTGAGGAAAAGCACTGAAACAAAGCAAAAACCCATAATGTAATTTCTCAGCAGAGAATGTTTGCTAACTCCAGTCTGATTGCATGTGTACTGCAACTCTTCTTGCAATTCACTGCAAAGCAAAATACAAGCAAGGGTACTGTATTTCCATTAACTGTGTCTAGATTAGAGAGGGATTGATGTGACCATAATTCTTCATGTCTACACACTCAGTGGACTGTCTTAGACTGAAATGATTGACTAGATGTAGTGATGCTGCGTGCTCAGTGTTTTGTTCTGATTTTCTCTTGGTCTGAAATATAAATATAAGGCCCTGTGGTGCCAGGCTTATTTATTTTTCTTCCCACCACTTTCATAGCCAGCTCATTTAGGTAAGGCTTATACATCACACATAATAGTAGTAGATTTTTGTATTTAATATCTGTGTAGCAACTCAGTGTAATCTGGAAAGAAGCACATGTTTCTTCTTGAGAGGTAGTGGTTGTTTGGAGTTTTTCTTCAGATTATTTATCAACTGACTATGGTTTATATCACAGTAAATCTTATGAACTTGATATCAGTATTGGTTTGAAGATATAGTTCACAGGCCTAGATATGCCAAGATTCACATGTGCCTGTTTGCAGCTTATCTCTTGAGGAGGTTCAGGTTTTATGGGAGTCTAAATTGTTCTTGTTAACACAATGCCACAACTATCTGGGGATGCTAAGATAAATGATTCAAACAGCAAAAACTGAGAATGACAGTTATTGAGTCCGTAACCCATGGGCTGACCATTACCCCGGTATTTGCATTATCTTTCTTGCTACTGTGGTCTGCCTGTTAGAAATAAAACTGACTTACACCCAGCAGGACTCTTAAATTAGGAGAGAGTGTGGGGTGCTACTGCAAAATAGTCAAGAACATAGTGACCAGAGCCCTTCATTGGAATGTAGAATCAAATGTTGTACCATCTTTCTCCTGGGGATGAACTTGGGCTCTTCTCCATTCACCTTACTGGTGCTTAAGCATTTTTATTTAGATTTCCAGGGGCCTTGTAAAGATGTTCGGGGCTCTGGCACGTGTTGTTATGCCACTAGGCAGCAGAGCCAATAAAAGATAAAAACATAATGGAACTCTTCTCTGAAGGTTTTGGGTTTAAACCAGAGTTATCATGAAACTGCATGCCTCTCTGCAATCAGCAATTTTACTCTGTGTTCTGTAGACAATTTTTGCTATTTTGCTTTGATGTGAAAATGTAATCATGTTTAATAATACTGAATTTTTATTCCATGTGTTTCCATGGGTACTTTCAGAAAGAAGTAAGTACAGTGTCAGTGATGTTGTGTTTGTGTGTGTGCATCTGGCATGCTTGATCATACTGTTAACAACACTTTCCTCACTTGAACTGTGTAATTGTTTGCCAGCTGGTGGAATGATCAAATTGAGCATTTGTAGTTAGCCTGATATTATACACTCTTTACAAGAGTTGCATCAACGACATGAATGTCTTGCAAAGAAAGGGCAGAATGCTGGAGGTAAAGTCCTAATACTTGTTTGAGCAGTTGGAATATCTACCTTGTCTTTTACAAAAGTTGCTACAGTGATTTGCTGTAACTGTGGGGGTCTTTCCAAGCAGTCGGAGGTAAAAATTAAATGAGATGGCAGTTGGTTCCATTTCTCTTGTTGCACTCTGTTAAAATGGCTGACATTATCTTTGATTGTGTTTTTGCAAAGTGGAGAGAGTGAACTTCGGGCTAGAAAGCAGTACTCATTATGTACCAGTATGAATGAGTGCAGTTCCTTTACCATTCCTCATTATAGTTTACATCAAAGATCTCTAACTATGGGATTACTTAGTTCCCCTTGAGACACTATAGTTACTGAAGATCAGCTGATAAGGCTGTGTCTCGGTAGATCATAGGCTGCTTGTGTGCTTGATGGCCCAGCAGGAGATCCCGACCTGAGCTAGAGGGTTACATGACTGAGGTCCTGTTGGCTGAGAGATAAAATTGCATGATAAGAGCACAATGTGGCAAGGCAGTTGTGCAGTGATTGGAGTAGATGTGCTACCTAGTGCTGGTACTGGTGCTCCCACACAAATGAGGTTAGAGATCCCCACCTGTATTCTGTTAACCATATGCTACTCTCTGCAGTATCAGAGAACTGGCCAGAGCTATTACTGTTCACATATGCTCTTTAGTTTCCTGGGCTCCCTTTGCTGAATTCTGATCTTGGGAAATTCATATATGTGGAAAGCAAACTGCAGAGGTGTTGAAAGTTAATTCTTTGTGAGGCTTTATTGGAGGAGGCTAAGTCTGGAGTATTTTGTGAAGAGGTGCATTTTGTGCAGAGTTAAGATAAACCTCGAGACCTGATAGATACCACTGAATAGATTCTACAAGATCCTGTCCATATTGCTATGAATGTGGTTTGTGGGCACTTCTTTCAGTCATTGTGGTGATTCCTGTCCTTCACTGTTTCCTTGTTCTAGCCACTTATAAAATGATCACTTGCATGGCAGCTTGTTCTGTTAAAAAAAAATAAAAAATCTACTTCTCTCAAGATACAGCAAAAGGGGATAAAACAAATGGGAAAAGTGTCAGAATGATCTTTGGTGAAAATGCAAGAGTGAGAATCATAATTTAAATTTAAACAGAAGATTTCTGAGCAAATAGTTTTAACTTTTCTCTTGGTTAAAATATAGTTTTCTTTATCCCAAAGGAGAAATTTCTTTTAGTCTAACACTGAATACCTGTTGTTCTCCATGCTGTTGATCATGATCGCATGTGTGTGACATCAGCAAACTGTAGAATGAGCACACAGTATCCAAGCAGGGGAAGAAAAAAAAAAAAAAAAACAACACAAATTGAATATCCTGTTTGTATGGTGAAATATTGTTCCTCATAGACTTCAAACTTAAGCCGATTCCTGCAGAGGAATGCATTCTAAAATACCAGAATTGAACATTAGTTTAAAATAGTTTTCTGAAAATGTGATACATTTGAGGAAAGTGTGTGTCATATACATCCTCTGTGTGGGAGGGCTTGAAGTCAAACATGTATCACTGTACGTGTTTTCAAACTATGTATTGCTTTTAACAGTGAAAGCTACAGTGACCTCAGTGATGACAGCTCTCCAGAGAAAGAGTTTCCTAAATCAGAAACAAGCTAAAATGGTTGTCTGAGAACACAGAAATGGATGACGCTATTGAGGTAAAATGAATTGTTTTGATACTGCTTTATGACATTTATTTGTTCCTTACTTACAACAGGAGACAAAGTTACCTTGATTCTCCCTTGTTTTCAAATCCCATCTGAGAGCTCATGTTTTCTTCCTTGCCTGCAGCACTTAATTGTCATCCTTTTCTTCTGCTTAACTCTGCAATTGCATTATTAAAGTCTGCTAAGTGTTTTGAGTGCAGCTTATAGGTAAGATGCTGTACATAATCAAGTTGTGTTAGTGTTTGATAATTCCTGTTTGATAAAACAGGAATTGTTTTCTTTTTTGTTACTTCAGTTTGTAGGTATGGACCATTTTGAGTACATTGTGTTGACATGACTTTTTATTTTGTCTTAATATTCATCTGTAATTTTGTTTGTTGCCTTGTCATGTAACAAATGTATCCCAAGATAAATAGTTGGATTTAATCTGTGTAGTGATAGATACCCAAGAGTTTTATTGTATCATTGTTTGCTGCAGTGATGTTTATTGTAGGTCTGGTTGTTTCTTTCACTTGCAAAGATGGTAGCCATAAACTCCTTTTCAATTTGGAGATCAGATTTTCTGTGAGTCACCTGACCAACGCAGAATCTGAGTGTAAATCTTAATTTTCTCAACACATTAATCTGAGTTGTGGCTGTGTGGTACTCTCATCCATGTGTACACTAACATTTTTCAGTATTTCAGAGTACTTCTGTAAGCAGAAAACAACTTTCCCTCCTGTGATTTTATTCCACTCGTGTGGTTTAGTTACTAAGCAGCTGTGCTTAATTACTAAACAAGTTATTAAGGCTGCATATGAATGATGCATTTCCATGACCAATAAAATACTGGTGTGAGGTGCTAGAAATTGCATGACTTTTTCTGTGACTTTTATTTTTATTCTTCCCTCTTAGATATCGCATGTTAAAAATGGATGATAATCCTATGTTATGACAAAGGAGAACAGAATGTTTAGTAATTCCATGTTCTGATCCATACAGATACCGTACTGATGTATGTCTTAGAATGACCAAAAAATGAATGTACATAATGTTCCTTTTCACTCTTGCCCACATCCTCCCTACCTCCAAACATCGTTATAGCTCTATTTCTTTAGATTGTGTAGTACAGGATAGGCCCTTTAGCTTTGATCTTGCTTTTCTCAGTAGAACTTACAAATGATAATTCTGTTTTCCACTGCACTTATGACATTCTCAGTGCTTGCATGAATGTTCTTATGTGATGCTTTAAAGTAGTCAAGCACATTTTCTCTAAACATGTCACTAGTGGCTACTAAGTATATTCAACATAATTAGTCTAAAAAGAAATAACTAATCCAGATATAAACAGAGGATAAAAGCATTGGCTCACTTTGTTTTTTTTCTGTAGGGATGATTCTCCCAATTAATCAGAGCTGGATATGCATGTAGATCGTATTTAGTTGGGTTTATTTATTTATTTATTCTGTTTGACCTGTATGAAATTCATCTACCTGTAGTACTTATCATAAAACTGCTTTGGACTTGAGAGAAACTAACATAATCGTGAGTTAAGCTGAGTTAGAGAAGAAACGCTCTTAATCATTTTTTCCTTTCATTCTTCCTTTCCTTCTCTTTTTATGTTACAGAAAGTTGGAAACAGGTCAATATTGAATAGAAGAAAGTGAAGAAAGTGGAAGAGTAAGCTGCTTGAGGTCCTCGTAGTATCTCCTCCTGCACTGTTTTCAGTAATTCTCTTTAGCAAAACCTGTTTTGTATAAATGCTATTTTGCTTTAAAAAATGGTATAAATTGTTGTGCACTCAACTATTAATCATTTTTGATCTTGTTTTATATTTCAGAGTGATCTCAGGTGAATATGTGTTAGTTCACTAGTTCACAGTTATTTTTGCTTTAAGGGAAGATTTGAATGTTTCCACCTTAGGACAGTAAGAAAAAATACATTCATTCTTCTGAATGAGGTAGGAATGCATAAAATACTTAAGGGGAAGTTGTTCTTTACAGTTCATAGATAAAACAGTTTCAGATTTGCTTCTCTGTTAAGCTTGTTGTGTGTATATACATATAAATTTTATTTTTTTGCTGCTCAGTATGTACAAATAAGAAATTGTTTCTCTGTTTCAGCTCTGTGATTGTAATAATTGATGTTGGATATAAATGTCTCTTCACTTTATAAGTGATTCCTTTTGACCACAGTTCAAGTTTGTTTTCTCTGTTTTCCCTGAAAAATGTTATATCAAACAATTTTGACCTACCAAATTACAGAAGTGATAGTAGAAGATGCTTTTGTATTTACATTTTATAATAGAAAGGAAGTGCTCATATTTTAAAATGCAAGCTGTGCACTTGCATGAAGGTTGTAGAAGAACCAGTCATTAACCTGGAGTGTAGTCTGGGATCCAGATGCATAATACTATTTTAAGTTCAGTACTGAATATAATGATGAATTAAAGTTTACTCTTGTTTTCTTGCAGCCATTGATCCCTCCATTATCACGAGGCTCATTCCCCAGTAGAACAAAACAGTGTTTTCATTTAGAAATTGCAAGTTTACACCATTGTGTGACAAGTATAGGCTGCCCTTGCAAAGCCAGGACAGCAGCCAGAATCACTGAGACAATGAGGTACACTGTACTTTGTATAAGCTTGGATCCCATGAGCTGAATGGCAACAATGGAGTTGTCACAGAGGCTGGACCTGTAACAGGTTGGGCCCAAATGCCTGGAATGCCCCTTTCTTACAAAGAAAATTTTTATTTGTTAGCTTTAGGTTTCACTTTGGTTTTGGCAAAGTGGTGTTTTTAAGAGATCAAAAGGTTAGTACAAGGTTTAGCAGCACTAGTTATTGGAACCATTTGTTGGAAATATGAAGGTTGGGGACGGGCTTGGCTGCAGTAACTGTGAGATGAGTGAACTACAGCATCCTGTGCGGAGGAACCAGGGCAAATAAATAGGATTGCAAACCTGGACTTCAGGTGAGAAAACTTTGGCCTCTTCCTGAGCTTGGGGGAATCCTGTGGGCTTAGAGCCCTTGAAGGTAGGTATTCTAAGACATACAGTTAATATTCAAGGTTCACTTCCTCCATGCTTCAGATCGGTGCACCTCTACGAGTAAGAAGTCAAATGAAGTGGGGAGAAGACTTGGATGGATGAGCAAGAAACTCCAGGCTAAACTCAAAAGAGAGTAAAGAAGTACATGGAGAAAAAGGGGCAGGCCACTTTGTAGGAATATAAGAACATTGTTAGAGTATGCAGGAATGTGATGGGAAGGACTAAGGCCCACTTAATTAAATCTAGCAAGGGGAGTCAGGAGCAGTGAGAAGGGCTACTGCTACATCAATAGCAAAAGGAAGATTAGGGAAAAATGTGGACCCACTCCTGAATGGAATGGGTGCCTAATGATGGAGAGTACAGGGAAGGTAGAATAACCGAATGGCTTCTTTGCTTCAGTTGTTACTGCTAAGGCCAACAGCCCACAGGAATCCCATACTCTGGAGATAAAAGAGAAAGCTTGGAGAGAGTTTCCTGTGGTTAGTGATCATTTAAGCAAACCTGATATTCATGTATCCATGTACCACAATAGGAGGCAGCTATAAGTGCTGAATATGCTGGCAGATGTTATTGCTAGGCTACTCCATCATTTTTGCAAGATCGGAGATGGCCAGCATCATTTGAGTCTTCAAAAATGGCAAGAAGGACCCAGAAAACTACAGGCCAGTCAGTTTCATCTCTGTCCGTTGGAAGCTGATGAAACAACTTATTCTGGATGGCATCTTTAAGCATGTGGAAGAAAAGAGATCAGGAAGAACTGGCCGTGTAGATGGGGAGAGAGTACTGGCTGAAGTCAAAGTGGACAACAACAAGGTTTTTGATAGTGTCTCCCATTAACATCCTCATAGGTAAACTCAGGAAGTGGGGGTTAAATGAGTAATAACCATATGTATTAGTACAGAGTAGGGTCTGACATGCTGGAAGAGTAGTTCTGTGGACCAGGGAATCCTGGTGGAAAACAAGTTAACCATGAGCCAGCATGTGTCCTTTTGGCCAAAAAGACATTCAGATTGCTGGCCAAGAGTATTGCTAGCAGGTTGAAGAGGGTTATACTCTGCCTCCACTCAGCCCTGGTGAGGCTGTGTCCGGTTCTGAGTTTCCTGGAGGGAGTCCAGCAAAGTGGTGCAAAGATGATTAAGGAACTGGAGCATCAAGGGAGCTGAGCCGTTTTAGCCTGGAGGGAGACTGAGAGGGGATCTTATCAATGTATACAAATATCTTAAGTGGAGGGTGTCATGAGGATGGGACTATACTCTTCAATAGCACCCAGTAGCAATATGAGAGGGAATGGGCGCAAACACAGTAAGTTCCATTAGAATATGAGGAAAAGCTTATTTACTGTGAAGGTGATGGAGCGCTGGAACAAGCCACCTGAGAGATTGTGGAATTGTCCTTTCTGGAGGTCTTCAAAACTTGCCTGGACATGATCCTATGCAATCTGCTCTAGATGACCCTGCTTGGAGGCAGGGAAGAGGTTGGACCAGATGATCTCCAGAAGTCTCTTACAACTTAAGCCATTCAGAGTGTCTGTGTAAGTATCTGTACAAAAATAAGAGGTACCATATCCCTTTTGCAGCTTTGTAAAACAGTGAGTTTGAGAACTTTGCATTGCTTTAGGAAATCTCAAGTTGCACAACTAATTTCTCTCTTCACTAAATAACTTTTAATGATAAAGAAGTAAAAAACATGTTCTCTTGACTGAGATTGTTTTAAAGTTTTAAAGTGATCTGCAAATATGTGCCTTAGAAATAGAAGATATTGATGGAATTGGTATCACTGTGTCTTCCCCTATAAGAGATACTGGCTACTGGTTTTTGAAACCAGAATTTTCTCATTCTATCTGTAATGTTGAAATGCATTTTCAAATATATTTGTGTTATTCAGAAGTGTTAAGATGTTGTTCTAAAGAATCACTATGAACTGTGGTGTAGGGAATTTTTCACTTTGTCATTTCTAGTTGAATTTTCTGTCTGTGGTCATATCTGTCTGGTTGATATGGTCCTAGTTCATTAAGATGAAATATTAGGAGTTAAATGTCTTAGGAAACTACTGAAATTGGTTTTGTGTAGCTGTGTTACGGAGAAGTGATTTATCCCAGAAAGTTGAGGGGAAAACACACTGTGGAGTAAAGCTGGAAACAGCTCCTTAAACATCCAGACCTTTGTCAACCCTCTTCCTACTACACAAAAAACTAAATCCTGGAGATACACATGTCCCTGCCACAAAAAATCTATCTCCTACTTGAACTGACAAGAGGCAGCAACATGCCATTTCTAAATTGAAGGCATGCAGGTTTTTATTTGTACTTGAACCATGGAATTTGGATTTTAAGGAATAAAAATGGAATAAAGCAGTTTGCTTTGGATTTATCATTCCAAAGTGGAGGATGTAATTAAAGATGTATGGGGGGGGAAAAAATTTTTTTACTCTGAGTGGCCTGATCTATTTCTGTGCTTTCTGTGACCTTGTCTTGATCTGTTCTTCATCTGTGGGAAGCATGAATTGTTGAGCAGAGGACCTAACGTACAAAAGTCAAGTTGAAGTACTACTGGTTAAAAAGATATACTTGGAGCACAGCGAGCTCTGAAATCTGTATCTTTCATTCTCTGTTGAGTTACTATTTGGCTGTTGCTTAGGCTTATGGGCTGTACTTGCATCAATAATTTAGGACATCAGCAGCAGTCTGACAATAGCAGGTGATGGAGCACTGGCACAGGCTGCCAGTGGAGTCTCCTCTGAAGATATTAAAAATCTTTCTGAGCATGATCCTCAGCAACCTGTTCTATGTGTCCCTGCTTGCACAGTGGGTTGAATCAAATGGCTTTCAGAGTTCCCTTCCAACCTCAGCCAACTTGTGATTTTTATGAGAGACTCTAGTTACCTTTTAACCTCATTACTGACAGTTTCTTAACAATAATAATATTATGGAAGGCTTTGACCAAAGTAGATCCTTGAAAATAAGTGTTTTGTTAAATTGGAAATTCCTTGGAAATAAGAATTGTTTTCTGTTCTGTTTTTGCAATCAGCTGCAGCTGAGCTGAATTAAATTTTTCACTTTGTCAGCTTTGAGAGAACCTTTGTGTAACTACCTGCAGAGGCTGACTGTGATGGAGAGGCACAGATCTTAGTTTTCTTCTGACACTGTGGAATAGTTATTTGACCAATCAGACTATTTCTTCTGAGGAAATACTTGCAGAGATGTTGGCCAACTTCTGTGTTAGCCTGCTGTTTGTCTGAAGCCTCGTAAGGCGGGCAGTACTCCTATTATACAAGTATGACTTCGTTGATTACAGGGTGGTACCAAAAAGGGCTTCCTATCACTTGGCATTCAACTTGGGTTGATTTTCCTAAATTCCTCTTCAGGCACCTGAGCCCTGCTGTCTCAGGAAAACAGTGGGGTTTGAAAAACAGCTTGAAAGTAGGGGATGCTTTCTGTGCAAGAACCTGTACAAGCAGGAATTGCAGCTCCAGGCTGAAAGAACTTCTCAGAAGAGGTAGACAGGCTTCCTAGAAAGGTGTGGAGGAAGTTAAAGGATGTTTTGTGTCAAAGCAGAAGGCAAGTTAACAGTCTGAGCTAACCTCCTTATGGGAGCAATGTTCTGGTTAAGATAGCAAAGCAAATGAAATGTTCTCCCAAACTGTGTGTGTGTGTCATGATGACAGTATGGAGTGTAGTAACAGCATGTAGGACTTCTGAGTCAGCTTGGCTATAGTTGGTAGTGAAGCCAGAACACAGAAAAATGAACTGGGTCAGTAGAAACCTATATGGGACTGACTGTAGCCCATTTTCCCCTACTTCTTTCTAACAGTATGTGTAGTAGTGTGTGTAACGTGATGTAGCTGAAATTTGCTGACAGAGGGAGTAAAGGGAATTGAGAAGGAAGTCAGAATAACACTGCGCTTTGGGAGAGAGTTTGATCTCCTCCAGTATCCTAGGGAAACTTACTGCAAGATGACAAAGGAACAAAGAAGCAATATAATCCTTGCTATATCTAGGATTGAGTAACACCTGATTCTTGTACATTATTTGAAGGAGAGTTCTTCACTGGAGTATCTACATGAAAGTCCCATTATACATTTGTGCCTCAGCACTTCATTCAACACCGTGCTTTTTTTTCCTGGTAACAGTGAATCAGTAGCAGCAAGCTCTGTGAAAGCTTCCAAATAAGCTTTTTCTCTTACCAGTTCACCCTGTCCTTGCTGTTGATATAGTCGCTACCTTCTTAAAGGTTTTCACGCATCTTCTCGGTGAGCAGTCTTTGAGTGAATTGAATGAACATATTATTTTTCACTTTGATTGGGATTTTGTTTCTGACTAGACTTTTCCAGCATTCTTCTGTATCTGAATTGTTGATCAGAATGTGCTGACAGAAGTAAATGAATTAAGGACTAAAATCAAAGGAATTAAGTGATCAGATGAAGCCAGTATGGGTTTATGAAAGGCAGGTCCTACCTGAATAAATTGATCTATGAGAAGATGATCTCCTTAACAGATGAGGAAAAAGCTGTGGATGTTTTCTATCTGTGTTTTAACATAGCATTTTAAATGTAAACCATTTGACACTGCTTCCCGTGGAATTCTGGAGAAGCTGTCTGTTCCTAGCGTAGATAAGTGTATGGCTCACTGAGTGAAGAACTGACTAAATGGCTGGGCTGAAATAATTACAGTGAATTAAGTTCATCTCAGTTGGCTGCCAGTCACCAGGGATGTTTCTCAAATCTCAGTATTAGAGCCAGTTTTTATTTCATGTTTTTCACAGTGATCTAGATCAATGGATTGAGCACACCTTCAATAAATCTGCAGGTGACACCGTGAGACTGTTGATGAGCTTGAGAGTAGGAAGATTTGTGTATTTGTGACATTCTCTTATAATGACTTGGAATATTTACATAAGCATCTATTAGCTATCCAAAGAAAATTTCTATGTAGGTCTCAGTTGAAAGTTCATTCTTAGAAATAATTTCAGGAATGTTGATTTTTCAGTCTCTGGCTGGTTCTTTTTGCCCTTACCAGTATGGCTTTTTTTTTTTAAAGATTTTTTTTTAATTTAATGTTAATTTTTTATGAAGTCCACTGTGGTGGACCAGTTCTGTTCTTTATTCACATACAAGTGACTCGTTTTCAGTACTGTCTGTTTCCCTGATCCTTAAAATTCCTCGTGAATTGCAGGATCTAACATCCTGGTCTAACCTAGCTGACCAGCTGCTAGAGTAATGTTGTTAAACTGCATACTTTACACTTTGATGTTTTGTTTAAAATATTGTCTTATAACATTCTTAGTTGAGGAAATTTGTTGCGTTATCAGCCTCCTGGTAACACACTTTCACAGGTTTGAATCAGACACTGGAAAACTAGCTTTACCTGAAATAGAGATAGCAATTCTGTGTTTCAAGAGAGCTGCTGGAAAGTTAAGTCTGTCTTTCTTACCTCTGTGGGCTGTCTGGTTAATTATTAAAGAACTGTAAATTTTGGAAGCTGCTGGTGAAGTTAACAGTAATACAGTTTGGATAATCTAAGAACTGACTTGAGTCTTAGATAAAAGCGTAATGTAAAGCTCAGTCTATTTAAAGGAATAGTTAGGATAGGTTGCTCTGAGTTTTGCATACCATCACATCACCAAATAGTAGCTTCAATAATCTTATTTCACAAAGTTCTTTGAGAATTAAAATACCTGAGCTCAGATGTCATTTAGTTCAAGTATCACTTTTCTTTGGAACGTGCTCCTCATTGTCTATGTCTAAATTAGCAATTGGAGAAATAATGCAGTTTTGAAGCAAATACTTTCCATGTACTATGTGTGATTGGTTCCTCACAGCAGTTTTTGTGCACTAGACCTTTATGCTGAAGAATAGGGAGGGTTCTCTCGCATTGCTCTGGAATTCCCTATACCTGAGTTCAGAGAGAACTACTGGGAAAACACATCCAGAAACATCCCATCAGCCCATAGCTTACATTAGCAACATGCTATGTCAGTATGGACAATTCCAGCTGCAGTGATCGTTATTCACTCCAGCAAACATGGCCATTAAATGCAAGGATTTGGGAGGCCTGAGAGCCAGTGGAGACCCAAGACAAATAAAGCAGTGAGTACTCCAATCTTTTCCATGTCATTAAGTCCCATATCCTGTTAAGCAAGTAACCTGTGTTTCACTGATCTTTCTTTAGCCGTCCAGATATTCTGCCTGTTTGTGATGGAAAGATGTCAGAGGTTGGGTATCAGGTACTTCAAGGCATTGTTACTGATGCTCAGAACAGTTTTTTTCAGCTTCTTTCCTATCCTGCCCTCTTCTCATTGAAGCAAGCGTGAAAAGCCACAGGATCACCAGACTCGGCTCAATTCACAGCAGGGAGGCAGCAGTGCCACAGTGCCATTAAAGAATGCCATGAGATGGAACAGAAACAAGACTTCTACATATGAAATCTTCAGACAGTGCTGATGTGGATGTCAGCACACTAATACCAGCTACTGGAAGCACATTAATTGAACCAGAAGCTGTCATCCTGGATGTGTGGCTGTATCTGTTCTGAAGTAAATTCCAAACCATTTATGGCGCGCTTGTGGGCAGCACTGCCCACTTCAAACTGTGACTAAATTCACTTTATGTCATCATTTATTTTGCTGAAAGCTCTCATAAAGTTCCATACAGCCATCCTGATTTGAGGTGCTGGGCCAGTATTCCCACATGAGATCATAAACCAGATAGCATGGTGCTGAGGTCACCCGAAATGGGTGTATCTGATCCCCCTTTGAGCCTGGTAAGTGTCCTGCTTCAGCGGTGGGACATAACATAAAATGCAGTTCCACTACTACTGTTTTAAAATGGCTGAACCATGCTCATCTAAGCACCCGTACAATATCAATTTAGCAAAATGTCAATGTCTATATTTGAGCTACTTATCACAGGCTCCTTTTATAATTGCTAGCAAACAGCGGGCACTTATCAGTCATCCTTAGCAGATCAGAGGAATTACCTGTGGATATTTCTTTTTTCTTGTCATGAACCATAAAGAAGAGCTTGGCCCAAATGTCTCAGATATCTGTGGTTGGATGAATCCATTTCATGATGTGTAGATGCCAAAATAGGAATTAGTCACTATCATCTCACAGCAGATACTCCTGTAAGCTGACCTTACCTGTCGTAGAGGTGAGATTGACTGGAAATTATAACCCATTTCCCAGGAGACTGGCCAATCTTTTCCTGAGTTTCAGAAGCAGCAAGACTTCCCCTCCTTTGGAGGCTGCCCACTCAGCAAGGTTAACACTATTTCTGAAAGCCAGTATCCCTTGTGGTCTTACTGATGTTGGAGCTGTCTACAGGAAAAAAACACCATTCTGTTGTCAGAGAAACAGTAAGTATGTGATTCTGCAGGTTAGGCAACAGATAGGTAGAATCACAGAATGGCCTGGGTTGAAAAGGACCTCAAAGATCATCAAGTTTCAACCCCCCTGCTATGTGCAGGGTCGCCAATCACCAGACCAGGCTGCCCAGAGCCACATCCAGCCTGGCCTTGAATGCCTCCAGGGATGGGGCATCCACAACCTCCTTGGGCAACCTGTTCCAAAGCATAATGTGATGTCTTAACAAAATTTAGTCAGTGTTATTGTTGAGCGTAAAGCAGGTTTGAAGTTTAGAATTATTTCTCTGTACATTGTGTTGGAAGGTTTTTCCTATCTTACTGCTGATGTTGTTATTGCCTCACAAAGACTTCAGGTTGGATATTAGGAAAAATTTCCTCTCAGAAAGTGGTGAGGCAGTGGCACAGGCTGCCCAGGGAGGTGGTGGAGTCACTTCCCTGGAGTGTTCAGGAACCGTGAGGAATGTGGTTAGTGGGCACGGTGTGATGGGTTGGTGGTTGGACTATATGATCTTAGAGGGCTTTTCCAATCTTAGTGATTCTATGATTTCACTCTTCAGGAGCATATTCATTCATGTTTACCCAAACTTTAAGAAATAAAACCACTTGACCAACAAGCATTGCTCTCTGACCAACTGAAGTCACGAAGATCTCCTACTGACATGAAGTCTGATGACAGAACAGTGCTGTGAGCAGGAGAATAAGACCTCTTGAGGGGTATAAATTAGATTTGCTGTTGGCATAAGTAACTGACTTAGGGATGAGATTATATCTGTGGCAACTCACTTTTTACTCAAATACAGTAAGGAAGCTCTGAGTTCTGTATGAAATGAAGATTGTGTAGATTAAGTCCTGGGGGTTGATGTGAAACTTTCAGCAGGACCTTAGTGGGGCAGGTTACAGGAATCGTACAAAACAGACAGATGGTGTTTATGTGCTCTTCCACTTAGTGCTGCTGTAGTGCAAATGTAAAAGTTTGACCAAGAGCTTCAGCATAACTGAAAATATAACTGTGTAAAGTAAAAATACAGATACAAAATAGAATGGCCAGTGGCTGTTGTCTCAGATTGCTTTTTCTAAGGTGATACTTTCAACATCTGTTGGTCATCATTCCTGTAGAGGAATGTGTGAGTGTGTAAGAGATAAAAGGCTGTGATACAGTCTGCTTGCTTGCTTTGATTTTATATGCTGATGAGCCTTAATTTGCAAGGGTGTTAATTTGTCTTCTTTGTATCTACTGTGTATAGAATTCTGGCTATATTGAATGCAGTGTTTGGCAGCATGAACCTGATAAAGAACAGGTGTCTGCTGCTAATACCAGATGTTTTGCTCACTCTCGCTCTCATTCACATTTGTTGATGCTTTGAAAACTTAGAGAGAAAGCATAAGCTTGAAGGCAGATGCAACAATCTTCACTAAACAAAAAGATTTATCCAGACTAGTTGAGACAAGCTTTTCTGTCATCTGAATGAGCGTGTGCCTCAATTTTTGCTTTTCCCCAAAATATAACTCGATCTAATGAAAATACTACTTCTCCCACAAACCATGTCTGTTTTCTTCACCCCATCATTGCTGTGACAAAAATATTGGAACAATTTAACAAACTTTAGCAGTATGTTTCCACTCTCTCTGTCTCTGCTCTAGGTTAGTCCGTGATGCTGCTATCTTATTTTCATTCTAAAAAGAACCATGAGACTTAAAAAGCTTTTAGTATTTAAGTATAGAAAACATTAATAGATCCATCATCAGTTTCTCATTCATGTTTTTGTGATGGGTCAGTGATCCTTTAATAAGCTAAATATCTACACTTGCCATCCTTCTGGCAGTCAAAAATCACTTTTTTTTTTTTTTTTTGACCAAAATATGATTTAACTTACAGTTGTCACAAAATAATCACTGAAGATGAATTCTCAACTCAAAGATTGCTAAGTATCTACCACTAAATTTTGCCCACAGCTTTTCTTCAACAGTATGGATGTTCTGACTTTGGGATAATAAGGTGAAGTGAGCCTTTATACTGAAAGACCAGAACATCTTTCATTTCTGAAACTGAGAATTTTTTCCTGGAAATCAAAGTGTACTTGTTTTGTTGTTGGGATTTTAAGTACTGCATCAGTGATGTGAAGTCCAATCTTATGGGTGCTTTTCTCATTCTAGAAACTTTTTTCATTCTGAGACTTGCCGTGTTTTTCATCTTTTAACTCACAACACAGCAGAGGACATTTTATACATTCCATCAGGATATTTTTTAAGATTATTAAAAAATCCAAGTATTAAAGAAAATATTCTTTTGCTTTATGCTCTTTCCCGTAGAGTTTTCAAACATTTGACTGAGAGGATCTTTACTTCTCAGAAGACTCTTAACATTGCATATTGTGCCATCTTTTTATTGCATCTCATGTCTTGCACTTTGGGTATCTCAGCTCACACCATTGCTGACTGGGAGACTCCTGAAGAGAATTTTAAAGGAAAAAGCCTTTGTGTTTGGGCAAATAAACATTGCTTTTGGCAAAATATTCTTACTGCGTTTTCTTTCTCACTCCATATCTTTGACCAGCTCAGTCTGTGTGTGTGTGTGTACATAAATTTATATACTGCTATATAAAAGTATATAAAGTATATACTGCTTTCTAAAGCTACCATACACAATGAAGACAATTATACCGTTTTGCCCATATTATCTATGAGTCTAGTAATCATCCTGAATGTGTCCTGCTCCTTATTGCCATGGCTATTCAGTTTCAGATATATCTTTTTTAAAGATATCTTTAATATCTCTGACTAGAATTGTAGTTTCTAGGATAGATGTGTGATCACATATAATCATATCTGATTTAGGTTCTGGAGAAGTTGCCTTCTTATTAGAGTCTTGGGAGCCTTGAGAGACTTGGTCTTATTCCTCACAGCATGACCTTAGGTAAGTGAATTTGTTAGCACACTCTTCAGTTCACCCAGATGGATGTGCTTTGGAAAGCATTGTGGCTGATAAGTACTATATAAGTATTTGCTGAGATGAAAAATTAATTTAATACAGATTATAGTTTCATGCGTTATGACCTAAACTGAGATACGCTTTAGACACCAGCTTAAGAGGCAGATATAGCTCTTGTGTATTTGAATGAGAGTTTATAACTTGAAATACTAAATTAAGTTCATCTCTCTGTGCAACTTACATTAATGTGCCCAAAGGCAATATTTTGCCCTCTGCTTTCAGCTAAGCTGAAAATGGTATGGAAAATTTATGTTACAGTGGCATTAAGAACTTAATTGCCACAAAAGATGTTCTGCCAATGACCTACAATTAAATATTTGGGCATAGTGGTAAATCTGAAAATAAAAGTTCAACTTTGGAGGATGGCTTTCTATCTTTTTAGTCTATTTAATGATATAGAACCGAAATGCTACCATTGGATAATCATTCTAGTTGCCTGAAGAAATAACTATTCAATAATGAGATTTTTTTATTAAAAACATGGAACATAATCCAAAATTTCCCCTTCCCTCACAAAATGAAAAATGTTTTATTCATAGTTTTAATTTATTTTACTAAATAAGAAATCTTGTTACAAGTGAACTTTCAAAAAATTATGTGTGCTGCTTTGAAAATCCTTGGTGGGGGACCTGGAACATAATTGCTTTCACAGTCTGTCTGTCTTTACTACCATCTTTTTTGTAGTTTTTGTCATTAATTTGTAGGAGACCTCACTCTAGAGCTGGGCAGTATCATGACGCGTTCTTCTGCATCCTCATCTGATTTCATCTGGTGCCTCTAAACCACTTGTTTTGGCTTCAGGTTACTTCCCACAGCCAAGGAAACTGGAATCTCATTTTGGTTTTATTGAAATAAAACCACTATGGAAACTGTGAAAATGCATTTCCTAGAATCAAAATCCTAGCCTGGCTGAATCAAAACCCTATATGAACCTACTCTGGTCTAGACCACAGTTGCCTTGGACTAATTCTGGTGGAATCATCACTAAACACAACGTCTATACTAAGTGCCTTCTGCTTGCAGACAGTAGGGATTCTGCTGTGGTAAAGGTCCCCATTCCTTCCATTTTAAGCATAGGAAACTGAGAGTTATCACCTTAGGGTCTGATGGCCAGCTACAGTGTTCCCTTGCTGGATATGGCCAGGCCTTGCTGGCAGGTAGGGCCTCAGGCAGTGCCTGGCAGCCACTTGGCCAGAGGAGGTACTTACCTGGCTCTCTGGGGTGTTATGGCAGTAACAGAGCATTTTACCTAATTATTCCCAGCCTGTTACCACAAAGTTTGGAGGAATACCCAAACGCACCAAATCTCTTACTAGGATCACAAGGAGATTATAAACTGTTCTAACAAGATAGACAACAGAGACACACAGTTCCAAACTGTTCAATGCATCACTTCTGAAACAATTACATTTGCAGGATTAGAGTCCAGAAGCTGCCTGCTGCTGTGAGAGCTCATAGTCATTACCATTTAGCGAAGATTTAAAAATCCAAACATTGAACTTGGTTCTATGTAACGTGTTATTTGGGGGAATGGGACATTAAAAGAAATTTGCAAGTGCTATGTCTACCCTTTTGTAAAACTATATTCCAAAGCCCAAATTGCACTGCAATGTTACTTAACAATGCAATGAGCTGTAAAATAGACAATTTTAATGCAGTTGAGCCCTCAAGCTTATTCTTACTTTAAAAATACTGATTTCCTACTGTGGAAACAAACAACCGAATAATATACATTGCTTTCTTTCATGATCTTTATGGCACTATTATTTTTGACCAGGGAGGACAATAACATAATCTAAATGATACAGATTGCTTGTTTTCTTCCTTAATAGGAAAGATAATGAATGGCTTTGTTTTGGTGGCTTTATTGCCTGTAGGATAATGAAATATCCCAGCATGGATTTCATTAAGCTTTCTCTAGTCTCGCTATGATACACTCATTAAAATGCCAGACCTTCTATTTGATATGATGGGAAGCAGATATTTCAGAGTTCGACACATTGGGAAAGACTGAGAACAGGTGTCACCAAAGGAACTGCTGGATCTTTAGACCAGAGCTGGCTTTGGCCATGAGAGAAACAGAATCAATAATGCAGCTTATTAAAGTGCTGTAATTCATGATGCCATAGGTATGAAACTATGAGAGCTTTGGCATTTAAACTTTCTCATTATTCACAATTAGAGAGAATCATAGAATTGCTCAGGTTGGAAGAGACCTTAAAGATCATCAAGTCCAACCACAACCTAACCACACTACCCTAACTTTAACAACCCTTCACGAAATCATGTCCCTGAGCACCACATCCAAATGGGTTTTAAATGCATCCAGGGATAGTGACTCAACCACTGCCCTGGGGAGCCTATTCCAGTGCTTAACAACTTTCTGTAAAGACTTGTTTCCTGATATCCAACATAAACTTACCCTGGCACAACTTGAGGCTATTTCCCCTTGTCCTGTCACCAGTGAGAAGAGACCAACCCCACTCGCTATAAGCACCTTTCAGATATTGAAGAGAGCAGTAATGTCTCCCCTCAGCCTCCTTTTCTTCCGATTAAACAGCCCCAGTTCCTTCAGTCACTCCTTGTAGGGCATATTCTCCAAGCCCTCCACAAGCCTTGTTGCCCTTCTTTGGATCTGCTTCAGCACCTCCATGTCCTTTCTGTACTGAGGTGCCCAAAACCAAACAGAGTACTTGAGGTGAGGCCTCACCAGGGCCGAGTACAGGGACAGGATGACTTCCCTAGTCCTGCTCACCACTCCATTCCTGATACAAGCCAGGATGCCATTGGCCTTCTTGGCCACCTGGGCACACTGCTGGCTCATATTCAGCCAACTGTCCATCAGTACACCAAGGTCCCTTTCCATCAGGCAACTTTCCAGGTCACTCCTCCCCAAGCCTGAGGTTGCGTAGGGTTGTTGTGACCGAAGTGCAGGAGCCGACACTTAGCCCTATTGAAACTCATGCAGTTAACCTTGGCCCATCGATCCAGTCTATCCAGGTTCCTCTGTAGTGCCTTTCTCCCCTCAGGCAGATCAGCACTCCCTCCCAACTTACTGAGGATACACTCAATCCCTTCATCAAGATCATTAATAAAGACGTTAAATAGAAGCTGCCCCAGCACTGAGCCCTGGGGGACACAGCTTGTGACTGGCTGCCAACTGGATTTAAGTCCATTGACCACAACACTTTGGGCCCAGCCATCCAGATAGAGTTTAACCCAGCAGAGCGTACATCCATCCAAACCATGGGCAAAAGTTCGAAGTTAGAGAGTGCATGCTGTTTAAATATCTGAATATTCACATCAGTTTCATTCATTAGCTTCCAGGGGGTGATGAGGAACATAGGACTTTCTCTTCATCAGCGGGTTGGTTCCATAAAGAGAGTTAGCATCAAGAGAACTGCAAGGAAGGACTTCTTAAGGCTTCAACTAGGAAGAAGTTTAATAGCCTGTAGTTCAAAAAGAGAAAGTTGTAAATAGTCAGATTGCCTGTATTTTCAACCTGAGGATGAAAGGAGGCTAGGATTGGAAAGAACAGAGAATACAAACACCCTTTGATATCTTTTTATCCTAAAATATCATTTTCTTGTTATGAACGGCTGCATGCTTTATTTCTACAATGGTGATAATGAATACAAGACCCATGTTGGAACAAAACCAGGAAGACACACTGTATGAAGAAAACAAGATTATCTATTTGGTCCTTACATGAATAGGAGACCTTTGAGACTGGAAGTATGAGGAGTCAGAGGGTAAGTTTACACACTGATGTAAAAAAATAATGTTCTTTTCTCTCCCTCTCTCTCTTTTTTAATTTTTTTTTTTTTTTTGTAATAGTTCACAAGGAAGAAGACCTAACGGAGTTCGAGGCTGCACTGTGCCCCCCCTTCTACAGAGTTCCCTTATTGCCAGTATCGTCCATGCTCAAGATAAACACAATTGAGTCATGAAAAATATTGCTAAAAATCCCATAATAATGTTAAAAGTTTATGATGCTGCATCACTGGCTGTCCCAGGCCACATGCAGGTTGGAGGCCATGGGATGGACCCACCTTCTGTAGTCACCTTAAGGAAGCCCACACACTCTCTAAAGCATGGTGTGCGTACCAAGGGAAGATGCTCACAGATGCAATGCCTGCCAAGGCTTTTACATGGGATCCTTTATCTCTGTGGAACAACTTTGGTGACTGTTCCTGCCAAGCTTGAATTCTGCGCTGCTGGCACAAGTAAATGGTGTGACTTGAGATGAAGAGAGGGAAGTGGGTCTTCATTTGTATCCTCCTCTTCTTTCATACTTGTTTGAATTTGGATTAGTCATTTGTTGTGACTGGAACCACAGAGGCATCTTCCTAAAGGTGGCCAGACATTAGTCTTTTCCCTGTGATTTTCCTACAAGATACGAGTCAGATCAAAATCTGCGCTCAAAAAAATCAGAATACCTGATAGCTAACACAGATTGAAATGAGTTTTCATGTTTTCAACCTGTATTTTGAAGAATCAAGTGAAATTGAAAGAGTTAAGCATATTTCCCGTTGTTCTGTAGCTTCCTTCCCACCAGTGTGGATAAGGACACTGAAGGATGTAATTTTGTTCAATGACACCTGCTTGTTAAGAATACCAAGGCTAAGTTATTTTGGGATGAAAATTAGAATGAGATTTGCCCGTAAACGCACCACATGCATATGCTTTCACTACGTTTGGACTTTTTGTCTAAACCATGCGAATTTATGACAGTTTTTTAAACAAAGCACGATCTTCTGCATATTTGAATTGCCTTTGTTTTTCTCATCATGCATTTTCAGAATTCAGATTCACAGGGGAGGAGACACAGCGAACAGGCCAGCCTTCTCCAGTGGCAGATGGGTACCATAGGAAACCCTAGTGAATAAAGAATGCAGATTACTTTGCTCATCTACAAGAGTTTGTATGCTGCTCTCCCAACATCTCCAACCCAAATGTCTGTCAGCTGCTGAAATACAACAGCATCTGGGTAGTCTTCACTTGTTGTTATTGTTGTTTTCAGCATTATATAGGGAGCAAACAGATGCTCTGAGACATAAACTTTGTATTAAGAATTTGTGCAATACAATTTTAGGATAGAGGCAGATGGTTCCTTCTGGAAAACCTGTGATGATTTCAAAGGGCACTGCTCCCTCAGGTGGATGAAACATGAGGTCTCTACATTCACCTCAGGGCAAGTAAGCCAAGTTGAACTACCATCTAGCAAGTACTAAGTCAATTTATCAGCTGGCACAAGACCACCTAAGGAGAGCTCAAACAACTAATTCTCCTGATTTAGATGGAGCATTGTTCACCTCCAGCAGGGAAGTGATAGCACACCGATCAGCAGTCATTTCTGCAAAGCGCACTGACTATAGTTAGGTTAACCTCTAAGGCTCCAGCCTATGAACTGAGCATAAACTTTTTGGAGCCAGTCTTGGAAAGATTTAATTTCTCAGATAAGAACTGAAAAAATACCAACCCCCAGCACACAGCAAGCCAGATAATAAAACATTCTATTTTATTTTTTGCTCAGTGGTTTGGAAAGATGATTAAAACAGATCACCAAATTGTGCTCTGACAGCTACTCCCAAACTCATTGGGAGTTAAACACGTTAGGATAGAATTCCTGGTGGCATCCTGAAGATGGAGTTATTGAAGGCTCTGCTGCATGGTTGGATAATGCTTTGGTTACATTCTGTGTTGCAGGCCAGGAATAATCAGCACACATGCTAGAATGAAGAGCAAGAGGATTAATAACAATTAATGAGCACCTTCTCTTACTATCTTTTTTTAGTATTTATTGTTTAGAACTTTGCTTTTAGAAAAAATATCCACCCTTCTTCTCTCATTAGTAGGGGAAACAGCAGTATTCTCTCCCGCCTACTGTTGTCACATAATCACTGCATCCTTCAGTCCTCCTTCCTCTCTAAGTCCAGACATTCCCAATCATGAGAGTCAGCACCTCTAGGATTGCAGTGAAGTTGTTCTCTGGATTGCACTCAGGGAGCTTTCTGACCATGGATACCACCTTGGTGAGGATACTGATACATGCAGCACAGCTGTCGTACTCTACTAAGCATCCATGGAGTGTCTGGGAACTTGATGCTTAGCAGAGTTTTGCTTTGGGGATACTCCATGAGACTCCGAGGAGGTGAAAGTCACATTCCTGATGCTTGCTTCCACTTTCTAGTGCACTTCAAATCATTCCTCCAAAGCAAGGGGCAAGAAGGCAGAAAGAAAAGCCATAGAAAGGAGCAGGGCCAAGCATTTCTCTATTTGCTATTTTTGTTCTTGGACATGATTGGCCTCTTGCTAAAATTTTCCAAAAGGATCTGTCAGAGTTGGATATCACATATGGAAAATTTCAGTTCAGACAGATGAAGTTTTGCAAGGAATAATTAGCTGGAAATTAGGCCTTCTAAATAGGAAATGTTCAGCCACCTTCATAGCAGGCAACACTACTAAATTTGCTATGACTAATCCTTGGTATTGATTTTGTTGGCTGGTAGTGGAAAGATAGTTTGCCCGACCCCTGTAATTTAATTCAGTTAATTAGAATAAATGACTACGCCATTTGCCAGGACCACTGCCTACTTGCCTGTTTTCTTGTTCTGTGCACAGCTTCTTGTATGCTTCCACAAGGACCATTAAACCATGGGATAAGGTTCCCACAATATGATATTCTTTTTTATATCTGAATGTTATCTCTTCACTGAAGCTAAGCCAAGTGTTTAACTAACTACACTGTATGATCTCCAAGACTCCTGGTGGGAACTGTTTGCAAAAAATATATTTATTTTCCAGCAGGCATATACTACCCCCACCCAATTAGGGTATTTTAGTCTTGATACTGCTAGTTCTGAGGATCACACAGTACCTCACTTTCAAAAGAAGAAAATAGCTGCAGCAACAGTTGATGTTTCTTCAGTGAGTCAAATGTTGTGGAAATAAACTTCAGAACAAGTGAAATGGAGGAGTCTAGATAACCTTGCCAGATTGCATCTTAAGTCATTTACTGCCTGGACATGCTGTCATTCTGACATTGGGTTTAAAGAGCTGTCAGTCAAAGAGTGTTTTAAGGCAGCAACAGCTCAGGTTTTATGTTATTCTTGATTGTCCTGTTTCTTAGTTCAGGAGTCAGCGAGCTAAATTTATTTCTGAATATTGTAGATATTGCTGCATTGAGGAGCTGTTAAAGTAGGAACAGACATGGAATAAGGTTTTTCTTCTTCGGCCTCTCTCCAGGGAGGAAATTCAATCACAACACTATTTTGCTGTATCTAGAAAATGGGAAACTTCCTGTGTTGCTCACAAAGGGTGGTGCTGATTAGGAGAAAATTGGCTCAGCAAGTGCTTGGCTGGAACAAGAACAAAGGTGAGGTGGCAGGCCCAGGACGTGTCTCTACAGTGAACATTGGTGTTCAGGGTCAGTTTTCCTGCCCCAGCTCTTCACTCCAGAATAATCTTTTTCTTTATCTCCTACTCCTCCAGAGAATCAGAGACCCTCACCTATGCCCCACAGGAATGCTGCTTATCCACATGCTGGGCTGGGAGCCAGGAGAAGTGCCTTTAGGGACAGGTGGGGAAAGCACAGCTCCCCTGCCCTTCATCTCTACTGCTGAGCAGTGGGAGCTGCTACTGGAGCAAGTGGTGTAGTCAGGAATTCGAGGCTGGATTGCACAAAGTGCAGTTGGGCTGGGTCCTACCTGTGTTCTGTGATGCAAAGCAGGGTGTGATGCCTGTGCCCTGAATGCTGGGTGTTTGTTTTATTTATAAATATGTGCCTGAACAGCTTGGGGATTGTGATATTACATCTGTGTAATGCTAATACACTCATGATGGTGGATTGCCTATTAGCAGGCTGAACTTGTTCCTGCCCCCATTCTGTACAACAGCAGAGCACTTCAAAGCTCAGTGTCCTGAAAGTCACTCAAAAGCCCAAGTGAGAGGTACTCAAGTGATGTTAACCCTTTGTTAGAGCACACTTTATTAATGGAAGTATGGCCTATGAAATTGTTTTGGTATCCGCTTATGAGTTTAACAGGTCTTGTGTTTCTATCTGCATGAGCCTTTGACAAAGCACATCATAGAATCATAGAATGACCTGGGTTGAAAAGGACCACAATGATCATCTAGTTTCAACCCCCCTGCTATGTGCAGGTTGCCAACCACCAGACCAGGCTGCCCAGAGCCACATCCAACCTGGCCTTGAATGCCTCCAGGGATGGGGCATCCACAACCTCCTTGGGCAACCTGTTCCAGTGTGTCACCACCCTCTGTGTGAAAAACTTCCTCCTAATATCTAACCGAAACCTCCCCTGCCTCAGTTTAAAACCATTCCCCCTTGTCCTATCACTATCCACCCTTGTAAACAGTCATTCTCCCTCCTGTTTATATGCTCCCCTCAAGTACCAGAAGGACTTTTTTCATCTATTCCTAGTGAAGACTTTATTTTTAAAAAAGTGGTTTGATGTCAAAGGCAACCTGTCCTCACAATGTTCTACATCAATCAATGGGATTTAATTTGTGACTAGACATGGAAATGAAAGCAAGTGCTAGAGTTAGCAACACAGTCTGAGAAGGAAAGTTGTGCTTTGCGAAGTCCTTACGGAAACCAAGATTAGTTTTTAACACCCTGTGGTGTCATAAGAATCTTTGGCCATCAGCACTCAGAGAACTACTCTGGTATTTCTGAGATGCCATTCAGCACCAAAAGTTGCTGGCTTCTCCTGGGCCCTGTGGATTGCCATAGGACCTCAGAAATTGTGCCTGCTACTTGCTTTGGTATGGTGTGCTTAATTTGAAAAAGGACTTTTCCAGGCAGAATAAAACTCTCCACTGGCAAGAAAAGGTGAATATTACAAAAGCTACCATCTTTCTTCCTGTACAGAGTCCAAAGAAGAGGTATAGAAGAAGTGTAGGTAGGCTTCAGTCAAGCTGTGCCCAGTTGGCCAATCCTTAGCTGGGGAATCAGAGCATTTCAGAAGAACTGGAGTGGGGAATACTTTCTCATCGCTGCCTCCCACAGAGATTGTACTTTCTTTGTGCTGAGTTGTCAGCCCTGTTGCCTTAGGAAGTTGGGTTTCATTGATACTGTCTGACAGGCCTCCATGTTGTGGGATCTCAGCAGTGCCTGCATGGTGACTGATTCACCAACAGCCCTAGATGAGGTGAGGTGACAGATTAGATCTGGAGTCCAATCAGCAGCAGCAGAAGCAGAGCTGTGATGTGGGTGTGAGGCCCGTGCAGCTGAATAGGATGGAAGTCACAACTGTGACTGGAATGCCTTGTCAGTGAGGGAGGCCGAAAGGGCTGCAGCTAATCTACAGTGTAGCTCCGGAAAGGATGAGGGGCCAGGAAAGCTCCTGGTTTACACATTTTAAATATTAACACTTGGCTTCCTCTGCAGGGGTTTTGCAGCATGCTGCTTTGAAACAAATGTCTCATTAAGATGCCAATACTGTGAAAGACACGTTAATACAGACTTTCAATGTTTGTTTTGCTGAAACTTTGATGCTACCATGAAGTCTTTTATGAAATACTATGAGTTTAATCAAATGATGCCATTCCAGGGACAGTGCTGAAATATCTTGACAACCCATTTGACTTTCTCACACCAAGACAATCTCATTGTTTTTACTGAAATATAGTATTTGATTTGATAAGGGATAAGGTGCGAGATGATCAGAAAACAATGAACATAGCATCTTATAATTCCCTTCACCTATACATGACATTCAAAAGACCTATGCATGTGCACGTATTTCAGTGTGTTGGTCCAGAAGACAGCCTAAGATGCTTAAATGTAGTAAAGAGTATTGTATTTCATGCAGAGGCTGTTGACACACAGCTTGCCCAAGGAGGTTATGGATGCCCCTTCCCTGGAGGCATTCAAGGCCAGGCTGGATGTGGTTCTAGGCAGCCTGGTCTGGTGGTTGGCAACCCTGCCCACAACAGGGAAGCTGGACCTAGATGATCATTGTGGTCCTTTTCAACCCAGGCCATTCTGTGATACTATGATTCTCTATGTATTAGCAAATTTCTGCAACCTGGCAACATCCTGATTTAATGATCTCTACTGTCTTGCTTTGTATTTCTTGTTTCTTCTAAATCTAACAGTGTTAAGTTCACTTGTTCTTTTGCAGCACCAGAAATACATGTGAATATAAATGAATGATTATAAAGATGTTAGAAAGAATAGCAAAGCAAATGACTTTCTGTTATTAGTTTTACTAAAGCTGATTAAGACTTCTTGCATTTTAACAGTCTAGAATCTCTTCAGAATCAAGATAGAGAGAGGCAATTGTATGTCCAATCTGCAAAAAAAACAAGGCATGGATCAACAAAAAAAAATGCAATTTGGAAATTAAGAAGATTATGACTAAAGTAAGAACTTCAAGAAAGGCACTTATTTAGAGTTTGTAATGCACATTAAAAGAGGTAATAAAGACTTCTTCAGCAATATAGATGCTCAGATAGGCATATTATGGAAATCTAAAGATAGCATTACAAATAATTAAATTTTACCTCATCTTCAGTTGAACCAAGTAATTCTGAACTTGATGATAAAATATGCTGATTCCTGCAAACAAAGTTGAATTCAAAGAGATGAATGCAGATAAGCTAAGAACTTACACAGTATTAATCTCATAAGTCTGAAAGAATAATTAAAGGCAAGGAACTGGGAACTAGATGGCAAATGGGATAAACCAACACAATTTACAGTTTCCTGACAGTAGATTGTGTCAATTCAAACTAAAACTTATATCTCATGAGTCAATTAATTTTTGATACAAAAGAAATGAGATAGCTTCAGTGCGTCTGGACTTCAGTAAAACATTTCCTCTTCGGAGATTACTAATCTGTCTGGAGTTTTGTGTTTTTATTTGCGTGATAGCTGAGGAAATGGCAAATAAGCAGATGGCAAGAGGTATGCAGTGGAGGGGAAATAATCAATAGGAGGAAAGAGAAGACTTTGATTCCTGAAGGACTGTTTGCGGGACTCAAAAATGTCTTAGAGTTTGGCAGAAAAAGGAGAACACTTGGATGAACACTTCATTGTAGCAGGTGGGAGATGGGAGCACACAGGAATGACAGAGTGATCTTAAATCTTGACATCATAGAGAAGTAACAAAATTGTAAAAGTCAGAAATGCAAGGTTGCTAAGTAGCAAAAATTCCTGCTGTAAGTTGGAATTCATCAGCTGGAAACACAGGAGGTAAGAAAATGACCTTGTTATACTGAGCAGCTGCAGGATGAACAGATTGAAGTACAAGTGTGGGAAAGCTGAAAGGCGGTCTTTGGCTGGATCATGCAAAGATGTCCTGCAGAGACTGTAAAAGACTTACTGACCTTGTGTAAACTATTGGTAAGTTCTCACTCAAAACACTACATGTGCTATTAAGTATTTGTCCTTTATGAAGAATCTCCTTCTTGTGTGACTCCCATTTTAGCCAGAAAATGTGACGCTGTGTCAATCACAAAAAACCCAGTGTAGGACATATAGGACTGATAGAACCAAATCACGATACAGGCAGGTGATACTAGCAGAAACACTTGTTTGCTAGAAATGGCATGCTGAAAGTGAAGAGGTCCTGCAGTACATGGCTGTCAAGTTTGTGCTTGAGAAAATTGTTCCTGAAAGCAACATCTTTTATGAATACACTGCTCACATTTTAAAAAGCCTCTTATGAGCAGCTGAGAGATGTTGACATGGTGAAGTGATAGGATGGGACTTAGCTTTTATTGAGATTTATAGAAAACACCAACTTATCGTTGCATCCCAGTGTTGCAGATTTCAAGACTCAGTAGCACATTTTGGGTCATTTTTTTCCACGAGTTTGAAAACAAAGCTAAAAGCTGTACTATTTAGCTGTGCATAATAACTGTCCTTTCGTATTTATTTTTTTGCTTTTCTAAGTAGAAAATGTTGCTAAATTGCTGGTGCAATTATTTAATTCCTTTGTATCTATGTAATAGCTTCTACTTGACTTTCAGAAGGTCGTTATGGTAAAGGCTTTTCATTTACAAGAAATAACAAAAGCATTGATATTACTTCCGGGAATGAGGATAAAATTGTTTCATTAGAAGGATCGCATGTGTGGGTAATTACTTTTATATTTAGAATCGGAAATGACAATCTAAAATCAGAGTATTTAATTAGACAATAATGAATTTTAATTTCTGACAAGTAAAGTATTCCCAAGGAAAATACAAATGTTGTTATAACTATGGGGAAAGACTGTGGGAGAAGGCTAAACACTCCAGGGTTTAGCACATTTTTCAGTGTCTTCTTGTCTACTAATAACTATCAACAAATCTTTGTTTCTTCCTTTCTTTTTAAATTCAAGAAGCATATATTTTTTTTAATGCATTCAAGATATTAACAATCATTTCACTTCATATCAAGGTGGATATGAAGTCTTTTTCTCATAGGAAACTATGAAAGCAGTCTGCTTACGTGTAACTTCAATTGGTCTTAGATCTGTACTCAGAACAAAAACAAAGCTTGGATTAATCTGAAGTTTCAATTATTTCTGAAACAAAACTGTACTTGAAACAAATATAAGCTACTGAAGAGCCTGTATTATCTAGTACAGGATCTTTAAATGAACATGAAGGAATAATTCATTATCTATTTTAGATGAATGAAATAAAGTGGACTGGATTGACAAGAGAGAAGCAGGTTCTCCAGGCAAAGTCTTGGCAGGAAGTAGCTTTGGTGGCACCTATAATCATGTTTTCTGAAAAGCCCTGTGAAGATAGTCTGAAACTTCTTTGGGGTTTTCTGTTTCTATTCCAGACATGGGGCAGTGGCTTGACAGTCTCCAGGACATCATCTCTATTGACCACAAAAAACTGGTCAATAGCAAAGTGAAGTTTAATGCCCAGGGTGATAGTGGTGCCCCATGTTCTAGAGAGTCTGTCACAGATCATACTTCTTGTCAGTCCCCTCACTTCCTTCTCTACTCTGCATTTTACCTGATTTCCCTCTCCCTTCAGAAAGTTTAGAATGATATATCTCTACACAGGGACATCTAGGGTTACTTTTCATTAAGGATTAAGAGATACAGGCCATAGCTTTCCGTACATACAACTATTGGTGGTCTTCTAGGGAACAGACTGTGGCTTGATTTGAGCAAGAAGACCTCAAAAGCTTCTGCAGGTCTCAACAGTGAGGACCAAATCATAGCAAAATTGATGTGAAATCCTACTCATGAGGCATCACATCCAAGATTTTTTTTTGTTCCTGCCTAGCTTTGGAAAGTTCAATCTACTGTATTTCTCCATCCTTGATAGCAATGAATTATCTTGAAATACCCAGAGCAAGGTGAAACATGTCTATAGAGAGAGCTGAGGAACAAACATTCCCTCCCCACTCATGGAGGCAAGTACATCTCTATGCCAGAAAGACACCTAAAAGCAAATTACAAAGAGCAAGACAAAAAAGGATAAAGTGGAATAACAAAATTCTTTTAACAAAACAAGGAGAGAGTGCTACATTTCTGTCAGCACTCGAGATGCACAATGAGAGAGGAATGCTTTTAAAGGCAGCAGCTTTGGTTTGAAATAGCATAGGCTGGGTGTGTTGCAAAAGACATCTCGTGAAGGAATTGCACAGGAAGAACTTCAACTCATTTTTCCACAGCAACAGAGAATGGGAAGAAGCTTTTTAGAATCTTTGTGCAGAGAGTCTCTTCTCTATTTCATCAACGTATTTGCACTGCTGTTGTGCTCAGGAGTGTTTGTTCAGAGCAAGATCCCATCAGGTTGAGTGCAGGTCAAAGACTGTCCATACTGGACTATATAATCAGCTGATAAGCTTCTGTAGGTAGACAGTGAATGGGCAGGGAGGCAGGCAGCAATTACAGAAACACCAGATGCCTTCTTGATGCCACAGTTTCAGCAGACAGAGCAAAGGGGATTTGAAGAGGGCAAAGTAGGCAGAGAACGAAGATTTGAAGAAGGTTTTTGTAGAAATATCTAGGTGCAAAAGCACGTGCTTGAAAAATTCTTAAGAACATAATTGCTCGGCTTCTGCAGAGTGATGGAAAATGAAGTGTTCAGTGAAGACTGCCCTGTTTCTATCAAGGCACAGCTGAAATCAAGGAGAAACTCAGGAGCTCTGAAGCAAACAGCAGGTGCTGTACAGGAACCACACACTCCTGGATTTCTCTGTCCAGGAATTGCTTCGCTCCTGGATTTCCCTCTCACATGTAAAAAAATTCTTCCTAATTGAAATCTGATAAAAAATTTAAATGTTGCAGTCAAACCTGACCTTCCTCCTCTGCTGATTTTCATTTTGATATCTTTTTTTCTAGGCTAGCAATCATTTAGGAAGGGCTGCATTTTAGCCAGGATTCAGTCTCTAGGTATGACTGGTGACAAAAGCACAAAGGCAGAATAAGATGTTCCCTGTCCTTGCCACCTGAATGCTTGTATTTGGGAAGCTACCAGTAACAGTACAAAACTATTCTCTACAGTAGGAAAAGTTATTTTATATATGGAAATATATGCAAATCTAACAAAAGAGATTGTGGGAAGATATGAATGTTTGTGTATGTGTGTGTACGCAGTCAAAAAGTAATTGGTGGGCAAAGGAAAAAGAAAAGACACTACCACTACTTCAACTCTGTAGCAATGTTCTGAGGGCTATAGAGAAATTGGTATTCAGTTATGCTTTGCCTGTGCAAATACTTTATCCTCTATTATCTAATAAAATAAATCATTTAATTTCTTTTTCTGAAAAGGTCTCACCACTCTGCCAACAGTTCCATTTATTATTAAATACACTATTTGCAGCTTGGGTAGAAACCATTTTTGAAGAACACATCCCAGTTAACTGTGAGATTGTTGTCTGGCCATGCTGCCCTTCTCTTCTCCGCTCATATGATCACTTCCTTCTCATTCCTGCTTTTATCAGCTCTCTAAAACCTACGACTAACTGCTTATTTGGAAAGTATTTTGCTGCTTACCTTAATGCGGTCCAACAAGTTTGCAGAGTTGGCACTACGTGACAGTACAAATAGGCACTGCACGTTGGCAGCCATTGCTGGGTTTATTCACGATTTGCTGGTCCACAGCAATATTCTCCTTAATGCACATCTCTGGTGTAATAAACCCAGCACTTCCATCACTTGAAGATGGCCAAGATCTACCACAAGAACAGGCAGGAAAGCAATTGAAAAGCCATTTAATAAGAGCCTGCTTTCTCGCCAGGTCCTGTGCTAGCACCCCTTTGTCCATTCATGCATGGACATGAGCAGCTCATACACACAGCTTTGACAAACCACCTTCTGCAAACCTACACCTATCAAGCCACTTTCTCTCCCATGTCCATATTAGGTAAATACAAAAACACTGTGAAAAAAAAGCAGAAAAATCCACTCTCCCTCTGTCACAGGCAATAGCCTCACACAGTCCTTTCAGAAAGAAACACGCCAAATGGACTGGAGCATGAGTTATTCCTTTATCCTCACAACAAGAATTTTGCTCTAAAGCTTCATTGCTTTGATGTCTTGAACCGTTTTTCAGATCCTGATTACGTGGCTACATGCTATCAAGGACATTATGATCTATACATAACCTGTGCTCAATTCATCCTCGAGCATATACTGTGCAAATATCATCACTCACTGATTGCCCCCAGCTCAAGCTTCTTCTGTCATCTTTTATGTCAGCTGTAAGCTTGTTAGAGGATGGGCTGTCATCGCATTTGTTCAAAGAACTACCTGTACCTCAAGAATTGAATGACTAATGTGTTGCACTAGTAAGGACAAAATATGGGCTTGGAAAGGTCAAGCAAAATTAAATAAAATGACTAAATCTCACAATTTGAAATTAAAAATGAAACAGTTGCAGTACCTGAAGCTTAGTAAAAATATGTGTGGTTATATATATACATAACATACACCTCAGCTCCATACAGAAGAATGAAATAAAGTGCATTAGACAAGGAGACTGGGTAAATAGACTCAGAAGGACTTTTGAAAAAGAGTAAGCATTATACCAATGGAATAGAAGAATAATTTGTTACAGTTATTAAAAAAGACATTGACTGATATATTTTCCCACTTGTGTATTCAATTTAGAAAAAACAATTTTTTTTTTATAGTCACTAGAAGCTCTTCTAGTCCATAGACTGTGTACTCAATATTTCTAAATGTCAGACCAACTGAGACTGAAAGTGACAACCTGGCCACACGCATGTGTTGACTATAATACAGAGTACACTTCTAGTACTGCACTAGGAAGAAATACTGGTCCAGGCCTTTCCCTAGCATTCCTCCAGACTTCTCAGTGCCTGTTTAAAAACACCCGGTAATCATATAAAATAATTCATTTGTTCATTGCCTAATATTGAGATGGATTTCATTTTCATTCTTCTGAGATAATATTTTAATGCTCTTTTTTTCACTTCTAATAAATATTTGCCTTCTCAAAGTTCTTTAGCAGTCGTCTGCGTTGAGAAATTTTGGGAAAACATATCACACAAGCAATTTTTGAAAGAAATGAATGAGCCAGAATGAAAAAAAAGGCAACAGTGACAACAGTATATTTGCAGCTTGCAGAACACAAGGAACAGAAAGATGAATAGTGAAGCATTTAACAGCACTTTTACTTATGAGAATCAGACAAGATAAGAGCTGGAACATAGCTGGGAATGAGGGAAACTCATGAAGTAACTGGTTCTTGGGATTGTTTGGGAACTTTCCCCATTAGGATTGTGAGATTACATGAGTTAAAATTAGCAAAGGATTAAAAAGGAAATCAGAAACACTGTGATAACTGAAGTCACACATTTTTGATTCAGTGCGCTTCTATATGTGCAGCAAGAATGGTGAGTTAACCCCATAAGAGTTTCCTATAACAGTTTCTCATAGTAGAGAGAGAAAAGTACTTTACCTGTCTATCAATTTTAGTTTGTATAGAAGGCATTACAGTAGCAATAGCTCTCCTTCAAAATGCAAACTAAAGGAAGCCCGATCCTTTTTCAAGTCTTCACAAAGAGCAGTGAGGAACCAAACATCACATGCCATTGGGATTTGCAGAGTATTTATTAGCAGTTACCTGGCCAATATTTTATAAATGGAATCAGAACAGATTGGAGTCTCTTCTCAGTGAAGATTCTCAATAGACTTCTGCAGGTGGGAATGAAGGCATGAAGCATTATGTGTTGAAAAGTACTGAGGCTGTTTGAGTTCAGCACCACCGGAGCAGTAGCTGCTTACTCAGTCTCCAAAGAGAAAGGAGTCTCTGTGACCTGCTCTCAGGTGGTACTGTGAAGGCTGTCCACGTACACACAGCTACATTTCCACCGGCTCTTCAGTATGCAAGTAAATAAGATGTCAACAGCATCTTATCCTGATGTCAGTCACTCTCTTCCCTAGTGAGTTGGAATAGTTTTCTGTATGAGAAAAATAAGCAATGCTGAATCTTGAAGAGTGGAAGGCTACTTATTTAGTATTTCTTCAATGGAAAGACACGTATGTGTTAAAAGCCTGGACTTTCAAAGACTGGCTGAGTGGGATAGCCTCCCCAGGGCTGTGGGCACGGCCCCAAATGCTGGAGTTCGAGGAGCGTCTGGACAGCGCTCTGAGACATTGGGTTTGGTTTTGGGTGGTGCTGCATGGAGCCAGGGGTTGGACTCCATGATCCTTGTGAGTCCCTTTCAACTTGGGATATTCTATAATTCATCGAATAAATGTGGACTTTTACATGGAGCCCATCAAGTTGGTGACACTATCATCAGCTATCCCTGGGTACCAGAAAGTTGACAATAATCAAAGTTTTTATTTATTAGTCTGATTTCCTAAGAAACTAAGCTCATTCTGTCATGCTGAATAAATATGTTTACCTTCAGCTCATCTCAATAACTTTCACATTTGTGGTTCAGTTTCCACAAAATTTGACAGTCAGCTGAAGGCCCCAGAGATACTGCATTTCCTCTCATTTCATTTCCAAGGGAAAGGCACTGCATCCTGAGCTCAGGTCTGACTCAGGTCTAGAGGATCAATATGGAGATGGAAGGGATCCTCCAGCTGCTTCCAAGGCTGCCAGTGATTTGTGTCATGGCTGAATTTCAGCTGCAAGACACACAGGCCAAGCAACAAGTGAAGAAAGCTCTCTTTCATCAACAGCTGCCTCCTAAGAGGATTGTCTGACAATTTACTACTTCTACTAACAACCCTCCCTCCAGCTCCCCCATCAATGACTGTTTCCTCATCATTCGTATTCTTTCTTTCTCATCAGTAGGTCCTCTTGTGTCTTTTTTGACTGTAAGTTCACAGTGCAGCCTACAGTTCCCACAATACCCACACTGGAGACTGAGCTCTGACAGGGCTGGAACTGCTTCTTCTTTTGTTTTTATTTTATTTTTTAGGTCAAAGTGAGACTTTCTCCATACCTGTTCGCAAGCACTGATTTTAGTGAAAGCTACCAGTCACACTACTTTTTCTTTTCCCACCACAGTTTTATATGATGAGCAATTTGTTGTTCCTGTCCTACTCTACAGGAGTACAATTTGCTCCTGAAAGGCAAACAAACAAACAAAAAAACCCAACCACAAACCTGACAACAGAATTTATTGCTACAATTTAGCGTGGTTCAAGCAAAATTAATGAGGTGCCATTGCCAAGGGAACATGGCTGTTTTCTGCATAATTACTACTATTTATATAACCATTCCATCCAATATATTATTGTTACATGCTGGAAACAGCAGCGAGTCTCTTTTGTGTTGGTGTGCATGCATGACACATTTCAGTCTCCAGACACACCCTGTAGCAAATTAATAGGGACCAGTTTGAAATTACAGAACAGCTGCCGATTGGTTTTTCTGAGAGCAAGGCGTGAAAATAAAACAGGATTTGAACAAATAGGCGATTAGTTTTATTACAATATCCCATTGTTATTAATCGACAACAGCTGTGTGGCAGGTTGAGACATCCACTTCTGGAATGAAATAGCTCCAACCGAATTAGATGTATATGATCCTGAAAAAGTAGATACGGTGTTGAGAGGAAGATCACATCTTTATCTATTCCTGCAAGGACAGTTAGCTTCTTTCTCAGCAGTGTGTCTGTACTTGTGTAATGGCAGTACAAGTATTTTTACGTTGAATTCTGAGAACTGCATAATGCACACTGATTCCCTCAGGGGTGAATTGTTTGTAGGCCCAAGGGCAAAATCAATTCAAGTAGACTAGATGCTGTGAGCAGCAACGTGTTGTGTGTGTGTCTGCATGCTCATGTGTTGGTAGATGTTTTAAATCTTCAGAATAAATCTTACCACAAGTGGCAAATAAAATGTCTGCCCACTCTCAATGACACAATGATTGCCTCCCCGAATCAAAGACAGATCATTGTCTGAGTTAATTCTTATGCTGTTAACAAAATTCATTCACATTCTCCACACTGATATTAGTGCAATAAAACTCCCAGGTTTTACTTTGCTAGTGGAAGTGAGAGAAAAGTAATCTCATCTTGCCACAGTGGAAAGCCACAGTGGGCTTTCTACTGACTTCTGTGAAGTGTCAGAGCAGAATGAGAGCAGCCACTGTTTGGACACAACAGAGAAAAGGAAGACCAATGAAGCTTAATAAATATGGATCTGGTCTGTTACACTGTAAAATCACCAGTTGCCATTGACATGAATGGACCTCATTGGCTCATACAGAGCAATTGTTTTAAATAATACTTTAAATAACAGTCAGGCCAAACTGAGCCAACAGCCATAAAGTAGAGATTTCTTCTCCCCTTAGTGCTCTCTTTGTCCTATCCAAGAAAAGTGGCTAAGGTGTAGAGTACCCTATGTAATTTTTCCTCATCCCATTTGATCCAACTTGATTAGTTCCCCCCTGAAGGACTGTAGTTGGCCTGTGTCACACTCAGTGGTCTACCTTTGACCTGAAAAGGAAAAATGTGTCTTTTTTTCTACGACTACTAACAATAGGGCTTAAGCATAAATACATAAGTAAATAAAATGGTTTGCAGCTGTGAGGGAGTGTTTCTGTGCTGTTCTGCAATAGCTATATTTTAAGAGAGAGAAACTTGCAAAGAATTGATAAGGGGTTTGGTGATGCTAGAAAAATGTTATTTTCTATGACTTTATAAACTTCATGGCTGGAACAGTATAATTCTCTTCAAGCTAATGAACATCAGAGTCTGAAACATGAAAATGCAACATGTTAAAAACTGAAGTACGGAGTTCTGGCAGCAGCTGCAGGCAGTGCTAATTTGTTCCTTCAGTAGATCAACCCACATTCAGTGCTGATGGTCAGTACTTCATCATGTTCTTTGGTGACTTTTCACAAAAAAACCTCAGCCTGGAGTAACTTTGTCTGGCTACTTGTCTTAAAGGCATCTGCAAAACTGAGTTCATCAGTTACATACAAAGTATTATCTAAATCTGTTCCTTTTGGCTGCATGTAAAATAATTAATTGATAAGCAGAAACAAGAGTTCATGATGAAGAATGGCATTTTGAAAAAATTGAAAGTAAACTGATGTATGTATTTGGAATGAATGATGTGCATTAAGATGTTTATTTCTAAAAAAGCTTTTAAAAAACAAATAACTTCCTGATTCCCTTCCAAGGAGTATTTGATTTGGGAAACCTGCATAATATGAGTTATTACTTTTGGATACACACCACTAATATCTCTACCTACTATTGATGTATCAAAGTTTCTATGCATGTGGATTTTCTGGATGGTCCATAAACACATTTAATAGAAAACTATAGTTGTAAGTATAGTTCAAAAGGGATTTTTGAGTAAATGTATCATTTTAAAAAAGAAAGAAACTGTAACTATAGAATTCTGGAAGACAACTTTTAAAACTACAGGGAAAATAAAATTCAACCAAAATTACGATAAAGAATGCAGAATTTAACAGTGCTAAAAATAAAATTGTCTATCTTCCTTTTCACTTCTAAACCACGAGTCCATCTGATGTCATATTCTGAAACCTCCAAGGAGCCCTCTGCTATGTTTTAGGATGAATGGGAAAATCAGTCAATTGCCAAAATACTCTGTGAAAAGAGAGGGCTGAGAGCCAAAAAAAGGGCAGAGTTGAGCAGAGGTTGTCTTAGATCAGCTGGCTGACAGACTCCAAGAAAAATGGTGAGAAATGAGCATCTGCTCCCTTCCTCTCACTAGGCGTTGCAAAGCCTTGTGGGACACAGGTATAATTTGGAAAGCCCTCATTTGTTTTTTTTTCATTTTCATATATTTTAGCCCCCTATATCCCCAGTCTACGAGTCCATTGTGGAGGCACTCAGTGTGCTGCTGGAACAGCTCTGCTGGCACTGGTACACAGGCAATCTTCATGTTTTGTTTAGGAGGTGTCTTTACAGAATGCTTTTAGAAAACCCCCTGCCTTCCTCTTCCTTGAATGCCCTGTGCACTCAAATCTGTAAATACATTTGAGTAAATAAAGTTAAAAAACAGGCAAGAATGCCAAGTCAGTACAGACAGCATAGTGAGCTGAGTTTATTTTCAGCATTTGTGCTTAGACTTGGGAAGACTTTTTTTAGAGATGATATTCTGCTGATGAAACCCAGAATGCTGTGAACTAAAAATAAGGTTATTCGTATCTGTTGAAAAGGATTTAGAAAACTGAATACATAGAGAACTACTTGAACATAGGATCTGAATACTTGGAAGAGAAAACTAAGTGCATTTGAATCCAAGTATTCAAGTCATGTCTTTTATACTCTTATGAATTTAAATCTCTAAACAGCAAAACTGCTCCTTTTCTAATCTGTACACTAAATATTAATTCTTTCAGCATTCTAAGGACTTAACATGTCTGCCGTTGGAGACCAAAATTCAACTTCAAAACTAATGAGATAGATTACAGACACTGACACCTACTTATGTGCATTTATACTGTTATTGTGTTGTCTGGACCACAGATCATTTCTGGCAAAAACACTGCTCTTTCCTTATCCAGCAAAAGCTATAATAAGTTGCTCAAAAAGTGAACTAATGTCCCTAGATTATGATTGGCTCTAATCTGAGGGTTCATGAGGAGACTGAGGAGCTCTGTGGCTTTTGCAGGCAGCTGGATGCCTGCAAGGTCCCTGATGAACCCTCAGGAATACAGAAAACCTGTGTCAGAAAACCTTGCTAGTTTATATTTTTCCTTTGAGATTGGATGGAAAGCAACATCACCTATTGAGGCATAACAGCATACTGACTCCTAATTGTTTTCTGCTTTGTGGTTAGTGCTTGATACCAGTTGATGTCAGTGGACAAAGAAGAGGCAACTGATGTAATCTACCTGGACTTTGACATGGTCCCACACCACATCCTTATCTCTAAATTGAAGAAATGTGAGTTTGAAGACTGGACTATTCAATGAATAAAGAGTAGATTGGATGGCACCCACCAGGGGGTTGTGGTCAGCAGATCTATATCCAGGTGGAGGCTAGTCATGAATAGTGTCCCTCAGGAGTCCATCTTGGGACCAACGCTCTTTAACATCTTTATCAACAGCAAAGACAGTGGGATTAAGCGTACCCACAGCAAGTTTGCTGATGACACCAAGCTGAGTGGTACAGTTGACACAATAGAAGTAAGGAATGCCATCAAAATTGATCTGGATAGGCCTAAAAAGTGGGCCTATGAGTACATAATGAGGTTCAACAAGGCTCAGTGCAAGGTATTGCACTTGGGTTGGGACAGTCCCACATATGTGTACAGAAAAGGATAACTCATTGAGAGCAGCTCTGTGAAGAAAAACCTGAGGGCTGGTGGATGAAAAGCTGGACATGAGCCAGCAGTGTGCTCTTGTGGCCCAGAAAGCCGACTGTATCTTGGACTGCACCAAAAGAGGGATGGCAGCAGAAAAATGGAGGGGACTGTTCCCCTCTGCTCTGCCCTCCTGAGGCCTCATCTGGAGTATTGTGTCCAGACCTGGGACCCCCAGTACAAGAAAGATCTACATTTGCCTGTAACTGCAGGTTTTCATTTTCTTCTGCTTATTAGACCTGCCTTAGAAAGGCTTTCAGAGAACCCATGTTTGTCCAGTGGTCTATGGGGTGCGTGAGATACTAGCCCTGGCAGATCAGTGCAGGAGGATATTACAGCTTCTTCTATAGGAGCCATAAGAAGCCAATTTAGTACCACTGCACTCCTCTGAATTTCCTTTTAATTGCACTTTTTTTTTTTTTAAACATCAAAGTGTAATTTTTGAGTTGTAAAAAACAAATGTTGCTTACCTCAGTCAACACATCTGCACTTCAACATGTTAAGTTGATTATCCAGGATGTATCTTATCAGGATACAGCTGATTAGTCTTTATTCCTCTTACCCTATTTTCTAGGCAGAATAAGACTGTTCTCCTTGCAAATCATTTAACAAATCAATTCTAGAATCACTGTCTTTTGTATCATTTTGCAGTCCACTCATGTAATATGGTCTTCTGTTTGTTTTGTAGCACTCCCTCCCATTCAGTTTGATTTGTTAATGTTCATACTGCCTGTTGCCATAGTAGTTAAAAACAGATAGCAGGAAGGTGCCCTCATTAGAAAAAAGCACATATTCCCTACAATAAGCATTATTTTTTTTATCTGCCATATTTTTTTAGTCAGCAGTGGCTTTTGTTTTTATGCTCTATGCAGAGAGGAGTGTGCTGGCTACTATTGCACAACCAGGCTGCACAAACATCTGAAGAGGGTGTATCATCAGAATATCAGACAGGATGCTTGAAATCTGTGGGGGAAGCCTGCTGAACTGGGTGCTAGCAAAGACCAGCAATACCTTGAGGAACCATAAATACATAAACTTTGAAGTTTTGTGATAAAACATGAGACTGGTTGAACAGACAGTGGAAATATGAAAGTTCAGAAAATGAGCTGCTTTGTTGCATTTGCCTTGGTGGGCAAACACCAGCTGAGGCCCAGCAGCTCCAGGTAACAGACACAGACATAGGAAACTGGCCTGGGAGGACCTGTCTGAACAGGCAGGCAGAAGGGAAAGAAAAAGAAATGAAGCTGGCATACAGAGCAATCTCTTAGAATGACAAAATCAGAGAATGCCTTAGGTTGGAAGGTACCTCAAAGCCCACCCAGCCACAATCCCTGCCATGGGCAGGGCTGCCCCCCAGCAGCTCAGCTGCTCAGGGCCCCATCCAACCTGGTATTCAGCGCTTCCAGGGATGGGGCACCACAGCTTCTCTGGGAAGCTGTGCCAGCGCCTCACCAACCTTTGAGTAAAGAATTTCTGCCTAACATCTAACCTACATTTCCTCTCTTTCAGCTTAAAACCATTCCCCCTTATCCTATCAAAGTTAATAAAAGAAACAAAATACAAATGCTCCATGAAGCTCTCAAGGCCTCTGTTTAGATGTAGTCTTTCACAGTCACACTGACTTTACGAGCTGAGCTGAATGCTTATCCCTGGTTAGCTTACCAGGGGTATTCTGACTGACTTCTCTGTGGCTACTTTTTTGTGCCATGCTCACTACTGCCATGTATATTTATAACTATCTATATGGAAACAATGATGTGGAGACACTGAGCAGAAATGCATTAGCACGGAGAAGGCTTTTTGCAGGGAAGCAGTTAGCAGCTCTGCATGCAAGTTCTCATCACGTTAGCACAGTGGCTGGTGGCTTTTCTTAGCTTTCTGAGTCATGCTGGGGAGTTTCAGACCTGGTGCTGTTCTTGTATTCTGCAGATAACATAGAGGGGTAAATCATATAAAAAGAACTCATTTTTCTACATGTAAATATAAGTAGCAGGCTTGTAGGGTATGCCTGTATGCCTGAGTGCAGATCAGAAGAGTCTATACTCAGTATTGGCTCAGTTATAATAATTGTTAACAACCATTGTACCCTACTTATTTACTGAAGTGGCTTGCTTATGAATATGTGCTTTTTGTGTATAAAAACAATAGTAAATAACAGCGCACTATAGGGCTCAAAACTGCTAAGACTGCAAACCATTTTTCCTTTTTCAGCGACATATTTGTATCAATGCCAGCTTTCAATTAAAAGCTGTAATTTTATACATTGCAATTTCCACATGTTAATAAGCATTTTTCACCATACAGATCATTGGAAACATTTTGGGTTATATGCTGAGAGAAATTACACAGAGTTCCTTCAATATGAAAAAGTATGTTACTGCTAAGGAGCACTCTGAGAAATTATCCCTCCTTCTTGCCTTGACAGTGTATACTGAACTATCTCGAACAGTTGGGTTTCTCTTTATGTATATAATGAGGATTTTCTCCTTCTTATCCTATCTGGAGGAATTCCCTATGAGTTGGTTTTGTGAGGGCAGAGCAGGAAGGGAAAACCAATGTGGTTTGTATTTTCTCTCTAGCCCCTTTGGATGGGATCCACAAATCCATACTACACTATCTAGACTGTATGGATCTTTGAGCACCCTGACCTAGCTGTTGATGTCCCTGTTCACTGCAGGGGAATTGAACTAGATGACCTTCAATGGTCCTTTCTAACTCAGACCATTCTATGATTCCATTATCCAATAACATATGGTTTTCAATTTTTTTGAGGTGGCACCTAAACTGAAGACTTTGTTGTCCTAAGCTGTCTAGTCAGCTTCTCTACTTCATTGTCCGGAAGATACTATTACGAGACCAGCTAAAGGGTTACTCTTTGGCCAGCTGGTATAGATTGATTCATATCTGTATTGCTCACACTTCTACTGCAGGTTGCAGATGCCGAAACTACACAGCAGTTGGCCCCAGGTTCTGCTGGTTCCACGTGGACTCTCCTCTGACCCAAAGCTGGATGTAAATTTTGTGGGTTTTTTTTCGTTCGTTTGTCTGCTTTTTTTTTTTCTTTTTTTTTTCCAGTTCCCATGCCTAAAACAACAGGAGGGCTGTGTTTTAGAACATCAGAGTGTTAATCTTTTGTCTTAATTACTGAAAGAACTTAGGAAGTTTCTATACCTTCCATTAAGTAGTTATAAAAATGACAAAGGAACCGGCCAAAGTGTACTTGGAAGATCAGATGACAAACATGTGCTGGCTTAAATGAAGAGCATAGTCTCAGTTTTCCTCCTGGCTCTTCCAGTACAACTTTTATGGAACTCAGTTTTGGATTTGGATAGCACTCTCCAGTGTAATGAACTACATTTGGAATTTATAGAATGGCTTATCAACAAAAAGGTACTTAAGCCAGAGAGTGATTCAGTTGAGAATATATGGGTTAAATTAATAGTGAACTCCTTCATTATTTCATAAGGACAGGAAATTTGACTTCTTGCACCCACAGATTTTTAGAAAGTATAAATCCGCATGACATGAGGCAGTAGAAATCCACCTGAGCCCCAAAAGCAAAAGGATGTTCAAAATAAGGTAACTAAACTGATGTTAATTCTTTTCCTGTAGTATTTTCTTTTTGTCTAACTTTGCAAGCAGGCTTAAAGAGTTTGTTTGCCTGAGCATGTTGCTATTTTTGCTGCTTTTGGTAGCTGAGACATCCGTGTGGGCCAGGGGAATATACAGCCATGGGAGGGCTATAGCCTTGTGGAGCAGCAAAAGGCCAGAGTGGTTGGAGAAAAGAAATTTCTGAATCTAATACATAATTTTAACATTTATATGTTGAAATCTCCACAGTAGGTAATTTTGCTGCTTTTAGTATGTTTTTAAGACCAGGTGTAGCCTACAGCTCAATCAGAATGACAGCAATTACTTTTTCCAACTGACAGTAAAAATTAGCCACCCAAGAAGAAGGGAATCAAACGTTACCAACTGTTTAGTGACAATGAAATCATGAAAAGAAATGAAATTAATTTATCTTCTCCATCGCCATATTGCAAATAAATGACTGTAAAGGAACAAAAATTTGTTGTGCCTCAAGCTATTTCCATTCCAACGAGTAGAATATTTCTGGATAGCTTTATTGACATTTTTGTTTAGCCTACAGAAATCCTTTGCACTAGCCGGAACAAAAGTTTTCTGAAGAATAAATGAAGAAGAGGAAAGTCACATAGATGTGATTTCTGAGTTGCAATTTTGTTTGCAACAAAAAGAAACAATTTGACAAAAAAGATGATAAATCTACGTGTGAAAATAATTCATGGAAATTGTAACTGTGCAATGTGGTGACCAATGAAAATACCATTCAAAATTTCTGGAAGCTAAAGGTTTATCAGTGTACCTTGAGATACATCTCAAGCACAGAGGCGTTGAGAGGCTCTGTAATAACCAAAGCAGTAATTGCCTTTTTCCAAAAGCAGTATCTTCTGTAGGCACCTTTTCTTTATTTACTATGAGTTTTCTAGCTATATTTATTTTGTTAGTATTCTGTCTAAAAATATGCCAAACGCTACTCTTAACATTCTAAACCATTGTAGATTTTTTGGTGCTAGGGCTACATCTTTTCAGAGGAAACAGGATTGCAATGTGACTGCAAAGGTCTAACCACTCCAAAGTTGATGGTTCATCAGTCACTCCATGCTGGAAGCTGAAACTTGCTGAAACTCCCTCTGGATCAGTCTCTGTGGTGAGGGAAACATTCTCATCCACTCTGTGTCACCTAAGCTTTGCCAGCATTCTCAGGAAGGCTAGCCTTTCTGACATACGTGTGTCTGCTGTGTAAGTGTGGCCGCTGCCCTTGATCCCTGCAGGCTCTGTGAGAGTGGTGAGTTCCTCTGGTGGGTAGTTCCTGTTCTCCAAGCTAAGGTAACACATACCATGAGAGAGATCATAGTTTGGTCACCTCTGTTAAGCACCCAAAGCTAATGAGACTAGCAGCTCCCATACGATCCTTGAGAACATATTGTGATTGTAATATGGACATATTGAACAACTTTGTGCACGGCATGGAATCACAGTGAGGCTCACTAGTTACTTGGATATTCATATCTCCATAATTGGGAATTCAAATTTTTGTCTGTGCTAATATGGACATACTTACAGGCCAGCGCAGCAAATGCAGTGAGCTATGTGTCCCCCTTTGTTTCTCCATCCCTTCACTTGGTCCATCATTATGGGTATCCTGGAGACCCAGGGGAGATTTTGCAAGACACACTGAACAGCAGAATGAGAGGATATGCAACTCTCACTGAATGCTTAAGATACTCTTCAGAGCTTCTGTTTTTCTTTGTCATTACAGGTCTTACTGGAGAATGGAGGCATAAAACCTGGTTGTTTAACTGGGCAACTGTCTTCTGCTCTATAAGATAATACTCAGAATATGTTCTCCCATTGCAGATTCTCCTTTTCCCCCACTCCACTCCAAAGAACTCAACTCCTTGTTTCCCCAAACTCTCAAATAGAAGAAATCTGCAAAGGAAAGGAAGGCTTTTTGATTTTTTTAGAACATCATGTCTGTTATAAGGAGAACATCAAAGAATAAATATCTCTAGTGTCATAGTGATAAATCTGTATTTTACTAAAATGCTCTTGCCTCCCAGTGAAAAAACTATTGTCCATGTAATTTGTGCTTAATTTTATTTCTCAAATATCAAATTAAATTGTCCATTGTTGCTAACATATGTCTGTGCTTTGATCTCACTAAATTAGCTGCTGTAACAGGAAACAGATAGAATTTTCAAGAAGATTTCTTATATTTACATCTGCTAGAAGAAAAATGACATTCTGCACTCTTATCTTTTCTCAATGACATGAGAAAAACTTTCAGCACACAGGCACACACACTCAGCAGAGATTACAGAAAATAGAATCAGTTTGGAGTGTCCTGGTGATCTTAATATTACAGGTAACCTTTTAGATATAAGGAAAAAATCTTTTACAGTAAGGGTGGTGAGGCACTGGAACAGGTTACCTAGTGATGTGGTTGATGCCTCATCCCTGGAGACTTTCAAGACAACCTGATCTATCTGTGATGTTCCTGTTCATTGCAGAAGAGTTGGACTAGATGGCCTTCAGAGGTTGTTTCCAACTCTAATGATTCTATGATTCTGTGATTCTAGGTGTTTGAAAAGATGTCAGAAGATGAAAGACTGAAAGAATGCTCTTTTTTTTTTCTTTGAAAAGCCAAGACTTCAATTCCCCAGTCTTTGCTATGCAGTTCATTCCTTTCTATTTGAATTTACCTTCCTGAAGATCGATGAGATTAACTTCAGATAAATGGACATGGCTGCATTGCAAAAACGGCTGCATTGTAAGGATTTGCTTTGTATTTCCACATAACATCATGATGAAACCTTGCTGACCAGAGTTATCTCTGGCTTGTGATTATGTCCTTTAGCTTGTCTCTTCCACATTTCTGTGGAAAGAGAAAGCCACAGACTGAGGAGGAATGAAGAATTCTAGTGAGTATCTACCAAGACTGGGCAGGAGATGAAAGAAAGATGACACTGAAAGAAAGGGTATATCAGTTATCACTTCATACTTTTTCCAGTGGCACACAACCTGAAAAATAGAAATTGTTTGCAACTCGTGGGGTGAACTTTTGCATTCTAGCATCAAAACAAACAAAAAACCTTGTCATTATTGAATGGTTACATGCCTTCAGCTATAAGACCAGAAAGACATCTTCCTACAAACTTCAGTTTATTTTCCAGAAGTTAGTCATACAGACTGAGAGCAGTGAACATGTGATGGCACTATTCAGCAGGGTGCATGGGCATGCACGTTAACTACATGCTTTGTGCCTTTCTAGAGATGTGGCCAAAACTATTTTAAAAGTAGTTCACAAAAGTTTAATTTTAATCAGTTAGATTATAGAATAAAAGCTCATCTACATACCCAAGAGGCCCCTCAGAGAGACAGTGGCAGGCGAAGAAGCCCAAATAATACCATGCCTAGCTACAATCAAGCCCATACCAGCCCTTGTACCAGAAAAATTCACTCCAGTGTGCAGACATGAAATTCATCGTAAGGAGTCACAAGGAGTACCTCTCTTAAGAATTAAGGAGGGTTTCTACCTAGGACACATTGTGGGATGAAGTGTAAAAGCAGTTTGGAATTGCACGGGACTTACTATGGGTTATTTAGAGGAGGAACCAAAGGTAGGGAAAGGCAAAATTTTAAATGGGCAGAGAATATCGATTTAAGAAATCAAAATAACTGAGCATCATGAAATCAGAAAAGAATTATTTGTAGATACATTTTGTATGCATTTTTTACTTTTGACTAGAAGTGCTGATTACAGTTACAGCTTTTTGTCTATTGCTGAATGGTGCTTGTAGAGCATCAAGGCATTCACGTTTTCCCACTTTACTCCACCAATATAAAAGATGGGGATGGGCAAGAGTCTGGGAGGTGACTCAGCCAAGACATTTGGGATGTCCAAAGGGATATCCCATACTATAGGATATTGGGCTTAGCAGTACGAAAGTCAAAGAAAGGTGTTTGCCTTCCCAGGACACTTCTGAGTACCAAGTCTCAGGAAGCAGCTGGATAGTGGTCCACCAATGGGAAGCAGAGAATAAACATGTTTTGTTTTGCTTACATGCAGAATTTTGTTTTGTTTTGAACTGTCATTATGTCAATCCATGAGTTTTTCTTTTATTTTCTTCCCATCCTGTAAGAAAGTGAAGTGAGAAAGTGCATAGATGTGCTTGGCTATTGTCCAGTCAACACACTAGTGTGCTTTGTGAATTTCAGCTTATCTGTATGCATGTATTAATTAGATAAACATATGAATATGTTACACGACTGTGTGTTTCAAGCTGGAAATTGTATAGGAATATCCAGTTCCTAGTAGTTTGATTGTAAGTAGAATTTTTGAATTTTTGGAATAGCTTAAAAACAAGACTTTACAGGAAATAATCTCATATGCATGATAATGTGTAGCACATAGTAAGTGAAATGACCAAGTCTTGATCTTGTCACTTTTTCTTTGCACAGTCTGGAAGACAGGAAGTTCCATACTAACACAAGAAATAACTTTTTACTGGCACAGTGATGCAGCACTGGAACAGGCTGCCCAGAGTGGTTGTGGAGTCTCCTTCTCTAGAGATATTTAAGACTCATCTGGATGCTTACTTGTGCAGCCAGATGCAGAGAACCTGCTTTAACGGGAGTTGGACTTGATCTCTAGAGGTCCCTTCCAACCCCTACAATTCTGTGATTCTGTGGTTTCATCTCAGTTATGTTTTCGAAAGATCACACAGTCATGTAAGAATACACATCTACCTAGCTTTATCTCTCAAGTTTATGTACCTGAATTAGGAAAAAAAGGATCTCTGCAGAGTCCAGACCTGCTGGATCCTCATTACCTATTCAGGCTTCTAAAATCCTTAATGGGACTTTATGCATGACTTAGTGCCACTAATACCATCCCATTGGTCTACATAAGACATCCTACTAAGTAGTCTGAATGCAGCTCTCAGCAGTCAGCAGTCAATGATCACCAGTTCCTCTCAGTGCTCCCCCACACCCTAAAACAGACAGTGAATGGAGACAAAAATCTGAGTACGAAGGAGCTGTGTGATTTGAGGACAATTGCTGGTCTTCATATCTTTATTAAGTGTAGCAATGCTTGACTCACTATCAGAATTTGGAGGTCTCAGCTGATGGAAAAACTTTTTTAATAAAAATGAAATTTTTATGCTTTGTGAACTGAAACTAGAGACAGCAAAGTAGTTTAGCAAACTAAAGAGCTGCAGTAAGAACAAAATTCATAGTAAAGAAAGACTAGCATACTCTACACTTGTGAAGAGCTGCCCCTGATGGTCACTCTTCCATGCTTTCGCCTTGAAAATTCAGACATAGGATGGTAAGAATGGACAAAGCTCTGTAAAAGTGAATTTGGAGAAGTTAATTACTGATGAATAAATGAAGGCAGCCAGCACTGAGTCTTGGGTAAAACGGAGAGATAAACCTCATAAGATACAAGCATTCAACACACATGAAACTTACTTTATATGTAGAAAACAGGTATGAAGAGGAATGAAGACCAATGAAGAAAGAGCCTATGTTAGCTAACTTGTAAGAATACTCCCCCTATCAATGTCAGATTCCACCCAAGAAGAACATGGGATGGTGAGGACATGTTCTGACCACCATTCCTCTTGACATCAATGAAGTTAGTGACAAAAAGGGCTGGGAAGTACACCACGGGAAGGGTAGATATGAAGGATTTTATTTAGCACAGTTTTAACTATATTATTAATGTGTCTTTTCCTATAAAATTACATAATTTGAACAATTTCTTATTTTCAACTGTGCATCTGTCTTCTGTTTTAAATGTCTACAACTTGTTTTTAAAGTTGTTTTAGAGAAAAAAAAAAAAAAAAAGTTTATTACCCCTGTATGCTGGGTAGCTCAAAAATACTATTTCCAATCCAGTAGATTGGTCCCCAAATACAAATTTCAGTTTCTAAAATATACAGTGATCACAGCAAATGAAAATCTCACCTTTTCAATGCCTCTTGCCTCACCGGCAATGACATTTTGTTCAGTGCTTCTCAGAACACGAGTATTTTTCTCAAGCTGTGACTTCTCATGCTGCAAAGTTTTTCTTCATATATACAGCAAGGCAATCATATCATCAACTTGCTCTTGTGCACCCAGAGAAAAGAAATTCTGATTTTTAAATTGTTATACTTTTAGTTGTATACTTCTTGCTGTTTCCTGATTTCTGTAGTGCTGTTTATTTCTGCCTTCATTTTCTTTTTCAGTTTTCTTAATGCTCTGGGACCTCTTTCTTCCCTTATGTCTTGTCACTCTCTTTTCCTTCCTTCCTTCCTTCCTTCCTTCCTTCCTTCCTTCCTTCCTTCCTTCCTTCCTCCTCTCTCCCTCCCTCCCTCCCTTCCTCTCACAAATTTTCTTCCCTGTAGCTGAGTTATCAAATGACTAGGCTCCTCTTTCTTTGTTCTCCTACCATTGTCTATTCCATTGACCTTGGCACTTTCATTCAGCTTCTCAGTCACAAATGTAATTCACTCTTTTGTTGTCATTTCAAAATGTGCTTTTCTTTTGCCACTTCCATTTCTTGGTAGCTATTTCCATCTTGCTATTTTTATTCTGTTTGTCTAAATGTCCTCTCAGAGCAGACTTTTATGTGTGCTTTGTCTTTTCCTTTTCTTATAAGTCCAGTATGTTCCTTTCACTTATCTCACTGACGTATTGACTAGTGTAATTTTTAATGGAATTGTTGTGTTTATTTAGTCTATTTTTACTATCTGTGTAGCTCTTGGATAGGTGTGCTGCAGAGGTGGTTGCTACTACTTTAGCTAATCATGGTTGCCAAAGTTGCGGTTCAGATAACAGAGAGTAGACACTTTTTTCAAAAAGCACACACATGTAGGAACAGCTGTGTAATGCTTTGAGGGTTGGGATATCTTTTAATCTAACAAAACTGGATACTGACCTTGTCTGGGGTTGTATGCACCACTGTAATGCAGGAGTACGTAATAATGCTAGCTACCTCTGTTCATTAATTTATCGCTAACTCCAAATCAAATACTGTGCATTTTCTTTCACATTCAGTTCCATCCAGTTGCTTACCTATGACCACATGTTTTGGATACTGTATGCTATGAGCCACGTAACAACAGCAGTACCATCCCATGTACTTCTGTTCAATAACAGCTTATTGCTGTGCTCTCCCAGTTGTGGTGATCCCACTAGGATTAACACTAGGAGCGCATAAAAATTAAAATGCTGTTTGTCACTGTCCTAGAAGTGATCTTTTCAATACTTGCCAAGGCAGCTATCACATAATTTTTATGAGTGCTTGCCTTTGTGGTGCTATATTATTAGAACCTCAGGCTCCACATTAAGAGTTAAAGAGAAATGTGGTTTTCAGCAAGGGAGCAACCTATGGTATTTAACATACATTATCGTGATTTACATCAATTATGCCCATCTGTAATTAAAAAAAAAATAAAGTGGCATTTAGGCTCATGAATGGTGCAGGAATGACATTTCTAGAAAATGAGACCCATCAGATACCTTCAAAGAGAAAAATTAGCCAAAGCAGGTATGCGAGCTGCCCCAACATGATACAAGGAGCAAGAGTTCTTTGATAGGCTGATGGTTGGGCTAGATGATCTTAGTGGTCTTTCCAACCTTAATGATTCTGTGATTATAAGAGCCACCAGGGAGAAAGCATGTGCTGCTATGGGAATCATAGCATCATAGAATGACTTGGGTTGGAAGGGTCCCCATGGACTATCAAGCTCCAACCCCCCACCACAGGTAGGGCCACCAACCTACAGATCTGGTTGTAGACCAGGGTTGCCCAGGGCCCCATCCAACCTGGTCTTGAACACCTCCAAGAACAGAGCGTCCACAACCTCTCTGGGCAGTCTGTTCCAGCACCTCACCACTCTCTCTGTAAAGATCTTCCCCCTGACATCCAATCTAAATCTTCCCTCCTTGAGCTTAAAATCATTCTCCTTTATCTATCACTGTCTACCCTCGTAAAGAGTTGGTTTCCTGCCTGTTTATTACCCCTTTTAAATAATGGAAGGCTGCAATGAGGTCTTCTCACAGCCTTCTCTACTCCAGGCTGAATAACTCCAGTTCCCTCAGCATATCTTCGTTGAGGAGGTGCTCCAGCCCTTTTATCATCTTCGTGGCCCTTCTCTGGTTGCTCTCCAACAAATCAAAGTCAAGTCAGCCATAGGATGGCACTAACATCAAAGTCTCAGGGATCAATGGCAGCATCCAGTCCCTGTGCCCTGTGGGTATCCCAGTCTGCTTCGTAGGTCAATGAAACTCTAATGGGGCAGGGGAGGCCAGGTCCGCAGGTCCACTTAATTGATCATAGGGAGTTTCTCTGAGGAGAGGTTGAGGTGGCAGACTTGTGTTAGGATCCCTGGGGTTGGGGCTGAGGTGTCTTGGATAAATGGAAGGAACTAAGGTTGGGTGGTAATGAGGTGGAAGAGGGTAGGGAAGAGCAAAGGCCAGCTACAGCTTTTTTCATCTGTTGGTGAAGCAACATGCTTGAGGGAGCTAGAAGGGCACCCTGCAGAACACAGTGGGTCTGAGTAGATATGGGATGTTTCACCTCTGCTCCCACTTTGTTGTGCATGAGCCCAAGTGCCCAACTTCTAAGAGTGAGGTTTGAGCTGCTCTCAGTCTGCACCTGCCAGCCCAGGCAGAGTTGAAGCCCCAGATTTACATCTCTAGCCACATGGATCTGCTAAGCATGTGGAGGAGAAGTGTCAAGGAGGAGAAGTGTCAAGTGTCCACTGCCAGGAAGAGTCAAAAAGGCAGCAGCTGAACTTTGGCCCTGGGATGCAACCTGCTGTGAGACATTCCATCCCCAAATATTATAGAACCATAGAATGCACTCTGAGCAATTTTGTGGATCTCCTCTCAATCAGCTACAACAGCTCTACATCTTCACTGTTTATTCTAACATGTGCCAAAATGAAAACTAACTAACTAAATAAAACCCCATCAAAAAACAGACCTTTCTGTCAAAAGATTCATGGATACATCAAAAAAAGAAAATGAGTCTGAAAGGTAAGCTTACAGAGAACATCACCATTAATGGCTGTTACGCACAGTGATCAGTATGTGACCTCAAGCTCAAAAAAATCCTAAAAATGTTGGCTTTCAGAGGCTGGGAGGCTCTGTCAGTGCAGAAAACTGTTTTTTGCACTCCAGTCTTAAGCATCCTTCAGAAACAAGGTGTTACAACAAAACAGTCTTGCTCTGAGTCTATTTATATTCTAGAGAGGCTTCTTAAAATGTGGAGTAGATCTGTGTGGTATACTAAATCCCCTGAGACACATTCTTAGAGCAGAGGATGCCCAGGAACTACCAGCCTTGTGGCCAGTTTGTGAAAACTTCACTCATGTACAGGACTTTACAGAGCTACAAGGTGTGCAGGGTGAACACAGTGTGGAATGTGGCAGGGCCAGTGGGAGGTGATGCAGAATCCCTGAGAGACCAAAGATGAGAAGGCGATGAGCAAACTGGCAAACAGATCCAGAAACCTCTGCAGCGGATATCACTGACATTAAGCAGTCAGCCATGGCTGACCTCTCCCAGGGGCTAGCTGCTATTTCTGGAGCAGGAGAGCCTCAATTTGGGTCACAACATGCCACAGCCACAAGATGAATGGCAGCTTTGCTCTGCGTGGACACAGAGCTTCATAGATAGCCACAGAAGGCATCCGTAAGCCATCCGTGCACCATCCAGCACGGGAAGGAAAGGGAAAAGCAAGTGCAGGGGTGCACTGTTTTGCTGTTTAGAGTCTACCTTTCTAGACAGCTGCAGTGCTGTTTCAGAAACAAGCAGTTAGGAGACGCTTGTCTTTTGGAAAATACTCTGAGGTGGGATAAATCCTGGTGTGCCAAAAGAAAAAAGCCAACATCTGTTCTCTTCTGAAATGTGTCCTAAATTCTTTACCCAGAAAAACTTCCTCTGGACATGGTTGAGTGTGTGTCATGTAGCTTGTAATGTGGACCTAACCTGTGAAGTATCAACTATGTCAACCCCCTTTGCAATGGGCTGAAAGCTAATTACTGTTTACAGCTAACCTAACAGCTGCCTGTTGTGAGGGTGGGATACACCATGTTCAAAATGGCTAATGGGAACAGCTAGCTAATTTTCCTCTCCGGTATGTTTTATTAAAGAAGAAAGGAAATGCGAACAGAAGAACCATCCCCTGCATCATTATGTAAGGTGTAATCAGGAAATACGCTCTTAATTCATTCTAATTTAGAGGGAAATCGCTTTCATTTTGGGCTAGGGCAGCATAATAGAATCCGTTAGTGATTAGCTCACCTGTCTTACAGTTGTTCAATAATATTCTGTTTTCCTGCTCTATAAACTGCATTTTAATTACTGCCTAATGAAGGAACTCTGAATTTTCCTTACCTCCTGCAACAAGGACTTACTCTTACTCCACACATCACAATTTCATGCCTCTATTCCACCAAACACTGTAATTTGCTTGGAACTGCACTAGAATGGTCTGGAATACGTTAAAAGTGATTAGCAAGGCATGTCTTTGCATCAGTCATGACATCACACAACTTGCATTCATCAGCAATATAGGGCTCGATTGTGTTGTTAGCACTCAGTACTGAGGCAGACACAGGAGAAAATCTTCCTTCACCTCTGGGAAAAATGAAGGTATCACTGGATGTAGAGCCATTAGCACGCTGCCTGCAGTGTTGCATCTAGATGATTCCTATGGTCATTTGCATCCCTCCTCCCTGATGAGACATGGGACGGATGTGGCTGGTCTTGCTGTGCCCAGACTAATACTGATCCCTAGGAGCAGGTGAGGAGATGTGATCCATCCTTCAGCCTTTTGGCTAGATCTATTCCCAGGTTCCCCTCCCTGAGTCTTTCTCTCTCTGGGTAGAATATCTCCTTCCCACAGCAGTCATTTCTCTCCTGCCTTCACCAGAGGCCAGTCTCACGCCATACTGACAATAAGCATCAAAGGGCTTACGGGTGCCATGTGCAGTGGAAACCTCTCTCCCTCCCTCCACCCACTACCAGGTATTATGTCAAAAGCTCAGCCCAAGAGTAAACACAGACAGTAAGTTTGCATTCATGCTGCCCCACTAAGATCTCTTAATCCCAGTCTGCTGTTGAGGGTCTCAGACAGAAATCTTAGTTTTATGCTATGAAGCATGTTCATCTATGAATTTGGCTAATAATTTCTGCATTTTGTATCCATATATATATATTTTTTTCTTTCTTTCTTTCTTTTTTTTTTTTTTCCCCAGCAATTTGAAAACTGGTTTTATTATACTGGATAGGTTGTCCTCGTAATTGTTTCAAACCTGCCTGCTATGTGTGATATTCTCATTTGAGGGGCTATCATTTCTCCATTTAGTCCCTACCCATTCACTTCTCCCATTCATTCTCTAATTCTCCTCCACAATCTGTTTTCCTAGCTAAAATATCCTGGTCTCTTCCCATATGGAAGACATTGTAGAGCAATGACTATCCTTCCTGCCTCTCTGCACCTCTTCTAGATGTTTGATGTTCTTTTTGTGTGTTCTGGCCTTCAGGAGCAGAGATAAAGAAGAATGTATTAAAGACTATGGGACACAAATCTAGGAGCACAGCTCTTCAGAGGAGCCACACAGACACTGACCATAGGAAACTGCTTTGTCTGTGAGATGTGGCAAAGATCGAGAATAAAGGCTTCACGGCAACAACTGAATAAACTATCAGACCTGTCTTAAGTTTTGACAGACACAGTCCTATGTTGCTTACTTTCCCTGTTCTACTGTCTGCTTTTTACACCGTTGCTCTTGATAATCCATACTATTTGTGCAAACAAGAGTAAAGTAGCAATCAATATCACCTTGGGAAGAACTTGTCACTTGGTGTCACCACAGTGTGGACACTTTTGGCAGGGCTTGCTAGTTCCCTGCAGCAGGCAGGAACCAACACACCACTGGAGGGATTCTTTTCCATCTCTCTTAAGGAGGGGCAGGTTTAGAAGCAGAAAATATTCTCAGTACTTTATGGCCTCCACTACAAGTCTAGGAACCAGCAGACTTCACAAGAAGGCATTTAAAGCCTTAAAATCTTTAAAGCAGTAGCACGATGGGGCCATCCCTGCTTGCTGGCTGCAAACTCTCAGTGGCGGAGAACTGCTCTATACCTGAGCTCTTGCACTGGAGGTGCTCCATGTGCAAGGATGAGAGGACAAACAGCTGTAGTCTGCAGAATTGCATCCGCGTCTGAACATTAAATTATACCCGAACGTCACTGTCATTAACATCTGAATTACCTCTCACTAATGAATTGTACATCCTGTAAATACTATTTGAGACACATGGCCATCGCCAGTTAGCCCTTATTGTTATTGTAAGTGATAAAACTATCTGTTACCATCCTTCTCATTGTGATAGTACTCTCGGGGATGCCAAATAGAATCAATGGAAGATGAGTCTTCAGCCTATTAATATATGACCTGGTGTTGTGTGTGTGTGTGTGTGTGTGTGTTTGCATGTAGTCCAGCTCCTCTGTTCATTGCAGGGGAGTTGGACTATATAAACTTTAGAGGTCTCTTCCAACTCTACAGATTCTACAATTCTATCATATGTAGACATCACAGGAAAATTTCGTCTCTACCTACCTCAGTTGCTCAGGTATTCCCACATAATAGGTTTGAGGTTCTGGATCTTGAGGGAGAGGTGGGTGGTCACCTGCTGCCACCTCTTTTCTGATGGATCCCAGGATACCATTGGCCTTCTGGGCTACAAGCTGTTTTTAGTGCTGGTTTTTACCAACCACAACCTCTAAGGTGTTCTCAGCAGGGCTACTCTCAAGAATTTCTTCTCTCAGCTTGTATACGTATCTAAGATTACCTCAACCCAAGTGCAAAACCCTGCACTTCACTTTGTTGAACTTCACCAGGTTCACAAGGGCCCACCTTTTTGTTCTTCAACTGCACTGCTCAGCTTGGTGTCATCAGCAAACTTGCTGAGGATAAACTTAATCCCACTATCTATGTCATTGATAAAGATGTTAAAGAGTACTAGACCCAAGACACACACCTAAGGGACACTGCTTGTTACAAGTCTCCGCCTGGACACAGAGCCATTGACCACAACCCTGTGCCCCTCTGCCTGTGACCTTTCAACCAATTCCTTATCCACTGAATAGTCCACCCTTCAATTCCATATCTCTCCAACTTAGAGATAAGGATGTGGTGAGGGACCATGTCAAAGGCCTTGCAGAAGTCCACGTAGATGACATCAGGAAGTGCCGATCTACTTGGGGGTATGAAGGGCCTTCAGAGGGACCTAGACAGGCTAAATGGCTGGGCTGAGACCAGAGGAATGAAGTTCAGCAAGACCAAGTGTCAGGTCCTTCATTTTGGCCACAGCAACCCCAAGCAATGCTACAGGCTTGGAGTAGAGTGCCTGGAAGATTGCATGGAAGAAATGGACCTGGAGATATTGGTCAGTGCTTGGCTAAACATGAGCCATCAGTATGGTCAGGAGGTTAAGAAGGCCAAAGGCCATGGCTTGTATTAGAAATAGTGATGCCAGAAGGAGCAGGGAGGTGATTGTTGCCTGTACTCAGCTTTGGCAAGGCTGCACCTCAAACAGTGTGTTCAGCTTTGGGATCCTCACTACAAGAAAGACATTGAGACCCTGGAGCATGTCCAGAGAAGGGCAACGAAACTGGTGAGGGGTCTAAAGGAGAAGTCTTACAGAGAGTGACTGAGGGAGCTGGAATTGTTTTGTCTGGAGAAGAGGCTCAGAGGAGACCTTGTAGCTTTCTACAGCTCCTGAAAGGAAGTTGTGGTGAGTTGGAGGTTGGCCTCTTTTCCCCTGTAACTAGCATCAGATAAAGAGGGAATTGCCTCAAGTTGCACCAGGAGAGGTTCAGGTTGGATATTAGGAATAATTTCTTCTCTGAAAGGGTAGTCTGTTACTGGAACGGGCTACCCAGGGAGGTGGTGGAGCCATTGTCCCTGGAGATGTTCAGGAAACATTTAGATGATGTATTAAGGGACATGGTTTAGCGAGGAAATATTGGTGATAGGTGGATGGTTGGACTAGATGATTGTAGAGGTCTTTCTAACCTTGGTGATTCTATGATTCTACGATTCTATGATACTTATCAGGCAGCAGATCCAAGAGAAGAGATGTTCATGCTCCTATGAGGTGTGTGGCTGTCTGTGGACCCAGCGCCCTCTGTGCACTTTTCCCTGGCTGGCAAGTGTCACCGTAGAAGGGAATTATTATACTTTAAAACTTAAACAGTCTCATAATCTTTGGATGTGCTAATAAATATGTATTGCTCCTAATGTATCCTACTGCAGAAGAACTTCAAGGCAATTCTGACATTAAGCTCCTAGTCTTGATATCTCAAATATTCAAAATAATGAAGCTGTTAAGGAGTCAAAGAAAAATTTAACATTTCCAAGAAAGAAATGTCTGTCCAAAAGGTCATTTCTGTGGAAATAGGGCCTTGGAGATGTTGGTGGTTTAATAAAAGAAAAGGTGGGGAAATTTAATTTCATGACACCAAGCTGAGTGGTGCGGTTGACACAGTGGAAGGAAGAGATGCCATTCAGAGGGACCTCACCAGACTTGAAAGGTGGGGCTGGGTGAACCTAATAGGTTCAACACAGCAAAGTGCAAGGTTTTGCACTTGGGATGGAGGAATCCCAGGCATTCATACAGACTGGAAGAAGTGGTCCTTGAGAGCAGCGCTGCAGAGAAGGACCCGGGGGTCTTGACGGATGAAAAGCTTTACATGAGCCAGCAGTGTGCTCTTGCAGCTCAGAAAGCAAATGATATCCTGGGCTCTATCAGAAGAGGGGTGGCCAGCAGGGACAGGGAGGTGATTGTCCCCCTCTACTCTGCTCTTGTGAGGCCCCATCTGGAGTACTGCGTCCAAGTGTGGAGCCTCCAGTAAAAGAAAGACAGAGAGCTGAAAGGGTCCAGAGGAGAGCCACGAAGATGATCAGGGGACTGGATCACTTTCCCCACGAAGACAGGCTGAGGGAGCTGGGCTCGTTCAGCCTGGAGAAAAGAAGGCTGTGGAATGACCTCACTGCAGTCTTTCAGTACCTAAAGGGAACCTACAGACAGGAGAGGAATCAACTCTTTGAAAGGGTAGATAACAGCAGGACAAGGGAAATGGTTTTAAGTTGAGGGAGGGGAGATTTAGGTTGGATGTCAGGGGGAAGTTCTTTACAGAGAGAGTGGTGAGGTGCTGGAACAGGCTGCCCAGAGAGGTTGTGGATGCCCAGACCCTGGAGGTGTTCAAGGCCAGGTTGGACGTGGCCCTGGGCAGCCTGATCTAGTATTAAATGTGGAGGTTGGTGGCCCTGCCTGTGGCAGGGGGGTTGGAGATTCATGATCCTTGAGGTCCCTTCCAACCCAGGCCATTCTGGGGTTCTGTGATTATGTGAATTCCTTATGTTTTCCCTTTCATCAGCTGATTACTTTCATTCTGATGAATTATTAATGTGTTAGGTTTTATTAAAAACAGCAACAACAATAAGACAATTACCAAAACCCTTATAAAATATGAGAGTAAAGTAAGTAGATATAACAATTCATTCCTATAATATTGATTTAATTAAGTTTGTTTTGTTCTTCCAATCTATCATTTTTTTATGAGCTGTCTGCACAATGTCTTACTGGATTGTTCAGTTGTGTGCTTACAAATGAAATACAGTTGCCATTTGTCTTCTATTTAATCTCTAAAATAATTATTTTGAGGTTTCACTTGTTTTTATTAGCCTTGTTTGTTCTTTCAAATAACCTCATCTTTTCTGAGAAATTAAGAGCCTATTAGGCAAATTTACACCTGTCTCAGGTCCATAAAGAAATAAAGTACCTTGGACCTGTGTGAAGAGTGAAACCCATACCTCTTCCAATATTTTACTTGCTTTATTATTTAGAAATGAACATCCACCTACAACTGAGGGCTTAATATGCAGCTTTAAATATGTAGTGGGGAAACATACCGGCAGTAACCACAGGGCTGATTGGAAGAACATGGACCTACTCAAGGTAAGGGCTGAAACCTTCTTTTCTCTGTTTCTACTAAAGGAATGGATGAATAAAGAGAAGTCATTTCTTGGGTGCCTGCACAAAATCATTGTCTAAAAAACTCGGGGACCAATGTGAAATTCTATAAAGGATGCTCTGGTGCTGACCTTAACACTTGATGATCATGAACAAAGCCCTGTATCATCTCCCATTGCCACAGGGAAAATGCTCTTTTTAAAGACTACACCATCTTGCTACTCAGTGACCTATGCTTTCCAGCCTAAGTCATTCCCCAAAACAAATAAATTGAAATAAGTTAATTATTCTAATTATGAAAAATTAGCATTAGTCCCATATAATTCTAACTCCGGAATGAGACAGTAAAAGGAATTTAATTATTCTTACACATAATTGCATGGATTAAAATAAAAATTACACAGCAAAGTTGACAGATGATTTTCACTATTGTTCTCTGAAGTGATTGTTTCTCTCTAATTCTTTGAGGGCATGAAAGAGAGAAATAATTGGAAATGGAGACTACTTGGAAACATGCTTTTGGAAGAGCAGCACAAGCTGCTGCAAATTCAATAGATGTATTTTGTATGGGACCAAGGCATCAATAAGAGGCATAGATTCAGTACAGAATCCCAGTGGCTGCCACCCAAATCAAAAGTAAATTCACTCCTCACCCTTTCTCTAAGAATTTATAGAGTGGGGGGACACCAAGTTGACAGCAGATCTGTTGACATCTTGGTGGTGAGAAAAGGGAGCAAGTGATGGGATGAATGAGTTAGTCTGAAACAAGTTTATTTTTTTAAAAAAACCTTTTCTTATGATGGAGAGAGATTTTCGGTCAGGAATGGAGCAAATAATGAAGCAGATAGCTGTTTGCAATTGTAGCCATATGTGGCAGTCCACAGTAGCTCACTAATGACTTCCTGGAGAAAGGGTAACATTTGGCATTGAGTCTTCGGTCTTCATTCTCATAGCTGGTGGGGGATGGCATCTAAAGAAATAGATGTTAGTCCTGAAAATAACTTACTTTAATCACCTCTTGCCTAACTGTTTAGCTCTATTCAAGCTGCAGTTTTGCTTTCTTTAAGGCCAATAAAAAGGTTTGCAAAGCTCTGATGCAATCCACATTGCTGAAGCGATAGTAAGAATTTGGTGGAGACTTAACCCTGCACATAGCTGCGCAAGAAGAACCTGGGGATTTAGCTTACAATTCCTGTGCAATATATTCCTCAGTGGCTTCTAGATATTAAAAAGAAAAGCCCGCAAACCTTAGAGAAAGGCTTTGAAAATTGCCATGGCAAAAACAGTGCAGTTATATTTCAAGATATTTCTTGCTATTTGCACGAAATAAAAGTACAAAATGAAATACTGAAATCTGGAAACAAATTCTACATCTCCAAAATTAATAAAATTAAACATATAATGTCAGGGCCATGCTGCAAAAGTCTGCAGCTGTATTGAATTAAGTGGTCTAAATGTTGTTTCCTGTGCTGTTTAAATGCCAGTGCCAAACTTTCATTGATCTCATTGACATCAAAGCAAGCAGGCTTAGGTCCCCAGGAAGCAGCTAAGGATAAGCTCACCTTTGAGAAAAAGGCTGAAAACCTAGTGATCTAATTTGGAGATAAGTGAGTGCTGCTCTCTCTTTAATGCAAGGACATACTGTAAAGCCTGTAAAGGGTTTATGATTCTGATATTAGGCTTAGAATTTAGAGATGTCTGTCAAAGCTTCTTGTTCTGTCTCTTAAATTAATTATTTTGAAGTGTTTTCTTTTATTATGTATTTTGCCCTTTGCAATCTGCTGAGAATAGCTGGGAACTCTAAGGTAGGAACTGTAAGGAAGGCAGGCAAGAACAGTGTTCTGTGCAACATAATGGTACAAAGAAGATTCTAGTTCCTTTGCTATTGATACGCACAAAAAGTTGAAATATTTTAGTTGACTGCATGATTGGAAAGATCTCTCTGTGAAAGAAATGTTTTACCTACCTTGACATTCTTTGTCTGGAAATGAAGATTTAGGGGTTGACAGAGAGATTAGAAAGATTATTCTTAGTGATATTTTTCATCTTCTAATTCAGTTTAATTTTCTATTAACTTGTCCTATGCATAGTGGTTTTCTCACGAAATACCCAATTTTAATGCAAGAAGAGGAGAGTCTGAATGTTTACTCAACTTCAGAGAATTAATTACTGTATTTCTATAGCAACTTGGCTTGTAGTTTCCTTGGGCAGTCTTGCTTGCAAACTTTCTGCTTTATGGCAACGGGGAAATGACAAGAAATGTTGTAAGTCCGTAGGAAACGTTGTCTTGTAGCCTAAAAATTTGAGAAAAATACTTGAAAAAGTTATCTTGCAAGTTGTACAAAGTACATTTCTAAATACATGATTTAATAAATTGCTAATGTATTTTAGCAGAATGGAAAGAAAGATGTGTTTTAAATGTACCTGTGTACTGGCAACATTAATTTAAAGCCATGTGCATTAGTGTTAATATGCTTTTTTTTGGTACTCTGTTCATATAATCACTTCAGCATCTATTCCATCCAAAGTGAAAATAAGCTCACGCTAGTTTGGCCAGAGGATGGAATGAATTTTAATTAATTGGTTATAGGTAGCCATTTATTCATTTCCTGCACAAAATCAAAATTACCCTTTTTTCCCTTTACATTAAAGGATTTTACTTTTAACATTATCCAAACTCAAGATATTATTGATAATCATCAGTCATTCAGCAGGAAAAGACATAATGGTCTGTATGCTTACGCAATCAAAATAGTAGAGAGGTGTGAGGATGCCCTTTCACATGATTTCAGCTTCTGCCTGCCCTCTAGAAGAAGCAATTAAGCAAAATATTTCAAATGTGTAAAGAACACGTTTTCAATTTTTTTCCGTATGGGAATAAAATTATAGTAAAATTATAAAATTATAGTAGCACAACACATTTTATGCATGTAGCTCTAATAAGTACTGCCAATGCAAAGAGAGTGTCCTGGTTTCACAGTAAATGCAGTGTACTTCTCCTTCCTGAAAGGGTTAAGAAAAAAAAAAAACAACCAAGCAAAAAAAAAAAGCCAAAAAAATCTCAACATCTTTGTTTGGCACTGAAAGGGAACTGAAGAGGTGACAAAAACTTAGCAAGAGTCCAAAGATGAGATAAGAAAGTTCTGGCTATCCTGGGCCAGATTCTACAGTACTTACTCTTGTACAGCACCTGGCTTGAGAGACTGAGGAAAAAGCAGGTTTTAATAGTTTTCATATGTCCAAGGATTTAGAATACTGACTTGATATTGACTTGACAGTCAGTGCCTTGAACTCTGTTTTGTTCTGGTAAAGATGTAGACAGGCAGCTGGGTCCTTTTCAGAGGACTTCCCAATGATGTTACTGGATGCTCACTTCCTATATACTTCTGAAAATCTTTTGGCTATTTCTCAGCCTTGTTAAGCATTGCATTCTTAAGAAAACACATGTGCTTAAAAGTAACGTATCCAAAAGTCAGTGTTTTACCAGCTGTCACTATAGTATGCTAGATCCACATTCGTGTCAAAATGACAATGGTTTGTGTAATTAGTTTGCAAATGTTCCTTTCTGTCTCATTAAAAATGCCCTCTTGTTGTCAAGTAGACTACTGAATGGCAAGATTCAACTCTTTCATCAGCAAAGCTCAGTTACCATGAGAGCACCTGCTTCCTGCAGGTTCTGATTTCTTATCTCTGTCCCACACAGTGCTCCATGTAGAGACCTTACAGCTTTCCTTTGCTTGCACCTTGCTCTGCTCCACCGGGATAACTGCTCTTTTCCTCTCACACTGTTGCATGGATACATATAATCATATAAAACACCAGCAATTGCTGCTGATCTGGACTGAACTACAAATTTGTTGTACTGGAAAAGAGAAAACAAAATTTCTGGGCACATCAGCTGCTCAGTAGTGCAACAGTTAAGCGGTTAAACGGCCTTTTTTGAGCTCAGTTCCATTTAGACATTTGCTTGGGTATAAATATTGAGATCTTGTTACTATTGGTCAGAGCTTATCAAGAATAAGTTTTTGCTTTGATCGCATGCACACTTTCCAGTTTCTGTGATAAACTTTCACTCTTCTTCACACCACTACATTCCTTGGGCAAGGATGTCTTGTCCTTTCCCAAGTTACTACTAATTACCCATGGACATCTGGATTTTTTTTTTCTGAGCTCTATTTATATATGTACACTTCTCAACTGTACATATATACATAAGCATTTCCTCTTCTCATACCATTTGCACACACTTTACTTTGTTCTTCATTTGCCCTTCTGGTTTGATTTGTTTATTTTGATATTTGTAGTGCTTCAGTCATATTACAATGAAGTTCAGAGTGAGCATTTTGTTCAGTTTCCTACCAACTGTCTTGATCTGATGTGAGTCGTGGTGTCACCTCAGCATACTAGTGCTAGGTCCTGCACTTAGCAACCCTAGACAATGTTGCAGGTTTGGGGCAGAATGGCTGGAAGACTGTGTAAGAGAAATGGGCCTGGGGGTGTTGGCTGACACTTGGCTGAATATGAGCCAACAGTGTGCACAGGTGGCCAAGAAGACCAATGGCATCCTGGTACTATAAGAAAGACTTTAAGGTCTTGAAGTGTGTGAGAATTAGGATTATGTAGTCTGGAGGAGGCTCAGGGGAGACATAATAGCTTTCTACAACTCATGAAAGGAGGTAGTGGCAAGACAGGGATCAGCCTCTTCTCATGTAAGTAGTGGTAGTACTAGAGGGAATGGTCTCAAGTAGTGTCATGGGAGGTTCAGGTTGCATATTAGGAAAAAAATTCTCCAAAAGATTGGTGAGGTGCTGGAACAGGCTGCCCAGGGAGGTGGTGCAATCACCACTCCTGGAGATGAAACGTTTAGATGTCGTACTAAGGGACATGGTTTAGTGGAAAATATTGGTGATATGTAGACAGTTGGAATGGATGATCTTGGAGATTTTTTCCAACCTTGGTGATTCTGTGATTCTATGAAGATATTACTGCTTGTAGCTCCAGTTCTGTTCTTCACCCACATGACCTCTTTGCCTGTGCACAGCCAGTCCCAAAATGGAGTTCATTACAATAACTACTCTTAATGCTCTCAGCAGCCCCATCTTTCTAATACGAAAATGCTCATAATTTAGATGAATAATAAATTCTCCAGCAATAGACTCTGCTTGCCTAATCTGTAGTCTTTCGTATTTATATCCCGGGAACAAACGCTTGCCAAGGAAAATTAGGAATGCTCTGTTACTTTCATTGGCAGGAGAAGGGAGAGGACATAAAGCACCTGGAACATCTTTAAAGCCCAAGAAAGAAAATCTTCGCATAATGATATTTAAACTGCGTTTCTGCAGACATGTAGAGAAGGTGTTCACAAACTATTATACAAGTAGGGACACAGCACCTTAGCAATATTAAAAAGTATTTTCCTTACTGATCACTTTATTAAAAGGCGCAGGTGTTTAAAGAGTGATTGCTGTGTGCTCTGAAAGAAATAAACCTGGGTCTCACCATGCTCCTTGCCAATGGAATAAATTATGTAGCAGTAGCTATGTCAAAGGTGTGAAGCTCATCAGCATTAATGAATGCATGGTGGAGTTTTACACTAATTAATTTGTCTTGTCAGATTATGACAAAGTGCTTTCCAATAAATGTTGCCAAGTTGTAACCCCTGATAGGCAACCAGATAGCAATTAACAATATACTTCAATGATTTTACTGTAATTCTTCATTGCAGTTTCAGTGTAAAAGCCTGTAGTGTCAGAATACACGAGCCAAGGTAGAAGAAAAATGGACTTTGAAACCAGTTAGCGAAACCTCAATGATTCTTATATATATTATATATGCATATATAAAATAAGATGTTAATAAATTTCACTTCTCAAGCAGTGGACTATCCTGGTGCAATGAAGAAATAAAACAAACTTGGTAAATGGTTTCAGAACTCCAAATATTGAGGATAGATAAAAGAAATATATATTTCTTTAGTGTGTACTTCATCACCAGTTTCTTTTACTTGATGATAGTAAGAAATCACAACCATTATTTGCTGGAGCTCTTTCATATACACGTCATATTTTCTGTCTCATTATTTTCCTTCCAGAACTTCTGGTGTGGTAAGTAAATGGCATTCATCTCATGTTTCATCTGGAAGGATATTCTTGGAGGATGAAATGTGATTATTCTGAAGCTCAGCTTCAGAACTATGCAGCAGTACCTTCATTTTAATTCCTTGTGCCATTACCCACTCCTTGTGGCTTTTTCCTACAGATACACATAGTGTACTATGACTTTTTAGTTTTAAAGGAATTTTGAAGCTTATTTTCAAGGGAAGCACAGATGATTTTATTCCCTATCACTTTCTGGCACAGACCACAAAGAATTGATCTGCATGAGCTGCAGCTGACCTCGCATGTGCAAACAACAGACAGCTCAGTAGCTATAGGGAGCTCTTTGTGGTGCTAGCACATAAATCAATATGTTAAGTTTAAAGATTGACCAGATGTCAAAACATACATTAAGATACAAGACCCTAAGGCTGCCTGCACTGATGCACTTCGGCATTGGACTGATATTTCACAGTGTCCTATGGGTAATAAGGAGACCAAGAGTAAAGCAGAACATTATCACAAATCTTTGAGCACAAACTGCTCAGGTCAATGAGCCTAATTATCCTGCGCCATCTCTATTTCATGTGATGAGAAGTGGACAGAAGATGAAATTGTAAATTAACTTATTTTTTTCGTCTTTTAATTACTCCCCCTCCCCCCCTGAGGCAATTACATGTACTGTGTCAGAGTAATGTTATTATCTAAATCCAGAGTAACCTCAGTCTCTACAGTTCTCTCACTGCACCATTGCTGAGGTGATCACAGCCATTTTCAGGATATGTTCATCTTCTTGCCCTCCTCGGGATCAGCAATGACTGCCCAAGTCCATTGTTGTTCAAGGAAGGCCTTGTGAATGACTTTCATTTGACTCTGAGACTGAAATACAGAAAATGCTGGAGGTAAGGAAAGGGAAAATGTATGCTTTGCCTAAATGGGACCTGAATAAGTGGAGGTGGGTAGCCAGAGGCTACTGCTGTCAGTTACATAGTAACAATGCCCAGATGTGGATGTGCTAATGGAGAGTATGATCAGAAAGTAATATGGGTAGATGCAGATGTCTTAATGCAGCAGGAAATGGGAATAGACACCTTGTCTGATGTGTTATTATTATCAAAAGCACTGTGGATGTAATCTGCTCTGGAAAGTGTTCTGGCTTTTCTTCCAGTCGGCCTTGCATCTTTACCCACTCTGTTAGCAAGAAGAACACTCAGTAAATATCTCTGAGCATCAAAGGCAGCTCAAGGCATGGAACAACCCTCAGGAGGTTTGCTCTGTTGCCCATTCTGGCTGGTGACTCAGGTGATGGAGAGAGGGGAAAACCACAAGACTTGAGAAATGGCTTCGTGTATTTGAGCTTGCTTTTGTTTGTAGTCACCTCAGTTTTCATTCACGTATTCAAGTAGTAGGGTGATGATTTCCAAGGGAAAAGACTGGTAGCAAAGGGAAGAAAATGGTTACTATTGAAAGACTGTAAATGTGTCAACATAAACTAAAACCACACTAACAATTATTAGAAAAAAAGGAGGTTTTCTCTCCCAAAGCTACTGCCAGCATCTGTTTTCCTCATGAGACACATGCCACTACTCAGAGGTAGCTGAAGCTGCTTATCTCCAAGATGCTGGAGGCTGACTGTTATTGTACAAGCTGGGTTAGCAGTATATTATGGCACCAAAAATCTGAAAAATTCAGTTCATTGGCAGCTTTTCAGACATTGCTTACGTTAGCAGAGCACTGCAAATGTTTTATGAGGTTATTTCTTTCTCAGGCATGAACAAGCCTATGAAATGAAAGGTAAATTGAGTTTGTCCCAACCATTTGTCCAAGTCAAGGCATTTAGCATGCACAGGCATTCTACATAAGGATCTTAGGTCTGTGCTGCTTTGAGAAAAGAGCTATATGTTAATCAGAGACACATTTCAAATTTGTTTTGTTAAACAAAATTTAGAAGCTTACATTAGCAGACAGAACCAAGTAACAACTTGATAAATAGGCAGTTGTTTACAAATTAGTTGCATGTAAATTTGCATAAAAGTATGAAAAGACATAACAGCTAATGATCATATATCACAGTAAATGGGTTTTGTGTGCTGAAAGAAACTCCCAAGTATAACACATCAGTTGAACTTGGTGGGAGTGCAAACTCTGCACTTCCCTGCCAGAATTTCATGGCAATGAGATCATAAACTTTAAGATGCAATAGTTTTTTTTGGCCATAGGCTTCAAAATGATTGGAGGCCCAGGTTTAAATCAAAATGTTCCAGATTCACCAAAGCAAAACTACACGCTAGAGAGCAGATCTTGCATTTTCCAACAAGATTTCAGCTTTGTTCGTAACCAAGCCCGAACACCTTTTTCTTCTTTTTATTCATCTCTCTTTTTTTCTAAATCTCTTCTTGCCAACAATTCATGTTGGTCTCTTAAGAAGAGTTCCATGTCCATCTGGTGTAAGAACTTGCTTACTCTAACAAAGTGACAAAGCCCTGGAACAGACTGACCAGAGAGGCTGTGGAGTCTCCTTCTTTGGAGATATTCAAGGTCAGCCTCTATGCTTTCCTGTGTAACCTACTGTGGGAACCTGCTTTAGCAGAGGGTTGGACTCCAGAGGTCTGTTCCAGCCCCTATAGTCCAGTGATTCTGCACGTTTATGTAGATATCAGCTTAGATTGCTGTGCTAGCTGTAAGCTTTTGCTCAGGCACCTCTAATAGGCTGCAGTATATTTTTGGTATATTTTAAACTCCATTTTCAGTTAACATAAATGCATGGCCTGCATATTTTCAAATGGAGTGTATCGAGTTGCAGTCAGACATTCAACTCAAAAATCTGACTGTGTGTCTTTACTTTTATGAGACCTCTCTTACCAGAGAAAAACATTCCTTGCTTCACAGTCATGCCCTATTCATGTCATCGCTTTTTGGCACTGCCTACATTTGTGAGCAACTTTCTTCAAGGATGAAGCACAGGAGGAGTAACATTTCATCAAAAGCCTCTGAGGAACCCCTTGAGAGCTCACTGAGAATGGCAGCCAATGCCATTGAACTAGATTTATGTGTTAGTTTCACAGAAACAGGGTCACATATCCTAATAGTTTTGTAGTTTTGCTGCTTTTTTTTTTAATAAAAAATATTATGGATTAAATAAATTTTGTTACTTATATACATTAACTATATTATCAATTTTTATGAGGGCTGCTGTGAAATTAATGTCTCCTGTGTGATTATGTTGACCCACAACGTCAGAGGCAGATGTTGGTGACCAATATCCCACTACATTTTGTTTCAGTGTGACAAGTGGCAGCAGAGGGGCACTCTGACACAATGGCATCTGACTTGGAAGAGTGAATGAAGTGAAGGTATGTCACTGAATGCCTCTGTGCAGAAAAAATTGCATCCCCTGACATTCCTCAATGACTGCTGAACATTTGTAGAGTACCAACAGTGGCTGTGGGCACAGGGGGAGAGGGGCGAGTGCATTTTATCAGTAGTGGCAGTGACAGCAGATCACCTCCACTGGTGCAGATTTTTAAAAGTGCAGCATGCTGGCTCTTGTCCATCAATGGTGAAATAGCTAATGGTAATGGTGGCTATGCTGTTATTTTGCTCTATCAAACAGTGTTATTGTGTTCTTTGCACCTGTTTTAATATCCATGGAAATACGAGGCGTTACTGGAGCTACCTTTGTGTATACAGCCCAAGACAATTCCCATTTGCTCACTGTGAACTAGGCAAGAAAAAAGTTTGGATGTCTATGCGTTTGCTGCTGTTAAACTTTCTAACTTGACCCAACTTCTTCAAGGTAATTGCGTGACTCCTGCTTGGAGGCTCATCACAGGGGAATAAGTAGTGGGATAGGGTTTTACAAATTAATGCTTCAATGGAGAGCACAAATGTGCTTGAGGAATTTCCAGTGCCACTCTCAATCCATTTACCAAAGAAACAGTGGTTTCTATCATGAACTGGGGAAAGAATTGCAAGTAATTTATCTTGTGTTGCTTATCTGTTTTCAGGGCATTTTGGGAACATTAGCATTCAATTCAACAAGTGCTCTGTGGACCTTAGATTCTCATTTTACCAGGTATTTCATCAGAAAGTATGCATGAGGTATTTCTCATTGCTTATTTATACAGCATATCATTTAAGCATATTTTTATATATATATCTCTTTTTGAGATGCCAATAGAAAGACTTTCTGTTTGCTCCCAGTATGCTGATAGAACTTATACTGACACCCTAGATAGCAATTTTTCACACGTACATTAACTTTAGATCAATGTGAGTTTATGGGCATATTTTCCCTGTAGCAGATCTTTCATTATGCTGAGAAAGAAGGATGCCCTCGTGGGTAGGCTGAGAGATTGGATGTCAGTAGATTTGGTAAGTCCATTATTCTTGTCTAGTGTCTGAGTGAGTGTTATTTCCAGGCGACCTACCCTACAGACATCTAACCAGCTGGTTTATTCCCAGCGTAGCTCATTATGTCATTGTGACAAAATGCTTGATTTCTCCAAGGTACATATTCCTTCTGAAGCCTCGCATCTTAAAAAAAAAAAAAAAAAAATCTGAATGCTGATTCTAAAGTGCTTATTTTCTTACAAAAGCTTTTGCTTGTTTCTTTTCCAGGCTTGTTGAACCTCTACAGGTTAGTGGTACTACTGATCAAGTCTTGATCTTTGCAGGCTCTTACATCTTCTCTGCTGTAGCTCCTACTATTTGTGTAGAATAATCAAACACCAGTGGCGAATGACTGGAATTGTTCAGTCTGGAAAGAGGATGCTCAAGGAGATCTTATCACTCTCTACATCTGCCTGTAAGGAAGTTGTGATGAGGCTGGGGTCGGCCTCTTCTCCCAGGTAACACTGATAGGATGAGAGAGAATGGCCTCAAGCTGTGCCATGGGAGGTTCAGGCTGAATATTAGGATAAAATTCTTCTCCAAATGAGTGGTGAGGCAGCAGCACGGGCTACCCAGGGAGATGGTGAAGTCATCATCCCTGGAGCTGTTCAAGAAACACGGAGTTGTGGCATTGAGGGGTATTGTTAGTGGGCATGGTGTGATGGGTTGATGGTGGGACTAGGTGATCTTAGGGATCTTTTCCAATCTTAATAATTGCATGAAGATTTCTCTACAAGTCCAGATTACGTATGTGAGGAGACAGAAAGAGTTATTCAGGAGACTTCTGACATGGTTATAATACATAGCATCTAAAGTGTATTTGTGCCCTATAACTTAAGACACCCTTGTTCAGACTGTGACTTCATCTTTCCCCACAACATGCCCTGCTACACCCAGATAGGGATATAACATAAGCCTGTGGCATCCTGTGTTGGCTTGCACAAGCAAGGAGGACATTGTCAAGTAGTTTTGCACAGAGATCCTCAACTATATTTGGTACATATGTGGATATCTCCAAAACTGGCAAAAATAGCCAATTAAATATGTCAGGCTATGGTACTCTCCAATGCCCTTTGCCTGAAAGGTATCGTAGTGCCTTTAGTAGTACTAGTACTTATAGTAAGCAGGCAAAGAGACAGGAGAGCTAATTGCTATACTGAGAAGTTAGGGTTCTCAAAGTTGCAGTCCCACCAGCTGTAGCTCCTTCATATGATTAATTCCACTACCTTGTACTGTGGATTTTATTTCTGAGGCCAAAGGCACCAAGCTTCCCTGCTGCACTTCAGGTATCAGAGCTAGCAGCCCATCCTCTGAGTCTTGCTCACCGTACCCCAACGCTGCACTCACCAACACTCAACACCATCTCTGGACAAGAACCTCTTCCTGTTTTCCTGTGTGTGAGAAGGCTGCTGCTTATGCTTGCTGCCATCTTAGGTACATAAAGATTTAGCTACCTTGATGATTTGCTGTGGTTTGAACAGTGTCATGTGCTACAGAACAACCCCTGGCTGAATTCAGATCCTCTTCTGATGGATCCCAGGATAATATTTGCTTTCTGAGCTGCAAGAGCACACTGCTGGCTCGTTAAGTTTTGACACTCAGTGCAAGTCATCTGCCATTTTGGCTCTGCCCGGGGGTGTGGGAACAAGCCTTTTCTTCTGAGCTTGTCACAACAAGCTGCAGGAGATAGAGCCTGAAAACTGTTTACTTCCTTTCTAGCACCATGCTTTCTTCTTCAGGCCAATCCTTCCAGTGTCTTTGCAGTAGTGTTACCAGTCATGGGGCTGGGAATCTCATGACTCCAGATGGTAATGGGAGTGGTCCCAGACCTCTGATGTGGTGCCAGTCTTTCCCTTACTAACATGCTGTTCTGGCTTGGCAGTCCTCTTTGTTTCCCATGCCCCAAGAACTGCCCTATTTGAGTTTATCAACCCCTCTGAGCTGATGTGTTCCCCATGGCTCTTGTGCAGCCTGAAGCTGATGCACAAAGTGACACACTGCTGCTCTGGCTTTAATCATACTTCTTGTTAAGTGGCCTTTGCTGCTGACTCCTCCAGCATGGTGGAATAGGGCTGCAGCACCCCTTCAAAACACCATGACCAACACACCCACCTTCTCGCCCTCTAACCTCACCAGCTGTTGATGAGAGTGCAGAGATTTTGGAGGTAAAACAGCAATCTCCCTGATGATTGCTTTAGAAAAGCCAGGGAACCTTGATGTCATCTGCACTCTGCTATGGAGACAGGGCTATATGAGAAGCCACTTTGCAAAACCTCAGTATTAATTTTTCACTTGCCTAGGTTTGGAAATAGAGGTTTTTCCAAACTGAGAAAGAAATAAAAAGTGAGATAAGGACAATAGCTTGCATAAAATCATATTTACACTAATAACTGCGGGCTAAGCAAGCAGGCCTGGAAGGACTGACTGACTAGGAGATCTTCTACAGGAAGAATCTGCCCTCCTCAGTGTCTGCCTTAATGTGGCATGGACACAGCGCTATGTTTTCAAGTCATCTTTTTTGTTGTATTTCTGAAGCACTCAACTCCTGATGCTTGAGTTTCTGCTCTATATACCCTTGCTGTCAGGTAAGGCAGGTGCTTTTTGTGGTACCCTCTTCATAAACACAGAGTAAACGTCATTTTCCACTTGTCAGTCACTTTTTAAGGTTTTCCAAGATCTGCTAACCATTTTACTGTGAAGTCCACCTCTTCTCCACTGCAATATTTCACATACATTACAGATGGAAAAATTGATTTCAGGTAGTCTGCCTAGGCAATCTGAAATTTAGTAGCTAACCATGTCTGCAGAGCTCACCACCAAGTCCAGCAGTCTGAATAATTTCCATAGAAATATGGAAAAATATCCCCTTCCTTCTTGACTCTCTCCTTCTTTTGCAATGGCTGCTGAAGCATGAGCATCAGTTTGTGATGAGAAAACTACTTTGTGCCACAGTTCTCCTTTAACATTTTGGCTCTGTCTGCTGGCGCTCTGAAAGCTAGTATTTTCTTGGAGAGAGAGAAAGCTGGCAGCTCTTCAGCCAAAATTAAGAGACAGAATTTTCTCTCAGGATGGCAGCAACAGTGATCTTTTCTGTAGGAATATATTAATAGGACAGTTAAGATTAAGAAGTTTGCAGATACCATTCAAGTTTTTCTTGCTTCCTGGAGTACTATGGAGAGTGTTCTTTAATGAAAAAATAATCTACTGCTTGTGTAAGAACTTGCTTTAAATTTCTTGTTTTTTTTTTTTTTAAGATTTTAGTAGGTGGTGATTAATTCTACCAAATTCTTGTGTGATGTGTAGTATAAACTACTCCAGATCTATATTAGATCTCTAATAGAGCTAGAAAGCAAAATGAAGCCATATCATAGAGCCTTAAAGTCTGTTGCTGCTTATTGATACAGTTCAGTTCCAGTGAACTCAAATCTATTCCTATAGTGTAAGGAACTGATCAAAGCAGACTTGAAACAAAATTACATTCATGTGCGCTAGCAAAACCTATGTCAACACATTGCAGTGAATCCATATATTTAAATCCAGAGCTCATTGAGGGTGTGATGTGAAAAAACATAGAATCAGTATATATTGCAACAAGGAGAGCTGCACTTGGAAGTATGATCTGTGCTGGATTCAGACTGCAAAACTCAGTTGCTTCGGTTCTGTAGATGGTCACTGCCATGTGCCCAAGTGCCCCATGATTAAAGCAAATTACTGATACGATATTCAAACATCTTGTATTGATCCACTGTCTAGAGTTTGATCTTTCACTAGAAGCTGTCCCCTCTAACTGCTGAAGCACACTCAGCCTCATTCTTTACCCTTTTCAGTTTGTATCGGCAAGCAAAATTTTCCTCATTAGCTGCTAATGGGTAACTGCATTTTCAAGCCTTTTCTCTTTCTGCTAAATCACTGTGGTAGTGTTCCAAAGACATAAAAGGCATTTTCATTTCTAGAAGCATGATGTATTTTTAACAGTCTAGAAGGACTTAGTATGCTTTACTCTTCTTTGCTTTGCTGAAATACAACAACAGCAGTGAGTGATTTCTTCTGCACAAATAGCAGCCTCAGGAAGAAATATTTCAGGTGTTGGAAGGTACAAGTTTTGGAAGTATTTGGTCCTATAATGGCAATTTTCTTCCTGTTGTTTTAAGCCTGTACTTTGCATCCTGTGAACTTCGAGTGTTATATTTGAAGGTGGATTATAGATCAAATGATGTAGTTTTGAGGGTCTACATTTTGCTAAGAATCTTGCATTCATCTGAGTGGCGGGTAAGCCCAATTGAAATGCTCAAGTCTCCTGGGCATTTGTCCTTTGATGGACTACACATGCAGGACCAGGTTTTCTCTCCATTTTGCCAATCCAGTTGCAGACTTGCGTCTCCTCACAGGAGAAGAAAAATCCATTCTGAAGACTTCTCTAATTCCCTTTTTTATTTTTTCCTTTTTTCTGGGGGGGAGGGAGGATCCCAGGGGGCTTCTATGATCTGGATCTCTGGTATCTTTGCTCTGGTGCTTTGCTTGGAAGCATACCGCTGGGAAGAGGACAGTGCATCTTGTATGAATGCTGATATTATTCAGATGAGGCTGACTCATACTTCAGTTCACGTTTGCACTACAAACTGTGTGGGATAATATTGGGTCTCAAAGGAAACAGCTGGGTATGGGCAAAGCAAACTTAAAAAATTCTTCTGAATCTGCTTTTCTCCTCTCAATGTGGATTATGCATAGACACAGTTGCTGCAGATGGCAGTGGTTTGCTCACAGCTGTGTAAATGAGGCTGAGAAGTTTGGAACTGTGCTCAATGTAAATGAAAGTAGAGATGAGGAAACACTGCAGTTGTGCTCCTTAGGATCTACTTTACTGTAGAGCATTACTGAAGGTTTTGGTCACTTTTAAATGAGATAAACTTAGTGCTATCAGGCACTATAGAAAGTATCAGTATTACAGAGAGAACAACAGGAAACAAAGCACAGGAAGACCTCTGCCTCATAAGAATGTCTTACCAGAAGTATATTGGTAGACAGCACTGTGCATGCAGGAGTAGAAAAATCAGACCACAAGACCTGCAACCAAACAATAGCACATGGGCACCCGTAGGGTTCACACCTCGTTTATCTTCTTCCAGGTCCTGCAGCATTTTGGCCTTATGAGAGAGGAACTCTTGAGTTAAGCAATTTATTTAAACAGTTATTATTTAATGACTCTCCACTCCATTACTAAAGAACAAACTAGAATAGAGAATAAAAACTAGAAAAGAGAAGAAAGAGCACAATATTTTTGAAGACATCTAAACATGTTCCTGAAGGTAAAATAGAGATAACTTTGCCATAGAATTTGTGGTCATCAGTTGATCTTCTTACTGAGTAAGAAGTGCTTGAGGACATACACCTCAGTTTGAATAATTCCAAGGCTTACTGTGATCCTGTTCAAATGCAAATGGTTCAGTGAGCCTATTCTGTGCAGGTGATGCTGATCCTGATGCAGCTGTAAGCAACGGTCCATGCTTGCTTCCAAACAAGTATGTATGCCCCGTGGAACAACTGGTTTCCATTCAGGAAAAGTTCAAGCTGCTACTTGATCATCAGAAAACATCGGTTTGATTCAGAGTCACTGCATCCAGGATTAAGCTTCAGCACCATATTAAACTCAAAGGTTAATTTACAAGCCACATTTTTTAAAAACATTTTGTGTTCTGATGCTGTAGGCTCAGTGTCACTTTAACTAGAGATTCATGTAGGAGAAAGAATCACATAGTCCTGCATTAAAATGCTTTTACTTCTCTGCTTTCTAAGAAGTTGTCAAGGCTGTTGGACTCTTGGACTAAAATTTCTAGAGTACTTTGGCTCTCTTGCATCTGGCTTCTGATAAATGGAATCCTTGTTTCTGGTTGCAAAGAAAACCAACTTTAATGAGTTTTCCACTCTCAAATTACTTATTGATTCTCCTAGACAACAGACTAGTTTCTTAGTGAACCATAAATATACCTTAAACCTTTGGCTGGATTTTAACTCTTATATTATTATATAAACAGTACAATGTCTTTATATAATTATAATTTGGACTTGGCATCCAGTTGGCCTTGCAGGATGGTTTTCTCAGTAAGACTGCTGTTTTCTTAGGAAACAGGAGTGAGTCTTCGGATATTTGAAAGGTTTACTCAGGATATTATGGTAATAGAGTTTTTTTTCATTCTCTTTCTCAAGAAGTTGGGACTAATATACTAAGAGGCGAGTGGTGTTTTGTTTTTTTTTTTTTTTCTTCCGCAGCATGGAGTTTCAGAAAACCAGTAAATAAGTAGCTTGCTCTTTCTTCATAGATAGTGGTGATCAACAACAATGAGATGATGATACAGCTGATAAAGTGAGAGTTAGAAAGCCTCACTCAAAAAGCAGTGTCTGGGAAGAGGTAAAATCTGAAGTGGTGACTGTCACAGCCACCCACTTACTATTTCCCCTCATTTCTGTTAAGTGCTGCTGCAGGGAGCACCCCATGCTTTCTTTTGCTTCCCCCCATTCTAGGGCACTGTAGTCTGGTCACCCCACTTGCTGCTACTTGCTCTGCGTTCACCTAGAGGAGCTGTTGCTTTTTCTACTGATGTGGCTAAGCAAGCAGGAATGCTCATCACTCCCTGTTTTCTTACTCAAAGCACTGCAGCCAGTTATTCAGGGATTGAGACTGGGTCTTTTTAGTAGATTGTGTAATCAGTAACAGCCCATGAAGAGGAAGTTCCTGAAGTGAATATCTTGGGATTGGGCCATTAATGAAAACTGCTCAAAACTTTTGGTTTACTCTTTGGGATTACATGTTGCTATGATGAATGTGGATGATTCACAAAAGAAAGATTAAATTCATTAGATCATGTATAAGAAAAGTTCAGCAATAAATATATCACTCTGCTAAATATGTTTGTACAAACAATACAGGATGACTCTCATATGTAAAGTTCAGCTACTTTATGAATATTTTCAGGATAATAGCATTCATTTCCATATGAAAATTGTTATGAATTTGCACATTGCAAATTCATACATTTCTTCTATCTCTTTATTTCTCTTCATGCTTTGAACAAGATGCAACATGAGGAGTTTAGTACCATTTGTCAGATTGAAGATGCCTCTCATGAGCTGTTGTATTTCAGTTGCATGAATGCACTTTATATTTTCATATCTAATGACAACAGCTAAAGCAGTATAATTCCACAACTTTGTATTTTTACGTAATTCCCACTTACATTTTTTTATGGTCGCAGTTGGTCTGTTCTTAAGTGTATTTTCTCCTTTCTACATGAAAGGAGGTTGTAGTGAATGGGGGTCAGCCTCTTATTCCCAATAACAGCGGTAGGATGAGGGGGAATGGCCTCAAGTTGCACTGGGGAAATTCAGATTGTATTATTAGGAATCATTTATTCTTGGAGTGGTGAGGCATTGGAACAGGCTGCCTAGGGAGGTGGAGTTGCCATTCCTGCAGGTGTTCAAGAAACATGTGGATATGGCACTGAGGGACATGGTCAGTGGGCATGGTGTGGTGGATTGGTGGCTGTACTAGGTGATGATGGAGGTCTTTTTCTAACCTTAATGATTCTGCGTTTCTCAAGAATAACACACGTTATGGTGCTCCACAGCAGAGATGGCTCATCTTTTTAAACCTCAGAATCTCATCATCTAACATTTATCCATTGGACCAGTAGTGCTTTAACAAATCTTACTTTTCAAAAGTATCGAGAGAATTGCTGAAGAGCCTCAAAGCAAAGTGTCTGCTGGTGTGAGGCTGCCTCTGGGTGCCATGAGCCAGAGCTTCATGATTGGTTCAGTCCCAATCAACACTACTCCAAGGCCCATTCACTTTCAAAATCAGTATTCAGCATGATTTTTATGCAGGAATAGATTTCAAAAAGGAAAGATCTGTGATCTGAAGTGCATACAACTGGTAGCTGATGTTCAACAGACTGTAATTTTGTGAGCAAGCATATCAAAGAACAAAAGCAAATGATGAGGTATAAAGCAACTTGAGCACTCATCCTGCATTTAACTTGTCCGGGGAAGTTGTGTTTTAGGAAAGGATAATAATGTAAAGTGTTATACCTGTCATTTAATGTAAAAACACCTCTCTCAGCTGCTTATCTGAGATCTCATGGGATTTGCTTTTTAATCAGTTTTATTTGACATCTATGATCACTATTGGGAGCAAACATACTGGAGTACATGTGGTTATGACTGTAAGAAACTACGTAATGCAGTAGATGGAAAAGAAGGGGAAATAATGAATGGTTACAGTTCTATGTAAAGAGAGTGTTATAGGTTAGTCACCTAATATCTAATGAATTTAATAGGCATGCAGTTTTGTTAATGTCTATACATTCTGTATAATTGCTTTATCCATGGTTATGCCAATATCTTTAATCACAGTTCAGGTGATTTATTTTTAGTATATGATCAAGAATTTGGGAACACTTTGTCTTATTTAAGTTTTATTAAGTATAACCTTCACCTGAGTGTGGCTAGGGAATACTTCCCAAACCAAATTTCATAAAATGTCTTTTAATTAAATCTCCGATTTATTCCTTTCCTCTAATCATTACTTGTGCAGACATACCTTCTGGGGGAAAAAAAAAAAAAAAAAAAAGAGCAGTATCTTGGTATCATATTCCACTTTATTACATTGTGGCAAAATAGAAGAAAGTTTTAAACCAAAGTGAGACAAAACTTAAGCTTAAAGGCAGTTGCTCCTTTCCTCTTCCTCTTAAGTCAGTACCTGCGCCACTGTGCATCTCAGCAGACCAAGGCAGTGGAGGAAACACTTCTTGGACATTTTGCCTTCCCAAGGCAAGAACTGAAAACAAATTCCATTGGCTGCATCCTGCTGCGGGGCTGTGCATGACACAAAGTTTTTTATGATTGCCTCTGATGTTTTAGTAAGCATCTACTTGTGATTGATATTCTACCTCCTTCTCCTTCTCCCCCTCTCCCCTTTTATTATCAGTGTTCCCCCAGCTGTGTTGCAAGTCCTAGGAGAGCACTCACATCCAGATCAATCTGAATGACTTTGGAGCATGGTATTTATTTGACACGCCATCAAATGCCTTACCATTATTTATGTATGACACCCATTGCTTTTTTGCTACATACTAATTTTGTTAATCCATTCAGCAAGCAGTAAAGATGGCATGATGAGCAGTATCATGAGCTGCTCATCACTCATGGTTTCATTAGCTAGTGGAGGTCTAGTAAATTTTTTGTTGTCAGTTTTACACTAATGATTTAGAAGCAGTGGATGTTGAGAGTTGATCATGTTAGTTCATCCCTGTCAGATAATCAAGCTTTATGGCAGGTAGAAACATTGCTGTCATTCACAGTTTGCAACAGCAGTGATAACATTAATTGTGAGAAAACTGTTCATTAATAATTTTCTATCACCTCCAAAGTAAATATTGAAATATGTCTCTCTCTGCTTGGTCTTGGCTTTTGTGTTCTCAGCGTTTGATCATGGCAGGAGACAAATACATATGCTATTAATATCTCACCAAGAAGGTCAAGTCAAATAAATCAAAAATGGATAATGCTAAGACTTTTCCAGCTAGTATTGAAAGGACACCTGGATCTCTTAATAAATGGAATTTAACTGTGTTATAATGAAAATACATCCCATCATTTCCTCAGAGGAGAGGGGCAGGGCAGTGAGAATGGTATTTGGATGCTAAGATCTGCCCAAAACCTTCTCCCTGGAGATAAGCGGTCACCTTAAGATTTGAAGACTTGAGCTGGACTTCCTCAGGAGCCTTTTAAGATCACATAAATGAAGAAGGATGGGATAGGAGAGTAGCAGGAGCTTGCTTTTTTGTGTGTGTTAACACCATACTACACAGCTGGTAATGCGGGAAGCTGAAGAGGGGAATGCAGTAAGGAAAACATGAAGAATGCTACCTTGCCTGAACTGCCATGCCCAAGTGATTGGTGCACTTACAATGACTTGGACTTTTCCAAACTGTAAAGGACTGATGGCTGGCTGGGCTGAAGGGGACTGGCCTCCTGGTATGCCTTGCTCTACAGAGGCTAGTGCTGAGGGTGTGCATTAATGTTCTTAAAAGGAGGATGTGCAATAAGTGAGCTTGTGGATTTCAAGGATAGATGTGCAATCTGAATGGCTCTGATTGTGGCAGCTTCCTAAAAGCCTTCAGTGTTGTCTCTCCAGAGACTTATAAGTAAGTTCTTAGCTTTGATTCCACAACATTTCTTAGTGTATGTGGGCTTCCTCCTACAGCCCTGAAGCCTATAAACCCTAACTTACTGTGCCCATGGCTCTATTTTCAGTGTTATATTGCTGTGCATGGCCTTTTTTGTACCTGACTTTGGATGACTTTGCTTCAGATTGCCAGTTTCCCCCAGGGCAGCATAGCTTTGCCTACTTCACCTGTGAGGTGTTCTTCTGAGCCAGCCCCAGTGTCTTTTTTTATCCATCCTGTTCGCAGTCTGATGGCTTTCATTAATCTTCTTTCAAATGCTTCATCTTGTGATGCTTGCTTCAGTGTATGTCTGGTACCTTGGGGATTAGAGCTCTGAAGTCTATGTATGCATGTCCGTTTCAGTCTGTTGAATACTTTCAAGACATTTTTCATCTGTGCATCATACAGACAGAATTCATTGCTTGGATGTCCTTTGTGTGGTAACTTCCCACTGTTGTGTGATGGCTGAGCTCTTGTTGGGGCAGGACATGCAGCCATCACCCAGCCTCTGAGCAAGACAGTGTTGTTTTCCTCTTTCTTTTCTGATTATAAGCGTTTCCCACATTCTGGCTGTTACACAAAACTCAGTACTCCAATTCTGTGCTACTCGTGCTGTCAGCTTTCTGAGGAGATTAACAGTCTTGTGGTTCAGTGTCTCCCATCATCATGCACTTGACTCTTCCTCTTTTGCTGGGTTGTGAATACAGAGGAGGAAGAAAAGGAACCACATGGTTTCGGCTGCTCTCTATATTCCAGTCCCAGCTGTGAGGTCTGCTCCATTCTCCCACTCAGCAGCCTCCCACTATTTGCTCAGCAGTCGCTTGGGGAAGGGTCTTCCAGGGACCTGCTTTTTAAGGTTCTTATCTAGCTGGTCCTTGTAGGCAAGCAGCTCTGGGAGGAACACGAGCATGAAGCTGACTTCAGTTCCCAAAGAGGATTCCCCATTTTCAGAAAATGGCAAACCCCACTTCATCAAAACCACTTGAATTCATCTTCCCAGAGAGTGGGGCATTCTTAGGCTGTCTTTGCTTTATGTCTGTGTGAGCTACCACTGCAACATTTTGTTTCAAAAACTATACAAGTCAAAAGAGCATCCACCTGCAGCAAACAGGGCAGAAACTTTAAGGCTGGAGACTACTGCTGGAATATGGTGGAATTCTGACTTTGCGGGGGGGAGGAGGGGGAAGGAAGTCTGTTTCTCTGTAATGATCACTTTTAAGGAATCAGAACTGAAATGTCAGAAGTAGGAAATTTAAATGGCTCATTCAATTATGAATAACTGGAAATGAAGTTAAGAAAGAAAATGAGTCTGGAAAAGAAATAACAAACCTGCTATGTAAATGTACATACATACATGTACGACAAACCTGAACACCAAATACCCCTTAATTTAATGGAAGTGGCATCTGATTGTTGAAATGGCATAGGGAGCCTTGCCTTCAATTATGAATTAGAAGCATTTGCAAAAGTCTCTGAAAAATGAATTACCAAGTATTATGAACAAAAGTATTAAATATACGGTTTTACTGCCACATACAATTTCACTCAGATGCTCAGCACAGAATACTGTAGTAGGAAATAATTGATCTATAACTCTCCTGGAAGATGCTTCTTCCCCTGATCCCATTTCATGGAAAAAAAAAAAATTGATGGTTTTGATTTTCTGTGTTCCTGATTGTCATAGGAACTTTACCAAGGTTCCACTTAGCTCCTAGCTCTGACCAAAATCATCATTTTCTGTCCAGCTACATTTTCAGGTTACACATTTTGCTAGCTTAGTTGGTTTCTTGAGTCTAATTGTTGTTCATTTGTTGACTAACTCTTAGAGGTTCCCTCATCTGAATTACCCAGGTGTCTATGGAACCCACATAACCCACCTGATGTTTCAGCCAAAGTGAAACCCAACCAGAGATTTACACCCAAGATCTCTCAACTGAACTGAAAGCAAATGAAAGACTATAGTAAGCATTACAAAAGGTGTGTGAATGAAACTGTGGGATAATGGATGTACATCTTTAAAGGCTATGGAGAACTCAGGCCTATAGCCATAGGCACATCTATACGTTTAGGGCTGTAAAACACTCTCAGTGCTCTTTACTTGACATTTTACCAGCTTTCTACCCATTCTCAGGTCCTGAGCTGAGAGCCAAGCTAGCTTTTCAAAGAACATTTTTTTCACCTGTTGTTGCAGTTTTTCAGTAAGCTGTCCAAAACAATACTGACCTCTTACCATGTATCAAAGCATATATTCCAATTTTCGTGCTTTTATCCCTGCTTGAAATCATTTGTTGCTTCTGTAAAATCATTACAGCCGCTAGTTTTATTTGGCTTCCTCTGAAGTCCCTTGTGCTTTTCCAATCTCTTGAAACTCTACCTTGAGATAAAAATGAGCCATGGGAATCAGCTAACAGCGGTGGATGAAAGGGCGGATCCCCTGAGATCTCTCATTTCCCCTTCAGTGTTGTATGATGGAGATTTTGATGTAGTGTCCTTGCTACTAGGATTCTGAAACCAAGTAAATTTCGTTTTATCTGCTCCTCTCTGTCACCAGTTTAATGATTCCCGGTGTTTTATTTCTGTTCTGCCTCCCATTGGAGTAGAGCAACTGATACAGAGAAAGGTTAATGGTAGCAATGAACTGTTTGTGCCAGTCTGTCTAATGCACAGTGTAAGGGCCGCCTTCCCTGGCTCATGTAACTCAGCTGTCAAACCAACCAGCAAAGCAGCTGCTCTCACTTTCAGTCAACTTTTCTACTCGCCACAGTCAACACTGTGCTGTCTGTAGCAAGGGTGTTGTGCCAGGGCTTGCCAACATTTCCACTGCTGCATAGAAAATCTCTCCCTCCCCTGGATTTTGCACTGTCATGTGAGATTGTCTCTGCAGGTCTTGTGTGATTACTACCCTGGGAAGCATGGCAGTTGGTGGACCTAGACTGGAACTCATTTCTTGCAAAGTATACTCTTTAGTATACTCTCTCAGCCCTGCTCCTCAGGGAAACGTGGAAGTAGTTTTGAAAATTAGTAGTAATAATGAGAAAAAAAGTGCTTACAATAGAGGTATTATATTTGCGGTTGGTTTTATTACTTATCCCTTTGTATTATAAGTTACTTTTGTAGCTCTTATTCCTAGGAGATGACCAACTGAATATCTCTTACCTTTCCCTTCTCTGCTGCTCGAGCACCCACTACTAAGTGGATCAACTAGTATACATCCAGTGAAAACCTGAATAGTTTTCTCAACTTCTATTTAGCTTTGGGCAGCCAAAAGCTTGTCTACTTTCTCAGTTGATATGCTGAAATATATGACAACAGATATGCCATTTGTCTGAACTGTGTGTTTAGAAAGCTGTGACTACAGCTAAACACTGCAGGTTTCCTATTGGCACCGTGGATTTCTCCATTTGTGGACAACTCTCAGGACCAGCACTGTACTGGCCTCTCAGCCCAACCCTACTGTGGGGAAAAGCAAATGTGCATGCACAGAGTTGAGAGGTAAATCCTTAGAGCCATCTGAGAGGCTGTAGCTTGTTTCATGTTGTGGAAAGTGATGTGAAGCAGGAGGAAAATGAGTGTGAATAGGTCACAAGTCCTACTGAATATGAAGGTAGCTTAAATTCAAACAGTGGGTAAAAAAATGTAGTGAGTGATATGTTGAAAGATAATTACAATAATTCACAATATTGTCTTGCGGTTCTTTGGTTATTAGGATTTGGGCAAACAATAAACTATGAAGCACAAAAAGCAACCAACCAAACAAAAGTTACCAGAAAAAGATTCTAGCATCTTTAGAGTTTTCTTTTTTAATTTAATTCTCCAAATTGCTATAAGCAAAAATCTCATTGAAACCCTGTGGGACATTTTCTTTTAAAGTCCTGACTGCTGAAGATGAGACACCTAAGATTAGGTGTGAAATTCCATGAAAATAGGAATTTTCGAAAGAATGTCTAGGCATCAATTTCATTATAAAATGTAAGAATGGGATCTGTGGGATCACTGGGGTTTTATTCCTGGTATTGTCCTTTTAGAAAAATAAAATCAATTTAATAATCTTCTGAAAATTCCAATATTCTTCTAGGTACTTTATAAACGTAACCTAAGTTTCATCTTTTAATTTGATTTTGTTGAATTCTTATCTGAAGTGATAGAATGCTCATTTATCTGGAATGCACTATTCACTTAAGTTTAATTCTGATCTGACTTTAAAAATGCAAGCATTTGTAACAGAATTTAATTCTTAGAAAGCTGAAGAAAAAGGTTAAACTATAGATATTCAAGAAGAGCTGCTTTAATAGCGGATTCTTGCTGATGAAGTCTGACATCTTTGTATTTGGAAAATTATATTTCATTGGAGTGATTTTGAACAGTGTTGAAGAAGATGAGAACTCTATCTTTTAAATCATGTGGTATTTTATGATGACTTTATAGCTAACATTATGTGGTTTGAAAGTCAGGAAAACTGCCTTATACATGAGAACATTAGGTTCCTGGTTTCTGGTTCGTCACTGAATGCAAGCAATGACCTTTCATCTAATTATCAGAATAGATAGTTAATAAGGCAAATTATAGATTAATCACAATGTGAGTGGTGTTGCTTTGTTTTTTCCATAAACATCACCCATATGTCCTTTCCTACCAAGACTGCAAGGGATTGTAGGCCAGTTAATTAGACATATTAACAGCTAATCTTGAGTGGAATGAGTCAATAGAGAAAACCAGCATTTTTGTGATCTCTACCTATTTTAAATGCTCTGTTTGTGTGGGTTTAATGTGATAGTCCAATCATCATTGGATTAGGCTTCTTTGGCAACTGTTTTTTCTATACTTATAATACTGATTATGAGTTAAAAATGGGTCCATGAAGGTATGCCTCTATGTTAACAGATGTCACAGTCTGATTTTTCAACTGGAACAACAGCAGTGATGAATCAACCCTGTGCTTTAGCATGATGGATGGCATGAAGTGCACTCGGTAGAAAACAGGAGCACCATTTCCTATTTCACCACAAGCACAACTAGGAACAAAAATAACTTCATGAAATCAGGGAATCACAGAATGGTTGAGGTTGGAAGGGACATCTGGATCCATCTGTTCTAACCCCTCTCCCTCAACCTTCTCTTCTCCAGGCTTAACAGCCCCAAGTCTCTCAGCCTTTCCTCATACAGGAGATGCTCCAGGCCCCTCATCATCTCTGTAGCCCTCCGCTGGGCTCTCTCCAGAAGTTCCCTGTCTTTCTTGAACCGAGAAGCCCAGAACTGGACACAATACTCTAGATGTGGCCTCACCGGGTCAGAGTAGAAGGGGAGGATCACCTCCCTTGACCTGCTGGCCATGCTCTTTTTAATTCACCCCAGGATACCATTGGCCTTCTTGGCCAAAGGGGCGTATCATAATGAGTAATTCTGCTCTCTCTATGGGTGAGAACAGAGTGTGCTAGATGAGTGTTAATAGTTTGAAACTTATTCGGAACTCAGCACAGCAAACATATGTTTTGTAAAAATAGGTGGTATTAATAAAAAGAACAAATTTCAGCACTGATTAAAGGAGAGTCATGCCCAGGAATATGTTTTCATTCTGGACAAAGAAACTTCAGAGACTCAATCTGTGCAGCTATTAAAATAATTGAAACCAGCAGCTGAATTTAAGAGGAAAGAGTTATTTTCCCTTGCTTACTGTAAAATGAGAGTTTTATACAAGCTTTAAGTCGTAGTGCTAAAGAAGCTGAAGCAAAGCCTGTCCTATTTAAAACTAGATTCTCTATTTATTCTTTATAGAATGTGTGTTTGATGGTATCCATATCGCTCCATAGAGCTGTTGTCATACAAGTATGAGCTGTTAGAGTGAAGATATGGATTTCATTTCAAAAAGAAGGCTAAAGTTCAAAGCATAGTTCTCAAAGTTAATAAAAAACCTATTGAAAGCAAAAAATAAAAATAAAAAAAAAATAAAATCATTGTGCAACTGACAGAATGAAGCAATCCAAAGAACCCTCATCTTTACCTTGTTCAACTGAAAACAAACTGTTATAGTGCTGTGTTTCAAAATGGTGAGGCTCTCATTCTTGCAATAGTCTTCCAGAAATGATGGCAAGCTTCTGCAGAGGCATGTCCACAAAAGAAATAGTATTCTTAGGATCAGTGCAGTGATATTTAGTTCTCCTTACTACTTTTTATGACACTCTGCAAGCCTTTTTTTTTAACAGCCAGATTTGCATTGAAAGAGGTTTAGTAACAGCTCTGGTTTGGCCTGGGTTCTCATATCTGTGTTTTGCTGCCTGTTGGTACTTAAAGAAATTAGTGGAAGAATAGACTCATGGTCTACTTGCGAATGATTTGTGAGTGGGGAAGTAGTGAAATCATTGAGCAAATTAGCTACAATGAATTATTAGTCCTGCTCTAATTTGAAGTCTAAGTTGGAAAATATATAGCAGAATATCATGAAGGCTTTTCTCCAGCATTTGTCCGCATCACCAGGTCACATACACGTGCTCTTCTTCAGAGGAGCAAGGTAGCTGCATTCTGCAGTTACATCATTTACAACCTAAACTTTCTCACTTACCTCCCTCTCTGCTTCTGCTCTGGTCAGAAAGAGTCAGCATTTTTTTTCTAGTTATTCATGCATGTATATAAATTCATGCTGAACTACCCACGCATAGAAAGCCTTGAGGATACATAGATGTGCAGACAGGAGCAGCATTTGCCCCAGCAACCACGTAGCTTGGCTTTGAGAATAGTTCATGCTGGTAACACTCTGACTCTGTTATTTCTGTAGGGACATGCATTTACGTTTATACTGAATGTCAGAGCTGTTGGTGGAAATAGAAACTTGAGTACAACTCTGAACTCCTTAAATCCAAAGGCGGGTTTTGTTAGGCTTCAACCCTGATTCTCAGCAGATTGTATGAGGTAAAGCTATTTAGAATGCATTTCTGACAAAAGACCGTTCTCTAAAATGGTTTTATTTTTCTGGTAGTCTTTTTTGCCGGGCTGGAGGTTGTTTTTTTTTTTCTTAAGCAAAAATTGGAACTGTCCTTTCTGGGCATCTTTTCTTGTATATTTGTTTCCTAGTTACAACCCTAGTTCAATTTCTGACTCTTTTGTTGCTTTGGTGTCTAGTCTGTGTAGCAGCCATGGAAAAGATGCTCTGAGTGGTATTTATTTCAATCTATTTCATGGGGATCTGAGCTTTTCTTGTTCTTTTAAACTTTATTGATAGTATAATACTTCTTTCAAGCTAGATTAGTAGTGAGAACGCTGAATAATTAGTGTGAGCAGAATGTGTATTGCCCATACACAGTAAAACTGTGGAAGAAATACTGCAACCTCGTATCCAAAAACAAATGGACACAGGTAGGCAAGGGTCAATGCTCACCAGCCCAGGGGCATACTCCAGGCTGCTACCTGCTCTAAGGGCATGCCCAGTGTCCCCTGCATAGGATTTGGAGTTTGAAAGGAGAACTTGAGCCTTATTTCTATTTCCTACATGGAATTCTTCTGCATTTTTCTCAAATAATTTGGAAAGCACAATCTCACCTGCTCTTTACCAGTGGCCATAAACAGTTGCTGTCACCTAGTAGTCAAGGACAGGAAGTATGAAATGAGTTTCCACATTTTGACAATTTTCAACACTATTACGACATAGATTGAATGTCAAGGACCTTAGGTGTTTTATTAGTATCTATAATGAGTCAAGAGATGTATACATAGCCACTTCATAGTATGGGTTGTCTGTAGATAGTTTAAGATTAAACTGCTGTCATGATGGAAGGCAGAGGTGAACTCAGAGAGACAGAAGTAGAGATTGAATTTAGGGCTAGAACTTTGGAGAAAAGTAATGCATATGTTTCTGTTGGTAAAATAAATGTACAAGAACTTGTCAAATTTTGTGTTTGCTGTGGTTTCCATCTTTCTCAATTGTATTTGCTCGTGATTTAGAGCATGTAACTTGTTTCTTACTTTTTGTTTGGTTGACAAGTAAGTTTTGGAAATCTCCCATCTAACCACATTGACCCACAAGAAAATATGTTCTTTGTTTCTCTTTGTGTCAGTTTGAACGTGCACTTAATCTGTATTTCTGATCAAATGAAAGACAAGTTTTGAGGTACTGAAACTTATGAAATTAACTATTTCTGGCCTGGGCTCTGCTAGGCTAGCTATACCCTACATTATTGCTTTCAGTGGTTCTGTCTACTTTGTCACTGTTGTATTTGTGATGGTACAATCAACCCTTGGGAATCACTCAGATGTCAGAGGACATCTGAGAGAGCCCTCTGAGAGTGGCAACCAGAAGTGCATCTTGAGAGTAGCCAGGATTTGCCTCCTTGCCTGGCTCAGAGGAGACAGGACACATCCGTGAGATGCATCTCACATCTCCAGTCTGAAGTGATTGAATCTGGATTTGAACTTTGCAACAAGGCTGAGGAGAGTCAGCATTCAGGCTTCTTAGTCCATGTAAAGGACTGTTTAAATATGACTCTGTACTTCATAGCTCTAGGCCAAGTTGAGACTGTTTCTAGTTCTAGACGGAAAAGCTCATGGCTTGAGGAGTAGGCTTAGGACAAGTTTGGGTACTACCTTCCCCTCCACCTTTATGTTCACTCTGATTTCTCTTCCATATGCATTGCATCCATCCCACCTCTATTTCTAAAGATGCTTTTTAAAAAATTATTTTTCTTGGCACCAAACCATGACTCATTTGAAAAACAACTTAGAGCACAACCAGGTTTCCTATCCTTGAAGAACTCTGTTGAGAACTAGGAGGGTAAATGTGCATTGGAAGTGACTTTCTAGCTAGAAGCTCTTTCTTCCTTTCACCTAGCCTCACGAGAATATATTCCAAATCAGCTCATCATGCCTCAGTCTTGGCCTTGTCTGAGCGCATCTCCTCAGGTAGAAGCAGTCAGAGCATTCTCATCTCTACCTCCAAAGTGAAAGGATCCTCATTTTAAGACACTACCAATGTAGTTCTGTTGTTCGACCAGTGGGAGGCCCTTCAAGACCATCATGTTGTCACAGTCTGTGCAAGTTGTACTTGGGATTACTCTTTATCTCCAGACTTCGAAGTTCCTCAGAGATTTAAAGGAGTATCTTGGGTCCCAGTTTCACAAACTAGAGATGTAGATAAGAGAGCAGAGAGATCTCCCCAGTCATTGTAAAATGTCAGCAACAAATAATTTGTAAGCTGTTACAGAATATTAAATGAGTGATAATGTCCCTTGCCTCACAAACAGTAACATTCTGTTCATACATTTTTATTACTGTTTTCTTAAATAATTGTTTTGCCCTGAAAATTGCTTAAGAAAATTAACATTTAAGGCAACTTCTTTCATTTTTCATCATGGATATTGCTTTGTTGAGGAATAAGATAATAAATTATGATTAATTTCATTCCTTTCTGGCTGCAGACAACCAAATATCCAGGAGATGTATTTTGCTATTTTCCTTTGAATAGTTGCTTCAAACATTGAGCCCCTGTTGTAACTTTCGGGATCATCTCCTACTTTTCTATTCATTTTATTAATACAGATTTGAAACACAAACTCCTGTCTAAGGCAGACTCTTATCAGCTGTGACGTAAGCCAGAAAGGTCTTTACAGCCTTTTGAGTTAACTTTTCTTCTAGTGTGAAGAACCTGCTGGGAGTTTACTTTTGTAAATGAGCCAAACTTTGGTCTCAGCTGCATCTAGAAAGCTTTCCTGTGATGTTACCAGTCTCTCTGAGAGCTAGAAACTGCAGAATATGTTTAGCAAGGAAGACTCCTTAGGCTGAATGCCAACTTCTCTTCTAGACAAAACATCCATATCTCAACTCTTACAGAAATATTACCATCATCTTAACAAGCAGATGTCTATGTTGATCTGCTTGCCAAGCTTGAAATGCTACTTTGGGTAAATGGAGAATGCGCAGGAGAAGGAATACATGCTATGAAAAATGTACCCTGAGTGGAACAAAAAAAACAACATACTTGCCTTTCAAGTCTTACTCCAAAGGTATGTGAAATAGTTTGTGCTAGAAAAGAATAATTCTTCATTTCTTATCTGTGGAAAGCATGCAAACTGATTATAAATGTACAGCAGTGAATTGAAATTTTACTTACAGCTGAGGTGATTGTGAAAACAGCCCATAACTGCTGAACTGCAATACTTGCTGATTCTCCAAAACTGTTAGCAGAAGTAAAAATGAGCACTGTGTAGCTTTTGGCTAAAACAGCCAAGTTGGAGTGATCTCTCTGTAAAAGAAAATAAATCTCTTCTTACATAAGTTCTTTTTACTAAACATGTTTCACTCTTTCCCAACTTCTCCCATTCTGGAAGAAGTGACACTTCAAAGATTTTCAAGCGGGGTAAAAATGAGTTTGTTTGGATGCTCAGAGACTTCTAAAAATGGGAAGACCATGCAAAGATGGTGGCTGGAGTAGGGGCTGGGCAGGCAAGCTTTGCAGATCTTTTTTGCAAGTGTCAAGACAATTCTTACAAAATTATGACATACGAATAGGAAGACACCAACTAATTTTAGTTCTAGCTATGCCAATTAGCTTGACAGTATCTGCTTTCAAACTGAGGTGCCCAAAGGCCAGCAGAACCGCTTTTGACAAGCGGTTACAAGTGTAATATTTTTAACCATCTAACTGTGAATGAGGCAGCTTCAGATACAAGCTTTGGAGAACTTAATGGGTAGGGATTACTTTGAACAGCCCTGAAGTGAGCATGACAAAATGCAGCATGAGGACAAAGTGGGGAAAAGGAAGTGGGGAAAATCTCAACAACTCTTGGGGAGTGAAGTCAGGCTTGCAAGTCCTAACTCTTAGGCATGTCACAGTTTCAAAGAGAAATGTAAATATACAGTTTCTGCTGCAAAGCTGCCAGGGTGTCAAAGTGCACTCCATAAAAGCCAGCAGTCTGATTAGAGGTAGTAAAATACTGCATAGATTAAGAAAAAAGCCACACAGGGTCATATAGATTTTTAACCTGTTTTCTGTAGCAGAAGATACGTATAGAGGTTTGTTCCAAATTTCCCCTTCTTTCCAATCTGGGAAGATTTGCCCTTTGCAGATGACTGGCCAGTGAACTGTGAAGAATATGGTAAGGGTGATAAGCAGGGAAGATAACAGAGCATTCTGCCTAAGGAGGAGTTCAGAGTGAGCAACAGCTCTCTTTTAACTTAGACATCCCATGCAGATGAGAGATACGGGGGGGAATAAATGAAAAGGGAAATTAGAACAAAAACTATGGCACTGTGCAACACAGTTTGGTATTGTATTTGGGAAATAAGGGAAAAGTAGGGCTTTTCAAAGAGACTTTAAGAGATCATCTAGTCCACCCCTCTGTTCCAGATAGGATCAGTTACACTTAAGGTCCTTCCTATAGGTACTGCCTGATCTTGTATCAAGAAAATCATCCAGTGATGGATAAAAACATTGATGGAGGCTGCAGATTTGAGTAGAGCAGAGGAATTATTCCACATGTTTTGCAGGAGCTCTCTGTTTAAACAACTCTGTATTCTGTATGATTACTTTTTTTTTTCTTTTGGCCACAAACTGACACTGCCAGCTGCTCAGCATTTGTCTCACAGCCACTGCTAGATCTCAATTGGAAGAAAAGCAGTCCAGCCAGGTGTTTTCTGTTCTGTCTTTTAGATTATTTCTTCCTGTAGAGTAAGTAAGTTTGTACCACTGAATTTTGTCTAATTTTTCCAGGCTTTTCCCTGAACTCGTCATAAAAATTCGGAAGTTCAATCCTGACCTCAAACAAGCCTTCAGCACTGCCTAAATTAGTGCGGACTACAGACTTCTTATGTGCAAATTTTCTTACCATCTCAGTTACTAAGGAAAGAACTGGGCAAAACTGGGTCTAAAGAGATTCCTGCTGAGCCTTGGTTTTCCTTTGACAATTAATTCTTGATGACGTCTATTTGAATATTGTTTCCTAAGCAGTATTTCACATAAACCCTAGCTAGCAGATCTTTTCTCAAAAGTCCAAACACATGCAGCATCTAGTTCTTCTTCCATCTGCAAAATCTGTTACCCTGTCATAAGAGGTAATTAGATTGGTTTGATAAAATTTGTTCTTGACAAATAATACTTCATAGTTGAATAAACTTGCTTGTGCATTAAAATCCAATAATAATTGCTTTCTTACATGTCTGCAGATTAGAACTTCTTTACATACACTTTTTTTAATTTTTTTTAGATACTTATTTTATGAAATGAGAAACTAACTAAGCTCTCATAATTAGAGTTGCAGGAGGTTTCTGCTGTCATCCGCAAGTAAATCTTAAGAATCAAAAGGGGCTGACACCCTTGTCCTTGGAATACTTGCTGTGTTTCTTCTGCTTTCCTGCTCTTCTAGTTTGCCTTACAACCTGTGTTTTATTAGCCTGGTTAGTATGTACTTTGGCAGATGTTTTAACAGTAATCATTAAATGATAATCTGGGGTTTATCTGCTTTAAACCCTCTGGAGGAAATCCTTCAAAAATCTAGCACCAAAAGACCAACACCCAGAGGCCATGTCTCTCCTGGGACCCAGTACAGATGTAAGGATGCACATTACTCTGTGGTACCTGGCTACACTGTTTAATCTGGATCCTCTTCTACCAGCAAGATGAAAGGAGTACATACAGCACTGGTGGCAGAGCATCTCCTGTGAACTGCTTTCCCTTTTTCAAAGGGCAGGTAGGCAGCAACCCCTTATAGACATGGACAACCCATCTTGTATAGATAGTGAGCTGGCACAGGAGTAGAAAGCTTTTTTTCCCAAGGAAATAAATATCAGACAGCTAGGGAAAAGTTGAAAGAAAAATAGGTTTGGGTGTTTTAATTCTTAACAGAAAGAAATGTCAGGGATGTTGTAAAACCAGTATCAGCTATTCTTTAAAGATTGGCCTTCTTTGTCTTACGCTGTTCTATGAAGAAACTCAACCTTTACTTTAAAGAGCGTTTCAATATCTATCTTCTCTAATGCATCCAAACTCAAGAGACTGAAAAATGTTCTAAAGGAAATATTGAGCCTCTTTATCTAACTTGCATTATATGTCAGTGAGATAAACTTTGGTGATTCCTCATATACTTGAAGTATATTTCTCTTGAGAGATTCATACTCAATCTCTTTAAACAATATTTTAGCTAATTACCTCCTGATTTTTTTTTTTTTTTTAATAGCATGGGGAGTAGGGTACAAAGAAAGTCAGCTGAATTCTCCAGTCAATATAATTGTTAGTCGGCAATACATTATCAAATAACTCAATGAAATCAGCTACGAGAAACATTTATCTGTGGTTGTTAGTAAGAAATGCTATTGACTGGGAGAAAGAATGGGCTATTAAACTCTATCAGTTCTATTGAAGAGCCAATCTGATACAGAGTTTTTATTCAAAAAATCACTTTTCAGAAAAAAAATTGAATAAAAGAAAGCTATAGCAAAAAGAATCAGATAATTTCCTGAGAGCTCTTGGGCAATAACCAGCTTTACATACTGCAGGCTGTACATCCAGGAGCTGGGATGATTAATATCAGACTGGAAATATGCCAAGCAAATGAGAAGATGGCAGCTTCAAACATATCAGAAAGAATCTCCAGGGAATGCCTCTCTATGGAAAAAAGTTAAAAAATTCTTTCAAACTGAGGAAAAAATACTTTGTTCAAGCAGAACTTATACATTTTTAATTAATTTTCCCCATACATAAGCCACTGGGTCTATGAAAGTCTGAAATAGAGCTCAGTACATGATTAAGATTACTTGCATTTTAGTCCCTTTCAAGAGTCAACTTTCTCTTAAAAACCTATTCTACCTCAGAAGTCCTTCAAAATGAGACATACAAAAAGGCAGAAATTTAAATAATTTTATTTCTTGCTTGTGCTCTCTTTTTCTTTGGTATCTTACCCTTTCTTGGGTAGAAAGCCATTCTCATATAGTGGCAGCTATACATTACATTGTCGTTAATTTTGATGGATATTAACAGGTATGTGAAAGCTCAGTACAACAACGACAAGTTACTAATTTCTCTGTTTTAAGCTTAAAAGTTTTAAATTCATTCCTTCTCTCACTGTATTACATTATTACATGTTTGCTAATGAAACAACCTGGCACTCGGAACTAAACCCACTTTTGCTGTCACAGCAAATGTAAGGAAACCAACATTTTGTGTCTGTGTACATACACACACACATACATAAGCAGCAACATAAAGTTTGCTAGTTGTCACAGTGTAGGAGAGTAAGAGAAATATGGAAAAATACCTAATCAGTGACTCCCCTGTTTTATGAATCAAAGTTGCTTCAATAGTTTCATGCTTCTGAGTCTGAAGCCCCCATAATTGCAGTGTGCCTGTAGGTAGAAGTCTTAAGATATATTTGCTTAAAAGTTATGTCTCTGTGTTTGCTTTGCAATGCATTTCTGTGTATTTCAGTGTCAGTAAATAGCCTCAAAATGTTTTTATACATGCCACAGCCTAAATCATCACATTTAATTCATAATCAACGTGCTGACAAATCATGCTTTATAGTCTCGCCACCAAGACAAACAGACTGCACAACGACAAAAGATTGGTAAATATTTACTCTGTTAGACAATGGGTTTGTTTTCCCACATTCCACTTTTCTAAGCTTCATGTTGCTTTTTTAAAATTCCTGTTCTCCTTCTTATAGGATTTCATCATAGAATCATAGAATGGCCTGGGTTGAAAAGGACCACAATGATCATCTAGTTTCAACCCCCTGTCATAGGCAGGGCTGCCAACCACCAGACCAGGCAGCCCAGAGCCACATCAAGCCTGGCCTTGAATGCATCCATATCTTCTTGTTAAAGATATTTATTTGCTCATTGGTTCTTTTTATAAATTCACTCTTCTTCCAGCTACAAGTTTCAGGCAATCTGCAAATTCTTCTTCAATCCCCAAGTCAGCAATTTAGGTTGCTGTGACAATCTGAATACTGCTCCCAAACAGTTCAACAGCAAGTGCTTGTTACCTGCATACCATTGCCTGTATGGAAAAAGAGGTTGATATTGGGAAGGCAGCTAGCATAAGATGTGAGTTCTGTGACTAAAATAAGCTATATGTGTGTTCTAAAGGATGTATTTTCAAAATTCCCACCAGCTTTTTTTTTTCCAGAGATTCCTTTAAGATTGGCAAATATTTTCAACAGAGAAAGAAAGCACGCATCACTAATAAAATGTTCTGCAGCTAGGTTACATGTGCACACATAGCTTCAGTCTCTCCTCTCCTCTCCTCTTGCCTTGATTTGCTTCTCCTTGTCTTGCCCGGCTGTCTTGCTTCAACAGTCTCCCTGAGGTTGCATTCAATGTAAAACAAGAAGAAAGTAGTTTGTTTGGGGCCATGAAATGACTATGTTAGTCTAATCTCTAGTTTTATATGCAATTTCTACATTTGAAAGCATTATAACTGCTTGATGTCTTAACAAATATCCTGGAAATCATGGGTGTTGATTGTTCTATTGCATAATTATGAAAATACTTTTATAAAACAGGCTCAATCAAATTTATATGGCTGGTTATGTCAGACATTCTTCAATTAGCATATGCAAATTTTATTATATCAGAAGAAATTCTGAACTCAGGGAATTTACATCACAGAATGTTCCTGCTCTGATGGTAGACACATGTAATTATGAGATGGAAATTAGTTTAATGAGAAAGCCATGCTATCCCTGCAGACACAAGAATATACTATCCCCAAAGAGATTATTCTTTGTGTTTACATAACAGCAAAGGTAACAGCAGTACTTAATTGAACTATCTCCATGCATCAGACTGCAATTAAAGATTTTTTTTTTTTACTGTACTGTTATGCCTACATAAAAAACATTTCAGTCTGTTATCTTCTGAAGGACAAGCATGTTAGCTATTAATCTGATGCATTTATTTTCTGTTTATCAAGAAAAATGTTGCTATACTAGCAGTGCGGTTTTCAAATATTTGAGGCTGAAAAATTGCTGGTTGGTATCAGCTGCTTTGTTTGAGTTACTCATCATTTTTCCTGTAAGGGTAGAGTTCTCTTGGGATTCAGTAAAACTCTCATTTTCAGAATTTATGTCTATGTGCCAAGATGGAATATGTGAACAACCTGAATCTTGTAGCTTCTGGAAACTTGTCTGGCTTTGAACCAGATCCACAGCTGATACAAGGTGTTTCCGGGCTTTATCGTGGAGTTTGGCTGGTGTGTTGAGACACCAAGTGCTCTTCACGGGAACAACTCTGAAAAAAAACTTCTAGTCTTTCTGCTGAGGGTAGAGGAATACCATGTCCCCAGAGGTGTCTCTAGGCCCCACAGTCCCTTGGACACTGACACTCAACCATGGTCACCTGTGACTGCCCATAAATTGACTGGGTTTGGGAGGCTCTCGAAGGAGAAATTCAGCAGCATTGGGGTGGGAAGGGAAGGGAGCAGGGCTGTTTGGCGTGAGATGTCAGGCTGGGAGGAAGGTATCTAATGCTGGGTGTGCTCTGCCAGGCCAGGGAAAATGTTTTCCCATAAGCAGGGAAGTGTGAAACTTGTGCTGATCCACAATTAACATGTCAACACAGCAAAAAGGGAATTTGAGCTAAGCATTTACTTGCATGTCTTTGGGCACAAATTATGATGATACTGGGCTTCCCAGGGGGTAAGTCATCTCACAGGGTGAAATCCTCAGTGGAAAACATTGTGTTTGTGTCTATTCCTTTTGTTGCTGCTCCATTTCCAGCCATTCCTGGTCACACAGTGCGTGCTGCGGGAAGCCAGACAGTGAGGCTGTCCTCAAGCTGTGTCTCCCCAGGGCCACCATCAACTGCCTCTTTCGTTTAGGAAATTGTAGGTTAGTACTGGATCACTGACAGAATTCTACCTTAGCTGATTTCAGACACAATTCTTCACTACTTAGACTGGCTGTGCTTTACCCTATCCTCCATGTTGCAATCCATACACTTGGCAGATATTTACTACAAAGCTTAGTCACGTCTAGTGTACATCACTTATATTTTTACATTAGGCATGTGGTTTTTTTCTGACTGCCTTTAGCTGAGCAGACGATTTATGTCTCAGCAGCATTATTACCCTGGCTGATAATTAACCTTTCATGATATTCAGTGTCAGCTATTCAGTCAAATTTCACACGTGCTTCATCTCAGCATCATGCTTCCAGTACAGCCAAGCAGCAGCCCATGCAGCTGTGCAGCTGTGCCAGGCACCAACTTAAAAGTGCTGCAGCAGGGCCTTCTCTGGTCCTTTGGCTGTATAGACCTGCTACTACAGCCAGCTCCCTGCATCTTTGGTTTTGGCTCTGGGGCACCAAGTTGCAGTGTGGTCCCCATAACCAATTTCTTATTTCTGTGAAAGAGTTCAGATGTTGACCTAATGGCAAGGGTTAGTTATCAAAAGCGTTGCCCTGCAATATGTACCAGGAGGTCATTTTATGAAGGAGTTTTGTTGCTCAGGGTATTGCAAAACTTCTAATTTGGTATAAAACTGTAACAGAGAACAGGAAGAAAAGAAACATTAGGGTTAGCTTACTTTACACAACTTAGAGTGCCACAATTGTTTTTTTCTGAAGTTGAGCAGGACATATTTTTATGCCATATTTGTCAAATTAGAGCTTAAGCTCCCAAACAAAGTAAGAATTTTTTCGTCTACAATAAAGAAGAAAAAAACAGATCATGTTAGTTTTCAAGAACAGAAAATTCTTTCACCAAAGTGTTCAACTGATTTGTTACTTACATCATTTGATGACATAGTGAATGTGGGCAGTCTCACAATTTTATAAAGTTATTCAAATGGGAAATTCCATTTTCCTGTTGAAATGCTTGCCAGGCAGCGTTTTTTGGTGAAAAAACATAATGCACAAATTCAGAAAGGCGTTGTGCTATGGTTCTCTCTTAAGTTCAAGTAGGGTAGATAAGAGGAACAATCTGTGTTTCTATTGCCTGTGAAACAAATTATCACGTCCAAATTATCATACCCCTAATCTTGGGGCACATTTATGTTTTTATTTCTCAGTGTTCTGCTATGTTCAAGTATCATATCTATAAACGTACTTGATTACTTTTCTGCCAAAAGGACACTCTCCACTACGGCATAAGGAAAAATATATCACCATCTGTAAGGATATTCCTGTAAGATATTTTTTATAACTGTAGCTGTGGTCTGAACATGGAAGCATTTTTCTGCTCCATAAATCTGTTAAGTAACAAATATTGGACTCCACAAAAAGTTTCCTAAACTTTATTTTCTGATATCATCCAGCATCCATCCAACAAATCACCACTTTTATCAGATTCTGTAAAATTACTGTCTGTTTTTCATGACCAAAGCTCATCAATATAAAATAAATGAGGCCATTAGAAGGATGATATTTGACAGAGATGACTTAGCAGGTCTTGATTTTTATAATAAAATAAATCTGAGCTCAAAAGAAAATGGTTGTGCTTGACATGTTAATTCCTTTGTACCAGTGAGGCACTCCACAGACTGGGCTGGAGCATCCTTTGAATGGAATATTTTAAAGAAGTACACACGTGTCCTTGGTAACTTGATTCTAGGTTAAAAAGAAAGAAAGAAAGAAAGAAAGAATTGCAGACAGATGCAAGATTTAAATTGGCCCACTGTCTGTTACCTTCCAGGAATGAGGAGTGTCAGATCGAATTCCTCTGTGGCTCCCCAAAAATCTGAAACATTTGTGTTTACATCACTGTCACTACCCAATCTCCCTTTAATCCAAATGCTCAGCAGTTCTGATACTCATATCAGACATAGGAGGGAACAGAGGCAGAAAGTGAAGCTGGGGCTCCCAAGCACAAGAACAGTGAGGTGACTCCTGTCCCTCTGACTTGCATAACACAGCTGCTGAACAATCTGATTTGGTGCTCCTGGAGCTAACTCACTTACCTAAAAGCACATTTCCACTGAGAGACATTAACATCTAAGTTAAGGGGAAAATTAAGATAAATGTCACTAAAATAATAATGAAAAAAACCCTTAAAATAATTGATCTTTTTTCCACTTGTTCTTGGTATTTTCCTGAATCATACTGGGATTGTGGTCTGGTATGTGACAGGAACATCTCAAAGTTAGAATCAGGTCTGATTTTACCTATTTACCACAATATGATAGTTCTCTAAAGCTGCTACTGAGGCAGTGCCTCCTCAGTAAATCCATGAAGAGATGAATTTAGAGATTATAACTACAGATGAAAACCAAAATAGCTGTTCCCTGAAGGCATTCTCTGCTCATCTGATAAGCAACATGGATCCCCTACACTACCCTTCTCTCTTCACTCCTATCTCTCCAGTTCTCTCAGTGGGATTTCTGGTGAACACTTTTGAAGTGATCCTGTAAACATGCCAGGGAAGAAGAGACAATCTGTCAAGGCCATGGTTTTCATTGCATTATTAAAGAACCACTCTAAGTTCCTCTAGTGAATGTGATATTTTTCTCCTTCTCTTCCCATATTATGCTTGCGGTAGCAAATTGCTTTCAAAGTCAGATGAACTTTAAGTCCCACTTCTTCCTTGAAAAGGGATCTTTCCAAGCTGCCTGGCTTATATCACATTTTCTTAGAGATGTAATGGTCTTCCTCCAAACTTTTGGACAGTTGTGTTGCACTTTTGACAAGGAACTGAGAATCCTTAAAATACTTGATAGAGCCTTTATGGGAAGAAGAAAATCTCACAAAGTGGAAAGTGGCTGTTTCATACATTGTTTTGCGAGATAGTTTTTCCTTAAGGCTCTTCTTCAGGAGCTGAACTCAGTCACTCAAAGAAATTGCAAAGTGAGCAAGAAAAAACAAGGCTCCACTTAGCATTGATCTGTGATAAACTATAGGAATATAGGAAAGGAATATGTTGGAAAAAATGAAAATAGCTAGTTAGAGGTCATGGCTCAAATACTTCTTAGTGGGAAGCAGTTGGTATCCTTGTTTAGCTCAGCTGTGTGTAAACGCTAATGCACTCCTTTCTGTCTTCATATGCCCTGGAGTGTAGTCAATAATCCAAATCATTCCCCCATATTATTTGTTTTCACATCAGCCTGGTACTCAAAAGCAGTATGTACCCCAGTAACAAAAACTTCCCTGAGAAATACAATCAGTGAACTCATGTACTTCAGACTCTGACAGCCAAGCTGATCTCAGACTGCTACAACTTACTTTAAGCACTGGAGATCCAAACTAAGTTACTTGAGCTTCTGCGTTGGAGTACAAATATGGTAAAAGTGAGGTAATTATTGATGTTTGGTCCTACTAGTGAAACTTTTTACCTTCCTAGAGAAAGCGTCTCCTGTGATTCAAACATTTGACTGACAGACAATAAAATATATAATCTCTTATTACAGGATACACCAAATAAGCAGATTTAAAACTTCACTATTTCTTGCAAAAGGAGTACAAAAGGTTATCATTTGGACCAGAGCAGCTACATCAAAATGAAGTGTCTGAAGAATTCATCTTGGAAAAGTATTATAAAGAGAATGGTGATAGACAAACAGGACCAAATGACATTCTTCATGGGATGCTCTAAGAATTCAGATGTGAAAGCCCAAAACTATTATTTGTTATGTGTATTCCTCTTTTAAACCAGACTTTCTACAACAAACCTGAAGGGTTCAAAAGAAATGTAATATCACTTTTTAAAAAAAGAACAAGTGAAATAAATTGTTGAGGATCACAGCTTGGGATGTCTTCTTTACCAAGAAAACTGGAAGAAATTATAATACAAAAGAAAATTACAATGCTCCTACTTAAGTATAATAGTTAAGTATAATGAAATTGAGGACAGTCAGTAATTTCCAAATTTCCATCGTTTTTCAAAGGGAAATTTTAAAGTTCCTCTTAGAAGCTTGGCAGAAGTCACTCAGGAGATGATGTTATATTGGTTTCTGAGAAAGTTTTGACGTGTTCCCTCATGTTTCTGCATCAGAGACTTTTAGGATGATTGTAAAAGAAAAGTTAATTTCCAAGATAGAAAGCCTGATAAAAAGCAAGAAGCGAAGTTGAAGAGTGCAAAGTCAGTCTTTAAAAGGGAGAGGTGACTGATAGAGTACAGAGAGATTAGTGTTGATAAATGATATGAAAAGAAGAGTGACGTGAAGGTGCCAGTGGTTATAAAAATTTAGAAAACAACAAAAAAGTAAGTCTCTTCTAAGAGAGTCATAGAGGATTTTGGTTTATAGAGAAAACGGCAAATGAAATTCAGTATTGATAGATTCAAAGTAGGACAAGCAAGGAAAACTATCTGTATTTACACATTTATGAGCTCAAAATTAACAATTATCATTGTGAACAGAGATTATTCCTGTTCATTCTCAGTAAAAAATTGTTCAGCCTTGGCAGTGGTAAAAAAAAAAAAAACACCCACATCAAATTGGATGCTAGGGGTGATTAGGAAAGGACTATGGAACAGACCAGAAAACCTTATTATGCTGTGTATAAATCCATGTTGTGTACACATTTTGAATATTGCTGACAATTTTGGTGGTAATTCTCGTTACCTTGTAGAAAGAAAAGAAGATGCAGGGAATAGAAATGAGGATGATCAAAAGCTCAATTCAGTTTTCATATGAAAAAATTAAATAGTCCTGGACAGAGGAGATATATCTGTGACAGTAAACCATAAAATAATGGCTAGTACACAGAAGTGATGAAAGAGTAGTCATTTATTGTTTCTCATACATGAGCTTTAAAAGATACCCAATGAGATTATCAGGCCACCACTATAATGCAAACTAAAAAGGAATATTTTTTTCGCCAAAAGCATAATTATGCAGTGTAAATGCCTGCCAGCCTATTTTTATGACTTTGTCAACACATTATTGGTACTAGGTGCTGAAGAAGTTACAAATACTGCCAGCACTTTATGTGTAATCTTGCTGATACACATATTCTGACAGATACGATACATATTTTGACGAATGATTGCTCCACTGATGCTGACCATTCTGTGTCATCTGGCTATCAGGACCTCAGCAGAGAATTTCTGTGATAAGTTCTCCCTGTAGTACAGTAACGAATTGGCCACTCAGAGTCAAGTCTTTCAAAGAGAGGAAAGGTGATTTTTGCTGGAGATGTTAGACAAAGACAATGTCTAGACAAAAAATGAATAGAAATGAGCACCCATTAAGGAGATATTCAAGTCCAATGAAGTTCATTTAGAGCACTAAATCTAAACTGGCACTTTGCTTTTGCAAATTACTGGTTTTAATACAATGAGAGTTGCTCTGCTGCAAATTTTCCTGGGGTCTCTGTTCACTGTTAGCAGCCAGGCAATGTGATTTGGATTGGTCTGGCTCCCTTAGATTCATCCATTGGTTAAGGTCAAGGTCAAGTCTGAATAAGAATTTTAACAGTCTCTTACTTTTGAAACATTTCAGAAGGACTGGAGTGGTGATCTGGGAAAGGCAGCAGAAGGTCGAGGTGGACAAATATTTTGTGCTACGATTTCCTGAGCACAGGCTAAGGGAGGTGGAGGCTAGCCCTGGTAATGAAGAGCAAGCACATGGAACTTTAATAATAACAAACTAACCGCAGAAGAAACATGGCTGCCAAGAAAGTTTTTATTATAATAAATGGCACATTTGAGATATATCTAAGTGGAATATGTTGAAAGCAGCAGCTGCATTATTGTATAGGTATTACTTTTGATGCTCAAGATGTAAACATTCATTGTGCTGGATGTCATCTAATTCTAATTAAATCTACATCTTAAAATAAAAAGTTTTACATTCTGTGGGACATCAGTTGCTAAGTACTCCCTGATGAGGATTTACTGGGTCGTGTGCCATTCTGAGGACTTTACTAGCAGTAAGACATTTCAGATAATCAGTATACCTGGCAATAGATACTGATAGATACTAATAGATAATCTATTATAATATGAAGTGAATGATTTTTCCAATCCGTAATAGCTCTCAAAAGTACCTCCAAGTCTCAGATGGGATTTTAATCTGAAAGTTGACAATATGTGTAGTAGCTAGAGAAATGGAGAAGTGGATCATTCTGGTGATGAATCTGGAGCGTGACAACAAGCGAATAACTCTGTGCCCTTACCTCTTAAGGGTAAAAAATTTTGGAGTGGGATTTACCTCAGTTTGCTGCAGAAATAAATAACTAAGTGTGTTACTACTAAAATATCCCTTGTAGCAACAGAATGAAAAAAGCACTATTACGATTCGAGTTCCTGGTGTCCGTGATGGGATGAGATGACTCTCACCTTAAAAGTGTTTGTTTCAGTCCAATGATCATATGAACTCATGAGGGTGGCTAATTCAGTGTCTGCACTGTAGATATTTCAGGCTGAATAGATGAACCCCACTCCTACTCCTTCTTCAGTGATATCCAATGACAGCAATTCTAGATGTCTCCAACACAAATCATGGGGCATCTTGAGAATGGAGGGTTTTTTTCCCTCTCTGTTATGATACATTAATTTCTCAGATATGAAAATTTGGAAGGAATGCTTGAGTTGTAAAAACTTTCCTTGGGAAAGGTTTTTGTGTCCAAGATGACTTTCCAGGTTAAAATGAAAGTGATTAACATAAACACATCATCAACTGACCCATAACCCAGAGGTCAACACATTTATCTGGGAGCTAGATGATTTAAATTCAGGTCTCTGCTCTGCTTGACATTCTGCAGCATGCTGAGTACTTTGGCCATCAGACTGCTGGATAAACTCCCATGTGTATGTATGTGCATGCACAAGTATGTGCTTGTGTGTTTCACAGCATTCCAGTATGAAATGGACATTTTGGAATGAAAGCTTCAATGGACAGAAGAGAGTTTCCAATTAATCTCTGGCTGTGCTTCAGGGGGAGTGAGGCTTCAATGAAAACGCAGTCCAAAGTTGAATACTAATTTCAGGATTTGATTTCACATACATGTGATTATTTCCCATACTCTTTCTACAGTAAGATAAAAAATAATTAGATGTAGGCTGGTTTATGGGAATCAATAACTGACTTGAAAGGGTCAGTACTCCGGAGAACAATTTATACCTATTAACCCGAGTCTGCCTGCAGCATCCTGTTCTTTCATCATTCCTGCTTAAATAAATGAAGATGAAGATCAAAAGTAACAGCCTTTCCAGGTACATTTGCTAAAATGTGGCACTTGTGAAACATGCCATTTAACCATCTGGTCTTAGAAAAATGCTATTTAGAGGCAGTATGCAGTAGTGCTTGTACAATGCCACTAAATTGCATACAAGCAATTTTAATTGCCATTGTATCAGGTTGAAAATTTGTGATATATATTTAGAAAGAATCCATTTTACTGCTTGAAGTAGTAACACATTAAATTTTCCTTCACTGCTATTCTCTACACCTTTCATACATCAGTACAATCTTAACTGGAATGTTTTACGTAGGACACTTGGACAAGAGAATCTACTTTTTTTTTTTTTTTTTTTTTCTCCCCCCAGAATGGTTAGTGAAGAATGGGAAGAGTACTTCTTGACTGATTTCCCAAGAGAATAGAATTTATGATATTGCACTGTCTTTTGCCTATGTGTCTTACCCGTTTTCCCCAGCAATCATGAAATGGGTCAAATCTAAAACAAAACCAAAGAAGTTTGTTTTAAAATCCATATTTCAACCTTCTACTACCATTCTTATATTGGAATTCAATACTTGGTATCAGTTTTCCTACACATTTTTTCTCTTCCATCCTATCTCAGATGTTAGGCCTTCTAGGCAAGGTAACCTCTTGGAAAATAGCACCAGGTTTTGAAGAGACAGAATATGGTGAAGATAATTTATCTGCAAAGGCATCACCAAGTAAAGTGAAGTATGGTGCCAGCATATTTGAATGCCAAAACTGTAGGCTGATGATTCGTTTTTGAAGCTCACCTGTTTCGCACAAATGATTCACTCATGGCCGAATGGCTATAGCTGTAAATGACTGTGGACTGTGTGCTGCTGCTTTTTCTCCTACTACGTTTCACTCATCCTGTCTTCACTTGGCTAACCTGGCTGAGGGGTGAGCCATGAATGGGTCTCTCTCTATTCTCTTTTGATGGGATTTCTCTCATCTATCTATAATATCAAAAAATCATACTTAAATTCACCTCTTAAAGTACCTGATTTCCTGAGGAGAACTGGTTTAGCGAAGACATGACACTGCCCTTGAGCCTCCTTTTCTCCAGACTGAATAATTCCAATTCCCTCAGCCACTCCCCATAAGACTTGTGCTCCAGATACACTTTCCACCTGTCAGGTTCAAAGTGATAGGTAAACCAGTGAAGAAATATTTTTGCACTGGTCTCTGTCACTCAAACTCACCTTAGCAAACTTGGACATTGGAGCTTTTTTCTGTGAAATGCAACTAAATTTCCATACGTGGTGGGAACTTTCTGACCACCCCCAAGCTATGGCTACTTTACCGTACATTTTAGCAGAAGTAGTAAGTTGCCTAAACTATTTGGAATGTAGCAGGGTACTACTAATATCAAGGATTGTGGTAATCTCCAATTTAGAAGATGAACTTTTAGAAATTTAAGATTTAGATTTAGATTTAATGACAAGAAAAGCTTAATTGGAAGCACAAGTAATTAATGACATTGATTGTTTGCATCAGTCATGGAGGTCAGCCAGTATTTGAATGAAAATTTACCAAAATAATGAATACAGGTAGGAATGCATTCACTGGACATGTTGTAATCATGCCACAGGCTGACATTTTGTTTCAGAAAACATTCATTAAATTATCTGGCATAGCAACAAAGTGAGTAAAAATCAAATTATTTGTGGATATGAACTAAAAAAATTCTCTGTTCCTGCTACACATACGATTTACTGTGAGTGACTCACTCACATCTAATTCAAAGAAGAATTTTTGTGAGACTGACAGATAGAAATTGGTTGATATGACAGGGGTTAAATTAGCAGGAACTAAGATTAGAGGTGTACATGGAGGTCTAAGTTCAGATACATAGAAAATTTTGCAATCAGGACCGTGTATTTTTCAAACCAAATTAATATTTTATATTAATGTCAGTCTTAGCATTCCTCTTTGAAACTCAGCTCTTTGTATGATTTGCTGCTTGGAAATCTGTCACCCTTTAGCATATGACACATCCTGGAACCAAGTCCCCCTAGGCTAGCTGCACCTCAGTGTCAGATAAATAAATTTTATTTAAGTTAGATCTGTGGGAGCCTCCTCTGACCACCTGTCTTCGTCTACATGGAGTATTTCCATGGGCAAGGTCCACCTTTATTCTCTTCTCCCTTGCAGCAAGGCAGCATCCTATATTACATACTTGAATCTCAGATCCGAAAAGGAAAAAGCTGAGCTTGCTGAATGTTTCAGGAGAGGACCATCTAACAGCTGCCTTTCTTCAGTGCTTTATTCACCTATATTTTTTATTTATGTATTTATTTATTTATTTTGGACACTGAAGACAATTGTTACTTTTGTCTGAGGGAAACCATGGGAGTGTAGCATCTAGAGATTTTCAGTGTATTTTTACATGTTCTACTGCTGAACATCTATCTGGCTTCAGAGGAGCTGGAGTGAAAACCAGAGCTGCTCTCTGAACATAAAAATACTATAGTATATACAGTAGTAATACTGCAGCAGTAGCAGTATTCATATCTTTCTTTTGCAAGCAGAAACACTGAGAAACAAATGAAAAAAAGTTAGCTTATTTTATGAGAAAAGGAGAGAACCATAAAATCATTGGTCCACTGTAATAGAACTTGTATTTTTAAACTGAGAAATTTAGAACTTAGCTGCTGTCACCCAAGTCCTTACAGTCATTTTTGCTCTGGTGACATGTTCGTAGATGGGTATGGAGGTGTTGTATTTATTGGTCAGACCTTTAGTGCTTTACCTGCTTTGTGTACAATGGTTACACAGTGTACTCGCCCTATATCTATGCTAGAGAAGGCAGCAAATACTGCATCAGCCACATTTTCTGCTCTATACGTTGTCCAGGTAGGAAGTAACAATGTTCTGGAGCAAGCATATACTGACATTAAGGAGATGAAAGGCTCATGTCTTCTTACAATCTTTTATCAGTGTGTAGGGCCTTTCTGTCTCCTCTCCACTCTGTGATAAAGTTGACAAAGCACTAAAATAGGCTAAGTACCTGGCAGAGGTTTTTAAGAATAAGTTTTGCATGCATGTCACTGGGATGGTTTAGACACACAGCTGTATCTGTTAGAGCAAGTGGGAAGTGAATATTGTGATAGTCTCTTATACCCACTAAAAATGAATGATTGGATAGTCCTTCCTCTTTGATGGCCAAACTCGTAAATTATAGCTCTATGTCTACGTTGTATGTTTCATCTTTACACATCTGTGATGTTTGCTTTCACCATATAGAGAAATTGAAGTACACATTTTAGCTGGAAAGAAAAAATTATGTATTTTAAAAGTAGAAGGCAGGATTAGATAAAGAAGAATGTACCACAAGCTTATATTTGATTAGACCACAAATCTATTTCTTGTTAAATTAATAAGAAGAAAAGCATAACCTTTGTTGTTGATTCTAGTGCATTTGTAGCCAGCACTGTCTTCCATGGACATTTGTTCTGTTTTGCCTGAAGATACTAGCCCCTTGGTTTAGTAAAAAAACATCTCTCTTTAGTTTTTCCTGTGCTACCAGTCAGACTGACAGTGTCACCTCTCATCCATCCCTTTCAGTTGTCCAAAAATCTTGCTGTCAATTCTTTTGTCAGTGGTAATTTCCATTTCTTTTTTTTATTGTCATAATAAATCTTACTAAAAACATAGTAGTGTTAGTAATAAATAGTGATAGTAATAAATCTTATCCTCACAGAGACTGAACATTTTCTTCTAAAAGGAATAAATCACAAGACAACTCATAGACGTCTGCATCTTTCTTAGTCTTAGATCAGGGAGATTGATACCTCCTTTCACGTGAGTTTTCTGGTAGCAGAATTCAGATAATGGGTTTCTTTGTATGTGCCTCAGTTCAGGTGAGACAGGGCAATTAGGTCTACCTGATAAAGTAGACAGAAATCAGGAAGATTTCTTTGTTTCTTATATGTTACATTTATCAAGGAAATAAGAACATGATCTAATACATTCTTCATACTGGCAATCTTTTGGGCACCATATCTCTTTCTCATTAATGTTTTTCTGATGAAGTTAGCTCAGTGTACTTGCAGATCTTTCTGAAGTTGACAGACCAAACTTTCTAAAAAGAAATACCAATAATAGTTTTCCAGTATTAATTATATTCATTTCCATGTACATTCAAACCCAGGGGAGCTCACAATCATTAGATATTCCCAGAACTTCACTGTGATGGAAGAAAACATTACTTTTACAGTCAACTTACTGTTTTTGTCTTGTTTTAGATAGGGGAAGTGATGGCACAAAGATTGTATATTAATAAATATAAGATCAGTTTGCAGCAGTAGGCTACCTTAGATAAGTACCATTGCTGCTTAATGGCTATGAAGCACATTAAGGATTTTCTTGTTGTTCATTTAACTCAGTGCAAATGTTTCAGCTCAATAGCCTGTATGCAGTTGTCAGAGTAAACATTTCCTCATTAAAAATAAGCTCTGGTAGTTACATCAGAAGTTAATGGTTCTTCAAATATGAAATTAAAGGTAACGGTAGGTTTCTCTCTATGAGTATAACATTTCCTTCACTAGGGGAAAAGTTTTTACCAGTATGGTTATTTATCTTGTACAGATTGTTTATAGTATAGGCCTGTGTCTGAGAATGGGCAAAAAAATGAAAACTTTTATTTTCCTAAACAAACAAAATCTTCACTTTGTACTCTAATACTGGATGTGAAAGGGATGAAATAATCAAAAGCTTCATAGTAGATATGGTCTTTCTTATAGCATGGTGCTGATCCTCTGCTGATGAAAGGATAATGGCAATCAGTTAATCTGTGTATTATGTATATTAGGAATTATGTGAACACGTGGCAGTTATGTGGAAATTTACACAATATCTGCAGGCAGAGTTTTTTCCTTTCCTTCAACAGTTTGTTGCATTCTAGGGGAAGCCTGAGGAGGTGTAATAGACAGTCTCATAGTTAGAGACCTAATAAACATAAAAATAATCCCAACAGGGCAGAACAAGCCCCATCAAAATGGATATTGTGCCTACAGTGCTACAAAAAAGTTGATGTCATTTAGAGAAAGTATGCAAGCTTTGGCATTTTCAGTTATTCATCACCCTGATACTTCCCTGGCATCCAAAACTCTTGTATGGGGGATTTTAAGGTTGAGATATGCTATGAGGTTCACTCTGTTCAATTTACTTTCCTCCATGAAGATCTTATAAACTTCAAACAAGTGCTCTTATCAGTCTCCCCCTCCTCAAGTGAAGAACTCAAGCATTTTAAATTTCTCTGTGTAAGACAGCTGTTTCACAGTCTTGAATTTTACAGTAGACCTTGTCTACTCTTTTTCTAACTCCACTCCATCCTTCTTGAGATACGAAGACCAGGACTGTCCACAGTTCTCAAGACATACACTTGGTTTTATACAGCATCCAAATGATGACCTTTCTCTTATTTTTAGTTCTCCTTCTAATGTTGTTCAATACTTTTTGAGCTTTCCAGCTGCCATTCTTTATTCAGAGATATTGTGAGCTGTAAGGAATGACTCTAAGATATCTTCCCTGTTAAACTGAAGTTCATCATCATGGAGATATGCTTTAGACTATTTTTGCATAATTTTGCATATGCCTTGAACCTAACTACCATCTTTTTACCTTTCTGGAATTGATTGCCATTGCCCTTGTCGATTTCAGTATATATTCCTTTCTTCAGGTCACTGACAAAGATGTTTAATAAAACTGGCCTCAGCACTTGTCACTGGTCTAGCCACTGTGTAGATAGATATTCTTGATACTTTCCTTTTCCTAGAGCTACTATACTGTTAAAATATAAGATTTACGCATAAAAAAATGTAGCTTTTAAAGATAAATTTTAGTAAAAGTCTACTTATTAGGCACCTGAGAAAGGGGAAAAAAAATGGTTTCAGTCAGATTTTCACCTCATTATTCTGTCTCGTTCTCTTTGTCCTGAGAGAGAGAGTACTTGGCCTTCTCTTTCGTATCACCTAGGACTGGTTCATCAGTTTCTTATTTACTCTGTTCACTGAAGGGCATTGAAGCCCAGGGTAGTGATCATGAAATACTGCGAAGTTAACATAAGAATTGTCCATTTAATTATAGCAATACTGAGAAACATAATATACGCCAATAGGCACCAGTTATGAGGTTTTTTTATGTCTTAGTGATTGTTGCTTTTAGCACTGTCTTTCTCGTGGAACACACAAAAGAAGCAGAAGTTAGTAGGCCTAAATAGTCAGTAAAATCATCAACCAAATGCAAAAATTGTAGCCAAAGGTGTCCCCAAACTGAACAAAAATGATTTTAAATCTCAACAATGGAGATAAGGAAGAGCAGTAAATATAGGCTTATTAGCATACTGATGCGTTTAGCACTGGATTAATTCAAAGATAGGAAAACTGCAGTGTGCTGATAATTAGAAAACCCCTCTGTTTTGATCTCTTTAGTAGATTTGCATGGATCACAGACTCCATCTAAAGGGTTTTATTGAAAGAACTTAGCTCATGTTTTATTCATCGGGTGCCATGACTAATAAGGATCAACCATTTCTTCTCTGGGGATCACAACAAGCCAAGGTTTTGTGATATTTCCTTTTTGACAATACAGGTTCTTCTGAGACTCCAGTTACTTTTTTTATGCAACTCCTTTCCAGAAAGGCATAAAATAATACATAGAAGGGATGCTTCTTCCCTTTTATCCTCTACTTTATGATATCTACCTTGAAATGGACACTTTCAGCCTAGTAGAATGTTCTGAGAGTAAAAAAAAAATAAATAAAAAATCTTATTTTGATTTGCAAATATCAGTGGTTTTGCAGAAATACTGTTTTATTTACATCTATCACTTCAGATGAAAGCTACGTATTTTCTTCTTAGTCATTTTTCCCTGAGGAGTCTGCTAACATTCAAATCCGAAAATTCAAGATAATACTTAGAAATTCTCCTCAAATGCCCCAGTAAAATAACTGACATATGGAATTGAGGATTTAGCTCTAATGTTCTCCCTTTACTTTTCATCTTCTGTGCAAAGAAACATAGCAGCCCATTTCTTTATCATACTTTCATCTTTTCTTCCCCCATCCTCTCTCTGTGTCACTGTCCTGATTCTGCTTTGTCCTTTCAGTCAATAAATGTGCAAGTACATTGGTACAGAATGCTCTGACCAAATGCTATGGGGACAAGTTTTCTTTCTCTTAACCTCTGTGGTTTAATTTTTTTCCATTCGTATACTTTTTTTTTAGGTGTATCTCTATTATTTTCTAAAAAATATTGACATTATCCAGTCTTGCTTTCCTTCAAGTTACATTTTTGAAGTGCTTTTTCTGCTTTGTTAATCATGTCTTCAATGATCACTATATGGCTATCTTTCATAGCACAGTGTTTTGCTGTCTTTTGACCTTTCAGGCACCACATGTAATACATAGTTGGCATTTATATTTCTCCTGATCTCCCCAAGCTTCACTCTGTCCCCTTCTGATAGCTTTTGGAGCTCCTGCTGTCCCAGTCTTGCTATGTATTTGTAAAGTGCACAATGCTGGCATTTCAGTTTTGTTAGTAGAAAAGGTCATTGGTTTTAGTACTCAGATGTCTTCCTGATGAAGACAAATGAAGAGAAGAATATACATTCACTTTTAAATTTCAATTAGAAAATCTTCAAATCTCAGAGTGTGGCATAGTCAGGGAGTAAAATAGGTTTGATAAGAAAAAAATTGGTGAAGAGTGTGCATCCATTTCTTCTTCAGTAAAACTGAACCAAATCCAATATTGCTTTTTTAATCAGCCAGGAGACAAAACACTGAGAGTTCCACAGCTCAATTCTTCTAAGCTTATCTTTCTGTCTCAAAAGTAGAAGTGATTTTGTTTTACATCAGCTTGTAAGTTTCAAGACTTCAGCATCCTGATTGACAAATGTTGTTCAACTACACAAAAAGAAATGATTAATTACTGCTTTCATAGTGTTGTAGCTATGACTACCATAGTATTTTCAATGAAGAGTAACACTCAGAGAGTACTAAAAAGAAAATTACATAGCCTTGCTCACCAGCAGGAAAATTAGATTTAGTCAATGTGGGTAGAAAAGAACTGTCGTCTTCACTAACAGTAAATGTCACATTGCTTGTGTGCTGGGGAAGTCATTTCCATGTTGCAGGAAGTAATAAGAGTGAAGATAACAAACTTTTTTGTAGTATTCCATACATATTTTAAACAGATTGATTACTACTTATTGTGATCAAGAAGAATGGCTTTAGGAAAGTACTTGTTTTGGAGACTGACAATTAATACATTGTTTCCAATTGATTGCAAAGTTTGCACATTTCCCATCATTACAGTACAAATTATAATGAAAAAAATTGCAAGTGTTGTCTAGAGGCCAACATCCTGTTGGCTGCCAGAGGTTGGTCTGAGAGCTAGTTGGATGAAGGACAGCTGGAAAGTCACAGATAGATACAGAGAAACTGAAGCTGTGCATCAGAAAGCAAATGAGTGAAACATTTTATTTCTACTTTAGGATCAAGCCATGGTAAGTAAGTGCATCTTTTGAAGTGGTTGTCAGTCTTTCCTGATTTTTGTGCCCTCAAACTTTTAAATCTTACTTTTAGATCTCTTTTACAATAGCATCTGAGAAGCTAGACACATATTGCAGAAACTCTTCCCTGTTTTCAGACTTGATTAGAGACTGGTCTGTCAGGAAAGGGAGGATTTCAGCTTTAAAATGAGCCTTTGGAAATGCTGCCCATGTGTAAATACTAATCTTGCATCCAGTGTACAGCTTGATCTTAACAAAAGTAGGAGCTGAAGTGTTAAGATGTTCTCCTCAAATGCATGGAGTCATAGTGCAGAGAAACAAGACTGGAATAAGCCTTGGTCTTTCATGTCTCTCTGAACTTTTCATACCAGCCCAGGATCTTAGAATCATAGAATCACAGAAACATAGAAGAACTTGTGTTGGAATGGTCCTCAGAGACCACAGACAGCATTGCCATCTGTTAGATCAAGTACTAGACCAGGCTGCCCAAGTCCCCATCCAACCTGGCCTTGAACACCTCCAGGGATGAGGCAACCACAACATCTCTGGGCAACCTGTTTCAGCACTTCACCAGCGTCTCAGTAAAACACTTTCCCCAACATCTAATAAAAATGTTCTTCTTATGCAATTATAAACATAACAAATATCCTTTTTAAATGTAGAAACTATGTGTTTTTGTTGTTGATTTGTTTGTTTGTTGTTTTCCTTTTGTTGCTGTAACTGCCTTGAAAACACTGGCATTTTTAGGAAGACTGCATAATATCCAGAATGTTGATTTGCAATGAGGTCTGTTTTCTTTTACTCATTGACTAGATGTAGAGAGTTAAAAGAATATTTAACAAAAGTCAAAATTGTAACTGAACACACAATTTAGTAAGATGAAAGGCAATGGATGAGTCTCGTGGAAAAACCAGCACAGTCTGAATTCCCCTTTAGGGAACCTCAGACTCTTGTTCTGGGTAGCTGAATTGAGAATATGATACACTTTGCTGTATGTCATGCAGGGGATTGCAAATAATAGTAGCCCCTTCATGGGATGACCTGTAATTGAATCATATTTCTCACTAACACATATCACTGTCAGATTTTTACTTGTTTTGATTGCTGTGCTAAGTAGTTCCAAGTACCTCTGAAGATCTTTTTCACTGCCAAGAATCAAAATAAATTTTTTAGGATCTGAATGACAGCATTGAGCATAAACATAGTGACTTCCCTTTCCTTGTCATCACTCAGTGCTTTGCATACATCTTGTCCCTTCCCCAGCACAGTACATAATGCACACTTTTTCATCTCCAAAGTGTTTTCAGTTCCTAGCTCACTCTCTTATCGTCTTCCATTCCATGAAGCTGTGAAGGATCTGGAGCACAGATCTTATGAGGAGTGGCTGAGGGAGTTGGAATTGTTTAATTTGGTGAAGAGGAGACTCAGGGGAGACCTTATCAGTCTCTACAACTGCCTGTTGTGTCAGCCTCTTCTACCAGGTAACAACAATAGGATGAGAGAGAATGGACTCCGGTTGTGCCAGGGGAGGTTCAGGTTGAATATTAGGAAAAATTTCTTCTTAAGATTATTTTCTACTGAGGTCTACTTCAACACTTTGGATCTTCCAGCACTTTTGATGATGAAAACGTTTGCATCAAGTCTTGCAGTTCTGCTTGGTTGTTAATTTTGTTATTGTTGATTGTCTTTTTAATAAAAGATTTGTTGGTTCTAAAAACCCACACCAATAATAAACAACAATGCAATACCTACACCAATAATAAACAACTTGGAAATAAAACTAGAATCAGAACTGAAAAAATGGAGTCAGTGTGGAAAAGGATGTTTCCACTGTATGTGAAGATACTCGTGGTGTTACAGGATTCAATGAATTGAAAATAAATTGCATTTATCTAACTGGATATCCCTAGAGTGGTTCAAAAAATACCAAGGCTGACTATGTTCACTTTCATCCTGGAAATCAGATTTCTCTGATGTACTGAGTCAGGAACACATAGGATGGTGTATCAGTGTGGACAAGGTATGTGCGGCAAAGTAGCAGAAGAGATGTACTGTGTCAGACAGTGCTTATAGAGAGACAGACAAACAGAAGGTGAGGGTTATTTACAGGATACAATTAGAAAAAAAAAACAAAACAAAACAGCAAGATGATTGAGCTTTGGTCTGTGCCATTAAGTGTCATATTTAGTCACACGTAATGAAGCTGTTAGGCCATACCTTGTGAAATCTAGCAAAAAGCCATGTAATACCTAACCACTTCCTAATGACCTGGTTTCATTTTCACTGAAACTCCCATTTGTGTGCAGAGGAAGGACAAGATGAGCAATAAGCTGGGATAGGATAAGAAGGTGTATCTATAAATTTTTTGCGAGACTGTCTCCAGTTCTCTGCTTTCTCCATAAGATTTCTGGACCCTTTATTCTTGAGCTAGCCACCTGGAGGGCAGGTGAATCACCATGCACAGACTCTGGATTTAATCCCCTGCTCCTGTATCTCCAAGTATGCTGGCTTGCCTTGCTCTCCCTTGACTAGAGCAGTTTGAGTAGTCTTCAGATGCAGGATGGACTTTGGTAGAAATGCAGATATGTACACCCATAAATTAATCTCTTCTGATTTTTTTTATTTTTTTATTATTATTTTTTTTTAAGAATAACATGGATGGAGGCATTGAGACTTGAGACTCTCATTGCAAATACCACAGAAGTGCCTTATACCTCATGGCCTTGGAGAAACCATGGCTTTATGTAGCCTTCTGATCCCAATCAAAGAAGCAGCTTATTGCAGGGAAAAATGCCCATGGACTAAGCAAGAGCTTTCATTAAATCCTACCACATATTTGATCCCATCACCATCAGTGTCACAGCAGCCCACCACTCTACTAATCAGTGTCTCCCACAGCTGCACTTCCCCCCCCTTGCCCCTCCCAGCAGCCTACTCAGCTGTGATGTATCAAACAGCATCATGCACTTTCTCCATGCCTAGGTGAGAACCAGGCTGCCAGCACTGCTTGGAGGACCCGAGGACATTTCCTGTCCTGAGGAATGGTATCAGGTGAGAGATGGTGCAGAAACAAATGGCAGGAAGAGTCAGAGGTATTCAGGAAATTTTTCCAATGGTGCTTTGTCACAGACAATAAGAGGATCTGGGCTCTCAGCTTTGGAGGGGGAAGCAGTGAGAGCTACAGTGTTTCTAAAAGATATGTTTAAAAAAAACAGAGCTGCAGGATTTGATTGCATGGGGTAACTGGAATGGAGAGAAGAGTAGATTCTGCCATGACTGGACCAGGTATCCCTTGCCACAAGGAGGATGAGTAAGAGAGAGAAAACCAGAACAGGGTTTTGTCCTTTTCATATTCCCTCCGCTGCAGAAGGGAAATGGAGGTGTGTTGTTAGCAGAATATTGATGAGTAGTTTGATTTTGTCTCCTGACGTGGGTAGTCATGCCAGATGCTTGTTTTAAACAGTAGCAGAGGATCTGAGGGTAATTGTCTGCCCAGAGCATCTCCACCAGCAAGCACAGCCCTCCTCAGGAGTCACCTAAATCTCAGTGTGTGTTCAGAGACATGGGAAAGCTGATATGATGCAGGAAAGCAAAATTCAATCCATTTCTCACCTCCTAAACCATGTGCCTGCCAGGCTACAGCTGCTGTCTTTGGCTGTATTCCCCTCAACGCTTCAGAGAGCCACTGCTCACTTCTGGAATGTGCACAGACTGCTGCCTTCCAGGAGAGATGTGCACCATCACCTCTTCTCCCAGGCAAATACCCTACCACTCTGAGCAGGATGGTAAAAGTAGTACAGAGCCATTAATGTCAGGTGAGAACCTCCTCATGTGAACCTGGAGGAAGGATCAACTTTTTCTAGGAAGATAAAGGTATTTGAGGACTTTGGGTTTAGTAGTCCGTTGGTATCTGTAAGAGATGAGATGGACATGGCATTTATTGCTTTGGCTTGAAAGTGTTTGGGTGTCAACAGCATCTGATACATGGTGCATCCTTAGATCCCCCATCACTAATTTTAGTGCTCCTGTGAGCTTATGGACCTCTCAGTCTAAGTGCTTGTGCAGGTTTTAGTGCGCTGGCTTGCCGCATGAGGGAGGTCAGATTTTCAAACAAAATTGTTCAGAGTATTTACTCCATCATTAACTGTTAAAATGATGACTAATTTCTTCAACAGTTCACTTGGAGGTGGAATGGGCACCTGATCATTACAGTGCTATATTCTGTCTTAGCACCTGAAAACAAATACTGAGGTCAGTATTACATTCCATTTAAGTTTTCTCTTTATTGATGGATTTTCTTTGTATCTGTCTGGGAAGTGATTGCTACAGCTTATTTTTAAGCTTGGTCCCCAAAGGAAATAATGTTTCCTTGGCATCCTAGTCTTTGTACATGTCTATGTGTCTATTCTACTCTGCTAACTTTTGAACTGCAGGCAACTTCCAATTCACACTAGAAAACTGAATTTCCTGAAAACAAGCAGCTGGGTAAATCAGAGAGACTGTAGCAATGCCTTTATGGAGGATAGGTTATTGTTAACAGCTTGAAAGTCAGCCATAAGGATCAGATGGCAAAGGGGAATGGACTTCGTAATTTCCATTGCTCAGGTTATTATTTATTTTCCATACTAAAAGCTACAGAACAGGAATGAGGTCTTTCTTATTATCACCTCCACAGTCAATCCCAATGGAGGATATTTCCAGATAGCTAGTAAGTCAATCAGTCAGCCTGTGCTGGAATAATATCACAGAGACCTGCTGTGAGCCACTACCTGACATTTCAGTTCAGTCCTTGGGCAGCACTTGGTCTTTTTGATATTGTCAGGTGGCATTTCAGACAGAAATGCAGAGTAACTGCTTTCAGAAGAAATGTTATATAAAAATGACAGAATTTCACCATTTTTGATATAGACATGAGATCACTCCTGATAATTTTTTTTTTTTGCTTGTGTGTAGGTGTCTGGAAACAAATGTCGTGATAAGTTTAGCTCAGGTCCAGCCTGGGTTTTACTTCTGCTTTATATTTGCAGATGCTGTCACAGACTTTAAAAATGACAAATCACACAGCACTACACAACATGATATAAACACTTCTGAAACTAATTTCCTTCATCAATAACACAGCCATGGCTCATTTCAGCTTAGGAAACCAGTGCCCACATGCAGGAGCCATCAGAGCTGGAATAAAAAGGGGAAGCTCGGTGTAACTTCATGACAGGGTGGCTTGGCGTGGGCTGGCTTTTGCTGACTCCTTTCTCTCATATATTTTTTATTTCCTATGTCTTCCCTGCAGTCAGAAGCCACATATCTATGTCTAATGCCATCCTTTTGCCAGCCCATTTTGGTCTCCATCTCAAGGACCCCCTGTTTCATCCTCGTTCCTCTCCTTCTGACATGAGAAGGGCGTGAATGGTCAGACCTTTTCCTCCAGAATCCTCTGCCTCTTGTACCACATCTATGCTCTTGGCTGTGTGTCAGAGATACAGCTTCTCCTTTTTCAGGGTGCCTGTATCTGATCAGGCATCTGCCTGGTCACTAGTAGAGAAAAGATGGCCCTCCATGGGAAAGGATTTTCCTTAGCACAGAGAAAATTCCTTCTCAGACTGTGGTTGTTGCTTCCTCCATGCTGATCCACTATTCTATCATGCACATAAAAGTTACTTGTGGCATTTCAAAGTAGTAGCTGGGCCATTTCTATGGATTTCTGAGAACCTGATTATAACATAATTTATATCAAAAAGCTTTTGTTTTGTTCTTTTACAATAACGTGATCTTTCAGTTCAGCTCTAACTGTAACTTTTTTATGGCCTTATACAAATATGATTTATAAATAAATGTCCTGATACCATTTGTTCCTATTTACATTATCTACATTTACTCTCTGTGACCTCAAGTACCTTCTCTTTCAAATAGGAGATTGGTTAACGTCCTCATCACAAATTCAATTGAGTATTAGTCATCTTCAGTTAAGATGAGTCTTCAGCTACTGCTGGTAATCATTCTAGTAGCTAAGTTTCCTCTTATGCTGCAGATGATTCTTGACCTCAGAATATCTCCTTTGGAAACCATTTACTTGACATATATTTCCTTTCCCTTCCCTTCCTTTCCCCTCTGTTTTTTTCTCTTTTTCTTTTTTTTCTCCCTCAGCTGTCATAGCATTGATTGTTTATAACCATCCTGTTACTGACAGATACCTTCTTGTTTTCCTTCAGTTTTTTTCCAGTGATTACCTCATAGTAGAAGTCTTCTGAAATCTGCAAATTTGTGTTTAACGTGTCTGAATTTCAACTCTAACTCTCAAAGTTGTTGTCTTAGTTTCAGCCACGCTTTTGTTCAAGGAGAAAAACAATGTTCATAGAATGATAGAATGGTTTGTATTGGAAGGGAGCTTAAGCCCACCTGGTTTCTATTCCCTGCCATGGGCAAGGCTGCCCCCCACCAGCTCAGGCTGCCCAGGGCCCCGGGCAATCTGGCCTTGAGTGCCTCCAGGGATAGGGCACCACAGCTAATATGGGCAGTTGTGCCAGCGCCTCACGCTCTCTAAGCAGAATTTCTTCCTAACATCTGATCTAAATCTCCTCTCTTTTAGCTTACAGCTATTCCCTCTTGTACTATCTTTATCAGACTGTGTAAAAAGTCAGTCACCCTCCTGCTTGTAAGCTCCTTTCAAGAACTGGAAGATTGCAATGACGTCTCTCTGGAGCCTTCTCTTCTCCAAGCTAAGCAATCCCAACTCCCTCAACCTTTCCTCATAGGAGAGGTGCTCCAGCACTCTGATTGTCTTCATGGCCCTCCTCTGGATCTGCTTCAACTGCTCTGCAACCTTCTTTTTTTGGGGACCTCAGGCCTGAACACAGTATACCAGCTGGGGCCTCACAAGAGCAGAGTAAAGGGGGACAATCACCTTCCCCTCCATGCTGCCATCCCTCTTTTGATGTAGACCAGGATACTGTTGGCTTTCCGGGCTGCAAGAGCATACTACTGGCTCATGACCAGCTTTTTGTCCATTAGGACCCCCAAGACCATCTCAGCAGGGCTGCTTTGGAGGAGTTCATCTCCCAGTCTGTACTCATATCTAGGATTGCTCTCATCCAAGCACAATACCTTACACTTGACCTTACTGAACCTCATTAGGTTCTCATGGGCCCACTTTTCAAGCCTGTCAGGCTGATAAAGCACTGATGTTTATAGGCACTGCTAAACAGTGTTGCACAGAGTTAAGGCCATTTGCAGCAAAGGGCCCAAGGAGCTGAGAGGGAGCAGAATTAGGACAGCTGATTTCATCTGGCCAATGGGATATCCCATACCATACAGCATCATGCGGTTGGAGTTTTGAAGGGGATACGAGTTCATCTCTCTCTTCCACTGCTTGGGGGGCTAGCTGGGCATCAATTGGGGGGCTATGAGCAATTGCTTGTGCATCACTTGCTATATAGTCATATATATATACAGTCATAACTATTTTCCTTTTCCTTTTCTCCATCTTAGTAAATAGTTTTATCTCAACCCATAGGTTCTACATTGTTTTTCTCAGTTCTCTCCCCCATTCAGCTGGGAAGCAGTAGGGGGTGAGTGAATGACAGTGGTGCTCAGCAACCCACCATTAAACCACAACAATCATCCAGTTCTTCCTGTATGGTCTCCCAAGTTTTTTTTTGAATGAATGATGGTCCCTGCCATCTGTCATCACTAAACTTCATTGAAAAATATCCCATTGTGTCAGATCAGTTGTGAAAATGCAAGGTAAGAGAAACCTCAAATTTTGTGCCTACTTTGGAAAACCTCTTTAATAAACTCCCAAACACCCCAAACACCAGTACTGACATTTCCAATATTAGAAAGATAATAACAAAAAAGTAAACAGGAACAAAGAAAAAGAAACAAAAAATAAACCCATCTCTGTGATTAAATTAGAGTACTCATATTTGTTTTCTCCTCTCCAACTTCAGCAATAAATAATGATGTGGGACAGCTTGTCACTATTATGTGGAAGTACAGATGGACGAGATCCATCACATCATATAGAAGCCCTTTTTTGAAAATCAGATTCTTACTGAAAAGAGATATTATGTGACACATGCCACCTTTGATAGCTAATGTTACATTTATCTGGTTTTCCTTTTGCTTCTTTGGCCTTAACTGTTTTCCAGAAGTCAAGATTTGCCCTGAAGCTGAGCAGGCTATCAAAGTTGCAGTATTTGCTTTTGCTGCCCAAGTGATTAATCTGATTTCTTATGTTTTTGCTGCCCAAGTGATTAATCTGATTTCTTATGTTTCTCTCCCTTTCTCGTGAAAAGTTGTATTCTTTCCACTGTTCTTTATCATATCACTTCTCAATTTGTAATTTTAGTTAAAAAGTAGTTGATCTACTATTATTGTTTTCCTCTTCTGTTTGACTATTTTTGAGAGGAAATACTCAAGTTTTCTCTGTTTGAGTTCATGAGGTTTTTTTTTGTTTTTTGTTTTTCCCAGAACTGTTGTGGTAGCTTTCATTACCTTATTCCCATTAACTGTGTGATCATTTGGAGGCCTTAATTTCTCAAAAAAAAAAAAAAAAAAAAAAAAAAAAACAAACATTTGGAATTTAGAATCCTTAATTACAACATTTACTTTTGTTTATCCTTCAGCGTAATTTAACTTGAATTATCTGAGTTCCCAGAATCTCAGAGTATCTTCTACAGTCACCAATAATTAAAATCAGCTAAAATAACATTGCCTGTGCCTGATGGCAGGACAGTCACAGCAGCTCTGTATTGAATGTGGTAGACAAGCACAGAGTAGTTCTGTAAATCTGGTTGCAGATGTTGATGTGAAATGAAGGTTGAGATTATTTAAAGAGACCATAAGAGGGGAGAAGAAGAACAAGCCAAGGACAGACCCTCATGAATAAAAAGAGACTGAAAGAGAAAGACTCACAGAGAAGTTCCTGGAGTATGTTACTGTTGTAGAAGCAAATGACAAGAAAAGTGAATTTACAAGAATAAATTGAGCAATCCTGAATGACTGATGATTCTCATTGGTAGGACTAAAAACTTCTGGAAAACAAACAGGGCTACATACATTCCCCAGATTAAAAAAAAAAAAAAAAATTGGTACAACTTGAGCTGTTGAATGTGATTACAGATTGCAAGTCACATACTTACTGTTCTCAAACTGAATCCCAAGGCACAACATACCTGTTAGTGCAGCATTACACAACCACAACAACTTCAAAACTGAGAAGTATGAATTATTGCTCAAATCTTATTGCTGAACTATTTCTTAAAAGAAAAAGTAACATGCTGAACAGGTAAACATTCAGCAGCTGCTCTCTAAGCATGGCTTTATCAGTGTATGGTCTTCTGCAGCCTGGTTGTTGCAACTGAGTCATGCCTGACAGCCAAAAGTGTTTTGGACTGAGTATAACTGTGTGTGATATTTGGTGATCAGATCCTAGAAATGCAACATTTGGTCAGCTGCTCAGGGCTGTTATTAGTATTCAAGTATTCTGTTGGTATCTCTAACAAAATCATCATGGATCTTGAGCTGCCAGAAATGCAGAAATGGTCAGAAATGCTTCAACAGGTAGCAGAGAAATCCGAAGAGACTGTAACCGTTCTGGCAGAAAGTAATTTCTTTTAGATTTTTAGTGACAAAACTACTATTTCTCCTAGCACTTGATTATGACAACGTGGGGAGGTGTTCTTGCTCCATGATAAGTTAGCTTGTGTGCTAGGGAACATAAAACAACTTTTTTTCGTTTGGTTGGTTTACATACTGAAAAAGTGTTGAGAATCTAAGGCCTGAATTTGTAGCTGTGAATTTAGAGTTATGTTCCTTTAGACAGTTAGGTCCCTCACTTTCATTTTTCTGTTGACTTGCCTGAGCGCTGTACGTTCACGTGGTCGTAGTAGCAAGTGCAGGGAAAAGAACTTCAGTGTCGGTTTGCCAGGCTGGGACACTGCCAGAGTACTGTCCTTCCTTTTGCAAGTACAAGACAGTGCAGCTTGCCCAAGCGTTGGCAGTTAAATTGTGTTTTCTGGAAGGGAATATAAAAACATCTACACAGTAGTGCAATTTGCATCCTTACACTGATGGTTCACTTGGGGATATATAACCCTGTTAGGCAAAGCAGTATTTAATATATGCTAAGCATTATGACTCACTAGCAGAAGTTCCTTTTACCAGAGCATGACATTTCTAAACCATGCCACTACTTACTGCTTTTATTTCATAAGATGCTTCTGAGATTTTCACTTTTGGTATTTGTGCAGGACAAAGGCAAAAGAGCCAAAAGAAAAAGCTGTTTTCTCAGGACTAGCTTGACTTCCTCAAATTAGTAAGTGTTCATTAGAAATGTAAATAATATCCTTTGTTGTTTTATCTAGAATTCAGTGGGTGAGGAGATTCTTACGTGAATGCTTTGAAATTTCTTTCCCTATGTAAATAATCTCCAGAAGTAATTGAATTTTTTGATATTTTCCCTGCTTCACTATGGTCTAATCACAATCCAAACACATCTGATTTTCAACACAACATTTTCTTGCCAGTAATCAGAACTCTGATCTTTTCACAGAGAAAAGAGACACGGTTAAAAATGTTGTTAATCTGAAAACAAAGAAGATAAGTACTGAAGTACCAGATCAGAAGAGGCCCTCTCATTTGCATGTCAAGCTTTATATCCTTGCATGGCCCATACCCATGCTGGAAATACCATGAAGCAGCAGTGGCAAAGTGTTTCATTTGCCCTTGGAGGGGAACTACTAAGAGAAGAAAAGCAAACTTGGCATGCAGTTCCTCTCAGAGCAGCTGCAGAAAGCAGAAGATAACACAGCTGTTGTCAATAATTCATCTGGAAAGTTGATGCTCAGTGTAGTTGAGATGAGGGATGGCAAAGCCATTCTGCAGACTGTCTCCCATCCTGCCTTGTCCTTTGGCCAGGCTGCTGCATGCTCAGGCATGCTTCCAATGCAGCAATGGAGAGTGGAAGCCATGTATTTCTTGCAGCTTCCTCTGTTATCTGTTAGGGCCGTTTTCCAGCTCCTTTGTTGTTTAGGATCCAGAGAAGAAACTCAGGGCTCCACTTTTCCCACATAAACTAAAAACAGTAGCTGATAAAGAAAAATTAAGTTACAGTTAGCTTTTCTTTTTCATGTTGGGATTTATCAGTAAGTGTGGGCAACTTAATGCTTTCACATAAATATTCCTAGATAACTCATATTTTAGGCCTTCTTAACATCTACTAAATGATATAATAAACACGTTTTTATCTCCTCTACAGAACAGGAACAAGTTGTCAATATTTTTCCGTTTCCAACGTCATTACAATGTTATCTACAGTCCTCCAAGGTCAGCTGCCAATAGGTAGTACTACTTATTGACATTGTCTGCAGCAGGCGCTTGTTAGTTCAACTAATTTTCAGTCTAAAGCCTTCTGTGAAGATTTGCTGTGAAATCAAGTGTTGCAAGAAAGTATATCTTTTCTTTTTACATGCTGTTTTCTTCTGTTGTCCAAACAAATAAACAAACAAGCAAACAAACAAACAGTTTAACATAAATTTTGTAATTCTTATACCGTGTATAACTTTGACAGGTTAAATCTGTAATTGCTATTTCTTTCCTTGGCTTTTGCCCCCTGCTTGGATGTATAGCAAACTAGCAGAACAAATCTCACATGGTGGCAGAAGCAAGACCATGAGCTGCACAGCTGGAGACTTCCCAGGAGCCCAGTATGAAATAGCCTTCTCCAAGACTTTTTGATTGACATTCATACTCCTTAAAAAGATCTTAAAACAGCAAAGACTTTAGATACCTCTGTTCTGGGGATTTAGTAAAATCCAGAAGTCAAACATCTTGAAGTTAAGAGAAAGTTGAAGGAGTATTTTGTAATGCACATGAAAAAGTTATACTGACTGTTTTGACTTGTTCATCATGAAGCCATCTTGTACCTGAGGCATCAGGCAACCTCGTTTAAACTCAAATCTGCAAATCCTGTTTGCTAGCTGGTCTTCAGGATGTGACTGTCTTCAAGATGCAAAGCCTAGTCATATTTAGGTACTTCCAGCTCAGCAAGTTTGTCTTGACTGGAAAGCCTTGTTAGCACTTGGTCTCTCAGAAGAAGCCTGGTGGTGTTTCATATGTTGAAGCCTCATCTTTTGGTGGAACAGAACAAAATGGTGACAAGCTCTCATTTGAGAATAGCAAAAGCTCTTGTTGTCGTGCCCAGGTGGTGGCCCCTGCAGAAGAGTTAACATTGAAGACAAACCAGCCTCAGCTATGGAGCTCATTTGGCTGCATGATCTACCAATTTCTGTGGAGTGACTGAAGGAACTAGGGCTGTTCAGTCTGGGGAAAAGAAGGCTGAGGGGAGAGCTTATTGCTGTCTTCCAATACCTGAAAGGTGCTTACAGCAAGAGCAAGGTTGGTCTCTTCTCACTGGTGACAGGACAGGACGAGGGGAAATGGCCTCAAGTTGTGCCAGGGTAAGTTTAGGTTGGATATGAAGGGGTTGTTAAGCACTGGAATAGGCTCCCCAGGAAGGTGGTTGAGTCACCATCCCTGGATGTGTTTAAAAACCATTTGGATGTGGTGCTCAGGGACATGATTTAGCAGAGGGTTGTTAGTTAGGGTAGTACGGCTAGGTTGTGCTTGGGCTTGATGATCTTTAAGGTTTTTTCCAACCTGAGCAATTCTATGATTCCATGATTCTGTGATCCTCCTCCCCAGAATGGCAGAGTCACTTTTATTTAGCCTTTGTTTTATTGTTCCTTCCTATTCTTCTCTGATGCAATCAATTATCTTTTGACATTATAGTACTTTAAAAGATGGATGCTGATATCATTTTGTAGTTTTAATTTTCTGTTTGCCATTTCTCTTTTTTTTTTTCCCAACAATGCTAAAACCTCATTAAATTAATAATATAGTAATTACCTCAACAGTTGTTACTTATTAGATGTATACTTTTTCTTTTGCTTTAACAGATGACATCTTCTATTATTAATTTTGATTTCAGATTTAAAGTAATTTTCACTGCATTGGCTCAGAACCATATGAACTTTGCCAGGGGTGAGGAAAGATGGAAAGGAGGGAAGCTTTTGTCACAATTGATTCTCCAAAATTTCCCTTTGTGCTAATTAGACAACATGATGGAGGTGGAATGCCATGACTGAATGGTTTTGTTTAGCTCTAAAAATTCAATTAAAATAAATTTTAATTTCAAAAGGAGGAGTTCAGAATAAGTCATATATGTTTCATGTAAGGATTGCTCAGTTGGGAATAAGCTAATAGAATAGCTAGCTATCTAATAACAGCTAGACTTCCACGTTAAGTTAAATAAGCTACTAGAATATAGGATATAGGAATATGAGCTACAAGATGTGTGGAGCTCCATTCCATTCCGTGATATCAAAAGGTGGTAGATTCAAAATAAGACATATATATACATGATCTGAAGGATCATGGATACAGTTTTCCAGAAGCAAAATAAGAGAGATTTACTCTTGTTCAGCCTAGCACTAGAAAGTCTGAGCTAAGATTGCTGCCTCTAAAAACTTTGTACGAGAAACAGGAAAAATAGTTTTTAGGCTAAATAAATAAGAAGGCAAAAATGCCCCATTTTATTTATTTATTTATTAGGTATTAGTACATTTTGGCTGGAATTAAGAATTTTACAAACTGTCAGGGTAGCCAGGCTGGGATAATGGCCCAGAAGGAGGTGTCTGAGAAAGAGCACGTAAATAACTGGAAATAAGATTTAATGTGAAAACAATTCCTGCAGAAGATACTGCAATCAGCCCTTGTGTTGCCTCTGTGTCAGGGTGCTTCAGACAGAGGAAAGGGTTTGGGCTGAGGGCAGAGAGGACAGCTGCATTACAGATTCCTGTGCCCAGAAGAAAGAACTGAACACAGAGCTGTGTTGTGTTGCAAGAAATGTTTAGATGTTGTAATGAGGGACATGGCTTAGTGGGGAAATATTGGTGGTAAGTGGATGGTTGGACTGGATGATGTTGTAGGTCTTTTCTAACCTTGGTGATTCTGTGATTCTATAACTGCTGAGGAGCTGCCTGAGTGGGCATGTCCTCTTGTGGTAGCCCTTTGATGCAGTGAAACAGCTAACTTGGCCAAAAATAGCGGGGAGTTTTGGGATGACCAGACTTATACATCTTGCTATATTCAATGCATATTAAAAAAATCATTTTTTTTCTGATCTTCAACAAGGTGTCATTTTCACAAAGTGAAATCTCTCTTTAATACTGTATATGCTTTAAATAGTGAAGTGATAACTTAGTGTAAATGATCCTTGATGTAACTCAAAAGAAATAGCATTCTAAATTGTTTATTTACCAGGTGTGGGATCTTGGTTCTCTCATTTTTAAGACACTCCACTTACTTGAAAAATATTCCCCAAGCCCAGTTTGTTAATGAAAATGTAAGAATTAAATTTTAATGAAAAGCTTTGGCTAGAGTTGTGGTTTGATCTGAGCAAGCAAATTTCTGCTATGACGAGAAGATACGCATTTCCAAGATTTCATATAAATGGCAATTAATGTCATTCATTTGGTCAATTTAATTACCTATATTGCTCAAAGAAGCTCAGCCCCTGCCCAAATCCCTCAGATACCCTTGGACAGGGGCTAACATGGAGCTAATGATATCTTTAATATCTGGATGTGGTTCGTTGTTATAGCTTGCAGGCTTCTGGTTTTAGACTCCATCTCCTTTTCAGCACATTTGTTCACTCTTGTGACAGCTGTGTGTCATAATCTGTGACCAAAGTGACCCATACTCTCAGGAGCAGAACAAAGATCCAGTGGGAGCACTGCACTGCTGTCAGGTTTCACCTCCAGCAGGGAATTTCTGTCAATGCAGTCGAGCTGGTCAAAAACCCTTCTTTTTCCTACTCCTGACAAACACACATTTGTGCTTTGTGTCTACATCTCTACATCCTTGCTCTCTATGTAGATAGGCAGTGCTTAGGTGGAAAGCTGGATGGAGATGAAAAACTTCCCTCAGGTAGAAAATCAATTTGTCTTGTTAGCTTTGTTGAGCTTGAAAACTGATGCCCTTTTCTCATCTTTGCCTCAGCACTTCTCCACATTTTGCCATTAGGGCTTTTGGAGTCAGGGATTATTTCTTCTTGGCAGAGATGTCAAGACATCTCAGCAGAGAGGCAACAAATGGACAAATGAGATAGTTTGTTATTAGAAAATAGGAAAGAACTTCTAGTTCCATAAAGGTTATAAGGCCAAAATACAGCCTAAATTGCAATATGCTCCTTTATTCTTCAGGTTAGACATTGCATCACCCACCTTATTTTGAAATTTGTTCTGGAACAAAAGACCAGGCTTGCACATATTGTTAACCTAAAATCCAAGCTGTAGCTAGTTTTTGCTTATTCTAAACAGAATGTACCCAGTCTTACAGCTTCTCTGAAATCTTGTCTCACACAAAAGAGCAAATTAGAGAGCTGTGCGAATGAGTGTGGGTGTAGTGAAGAAGATAGGGAAGAAAATGGATTTCTGTTTACCTCATATTCCCGAATGCTCTATTAATTGCTTTCATTCCTCCCTCCCTCTTTGTCCATGATGACAGCAAAATCAGCTCTTGTCTGTTGCTATAAATTGTTTCCCTGCCAAATGAACACATGGTTATAGAGCCAGATAGTTTTAATAACAGAAATTCGAGGAAGTCTTGGGAAAATCTTCTTCTAAAATACAGAAGGAAGAGTTGATAGGTGTCCTGCTTTTGGTAGCAGAGTAGTTATTCAGCTTTTCACTGGTCACATAAAGTGAGCACAAGTCTGCCGGACATGCTTGGGCAGGGAAGGGAGGAGGAAGCTTTTATGTACCCTGACACCTCTCCTCTGACAGAGGTGCCACTCTTCTGCTGAGCTAATGCCTCTCATTAAATTACTGAGAAGCAAAACAAAACACATTCTCTCATCCCTGAATCACATTAAAGCCAGAGGTCAGACACAAACATAAATTGGCCAGCTATATGCTGTTCAATGTAACACTGCCCCAGCATTTCTAAGCTTCTGATCAACGAGATGGCGCAACTATTCTCATTTACAGATGGAAACCAGAGGAAAGCGTTTTTTAACAAAACCTCTGAGAGCACTGGTGGTAACCAAGCATTCTCCTCTTCCCCAGAAAGCCATTCAGTCCATCTGCAGCCCCACACACAACTTCACACTCCGCCCCTGCATGCTGACAGCCTAACTCCTGGGCGCTCCCTTGGTCTATAGGTATGTTTTCTCCTCCCTTCTCCTGCTGCAAAAGAAGTGCTTGCACTCGAGCACCCTTTGCTCAGGGCTGTGCATTGTGCTTGTAGCAGGGCAGCTTTCCAGTACTTGCTGCACGCTAATAAGGGAAAATTCCCTGTTCCTTTGTGCTGGGGCAAAGAAGAAACTTAGTTTTTTTCTCAGTAGAGTTACTCAGAAGTGCATGTGGAAAAGCTGCAGCTTCTGTGAGTGCTAGGGTAGCTTGCTCTTCTGGGTGTGAAATACGTAATATATTTATGATTTGACAGACACTGTATTGACAACTTCTCATTGTTGTATATAAGGGAGGAAGTTCTCCTTGCAAAAAACGTTTTTTCCCAAATCTCATCCCAGCAGTTTTTTTGATGAAACGCAGCGTTTCTTCTACTTTTTACCACTTGCTGAATACAAATGTCTTAGTATTACACAGGATGCATTTCCTTTTCTTTTACCCTCATTCTCTCTCCCTGAATGTCAGTGTTCCTCACAAAAATAATTTGTTTTGCTGTTAATTTAGAGTGTGTTCGATAGTTATTGAAGTAGAGGATTAATGGATCTGTCTAGAGGCAAGCAAACACAGCCAGCAAGCCTTAGCCTCAGCTCTTCTAATATATTGCAGACCTTGGTACGGTATTTCATTCTTCATTCTCTCTTTTCAAGAAGATGCACTTACTAGTTCTCACAGTCATCATGTCTATTACGTGACTAAGAATACCATATCCAAGCAGAGGAACCGGATGAGAGCATGCCTTGAAGAAATTTTCTCAACTAGCTGACCTACTGGGGGACATTAAGACACTCGTGCAAAATTCAATCTCCAGAGAAATCTGCATTAGCAAAGCTGATACATATATTTTTAAAACATCTGCACAAACACATCCAGATGCAAACAGATGCAAACAGTCCCATCTGTGTTTGCAACAATTCCATGTTGGCCATCATGCTAGTTGATCCTGCTCTTGGTCTGTAAAAAAAAAAAAAAAAAAAGCTGCAAGTCAGAGTCCACTTTATTTATTTGTTATTATTATGCTCTGGCACCCTTTCAGGCAGAAGAAAACTGTCCTGTTTTACATCCCATTCCTCTAATAAACCACCTTCATTATGTATGAGATGTTAGCAGAGTGGGTGAGTGCCAGTTGGCACAACTTCCTATTGTATTGACAAGCACATTCTCCACCCATCACCAGCAGCTGAGTGTGTTGATTTACATGTCCTATGCACCGCAGATGAAGCTGCCTGATAGATTTTTATGGCGGAAGGAAAGAAAAATGGCAGATGCTCCAAACCGCACCCTTTGTTGCCAAATAGGGGTGAGTTTTCTGGTGTGTGCGTCACTTATAACTGGAATCAGCTTCTCAGAGGATCTCAGCTGCTGTTCAGGCTGTTATTTAGAAGAGCTCTCAGCTCATCAGGCATTGAGTACTTGAGAAATCAACCTCACTCGCATGTGTAACAACCTTTCCTTTTTTGTCCCAGTTTACCCATGTACTGTTCTGACGTCAATTTCATCTGTCCACCAAGTCTGGAGGAATTAAACAAGTATGACGTCAGAGTGAATATATGCTGTTTATTTTTGTATGAGAGTCAAATGTTTGCTTTAGGCATTATTCTCTTTAAGTTAATACAGTGCACGCTGGATTAAAAAAAAAAAAAGAAAAAGAAAAAAGAAAAAAGAAAGAATGTTTCTACTGACACAACTTGGAGAAAGTACCATTAAACAGAATTAAACAGGTTTATAAATAGCATGCTATAGAGGAGGCTTCTCCAAGGTCTGTCTCTTGGGCTCCCGGGAAATGGTTGGGCCTCCTTTTGCTGCTGAGATCTGACCAGGCAACCACATAGCTTAGAAGTGATTTCTGCATATGTTGTCTTGTGCTATGGCTTGTTCAGCTCTGTCCAAGCTGACCCATATGGACAGTAAGAGCAAAAGTCTGTCCCCGGCTATGAGCAATGGATGTGCTCAGGCTCTTTGTTCCTTTCTGTGGAGAAAGAACAAGATGGAGAGTGCATCTTGCATGTGGTTTAGGTAAAAGTAAGATTGGCAAGGAGAAAGAGATGGGATATTTTACATATACAAGTCTGGATAGTATGGGTTATTATTTAGGCTTAGAGATTCACCTTGCTGCTGGAGTTTCACCAGCCAAAAACTGGAACAACATATGAATAACTCAATCCAGACTCCCTCACTGGAAAGAAGCAGGTATTTCCAGGCTGAATTCATTCTTCTTCAGACAGAATTGAATCACTCTGTAGAAATCCCTCTTTCTCTTCATTGACCATACAGAGAACACATGATGACAACTTCAATGCAGATATCTATAATATAAATACCTACCTCTGGTGAGATGAATTGCACAGTTAGTGTCATTTCCCAGTACTTAAAGAGAGAAAAGTGTCTTAAAAGTGAAAAATGCTCAGTGATTTTGAAGATGAGTCTTTCCTGCTTTGTAGATTTATGATAACCTTATTAAGACACATTTGGTGAGAAAAGCAGGGATATACTGCTACAAAGAGGTTTACTGAGATCATGGTTGAAGGGGACAAGGTAAAGAATGACAAGAAACAGAAATCTATTGAACTTTTCATTATTTATATATTTCCAGAAAGGGCAATGAAAATTATGGAGATTTTCAATATTTAAACCAAACCAAAACAGAGAATGGGAAATACGAGACTGAGGAATTGAGATTAGTTACAAATTAGCCAGCATTCATTCCTGCAGTGACCCTCTAGGAGGCTGTCATTTGAAGCTGAACCATTCTGTGTCAGGCATAACAGCAAACATTTCCACTGAGCTGATCATGAGCATGGTTTCATGGTTTACAGTCTAAAAGGAAAAGTGACTTTCAGCATTGTTACTCTCCAGCAAACTCTGAAGAATATTTTCAAAGATACAACAGGCAGCAGTTGTTTAACTATGGTTAGTGTACAGGTGAGCAAGGATGAGACATTGCTTGTTCACCCACATCACCGTTTATGCTTCTTAGAATATAAAAAAGTGTCAGTGGCATTACTTACTTCCTTAAGGAAGACCTTTGACAGCTCTGGCTTGTTTTTTTGCCTGGAAGTTTGTTTTGTGCAATCTGAGAGTGAGAAGTTTTTAATAAATTGTCACCTGATGCTTTAATCTTCATTAAGCACAATACTTCGCAAAATAGCCTTATTGTGCACCATCAAAAATCACTTCAACTGTTCTCCAAAAAGTTTTCAGAAGGGCAAACAGCATTAAAATCATAGAATCACAGAATCATAGAATGGTCTGGGTTGAAAACGACCACAATGATCATCTAGTTTCAACCCTCCTGCTGTGTGCAGGGTTGCCAACCAGCAGATCAGGCTGCCCAGAGCCACATCCAGCCTGGCCTTGAATGCCTCCAGGGATGGGGCATCCACAACCTCCTTGGGCAACCTGTTCCAGTGTGTCACCACCCTCTGAGGGAAAAACTTCCTCCTAATATCTAACTGAAACCTCCCCTGCCTCAGTTTAAAACCATTCTTCCATGTCCTATCACTATCCACCCTCGTAAACACTCGTTCTTAGCTGATGAGGAGATAGTTCACTGACTCCCCCACTGCCTGTACACTGATAGTGAATCACTGCACTGTTATCTAAGTAAGTGAACAATCCGGAGATAGAACAGAAGGTGCACTGGACTTTAGCTACAACTAGAAAGAAAAGTAAATGGCAGCTACAAGAGAGCTACGTAACAATGGCTGTGGGATGGTGGTACCAGTGAGATCAGGCACAAGCACAGAAACACAACAGTGAGATGATGGTAGACATGTGGCAGTGTACAGGTGACCGTGGGGAGATGAAATAAGAAACTGAAATTCATCAAAGTCACATTTTGAGGCTTTGATATTTTTAGAAATAGGGCATATACATTTTTTGAGGCTTTGGGTATCAATCCTTGTCAGGCAGTGATAGGGCAGCATCTTGCTGAAAAAAGCAACATCATCATCATGGTGTTCATGGTAGTGATGGAAGACTGGAGAAAGGGGAAATAACTGGAGACAATAGTAATAAAAAAGCTATTAGTGTCACATCTCAGAAACAGTGTTTTATCAGACATTCCCAAAATAAAATGAAGCGAGGATATTGGCCGATATCTTTGTAAATTATTACTCAGATGATTGGCAGAAATGTTTTTGGGCTTGTGTAGGATGAAAAATTTGTAAATGCTGCAGTCTTCGTCTGTACAGTCTCTCCTATGTGAATATTTATTTGCCTAGAATTTCTAACATGGCTGTTTCATACAGTGTTTGACATTTGCAAAACATTATTTGCCTATGTGGAAGTAGTAATTAATACTTATAGACTTTTGTTTTGTTTTGTTTTTGTTACAAGATAACTGTGGCCTTTAATCAGTACTGGCAGGGTCTTTTCTAAGGAACAGAGGGGGACAGTAGCTGTATAGTAGTAGAAACCATCATAGAAGCTGTACACTGCTCCAGTATTCTAGACTTCCACATAGAAGTAGAAAGGCAATGTCTGGAAAAACAGACAGAAAAAGAAATTTATTTAAGACTTTTTCTAAGCTTTTTCTTCCCCTTTAGTTTTTAAATGTCATTAAACATTTGTTTGTTCCAACCCACATACCTTGGCTGTATGTTAGTTTTGTTACTACTTCTTTCCTGGCAGCTTTATCTTTGGTATGCTTTCTGGATTTTTTATCTTCATTTCTGCGTTGGCCATCTGAACTAAGCTTCAGTTCCTTTTGCAAGTTCAGCTCCCTGGTCTTCCTCAAACAACTCCTGCCGGGGTCCTGTGCTCCAGGGCTCTGGGAACTCTCCTAATGATGGCATCTCTGAAAACTCTGAGAGTGTCATCACGGCTCAGTCCTTCTTTAGCTATCTTGCAGTTTGGAAGTTGACCCTAATCCACCTTTTACCCACTCCTGTCACAAGAACCTGCACTTACTCAATACTGATCCTTTCCCAAACACCTATTTTAAACTATCTGTTTGTGCAGGAATGTGATACATCAGTCTCAGTGACTTTTTATTCTTAAATTTCAGCTTTTTATTTATTTATCTATTTATCTATCTATTTATCTATCTATCTATCTATCTATCTATCTATATATTTATTTATGTATTTATTATTACAGTCTTGGTGGTTCAGTTTGGAAAACATCAATGCTTTGATCTTGAGATTTGCTGTAAGAATACTCTAAAATACAGTTGTTACAGGGAAGATACAAAGGGTTGGAGACAATTAAACTATTCCCTTAAAACTGCTCATCTCTTCAGCTGTTTGCGGGAGGTAGGTGCTCCTTTCTAGTTATGCTGACTTAAAATCTGATAAATATTTTACAAATTTTGCCCCTTGAATCAGAAACAGAAACCAAAGATTTCCTATCTGTGTGAGTGACCAGGAAGTTCCATTCTAGTCCATTACTACAATGCCTACAGTAAAATGTAGGAAGAAATGAGATTTTACAGGAAATAAAAGTTAGATCAATCCGATATACATGTTAGTTTTCATTGTAATGTGTTGAATACTTCAAAGCCCTAAGGAGCTTGCTAAAAACAATAACAAAACTCACATTGACTGTCACATAGTAAGCATTGTACCCACTCTTTCACACCGGCAGGTCATGGTTGTCTTTACCCTTTAAAATCTTTTTTTTTTTTAGTTGAAAATTTGCTAAGGAAGAGGCATTTCAATATCCAAAACAAACTACTGCCATTATTTTTATCTATCCCTTATCTAACAGACTGGATTGAATAAGCCAGCTCTGCAGATCAGCAGTTTAAAGGACAGCTAGGTAATCTGTGTCTTGCTCTATTCCTTTCCTGGACACCGGATTCACCAAAGTTTCCTATTCTGGAGCTGCTGCTGGATCTTTCTGAAAGACAAAGCTGAAGACTTCCAGTTCTGTTTGCAGTGACGCAGTAATAAAATACAACTTTTGCTCTACCATGTTCCATGTTCCCAATCAGACTGCAGTTCAGACAGCAGAACTAGCTGGCTCTCCATAATTTTATTAAACTTCAAACCAAATAATAATCTTTGATCATTTTCCATTTTACTGTCATAGTTTATGAGCAGTGAAAGAGCTTAATTAATTCTGACTTCTTGAATGTTATGCAAAGAGCACTGTAGTATGATTCTCCTGCTTTCAGGCCGGCATTACCAACTAAACCTGTGTTAAGAGCTACAGATATCAAAATGCATATATGCATTTTACAGTGTCTCATTATCTTGAAGACAGAGACATACAGTAACCTCGCATGGCTAGTCTTGGTACAAGAGCTGGCCAGGGTTTCTGATAGGGGTGCCCTTTCCTCAGAATGGGGAGAGATTATATTTGCCAGATACAGCTGAAGACTAACAGACTCCACAGTGATTCTCCAAGCCTTCAACTAAGGTTCAAGACATCAGAAAATCTTGATACTTTCTAAATACAGGTCTGGAGCAGGCTCGATAGTGCTTAAGTGCTGGGAATAAATAAACACTCAGTGTCCCAGAGGTGTTCGGGGGACAAGGGGTGCTATTTTCACAGTCCTCTGTGTCCTTCGAAAGGAAGGGAAAGGTAAATATTTAGTGCCCAAATTCAACAGATTGTTGTGAAATTTTATACAATTTTCTCTAACCCCTTCTAAACTGTCACTGATATTTTCAAGCTCCTTTTTCTCCCCCCATAGTTAAATGACTGTATGAGAATGACGCTGAGGAAAAAATAGATTCCTGTTTTTCTGTGTTGAGTACTCCAGTGGGATTTTGAGAGAATTTATTAAACAAAAAATACACAGAGCAAATTTGCAGGGTGAGTGGAGAGGAATTAAAGTCTCATATTCTGCCTATCTCTATCATCATTATTCCTAATAGTCTGTATTTCTAAGATACACTGTTTCTAAAGGAGGAGGAGTATCTCTTCTTCAGAACGCAGATCATTTGGATTCAGTGCTGTGCTTTTACTGGACATAGAATGCAAACCTGAAAGAAACTCATGCAGCAAATGTATTTGAGAATGTTTCTCAGTCCCAGATTCTTTAGGTAGGTCCTTCTGTGCTCTTTCCTTCCTCCCTTCCTCCCTTCCTTTCCTTCCTTCCCTTCCTTCCTTTCTTTCATTTCCTTCCTCCCTCCCCCTTCCCCTGCCCTTCCTCCACCCCTTCCCACCACTGGTTTACCTGTGGTGGAAGAGTGATGGAAGGAAAAGAAATCAAAACATATGGCAGAGCTTTTCATATGAAACTCAACTTCCTATATCTTCCAATGTATTATTTCACTTGCCTGTTGTCTCCTGTCCAACCTCACTGTCACGTCCTCATGTGGGACTCACTGTGTCCCTATAAATACATTCATTTTGAACATTCTATCACCTGTAAATACAGAAATTCTGCTTGCCTCTCCTGAAAGAAATGTAGATCACAATGTGAGAACAACGCTGGGGGAGGTTGTTCATACCCGGGAACTGGAGGAAAGCCCTCTCAAAGGATGCAGCTTCAAGAAACAATCTACCCTCACGTGTGGATGCAGTGAGGATCGGGACTACAACTCCTGTAATTTAAAAACCTGTGTTTCTGTAGTGGCACATTTTCAATCGGCATAATTAATGCCATTGACTTCAAAGAAATTTTGTAGACTGCTCTTCTTGATGCTCTGGCTGCCTAGGTGAAAGAGGTAATGCTGTGTTTCTTTCATTCTGCACTATGTGTCCACGTTTCCCACAAACTAAGGAAGTTAAAGCTTCATTTCCAATTGATTCCAGGTTAGATCAATCACAGCTAACAATACCCTGTGCTCCTCTAATTAATTCAGACACAAGAACATAATTGTCTTGGCAGGATAGGTTCGTTCAACTTAAGGCCTGAATTTTGGAAAGCTTAAGCCTTACACTGAAGGCAGAAAGCACTGCAGTTCCTCATGGCTTGTAGCACTGGGCCATTAATGCTGCCTGGATGCCAAGCACCTTTTCATTGTCACCACTGTCATATACCTTCAGAAATACTTTGCAATAACTTCTGTGAAGATTCAATGTTCTGAGAACATTGAATGAATTAGTAATCACATGTAGATTTAAAAAGCACAGTCACATTTTTAACAATACAATGACGAATCAATGTTATGTTTTTCTGGCTACTCCATAAATGTTTACTGCTCCTATTTAGTGCCTTCCTTTCCCTCCACATAGCATGAGAACATTACATCTGTAGCACTAATAAATAAAATGAAGTCCCAATGTAAGAGAAGGTCTCAGCATGAGTTCTCTTTAGCTGGTTTATGAAATTTCATAGATCTTTGTTATGCGTGAATTCTACAAAACAATTCTGCAAATCACATTTAAATTCAGAAGACAAACAGTAGAGACGTGTAGCTTAGCACTTTCCAGACTACAAACATTTACAAGAAAAAATAGGATGAAAACTAAAGATAGTGCCTGAATTCACTTCATGCAGTGCATCATGCCTTTTCATTTGCATTTTTTTTTTCCTTCTCATAACTAATTTAGATTAGTTGTTATTGCAATATGCAAAGGTGAAACTCAGGTATGTAGTTTTTGTTTCAAGCAGGAGTCTGTAACATCTCATCTTTTTCAGTTGGAGAGGGTAGAGCACTTATATGTTAGCTTGGTCATGCTCACAACACATCCTCACCTTAAAGAGTTCTTTGTAGGCAGATTGGTAGTCAGGTAGCCGAGTGGCTCAGTATCAGAAGTAACCAGCTGTACTCTCCTGGTGTCAGTGTTGCTCTGAATGAAACATCCTTTTTTTCAGATGCTGTGGAGCATCTGTAAACACGCTTTCAAGATACTACTTTCCAGTCTTCTCTTCCTTCTAATTTCCCAGTTGGAAGGTCTAAGTCCACCCGCGTTCCCTCCAGGTTCTGGTTCTTCTTTTCTCCCAAGAGCCAGAATGTTGTGGAAGACAAGTATATTGGCGTTTCCCAATTCATTATGCAGGATGATATTTTTTTTTTCAGCTTTTTTTGCCAAAGCATTCATCTAGATTGCTTTGGTTTTCTTTACCTCTGAAGTATCAACACATCTAATAGACACTCTGGTTTTCCAGTTGCGGGGCTCTCTTTCAGAGGAATAACTGTATTCTCTCTTTCCTATAATGCAATGGACTTTCCTCAAGGTGGGAATTTATTGAATAACCCCAAACACTTAGTTTCCAGTTTTTAGTGCTCCTCAGCTTCCTTATCAACTTCTGTCATACTTGTGATCTACCAGAAGTGATTGTATATCTGCTTGCAGATCACTTACAAGGTTGTTGACTACTGGGGAAGATCCACAAGGAAGATAAACCAGCGATTTTCCTGCTGACAGAAACTTGAAAACTGACAAGGAGCTTATTATTTCTCTTTTCAAGCTGTGCTTTTTTTCTTTCCTATAATTCTATGTTTTTAATCAGAATGTCATGAGTTACTAAATCAAATGCCTTTATGTACTGTAAGTCTATTATATCAGTGCAGTTATGTTTAGTCATTAAATCTGTCATCTTATTGAAGAATGAAATAATATTTGCTTGACAACATTTTTGTTATCCACAAAATTGTGCTGAGCAATACTAAGTACATTTCTATAATTACATTTTTTTTTAAATCAAATCCTTACATTAGTTTTTCTGGTATTTTACCTGCAATTTATGTCTATCTGGAATATGAAAATGATGCTACAGAGATGAGAAAATAGGAGATTATCATTTCCTGCCTATCATTTGATAGTTTGTTTTTCATGAAGCTGTCCTATGTGATTCCAATCTCACCTATAAGAACTTCAAGATTTTTTTTAAATAGTTAAAAAAAATACAAAAAATACTTCACCTAAAATAGACAAAGATAGACGGAAGAATAAATTTCTCACTTTTTGTCTTCACATGAAGTACAATGAATCAAACTGATAAAATTCTGGATTTGCTCTACATAAAAATTGCAAAGAAAATACCGTAACTAAATTATTAATATTTATTTTCATTTATTTATTTGTAAGTATTAATATAGCATAGTTTCAGGAAAGTGACTCTGCTTTCAGTCAAATATATATGTTCAACTCTGTTCCACGCCCACCGCCCTGTGGTGCAGACCCTTTCCCTGACCCCCAGCTGCCCCTCCCTTGACACAGCTCCATGCCGTTCCCTCGGGCCCTGTCGCTGTCACACAGAGCAGAGCTCAGCGCTGCCCCTCCGCTCCCTGTGAGGAGCTGCAGCCACCATCAGGCCTTCCCTCAGCTCCTCTGCTCTGCGCTGAGCAAACACGGGGGCGTTAGCTGCTCCTCACAAGTCTTGCCCTGTAGACCCATCACCAGCTTCATAGCCTTCCTTTGGATGCTCTAATAACTTTATGTCCTTATATTCCCCTAGTTTGTACACATATCTGTGATCTGTGTCCTGACTCAAGTACACCTTGTGCTTGGCCATGTTGAATCTCATCAGGTTTACATGCGCCCACTTCTCTATACTGCCCACATCCTTTTGGATAGCATCTGTCTGGCTCTGTTTCTTGCCCACCATTTTTGTCAGTGAGAAGATTTTTTAATCTGAATGATGTAACTATTCTTTTAGCTTCCCAAGAATATCTTATGTGGAGCTGGGGTCTTCTTTTGTTGCTCAGGAAAGGCACTTGGGTTCAAGATTTGACCCACAAAAAGATATACAGACCCTGAGAGGTTAGCTAGCCCTTGATTTTCTCAACATAGCCTGAGTTTTGCATTTTGCTCTCCAGGATGCTTTGTAGATGCTAGTCCAGTTCTCCAGGATTCCACAAGACAGAATAACCCTGGGAGGACAGTGGAGAAAAGCCACAGGACTTGCTGGGAAGATTTGACCACAACATCTTCAAAAATTGAAGGAAGACCTGTCTTCTCTGTGTTTAAAAGCGTATTTTTTAAAAATGAACACCACAGAACCCACATCCACTTACAAAAAGTCCCACCTAATCCTATATCCTGTTTTTGACCGAGGATTGTTAAAAAGGTTTAAGCAAATGTTGTAAAAATAGTGTACATATGAAGGATATTTTCCTGAGGTGGTAAAATTACAAAGCCTGGTTATTAGTCCTGGAGTAGTCCCCACAAACTCATCTAATCAGTTTCTGAATCAATCTAAACTTCAGGCAGTCATAAGATCCTGTGATGATTAATCCATGCATTAATTATTACATTAATTTTCTTTGAAGTTTTAAACACACTGACAACTTCATCAGTGGACCTTCAAATATTCTGTTCTAGGAAATAGAGAATGTGAGTTCCTATTCACTCCTACATGTCACTCTTGACTGTAGGTGAGTGAAATTTTCAGCTTTTTCTTTAAAGGATAAAAACATTTTGAGCTTTTTCACTTTTCCTCATGTAAAAATTATTCCATACTTTGATTACTCTCATCTTTCTTTGTGTACTTTCTGCTGCTTTCCTCTTAGAGGATGAAAGAATCAGAATAACACATAGTACTCAAAATACAAACATGCTTCATGTGCTGGTGAAAGAGGACAGGCAGAGGATTATTCTACTTGTTCTCTGTTCCTTTCTTCAGATTTTCTAATGTTTTATTTAACTTTTTGATGGACCCTGAGAACAGCAGTGAGATCTTAATGGAATTGTCAACAGTAACTCAAAGATTGCTTTTTCTGCATGCTGATAGCTCATTTAGAGCCCATCATGTTATGCATGGCTAAGAACGGTTTTACCCACGTGTAATACTTTGTATTTATCAGCATCTCAGCTGCTGTTCTTTTTGCCCAGTTGCTCAGTATTGTGAGCCATCTGCAGCACTTCACAGTTGAACTCTGTTTTATTGCCTTAAATAATAGCATATCATCAACAAATTTAATTATCTCGTTTTTCCATGTGACTTATGATCATGTAGGATAACGTGAGTTTTAGCACAGATTCTTTCAAAGAGTACAAAGTACAAAGGCTATCATTAGCTTAATTATTTAAGTTATACAATGAGGTAAACAATGTTCTTAATTGGTAAGCAATACATGATCTCTTGTCCTTTCCCTGTGATTTTTCAAAAACTTTTAGATTTTTTATTTTGCTTTTAGTCATTCTCAGTGGACCGAGATGGAAGAATATCACAGAGGATATCACTAAATGTTTTCTAAAGATTCTGCCTTTTACTTTAGTGATTGTACCATAGCTGATATTTTTGCATAATAATCTATTCTGCTCTGCATCAAGGCCAGATCTTGTTTACCACTCAGTGGGGAGCTTCTGATCTTTCATGTCATGTCATCATTAGGCTTTCACATCATCTGCTCCGAAGACAATTTTTTTTTTCTATTCATCCTATACTCTTCACTTGCAATTATCACAGAATGAGAAGTCTCTTAAGTCATGCCTTCCTACAATGTGCTTCAAAACTGTGTTGCAAAATCAATTGCGCTTTTACACTGTGTCTTTTGTTTGCTCCATTAGCTCAGCTATAGCAAAGATGAGAATTTCTCCATCCTCACCACTGCTGAGGATGAAAGTCAGCCCTTTCTTCTGAACATAGGAAAAGACTGCATAATAAGGGGCTTCTCAGAAAGAACTTATTGATGGCCTCTTTGACAGCTAATTGGTAGTCCTTAGTTTTTCCTTTTCCCAAGCCTCTTGCGTTGTGTAGAGTAGCTTTGTATTAATCAAGGGATCTGATGTGCTATTGACCGTATTTCAGTTTTACTGTTTGCTTTGAAACTTATATACACAGTACCTTCTTTTCATTAGCATTTGAGGCCAGTCCTTAGCAATTATGTTTTTTCCCAGGCATGATGCCATGTCTGTATATGTCTTCAGCTGGAACATCAAGAAGTGACGTGCTTCATCTGGCTTCTGAGACCCTCCCAGCACAGGGGAGAGAACACACTCAGTGGGAGTTCTCAGCTGCAAGAGACCGTATTTCTCACCCTCCTTGGAATGGATGAAGGAGGTTGATATTCATGGTTTCATTTGTTCTCTGCCACTGTTTTGTGGTATTTACAGATCAGAAATGACTGTAATATTCTTGCCTGTGGGATTCTCCCCATCCCATTAGATGGTGCAGGTAAAAAGTTGTGTAGCAACCAGGAATCATAGTGCAAGAATCACAGAATAGAATCATTGGATGGCTTGAGTTGGATGGGAGCTTTAAAAGTCATCTAGCCCAATTTACCTGTAATGAAGAAGCACAGTTCTGCACTGTGATATCATCACTGCTCTGCAGTCAATATGGTGCTTGGGCACACACTGGGGCAGCCAGGACCCAACATGGCAGGATACTACTCTTCCTAAGGATACTAAAAGAATGGAGTGCACTGGAAACTGTGAGGGTCACCATGTGGCCTTCAGAATACTCATGCTACTGACTGAGGCCTGTGCTATGTCGGTCCTGTGCTTCTCCTAACTCCCTCTGCTAAACTTTGTGAATTCACATTGTTTATTGTAATTAATTACTAACCAAAATCTTCGTATTTGGCACTTCTATCACTCAAGAGATGGAGGATGCTCCTGCTGAGCTAATTTGTGGTGTTTCCTTGGGATAAGAAATCTTCTGAAGTCAGAGCCTTCTTCTTTGAAAAACTGAAGCCAACATGAGGATCCCAAAGGGATTCAGAGAGGATTGGCATTCCTCATGCTTTGTTCAGTGAGACATGCTCTTTTTCTCAGCACACAGCCATTCCTCTCTCTTCCACGAGAGGAGCAGGATGGTGTTATAAAGCAAAGTGGGATGAAGTGTGGATTAAACAGAAACCTTTTGCCAAGTGAAGTTATCCAAAGAATAAATCACAAGGTAATATTTACTTCTAGAAACAAAAGAGCAGTTCAGGAAGGGGTCTTACAAGATTTCTATTCAGCCACATCTGGCAGCACTGACTCATGCCTGTGATAGTGAAGGTACTCAGATTCTCTAAAGTTTGCCCTATTTTCTAGACCTCTCAGTTCAGCCAGTGTCTGTGACAGAGAATAACAGCTGAGAATCTTTGATCATGATAGTTAATGTGACACATGATTATTGCATGAACAAACAAAATCCATAGCAAATGTTTGCTACAGACATGTGGGGCCGCACATCAACGCTATGATAACTAAAACCTTTGAGTTCTGTTATGCAGTAGGGGAATTACAAAGTAGCTAAAATAATTTATGTGGTGTTTTGCCTAGCTAGAGAAAAGGGAGTAAATGCTACGTAGGCAAAATGGAAGCTTCATTAACTAGTCTTAAACTGAGCCAAACCATTATCTGTTGCCAGCAAACTGCTTTAGTAGGATTTTACCCCTTAAATAACACCATACCCAGTCTCTCCATTAGCACAGTTCACCTCTGGTTCTCCAAAGTTTGCAGCTCATTTCATTAAACTGTTGCTCCTGTGCTTAGTGCAGTCAGATTTGTTCTCAGCCCTTCTCTTATCCACAGTCAGCAACATGCAGAGCTCTTTCTCTAGTCTCTAAGTACTTCTGTGAACACCTACAGCTACAGAAGCTGGTGACAGACATTGCCAGCTGGCTGGTTTTTAGCTGGCAAACTTTTCTGATGGAGAGAAGTAAAACCGAACTATTCTTAAGCTGTCCAAAGGGAATATGGCCAACAATATTAAAAAAGGAAAAGAAAAAAAGAAAAAAAGAAAAAAAAAAAAAGAAGAGGAATGCTTTTTATTCTTTCATCTGTTTTTTTTTTTGGAGAAAAAGAAATGTACCTCTCAGGTCAAGAGAGAACTAGAGACCTTTTTTACAGTTTCTATTCTCATTCAGCTGACACAGACAAAGGAAATGAATTAGGCTCTGCTTCATTATTTTTCACATCTCTGATTTATTTGGCTCAGAGAACATCTATAAACTGCCAGAGTTATCATACAAACAAAGTGTTGCATAGCTCATATACTTTTCTAATGTGCACAAGACAGCCAAGTATCATTTATTTTTTACAGTAAATACTTACAAAAGTGGTACAGCATAAATATCAGCAAGATGGTATTGCAACTGTGAGTGTAGAAGAAGAAAGGAGCAAAACTCCCAGGCAGGCAGGAAGTAGGAGCAGCAGGCACATGCTGACCATGTCTGTATGAACGGTCATGACCATATGTTGGACTTCATGACATACTGTGCTCCCTTTGACCACCCAGTCCTGAGGTCTTTGGCCATATTCTCTAGGCTAGGTGCTGCAGCAGGGGAGCTGTGCCTCTTGTTGGTAATGGAGACATCAGAACAAGTCAAGTCCTTTCTTTGGCTTTGCCCTTTTGACTCTGTGCCATAACAACTGCTTCAGGGAAGAAGTATTTCCATTTCCTGTCCATTCATTTCTTTCTAATGCCACTCCCTAAGCATCTTTTCCCCTAAGTCTTTTGACCTGGTGAATCAGAGTAATTAAATTTTTATGAAAGTCTGACTTAGCTTTGAGAACACCACTCACTGCAAATAACTCTTTGAGGTATTAGACTTTTCAAGGAACCAGAGTGTGAAACTGTGGACCACTGAGACCCTTTCTTGATTTTTTTCATTAGCTGAAAAATTCCTCCTTGCAGAGGAATTTAGATATACATTGGAGTATTTGACAATCGTGAACTGTTGAGTGGGCATGGATGATGGGTTGATGATTGGACTAGATGACCTTAGTGGTCTTTTCCAACCTTAATTGGTTGTATGATTTGTTCTATGATTGTATGGTTCTATGAATGGAACAAAGTTCAACTAAGGTAAGTGTCAGATGTCTCACCTGGGATAGAGCAATGCCAGACACAGGCACAGATGGGAGATGAGTGTTTGGGAAGCAGCTCAGTCAGAAGGGATCTGGGTGTGCTGATGGCAGCCGCTCAGAATCATCCAGCAGTGTGTCCTGGCACCTGAGGGGTAAACCACATTTTGGGGTGCATCAAACACAGCATAGCCAGCTGGTCAAAGGAAGCAATGCTCCTGCTATATTTAGTGCTGGTGTGGCTTCAAATCAAGTATTGTGTGCAGTTCTGCTAGCAAACACTTTTTCTGGTAATTGATGACAGGACTTGCAGGAACAGCATGAAAATGTACTAGGAGAGGTTCAAACTGGACATTAGGGAAAATTCCTGTGAGGGGGATCAAACACTGAAACAGGCATCCTGTAGAGTGATTGATGCCCCATCTCAGTCATCATTCAAAAGATATTAGGTATTTTGTTAGCCCTGAAGTAATTGGATAGTTGTACCTGATGGTCTTTGTAGGTACCTTCCAACTTCTATTCTATTCTATTCTATTCTATTCTATTCTATTCTATTCTATTCTATTCTATTCTATTCTATTCTATTCTATTCTATTCTGTTCTGTTCTGTTCTGTTCTATTCTGTTCTATCCTCTCCCTCTGGGGGAGAGCTGGAATGGAGCTTCAAGGGCATGTGCATAGCTAAAGAAACTGATGTAATACATTGCCAGCTGGCTGGTTTTTAGCTGGGAAGCATTTCTGAGAGAGGGAGGTAATTCTGAGTGATGAATGATTCATAAGCTGTCCAAAGAGAAGCTGGCCAAAATTTAAAATTGAAGTTTAAAAAAAAAAAAAAAAGAATGCTTTTTATTCTTTATTCTGGCTTTTTAGGAAGAGAAGTTGCACCTTCCAGGTCAAAAGAACACTAGAGACCTTTTTACAGAGTCTGTTCTCATTCAGTTGACACAGATAAAGGAGATGTATTAGGCTCTGCCTCATCGTCTTTGTCCATTTGTAGAGTCCTCTTATTCCATAAGTATGAACATCCACTAGGGGGACAAAAGTAATGTGCATTTGTGGTTTGGCAGCACATCACAAGAGTGGGAAGTTTTGTCTACCCCTCCATCTGCTGCAGGTCACTTTAAATGACAGGGGATCTGGCAGACAAAAGCATAGTAGAACACATTTTCCTCTCACTTCTTTCCAGAACTGTCAAAGATAGCATTATGACAAATAATTATGATAACAAGTTACAAATACCCCAAATATTTTTCTTGCAGTTATATTGAGGATTGTGTTTGTTGCTGTTTCTCATGTCCTCGTTTCCTAAATATCATTCTGGATGATATCCTCATATCCTGCTGATAATAATCAGGATATGAAAACACGGATTAAAGTGTTTATATTGAATTTTTTTTTTAAATATATATCTACAACACTAAAATACTCTTTCAGTAATGCAGAGGTTTGCATGATTGCTAAAAAATCCAAAATGTTAACAAATTCCAAATAAAAATATTAACAGACTTTGTGCTTAGAGAGTTTCTTCTGAAAAGACACGAAAGAATGTGGAATATATTATCATGTTTCATTCATGGCACATGAATGATGTGCCACCCTGAAAGGGTTGGACATTTTGGAATGTGGTGCCAGAGCAGCTGTCGTATTTAAGTGTATTTCTTGTTTCAAGCTCTCACAAAGTATCTTAAAAATGTTACCTTCAAAGTGTTGCTTAATTAATCTAATGGGAATTTTCAGGTGATCTACTTGAAGAGGTATAATAAAGCATCTTTTAACAGGGCTTGAAGAAGATTGAATTATCATGGGAATTGAAATCTCCATGTCATAAGCAGTATGTCATGTTTTTATGCAGGGTAATATAAATCTTAAATACAAACATCTCCCTATTGAAAAGTGTCCTTGAATCTCTCAATGTGACCAGTATTTAGTTTTCTCCTAATAAAAATTGCAATGCAAGCAAGTAACTGAAAGGAAACCTTAACTATGGGTTCAGAGAGGTCTGATAGAATAGAGCATATGCAGGCTGTGTCTCCATGGTTAAGTATGAGACCCTATAGGAAGAAGAGCAGAGTACCTTTTGCTTACAGCCAGATCCCTTAATCAAAGAGCCTGTACAAGAGTGTGTGTCATTATGCCCAAACCCTGATTACTGCAGCATTTATACCTTCCATGGAAAGATTCCTTGGCATTTCTGTAGAATCATGTCTTGAATCTTCCTTTGGAAAATGTTAGAATGAGCTTGTACTAGCTAGGACCCATGTTTATGATTGCCAGAAAGCAGATATACCAACATTTGCTTTGGCTGACTAGGAGTGTTGTGTGATGAAAAAGATTACCACAGAGATATTTGTGCAAACTGTAATGGTAGATCGAGATGTCAGAAAGAGCAAAGATAAAAGAACTGTACAGAGACAATTTGCAGAGGTGCACCCTATGTGTGAATACTGACTTTTTCCCTGTCACACATATTTACTGAAGCACTGTTTGGTAGTTTCCCCTGATGGGCAGCTGAAGTCCACCATACCACTCTCGCCCTTTTCTTCCTCAAAGGAGAAGGATAGAAAAAGGCTTGAGGACTGAGACAAGGACAAGGAGAACACTCACCAATTACTGTCATGGGCAAAAAAACCTCCACCTCAGTGTAAGAAGATTAATGAAATTTATTGCCTATTGGTAGCAGACTAGAGTAATGAGAAATAAAAGCAAATTAAAATCACCTTCCCCTCACCCATCCTCTTCTACCTTCTCCCTGCAAGTGGCACAAGAGAAGGGAGCTGTGGTCAGTCTGTAACTCTTTGTCTCTGCTGCTCCTCTATAGTCACTGTCAGCCCCTGCTCCACATGGGTCTCTTCCACAATAGTGCCTTTCCTGAACTGATTCCTGTGGCTTCCCATGAGCTGCAGCTCTCCCAGCACTGCCCCAACACGGTTCCATATCACGAAGTCCACTGTTCAGGCATTGCCCCAACACAGGTCTCCATGGGTGGCAGCTCCCCAGCCCTCCTATCCCATTGTGGGCCCTCTCTATGGCACAAGGGGTCCTGGGCACAAACTGTAGCACAGGATGTTCCCTCTGAATGCCAGGCAACACTTCTGTGCTGTGCAGATGGACAGTGTTGGCACAGGCTGCCCAGAGGCTATGGAGTTATCTCCTTGAAGATCTTTGAATATTGCCTGGATATGGTACTGAGAATCCTGTTCTGGGTGTTCCTGTATGAGCAGATTTCTAGCCCCAGAGGTGCCTGCCAACTTCAGCTATCCAGTGATCCTCTTATTTTCAGTCTCTCTAAATCCACACCACTCTAACCCTCTCTTCAGCCTTTCAACTTTTGTGGAAAAGCACCCTGACAGGACACTGCAGAGCCAAATTTGGGAAGTAGAAGGTCCTGAGGGAGACAAATACAGACAGATCTGCTGATGTGGAATGATGTATCTCTGCCCTTCAAAACTACCAGACAAGCATGACAGCAGTTATTGATAGACAAGAACCAGTGCAGACTTATCCATGAGAAGGCTCCATTTTAGAACTTCACATCTGAAGGTGCTAAAGGGATTCAATTCAAAACAATGTCTAACACCCTGTATCTCTCTGTAAGAGGACTCTAATGGATCCTCATGGTATCCTTGAAGCTGACAGAGCATCCCTCTCAAAAGCAAGTCAGAGGAGATGCTGCACTCTGTGGTGCATCCAGCTCATAATCACTGCAGCACACAGGGAGATTAATTGCAGCATAGATTGACTGACAAGATTGGCACAAGCTTAATCAAAGAAGCTACTTTATGAAGAGGTGTCAAGTTTTCCTACAAATCGTATTTTAGAAACATGATTATTAACATTAGCTTTTTATTTCTGTGCTATTATAAAGCCAAATCTTCTCTGATATCTGAAGAGAAAGATCATATAAAAACTGTGCTTCTGAAATCCCAGAAACAGTGTTTTCCTGGTTTGCATTTTATCTATCCTGTAAATTATGAAATTCATTGCAATGAGAAGCAAACTCTAAAAACAAAAGGTCTTATTTTTATCTTTAGTCATATATCTTTGTTTATCTTAGGAAATAATCTTTACACCCACCTTACCATCTTCCATATGCTGACAACAGCTGTATTCAGATGAAAATCTGGTCCTGCGCTCATAGAGGAAGCATTACAATTATGCACATCCAAACAACATAATCAAGAGGATTTAAATGCTTGGTGCAACTGAAATCTATGTGATTATCTTTGTTCAATGAACAGAGCTCAGCCACAGCAAGGTAAGGCACAATGAGCTCAGTGCCCACAGTAAAGGTAATGGCAGTGGCTGCTCTGCTTTGAGAATCATCTTGAGGAGGAATATAATATGTTTTTGGCTCTGAAAAAGAGAGAAGAATCATAGAATTATAGAATCACTGAGGTTGGAAAGACCACCAAGTTCATCAACCAACAACCCATGCCTGTGACAACTCTATTAGGGTAAGGTTACTTTGGTTGGCTTTTTCAATGAAAGTAATGTTGGCTTTTGCAAACTTCTCCATCAGATTATCCATCACTTCTTTTTTTTTATAAATAGTTGTCTCCCTGTCCATTTCCTCAAGCACAGCCACATGGCCAGCTTTTCTCAAAAAAGCATCTCACATTGCTTGAAAAGTCTCAACTTGTCCTTTTACAGGGTTTTCTCTGAAGCCTTATTTTCACATAGCAACTAGAAGAAATCTGCTAAGAAATTTGCTGTGGGAGAGAACTGGCAAGGACTGTTTTATAGAAACCTTCCATCATCTCTGTGCTCTACACATAGCATGCTCACAGTAAGTCCTCATGTCTTCCCTCCTGGTCGTTGATGGTAGGTAACTCAACAATTTTAATGCTTGAGATCTACTTACATGTGTACACTATGCATAAAGAAGCAAAGCTCTGCTCCAGAAAAGCAAATAGAAGATAATATATTTAATTAATAACGGTACATTATAAGCTCTCACAACATTATTGAGGGTTAGTTTAGCTTCCCCTATCTACTGTGTGAGCAACAAAGAAACACAAGTTTGTGCAGGTGGACCTATACTTTTATGGAGTTACCTCTGCATTCACTAATGTGGGGCTGGAAAAAGTATCAAGCATATTGGTTCAGGAGTCATTTTAAGACAACTCCACTGTTACAGCCTTGGATTCAGAAAGGCTTGTTAATGGGATATATTAAATTACAGTAGATTGAACAAATAGGAAGTGTTTCCTTTCTGTAGGAAATACTTTATCTCCAACATTGGAAATGTTTCAGCTCAAATTTCTTGATTGCTAACAAAGCACAGATCATCTGTGGCAAAGTTTCACTTCCTGCACAAACTCATTTTGGTTCTGGAAAAGCTCTATGTATTAGAAAGGTTTTGAAGAATGGCAACCCAGAAAGCCATCCTGGGATTGTAAGATAGCAGTGAAAACACACTTTTTTTTTTTTTTTTTTTTTTTTGTTAGGAAACATTTTCTTGTTTCTCTCAACACAATTTTATATTTCCCTCTTCTGTGCAAGAGGATGCATTTGTAGATTTAATTCATAGATTATAGATTTGCTTATGTGTGTGACTGTATAGTGAATTCATATCAGATCTGTTCCCTTCTTAGGTAATAACCACATTCTCAACTTTCCTGGAATCTTTGCTAGAATTTTAACATATTTAGAACAGTTCCAACTAATAAATTGAAACTTATGATAAACAGAATATCAGTCTACTGAATCAAAGAACAATCTTTCACAAAGCTTTCTGTTCCAACAAAATTAGAAGGCAGCTGAGGCTGCACAATACTTTGCAGGACTATGTCTTACAATAAGAGATAATGGTGAAAGCAGAAAAAAAGCACTTTTAAATCACATTAATTAAACTAAATTGATTAAGCTGCCTTAAGGATCCTAAAATATCTCCCAGTAAAAATATTCTCAGTCACCTTTGAACAGCTCTGAATGAGAGTGCAGCTAATCATCCTAATACAAATGTATAGGAAAAGAGGATTAGCTCCATTGCCTGATAAGGGTCTCCTTTAAACCTGAGGCAGAAAACTTAATAAAACCCAATAATATGAGGAGTTATGAGGCAGAGATTTGAAACATTTTCTTAATTAATATATTAATAGACCTCAATGTCTGTGATAGGAAACATCTCAATCTACCAAAATAGGTTGTAGCAGCAGAGTCTGAAAGACCTCTCATACCAGTGGAAATACTACGAGCTGGTAATTAACGTTAGCAATGGGCAGTGTGCAACAGAAAAGCTGTTTAAGCTTTAAATAATCTTGTTAATAGTAGGTCAAACACGGTATGAAACGTGAGCAACAACATAAATCTGAATGACATAATGACAAGCAGAAGAAACTGAAATATGAAAGACTCGGGCTAACATCTGTTAATATGACATTCCTTGAACAGGGAGAGGAGGTGATGGGCTCTGCTCCTGGGAGCTGATGGGTGGATGGGAATGGCACAGAGCTGCCAGAGAAGGGTCAGATTGGGCATTAAAAAATGTTTCCTTAGTGGATGGTGGTCAGACACTAGAAGAGGCTTCCTAAAGAGGCAGTTGATCTCCCATGCCTGGCAGTGTTCACAGGGCATTTGGACGATGCTCTCAGTAACATTCTCTAACTTCTGGTTAGCCCTGAGTTGGACAGGAGTTGGACTTGATGATCTTCAAAGGTCATTCCAACATTCTATTCTATTCTATTCTATTCTATTCTATTCTATTCTATTCTATTCTATTCTATTCTATTCCATTCCATTCCATTCCATTCCATTCCATTCCATTCTATTCCATTCCATTCCTGCAGCACACTGACACATCTAATACTACATCCAGCTAGCAGTGCTCTTTGCTGTAAAGATGGAAAAGTTGTTAAAGGCTTGGTGGCATAGACTGATGATCTTATATGCAGTAAAGCTGAAAAAGAGCACTGTCCCCATCAAGTTGAGAGCTGCAGTTGATTCTTGGAGTGTCAAAGCTGTTGTGTAACAGGTGTGCAGATTGATATGAAAATATGATATGAAATCATATGAGCTAGATGCAAAGCCCACTGATGTCAGTGTAGCACAGGAGAGCTTCCATAACATAACTCTGTATTTCTCCTTTTATCAATCAACCTAGGGCAGCTGAATTTCATGGCATACATCTATTAAGAACATTCAGTAATTATAACACAGTTCCTCAGAGCCTTTTGTTTTCACAGGCAGCACTTCCTGCTGTGTTTCTGAGCCCCTTGCTCCATCTGCATCCCCTTGCACTGCATCTATGCTCCATTGCTGCTGCATGTCATTAACAGCAGAAATAAGAGCCCTGAAGATGTAGAAAATCACTGCCAAATCCTTTGTGTCTACGAATATGTCATCAGTGCAGTGCTGGCTGCAGGAGCAAACTGGATTCAGGATGAGGACACCCAGAAGGAAACAAGAATCCTTGATTTTTATGTGACATGTCTCTGATTTTCTCTGTTTGGTTGCTGGAAGATAATGTTTCTAGTACCTGAAATTTCACAAAAAAAGGAATGTGAATAAATATACTTACTAAGCCTGAGATGTTTTCTAACTAGAAAGCAACAAAAGCCTTCTTGTTTCATCTATCATGCTTTATTAGCTAGAAGTTTTGTGTAATCCAATATTTACCTTTTGATAGAATGTTCACTTTGTGTTCATATTTCTATATAGGTCACTCTTGCACATTTTGAAAAGCATGGAGAACAAAATAAGAAAATATATAAAAAGGCATAAAAAAAACCCCAAACAAACAAACAAAAAAACCCCAACAAACCAACAAAAACGAAAACCAACACACAGAATCAATCAAATGAGAATAAATGCTTTCACATTTTGCCTTTTTTTTCTTATGAATTCCCTTCAGATTGTTACTTCAAAGAGCTGAAACATTAACATTTGTGCAAAATCTCATTTGATAAGGGAGTTCTTTTTTCAATATTTTTCATGTCAGATTATGTGGCATCTGGAAAAGAGAAAAGAAAATGTGTTTCAAGCAAAATAAACTGCATTACCTCTGTACACAGTAATTCAAGACCTTTGTATTGTAGACAGATGGCTGAATGCACGCAAATATTATTTTACAAAGCAATAAATAATATTTGGAGAAGATATTAAAAATACACTGTATAAAATGTGTACAGTTCTATAGCTCATAACTAAGCTTTTCCACACATGTGTTTGAAAACACATGAAGTTTGTTGTATCTTCATCTGCCTTCAGATGACTACTGATAAAGCTGGTCTATAATATGAAACTGGTTCTTTCTGTTACAGTTTTTATAGAAAGCAAATACTATGTGGTCTCTTAAAGATACTTTTTAAAGTGCATGTCATGGTAACAGGTTGCCAAGCCTCCTGAATTGATTCCTAACTTCTTCTAGACTGCCATCAAGTGGTTCTGTATGCGCTTTCAGAACACTTAGAACCACATGCTGATACTTGCTTCAGTAGGAAAGAGCTGAAGTAGAATTCAGACTCCTTTCTGGAGTCTGGCGCTCACCTATTATCCATAGGGATCTGCTTCTAGTAAAATAGATGAGTTCTCCTTTGGGACTGCAAACAACTGAGTCAGGAAAGTGTTTCACAGTTGTTTATTAGCTTTTGTCAACCTAGACTTTATTCCTCAGATTGTACATCACAGCTTACCTCTTAAGGGCAATACAACTCTGACAGGAGAAACAAACCCAATTTTCTCAAAGATCACCATGTTTCCTTTTGGACATCAGTAAATTGCATTACTCTTGCTGTTTGCCTCTTTCATCTTATTAGTGTACAGTGTAATCATAGATCAAGGGCTATGATTAGCCATGCCTCTTGCTCTTCACCTTCAACCTGTGGTTTAGACAGCATAAGTGTAAGCACTGTGCACATGAGATTGGCCTGAGACTTTTCTGAATTTGCTATTTACTGTCTTCTCCTGAATGAGACTATGGGAATAAAGATGTTCTCCTTAGTTTTCCTCCTGTTTAGTCTGGTATGTAAATAGCCACAGGGCACAGAGGTAGCAGACCACTGCTTCATTAGATTTATGGTCTAACAAAGCTTGAGCCAGGTGCCTAAAGTCATCCAAAAGATTACTTGGCAACTGAAGGGCATATTCACAGCAGCTTTCCTCTATTATGCCAGCATGGAGCTACACAACCCCAGAGCAAATGAGCAAAGAGCTGAACCACCTTCTAGTGAGGTGTTCTATGCGCCCCATCAAGGTAATCAATGAGGAGGAAAAGTCTTCTTCTTGTTAAACTGTCTTAACAGCCTGCCTAATGTGGCATTAGATGGTGGTGACAGGGCTGCAGGCAGCATCTGTTCAGAGCAGAATAATGTAGACTAGCATGTGACTTTCTGCTGACAGACATCAGCCATTGGAAATCAGGCAGCTAGACTATGCTAGTCACCTAGAGTCGGTCTGGGTGGTAATGGTGAGAGATGGGGCACCATGGCTCATGCAAAGAGGCATGACCAAAACAGAACAGGGTGGCTTTTGCTATTGGTGCCATATTTTTCAAGGCAAGTAAGAGAGAAGCATCTCCCATGGGGGACTATGCTCAACTCTGTCATTAACATTTACAGCCAGTATGTCAGCCATTCTTCTTTCTTCGAACATCTTTCTTTTTTTTCTTTTCTTTTCTTTTCTTTTCTTTTTCTTTTCTTTTTTTTCTTTTCTTTTCTTTTCTTTTCTTTTCTTTCTTTTCTTTTCTTTTCTTTTCCTTTTCTTTTTTTCTTTTTTTTTCTTCTTTCTTTTTCTTTTCTTTCTTTCTTTTCTTCTCTTCTCTTCTCTTCTTCTTCTCTTCTCTTCTCTTCTCTTCTTCTTCTCTTCTCTTCTCTTCTCTTCTCTTCTCTTCTCTTCTCTTCTTCCTTCCTCTCTCTTCCCTTCCTTCTTCTCCTTCTCCCTTCCCTTCTCCTTCCCTTCTTCCTTCTCTTCCTTCCTTCTCCTTCCCTTCCCTTCCTTCCCTTCCTTCCCTTCCCTTCCCTTCCCTTCCCTTCCCTTCCCTTCCCTTCCCTTCCCTTCCCTTCCCTTCCCTTCCTTCCTTCCCTTCCCTTCCCTTCCCTTCCCTTCCCTTTCCCTTCCCTTCCCCTTCCCTTCCCTTCCCTTCCCTTCCCTTCCTTCCCTTCCCTTCCCTTCCCTTCCCTTCCCTTCCCTTCCCTTCCTTCCCTTCCCTTCCCTTCCCCCTTCCTTCCTTCCCTTTCCCTTCCCTTCCTCTTCCCTTCCCTTCCCTTCCCTTCCCTTCCCTTCCCTTCCCTTCCCTTCCCCTTCCTTCCCTTTCCCTTCTTTTCCCTTCCCCTTTTCCTTTCCCCTTTCCCTCCTTCCCTTTCCCTTCCCCTTTCCCTTCCCTCCCTTTCCCTTTCATTTTCCCTTCCCCTTTCCCTTTCCCCTCCCCTTCCCTTTCCCCTCCCCTTCCCTTTCCCCTTCCCCTTCCCCTTCCCCTTTCCCTTCCCCTTCCCCTTCCCCTACCCCTTCCCCTTCCCTTTCCCTTTCCTTTCCCTTTCCCTTCTTTCCCTTTCCCTTTCCTTTTCCCTTTCCCCTTCCTTTTCCCTTTCCCTTTTCCCTTCCCTCCTCTCCTCTCCTCTCCTCTCCTCTCCTCTCCCTCTCCTCTCCTCTCCTCTCCTCTCCTCTCCTCTCCTCTCCTCTCCTCTCCTCTCCTCTCCTCTCCTCTCCTCTCCTCTCCTCTCCTCTCCTCTCCTCTCCTCTCCTCTCATCCAGGAGGCATGTTATAATCCCTGCTCTCCACCCCATAGTTCAGACTGGTTTCATACCCACCTCCTACTAAAACACTAAAACACGCAGAGGAATGGTGGTGTGACCTGGAATAATGCTCTGGCTGATTATGGAGCTGGATGTCCTGGCACAAAGCCCAGGTTCATCTGTTTCAAAGCAACATATTGAAAGGACATAAGGGACTGACTTTTCTTGAAAAAACACAGCAGCACTTTCTAAAAGATGTTTAGCATAAGACACAAATTTTGCCATGAAGTGTAATTAATTTATACTAAGATGGATTAAATCATTTATTTCAAAAGAATTCTATGATCAGTTCCCTTTAATTCATATCCACTTATGGTAAAATAGAAACAAGCAATTAGACACCTCTAAAATGTGTTTTAGTAGTGATTTTAAGTTAAAACGAGTGTAGCTTTCACTGGTAATCTTAGCATAAAACAAGGTGGTGTTTATTCCTCTTGGAAATGATGATATGGTGATAGGAGAGGTCTCTATTGATTTATTGAAGAATTACTGGATCACAGAATGGTTGGCCAGGATGGAGAGGGTAAGCTGCCCACTTATCATCACGGTGCCTAGCACTCACAATAAGCCACACGGTTAACATTCAGGGGATTGCATGCTCCTCAGATAAGCACCACTGAACTTCTTGCCTTTAAAGAAGGCTGAATATGAGCAAGAAGGTATATTATTTCTGTCTAACTGTGAATAAAAATACAGCCTTTCAATTTTGTAATGGAAACATTCATTTCATACAAGTCAAAATAATCGGAAGAATCAGGATCACATACATGTTTTCTTGTTAGTTAGAGACTCTTCACATTTTTTTTTTTGTTTGTTTAACACAAAGAAAAATTCATTAGCTTACACAAAATTTTGAGTTTTTTTTTCTACATAGATGCTCATATTAGTCACTGCAGCCCTTATTTCCCAACATTTTTCTTGCTTAAAACTATTGTGCCATGAAGAAAAATCACAAACAGCTGAAATTTTCATACTTAACCATTTCCTAAAAGGCAAAATTTAGAAACACTGCAACACAGATAGCCAGAGCTGAAGGACTCTGAATCCTTTACTTGGTGTTAATCTTAGAAAGTGTATGTACTTGTTAATTCTTTTATTGTAATCTCTTTGATTATTACACTGATTTTCAAAATGGATGAGAAGTTATTTTAGAGACAAACTGTGCTGAATAACCCTGAACTAAAGCCAGAACAGCTGGAAGCTGTGATTTGGTCCGTGTCTTCATTTCCCACTACTTTCCATGAGAGCAAAGGGAATGCGGGAATCCCAAAAAATCAAATTCCTAACATACCCTCTATAATTTCTGTCCTGAAAAAACACTGATGTGTCTCAAGATGTCCCTGTTAAATATTAATTTCATATTTCACACTGATTCATCTGATGGCACCTACAAGTATTTAATGATCTGTAACACTTCCGACCCCAGATGAAAAACCCTCATCCTTGTAGTAAATAGTAACACTCCTACTATGCTGCACACAGCAGCCTGACCAAGGGACTTTTGTTCACCCACCCACACACTGCAGCTGGTGGGATGTGACATGGTTGCCACGTGTAGGATGGGACAGAGAAGAACCAGGAAAATAATGAAACCACAGAATAGCTTGGGTTGGAGGGAACCTCAAAACCCATGCCGCCCCATAGGCAGGGCTGCCCCCCACCCAGCTCAGGCTGCCCAGGGACCCATCCAACTTGGCCTTGAGCACCTCCAGGGATGGGGCACCACAGCTTCTCTGGGCAGCTGTGCCAGCACCTCACTGGCCTCAAAATGAAAAGTCACCTGGCTCAGGGGGAATTTCCCATATTTACAGCATTTATGGCATGTCCCTCAATCTCCAAGGAATGTTTTGTTAAGTCTGTATTTCAGAGCCCTAAAATGCAGCATTTCCCAAAAGGCATGACCTCTGGCGGCTCTCCCCAGCCCAGACAGGGAGATTTCTGAGGAGAAGGAAGCATTTGAGTGTGCATTTCTGCAGTTGCCTGCCCCATAGCAGGTTCTTTATCTTGGGCTTTTGAAAATTTATCGAGCACAAGCATTGCTGCAGACAGCGCTCCAGGTTCAAAGAGTTGGTGCCGCATGTGTGCCAGCAAATATTGAAATAGCTCCAGATAAGGAGCTGGGCTTTTGCAGCAGTGTAAAGTACATCGTGTTTTCAAAACCAAGGTAATGAGACAAGTAGCAAGAAGCAGAAAAAACAATTACAGCTACAACTGTATTGGTTTCATGCAAGGATAGTTCAGAAAACCTTCCTGAGGTCTCTCTTTCCTGACCTCAAATGCTGCATGGAGTGTTTCTGTTATTGCAACAGAAGGATGACAAAGAAACAATCCCAACCTCAAATTTGCTCTTTCCATGATATTAAAAAATGAGTGTAAGTTTGTGAAATATCTTTCAAAATACTTTTTTATTTTTCTTCTTTTTTTTTTTTTTTGCCATGAACCATGTTATTGTCTTTCTCAGAATTACTGAATTGCCTTTAAGATATGAAATTTGGGGTGGAGGTGTGGTGGGATTTGAATAAAATGATGAATTTAATGAAAATTTGCAGTGTAGTTTTCTTCTGTGGAATACGTTGCTGGAAATTCTGGGAAGTTGTAGGTATCTTAACTTCTGATGGAAGGTTTACATTTTACAAGTAGATCCCTCTAAGGTTTTGACTATCAGCTCTGAAAACAAAGTGAAGAAAAGGAATACCAAGGAAATGAAGCAATGATGTGTCTGTGCAGACACCTGCAGCTGCATTTTTGGAAAGCACGTTCCAGATCAGAGCCAAAATCCTCTCTTTTATTTACTCAGAAATTAACTAGATCTGCTAGGAAGAAAATATTGAAACCCACAACACCCATTTAATTCCACGGTGCTGTATCTTCATAACACTGCTGTGCTCAAAGCACTGTAGTTGTACTGAGTGCAGCCCTGAGGGAGTCGCAGCCAGCACTCTCCCTCATGTCTGCAATTTGTTTACATCAGAACTGTGTTTTCTCCTTTCTCTTGTAAAAATGAATTCAGAAATTACTGAAGTCTCTCATAAAGCAAGAGTAATCTGTTGTTTGCTCATGGTCGGGAGGGCAACATCAGTGCAGCTGTGGTGAAGCATGCCATTCCTTCGATTAGATTCCTATAGGGCTTAAGAAAATATTAGTGAAAAAATCTAAGGCCAGATAGATGCATTCTCTCCATTTGCAAATGTCGTAAGCAGCTGGGATCTTGACCGAATTCTCTGGAATGATCACAGATCAATCTGGCTATCACAGATTGTGCTGATTGTCAGGAGCTTCACATGGAAGCTCAGGAAAAGCAGCATCCTGCTGAAAATTGCAGTAAATGAAGACCTCAGGCAGCCCAGTGAAGTTAAAACCAAGGCAAGGAGGTGGGCTCAGGCTGAGGGTGATCACACTGCACTCATACGAGTTTTTCTACATTCACATCTCAAGATTAACACAAAGTTTTTTCCAGATTTCATTTCTCTTTTACCATGGTAAGAAAAAATGGATCTTTGTCAAAGAGGATGAGAGCCATTAAAAACTCAATATTTCACTATGGGGATTGCTTTATGGCCTCATTTGCAACAGCTTGCTTTATCACGCGTGCAGCTTCATTGCCTGTCCTATAGCCCACATGCTTTGAGAGTTATCAGCAGAACTCTGTGCTCTTGTTTCCAGGATGGCTGGTGCCTGGCACAGTATCTATTGGAGGGCGTATGTTGCAGAAGGAGGCGTGACTTGCCAGGCTGCCAGCCAGCCCTGTCCCTCTGTCTCCACAGATTTCTGTGTAGATAGAAAGAAAAAAAATGATGGGTTGGAGATCAATCCTTGCATTGCTAATGGCTTCTACTGCATAACCAGAACGTTTCACAAAGCACTACTGCATGATAAATCGCTGTGCTTCATTTTCTGTTTGTCCTTAGCCAGGTCCAGCTAAACTTTATGTGGTACATAATCATAGAATCACAGACTTGTTTGGGTTGGAAGGGACCTCAAAGCCCACACCGCCCCAACCCCTGCCATGGGCAGGGCTGCCTCCCACAAGCTCAGGGCCCCATCCAACTTAGCCTTGAGCACCTCCAGGGATGGGGCACCACAGCTTCTCTGGGCAGCTGCGCCAGTGCCTCACTGCCCTCTCAGAGAAAAATCTCCCTCTGATATCTAATTCCAATCTCCCCTCTTTTAATTTAAAATGATTCTTTTTTGCTCTATTACTAATTGCACGTGTCAAAACTCATTATGCCTCCTGTTTACAAGCTCCCTTCAAGAATCGGAAGGTTGCAGTCTCAGGTGATGAAACATATTCACTATCTCACATCTTGAAGACAGGAAGAGCGAAGTTGTGATGCCTGGAAAATGACATGCTGTTTCCTCTGTGACATGGCAAAAGCGCACACATTTGAAAACTGTAAACATATTCCAACTCACATTTATTCACATTACTGCTTTCACATTGACGTGGTGCAAGACAATGCTCATTTCAGGTGGGGCTACCAACATACCCCAGTAAACTCTTAATATCTTTCACACCATTAATACTGTACTCTTAATATTAATAAATACTTGAAAAGTCTGTAAATGACCTACAATGAACTCCTTTGTAAAAGTGTTTACCTTAGTTAAAAAGATTTATTTTGGTGTCAAAAAATGTCCTGCCAAGAACTGCTGGATGCAACTGTTCTGATGAATTCTGTGGACTGGTATGGTCTTTGTCACTGCTGTAAATATGTCTGAGTTTGGTGTTGAGTAGCAGGAGCTGAAGAACTGTCAGAAGCAAACTAGATCTGATCCTGAGACCCTCACTTTACTCCTGTTAAAAGCATCAGGTCTTGAAGCTACACAGCCCGTCCAAAAAACTCTTGCGGGCAGGTGCTAATGACTTGCTGCTCCAGACATGCTGCAGCCCAGGATGAGCTTCCAGCTCCCCTGAGTTCTCTGAGTGCATCAGACTTCCTTGTACACAGGCATGCACACACGGATATCAGCACTACTCATTATCCCCGCAGAGTGGAACTAAGCAGCTACACTAGGCATGCCATGCAGCTGCCCCTGACTCTGTGTTTCAGACATAGCCTTCATGGCAGACGTGGTTGCCATTGATAAGGCTGAAGGTGGCCAAAGAGTGGTTGGTGCTCTTGAGGGAGGTCATTCGTGTGGTGCTCCTGGCCATGCTCTGGGAGCGGATGAGGAGGCGAGCTCTGCAGCAGAATAGCTGGTTGTTGAACTGTTTCCGAAAGCTCTTGCTGAGCAAGTAGAGTGCAAATGGGTTGACGCAAGAGTTAGTGAATGCCAGGATCCGAGCACAGATGCTGGCAACAAAATGCAGCACTGAGGTGTCCACCTCTGAGTAGTGATAGGACCGGTATAAATAGATGATATGAGTGGGAAGCCAGCAGAAGGCAAAGAGGCACACAAAGACCAGCACTGTCCTGGCCAGGCGTTTACGAGATTCAATCTGGAAAAAGAAAGAGAGCAGGTTAGTAGTCTCTAATTTGGACAAGTAGCTGTTTCTCCCCAGTGCTGCACCTTAGGGGTTAGCAGATGAAACCTGCACTAGTTATTCATATACTATATATATAATTTGATGTAAGCGTTATATATTAAAAAGCATTATTAGTGTTATTAGTATTATTAATATTGTTATTAACAGAATAGGGGACTGGGATATTTCACAGAGCACAGAGACAGGACTTTCTCCCTTAGGGTCATGTGGTACACATACACAAATGTGCTACCAACAGCTCACAGCCTTTGAAGACCAAGTGCGGTGTTCAGAGGCCGAAGGAGCTGGAGATGTCAACAGAGGACACTGCACTTATAGAAACACTGAGGCAGCAGCAATGTGGACCCTTCAGTTGGAAGAGCTGGGGCCAAAAGGAGCAGGTGGATGTAGGTGGTAAGAAAGTGTATCATCACCTCTCTTAACATAACTGAATTTACCCAAGGGGAAGGTGCTTTCATGATTCAGCCAACATGCAGTATAACCTTCAACAAACAAGTCACATTTTTGTTTTCTTACACATGCAGGCTTGGACTCAACCCAAAGTTACTGCTCAGCTGAGGGGAGCTGAGGTAAACTGTACCTGATCTTTTGTCCACCAATGCTGCATGCTAAGATAACAACGCCACTGAAAAACATACCTTTCTTCCTGACAGACATGAGAGTTATGAGAAAGGTCACACAAAAGGAGAGGATGGACAGCGTTACTCACAAACATTTGTTGGACTACACCCCTGACTGGAAGAGGATAGCCAGAAATGTGCAGATATGACATCACTACATTTTCAAGGATCACAACGCTTTCCTGTCTGATAATTCCTGTGCTCTTCCCAGACACTTTCAGTGATTTGCTGTCACCTGCTCCTTGTACCTGAGCACAACCTGAATGGCCTGAAACTTTCCCCAACCTCATCCCCTCTGTGCTCATTCCTGCCCTGGTGAGGCAGCAGTGCCAAGCCAGGCTCCCAGCCACCCTCCATCCTCATTCACCTTCTGAGCTGCACAAGCAGATCAGAAACAGCAGCTGACAAAGGCCTGTCTTTGATCACGACAGCTGCAAGCAGGGAGTAGGCAGGAGAGACCTGAAGTGCCGATTTTGACTTTATTTTGTGCCCCTGTAATGGCACCAACTGAAAATTAGCCATTGTGCTTGGGAAGGACTGACATTTACCAGGTGATAATGTCTCCAAAGAGAGGGCCTAAAATTAAATCCTTTGCGAAAAGGCTCTGCACGACTAAGCCATATATTCTTTTAAATGTATCCTTAATTTGATACAGGACTATTGAGGCCACATCTGCACTATAAAGAAAGGAAGCAACACAATAAAGAAATCAATACCAGTTGTTTCAGATGGAGACCTATAGCTCCTGAGTGCACTGCAAGACAGGAATGATGGACTGGTGGTGCTAAACTATAGCCTGGCCTTTTGCTTTCTGTGGACCTTTCCCCCAAAACTAAAGGGAGAAAGGACTGTTTTTACTACTCACTTTATTGTCACTAATCAAAACGGTCATTAAATCAGCAGAAAAATGATCTCCAGGGAAGAAAGATTTATACACATTCAGGAGAGACAAAAGAGAAAAGGGTTTCATGGATCACACATCATCTCATGGGCAGAAAACACATTTGTTTCACCTCAGAACCAGAAGGCTACAGGAGATGAAATTACTGTTTCATGTCATCCTGAGGTGGAGATGTCAGCCTGATGCAATTACGCGGACAATCATTCAGCTGAAAAATGGTTTATGTCAGTTTAGTTTTGGTTGAAGAACCCCTAGTTGAAAGGAAAGGGATCTGTCAAGGCAAATAAGTCGTTCAGAAACGAGTTGTCCTGCTGTTGATTTCTTGCTTAGACAAAACCAAGGCTCAGATTTGTTTCAGGTTATGCATTGATCTGAAGCACTCAGTTACTCATGCTGGATTTGAATTTACCATAGGAGATGACTCTTTTTCTACCTAAAGGCTTACAAAAGGAATAGACAAGAGCGAGCAATCTCCAGCAGAAAGCCAGGACTTAAGTTGGCCAAATCCTAGCAAAGTCACCTCATTTTGTGTAGGATATACACATTTTCAGCAACACATTTTCAACCAGAGCATGAAACTCCCAGCAGTCCCTGACTCTGCAATGGGACAGTTTGGGGAATTTAAAAAAATAAAACAAATACTCCAGAGTGACAATAACAGAGGTAATCCTGATTTCAAGGGTACAAAGGGAAGTTAAGAGTCTGCATTAGTCCAGAGTAAATGTCCCACATAGGTAAATCAGATCAGTCTCAAGGTGAAAGTTGAGGATACCACCTACTGGACTGGAAGACTGACCACTCTGGATCATTAGAGTGCATATAATAAGTGGGAAGGCTTTTCTGATCAATATCATCTCCTCTGGAGACCACAGAAAAAGAAGCATTTTAAGAAGGAGAAATATAACAAATGAAAGGTTTCAGGGAAAGAAGTTGGACCTCTCCTTTTCTCCTGAGATTTCAGCCTGGACTGCAATCACACCCTCTACAAGATGTGTAACTTCAGTACAACTGTTAGGACATTACAGAATCACAGAATCACAGTAGGGCCAGGGTTGGAAGAGACCTCAAGGATCATGAATCTCCAACCCCACTGCTACATGCAGGGCCACCAACCTCCCCATTTCATACTAGACCGGGCTGCCCAGGGCCCCATCCAACCTGGCCTTGAACACCTCCAGGGACGGGGCATCCACAACCTCTCTGGGCAGCCTGTTCCAGCACCTCACCACTCTCTCTGTAAAGAACTTCCCCCTGACATCCAACCTAAATCTTCCCTCCCTCAATTTAAAACCATTTCTCCTTGTCTTGATGTTATCTACCTGTTATCATCTGTTATCAAAGAGTTGATTCCCCTCCTGTCTGTAGGTTCCCTTTAGGTACTGAAAGACTGCAGTGAGATCACCCCACAGCCTTCTTTTCTCCAGGCTGAACAAGCCCAGCTCCCTCAGCCTGTCTTCGTGGGGAAAGAGATCCAGTCCCCTGATCATCTTCGTGGCTCTCCTCTGGACCCTCTCCAACAGCTCTCTGTCTTTCTTTTACTGGAGGCTCCAGACCTGGACACGATACTCCAGATGGGGCCTCACAAGAGCAGAGTAGAGGGGGACAATCACCTCCCTGTCCCTGCTGGCCACCCCTCTTCTGATGCAGCCCAGGATACCATTTGCTTTCTGAGCTGCAAGAGCACACTGCTGGCTCATGTTAAGGTTTTCATCCATCAAGACCTCCAGGTCCTTCTCTGCAGGGCTGCTCTCAAGGACTGCTCCTTCCAGTCTGTATGGATGCCTGGGATTCCTCCGGCCCGAGTGCAAAGCCTTGCGCTTTGCCGTTTTGAACCTCATTAGGTTCACCCAGCCCCACCTTTCAAGTCTGTTGAGGTCCCTCTGAATGGCATCCCTTCCTTCCAAATCTCACCATCCTACTCGATTCTCTCTCTTGATGACACTATCTGTCACCATTCTCCAGCCTCCACTTCTCCAGTCCAGCCTGTACTTTTTCCCCAGCATGGCATAACACCAGCAGATGACATTACTGTGTCCCATTTCAGCCCTGAGGACTGAATTGGAAAGCCAGCATTTCCCTCTACATGAAGAGAGGCTACTTAATGGAGCAAGTTTTTCTCCTAGGCCCTTTTTGATACGGAAACTTTGAGAAGCTTTCCACTGTGTTACCCCTCAGCTTCAACTTCACACCACCACCACCAGCTTTATCCCTTCTCTTGCATCTTAGTCAGTACCTTCCCAGACATTGGCATGAATCCTCTGCTGTGCCGTGGTAACTGCCCTGCCAAAGTCTCTGAACTTAGGAAAATTAGAAGATTATTGTTGTGACATAGTTTATGACAATCTATTTAAAATCAGCACAGCAGCTGCAGAATGCTTTAGTGTAAACTTCCCTATGTGATCTCTCTTTACTGGTTCATGAGAATTGTGGATTTTTGAAGAAAGTAGTCTCTACCTGTTTCCTTACGTGCACATTTCCTTCCACAGGGATGTTGTAAGCACTCCGGATCAAGTTCTTAGCAATGAAATAATAATATACTGAAATGACAGACAGAGGAATGATGTAAAAGATCAGAAATGATGCCATTGAGTGGATTTTGGGATGCAGCCCATCAGAATGTGGGTAAGGAGCACAGCTGATGAAAGTTTTATTAGTCCCTTTGTCATGGAAAGGGTGTAAATCTGAAAACACTGCTTCAGGAATGGCAAGTAGCATGGATGCAATCCAGATTACAGCAGCTCTCAAACAAATTTTCATCAGTGCATGGGATGCTTGGATCTCCATTGGTCTTACTATAGCTTTATACCTAAAAAAAAAAAAAAGATAAATTATTTATTGACATCAACATTGATCATTTATAAAGGTAAGGCACTGCATTTTTGCTCATACTTAACAGATACCTTCCATTTAGAAAAAAAAAATTACTCAAAACTGAAAATGGTTATAATTTTAAATTTTGCCATTTTCAAAAGATTTCTCATTTTTAACCAGTGTCACTTGTTCTAAGTCCATCCACTTTCATGTGTATTGGTTCTGAGTTCATTTAATTTGTCATTTACCCAACAAAGCACAGTGCTGCATGACATTAATAAGTATGTGTCCAGATAGGGTTAAGATAGGATGTGCCACCATAGACTTCTCTTGAAAAGCATTACAGCAGCTTACACCTCACTGAAAGATTCTGTTGAAGGAAACTGGATGGGTTACTCAGTTTGTAGATTTTGCCACACATTTCATTTTGAGCTGTGAATATGTCGGCCTTTTGGAAGCAAACTCTGATGCTTTCTCAAGCTAAGCTTTCTGTGTGTAACAGAGGCAGCAAGTATGAGGTTCTGCACTGATTTAACTGGGTAATTGCCATATTTACAGAACAAACATGCATTCAGCTTCTAGTTAGAAGCAAAATCCTGTTCAACATACCTGCTATTTTACATCATACACATATATTTACGTATGCATTTATATTTCTGTAAAAAAAACATAAAAACACACATAAGAACATACATACTGGCATTTACATTTACATTGTGGATGGTCACACACTGGCACAGACTTCCCAGTGAGGTGGTTGATGTTCCGTGCTTGTCAGTATTCAAGAGGCATCTGTGCAATGCTCTCGTTAACATACTTTAACTTTTGCTTAGCTATGAAGTAGTTAGGCAGTGGACTTGATAATCTTTCCCTTCCTCTTTCCCCTTGTCTCTCCTTCTCCTTCTCTCTCTCCCTCTCCCTTTCCCTTTCCCTTTCCTTTTCTCTTCTATCTGGACATCTTGTCACCTGCAGATGTTTCTCCATACAGTTCCACAGGTACCTCATGTCAATGATTTTTCCTTTAAATGACTGCAAACACTTTCCTCATCAGTTTTCTGTTTAACTGCTTCTTCTCAATACCTCCAAATCCTCCTTACTCTAGCTATACAGCTGCAGTAGTCAAACAGTTTTTTGCAGACTTGTTTAGCACTTCTTTAACTTGCACATGGAAGCTGGATGGGGGTTAAGTGATGTCATATAAAAAGCACAATCTTCCAGGTCAAGATCATAATCTCAGCTGAAGAAAACCGTGGCACACACACAAATATGGTGTTGCAAATGTTGCAGTAATAGAATGGATGAGCCAGGCAGATTAGTAAAAAAATGCTGCTAAACCAGCTCAGTTTGCAGTTTGCTTCACCAGAAAATTGGCAGAAGCACTAGCTGAATGTTTTCAGTAAAGCCTAAAGAACATAAACATAAAAGGAAACAAATTACGATATAGTCATAAATTTATTTAATTCAAAGCTATTTCTGTAGGTGTTTATTATATGCTCATCAACACGGCGTGTTAGTGTAATTACTTCAGGGATTTTCTTGTGTATCATATAGCCAGCTGAGAGAATATTTTCCAGTATTTATTTCCAGTAGCATGAATGAATGGAAGTATACAGAGAAAGAGTCTGTTAAATTTCTATTAACATTAATAGATTGAAGAGAGACAGAAAATTGATCCATTTCAAGATATTAGTACATTTTAATTGGACTTGTCTTTTCCAAACAATATAATTTTGAAAGAATATGATTAAAAATAGCTAAGAATGCTGGCACTGATAATTAGGCATTTAGTATGTTTTATAAAGCCTGCTATGACAGATTTAAAAGAAGATGAGAGAGTTTTCACTTGCAAAGGGCTCTCTGTAGAGGCAAATCATGAGGTCAAAAGCACAAAAAGATGAGACAAGAAAAACAAAGCAAGAAAAAACAGGTTTTGAAGGTGTAGTTTGTCAGATGTAGGAACACAGGTGCATGTTTCTTTAGGAGCTTGGAGATAGAATCAAATTTTTTTGTTGACTATCTCCATGACGTTTTTTTATGGTGGGCTAACTTATTCAGAAACCTTCATTGATTGTGTTCATCTGAGTATTAATGCTTAATTGTTTGGTATTGATCTGCTGGGAGCCTTCATTTCCAGCTGCCTTACAGATGATCTGTGGGCACACCCCCAAGTTATGTTTCATCAGTTCTGCCTCCCCACATCGGCTTTGGTTCTGGACAGAGGCTACAGAGGGTTGCTCTGTTTGAGAGCACAGGGAGGTCGTGCAGGAAGACCCTTAGGCTGGAGCCAGCGCTGAAAGATGCTGGAAGATCTTTCTGTGTTGGATGCTCCTAAAGTGAAAAAGCTGCTACTCCTTGTGGGTTTCTGAGGGAGGCTCAGAAAATCCTTTGTGAGTTTATTTTTCCACACAGTTTAATGATAGAATCAACCCTGAATTTTATAATCTAGTTGCAAATCTTTAAGAAATGCAACAAGGTAGACTGGTTTTGAAGAGCACCTAGACCTATTTTTCAGACTCTGTCTGTTCAGCTGATATATCAAATGTTATCCTGAACTCTTCCACAGTTTTGTCCACTGCCATTTCTCTTTTTCAATGAGATAGTAATTTCTTGTCCCCTATCAGCTTCACTTCAGTTGCATGCCCAAATTCTCAAATACCAAAAAATCCCAAGCCCAGAGAAAGTTCTAGTGGCTATTACCTTTACTGCTAAATGGCCAGTCCTATGCAATCGAGAACAGGGCTCTCTGCTGTCCTGCAGACACTTCATCTCTCCCACTGGTTTTTACTGTCTGGACATGATGGTGGCCAAGTTTTCTGTCAGAATACTGAGCACCATTTTTCTGCTTTGCGCAGCCAGATCAGCTGAGGTCAACGTCTCAGGAACTTATCATCTCTGGAACACTTCCAGTTTTCTGAGATAGGCTGCTGTTTGAGATACAGGAAAAGGCTAATATGTGCCATTTACACACCCAGCAAATGTATTTTCATAGAATAGTAGACTCTTCAAGGTTGGAAAAGATAAGGTCACACCTTAGGTCACATCCCATCACACGATGCCCACTAACCATGTCCCCCAGTGCCACATCTAAACATTTCTTGAACACCTCCAGGGACGGTGACTCCACCACTTCCCTGGGCAGCCTGTGCCACTGCCTCACCACTTATTGGAGAAGAAACATTTCCTAATATCCAATCTGAATCTCCCCTGGCGTGACCTGAGGCCATTCCTTCTCATCCTATTGCTCTTACCTGGGAGAAGAGGCTGACTCCCACCTCATCACAACCTCCTTACAGGCAGTTTGTAGAGACTAATGAGGTCTCTCCCCTGAGCCTCCCCTTCTTCAGACTGAACAATCCCTCAGCCACTCCCTGCTCCTCACCAGTTTTGTTGTCCTTCTCTGGACACGTTCCAGGTCTTCCATGTCTTTCTTGTCTTTCTCAGGGCCCAAAACTGAGCATAGTACTTGAGGTGCGACCTCACCATTACTGAGTACAATGGCATGATCACCTGCCTGCTCTTGCTGGCTGCACTATTTGTGTTACAAGCCAATATGTCACTGGTTTTCTTGGCCACCTGAACACACTGCTGGCTTGCATTCAGCTGGCTGTCAACTAACACCCCTATCCTCTCTTAACTCCTTATAACATGCTATTTTGTCTCCTAAGAAAGGAACAGACTGAGGTTAAGGAGCTGAGGGCCAACTGAAGCTGAATGAATCAAATCTATTTATCTGTGTCTGCATTAGACCATGGAGATACCATCCATCTCAACTACTACAGTTGCCCAAGGGCAGGGCATCAGCCTAGGTGCCCTCTATAGTCAGTGAAGAGAAAGAGGCAACTCTGGAGATAATTTCTTCAGTTCAGAAATAGGTACCTGAGTGGAACAGGGTGGTAAGTCCTCTGGAGTTGCCCTTGTTTCTGCTTTCCATAAGCAGAGACAAAGCAGTAAGATAACAAGTTTCATCACTTATTTCAGACGGCTAAACCTAGGAGTAAGTTTGAGGTACTTGACTTTCCCATACTTAAAATACAATATTTGAATAATCTAATCAAAATCTCAGTTTATCTGCAGTAACTCTACTCATGGCTGTGTGTTCATTACCTCTGCTTGCTCTCACGTTGAGTTTCTGAATGATATGATACTACTCTTTTTTAGCAAAGTCCTTCCCCTATACATTAAATTCCCCTATGTATTAAAATAATTCTTCACAGACATCGAAATCCAAAAGTATGACTCATGCCTTGCAACAAAGACCAAAGCTTAAAAGGAAAAGCATGCTTTCTGAAGATTCAGTTGAATAAAACATGGCAGTTAAGAATCTGTGTCAATTCCAATCTCTCCAGCTGTCAAAAAGCCCAGTGAAAATGATTGAGCTGCAGATCTCATAGGAAATAAGAAAGAGATGCTGATCTGTACTACTGCTCAATCTCTGAACTTATCTCTTCCTACTGTGCTTGCTAAGTAGCAGCCTGCCTGGCACAGGAGGTACAAATGACCTTCTGCTCATGATGGTTGCAAGCATGTCCCTGTGTCTCATGGTTTCAGCTTCAGCCTGCACTAAGAAATTACATATGAGGCTCTCTGAAATGCAATTAATACAATCATAGGGTAGCCCATATAGTAGGTCAGAGTTTTAGCCAGTGTAAGCACCAATTTGTTAGACTCCAGCAGATCGTTAACAGTCTACGAAGTGCTGTGAGAACTCACCCTGATGTGCAACCCTCTCAACTGCTGGACGGTTCCAGTGCTGTCCCTCTTCTCCAGGTCTGCCTTCAGGCCTCCAAGAGAAGCCTGATCAGAGGGTTGCTTCAGTGCAGTGACCCAAGTTATGGAAAGGGCTTGGGCTTGTGTAAATCCATCACTCCTTACTGCAAAATGACATCTCCACCAGATGGGTGGAGAGGTTTGGACCAATAGTACTTTAAAAGTGAAAGTTGCTCTGGTACAGCATATTTATTGAAAGAATTCAATGACATATAATGCATGATCACTTCTTAATCTAATCCCAACAATCCAATTTTTAACTTTTGTGAATTTTCTTTAACAGCTAGAATTTAAAACTGTGCCAGTGCATGCCTCACCATACAATGCTGAAAAATATCTTATACATATCTCTTAGGATCTCTTCTGAGCTCCTTGAACATTTTTTTTTCTCACAGTTGAGACTACTGAAGTGACAATAAACCACCTAAATGTGGCACTTGCACAAGGTTTTTCAGTCATAAGTACCTTTCCCATTGAGGTTAATAAGTCACAGAAACTGAAATACGGTGTCATTATCATTGTGTTAGTAATAACGTTACCGATGTTAACACCATGTAATGTACTCTGAAACTTTGACTATGAAAACATTGGTTAATAATGTACAGTTAGTCCCAAAGCCACAACTTCAAATTTAAACACAGAAATATCTTCATCGTGAAAAAGGTAAAGGTCCAAAGTGATGTTAAGGTTTCCTAGATGCAGCTTCTCTGCTGGCACAAAGTGCACTAGCCACCTCTGTGCTCCACAGCTGAGACAAGAAAATGCACACCAGCTGAAGTATGAATAACCTTTGCCTTCAAAGTCATATTGCCAGTATATTCCTAAACATGCAGATATGAAGACCGCTTTTTCTCTTACTCTGGAGGAGTAAGGATCTTATCCCCAAAATGTCACCTCCAATGCAACCTTCATGTTTTTTTCTTTCCACCTTCACCAATTAATAAGTTCTGCACTAGAGGGCAGTGGGCATGGAATAAGATTCCAGGGCAGTGGGCATGGCCCCAAGTAACAGAGTTCAAGAAAAGTTTGGACACAGCTCTCAGAAATACGGTTTGAATTTCTAATGGTCCTGTGTGAAGCCAGGAGTTGGACTTGATGATCCTTGTGGGTCTCTTCCAACTCACAATAATCTGTGATTCTATGATTCTATAAACTTACTTGCTGCCTGCTACAACAGCTACGAAAATTAAATTAAAACAACAAATAACAGAAGGAAAATGGGAGGCTTCCTTTGGATTTTAAATTAATGAACTCCTTATGTCTCACTTTCTTTCTAGGGAGGTGCCTTCATGCTATGTGGAGAAGATGGTGTTGTTGCAGCATTAGCTTGCTTTCCTCTTCTATGATTGCTTTGTTTAAATGTTTTCCCCCTTCCCTTACATAAGCAATTAAAACTAATATGAATGTTCCATATAACATCCCTCACTGTACACCTGGAAAGTATGGGATGCAAACAAAGCAGCTTTCTTTAACCTTGGAGATGTCACTTTCTGAGGCATCTTTAAATGTAGCATGGGACTGCAGTTGCTGACAGTGGTAGTGGGGAAAAATTCTTCCTCCCTCATGGCAGCACAGGTAGCTCTTCATACAAGTGAGTAACTGCAGGAGGTGTTCCTGGTGACATCCCTTCCAAGGCAAATATGAAGTCATATTGCATGCAGCAGGACCTTGTGACTCTGCAAATACACTTGCAAGAAATATATAAAGAGAAAATAATCCTCCATATCCTCCTTACACATATGGGACAGTGTCCCTCCAAAACAGGTTAGCAGGAGTACCTTAGAATCAAGGAACTTTTTCTGTAAATAGCATCACCTATTAGGAGCTCTTGGCTCCTACTCCTAAATTTTCATCACCATTTAGGAAAGAAACGCACTGAAAATTGTTCCAATGAACTTTCAAAAACCTGGCCTGCTTCTGCTTCACTGCCAACCACACTGCATAGATTGCAGCAGGCTGACAGAAAGATTAGCTGTATTTCAGACCACTCCACGTTTTTCTCTGAAGGCAGAAAGCCACTTACAAACTTTTGGATATGTTTAAAATAAGCTCTATTTGAGAAGCTGGGCAAATGTGAACCTAAAACTTCAATAAAAAGCAAGGATTAGTTGGAATGGACTGAAGCCTTAGAAAAACAGTCATGTAAATTACTCTGAAGTAAAAACATTGAGTTCTTCCCAGCTCTACAAAATGAGCTCCTGAAATTGCAACCAATTGCTATTGTAATGATGGGAGACAGAAGACCTGCCTCTTGGTCAGCACACCCCCAGATTTCTTCTGTTCCCATTTTTAAATGGAAGAGGGAGAAATCTTGTACAGTTCACAGTTCATCTGTTCCTATTTTTAAGCTTACCATGTGCGCCTTGATCTGGTCTTGGCCTACAAACAGACTGAATGAAAACCTCACTGAAAATCTGTAATTATGTTCTGCTAGTATTACATTATTGATTTGTTCACATAATATGCAGGACTGGCTCAATTACCATGTAAAAAAGACTCAAGCTAAAGAGAAAAAGTTGACGCTATGCAAAGACTGCACAAATGAACTATATGGAGCCTTGTTGAGAGCAAAGTTTGACTTTGAAAACCATGAAAAAGTCTTAATAAATATTAGAAGAAGTTTATGAGAAACGTAATGTCCCAGACTTTCTTATTGTTTCCACCATGAATACTACGAATATTTATAGCTCTGAAGAGAAATAATTGTAGAAATCCACAAGGTTTCTGGACTATCCAACCCATCAGCACACTCTGGCAATCTATTTCAGGTCTATCTGCTTTCTGTAAACTTAGTAAATTTATCATTATTATGCATGACTGAACACTTGTTATTAAAAACTTAAGTAAATTGCACACAGGCACAAAGACATCTCTGATGGACTTACATGCATTAGCAGGTACAGTCCGTTTCCTTTCTCTTCCCATTAACTACATTGAAATGGAAAGAAACCAGATGCAGTGATGAAAGTGGTGTAGTTCTTACTATTTAAATGTGTGTTCAAATTTTAATCCATATACCTGTACACTCCTACATCAGTCTGAAATCTGAATGAATGGGAATTTCAATCCAGGAATGACTGAGGTCTCCATTAGGATGAAGTATTTTACAGAACTTTAAATTGCACTACACCTTGCAAGTAAGAAAACTTACATACTAATTGTTAAATAATGACTGTGTTATTCTTAATCATGACAGGCTAGAACACAAAGTATTTCAAAAATTAACCATACAAATGGAAAAAAAAAAAGGATGTAAAGATCACTGAAGAAAATAGTGAGTGTCCCTGGGCAATGCTGTCCTTCTTAGAAAGATACCTTTGCACCTATTTTCCCTGCAGGTGATCCTCAGTCAAGCCTCCAAATGAAATCTTGGTCCCAAGTCAAACATTTCAGTGGCACCAGCCTACATGCATGCAATTGTATGTGAGATGTGCCATTTGAGGGAGGGCTGAGACAATCAGTCTTATTTCTCCCAGAAGTACAAAATGTAACCCAAAGTATAGCCTCTTAAAAATACATATATGTGTATATATATAGGGTAATTGCTGGATATCTCTCTGTTCCTGCTACAGAATTTTACTGGAGTTTCTAAAAATGGCAGTTTCTCAGTTCCAAAAGTCCTGCTTGTGATGTGCAATGAATCAATATTGCACTTTGTTCTGACAGAGAAAGCAGACTGCATAACTGACCTATACAAATTAACAGTTCCTGACCCTATAGCAGCCATGGTGTGCTTATCTTTGTCTTGTGGAAAAAGTACATTAAAAATAAATAAATAAATAAATAAAAAGAGAAGCAGGCTTCCCGCCTATAAAAGTAGTTGTTGGTACAACAGTCTGGAAATGAAAAAGTAAAGTGGATGATACTGATGATACATCAGTAGCTGACCCTAACCTTCCTTCTCACCCCCACCTTGCTCTGAGAAAACTGCTAAGGGCAAAAAACTGCCCTGAGTGAGAGAAAATGAGGAGTTGCACTAAAACCTTAAAGAAGTAATTAAAAAAAATCAATATAGAGCAGATGGGAAAAAAAGCAAAAGTAAATGACAGCAAATATTGGAGTTTAAAAATGTCGGTGTCTGATAAGGAAAGCTGGAGGAGCCAACAAAATATCAAAGGTCACTGTGTAACAGACAAATGCACATTTTTAAATACACCAGGAACAAAAAAAATCATTAAATGGTGAAGATATGAACACTTATGGAGACAGGGTGAGAGGAAATCGCTAGGTATTTAAGACAAAATGTGGAGGAGGTGTTTGCAGCATGTGTGCAGAGCTACAGTTGTAGTAGAAAAGTCACCAGCTGTATTAAAGAAGATGTGAGCCAACATCTGCCAGCATAAAACATTTTCACACCAGCAGGCTTGAATAATTTTCACCTAGGAGTAATAAAGGAAAGAGCTGGGGAACAACTGGTGCTAAAATTTTTTACAAATCTTGAAAAATTGTAGAAATTTCCAAGAATTGAAGCACTGGTTTACATTGTGCACCCTCCCACATGCCTTTACAATCTCTGCCACCCTCTATGCAACAAGGGTTAAAAATGGATGTACAGGTTGAAGACAGGGGAGCTGCAGCTGGTGGGGACCTAGAGCACAAGGATCACCTCAGTGGGTCACCAATTATGCCAGTAGGACAGTAACAGTGAGTGGAACCATTTCTATTCTGGGTTCTGAGAAGGTGCTCTAGCTGCAGTGCTATTTATTATGTTTATCAGGTGCCCTGAGCACACTATAAAACCTCTGCTGGGAAAGTCTGCAGATGGCACAGTTGTTAACCAGACTGTAAAAGAAATATTTCAGAGTCATTGGGATAAACAGCCACATTCTAACAGAAGCCATTTTAACTCCTACGAGTGCGAAATAGTGTATAAAACACTCAAGTGAGCAGATTGTGGCAAAAACAACAACAGCAACAACAAAAAAACCCAACAAACTGCAGGAAAAAAAAAAAAAAAGAAAAAAAAAAAGAGAATCTTTTCCAGGGAAGAGAAGACCACGACTTTGGAGTGCTTCTTTTTCACATGACAAAATGAAGTGTTCCACACCATTCTCATGGTGTCAAGACTTTAGTGCAATCAGCACATGAACTAGAGAGTAAAAAGCAGTGAGTTATGCTTATATAATGCTTCTGTCCTTTCTGTGGCCTTGGCAATGACAAATGTCTAAGAGACCATCACCTCCTTATTAACTTTCATGAACTTTTTATGTATGCTTAGCCATCGTAGGGCTAAGTGGTCCACTACTATTTTTGACTGCTGTTGTAAGTTAATAGTATCATGGAAGTGATAGTGCCTTTGGTACCTCCAGCACTATAGGACCATGCTGAATGGTCTGTCTGTGTTACTATATGCTTTTAAGAAGGATGTGGATGCCCCATCCCTGGAGGCGTTCAAGGCCATGTTGGATGGGGCCTTGGGCAGCCTGAGCTGGTGGAGGGCAGCCCACCAGGGCTTTAAGGTCCCTTCTTATCCAAACCATTCTATGATTTAATGGTTCAGTGATTTAGCATTCTATGATTCTATAATTCTTTGATTCTATGTCAAACACCAGGAAGCATTTTGAACAGTCTCTCTGAAAAGGAAATGCAATTAGAGAACATAGCTTTAAATTAGTCTAGCTGAATGATGTCTCCCAAGGAGCCTTGATCACCACATGAAGGTATTTTCATGTGAAAAAATAAGCAGAAGCAAGGGATATTTCCATCCTACTGAGAAAGGCACAATAGTGAGAGGTCAGACAAATTTATATTTGAAATACAACAATTTCTAAGCAATGAGAATAACAATATTGGAGAGCAATGACAGGGAAAAGGGACTTTTTGATAGAATAATTATAAAGTTTTGCAGTGTCACTGAGATGATCTGTTTTAATCCAAATGCTATTATATGTGCAGAAGCCTCTGTGTGCTGGTAAGGGCGAGAAGAGCAGCTGAACTGGTTGGCTGGAGCTATCAGTGCTGGCCCAGTTCCTGCCACTCTGGCTCTTCTGTATCATTTGAACAGCCATGACTAAATCTCATGCTTCAGAGCTGTTTGGAGGTACAAAGAAATAGTTTGGGCTCTCAGGATGCCATGGTGCTGTCTTCTTTCCTGCCTTCCTACAGAGCTGCGTAGTCTATAGGCAGAGGGCAAGCAAGGACAGGATTGATAGAGATCTGGCAGTGCTTTTCACTTTGATACTTGGCAGATTTCTGCATTCTGGTTAAATTGATCCCTTGCCTGGGGTTGAGAAGGTAATTTTCTGCGACTGACTCCAGCTTTCTGCCTTTCTGTACAGCACACAAATATGGTAGCACTGGATGCCTCTTGGATGACCCCTGATGCAGGGGTCCAGGCAACACCTGCATTTCTGCCCAAGGCATGGGTTGGTTTCAGGAAACTGAAATTCCCTATTTGAACTGATCAGATGATACAAGGGCAAAGCAAAGAGCCTGTTGCAGAGAGAAGCTTGGACAGGACCTCACAACGCCTGGTGACCCACATGGTGTGAGTGAACTAGGCAGGTGGGTGTGGAACTGGTGAGAGGCAATCCATGGGGGATCTGGGTTCTCTCTCAAGACACTTCTCAAAATAAGAAGAAAACAGGTTATTGCAAAGGCTGTCTGCAAGCAAAGCAGCTGTAGGATGTTTCACTTCGCTACACAGGCCAGCTTTTTCAGCTGAACTCTCTTCTGCTTTTTTTGGCCAGACTGTTCTCACGTCTGAACACCAAGTACAAATGCCTATGCTGATGGGAAGGCTGATGGCACATTCTCTGTGTCCAGTTGCTCTCCTTGCTAACGGTGTGTACAGCACCTCGTACTATGAGACCATGACAACTGATTGGGGATTTCAGATTTTACTGAAATGTAAACAATAGGCAATCCAAATTTTCTTCCTCTTGACTGCTTAAATGTTGACACTCTCCAACACATTATTACTGACTCTAGCCTCGGATTTGTGTGCCAGTTCACTGATATGAATAGGAGCTCTAATTCCTGGTTATAGAATTGCATATATTGTGTTTTAGCCATCTGCTCTGGCTAATCAAGGTACTCAGAAAGTTTGTGCTGTTGATCTGTTTCTCTTGGTACAGATGGATGCAGGAGCTTAGGAAATGAGGGCTAAAACCAAGAGTGTTGACAGTGTTTATATTGTATTGACATAGTGGCCAGCAACACAGGATTTAAGACTTTGTGCATTGGCTGAAAGAGATAGAATCACAGAATCCTTAGAGTTGGATAGGACCTTTAAAGGCCATCTAGTCCAACTCCCCTGCAATGAATAGGGACACCACAGCTATATCAGGATGCCCAGGGCCTGATCCAGCCTCGCCTTGAAAGTCTTCAGGGACAGGGCATCAACCACATCTCTGGGCAACCTCTGCCAGTGCCTCACCACCCTCACTGTAAAAGACCCCTTCCTTATATCTAACCTGTATATACCTTCTTCAAGCTAGAAATCATTTCTCCTTGTTCTATTACCATAGACCCTGATAAAGTGCCTGTTCCCTTCTTTCCTGTAGCTCCCCTTTAGAAACTGAAAGCCACTATCAGGTCACCCTAGAGCCTTCTCTTCTCCAGGTTGAACAGCCCCACCTCACTCAGTCTGTCCTTGTAGGTGTTCCATCCCTTGGATCATTTTTGTGGCCCTCCTCTGGATGCATTCCAACAGGTCTATGTCTCTCTTGTACTGAGGACTCCACATCTGAACAATACATGTGTCTCTGAGCAAACCTTCTGCCATCAGCTCAGGAAGAGCAGTGGCAGGGCCACCATGCCAGCAGCATGGATCCAGTGGTGCCTCCCAGTGCTTCACTGAGAGGGAAGTCTTGGGGATGGCAGTCAAAGCCCCTCAGGATTTCTTCTCTGATTTGGGAGGACTGATGTTCTGGGTAAGCTCATATCAGTGGATCCAAAATATGCATACAGGGGTATCATTCTCCTTATCTGCACTGAGCACACTGAGGTTTGTGCTGGTCATTCAGAGATTGACTTTCTCAGTCACCATTTTAAAACCACCCTGAGGCTGCAAAATAAACTGCAACAGAAGTAAATTGCCCCAAAGTAGAGTCATGGAATCATTAGAATTGGAAAAGACCAGAAAGATCATGTAGTCCAACCACCAACCCATCACATCATGCCCACTAACCATGTCCCTCTGTGTCACACCTAAACATTTCTTGAACACTTCCAGGGCCGGTGACTCCACCACCTCTCTGGGCAGCCTGTGCCACTGCCTCACTACTCTTTCTGAGAATAAATGTTTCCTAATATTGAATCTGAATTTTCCCTGGTGCAACTTAAGGCCTTTACTTCTCATCCTATCAACAACATGAAATCAGTTTGGCTTTCCATAGCTTTATTCTAAGGTAGCACACCTAATCTCCCTTTTGGGGAGATATAAATAGAACAAATGGCCTTACATATAGACACTACTTGTTCACTGGAATTGTACAAATTATTAAAGGTGGGAGCTGGAGACATCCAAAGCAGAAAAAGGCTGAGTCCACAAGCAAAGTTTTTGTATATTCAGAAACATCTTTCTAGAAATCCTGGAGCTGTTTCTTTCCTTCCACTACCGTTATTTTTTTTGAGGGAAAGCGTTGTGTGGGTTTTTATTTCTTACATAAACAAACTGATGTATATGTTCAGAGCAACATCAGGTGGTTTCAGCTGTGATCCACTCCCAGGGACGCAGGGCAGTGGGAAGCGCCACTGCAACCCTGCATCGATCCCTGCATCCCAGCACTGAGGGCAACATTTCCAAAAGTCGTTATCATTATTAATGTCCTCATTCCATTTCTTGGAGCTCCCCCACTATTGCAACTCCTGCTGCCTGCAGCTTGTCTCTGCAAGGTATGCCACCTGACATCAGTTTGTGATGCCATCCCATGTATCTCCCCATACTAAATGCTACTCTCTCCTCTGACTGGCTGGCAGCAGCTTCAGGCAGCAGGTATTCCTGCAGTTTTCCAGCATTAAAATCTGGATAATCTGAGGTGCTTAAACTAAAGATTCCACTTGAAAACTCCAATTATGCTTTACACACGCTGCTGTGTGCTTGTAAAAACAGCATTACTTCAGGAAGGCTTCACTGCGTGAACGCTGTGGCGTTTCGATTTTTTTTTACTATCTCAGTGAAACAGTGGGCAAGTATGATCGGTGCCTGACAGCTTGGGTAATTTAAATGCAAATGCCTAAACTCTGTCAGTCATGTGAGAAACAGTCAATTAAATAGAGACATCTACCATGACAAGGGTAATTAAATGGGCCACTTTTCCTCTTACTGTGCAAAGATTTTCCTTAATTTCCTGCCACTTGCTGAGCCAGCTTTCCTGCATGGGCTTGCAGCCCAGGTGTGACTGCTTGTGCACTTCTGTACCTCCCTTTACATCCAGGAGTAGGGCTGGAAGCCAACTCGTGCTCCCTCTTTGCAGGGATGAAGTGCAGCTAAAGAAATCTGCTGTCCTGACAGAGCAGAAGAGCTGCTCAGACAGATGTAATTCCCCTGTCAGCATCATCTGGAGCCCGTGTAAAGCACATAGACCCACATACACAAGCGTAACTATTTGTTTCCTTGCTTTGTTGCTCAGCCCTGTTGCCTGGAAGGTGGCTGTATGGACATCACAGCACTTAACCCTGCCCTGGCTGCTTGGTGAATTTGTCAGGCTCAAAGGAAAAGTCCTGAAGGCAGCTCCCACAGCTCCTGTAAATGCAGATAGAGTTTTCATTGAGAAAGGTTTGCAAATGAGCAACCAATCCTCTGCGTAACCTCTGGGTCGTGGCTGGTCAAACCACTGAGCTGCTGTGGGTACTCTGTGATGGAGGCTGACACTGAACTCAGCCTCTACAGTCATCAAGAGTTGATAGATTTGGTGTTATTGACCCTACCTAATGCATGATGAACTGGAGATGGAAAGAGCGAAAGTCTACCTTAGGAAGGTACATCCTTCAACCTATGGTGTGGGCTGAGCACAGTGTACTAAAATGAGGCCCCTCAACTTCAGAAGGGGATCCAAAGCAACCAACATGGTTTCATCTCACTCCTCTCCCCCATCATGTATTTGCTCAACACATTTACCCATTGATTTTCATACTGTGTTTCAATGGTCACCTCTTTGGGAACACTTGCATCACACTCCAGTGCTTTTCTTTACACATTTCCATTTACGAGTTGCCAAATCTCTAGCCTCCTCACATATAGGCACCTAATCCATGCTAAACAGGAAGGTTTCCTCTATCCCCATGGAGAAAGGGAGAGATCGCAACACAGTGATTCAACTTGTCTCTGGAGATATCTTTCTCCATGGACAAGAGACATCTTGCTGGCTACCCTGGAGGGGCTCCTCACTTCAGACAGAAAAAGCCAAGGGAAATGAGCTGTGTCTGAACAGTGTCACATGCTGGACTCCTGATTCCTTCTTCTATTCTGATCTCACCACTGTACCTGTTGGCTTCTACAGACATTTCCCTGCAGGGCTGAGCTGGCCAGCACTCCACTTGCAAGGCCACATCTTACCTCAGATGTGGTCTGCTACAGAACTGCTACAGGCTCCAGGGTCAGCATCGCTTTGCCTCAGTGCTGATTGCCCCTGCAGAGACCCAGGCAGGCATCATGCTGCTCACAGCCAACTTACATCTTGGAAGTTTTCCCTGTACATTTTATTTTCTTAATGATTCTGACATGATTAATATTGGGTCTCAGAGTTCAGGGTGAGAGTTTCCATAAAATAAAAATAGAATATTGATATGTGAGCTGACAAAATGTAGACCACATTATTCTTTAAGAAAATTATTCCAGCACTGCTGTTAATATAACAAAACAAAGGCTTCAGTAAACACAGATAAGATCTATTTGTGGTTCAGTGAGCAGCAGTTAAGATTCATAGACATAATAAAGGTAGGATTTTTATTATCTCCTTCTAACTGGACAACAAATGCATTCAAAGACAGTAAAATGATCACTTGAAAGTGAGAACACAAAGTCTTCTTTCACACATGACTATTCCATTATGGTCAAGTGGCATGAAAAATGCTGTAACTTTTTCTTCCCCCCCCCCCCAGTGCAGCATGAGAGTTAACACTATTCAGATTAAGCTGAAGTTGAGAATTTAAGGTCACCAAAACCTACACTTCCATAGCTGCTCTTTCTTGTGTTGCTGATTTGTTTCAGGTAAAAAACCACCATTTAAGTGCTGCCCAGTAAAAGCATCTGCAGTATTTACATTATGTAGTGCATAATCAGCAACAAATCTCCCTAATATAATCGCCTTTATGATACATATCTCTTTTCTCGACGCTTTTTGGAACAATTTAGAGGACTCCTCTGGAAAGATGAGTTTCTTGGAGAAACACTTATGGTTTTCCTACAGTTTTCTTTAGAACAGGTGAGGTTTCAGCTGTCACGAAGTGCAGGTGATTCTTTACTTGAGAGTTTGTGCAGTTTTCCCATTTTGCCAACACTTTCACAGTAAGTGTTCTGAAGGCTTCTATCTGTACATTGCCATGTTTGCCATCTGCTACTGGGGCAGACAGTATTATTTTTATACATTATCATGGAGGAGTTGAGCTGCTGCGGCTAGAAAGCATATTGGCTGTTCTGTGTGTCTGAAACACAGTGATCTGTTTTCATTGAAACCCCATACATTATACTGAAACTACCCTGAAAACTGAGCATAAGGTACCTGTTATTTTGAAGTAGAAGGCTGAGAGAGACAGCACAGCATACAAGGCACTGCTTAACACAAGGCTATTTCCACTTCTTTGTGGACTCAGAAACTGTCCTCAGGACTTTTTGAGCACAACAAAATTATAAGGATCTCTCTCTCACCAGAAATATTACTAATTCTGTGAGATTTCCTAAGTTTAACATAGTCACACTGCATTCCACAGTCTCTTCTGAATTACCAATACTAGGAATAAGATGTCCTGTCCTCTCTGATGGGCACAGGAGTTCCTATAAAAGACAACAGTCCTGTAAGTACCTACACTCTTTTTGGAAAGCAAGGCTTAATGCTTCAAAACAATATTCAGATTCAAAGTCTTTTGAATTTAAATCTGAATGCTCTGAGATAATTTTACAGATCCTCACAGAAATCCAAAACAGAGATGGATTATTAGAAGTGTAACACCTGCAGAAATGGAACTTCCTTCATACGATCTAAAGCAGCAGTTATTGCATGTTATTTTCACCAAACTTTATTGGAAGACAAAGTTTCCAAAGCAGACCAATTATAATTGACCAAGCAGTAAAACATTTAATAGAGAGAAATGTACTGACTGCAGCAAACTGAGATCCCTGACTTCAGGCATCGGCTTGAATACTTTGAACGGATTTCATGAAATACTGCCTCATTTGTGATTAGCCGTAAGGAAGTAAGACACTAGAAAGAATTAACTCTAACTACACTTCAAATTGCTGCTGCAGTGCCTTTACACTTCATGAAATATGGATCAATTATCTTTTTGACAGCGCTATCTTTCAGTTCAGCTTCATGAATTGCTGCTCTCTCTCCCTGGGCTTGACCCACTCTTGGTGTTATTTTAAGTTGGTCTATTTGTTAAACTGCACAAACATTTAGTTTAACCTAGAAAAAGTTACCTGCATTCACAAACTCCTCAAGTTTTGTGCTCACAAGCACCTGAAATTAAGTGAAGTTGCTCTTTGTCCAACGCTAGATTAACAATGCCTGTTACAAGCAACTTCACCTGAAAATATCCATTCATAATTGTGCATTTTAGAAAATGAAGGCTGCAGCAGAAAGCTTACCTGTCAGCTGAGAGAGCAGTGAGAGTGAAGACCGACACCCCTACAGAAGTGAGCTGTATGAAGGGAATAAGCTTACATCCGATCCTGCCAAATAGCCACTCATCAGCAAGGTACCTGCTGGCATCCACAGGCACACAGGTCACTAACAGCAACAAGTCTCCCAGAGCCAGGCTGGAGATGAACAAATTGGGGACGTTTCTCATGGATTTCACAGTACAGAAGATCTTAATCAAAGTGATGTTACCGATAAGGCCTATCAAAATGATGATCCCGTAAATGGTGGGGATGGCGTAGAGGAAGGCTGGGTAGAACCACTCATCACTGAGGACGGAGACATTTGCGCTCTGGTTGGCAGAGATGTTGTAGAGGATGAAGTTATCAGTTTCCAGATCCAGCAGCAGGCACTCTCCAGATGCCATTGCCCTACTTTCCTCTTTTCGGAAGACGACTTTCTTTGAAAATCCTCAAAAAATTTTTTTTTCCTTTAATTTTGCCGCTGCTTGGTTGCTTTAAACAGTCGTAAGAGTTTAAAAGTCATATCACCTTGTGACACGTATAAAAAATAAATAGAACAAAAAACCTCCACACATTGCTCAACAGTACTGTTTCTGTAAACTGAAAGGAGAACATCTACTAGCAGAGTCTGAATCCTGGAACTTGCTTTTTCCTCATTGCCGTGCCTCACTGTTAGCTGTTCCTCAGCTCCGGCAGGCTGGTTATCACACCCAGAGACCAGTCAGTGGGAGGCATTTTCAACAAGAAGGCTAGCTAAATTCCCAGCTTCAGCTCTGCCGAGCAGAGCAGAGTCTGAAATAAGAAATTACAACCAGCGAGAACTTTTGGTAGCAGCCGTCACGCTGCATTCCCCGACTCTTGCAGCTCTCAGTTCTTGCACTCCACAGCCGGATTTAAAGTGAGGGAAAAGCACCTCTCCTCCGACGGCTCCGACCCTATAGGCAGGATCTTCCGGACGTCAATTCCCCCCCGGCTTCCCATGATGAGAGCGGGCTGGCTGACACGAGCGCACTCATTCCGCGGGAGCAGCGCCGGGGAATGCCAGCCACCTACTGGACGATCCCATCACTGCCTGGTAGGAGTAACACGGGGAAAGAAAACCTCCGTTAACTCTTTAGATGGAAAGGAAAAAACAAACAAACAAACAACAACAACAACAACAAAACACCCCAAAAACTCTGCTCTCTGTCACATCGTGAGACGCCTCAAGCAAAGCTTCGTTTATTCCGTGCAGTGGATGATGTGATTAGAAAAGCAATTCTGCCCTCTTAAGTGAGATCGGGCTTTGTTTGTACTCTGGTATTCGTTGTTCTAGTGAAGGAGCATAGTGATAAGGAGCCAAATTCATCCCCCAGGGCAAAGGAGCTGAATAAAGCCAATTAAGATAAAATCAGCAATATAGTTAAAATAAGCAAATGAGTATTAGCACTGTGCACCTGGAGTTAGCCAAGGAAGCCTGAACTCTGCACGCTTTTAGTTTATGTTTTAATTTGGAGACAACAATAACAAAGGACAAAGTTTACCATTCGGTGCAATCATCACTACTTACGGGGCGCCCACCATACCCACAACTGTAGGTAACACAGCAGAGAGAAACTTACTCAGTTGTAACAGTCTGAAAATGCTTTCTTAGAGCTTAATTAAGATATAACCAGCACTGATGCCTTACTGCTATATAACAGATAGGCGATTCATGGTTAAATACAAGGACTTTCAGGACTGCAGAGAAATACAGTTAATTTGGAAACCAGCCTGCAGAATTAAATGAAGCTGTACTTTATATTTCCCCGTGCAAGTGCTCACTTTTGCAGGCAAAAGTATGTTTTATCCATAGCTCGAATGGCTTGGGAGTGAGGGGGAGATGGTTTGAGTCAGACAAAAGACAATAAAAGCGTGATCAGCAGTTTGTTGAGAAAAGAAATATTCCAGAATATGATCTGGAAAATATCACTGCAATTGAGAGCCATGTCCCAGAATGGGATTATAAAAAGGAGACTTCGGGAGCTGTTTTCCTGCCTTTTTCTTGTGACCCAGGTCAGTGTTTTCAGCTGCTTCACTGCTGTTCACTCTCAGTCAACAACGGACTTATGTGTACCCTTAAGTAGGTGGAAAACATATGTTTTCAAACTGAGTACCTGAGAAAGTGCTGTGCTGAGAGCTTAAGGGAATAGAAGACAAGCCAGATTTCTTGTATTCCTTTCAAGCAAAAGTCTGCTTTTAAAAACATACCACCATTAAAAAACACCAGTTCTGCCTGATCCATGTGCACAGGTGGAAACGCTTTGGTAGACTGGGACGAGCTCAATGCAGGCTGCCAGGTGGGGCAGAGCCCAGGCAGAGACAGCACAGTACTCAGCACAGCACAGCATGACACATGCTGAAGGCACGGAGAAACACTGTGGGGCTACCAAAGCAGCCTGGCCACATTGTGTGATGGGACACCTCTTCCAGCTCCCCCATGTTTGTTGAGAGACTGATCAAAGGAGCTCCTCTTTGATTTCCAAGCTTTGTGATAAAGTGACGCTGCTGGAAACAGAAGGAGAAGCCACTCAGTGTAATCTTGATGGACCCCATGTCTGGCAACTTCCTACAATCTCTTTCTGCCCCAGAACGAATGGTAAACTCTGGGATCTTGTAAATCTGTCTCTGAGACCTCCAGATCTCACTGCTAGGCTTTAATCTTCCGGATGGACAATAAAAAGGTACATTTGCCAAAAACCCTCTAAAAGAGCCAATAAGACATGATTCATCACAGTTTAAATGGCTCTACACTGAAATCTTTCATGCTGTTACATAGTGAAGGGAATAATGCCAGGAAAGGGAAAGCACTGCTGGAACCATTTGCTATTGTCCAGTAGGCTGTGGTGTTTGTGCTTCTTTTCTTTTGAGGTGAGTACATCCAGGTTAGTCTGTGTCCCAGGCATCTCCACCAGTGATGAATGATATTCTTGTGACCTCTGAGGGAATTCACTTCCCCTTTCTACGGGGATTTACTTTGTTTCATGATGTTTTTCAAGTCTAAAGTTACATATTTTTAGTTTTTGCAATTGATAAACACAGGTTTCTGGTTTTAGGACATTTTTGGCCATTGAGAATAAGAAATGAAAAAGACATGAAGAAAAGGAAAAAACTAAACCCCTAAAAAACCCATGAAGTCTGAAATACAGTTTAAATTATAAAAACATTCATTATTTATGTCAGACTTAGTAGACTCCTTTGAGTTACGTGCCTGCTACCGACATGTAGAACACAGACCTTATTCAGACTGCCAACAAGTGTTCCTATAAGTAACTGAGGATATTTCCCAGAGATGTTTTTGTCTTTGCATAATTTTCATATGCGTCTTTCATAATGAGATGTTTTGTTTATTATAAATTCTTTTGTCTTCCCTGAGCAAACAAAACACTAGGGTATTTATATGAGCATAGGCACCTCTGCTAGAGAGTTCACTTTGAGCTCTCAGGTCTCTCTCTAAAGGAAGATAAGCACCATTACCCATGTTTCACCAGGAGTAACCTTCATGCACAAGCAGAAAAAGAGTGGTTGGCACGAAGTTACTTAACAGGCTGCTGGCAGTCATGAATAGAGTAACACAGGTCTCCCTGCTCCTTCATTGCAATGCTTTTCTGCTGGACAGCGAGAGATTCCACAGATACTTTGAATAGATGCTTTTTTCAGCTCTCTACTTCTACCCAGCCTCTGAATGAGAAAAGAGACAAATGTATTTCTCCTTAATTTTGCACAATGGGGTAAATTTGTGAAAGAGCTTCATGAGTAAAATATTCAAAAGAAGTTAAACTTACTTGAAAGTTAATGAATTTTAGGCTTCTACATTGCTCATGAACTCACCAAATAGAAATGGAGCCAGATTTCCAAACAAACACAATCTGCATTGAGGGAAATACACGAGGACTCGTTTTTCAAAGAGCTCAATGAGATGCAGCTGCCACAGAGAGAGCCACAGACAGATTTTCAAAGAGCTCAAACTCTCAGTGCACTGAGATCTTTGGAAAGGCACCGATCATTTATTCTTTGTATGTAGAAAATGTATTCTTCATATTCCTCATAAATAAGATTTTCTGGGTGGAAACCTACTGTAACAAGAGTTTTCTGAGTTGAAGCACAGCGTTCACCTGCTGTTTGGGTTTTGGGAAAATGAAGATGTGGGACCCTTTCCAGACAGAAGAGAAACCTTGCAGGACTCAGGGACTGAGGCTGATGGCAGCCCCTGTGAGGCTCCACGCAGACACTGCCATGGCCACCTGAAGACCTTGCAGCTAGCTGAGGCCAGCACCGCTGGGGATCATCCTAGAAGGGGCATGGTTCTTTCCCAAGAGTGTCACTTGCATTATCTTGCCACACATGACTGTCCTTGTGATGGCTTCTTGTGCATCTCCTTGGAGGAGAAAGATAAACTCCTTTTCCGGTGACCGTGGATTGCTCCCTGCTGTCATGTAGCATCTATTGATTTACCAAATACTCCTGCAAATTATTCACCTCTCAGAGGGAACAAGGTGACAGAAAGCATCCTTCTTATGCTCTGTTCAAGTACGGTCTTCATTTTTATTGCTGCCACACTACCCATTCACGTTATACTATGTGTCTTGGTTCACCTCCAGTCACTGAAGTTAGCAATAACTTTTCACAAAAGGGTAATTTCCTAGCTGAGTTCATTCCAGAGATCTGATTTACAGCAGAGCTTTACAGACTGTTAATTGTATTAAAAAAATATTTTTTGAGCAGTGATCCAGGCTCATCTCTGCATGATCTGGAGGTCAGAGGGCTGGAGATGAAATGAAATAGAACTCTGTTACAGAAGTCCCTTGAGTGGATACCATGAGATGGTTTCTTGTATGTGCAAATATGGAAATGAGGCAGTGCCAGACTTGCTCCTTGATTGAGCAGCCCTGCTGCAGATGAATATGCAAGCCACACTATGTGAAGCACTCCCACTGTGCCTTTGAAAACAGCTTACCCATCCTAAATTAAACAACTCCTTCAGCTTGTTATTGAATTTCATAAATCACGTACTCACTCCCAGCATCTCATCATGACATTAAGTCATCAAAAACGGAGGGGATATCTGAACTGGGTAGCACCTATATACTCACAGAGAAGGACAGATTTGAAGGAGAAAGCATGCAGATACTTATTTACAGGAATCTCCTACAAGGCTTGAAGAGTAGAAAAGTAAAATGGCACCTGAAAATATAGAAAGTAAGAGAGAAATTTTGTGGTGAAGCAGCAGAAGGAAGGAACCAGCCTATGCTTTGTAAATGTGGGATGGAACAGGACTTGAGAATGCATGTAAGAGATGACCTTGAAGGGCAGAGCAGCAGGAAAGGGTGCATGAAGAGTGTGGTATGAGCTAAGAGAATAGAAAAGGACCTTTACAGCTGCCCTGTGCACATATTGGAAGAGCACAATGCATTTTTTAAATAAGAAATGAGTGGATACAAATGGCTCAAAGGGCAAAAGAACGGTATGAAGGTAAGAGCCCTGAAGCCCCTCTGACATCTGAACACAGTACTCCTGGTGAGGTCTCACCAGCACAGAGTAGAGGGGCAGGATCACCTCCCTCACCCTTCTGGCCACACTTCTTTGGATGCAGCACAGGATACAGTTGGCTTTCTGGGATGTGAGGGCATATTGCTGGCTCATGTTCCACCAGTACCCCCAGATCAACAGGGCAGTGCTCAATCCTTTTGTCTCCTAACTTGTACTGATAATAGGAGTTGCCACAACTGTGATGCAAGAGCCTGCACTTGGATTTATTGAACCACGTGATGTTCATCTGAGCTCACTGCTCTAGCCTGTCTAGGTCTTGGGATTGCATCCTCATCTGTGTCATCCACACCACATAGCTACCATCCCATTTATTTGTCAAAGGGGGGTAAAGATGGTGCACAAATTCAACTAGATAAGGTTGAAAAATGAAAAACAAACTTTTGTTCTAAAAACTTTAATGCAGTGGCAGGGAGAAAGACAGACTAAAACACAGACTTTGCTTAGTAGGCGAAATCTGAGTAGAGTCAGTAGAGTATTTAAATATTGCAAGGCTGTACAGGAATGCTAGAGGCCAAAACATCTCTGTTGAGATCTTCAATTGAGAGCATCAGACCCTGGATGGATCACTTTGTTGGCATTTGTAGATACTGATTTAAGATTGACACCCTAACCCCCCCCCCCCCGGCCTCTGGCATGCAGAATTAGTGTTCAGGACCCATCAGCTCTGGTAGCTCCTACCCTGAGCTGAGTGATTCTGATAGGCTCACCCCAGTTCCACCCCTTTCCTATTACCCTCCTGTGGGCACTTCGGGTTTGAAGCTTTCACTTCCAGTGCTGATGCTAAAAAACAGCTGCTGCAATAAATTACTGCTATTCTTTCCCTTTTGTAATGAAAGATGTACTGAAGATGTAATTTTTTTTTTTTTTTTAATCTTAGTTGCCATGGAAGAGAACAATTCTCTAGCTAACAGAAAAACAGAGAAAGTTGGCAATATTGTTATTAATAATAATAAAAATGGTATTCTGAGAGATAGGAAGAAGTGAAAAACCACAGTGTAAACTACTTGTTTTAAAAAGTAAAAATTGTTGTCAACAAGACTGTTCAAACTTCTTTTCCAAAGCTAACTTGCAAAAATCACCAAGAAATGCACTGAAGAATTCTGGAGTGAAGATCACAGCAATGTGATATTATCATTTACCATCCTTATACTGTACCTTAGGGATGTTTCAGGAAGCAAATCGCACTGCACAGAGGCATTCCATAACAATAACTCTGAGCAAATTGTTTTTGTTGACACGTAGTATCTGATTTGCTTTTTATTATCTTCTCTCTTACGTGAAGGAGATCTCAGATAAAGGCAGTGATTTGCCTCTGAAGCTAAGCAGAGTCCACTGCAGTTGTGACAAGTAGGATGGAGCACGCTCTCTGCTAATGCTCTGCCCCAGGTTGAGACCTGGGTGAATCCTAGCATCAGCCACGCACCTCTTAGCCCAGACCTGCACCCTGTGCTGCGACACAGCAGCTTCCCATGGGGAAGAGGAACAAACAAACAAACAAACTCCAACAAACCATGATGACAAAACCCAAACAAATCAAATCCTTCCAGAAATGTCGAGGGTAATTTTGATTGAGTATACGGCCACTAGAGGACATGGGCAAGGTGCACTTGTTGCGGAGCATTGCTCTGACATGCAATCTGCTTTACGCTAAGCTGGATGCTGTGTGATGCTGTGTGCCTTGTGGGAGTGGGACAGGGGCAGGTGGGTGCTGCTGGGCACAGGAACCCCTATCTGTACATGAGCAGAGATTGCACAGTGCAGGGCAAGCAATGTCTGCAGAGCTCTATCTATGTCTTCTGTATGTACATTGGCATGTCCCCTTGCTAGAGGTAATAGCACATGGAAGTGGCTCTCCATTCTTCATATCTAGGAAGGTGATTGTCCCCCTGTACTTAGCACTGGTGAGGCCACACCTCAAATACTATGTTCAGTGCCGGGCCCATCACTATAAGAAAGACATGAAGGCCCTGGAGCATGTCCAGAGAAGGACAACAAAACTAGTGAGGAGTCTGGAGCACAGGTCTTACGGTGAAACAGCTGAGGGAACTGGGATTGTTCAGTCTGGAGAAGAGGAGGTTCGGGGGAGACATTATTCCTCTCTACAACTGCCTGAAAGAAGGTTGTGATGAGGTGGGGATCAGCATCTTCTCCCAGGTAACAGCGATAAAATGAGAGAGAATGACCTCAAATTGTGCCAGGGGAGATTCAGTTTGGATGTAGTGAGGTGTTGGAACAGGATGCCCAAGGAGGTGGTGGAGTCATTGCCCCTGGAGGTGTTCAAGAAGTGTGTAAATGTGGCACTGGGGGACGCTGTAAGTGGGCATGGTGTGATGGGTTGGTGCTTTGACTAGATGATCTTAGTGGTCTTTCCCAACCTAAATGATTCTATGATTCTGTGATTCTATGCTCCCATGGCATGACTCCTTGTCGGATGTATTTTCTCATGGAGAAAAATGCCATGAAGAAGAGGACTGGATATCTCCCTCTCAATTAGGGCAGTAACTCTGATCTATCATTTGACTCCAGGTAGCGAGAAACTACTTGAGAGGTTAATTAGACAATGCCCTTCTGGGCAATCTGTGTCCCTTCAGGAGACAGAAGCTGTTAAAGAGCAGAGCAGACACTGGAGGACACAGAAAATCTTCAGCAAGATCACAGATAAAGCCCTGCTAGAATGGTGTGTTTGGAAAGCATTCCACACAAAAACTTGGAAATAAGTCCACTGTCTGGGAGAGAGAAATGACTGTAAGGATGTCATCACACTCCTGGGAGGACACAGAAAAATGGGAAAATGAAGTGCCATTAAAGTGCTCTGCTTCACTGAGCTGTGCTGATGCATGCCCTGATTTGTAATATAGTTTTACAGCACTGAGAGGCAGAAACTGGGCAGCACTTCACTTCTTGCCTCAATTTATTTGAAACCTGAGTTTAATCTGGTGGGCCATGCTCCCTTATGTCCACCATCCATTGGTACAATGCATCTTTTTGGCTTTATATATCAAGATAGCATCTGTCTGACCGGGTCTGACACTATTGGTAGACTGGCAGAAACCATGGTTTTTGACTTGAGTGGCTGGACAGTAAATTACAAGAAACACAATGTAGTATTGAGAATGAATGACTTTGAGTAATCATACTCATATCTGATGAAATCTAACCAACATGTTTCCAGTAAGAAAAGCAACCTTGGAATCACGGTGATTAATTCTCTGAGAACATCATCTTGATGCACACAGACCTAAAAGCAAACGAGTAAGGAACGATGAACAAATAAGTAGGGAATGAGTCATTCATTTTATTGTCTGGGCTTCCTGACCCTTACAAATCATAGTACTAATTACATTAAAGAATGGCAACTGCTCTGCATGGCATGAAATACTTTAATCTGCAAGCAGTTTTCACATGGTAGTGCTTAAGGCTGTTGGGACACATATGAAATACAGTAGAAAATTGAATGATGGTGAAGAACTGGCTGGCAATCTTTGTTTTTTAGTATTCCCTAATGTAAATATTCACATTGTTTCATGCTGAAAACTAGCTTTATGCTAACAAAACCCTGGAGATTATTGTCCATATCTCCAGAAGTCATCTGCAGGCTGATCACAAAAACACGTAAGTGCTTTTGGCCAAAACCCTCAACAACATTTAGAAATATAAATCCCACTGGGGCCTCACTGAGAGTTAAGTATACTTTGTGAATCCAGTCATCTATAGATATTGGCTATAGATGAACAGAGCTGATAAAACCTGGATTAAATTTTAAATAATACTGTCTGGATGTTCGTGACATTCTTGTTCTAATCAAAGTATGGACATATCCAAGGCTTACATTCTGTGATGGAAGCTAGTATTTCAGCAAAGACAAGATCTGAGACCTGTGCTCTGCCTATGCACTAAGCAATTTATCATTGTCAAGGATATCCTCAAATCATCAGGTTCCAACATAAGATGAAGGTTATGTTTTCTCAATATTTATTCTCAGGCTCAGAGGGCAGAATCAGTATTTGATGTAATCATCACATTGCTGACACTTAAAAGAGCTCCCACCTCTGCCCATCAGAGAAGTTTGCCGAAAGGTGCTGTATGCTAAAGAAGTCAGAATATTAGCAAAAAAAATTAAAATTCACTATCTGCTATCAACATTATTAGATATTCTAATAAGCTATACAGAAAGGCAATGAAAGGGAACTGCAATTTGAGATAAATATGGATTATGATGATAGAAGACATGATTTCAGTCTCACATTCAGTACCCCTCAATGAAATTCCAGTCTTTTTAAAAATCCAAATAAGAACAATGCAATCAATTTTCTGAAGATTCATTATTTGTATAAATGAAAAGTATTTCATTTCAATGTTTTTCAATGAATTCAAATTAATTGTTTTCATTTCAACCAAATAAATAATTACATTTCCCATGATGTGACATTACTGTGTGAAAGCTTTATCTGGGGAGAAAACTGTCAAGTTTTATGGTATCCTCCACTATGGAAAATACTTATAGATCCATAAAAGAAATACCACTATAAATCAAGATGATTTATAACAGAGGATTGGTGTGGAATGTAACAATATATATTTATAATTGCTTCTGAATTCGACATTTCTGATCAGTTCAGGAAAACTGATGATTGCAGTCTGAACTAATCCAAAATTAAAACCTTGATTTTAAGCTTCCTGATAGGAAGTGTGGTTTCATATTTCAAGTCAGACATTCTTATGAAAAACATGCCTGTTGCTTGCTGTGTACACTGTGCTGTCCTCATCCCTGCTATAGACTACACAGTCACCATTCTGCTCTTGAAAGGAAATATTCAAACCCAAATAAATTAAGACATCAACCCTTGGGGAAAAAAAAAAGAACTCAAGTAACTAATGTAAAGGAAATGCACAGACTCTTGAATCACGTTGGAACAACTTATTTAAATGCATTCTGCGGCAATCAGTTTATGAACATTTGACATACCATACTGATTTAAATTAATGCATCAGACAGCAATGCTGTTAAAGAAATTTGCAGCTAAATATCTGCTGGTTTCAGTGAATGAAGTAACAAGAAATAATAGGAGATTTGAGATTTTATGGAACCTAAATGCTTCAAGAAGCAGAGGGTTTAAAAACAAACAGAAACAAAAAGTTGGGAATTAGTTATAACCAATTGAAAAAAACATTCAGAGCCTTCCACATCCTTACTGAACCAACATGTCAATGTAATAAAGTGTTTAGCAGTCCCAGCATGGCAATGAGCAGCCAGCAAGCCACTGAACGAATTGATCTTACCCATCAGCTCATGGTCTCCCTGTAGGGGTAGGACATGCTTCAGAATCTCACTGACAGAGTCTAGGGACAATGCTGGCTTAAAGAATTCCCCTTCTCCTCTCCAATAGCAATGTCTTCCCGCAGAGTGCACTTTCTCCAACATTTTGCTGAGAGGGAAGAGAAAGGCGAACAAGAAAATTATAGCCCATCAGGGAGGTAAAGTGTTCTGTGGAGGGACTGGGACTGGGTGGGATCTACTCATCCCAGGATCTCTGCTGCAGCCCTCCCTATGTGAAATTACATCCTTACATCAGGCTCTGTAGTGTCAGCTTAAAGACGGGCTCTGTTACAGGAAAGCTAATTGGAAGCCTCATTTATGGTCTCAAGTTGTACCAGGAGAGATTCAGATTGGATGTTAGGAAAAATTTCATCTCTGAAAGAGTGGTGAGCTGCTGGAATGGGCTGTCCAGGGAGGTGTTGGAGTTACTGTCCCTGGAGGTGTTCAAGGAGCATTTAGATGTGGTACTAAAGGACATGATTAGTGGGGAAATATTGGTGGTAGGTGGATGGTTGGACTGGATGATCTTGGAGGTCTTTTCCAACCTTGGTGATTCTACGATTACAAGATTCTATACAAGGATGTGATGCATTCAGAGGGGTACTTCTGATAAGCAACTTCTGCAATAATGTGGGTTGAAAGATATTCAGAATGATTTGATGATATTTCTGAGCATCTAAGCTATGATGACCTAATAACAGGGCAAAAAGGAGGGGAAAATCAATCATTTACAGCAAGCTACTAGATTAGCTACAGCAAAGACAGATGAAAGGTGAAAGCTCTGAAATAGAATTACAAGGGTGAGCTTTTGTCCCAAGAATAAATTGTGCATTGAAAGAGAAGATAAATGTGTAAAATTTGTCAAGTTTTGTATAATTTGGAGCATAGCTTGGCTTGCAATGAGACAGAGAGCCAATTCTGATCTCATCCTGGTTTTCTGATGGCATAGCTTTCCTGAACTCAGTGGCTTACTGTCCTCAATTACCAGAAACATGTACAAAGTGATGCTCAGCAAATTGTATTCTGCATTTGTAGCAACTGTAGAGGGAGACAAGACTGAGGTGAAGAATTATACATGCACTTGTAAAATCTGGCCCTGAATCAGAAGAAAGCTCACTACACTTGGTGAATAAGAAAAAAACAGTGTGCAGCTTCCCCTCCATCTCTGGACAACCCATTCATAAACATGTTCCTAAACTTCACTGGGAAATCAAATTACATAATATTTGTAGGGAACGCCAATGGGTATGATTTAGAAAGAACCTCAGATCAGTAACATCATTCCACTAAAATATAATTCTTCTATGGCCACTGTTTCCACCTCTGGATGTTATCTGCATGAAAGTAAGAGAGACAGAAGATCCTTGGGGTTTATAGCCATAACAGTGTCTGTAATGCCTCACTGTGACTGCCAAATAGAAAGATGTTTTAGAATGATTAATATAGCTCCAGCTAAAATCAACTCAAAGTCATCTTAAAACAGTACCTGCATTCAGGTATATATTGACAAACCTCAACACTTTTCTAAGCTTTGGCAAGTTAGTGTTCCACCTTATTTATCTGAAGAAATGAGTTAGAAGCTTACTGGCCAGACAGACAAGTAGGTGGGAAATAAATGATTTGGAGTTATTTCCTCAGCATAGCATTGTGCTTCAGCAAGAATCTTACTCCTTTAATCCCAAATAAGTGGCTTCTAATACAAAAAAGCAATAAACATAACTATTGCCTTTTCTGCATTTCATGGAACTAGTCCTATTATCTACCAGATCACAATGTTAGAGGAGACAAAAATGCGATAACAAAAAATGAATACATCACCCTTGAATTTCAGTGAAACTTTGAATAAAACAAGGGACAAAAATGTCTTATAAATGCTTTGAGGATCTTGTATTGAGTCAATCCTACGGAAACATTTAAAAGGATTGGGAACTGTGCTTTGATTGGATATCGTGCTTGAATCCCTTTCCTCTGACATGTGCAAACAAGATGTTTACTCACTTTGTAGTGATTTTCATCCACCACACAGTCCACATATCAACATTCTTCTGGCTTCCCTGTGTTGTTGATCTGAATACACTGAATACACTAGTACACGGTGCTAGCAAATGTAAAAGATCTGTTAATAACTGACAGTAAATTTCTGTTTACAGATTGTTTCCACCTGAATTAAACCAATCTGATTATAATATGCTTCTGTCTGCTCAGCAGGTATATGTCACTTTCAAAAGAGCTTCACATTTCAGAGATCATAGGACAGAAGCTACAACATTAATACTTACACAACACTGGACTTCCAGGTGGTAGGGAATGTGCCTTTTTCACTTACATGTAAAATATAACACAAATCTCCCAAGAAAGTTATACCAGTCATTGGCAGACTTCCCTGCTAATTGAATTCCCTCTCAAAATATTCCTGATCCTTTTGGTGAAAGCTGGGTGGAAGAAAGGGCAAGGAAACTCTCCATCATGAATAGATGCTGTACTATTACACACATCAAATCTTCTGAAAAGTCACGCACAAGTAGAGTGAGCAATAATGATATAAATTATGTCCTGTACAGAGAAAAGACTTAGCACTCCCCTAATTCTCAGGTCTTGGTCCACTGATTGTCCATGCTGATAAAACAACATCCCATGGTGGAAAAAGGCAGTTTCCATGGATTGCTCTCAATAGTCATCTTAAGTAAGGTTTCATCAGGTTTGCCTCTTTTAACCCAACAAGATCTTCCAACGGTATTCCTATGGGTCTGATACCCCTAGATATTATCCAGTCTTCTTATGTCATCCCTTCCCAAAGAACAGCCTGCATATTTCTATTTGTTTCCATGTAGTCTACAACAGATACAAAGAACACAACACTATTTTATAGAGCAAATTCTCAGCTACAAAACACTATTTTTCAACATAGTTAACATCATTAGCTATGCATATTCAGAATCACAAAGAAGAATAGTCACTCTCATTCTGCTTGGATATTTGACTCAGAGAAGAAAGCTATCAGAGGAACTTGAACTATCAACATCTGTACCACACCAGTGATACTGCTGCACTGCAAATGCTTCTTAGAACTCAAGCTGTAACTGAGAACAAAAGCATCCTTCAGTCACCTTCTGTAAGACTAAGTTTTTAAGCTAATCCAGTCTGACCTTTTGGGCTTGCCAAAATATACATATATTAATGTGAAAAAATGCCATATAAATAAAGAGTAGAAATAATTAGAAGCTTTGCCTTCTAAGTTTAAAAGTTATTGATTTCCTTAGATGAAAAAAAAAAAAAGCACACAAGAAACTAGTATTAAGAAAATGTTTTACTGCTGCTTAGCTGCTTGCCTTAACTCACTTGAAATGGTCTATTTGCATTAGGCGTTTCAGAAAGCAACCCAGTTAAATGTGAAGCAGTTAAAGTGAGACCACGTCCACCATGGTATATAAAACAACTTTCAGATAGATTCCACTTTGCTGAACCATAGAGCTTCAGTTACATCTAAAAACTCAGCAAGGACTTTGTTGGCCTTTTTCAAACTCAGAGTAGTCAAAGGGAAGTTTTTCATTAATGTGGGTAGGCTGAATGGTGAATGCTGTGTGTCAGTGATTAATCAGAGTACTTTTTCTGCTATGAAAACCTTGCCTAAATGGAACATTAAAGGTGGCAAGTTCCTTGTATGCTGAAATTTCCCATCTGAGAAACTGATTTGATACTAACAGACCAGAAAATTTAGACTACGTTCTTATGAAATCTCTGTGAGGTAGCTGGTAGATGAAAATACCTGTTTTGACAATGACCTCTCTGTGTACAAAGGCAATGTGAAGTGCTCTTTTCATCCGGGCTAACACAGCAGGAGCCTCAACTCACTGCCCAAGCTGTTCTTTCACTCAGAATGAATACCAACAGCGCTTATTCAGTATTTCATGAGGGTAAACTAACTCACAGTGCAAAGCTATAAGGAAAAGTATTCCATGCTAAGAAATCTCTTCTGAAATCTGTCTGTGGAGTTCAAAGACTGTTACTTACAAGTACAGGAAATTTGCTCTGAGTTTCAGTATACAACTATACATGTTTCCAAACCTTTATAATTTCATCTGAAAAGAGTAATTTCTGCAGTTCATAAAACTGCAGAATTCCTAAGCATCCAAGTCCACCCAACTCAGGTCTGAGGAGCATTGCAGGTCCCAGCAGTATCTGCAGGACCCACTGATGCCACCAAACTGAGCAGTAATGCAGATATAATAATCCCAGAGAGAGACTTTCTCCTTAGTTAGGTCTTCACTTTTGAAAAATGCGGTTCTCCTCTGTCCCAGAAATGATTAACAATCATCTCAAAATTTTGGAAAGAAACATGACTGATGAGAACCTGGGTTTACAGAAATCAACAGTAGAATGCCACAATGATTTCAGCACAGACAGGATTATGGTCTTCAGTGTTAGCATGTGCTAGTGGGGCATGTGTTAATGGGGCATGGGCTCCCACTTCACTCCGAGGATCAGTGCCTACAGCAAGCACACATTAAGACAATGGGCCATCCTTATGTTTTCTCACTCCAGATTTTCATTTTCTTTCTGTTCCTGAGCCTTGAACTCTCTGTTAACACCTTTGGCTCTGCACCTTCCCTTGATGCAGCAGCCATTGCTCCAAACAGCCTATCAGTAATAATTTCCATCATCTTACCCTTCCTGTACTTGGTTCACTTGAGCCATTAACATTTGCACTGGAGTTGGCCTAAGTGACTTTAATCAAGAGGAACTGGCATGCTGACCAACTCTCTGCAGATACCTGCCAGAGATGAAGAACTGCCATCTTTTCTGTATTAGATGACAATATTTTAAAAACTGCCCCTCTCCTTGCCTTCCTCAAGTTCATTTTTTTTCATTAGAAATAGATGAAAGGATTTTGGACTTTTAGATTAATTCCACAGGCCGTAGTTCTGCAACAGGGGGACAGATGCAGGGTATGATTTATGGTCCTTTATCTAATTCATTTTTGGGGTTGCTTCCTTTTAAGTTCAGTCATCAAAGTCTATAGATAGAGGTAGACATCTGTTTGATAACATGTGCAATGAAAGTTGGGTAGTTTTTTCCTTACAGATGCAGTTCTTATCAGATGAAGGAGGCAGGAGAAAAGTTTAATTCTGGAATTTCTCGTGTTTATTAGAATGTTAGAGAAATACCAGTCTCAGTCAGATAAGCAACTCCTTATCAATGTCATCATTCAGCAGCTTCATGGCCATTGGAGCAAAAACAGTACAGAGCAACTCATTTTCCTTTCACTGAAGACAGAAATAGACAATTACAATGGATTGAGACGGTTAAAGCCTAACTCTCCCCTGCAAGACAACTATCAATCTTTGGTGTGTTACTTTTGACACATAGACTTGTTCAGAACAGCAGTTCATATTGTCTCAGTGATTCCAAGAAGTAAATACATATAAAATGTTATTATGCAGTGAAAGGACAGTAATAAAGTAAGTCATAAATAAAACTCTTGACCACTCTGGAAATGAAGATTTTTCTCCTTAAATAGCTAAAAAAAGAAAAAAAGAACAGCTGGAAGACATTAACACAATCTGTCAAGGCTCTTACATTGTCGTGTTCGATTGTGCATCTCTTTGCTGGGTTTTATGCTCAGTGACAACTCACCTCCGCATGTTTCAGTGACCCCACTTCAGCTCCTTGAGAGCGTCTTCTCTTGTTTACATGCCAAGTGCAATTGTATTCCCTCTGGGTGTCTAGATCTGAATTATGTGAGACCATATCTGTGTTGACATATGAAATGAGAATTATGCTTTTTAATAGCCACTTATTTTTCCTTGGAAATGCTGAATTCACTTGTATCCACTCTGACAATGGTTCTTGTTTGTGAAGATTTATAACTGAGTCAGAGATATTCTGAAATAGCCTATGTAGCCAAGTGCGTGACATGACCCTGTTAAGGATTAGATTGGGAACAGTAAGAACTTTCATGCTAGCATAATAACACTTGACACTTCTTTCTAATTTGGCTACTATTGCACCTGCGACTGGGCTGCATCATCTTTACCTATGCTAAGTAAGATTCACGAGACTGTTCATGAGATAAGACACTGCTCCTCATAATTGATGGCACTGTAGTCTCTAATTTAAATATTTAAATAATGATCAAAAAGCAAATGGGAGACTGTAGCACCCTAGATTGTGTGTGAAAGTAAATCTTTTCTCTATCTTAGAAAGCGAAAATATTTATGACAGGAGCTCAAATTATGAATCACCTAGGTGCTTTTTTGCATTAGATGTGTAATTTCTCTTTCCTTGCTTTTGCATTATGGTGTTTTTCACAGGACAGGTCTGTCAAGAGAGCAGCCTGAGATTTTTAGAAGGAACCTTTCCTTTTTGTTATGCTTGTAATAAAAATCATAGCGAGCTCAGTAGTATATTTTTCCTTTGGAACATGCAAACTAAGATTAGTCAACAATTAAGCTATCTGGTATTGACTTTTACATGCATCATCAACATTTAATTTGCAGTTAGCAGAAACTCTTGACACTGTATGAGGTAGAGTATTAAGCTTAGTGTTATTTTCAAAGACAAAACACTAAAACATAATACCCCATATTTTCAGGCAAGTAAATAGTACATTAGGGTTGAAAAAAAGAGTACTGAGCTCCAGCTTTCGTCCATTTCTCAGTGACTGTCTTCAGAACATGGTCAAGATGGTTCCTTTTTAATGCTAAAGGGTTATTCCTCATTTAGATCAATGAGATTTGAGAGTGCTCAACATCTTGCGGGATGAAGCACAAGGTCTCCCCTTTAAAGGCCTGTACTAATTCACAGCCTCAGACAAATCAAAAGATGACCGCCATATTTGATCCCAGACATATAAACATGTGACCAATTTCCTCCCAACGGGAGTAAGAGCAGCGCTGCACAGCAGGCCTTCTCAAAAGAAAGTTGTCTCACACAGTGCAGGAACCATGGAAATAGCCACTTGCATGCTGCAAGGAGCTTATGCCTCCATGTTTCTGAAGGTGCAAAACAGGAAAAGAACAAACGGTTTAGCACAGGGAGCAATGACAGAACTGGGTCTGGGATAGCATCTTTCCAGAAAAAGCAGTCATTTTGCAAGAACGAAGCCTGGAAACAAAAATGCCTTTGCTCCAGCAGCAGAGATGGGCTGCAGCTTTAGACTCATCAATTGAAGAGACTTAACATCAAACACTTATTCCTGACCCCATGCTCTGAGCTAGTCAGCAAGCAGTGAGTAATGCAGATCATGAGCAGCTGGAAACCCATCTTCAATGAGTCATTTCTCAAAGCTCTACCAGATCTTTGCTAGTTCTCCCTGCCATCAGTTTTGGGCAGCCATGTTTCACCTGGGTGCTAAACATTGTCCTAACTTATCTATACAATATCTCCATTTCATTTGGTTGGGATCAGAAAGTTGTATTGGGTTCCGGGCTGCACACTTCAGGAGTCCTATAGCAGAATCTCTTGAAGTTTCTGATCCAACCACAATTACTCTTCTGATTAAAAGCAGGTTTTTAAAGGACAGCTTTTCTTCACTCTGCTGCCTCTAAAGTAGAGCTACAAATCATATTAAATGCCTCCACATTATATAACTTGGCTCCTTTGCAGTACTTTCTTCATCCAGTATAAACAAAGCAAATACACCTTTTGATAACTGCCCCAAATTGCCATTTCTTTTGCCCTTTCCAAAGGAGTACTTTTTATCTGTGCCATCTTTTCTCTTGGATTATGCACTAAGAGATGTATAGCAAGTGCTTTGTCCCAAATCTCCTTTTTGAAAAACAGCTGTGTTTGACCTGCTCGCTCTAGCCCTCTTTCTAGTGTGTGTCCTTTTCCATTGATTCACTCAAGATCTTGGCTATTTGTGCATTCCTTTCATGTATTAGGTGATACTTTCCATTTGAGTTTATTTCTCTCTTTGACACAGTGCATTTTAAAAGTACCCTCTTCCACTGTGTGATGTCCAATCTTATGCAGCTTCTTTAATGTCAGATCATTCTTTGCTTTGCCAAAGATTGGCTAGATTTCTATTCCTAAAGACATTCTTGACAGAAAAAACTTGGTACAAGAGCACTTCTGACTCTGCTGCATTGATGTTGCAATATGTGCTGGCTTTGTATTGCATCAGAGGTACCTATAAAAATGAGGACTTGAATCTGAAGATACAACATAACCTTAATAAAATAAGGACAGTGAAAGTGGGAATTCCCAAATATGGGCTTTAGAGAAAGGCACGGGATCTGAAAAAATAAAAAGCTCAAATTTTCCTAAGCCGTTTAGTCAACAACAGGAAGAAAACAGCAAAAGATGGATATTCTCAATGATGAGTTTCTTTTATCTAGAGAATAGTCTAATAATTATTGAGAATTAAGATTTGTATACCATTTTCGTAGGTTTAAGATGTAAGCTAAGAGGTGCATGTCTGCCATTGAATTTCCAAGATGATTTCTCAAAGTCTAAGCAAGTGCGCAGTTAAAAAACACCAGCATTCTTGTGCATTAAAAAAAAATAATTTTAGTGCAGTTATTGTCACACAGATCTTCCTTACTGCTGTAACAGTTTCAGATAGAGAAATCCATGATGATAAGTTGCTTCTTAATATCATTTATTTTCTTAATTGCTTTCCTGGAGCCCTTCTTTAATAAAAAGCACATGAATTCAGTCATTCTGATGAAGCTCCCTTTCAGTTAGCAGCATTTGTCAGATTGGAATTCCTGTAGAAACACCAGAAATTCGCTACTGGTTTCTTCCCTACAGTCATTATCTTTCCTTGTCATTCTGTTAGTGTTTCTGAGCAACAATCACGTAATTTTTCTGCAGACACAATTTTTGAGTCAGATTTATGTGCAATGCTGTAAATTCTTCAATATTTCTGAAGCTAAATTAACGAAGTGTGTATGTTTTCCCCTTGGTCTACATCTTTAGTTTTTGTTTAATTGAGGTAGACTTTACTGATCTTAACGAAGGAGCACTATTTATATTCTTGGTAGGAAGATTGCCACTATACAGTTAACCCATTTCTTCTAGCCACTGATGAACAAATCACACTGACCGCAGAATTTAGCAGAGTGAATCTTTGCTGCTACAGCTAACTCCTTTTTTTCCCCCCAAGTTAAACAGATAACATTTCCAATGCCTGGAGGACAAAATTACTTTCAGTCAGAGATCCTGATAACAATTTTGGTACCTCTGCAAAATCAGGGGTCTGCTGAAAGAGCTTTATATAAGTATATATATGTACTTATATATAACTGGAGTATAACCAGCTGTTAAAATCTCAACTAGCTTCCCAACCAACTGAACGCCTCCAACAAATCTTGCTTCTTACTGCTACCTCACCAGGGCCTTCACAATTTTATCATCTATTTTTGAGGCTATGGGCCCCTTATCATTTTTCCACTTCCTAATTCTTTATCCTTAACCAATGCACCAGACATCTCATATACTGATAGCACTGAGCAGTGAAACACAGCTCTACTACATCTCCAAATGAATACATCTGCAACAATAGAGAAGGCAACAGTGTGAACAGAAAACAAGCAAACAAACAAACAAACAAACAAAAAACCACCTCTAAAATATATTTGAGATGATGACATGTCCAAGTAGGATAAGAACACAGAAGGTACAGTGGTTCAGTAAAAGCAATAAATAGACTTCTACCAAACATGACCTGCTGCTATGGGAGGTGAGAAGCAACCATCAGCCAGGTGTTCTAAGGCTGTGCATGTGCAAGGCTGGAGGTGAAGGGCAGGATTTTGCCTCAAGCTTCTGGCAGCAATCAAGGAGCATGGCTGAATGTGAACTTAAAATCTTCTGACTCAAAATGCAACATTTACTCACCTACATGCAGCAAAGCTGGAAGTACTTACAGTTATTGACTCATTCTGAAGTGTGTGCCCTTGTCCAAGCCTTACCTTTGTATTTAAGGTTTTTACACAAGGTATTTTCCCCAGCCATAGAGGAAGAATAAGAAAAGAAAAATCTATTGATTTTAATTATTAATTACAGGATCCTCCACTCACAAAGTAAGAAATTGTCTTCAGTGAGAAGAAATTGTCTTATGGACACAAAAAATGCATCATAACCAAAACCATAAAAAGTATCTATTTAAATGTCTCTGTCAAGATTTTCATTTCCCATTAGAGACATTTTAGTGGATTCTTCTATCTGAACACACTGTATGCAAATCATTGTTTGAGTCCTCCATAGCAACTGTTACTTGTTTTTTTCTGCTGCATCTTAGAGGAGAAAACCTTCTTTCTCTGTGGACCTCCTCAAAAGCATACTGCCAGCCCTAGATGACATTTCAATACTGTTTTCTCTGGTTAACCCATCAGTCATGGTGCGTTACCACACTGGTATTTGTTACAGACTGTTTCTGCTGTCCGTGGGCTTCCTGTGCAGATGATGAAAGAAATCTTGACCAATTTACTATAAACTTTTACCAGCTTTCTATCAGTGGGGTCTGTCCATGCAGTGACTGCACTAAGCAGTGCTACAGGACATCAGAGATGTTATTCATCATCTTAAAAGTGTTGGTGATAACAGCAAAATATCTCCTTTTAGAGAAAATATGGATGAGTTTCTGGTTACACAAAACCCTCTTTGTGTTCTGAAGAGAAGGATCTGGGGAGACTGAGAGAGGCCTTTCAGTATCTAAAGGGGGGCTGTAAGAAAGAAGGGGACAGACTCTTCAGCAGGGTCCGCTGTGATAGGACAAGGGAAAACAGTTTCAAACCAAAACTGGGGAGATTTAGATTGGATATAAGAAAAAAAAGTTTGTGAAAAGTGTAGTGAAGCACTGGAACAGGCTGTGCAGAGAAACGGTGTATGTTCCCACCCCTCAAGGTCAGGCTAGACGGGGCTCTGAGCACCCTGATCTACCTGTTCATTGCAGGGAAGTTGGATTAGATGATCTTCAAGGGTCCCTCCCAACTCAAAAGATTCTATGATACTGTGATTCTATGTGTAAACCTGAAGCACTCAAAATGCGTTAGACTATGGAGGTATTTAATCTCGACTCATTACTGTGAGTGATTTGTTAATGTTTTGAGAAATAAAAGCAAAGATTTAGTTTTCATTTCTTTTCATAGCAATATTTATCACTTAGAGTAAGTAGAACAGCTTCCTGAAATTTGAGAAAAACCTTAATTAATTCTTACCTAATTTAATGTTGCATTGCGGAGCCAATATTGCATTTCAAACATTTAAAGTGTACTAGTCATTATTCACTTGCCTCCAATGTTCAATTAAGGGTTCTAGGAGACAGAATAATCGAGAAGAACATCTGTTGAAATATGATCAAAGAAAACACTTGCTTCTACTTACAGAATTGAAATGTGTTTGTAGAAAATTGAATGATTTCATAAATGATTCTCAGCAGGAGTAAATTTACTACTATTTTTATTTGTAATGATTCAGTCATCAAAAAATAAAAGTAGGTGCTTGATGATAAATAGTTATGATTAGTTACAAGTATAATTTTGACATTGATGCAAAGACAATTTTGGTAGAATAGCTTGACAATTTTGCATTTAAAGTGGGAGAATGCAGTTGAAGACCAGGATGTCTAGAGTATGATTTAGTGATTACATCATATTTTGAAAATGAAGAGCTTATTCTCAAGATTGTGGAGAAGCACCTTGTAGTCTGAAGATGCAAATGAGAGCCAGAAAAGACATAGTACATAGCATAATATCATCTCAGAAGCACATAAAATTAATGATATCCTTCCCTGTAGCTCAACATTACTAAGTACTGCTAACAAGACGTATAATGTGACAACGTATTAACTAAATAAAATGTATTTTATCCTTTTTTTCTCATTCCCACATGGAGGACAGTAAAAATAAAATCTGAGCAGAAGTCTCTTGCTAGATGTTCTAAGCATGTTAATTTCTTTTCTTACATGCTTATATCCCAACCCTTTCTATTAAATGTAAATGAAACCCACAAAACTTGTCAGCAAAAGGTGCAAATGCAGTATTCTTATGAATATTGTGACAGTTTTAAAAAAAAGCTGAATAACACATGAAGACATTTATCTCCTCTGGCAAATCTTTCCAGTGCAGAGCAGAACTGACTGCATTTCTCTTTATGGAAACTTAAATTCATTAAATTCTGGCAGGTAAAAACATGGATGGCTGATGACTGTATGACATGTGAGAGCATAGAGTAGAATGAAGTTCAAAACACTTAAGTAAGGAGGGATATGATTTGTACAATTCCCCATCAAAACTTATTATTTCCATGCTTCTTTTTTGTCTTTCTTTTTCTCAGAAAACTGTGAAGAATAACCCAGAAACACTCTTTTTTCTGGACTTTCCTTGATTAAGCGGGTTTTGAAGTGGCGTGCCATGATCCCATTAAGGCTGTGCTGTTTGGTGAGTACATTGTGAATAGGTGTAGTAAGACAGAGTTAAATCTTCACTGTGTTCTTGTAATAGACATCATCTGGAACATGTTTTCATGCTACTCTTCACTATCTTAGCAAAACATAACTTTGGGCTTTTTTAATGACATATCTTGTTCTTTCAGGGAGAGTTCATGCTTTGGTTACAAGGGAATAAACTCTTCCTTGCAATATTTGTTTCCAATATAGCTTTACTCCTTTAAGAAAAAATCACCTTAAGAGGAGGGATAGGTTCCATCTTAATAGTTAGTAGTCACTTTAGTACTGGTTGGGTCTTAATGGAAGAAAGGGCTGCATTAAAAAAGGGGTGGACAGCAGGAAGAGAGAGGTGGTAGTCTTCCACTACTCAGCTCTTGTGAGGCCCCATCTGGAGTACTGCATCCAGGCCTGGGGCCCCCAGTACAAGAAAGATGCAGAGCTCTTGTATCGGGTCCAGAGGAGGGCCACTAAGATGATCAGAGGGCTGGAGCACCTCTCCTATGTGGAAAGGTTGAGGAAACTGGGATTGTTTAGCTGGAGAAGAGAAGGCTCTGAGGAGACATCACTGTGCCCTTCCAGTTCTTGAAGGGAGCAGATAAAAGGAGAGGGAATGACTGTTTACAGGGATGGATAGTGTTAGGACAAGGGGCGGATGGTTTTCAACTAAGACAAAGGAGATTTAGTTTAGATGTTAAGAGGAAGCTTACAGACCTTCTTTACTGCACAGAGGCATGAAACAACCATTTTCATTTTCCAGCAGATAGGATGGTTTAGTGGCCTCACAGTAAGGCTCATTCTTACACAATCAAGAAATATATATCTTTTTTGCAAGTCCCTTCATGTTCTTCAGACTTCAGCAACATGGATAGAGGCTGCCCGCTGTCCCCAGGAATGAAGAAGGAAGCAGACTCTTCTCCCACAAAGTAGAAGCTGATATCTTGCCATCTCTGCCACACATGCCTATGCACATACATGTATATACATATGGATGTAAGGAGGGTCTGGAATCCAGGTTCTACTTGTTCTGAAAAGAAGCTGAACGACTGAAGCGTGGACAAAAGACCGTTTTCTCCCTTGTGATCTCTTCTGAGAATACGTGACATCCGTACTTCAAGCATACCAGGATGCCTGAAACTGAGAAGATTAAAGGTCTCTTTTATTAAAATCAAATTCTGTGTCCAGCTTCAACCTGCAATAGTTTACGTGCGCACAGTGCCCCTAAAGCCAAATAATTCTGCGCTTCTGTACAAACATGAAAATCATTGCACAAGCAATACACTTAAACATGTATTTAGAGCAAACAAAATCTAACTTAAAAAACAAAACAGCGCAGCTAGGTGTTTCTTATGTGTACAATTCTTTGGCATTTAAAAATGGTTTCATCTTCCAAAGCATCCTCCTTGCTTTGGGATAAATTCTGCCTGTGTCAGCATAATACCTAGAGACTATTTCTTCAGTATATAAAGAATGTAGAGCAAACACAATGATATGGAGCCAGATGAGCCAACATTTACTTGCTGTTGGTTAGCTATGAATTACGACTGTCACAATTGCATTCCACTCCAAAAAAAAAAGATATAAGAAGAATCTGCATTTCATGGAACACGTTAGAAAACGATTTGCATGCATGAATGAAGTCTGCAATAACTGCTGTAAAGTAGTTCAAAACTACTCTACAAATGTGATCATTTAATCCTGTGATCATTTAATCATTACGTAGCAAAAGGTTTCAATCCCTTTTCTTCAACAGCCAAAAGAATTAAAGGAGATGATTCATTTTGTCAGCCCTGAATGTATGGAAGGGCCAAGGCATGTTCATGCACAACTATTATCATACAGTTTGCAATTGAGAAGAACTTCACATTCTGCAGCTCTCAGACGTTGTTTTCATTCATTAAATAAGGATTCCCCACTGCAATCTTTAAGATCATAAAGATGAAGATAGCGGAGAGATACTTTCAGTGACTATCACTCATTGTTAATTTGCAATTGCTTGAATGTTTTGGATAGAAACATAAACCTGGTTGTAATGGATGCAAAGAAATTCATTAAATATATTTATGGAAAGATTGACAGCAAGAAAATATTGTTGATGTCCATGGAAGTACTAATGAATGTTAAAGGAAATAACATTTCCCTAACCCACCTAAAAATATTTCATTCTTTCTTCTTCGTATGCTTCTCTTTATTTCCATGCAAAGATGATGCTTCTCCAACAACCGAAATAGTGAGCAGGAGTGCTGAGCAGCTCCACAGACATACTTTGTCATGGCCCAGATCTAAATGCTCTCTCAAGTGATTCCCAGGCAGAACTTAGGAATCACAGTGTTGCAGGAGCCACTTGCAGGAGGCAGTTTGCAGACAGAAACCTCATTTTTCATATCACGAAGGAGGTGGTACATTTAATTTGCTGCTGTTCATTCTGTACACAGACAATAGCAAAGCTGGCAACTTCTTCAAGCATTTCAAATCTTCCAAAACTGATTTTCCGACTCTCCTGCTTTCTACAGGAGAGTCCCATGTGAGGAAAGGCTGAGTAACCGCGCTCTGTTCAGCCTGGGGAAAAGGACACTGAGAGGGGATCTGGTAAATATTTATAAACATCTAAAGGAAGGTGGGAGGCAAATGGGTGAGGCCAGGTTCTTCTCGATGGTGTGTAGCAATAGCACAAGGAGTAACGGCCTAAAACTTGTACATAGGAAGTTTTGTACTAACATGCAGAATAACTTGTTTATGGTAAGGGTGATGGAGCACTGGAACAGGTTGCCCGGAGAGGCTGTGGGGTCTCCTTCTCTGGAGACATTATTCAAAACCTGCCTGGATGCATTCCAGTGAGACCTAATCTAGGAGTTCCTGCTAAGGCAGGGGATTGGACTAGATGAGCTTTTCAGGTTCCTTGCAATCCCTGACATTCAGTGATTCTGTGATTCTGTTGTTGGTATGGAGAAGAGACAGCAACTATTAATATGAAGACTTGGTAGACTTGGTAAAAAAAAAATATCCTTTTCACATCTTAGTCAGGATTCTGGTATTTATTTATTTTTAATAAATGATACAATTTTTTTAGCTCATCTTCTCTTCTCTTCTCTTCTCTTCTCTTCTCTTCTCTTCTCTTCTCTTCTCTTCTCTTCTCTTCTCTTCTTGTCTCTTGTCTCTTTCTCTTGTCTCTTCTCTCTTTCTCTTGTCTCTTTCTCTTGTCTCTTCTCTTTCTCTTTCTCTTTCTCTTGTCTCTTTCTCTTGTCTCTTTCTCTTTCTCTTGTCTCTTTCTCTTGTCTCTTTCTCTTTCTCTTGTCTCTTGTCTCTTTCTCTTGTCTCTTTCTCTTGTCTCTTCTCTTTCTCTTTCTCTTGTCTCTTGTCTCTTTCTCTTGTCTCTTTCTCTTGTCTCTTTCTCTTGTCTCTTTCTCTTGTCTCTTGTCTCTTTCTCTTGTCTCTTCCTCTTGTCTCTTCCTCTTGTCTCTTGTCTCTTTCTCTTGTCTCTTCTCTTTCTCTTGTCTCTTTCTCTTGTCTCTTCTCTTTCTCTTGTCTCTTTCTCTTGTTTCTTCTCTTGTCTCTTTCTCGTCTCTTGTCTCTTCTCTTTCTCTTGTCTCTTTCTCGTCTCTTGTCTCTTCTCTTTCTCTTGTCTCTTCTCTTTCTCTTGTCTCTTTCTCGTCTCTTGTCTCTTCTCTTTCTCTTGTCTCTTTCTCTTTCTCTTGTCTCTTGTCTCTTCTCTTTCTCTTGTCTCTTCTCTTTCCCTTCTTCTCTTTCTCTTGTCTCTTCTCTTTCTCTTGTCTCTTTCTCTTGTCTTTCTCTTGTCTCTTTCTCTTGTCTCTTCTCTTTCTCTTGTCTCTTTCTCTTGTCTCTTCTCTTTCTCTTGTCTCTTTCTCGTCTCTTGTCTCTTCTCTTTCTCTTGTCTCTTTCTCGTCTCTTGTCTCTTCTCTTTCTCTTGTCTCTTTCTCTTTCTCTTGTCTCTTCTCTTTCTCTTGTCTCTTTCTCTTTCTCTTGTCTCTTGTCTCTTCTCTTTCTCTTGTCTCTTTCTCTTTCTCTTGTCTCTTGTCTCTTCTCTTTCTCTTGTCTCTTTCTCTTTCTCTTGTCTCTTGTCTCTTCTCTTTCTCTTGTCTCTTTCTCTTTCTCTTGTCTTTCTCTTTCTCTTGTCTCTTTCTCTTCTCTTCTCTTTCTCTTGTCTCTTCTCTTTCTCTTGTCTCTTCTTTTTCTCTTGTCTCTTTCTCTTTCTCTTTCTCTTGTCTCTTTCTCTTGTCTCTTTCTCTTTCTCTTGTCTCTTCTCTTTCTCTTGTCTCTTTCTCTTGTCTCTTCTCTTTCTCTTGTCTCTCTTGTCTCTTCTCTTTCTCTTGTCTCTTTCTCTTTCTCTTGTCTCTTTCTCTTGTCTCTTGTCTCTTCTCTTTCTCTTGTCTCTTCTCTTTCTCTTGTCTCTTTCTCTTTCTCTTGTCTCTTTCTCTTGTCTCTTGTCTCTTCTCTTTCTCTTGTCTCTTCTCTTTCTCTTGTCTCTTTCTCTTTCTCTTGTCCATTTCTCTTGTCTCTTGTCTCTTCTCTTTCTCTTGTCTCTTCTCTTTCTCTTGTCTCTTTCTCTTTCTCTTGTCTCTTTCTCTCTTCTCTTCTCTTCTCTTCTCTTCTCTTCTCTTCTCTTCTCTTCTCTTCTCTTCTCTTCTCTTCTCTTCTCTTCTCTTCTCTTCTCTTCTCTTCTCTTCTCTTCTCTTCTCTTCTCTTCTCTTCTCTTCTCTTCTCCTTTTCCTTTTCCTTTTCCTTTTCCTCTTCTTTTTCTTCCTTTTTCTTCTACTGGCTCCACCGCTGAAGGCAAAACTCTCTTATTCGCCTCCACGTCTCACTAGAAAATGGAGAGTCTCAAGTTGTGACTGAGTAATTTTGAGGAAAAAAGAAAAGCTGCCTCCTCCCTGGATCCCTCTGGCAGAGGCAAGCTAAGGAGTGCCAGTACCTGTCTGTGGGCTCAAGCAGCTGGGAGAAGTTGTTAATCACAGCCTCAGTTTGACAGCGGCTGAGGATGGCCACCACCTGGCACAGGAAGGGCATGAATGTGCTCTGCTGCGGGGATGACGTGCAGCTGCGCAGGATGTAGAGGATCGGTGGCACCTGAAAGAAGAAGGGGAGAAAGAACGACTTGCTGCATCCTGGACTCTGCAGGGCCTAACCATGGCCATTCAGCACATGAGCAGTGCCTGCTCCATTGACATGCTGCCAACGCCTAAGCCTAAATTTCAAACCAGCCACCCTGTCAAAGCCCTGACCCTGTGCTCAGGCTGTGCTTCTTTAGCACAAGAGACATAGTGCACGAGGCATAGTGCAACAATCAGAAAAAAAACAAGACACGTAGAAGAAAGTCTCTTACATTCCAACAGATGTCCTTCTCGTGCATCTGCAGAAAGGTGGTCATCCACTTCCCAGCAGCACGCACACGCACTCCTTTGGCTTTCCGGATGGTCTCCTTGATGGCCACCATGAAGTCGACGGTGCGTTCGAGGGGGAAGTTTCTGCACACGATCTGCAGAGAGATGAGAAGCAGGAGAGATCCCATCACTGCTCTGCGGCAGCTCTTCCAAACATAAAGCAGTCTTGAGGGCGTTCTTAGTTCAGTGGCTTGCCGCTCATTCAGGTGGCAATCACAACGCTCCTGCTGTCTGTACCCTGCTGTTTATAGGGAAGGCGGTTGAGCCTTCTCTCGGCTTCTGCACCCATGGTGTTTGCTTACATGCAAAGCCTACCTCCCAGCAGCCACAGTCACACATGCACGCAAGTGCACACACATACACGCACAGTCACACACACTCAGAAACGCACATCATGGAGTCAGCCCCTTGCACTGGGTGCCCAGAGGCCAGACGTAGCTCAGAGCCTCCTGCTACTTGCCCAGAGAAGCGGACTCGGGGTGACAGCTCATTTTAGGAATGGTGTGAAAGGCTGGGAGCAGCAGAGAGTCGTGCAGAAGCCTACGCACAGAGATCCCCCCACCCCTTTTTGGCTCCACTTACCATGGCCATTTTGGACGAGGTCTGGAGCTGAGAGACCGTGCTGCAGGCATGCAGTCCCTCACACAGGCTCCCGATGTCGCTGGTCTCCATGACTCCGTTGGCTGCTTTGGCTGGAAAGAGCACAGGGAGAAAAGGGAAGTCACGCTTCTGGAAATGGAACTGCTTTCCACAGGGGAGAGACGGAGGACAGGGTGGGGACAAGAAGAGAGCTGTGCACGGTGCCTCTCCCTCCTGTAAACAGGGCCCAGCCTGTGAGGCTCTGGTAGTGCTACGGAGGAGGGCAGAGGGCTGGTGCACACCTGCTCGACTCACCTTGGATTCGGAGAAGGGAGCTCAGACAAGTGGCAGCCAACTGGCGGGATGCGGGCATGGGGTCGCACGTCAGAGGCGCCAGCAATCCCACCAAGGAGCCAAAGTGCTCACAGGCATCTCCTCTCTGCAGGGGTGAGAGGGAGGAATAAAGCTGTAGACGGCCCCAGCTCTCCCTAGCTTCTCCCATCTGTGTCTTCCCCACACCGTGACATAGCATGCACAGCTGGGCGAGCTCGCGTTCCACCTCAGGGGCACTGGGGAGGGAGCAGGGGGCATGCAGTGGGGCACTTTACTCACTTGAAGCTCTTCACAAACAGACAGAAGCTGGGAGCAGGTCTGCAGGGCCCTCTTGCGCTCCCACACATTTTCCGATATCATTGATCTCCGCAGGACCTGGGGGAGAGCATCTGTCTCAATGAGGACATCTTTTCTTTCCCTTCCTGCCACCCCTCTTCCTGTTCCTCCTTTCCCAGCACTTTCCCTCAAGGTCTGCCCTGTTGCTCCATGTGGCCTCCCCCCTCCTTGAGCACTGGCACTGCTGCTCCCACTCTCTGCAGTCACTCCTGCCTCCTAACCCAGGAGCTTTTCTCGGCTGTGGCCTGCCAGGCGCTGGCTCCTGCCTTTCCCCCTGCAGGGCCCATTTCTCTGCCCATTTCTGAGCTCACAGTGAGCTGGCACGTCAGCAGGAGATTTCTCCCCCTCTGGTCATCCTCTCAGTCCTCAGATCTCTGCCCCCACTATTGACAGGCACCATGCTTTCCCCCTTGCTCCACACATACTCACATGGACTATGTTCTGAAAGAAGCCGCCAGTGGGTTCTGTCTCGAGCAGAACCGCCATCAGCCGGCCCAGAGCTTTCAGTGATGTTTGCTGAAGCTGAAAGCAGAAGAGGGGAGTGAGGTGTAGCATCATGGCTGCTGCCAGAGCATAGGTTGTGTGTGCTGAGGTAGGGTTTGACTGAGACGTGGCCGGGAAAGTTACGGCAGGTTACCTGCAGGTACTGTGATGCTTGCTGTGACTTCCTGATCTTCAGCATCATCTCTGCTGAAGGGTGTGTCACAATGTTTTTGCAGCACAGGACCAACATCTCATCCATGTCCTTGCTTTCGAAAGAGGGCTTCAGCTTGCTGACAGGAGGATAAAAAGGAAGAGAAATCAGAAAGGGCTTTTTGCAGTACTCTCCAGACTGGTTCAGACAACATGTGAGTTTCTCCTAATTGACAACTACAAAGCCAATACCCCCAGCTCATGCTGCTGAGCACTGTCTTCAGTTCCAGCAGCGCCCACCTCCTCCCCAGCAGCAGTGAACCACCTCCTGCTCTGAAGGGAAGGAGACCCCAGCTCTCCCTGTTCTCTTCCCAGGAACACCAGGGCCTTTCTTCCTGCCCAGAACCTCAGCTTCGCCAGGCACAACAGCCCAGTCGTCTCTGCTGTAGATGCGGCTCCTCACCCCCTGCCCCCTCCAGGCCTTCAGGAGCTACCCAAAACAGGGACCACCATGCTGCCTTGCAACCCCAGATCTTACCTCAACTGCTCCAGGGCCAGAACCACCTTTAGAGGCACTGGGGAGACAGGGATGCCCGAGTAATACTTCTTCAGCAGGTCCTGCAAGTCCCAGAGAGATATTGTTAAGGTGGGCACAGGAGACCTGTTCCGCCTGACCCCGAGACAGACACAACTGCCACACACCGGTCCCATCACTCCCACAATTCCCATGGAAGCGCTGCAGGATGCAGCAGCTCAACAGCTGGTGTACTTAGCCCACTGCCCAGCCACTGCCTGCAGCACCCAAGGTCCCCTCCAGCTGGAGACATGTGGCTGATGGAGACCTGTATGCCTCCAGGGAAGCGAGCCTCGTGGCACAGCCCAGAACTCATCTGCACACAGTCCTGTCTCTAGACACTCACCATCAGGATCTCCAGAAGCTTTCCCTTCAAGGAGGGGTTAAAGCACACACAATCACCCACACCTTGGAAGGCAGCGCTGAAGTCGGTGATGCTCTGCACCAGCGCAAGGTTGTTCTGCAAGTCCTGAAGCCCAAGAGAGAAGAACAGTCTTTGAACTGCGGGAAGGGACAAGGGCTGCAAGGGGGACACATGGGGGCAACGCTAAGGGAAGGGCTTGGATCTTCATCTGGGCACAAACCATTCCCCGAGGGACCTTTGGAAAGGAAAGGCCCATCTCAGCATTCCCCCATGTGGAGGGGCTGCAGCTGGGTGCTCAGACACCCTGGCACGCTTTGAACTCTTACCCGGCAGCTGCAGCTGTAGAGCATCAGGATGTTGCCCACGATGTCTCCCTCCAGGTGGGCGAGCAGCTGTTCCTTGGAGGCATGCAGTGCCAAGCTGCCGTGGGCGAGCATGAGAGCGCTGCGTGTGGCGTGAGCTCTCGTGCTGTCCAGCTCCATCTGTGTGAGAAGAAACGCCTTGAGACACTTGCGATGAATCTAGGCTCCCAAGGCAGGAGCTGCAGTGAAAATGAGGCAGAAGAATGCCAAGATGGAAACCCGTAACACTTTACCTTCTTGCGCCTGGAAATCCTCGCATTGTGGCCTTTGCACAGCCTGGATGCAAACATGGTGAGCGTGGCCAGGACTGTTTGGAAGTTGCTCTCAGCAGCATGGCTGAGAAGAGAGATGATTCCCTGCACAAAAGAACAAGGGGCAGTTGGCACAGGCCTGAACTTATTGGTGTGGCCAACCACAGTGGTTGGGCCAGACTTCGCCTGAGGAAAATGGCAGCAGTGAGGAGATGGACAGGCCTGAAGCAGGGCCAGGAGAAGCCCTCTGCCCCAGGGACAAAGCGGGGATGCTTGCAGGAGCTGGAAAAGAGGAGAGCTCACCTGGGCCTCACATGGCTCCTCTGCGTTTGCTTCCTCCAGGTGCTGCAGCAGTTTCTCCTGGATGTGGAGAACTCCCTTACAGGCTCCCAGCACTGTCCCCAGAGCCTTGTACAGGAAAGACTGCATGGGAAGGGAAGGAAGAAGCTGAGATGTGGCAGCAACTTAACCTGTTGGGGGAGGGCCAGGAGGGAAGGACCCACGCTCCCTGGGAGTCTCTGAGAGCAGCTGCAGGGCTGAGCTTTAGCCATCCCTGGGCAGAAGGAAAGGCTGTCTGGGGGGCACAGACTGGGGAAGCAGCATCAGCATCCCGCGTGGGCAGAGCACCAGCTGCAGCCCCAGCCCCAGTTGGGCACCTGCAGCTGCACCGCTGGGTAGAGCCGGGGGGAACTCACCTTTTCTCCAGAGCTGCTGGCAGAGCTGCTCAGCCAGCGGCTCAGCTCACAGCTCAGGGCCTCCATCCAGGCCTCGTCCTCTATGGTCTCCAGCGACGCCCTCAGGAACTGTTGGAGAACAGGAGAAGACAATGTTTCCTTGCCCTTTGCCTCTTCCCTCACTCCCAAGTTGCAGCCTTCTGGGGAGAGGTGCCTGGAAGAACAGTCCCTCTCCCAGCTCCCCCAGCATTCCCTCCATTAAAGCCTCCTGCCACTCTTCTCCTAAGACCCCCCTTGGCCTTGGCACAGAGCGGAAGAGGCAGCGCCACAAAGGCGTGCGGCCGCTCCGCAGCAGCGTTTGAGAGGCTGTTCCTGTCCCACAGTGGCTCATATGGGAGCGGGGCTACTTGGGGCAGGCAAGCACTTCTCTGCACCACACCTCCCAGCAATGCTGTACCTTTAGCAGACGGCGCTCGAACTCTGCAGAGTCCAGGAAGCTCTCCTCTTTCCCTGCACAACAGTAGGAAGAAAAAGACCCTTACTTGGGATCAAGCCACAGAAGAAGAACTGCTGCAAACCTGGCTTGGCCTGGGCACTTGACACTGCCAAGCTGGGACCCACACCCCCTCCACAATGACCTGTCCCTCCCCACAAACACTGTCCCCGCAGGAACGCAGAACTAACTGCTCCAAGACTGCTTTCTGAGGGCACGTGAAGGGCCCATACGTGTCCTGGAATGGGCAGATCCCCAGGGGAAAAGGTCCCCATGCCTCAGCGCTGTCTCCCTGGAATGGGAACATCAGCAGAGCAAGCACTGGGCTGCAGGAAATGCTTCCCCTCTGCCACACTGCAAAGATGCATTTTCACTTCCCCCCTTTCCCTGCCTTTGCCTCTTGCTCCCCACTAGCGCTTTACCTTCAAGACACTGCAGCAGCAGGGGGATCTCGGCAGCCCACATGGCCCCCAGAGCTCTGTGGAACCTGCTGTGCAGGTTTTGCATCAGCAGTAAGGCAGCAGCTTGGAGTTTGCTGCCTGCAACAGGGCTGCCTGCCACCACCTGAAGGAGAGCAAGGAGAAGCAGGGTCACTTCTGCAGCAAGAGCAGTGGCTTCCCCCCAGGATGGAAGCAGCTTGGCTCTGCCCTGGCAGGCAAGGAGCAGCCAACAGCTTTGCCCATGGCCAAGCTGCTTCCTCCTGGGGGCTTGTGGCACTGGCTTCTGGAGCATCTACTCACCAATAGGCGCACCAGCAGTGTCTGGGGAGTCAGTCGTGGGCCTGCGAGGAGACAGAAGTGCTGAGTAAGACTCCAAGACACTCCGTGCCCAGCCACATGCACGTCCACTGTCCCTTCTGGGTGTTACCACAGGTCAGCAGAGCTCACTAGGGGACTTTCTGCTCCTACCTTGAAACATGGAGCTGACAAAATGGGGATCCAGATCTTCTATTTGCCGTCCTGTCAGATCCTCTCTCTCAGACAGGGCTTGGATACAGCGGGAGACCGGGATCAGCATGCCGGTGTATTGGGCTGGCACCACGAACAACAGCAGCCGCGGCCACAGGAGCTGTAGGGAACGAGGCAGTTGAGCATGTTAGCATTTCTGCCTCCGCTCAGAGATGAAGAGGATTCTGTGAACTTCCCCGAGTCTTGTGTGCTTCAGAGCACGCTGGAGGAGAGACCTGGGGTGGTGGGACGAGGAACACATGGTTGCGAAGGCAAGGAGCAGCAGCAGGGCAGAGTGTGACTTACTTTGGACATCCCTCTCACAGAGACATCCAGTGACCCCAGGATGTCCATGCACAGTGCCTGGAGAGCTCCTTCTTCCTGGGCTTCCTCGGCAGAAAGGTGTCCGGCTGCCTACACAACAGTAGTGTTGAAAAGCTGGTTATGCTCAGTTCTCAGGAGGCTCAGGTATGGCCCCAGCGGTGCTTCTGTGCCACCCTCTGAGCAGCATGGGTCTTCCCAAAGAAGATGCTGCCCACTGTCCTTACCCTTCTTCCCATGGTGCGGCTGAACTCACTGAAGATGTGCCCCACCACATCCCAGGCTGAGCAGCTCCAGGCATTAGCATTCAGCAGATCCTTGATGAAATGCAGAACAGCCGTCCTCACCTGCAAGGGGTCAACAGTGGGTATGATTTTCCTGGTCAGCAGGTAAAGGGAAGCCACCTGCTCACTGGGGCAGCCCTTTGGGCATGAGCAGAGATAACAAGAGCAGAGGAGAAGCCTTGGCTCGAGGTGAGGGCCAAGCCTTAGCACCAGACTGTGTGCTTTCCATGCATAGCACAGGGACCTGTCCACTCCACTCTGCCTGCTCTCTCCACAGGAGCCATCACAACCGTGTGGTCAATGCCCCAGCACCTCTCTAGTCACCCCAGCTCTGCCTGTGCTGGCAGCAGCATCGCCACCCCAACAGCGCTTTCTTTTCCCAGACCAGCTCACCCGGATCCTGGGGTCACTGCACAGGCGCTGCACAGCCTTGACAACCTGGGGCAGTTTCTCTGTCATCATGGGCTCTGCAAGAAATGTGCAGAAACATGAGCGGAGCCACAACCCAGATGGCAGAAGGGATCCCTGGAAGTCCCAACCAGTGGTACTGACCATCAGAGCGAGCCAGAGCACCAAGCAGACCCAGGGCTGCCACGCATCCAGCCTCCCAGTCATCTTCCAGCTGTGACTGCAGAAACAGGATCATTTCTTCTGGGCAGATCCGGGCTGCAGGGAGGAAATCCCGTGCTGTGTTAGCAAGAAACCCATGCCCATTCCTAAGGTTTGTGAGAGGTTTTGGCCAGGGCACCACCAAGGATTGCCAAAGCTCCTCTCCTTACCCTGCAGCATGATGCAGTGGGTCAGCTGTACACGATCAGCCTCGCTGTGCTGCTTGGTGTCGTCATAGAGCTGTGGGAACAAGGTCCATTTGAGAAAATCACATCAGCACTGAGGATGCAAAAGACACTGCGCAGCCTGCTCTCATCTCCCTGGGCACTCTTGGGAAGAGGACAGGCAGACAAAACCCAGCCCGCCCCACAGCATCCCCGGGGGTACACCCACAGCTCTGGAACATCCTTGAGCATGCAGGAGCTAAGGCTGAGCTGCCTTAGTCAGGGGCTCAGAGCTTTGCAGTCCTCCTGAGACTTAGCCAAGAGGGAAACTGCTGTGGGCGCAAGGATAGGCTCCTCTTACCTGGTAGAACACGGCACTGGTGATGTCCAGAAACCTGTCCTTCGGGATGACATACTCAATGCCCTCTAAGGCCTCCAGGAAGAGAATGAGGCTCTGCAAGACACCAGGAGAGGAAGAAAGGGATGAAGCCATATCTAGCCACCTGGGAGTGGAGAAACTGTTTCCCAATTGTTTCTCTGCAGGGAGAAGCTCCTGCACAGGCATTCCTGTTTTTCCCCTACCTCCCAGCAGCACCAAGAGAGTCTCTCTGCTCTCAATCGAGCTGTGTTTGGGCATCATTTGCTGGCATTTCCCACCCAGCAGCCCTCTTCTCCCCCATCAGATGCAACTAGATGTGGTCCCCCCAGTTGTTAGCACAGAGCTCCTCAGGCACTCAGAGCCCCACAGTGGTGATGCTGAGGCCTCCCATCCCCAGGAGATGAGCCCCAGTGACTCTTGGCTCCCTCCTGGCTCCTGTCCGGGTTGTTCCTTCTTTGACTGAAGAGCTAAGGAAGCCTCAGACCTCCCTTGAACACCCATTCTTTCTTTCCCACCTCCTCCCTGCATTCCCCTGGCCCCTTGTGGCACTTGCACAGGCCCCACATCCACCCTGAGCCATGTGCAGCATCTCACCTTGGCCACCCTGCAGGTGTCTTGGATTTCCTGACACGGGTGAACGAGCCAGAGGAGCTGCTCCCAGACATGCTCTTGGTGCAGCTCCTCTTGCAGGAGAACATCCAGCATGGTAGCCACAGCCCCAAGTACGGCCTGTTTGTCCTGGAGAGGGATGGCAGAGGTCTGGCATTAAAGACTGATGTTCTGCCCTTCCTAAAGAGAAGGCTTTTTCTTTCCCTTCCCCTTCACCACACCCCCACGCCCAGCAGGAGATGGGCTCGCTCTGGAGGGCAGACAAGTTGTCCCCATACCCTCATCCCCAGCTCTCCCTGCCACAGTGCTGTGACATGCAGCTGCTCCCTGGCACAGAGCCATTTCAGGGCCCTTTGCAGAGCCAGCCCACTCCCTCTCATCACTCCTCGGCTGTCAGCCCACTGGGCACCCACAGAGCTGCCGACATGGGTGCCCCCGCTGCCATCCTTGGCTAGGAATGCAGCAGTGCTTACCTCCTCCTCCTGGCAGTCCTGCCAGTTCCACACCACACAGAAGAGCAACTCATGAAGGTTCTCATAAATTTGCTCTTTCTCCATGGCAGGCCAGGGGCATTGGGTTCCAGAGGACAAGTTAATCTTGACTCCATCCAGCCACTGTTTCACAACTGAAAAAACAAAATTAAAAAAAAATAAATGACGATTTTTTATTATTTTTATTAAAAGAGAGTGAGAGAAAAGGGAGCCTGTGAGAGTCTGCAGCAGGGCGAGGTGCAAGGGCTGTCCCGAGGCCCCCTGCTCTGGGGCCGGCACTCACCAGCACAAGCGATGCGCAGGATCTGGCCGCTCCTCACCTGGCCCACCACACTGCGCAGGCCGGCCAGCGTCAGCCACACAAAGGGGATGCACTGTGGAGCTGCAGAGAGGAAGCAGAGGGCCACGGTCAGAGTCCTGGCAGCAAGGGAAGAGGGGCTGCAGCCCTGCATCCCGCAGCTCAACGCAGATCATGCGTGGAGGGGAGAGACCCAGGTTAGAGATGTCAGGAGGCTGAGGGCACTCTACCATAGGTGCTGAAGAGTTTGCTCAGGGTGATGAGAACAAACTCCTTGGACATCTCCCCCGTGGCCTTCAGGTGGCTCTGGAGCTCGGCCATCACCAAGGTGAAGTGCGTCCGGGCCAGAGCCACCAGGACATTGCTGGCAGCTGTCTTGACATTGCTGGTCACGCCCTGAAAAAGAGTCTCTGGTGACACGCGGCACAGGAGATTGCCTGAGGCCCTTGGAAGGGCTAAGCCACCACCATCCACCAGCAGAACACCAGCATGGGCAGGCGGCTCCTTTTGCCTTTGGCAGTGACCCCTCACCTGGGCTGCCGTCAGGTCCTGGGACACCTCTGCCAGCAGCCGGTTCACCACTCCGCACGGCGGGCGGCTGTCGTCTTCCCACAGGGCGCTCTCCAGCTCACAGTACGCCTGCGCTCGGTCACCCTGGGGACAAGGATCAGTCACGCTCGCTTTGCCCTCTGCCACCCATCGCTGTGTGGATGCGCTGCCGGGGCCTGGCACCCACGGGACGGTGGCCTTGGGCCAGGAGGGCAAGGATTGATGGTTGGATGTCCCCAACTCACCTCCCGATCTTGCAGGCACTGCAGCAGCAAAGTCACGGCGCAGGTAGGGACAGGGCTTGACACCCTGCTTCTTTCCCTGCGACGCGTACACCTGGGCATGCAGCCCACACAAGCAAAGAGACCTGGAAGGAAAGAGCAGAGCAGCTGCTGCTGGTGTTGCTTGGAGCCAGGGCCGAGCATCCAGCCAGCTCTGGGAGGAACGCTCGTCCAGCCCCACAGCGCAGGACTGAGTGTGGTTGGCGGGGATAGGGGAGGGAGCTTTCCCCTTGCTGGGGTACTGGGGAAACCATGGTGGGCAGCTGCACTCAGCAGAGCAAGGACAGTGCTGCTGGCACGTCCTAAACAGACACTGGAGGCACACATGTGCTCGGGCAGCGTCACGGTGTCCAGAGAGGTGGAGGGACCTCACCTCGAAGGGCTCTTAGACGCTCCATCACAGCAGGATATGTCCAGACAGACACAACGCTCTCTCTGGTTCCACTTCCTGCGGGTCCCACAAGCGGACTGAGCACCACTCCCACTGCTGCCACAAGGGTGTATGAGGTACCACTGTGACATCACACCGCAGTGTCACCTCACAGAGAATGGCCCTGGGCTGGGGACCAGACAGCATGCAGGGCAACCTTGCAGGCCCCCAGACACAGCATGTTTTTGTGATGCAATTGGCTCTGGGGTTCCAGTTCCATGCTGATGCAGGGAATCACCTCAGCAGGTGAGGGAGAGCCCCTGCCAGGGAGCATCTGCTGGGCACCGTTGCCCGGCATTGTCTTAGTGACTGGGGACTCCATGACGGGAGGCACTGAGGCCCCCATCTGCTGCCCAGACAACCTCTCCAGACAGCTTTGCTGTCTTCTGAGGGCACGTGTCAGAGATGTTAAGGAGACTCCACTGCATCTGATCAAACAAGAACACCACCATCCGCTTGCTGTCATTCAAGTAGGGTCATGGGAGGCTGCCATGAGGAAATGGCAGAACGTCAGAAAGGGACTTTGCATCCCTTGGAAAGATGCTAAAGGGATGGGAGCACCAGGAGTATTCGCCTCTGTCCTTCTGACTGGAGGCTGGGTCCCAAAAGGAAGGAGAATAGAGGTGGTAAATTACTGGCTGATTACTGTGATGGTGTTGGGATTGAGGCTTTGTGTACCTTGACCTTGGTCACGCATTTGAGAGAACAGGCGTGTGGGCATGAGATGGAACGCAACTGTGCAGTTGGGGCCAAAGTGTTCTGCGGAGCAAGCTGGCTGGATTGATTACCAGAGTGTTAAACCAGATTTGATGGAGGAAGTGCATGGAGTTCCTTGTGAAACAAGGAGAATAAGTTAGGTTAAAAGCTATATGCCTTCATGAGGTGCTGAATTGGAAGCTACAGTTCTGATCTTTCTAAGCCAGGTTTTTGCTCCCGATAACAGATGCTATTCTACAGACCTAGAGAGTTAATACAGACAGCGAGTCTCCTGTTTCTCCAAATAACATTGTTAGCTATCCCATCTCTGGAACGAAGGCAGCAGGCTGGGACAGTAAACCACAAATTAACAAAGAAGCAGCGGATTGGTGGATCGAGTTGATGCTGATAAGAGGACTGGCCAGAGTCAGGCAAGCGTTCTCCAACTTGACCCAGGTCAAAGAGTACACAGCTAGGAAGATGACAGCCTTCATCAGAAAGACCACCAGATGACCAGGGAGAAATGCCACTCATGCGTAAACGAACTGAGATTCGGGGTGGGGAAAAGTGTCAATCATTCTGGGGACTCACTGTAATAAAAGAACCTTTTCTTGGACATCCAATGCATATGTAGGCAGTTTGATCTTTAAGCATATGCCTTTCTTGACCTCTGGTAAGCAGGCTAGGAGGGAATACCCCCTGCATCCAGCATAAGTGTGCAGCGCTGAGTGAACATGCCTGCTTTATGACTGCTCTGTGGTTGTAGACTTTGATTCCGCATGTCACTTGCGATAGAGAAGGGCCTGGGAATGCTGTCTTCTTAGTCAACTGTGGAGAGAAACCTCCCAGTTGTCCAGTAGGATCTTGTGAGGACTCCTCAGAGAAGACAACATTGCCAAGAGCCTGGCTTAAACCTTCCCACATCCCTCTAGAGAATCCTGCACCCTCTGCTTCCCTACGGTGCCTGTATAGCAATGCACACCACATGGGGAATAAACAGGAAGAACTAGAGATCTGTGTGTGCTTAAAGGAGTGTGATGTCATTGCAATCACACATGAGACATGGTGGGACCTGAGTCTGTTCATCCTGGGGAAAGGAGGGCTGAGGGGGGATCACACAAATGTTTATGAATATTCTGGAGATCCTGGTGGATGAGAAGCTGGACATGAGCCATCAGCATGCACTTGCGGCCCAGAAGGCCAACTATATCCTAGGCTGCATTAAAAAAGGGGAGGCCAGCAAGGAAAGAAAGCTGGTATAGTCCTCCTCTACTCAGCTCTTGCGAGGTCCTGTCTGGAGTACTGCATCCAGGCCTGGGGCCCCCAGCACAAGAAAGATGCAGAGCTCTTGCATCGGGTCCAGAGGAGGGCCACTAAGATGATCAGAAGGCTGGTGCACATCTACTGTGGAGTAAGGTTGAGGGAAGTGGAATTGTTTAGCTTGGAGAAGAAAAGGCTCTGGTGAGACCTCATTGTGGCCTTTCAATACTTGAAGTGAGCACATAAACAGGAGGGGGAACAGCTGTTTATGAGGGTGGATAGTGATAGGACATGGAACAATGGTTTTAAACTGTGATAGGGGAGGTTTAGGTTAGATATTAGAAGAAAGTTTTTCACTCAGAGGGTGCTGACACACTGGAACAGGTTGCCCAAGGAGGTTGTGGATGCCCCATCCTTGGAGGCATTCAAGGCCAGGCTGGATGTGGCTCTGGGCAACCTCGTCTGGTGGTTGGAGACCCTGCTGTGGCTGAAGGGTTGAAACTGGATGATTTTTGAGGTCCTTTTCAACCCGGGCCATTCTGTGACTTTATGTTACTAAGAAGGTGATGCTTTTAGATCTGCAAGAGGAAAATGCAGATTCCTGGGGACTCCCTTCCCTCTGAAGGGCTTTAAAGAGGAACACTTGAACACTTGCACTGATGCTACAGCCACCACACTAAAACCAGGATTGATACCCTCACCTGCTGTGCAGCAGCTGCACTGAAAAACAGACTTTAGATCCTTAGTCTATTAGCATTTTTGTTTGCTGTTTTTGGCCTGTGCTCAGGCAATCTAAGGGTGCAATGATTTATTTGCATGTGACGGGAGGAGAAAGAAACCTCTACCTTGAGAGTTTATAAGATTTTGTTTTTTCTCTCAAATCTGCTCACTGCTTAACATATACAAGACTTCATTTGTCAATGTCTCTTGAATAATCATCCTTTGAAGCCGCTTTATGAAGAGACTCACTGTAAAGGTTCTTTATGAATGCTAGCAAATGAGTTCTCATTAGAAACAGTTACATGCTACTGCATAATCATGAAATGATAAAAGAGTATCAACAGGGATGACATGACTGGATGCAAAATTCATTAAGGACTCAATGTGGAGTCCAGTAGAGCTTTGGGGTCATATAAACATCAAGTTTACAAAGCCCATTTTGAAAGAAATGTTAGAAGACATTTTCTGGCTCACATACCAAGAATGTATGTGCTCAATCTTCTGCCAGGCTGTGTCTTCAAACTCGTACAAATGTGTGAATACTTATATATACTTGAGACACATCTCTACCACCAATAAATTAAGCATTATATGGCTCTGCATGGATGTACCAAATCACCTCCAAGAGCAGACTAAATGCATTATATCTATGATACACCAGCAATAATTCTCCCTCTCTCAGCAGCAACTATTAGCCTGAGCACTGCAGCAGGCTAACGGAGCTGGAGTACCAATTAAGAGGAGGGGTGTCTGTGTACTCCACAGCCCAACTTACTCCTCCCATTACTGCTTATGGAAGTTTTAGCATTAAAGCAAGATTAAAGTTCAAGAGACATCATGCAAAATAATATGTACAATTTAACAAATAATAATTTACCAGAGAATACCCTTTTCACTAAATTTTTTTTTTTTTTTTTAAATTCAGACTTTTTGATGCAGTTCTCTAGAAGGATGTGGAGTCTAAGCAGGTTATTACTGTTTAAAAACTTATTACTGTTTCAGTATGTAGTTCTAAAGCAGTGGTTCTTTGAATTCTGCAGTGAAATACTAAGGAACTTAGCCTGAGAGTTGCAGAAATGTAATTAAAAGAGAGCTTGACATTTCTGAGCATGCATGCTCTTTGTATTTCAGCCCACATATGCAACTGGCTGTTTTTGCATCTGAGCAGAGAAATTAGTAGTACTGAAAAAAATGATGGTGTTTCAGAAGATGACACGCCAACTTAAGCTCAGTTTTAAATTTATGATTATTTTTGGAGTTGTAAGATGTGGGTACTACAAATGTAAATCACTGTCACTTGAACACAACTCACTAGAAACATTCCTGACAAGCTGGCTCTATTTCTGTCTCAAACAGGCTGAAAGAAGGCTACTTTTTAATTTTCTTTTTTATTATGATGTTTTTTACTCTACTCATTTGCCATAATATAGCAGAGAGTTAAATCAGTGAGAAGGTACAGATTTTGCAGGATCATTCTAATCCTTCATGATATTTGAAAGGCTTCTCCTTATTTACTGAATTAGTCCTAGTGTTACAAAGTAGTTCATAAAAATATTAATAGAATTATTCTTGTTTATAATATGCTATAACTTCACATTTTCCATTGTATAACATTGAGCCTGGGATGCACTTACACAGTAGCACTACTAATTTGTTCATCCAGTTTGAAGACCAGCATATGACCTTAATGTATAATCAGGAAAAGCGCGGGAGTATTTATTTCTATCACATCTTCAATATTCTGTCTGATTCTAAGAGAGGAGTCTTATTTTTTATTTGAGTCTGTATAGGCTGCTTTTATGAAATACTGACATCAAGCAGAAGCATAGAAGAGAGGGAGACTTTCTGATATGTCGCATAGGACATCCTTCCCACTTGTACACACTCTCCTTGTCCATGTTTATACATCAAACCAGTGGGTAACAGCCTATGTCCACAGAACTGGATATTTTGGAGGATGCTCCAAAATGAGATGGCACTGTCTAAACTGCCAGCTGTTGTAGATGGCTTTGATTCACGCTACCTTCCAAATAGTGCCTGAGGTCATCACAGACTAGAACCATACCCAGAACCCATCTTACAATCCGCCAGTAGGGATATAAAGGGCTCAAAGTCTGGAAAACTCCTTGGTACTGCTTTAATTTTCAGGCAACACTACACAAATCTGGAAAAAGAAACTCCATTACCAGTCATGTTTTATCCCCACTGCATGTTTATTGCATCTAAGGCATTCTGTAACAAAGCCACAATTCTTAGGGCTGCGGCTGTCCCTAAAAAAGTCTGAATCTGTCCCACTAGTACTGGAACCCAGGGATGTCTCTAATGATGGAAAGCAGATAAATACCAGAATGGGAGTTGGTAAGAATAGTGTGATGTGGATCTGGCTTTGGGCTAGAGTGTTTAGCTCTGAAACTGCTGTACCTCACAGTAATTTGCTCCAAGGAGCCTTTCCACTATTCTTGCCATGTAAAGCTCTCCTAACGCATTTAAAATGTACTCGGTATTCAGAGACCTTTTGGACTTCATCCAGATGTGCAAAAGTACACACTTTTTATTTCTAATTCTTAAGCTTGGCACAAGTTTGGCTTCTTGAGACTGACATCACAATTGTAAAATGCTTTTAATGCTGGTGAGAGCCAGGCTGAAAGACTTTATTTTGTCATTAACTCAGATTATATGGCAGAGACTGAGACTGCACTGTGTTTATTGTAAAGGAACAAAACTCTCATAGGTATTAAACTAAGTAATTTCTTTGGGCTGAGCTCTAAACAAAATACCATTTTTAATACTGTTTTAAGCAATAACTGCTTCCAGGATTATTACCTTAATGAAAGCATTTATCTTATTTTTTCTTATTATTCATACTTTTATTATTCAAAGCCTCTGGTGGATTTGCTGGTACTAGCATGGCTACACATAGACAATTTATGGCTGTTTCTTTTGGGATTGATTTGTCAGCTTTATTCCCTTTCTTAAATTACAATGAAACAATACAAATAAGCATAAAATACCTACATTTTCAAAGATGACAGCTCATTATGGAAATGATGGCAACAAGCAGAAACAGCAAAGACCTTCCTATGCCCCTAAGCTGAGTTAACTTCAAAAGAGAGACTTGGACTGTGTGAGGGTAGAGATCCTCTGCACTTTGAATAAACTGTAAAACATCTACAATGTTTTCACACTGCTCTGCTTCAAGTAGCTGTATAACTATGTACAGATCTGACACAGGAGCAAAAGAGTTCAAACCCAAATTTAAGTAGCATATAATAAATAAAAACATATCAAACCTACACAGCAAAATATAGACTAAGATTACCCATCTAGACAGGGTGGCAGAATAGTTTTAGTGCTCTACAAGATTGGACCATGTGGCACTTCTGTAGCTTGTCAGACTATTCCAAAATATGCAGGCACTTTACCATATGGAGTAAGAATCGAAAATAAAACAAGCTGTGGTGCCTAGCAGCTGGTATGTCACAGATAAGTGAAAGCAACTGAACCAAAACTGTAACTATTGACATAAGAGATATCATAACTGTGTTAGGCCAGATGGTGAATGCAAAGTGCGATTCTACAGAAGTGAGTGATTTTGTACTCATTGATTCCACTTGATGTACTGATCTTAAAGCACCGATGATCAAACAGGCAGGGAGTGGCTGCAAGTCATGGAAAATGAGAAGTAGCAGAAAGACATCTTGTGGCAGCACACAACTTCATCAGGAGTGACACAATAGCACAGTTTTCCCGGTGAATTAAAGCCTAGTGATTTCAGTCATACGCACATATTCCAAAGCACAGGGAGGCTGGAGTTAGCTCTAAGCAATCTTCAGGGTGACAAAAATGGCACAGAGAGGTAGTATCAGAAACTTCCATTTCAGTGTATTTGGCTCAGTTCTACGCACCTTAACTTTATACATCTGTGCATCAGTAGATCTAGCCTCAGTGGTCCCCACTGTTCCTGTCATTCTTGCTGCCCAAATGAACCCTGCAGCTCACTTTCACCCCTTGTTTCAGTACAGGCCAGAATGCTGGAGTTATTTATGTTAATAATATCCATGCAAAATTTACACTCGCTCTGTGTCACTTCTAGCTAGGTTCATTTCACTTTTGTAATCAACACTGCAGACTCACAAAAATGTCGGCTCCCTTAATTGAAAGAGGACAGCAAATTACTCCATAGCAGCAGAGTTAAATGGTCAGTGATAAGAATCTTTTCAGCCAGTCTTGAACCTCAGGAAAAAATTGAAATATATTTAACATTCTGCATGATTTTGCAATGAAGAAGAAAATTATCACTTCTGCTTTCCCAGTGGCACCACTTTAACATCAGATAATTATCCTTGACAAGTTCTTAATAGATTTGAAAGAAAATTCAGGTTTTTAAGAGGTTTTCACAGATAATTTTTCCCACTTATAAAATTAAACATCTGCCTTTTCCAGTGTTTTCATACATCTTGTGTATATAGATAGAAATATACTCTTAAATAGATAGAAATTAACACACATACACATATATATCTCATATATAAGCACAGATGTTCGGTCTGACATGCATATAGAAATGTAGCAGCAGACAGAGGTACTTCTCGTATGTATGGAATGACCTTTTCAGTCCCATTGTCTGCTTAATATTCTTGGTTTTAGGTTGTTTTTCTTGATTTTTTTTTCTTTTCCTTTTCAAATTGATTGAAAAGAACTTGTTCTTCTATTGGGCAGTTATTAACAGTGCAAGCAGTGCAAGTTCGTTCCACATATTTTTCTTCCAGATGTTTTGGAACATCTACTCAGAATCAGAGATTAAAAGACATCATAATTGATATTTTGAAAATTCTGATCTAGTATACTGCCATTTAAAGAAGATATCAAATGACTTAGTACTGTGAAGTAGCAAATTATCAGATTGCCCATTCCTCTCCCAGTTTATTTGCATTTCCATCTACTTCCCTCTCACCAAAGAAGCATTACATACATTTCAGGTGCATATATAGACTTGCGGAAGCTTTCTGTAGTCTCAGCATCCTTGCTACACTAATTCAGGTTGACTTCAGTGAATAGAATTAGTACACTAATTTTTTTCAGTAAAGAAAAACAAACAAAAAGCAACTAAGAAACACAGCAAGAATGGATGAGGTAAATTGTTTGCTTTTTAGTTGCTGTTACAGACTGACACATGCTATCAGTAAAACTTCTCATGACTTCTAATGACTATATAATCTGAACAGCTTTTTATTTTTTTCCACTGAGTATCACAATATTTTCATAGAATCACAGAATCATAGAATCATAGAATGGCCTGTGTTGAAAAGGACCTTAAAGATCATCTAGTTTCAACCCCCCTGCTCTGTGCAGGGTCACCAACCACCAGAGCAGGCTGCCCAGAGCCACATCCAGCCTGGCCTTGAATGCCTCCAGGGATGGGGCATCCACAACCTCCTTGGGCAGTCTGTTCCAGTGCGTCAGCACCCTCTGTGTGAAAAACTTCCTCCTCATATCTAACCTAAGCCTCCCCAGTCTCAGTTTAAGATCATTTATCCTTGTCCTATTACTGTTCACCCTCATAAACAGCCGTTCCCCCTCCAGTACTTGCTCTCTTCAAGTACTGGAAGGCCACAATGAGGTCTTCTCCCCAGAGCTTTCTCTTCTCCAAGCTAAACAATTCCAGTTCCCTCAACCTTTCCTCATAGGAGAGGCAATCATCTTAGTGGCCCTCCTCTGAACTTGCTCCAAGAGCTCCACTTCCTTCCTGTATTTTGCCTTTAAATTATCAGCTTGTGAGGTTTAAAATATTCTTCCAGAGAGTTCTGTGCTGTCACTGCCTAACTTTTCATTTCCAGGTGCTCAGGTGACTGCACTGGGGACTGCAGCAAGCATGCAGACAGTGCTCACTGTTTCTGCCTGCTACAGCCTGTCTGGACATCTCATCAAAGCATGAAACTTCTGGTTTAGGAGAGGACGGCCTTGAGTGCTGAAGTTCAAGGAGTGTCTGGACAACATTCTCAGACACAGGTCTCTGGAGTGGAGCCAGGAGCTGGACTCGATAATCCTTGTGGGTCTCTTCCAACTCAGGATATGATTCTATGGTTCTGTGATTTCTGTTATGTAATTTATATCTAACCTGAATTGTAGATAAGTACTCATTTTAAAAACCCATCAGGATACTAAGAAATTCTAATGAGAGAAACTCATTATTCAGGATACTTCCAGGCCAGCTGGAAGTGATGAATCAAGACTAATTTAAACCAACTCACATGCCAGCTGTCTTTTAAAGAATATCTGTGGCTGCTGTTAACTGCAGATAGGGATTCACCAGATAAAGGAAAGTATATGCACAAATGTAAATGACACAATTTGATAATGGTGATTTTATCTCAGACTCATAGTTAGTGTGTGTTAGGCTGTTATGGTTCAAAGGTAATGTATTCTGTTTACACAAGGAACGTTATTACAAAGATACAAGGAGTCACGTTGCTGAAGGATAAATTCTAAATAAAATGTCCATATATTTTCATCATATCAGAATAGGCAGAGTGAACAGCTTCCAAGGGAGATAACTGTGTTGTTTTATTACTAGGCATCTGTACCACTGATGACAACATTCAATAGTATTTTAGATTAGTAGCAGAATATATCTGGCTGTAAGCTGGCAATTGAAGAGTGTGCTGCCTTTACATGTTTACTGTGAAAGGTGGTTGTTTCTTTTCCTCTTTTGAAATGTATTATACCACATGCTGTCTGCAGGAGATGGAATATATTACAATTTAAAACCATTTGTGAGATACTGATCAAGAAAAGAGGTTATGTTCTAAGTAAATAATTCTAGTTTTAATATGTTCTGGGAGTTGATGTTAAGGCTGTAAATATTTCACAAGAGGACCCAAAGTCACAAATGTATGAATATAGAGCAACTGGCCTCTCTTTAAATTGCTTGCAAGTGGAAAAATAAGTAAGCAAAAAAAGCAACAACAGCAGTCTCTGAGAAGACAAAAAATATTATAAAAAATAGGGAGACAGGTATTAAGGAAGAATTAAAAGTAGGTCTGAGAAATGGGCTATCTAGGTCTCCATATGGATAGACTGATAGGTATGAATACAGTCAATTTATATTCAGTAATAATGCTAGATACTTTGCAGAAATAGATCTGGTAAGGATAATGGCCAATGAGTCTGTAAGGGAAGGTTCTTCTTCAGGCAGTTTACACTTATCATATGTCCTCAAACATGAAGAAAAATACTCTCTACAAATGTATCCTATCAAATGTGGCTGTAGATGTTACATGTGTCTGACTCTTCTGTGAATTAATAAATTCTTGTTCTCCGCATTATCTTGTGGCAGTGCATTTTTTGTTCTGTGCGCTCTGTGAGAATATTTCCCTTCAGCCTTTTCATTTCACTTAATGTTACCTTGTTCCTGTCTTCTGAGAAAGGGCAAATGAGAGTCCTTTGAGTTACCTTCTCTGGGTCATTCATTATAACAGGCAGATATGGTACAGATTCCTGTTATTAAGTTTGTTCAGATTTTCCTGTTATGAGATCCTGTTTTCAGTTGCTTCTAACTTCGTCCGACATGAATGCCTCAGGCTGAAAATGTCAGTGCTACGTGCCTGCCTTGAGCTGATTTTTATTTATTTATTTATTTTGGAGAATTTCAGGCAAAGGAGATTAGCCACTTCTGAGAATGAAAGAAACAACCAGTTAGTTTCCAGTGTTAAGAAATACTCCATCATCTCATTTTCAGGGAGACAAAACCTGAGCCAGAGGGTTCACGGTCTTGAGACCTGTGGGCTTTCCATCAGAAATGTACTCACAGTCACTGTGGGAAAATCTGTGTGGATCAGGCTGCACCCTCAGACTAAGGAATTTCCTCTCTTTCCATCTTCAGTAAAGACCTGGGGTCTTAATAGGTTTCTCTCTTTTGAATGTCACCTCTCATGCCTTCTCTGGGCCATCAGATGTCCAGGTATCTAGCCTCCTACTTTGCAGAGCAGCTGAGGTGTCCATCCCCTGACAGTACCAGCCCAGCCTAAAAGAGACAGCGGTGAGAAATATCAGCAGGGGAACACCAAGGTCGTAAGAGAAGGAAGGAGAAAGACAGGTCAGGGAGAAGTTGGAATTAACTGGATGAGAGAACTGAGTAAAAGCCCATGGGAGGCAGCAGGCTAAATCAAGGTACAGAATTAAACTTCTTTAGAGGTGGAGGATCAGCATCAGTCCTTACCTCTGGTGCTGTGCTCCTCTGTAAGACCAGGCAAGGCAGCTGGTGAGACTTTCGTGGCATGTGCCTTGTTTTTTTGTGACATGATCTTGGGATCTGGTCTATCAAAACACTGAACACTCAGAGCTGCTGCCTAAGTTAAAATGTGTTATATAATGCTTTGAGAAAAGAAAATTATGGTACAACATCTTTCTATTTGGGTATTCAAAATTAATGAATATTTTTTTGCTCTTAATAGCTGTGTTTCAGCTCCCTCTTTGGAAAATGAAGACCTGCTCATTTGGTGGAAATGTAATAGAACTATAAATCCTTAACAGATTCAGAAGCAATGGGCATCATAAGATGAAATGACTAATTTTGCCTCCAGTGTGCAGTTTCAGCAACCTGCAGGAGGTAAAACATGCAGCCAAAACAGTGATAAAGGAGAGCAAAACACAACAAAGAGCTGCTAAGCTGGACTAAAAAGCTAAGGTGTGCAGCAAAAGTCAGTACTGTGATTACCAGTGGTAGTTATGTCTACACTGGGATTATTATTGAATATGGAGTCAGAAGAAGGCATTCCTAAGCACAGTTTATGATAGTTAACTCAGCTTCACAAAACAGCACAGTCACAGCATCATAACATTCAGGCAGGGCTGTAAAGCTGCACTGAGCAGCTGAGGAAATACTAGATGAGTGCTCTGAGTTCTGGCTGTGGTGACACAGACTCACACTGATTGATGCATTTGCAATAGAGACAGTGTGGACAGACCCAGGGCAGAGTGAAAACACTCCAGGAGCTAGATGTACCTTGCAGCTCTTGAACTTTGAGCATTTGGCACTGCACCCCTGAGGTTCCTGTTCTTCGTTTTGTCACAATGTTAAGTAACTTTGTATAGCTCGTGTGTGTGCTTCTCCATCCCCTCTCCTAAATGAAGAGGCTCAGTCTCCACAGTTTCTCCTGGTAGGAAACCTCTCAGTGGTGATTTGCATGCCTTAGTCTTGAATGACCCCAGTTTCTGATCTACCCTTTGAAAGAAAAGAAGCATTGCTTATTTATAGCCTAGATAAGCTGAATGCTGCATGGATGTTCACAGGGCTGCTTTATTCTTCAGTCTCTCTTTTCTTCTTAGAAATCCACCCATGCTGAAGCAATTGAAGCATTCAAAAACTTTGTTCAGATATATAAATTTTCACATCTACTTTTTCTTCTGACAAGAGACAAAGACAAAAAGCTTCTTTGGCATGGACAAACTGAGGCAGCGGGTGGAGGGTGTGTGTGTGTTAATGTAAGCGTGCCAGTTAATCTCCATTAAAAACCTGGAGTGAAAAATGACTTATTTTTTTTTAAAGCTTTGGCTGTGGCATTCCAGTCAGGAAAGTTCTCATGAAAGCAAGCCAGAAAGCTATCATCTATAAACACATTTCAGAAAAGTGTCTCAGTTTTATAAACAGTTCATTTGCTAACATAGTAACAAAGTACATCACAAGTTCATTCAGCTGAGAGAGGTAATGAAATCTCAATTGCACCAATGAACTGGATCTATTCATATTTCAGAACACACACATAGATGTGAGGCCGACAAAATAGAGATAGTGACAGCACTGCACTCATTCCAAGGAGCCTCGGTTTCCATAAAACTTGGTGAAATCAGTGTAGTTAACATTTTCCAAAATTTGTAATTTCTGAGATGGATACAGTACTAGCTGTTGTTTTTAAATACAAGATGAAAAATATATCATGGCAGCAATGTCTGCAGTGCCTCTGGGTTTCTCCAGCCACAATGGCATACTTGCTTCCAAGAGATACGCAAGGCCAGAGACTTGAGGCCTCAAAACCTTCCCCCATTACTGGGTCTGGATGACTTGCACACTGCACATGATAAGGCATGCAGGGGAATTCTAAATGCATCCAACTCCAAGTTGCCATCAAAACTTGTTTTGCACCTAAAATGCCATTAGTGACTGCCTTTCTGCATCCAGTATTGAGCAGCTGCTGGTCCAGGACTTGGTTCATAATTGCTTCAAGAAAGAATGGGGTGGATTGTTTTCTCCAGCTGAATGGATGAAAACATAGACTGCTTCTAGGCAACAGAGAGAAAGGACAAATGTCTGACCTATTTTAGATATCTATTTAGATGATCTGTTTTAGGATGAGGTGACCAGAAATGCCCATTTCTCCATTGGTTGCACAGGAAGCTTAGGCACTCAGCTCAAGTAGAGGAAGTTAAATAAGCACAAATACCTTAAGTTGTGAGATGAAACTGACCCTGGAAAGCATCGTATTTCCTTTCTCTAATAGGCACAGTGACAAGAAACACACATAATAACTTACATTATACACAGGGAGTCAGTGTATTCCTTGCTGCACCCATCAGTCCAGAGCTAGAAGCAGAAGAGACTCCCCACAACTTGCTGGACAGGTTTATTATTTTGAGTCGAGCCAGACTCAGTAAATACAAAAAAATTATTCGTGGTCTCTAAGCAAGGACCATGAGAATAGGAGGAAAAAAATCTGCCTACATAGGGTTATAAGAGTAATTTCATTTGAAATTGTCATGATTGTCCTATCAATATTAAAAGTTGTGAAGTGCTGTTATAGCTGAATCAACATTCTCTTGAAGTGGATGAGGCAATTAATATCCCTAAAATTTAGTAGATGTCTAAAAGTTTGGAATTCCTATGTCTGGAGATGTATTAATTTTCTGTAAAATGTTTCCAGTCCACAGAGAAGATAAAGATACTGGAATATTGGAAGAGATAAACTGTCATGAAGAAACAGTAAGATTTTTTAACCTATCCAATACTGATAGCAACAGGACTATGACTCCTGAGTATCTTATCTGATCTTATCTGACCAAGAAGAGCTGATTGCAGAATAAGTGTGACAAGGGACTAGAAAACTTATCTGCATAAGCTTTTAGCAAGAAAGAAGATATTTGGAATAAAGCAATGCCAATATGGACAGCAAAGAGCTGGGAAGTGCTAAAATTTTAAAAAGAGTTTATGTCAAGAAGATGATGGAGTTAGCAAAAGTTTATAGTTCTCCAGTTTGTAAAAAAAAAAAAAAAAAGATTAGGGACAAATCAAAAAGCATTTTGCAAATTATTGCAAGGAGCATGCAGAACCAAGCAACATTAATTAGTATAATTTCTAACACAAGTGATAAAAGAAGGTTTTACTGATGAAAAAAGACTACATAAGCCTGGTAGATTGGGATTGAATGAAACAACAAATTGATCAAATGGTCAGAATATGAATTTGGGGATTTTCAAGAGAAATGAATACAATTTGTGACTATAGCATGTGTAAGTAATTCCATTTTATAGCTCCAGTCAGGCTGCCTTGGCAGACTCCTGAATCACAATGCAGTTATCCTGAGAACTTTTCCCTGTATTTCCAAAAGGTGTATAATATATATTCAATATTCGTCACTCCGTATAATCAAGGTGTGACTATGATATTTGCTCAGGAAGAACCATAAATGTAATTAGCTGCAAAAGATAAATAATGCTTAGTTTCACGGTCATCATTTTCAATTATTTGTGTCATAATGCATATGGTACATGGCCTCACACAAAACTTCTCAGAGCAGGATTCTGTAAAAATGCAGGTATAAAAACTGTCATTACATTAAAGATTGTGAATGGAGGATACTGAAGATAATGTATGCATTTGGGATATTAGAGGCTAATAATAAAGTTTGCTACATTACTTGAAAGACAATCGTGTTAAAGAATAGGAAAATAAATGCAAACTGTGAGTCATGATGGCAGTCAGCTCAAGCAAACCACATCTTTCACATGTTTCAGTTGCCCATGCAAACAATCTGAGCCCTGATGCTTCAAAACCAGTGAATGCTGGTACTGGATGAATGCATCCCTTCCTTTTCCTGATGATACCTGTAGTATCTACATAAATTTAGAGTGAGACATTGAAAGAACTGCCTCTCTATCCAGAACTGCAGTAGTACTGTGTGTCAGTACATGATGTTGACTTTGTAAAATGCAGAAATATTAAAATAAAATGTTTATCTGAGTTAACTATTTAATATTCTCTCAACTGATATTTTCGCCATTTCTAAAATGAAGCAGTGAAGCAAGGTAGATGGCAAGCAGAAACATTTCGACTTTAACCTTACTACAGGCAAAGCCTAGGCTTGAATGTACTTAAATGTACATACTTAAGCAAGGGAATAAATCCAGACAGTTACAGATTATGAATTTAGAAATGTATTATATATATGTACATACGTACACATCCGCACACAGAGTCATAAGTCACTTGAATACTGGTAAAGCTGAAATGGAAATTTGGGGTATAAGATTGATGAACAATGAAAAGCAGAGGTACCTTGGGAGTTTTTTTCATATGAGCCGAAGAACTGATGTTACAAACTTGGAATGCTGATTAAATGCAGTTTTGAAATAAAAAAACATGGCAATTAATAAATATAGTTTAAGAGAAGTGTAATGCACCAGTAAGCAAAAGACACCTGAAGTATCGTGAGAGATGTAACAAAATGTATTAAAGGAAATGACTGATAGTGATAACTCACACAAAGAGTAGTGCTTATGCCCACAAGAAATATCTCCTCTGACTCAGGAAGGTGGTCAGCCAGAACTTGCACAGGCTCAGCCAAAGTTGACACGGTTTAAAATATTTGCTTAGATAAAAAATGCATAACTATATCATTTAACATTTATCTTTGCTTTGTAGGTTGACTTTATTACTTATAATAAAATGTCATGTTTTATAAATCTCAGAGTCTGTTTGCAGTTCTGCTTTTTACCCTTTATTCTCTCCCAAGCCTTTGAACAGATTGAAGTAGGGCCATCAGAGGGGGGAAGGTGGGCCTTTTCTAGTCCAGCAACCTCAACTGGTGGCTAATTCATTTAAACAAAGCAGGCAATCAATTCACAGCTGTATATGTAACACAGAAATATTAGGCATTAATTAGTGAATTTCCAGTTGTTGCCTTAATATTTTCTATTTCAATTTGTGAATATTGTCTTGGTGGAGGCCACCTATTTTACACATGCAGAAGTGTCAAAGGGGTCAGTTTTCAGGCTGGTGTCCTCGGTTGCCTCTTATGTTGTGATTTGCATCAGAGGTTTCCACAACCAGAAGGTATGGCACTAAGCGTAAGTGGGGGGTGGAACAAGAGCAGCGTGGATACTTTCTATGCAGGAGACCATCCTCCTTCCCAGGGAGCTGAATCAATCAGGCTGCAGTCCGGGGCTCCTAGGGTCACCTTGATCTGTTGCAATGGCAGAAATCATAGAATCATAGAATGGCCTGAGTTGAAAAGGACCACAACATTCATCTAGTTTCAACCCCCCTGCTATGTGCAGGGTGGCCAACCACCAGACCAGGCTGCCCAGAGCCACATCCAGCCTGGCCTTGAATGCCTCCAGGGATGGGGCATCCACAACCTCCTTGGGCAGCCTGTTCCAGTGCGTCACCACGCTCTGTGTGAAAAACTTCCTCCTCATATCTAACCTCAATCTCCTTTGTCTTAGCCATCCCTTCTTGACATATCACTATCAACCCATGTAAACAGTCATTGCCCTTTTTGTCTATACGCTCCTTTCATGTATTGGAAGGCCACAATGAGGTCTCCCCAGAGCCTTCTCTTCTCCAAGCTAAACAAGCCCAGTTCCCTCAACCTTTCTTCATAAATGAAATCATCTCTCAGCATCCTGAGAGTGGGGAGATTTTGTAGAGCAGCAAATCATGTCATCCTGCTCTGGAGCATGCTCCACTGTACTGGTGTAGTGCTGCACAAGCAGTCCCTCAAATGTAATGGAGAGCTCTGTCAGGTTTAGATTGGGGTTGCTAAATTGATGCTCTTCCCTAGGTGAGGAAGGCCACTGTTGAGAGATAAATCACAACAGAGCTCTATGCTCTCTCATGATGATAATGTTAATTCAAATCTGAACTACTCAGCCTCAGATTAGCAGGACAAAATGTAAACAATCATTCCAAGTTATGACAGAGAGTTAAATAAATATCCTCTCTTTTCTGACTGCAGCTGAAAAGATGTTTCACAGGGGGATTGGAGCAGTTATGTGGGAACTTACACTGGTGCTGCTGGCATACCTCTTGGCTTTCCTTATTCCTAAAGATGGACTCAGCTGAGTCTTGCCAAGTCCTACAGACATGACTTAATGCCCATCCTTTAACATCACAGGTATTTTTGGAATATTTGAAATTCCAGTTGGCAATAAACAACTTTAAAATATAAAATAATTAATATTAGAAGTCATTTTTTTTCAATTAATGCAGTGGTTTCTGATTTCAGCTTAAGATCACTGCTAAATCCCATGGAGAGTGAAAAATAGCAGATATTATTTCCCCTGTAGTACTTCACTGGGTGACTGAAGCCTTTACATGTCAGCAAGAAGTTCAGAACAGTCCAGCTTTCAGCTCCACAGGCTAAAACATTTGGACAAGTTCTCAAAAAGCCACTAGTTCTTGAAGCATATTAAATAGGCTTCCTGGGTGACAACCTTCGATTTAGTTTCATCTGAAATAAATTGAGTTCAAGCGCTCCAAGGGGCACCCTGCAATGCAAACCGAAGATAAAGTGGGGATAATCTTAAGATTTGTTTCAAAAGTGCACTCCTGATCTGAACAAACAACAGTAATGTAGAGATACCCTGAAACAAGATACTGAAAGAAATCATAGAATCATCAAATCAAGGTTGGAAAAGGCCTCTAAGATCATCTAAGATCTAAGATTTAAGATCAAACCCATCACACCATGACCACTAACCATGTCCCTCAGTGCCCCATCTACACGTTCCTTGAACACCTTCAGGAATGGTGACTCCACCATCTCCCTGGGCAGCCTGTGCCACTGCCTCACCACTCTGAGAAGAAATATTTCTTAATATCCAACCTGAACCTTCCCTGGTGCAACTTGACACCATTATTTCTCATCCTGTTGCTGTTACCTGGGAAATGATAACATCCCTCATAATTGTCTTTTCTGCCCTCCCCAGATCTCCCTGTCCCCACTGTTCTTTCCAGTGCTGGGGATGAATGAGAGCCTTGATACCCATTAAACACCTCAGCTTCTGAACTACTCTATTAACCTATGGTAAAATATATCCAATATTATTTCTGTCAAGCATTCTAATGAAAAGACTTGTAGGAATTTTAGCATTTGGCATAAACAGTAAGTGGTCTGAATCTTCCTAACCCTGTCCATTGATAGTATTTTGACATGTGACTCAGCACAGTTTCCAGTGGAGCTTGACACGGGCTGCTGCTGTGCTCTTCTCCAACCTTTGCTAATTCCTCAGCAATGGCTCTGGACCACTGGCAGCCACAGCACATGCTGTTCTGGTTCACCATCAGTGTGTCAGTATAAAAAATACAGTACAAAGCGGATTTGCTACACCATAGCGCAGCTGCACTCTTTGTCCCTGATCCTACTGCACTTTTCTGGTGTGTCCCTGGGAGATATGACATTTCTGAAGTAATTCGAAGGCAATGCAGATGCTTTCCTATTGCTTTGAAAATATCTATTTCTATCATGTCCTATCTGTTTTCTTCTTCTCTATGAGAATAAATTTTAACTCAGACAGAGTTTTAACTGTCTGTCACTGATGTTACTAATACTGCAGTTCATCTGGGATTGTTTTGGCTATTTTACAAAACTTCCAGAACATGTCATTGCAAAAAGCCTTTAATAACTGATGGGTCCATATGTGTGTCCAGATGCAGACCCTGCTCATCACTGCTGTGGCAGCCAGTTACACATCCCTGATCTACAGTCTTTTTGGATTATCTTCTGGCTTTACTCTCAGCTCCCTGGGATTACAAATACTTAAATCCAGAACAATCTAGCTCATGACTTGATGCCTGTAATATTTAGTGCTCTTTGTCAACCCTCCTCATTTTATGTGAAACAAAGATAGAAAATAAGGACCAAGCAGAAATCCAGAAGAATGAGAGTGAGGGTAAAGAGCAAGAGGACAAGAATGGCTCTCTTTCACAAGGAAGGAAGAGAGGCTATAGGCAAAGCGAGAAGAGAAAGACATGAGAAGGTGGGGGCAAAAACATCTAAGGAGACGCAAGATAAACCAGGAATAGGACAGAAAGGTCAGAATTTTGTGAGTAAAAAAAAAAGGTCAAAATTTTGTGAGAATAAAAAATGTCAATAGCTATGCCAAATGAGCATTTAATAGGAGGGTCTGCATCCTGTCCTGCTCTGCTGCCCAGCATGTTTCAGTGACCTGTTCTGGAGAGTCTCATGCACAACCCCTGCCTCCTAAGCACTCCCAGCATGTACTCTGCACGTTCAGGTGTTCATTACAATCACAGCAATCTCTGCACTGTACTATGAAGCAGCCTTGGTTCTTCACGTGATTCCACAGTAAATCTGAATTCTTATTAAATTCTTCTTTCATATTTCATATGAAGTATTACAAAGTTTATATTTCATATAAAATAAAAGCTCTGTACTTGTATCCATCAGAATTTGTCTTTAATTTCCAGATTGCGTTTATTCAATTATTGTGCTTTTCTTTTCTTGAAAGATCTTAATTTGTTTCTACAAATCAACATTTGTTTTCAGCATTAACTACGTGACAGATAACATGAAATATTGTTTGAGGAGAGATTAACACATAGCAGCTTCTTATGAAAACTGGGAGACAAATAGCACTATGTGTAAGTGAAAGATGATCTGACAAAGCTTAGAATGATAATGGTCGTTGCCACAGCCCGCTTACACATCCTTCTTTGAATACAGCTCCAGATCAGACTATTTTGCTTTTCAAGTTGAAACCAGAGATCCATTGAGATGATATATATTCTGCCCCTGTGAAAAAGCATTCATGATTATGATGCATCCGTCAGGGATCTGTTTCTGCAACACCAAGGCTATTCTCTCCTCCAGCAAGACTTATTTGAAAGTTAAATAGTGCTAAAGTGAAATCATGAAACAATCTGGGAACTGTAATAGAGTTCTTGTTTGTGCCTTTTAAAAATATATATATTCAGGCTTGTGGAAACAGTATAATTCAAAGTAATCTTTCCATGATGACTACAGGCGAATAACTTGTGAAAAAAATTGATTCAATAGTTTCAGACAATCAAGTTCCAGCTGGGTTCATTTCAAAGCTCATGAGGGATATTTGCTAAATGGAAGATAGATTTGATGGGGGATCTGCAATACAGGAGTGTGTGTGTAAGGGGACGATTCTGCCATGTGGCATCATGGGCATCAACCTCAGCAGCTACTGCAGGTATGTGTCACGTGTTAGAGACAGCTTAAGAAAACAGAGCTTAGCTTCCTTTCTGGAGGACAGGGGCACACTGCACAACTCTGAGCCTGCTGGCTGTAAAAGTCTGGCTCTCATGGCTCTGGAGATGCCTTGGATGAAGAGGGCTTCTTAGGGAACAACAGTAGGGATGCACAGTTTCACCAAGCCATTCTCCATGACTGGCAGAGGTACAGAGGCAAGCTACCTGATTTGCTCTCTTCATCCCTATTCTACTCCTCATTGAGGACTCTGATCACTGACAGACTAGGTCAAAGCAAACTGAACATGATAAAATGTTCATGTCAAGCAGATTTTAAAATTCATTTCTATGTGAGCTAGTCAACAGTTCAGTAGTCACCATTGCTGCTGTGTCCTTTTGTTTGCATGGTTTCCCTGTGCAAGGGCTTGCTGTGTCCTCAGAGGTAGGGGGACATTTGCCATTCTTCACCTGAGCGGTCCCATATTGCCTCTGCAGTACAGCCAGCTGGGAAGCAGCACTCAATTCAATCCACTTTCTGGCATCTCCCTGATGGGCTTCTAAAATACTCAGACTTACGGTAGGGATGGGTATCCTGTGGGCATTGTTAACCTACAGAATGTATTATTATGACCTGAGCAGAGGGCTGTCATGAGGCTGGGACAGCCCAGCTCTGCATCATTACCATCTGGCTTGTCTCATTTCAGGAAGACAACACTGTACCCAGCCCACATTTAAAAGTCAGGCTCTGCTCAGTGCATTTCAACCCATAGGAAGACCAATAGCCGTTGCATGGGATGTACAAAAAGAAATAATCAGAACCATCCTCAGTCTCCTTGCTACTGCTCACCTGCATCACAAGCTGCCACTGGCAGCAAATTTGTGTGGGATTCTCTGAAGGCTTAACCTACTGATCCATGGGCTGTTGAGTGGATGAGAAAAAAATCTCAGTCACCTGTTGAGCTAGAGGAACTTGTCTCCTTGTGCAGGTGAGAGTTTAGGCTGTCAGATGCTTTTCTGGGTATATCTCAGGAAAAAGATTTCACCATAGTTTTCTCCATGCTGAATGGATGGGAAGAGGTGATAGGCTTTGTAATGTGGTCACCATGTGCCATTTAAATGTGTCCTTTCAGAGCAGGATGCAGAGGCAGAGACAGTGTCTTACTTTTTTTTTTTTTTTTTTTTTTTTTTTTTTTTTTTGAGAAATCAGACACTTTGCTAGGGAGTAAGGAAGAAAATGTAGAAATTAGGAATTGTTGTAGAGGGGTCACAGCAGGCGGAGGATGCTTTGACATCATGGAGCAGGAGTCTCTTTGCCAAACTCAGTGTGGAAAGCTCTATCAGTCCTGCTACTGTGAGAAACAGTATGCTCTTGAAAGAGGAAAGTTAAAAGACAAAAAGCCAAGGTTAAAAGATTGCTATTTTGTGCCTGCATCCCCAACCTGTGCTTTTATTTGAGAATGTTACTCATAGCTGCAGCACTTGGGAAACGTGCTGTGTGGGAAAGGCCTAATTAACAATGAATCATCTGTCCCCTGCTTGCTGCCATCTCGCCTGTGCGGAGTGGGTGACAATAAACAGTTCAGTGTAGGTGGCTCTCTTTTATTAGCTAACTGGAGGTTACTGAAAGGAAGAGGAATCGGGGGCAGGGAAAAAGTGCCCCAGCTGAGAATTAAGCTGAAAACATCAATTGAATATGTGGTTGGAAAATGATAGTACACCATAGTCAAGAGAGCAAATACTAGCTCATTCCAATAATGGAAAGGAACAAACATACTCTCATAGCTCCCTCTCAGCTGAGTCATTGCTATCATTGTTGAGTGTTAAATGAACCATTCCTCTCGTTATCCACTTTGTTGTAGTTTGGGGATGTGGTTTTGCCTGTTTTTTTAACTTGTGAAATGGAATGCTGATGAGCACAAGCTGGTCTGATCACAGAAATGAAGTCTCCAGTCTCAAAACTCTTACAGGAACCCTATCAGAGATGTGTCTGGGGAAAAACAAGAGTATGAACTGGAGATTTGCAAGCAAAGAGCATCTGTTTAGAAGCACAGTATGGGTATGTTGAAGGTACTCACAGGGAAAGAAAGGCCAAGACTACATTTAATTCTTTGTCTTGAACAGTTGTGACATCCTGGGGCAGATTACCTGATTGTGCTCCCTTGCAGTGTGCATTGGTTCAATTTTCCAAGTGGTCTTATTCCACATGAACAAGATTACTGCCTCTGCTCGAGGCAGACATCAGCAGAGCTCTGGTGCCTAATAGGAACATGAGAGTCTGAACCAATGATTGGTCCCAACTCCAACCCAAGTGTGGGATCGGCCCTTTGCGAACAGGCCTTCAGAGTGATGATAGAACAGATGTCAGGGCATCAGCACTAATGTCTGAATTCACAGATTCACACATATTGCCCTGAGCTAAATGTTAATGTGAACATTGGCAAATATGTCACATTTTACCTTAAGAAAGATAAATATTGTTATGATTGTAGAAAATAGACATTGCATCAAAAATGTGAACCAGATAACTCTTAGCTCTTATCAGGCTTGTCTCATATTTTTCAAGATCACAAAGCATACCTTTTCAGCATGTGCTCCATATTTCTATTTTCCTACCACGTTACTCAAAGATCTCACCATCATAAGTTTCAAATAAGAAGCAGAGGACTCTTCAGTGCAGTGACAGAGCCAAAGGGACCCTCCACTGATGCTTTTTGCAAAACTTTGACGTAATTGATCTTGGCAAACAGAATACAAGACATGTCAAAAAGCAGAAGTGAAGGTGTAATTTGGGTCACCTTTCCTGTATCAACTGCCATCCTGAATCTTAGTCAGGAGGTCAGAAGGGCTATTTCAAACTCAGTATGAATTCCTGGCTTTCTGGGAGAAAGTTAGAGCTATGACAGTATCACGTCATTGTTTCTGAAACTAGAGACTATGCTGCATGTTCTCTTACAGGGCAGTCAGGGAATATGCATCTCTGTCTTCTGTCCGTGTACTTGCCTACAGTGACAGAATCACGGAACAACTCTTTGGGTGTCTTCACCCATCAAACAGCTTCTGATTATACGTTCCTGCTGTTTTTATTCTGAGAGGCTGAGAAATGCACAGAAGGGAAAAGCCGTGACCACTAGCAGTAAGAGTTCTATGTAGCACGCCAGGACGGTGTTGGGATTCACGTGTGTGAAGAAGAAATTCCTGGTTTGCCTCTGCTACCTGAAATCAGGAGTATTTCAAATTAGAGCCACCAGGTAATGGCAGTTATTTCAGCTGACATGTGCCCCGTGTCCACTGTTTTGAGAAACAGAATTGGGCTAATAAATAGAAAAAGTTTGAGTCACAATAGTCAAAGAACATACACTGATTAAATTGACTCAAGGCACAGCCACATGGTATGCTAAAATAATAGTATGAACTTTGGGTCTGTTTTTAAGAACTGGTATTATTTTCTTAATTGCACAAGTTTCAGTAAAGCACTTTCCCACTCTTTCTGCAAAAGTGGCTTTACCTTCAATTTATCTGAAAGAAACTACCTCATTTCAAATGAACTTGTGAGTGCTGCGCAGCCATAGTAATAAGAGTCCTCAAGGATCCCCAAATTAGGTACTTTTTAAAGATAAGCTTTCATAGAATGGAATTCTATGAAATTGGAAGGGACCTCAAAGCCCACCCAGCCCCAACCCCTGCCATGGGCAGGGCTGCCCCCACCAGCTCAGGCTGCCCAGGGCCCCATCCAACCTGGCCTTGAACACCTCCAGGGATGGGGCACCACAGCTTCTCTGGGCAGCTGTGCCAGCACCTCAATGCCCTCTAAGAAAGAATTTCCTCCCAGTGTCTAAACTAAATCTCCCTTTTACTTGTTTTCTAGTAAAATGGAGAATAACTCTTTAATCTCAATGATACAATTCTTGCCTTCTGATCATTTCAAAGTCTAACTAATAGAAAATTTTCTCATGAGCTGAATGCTCTCTCTGCAAATCTGCAGAGCAATTTAAACTGTAGTAGCATATGCAGTCTCAGATAACCTGCTCAAGCCCAAATCATATAAAGTTGACTTTAACAAGAGCTGACTCCGGTGTTAATGGAGTAGCGTAGTCATTGTTATTTGAAATAACTAGGCTGAATATTTACTGCCAAATTAATTTATTAATAAAATTGTTACTTTCTTTTTGCATGAAACACTATGTTTCTATCAGAAAATTACATGAAATTATAGCTCAGATATATTTCTTATGTTTTGAAACTAAGAGCTTTTGAATTAACTGATGTTGCAAGTAATTAAACTGCCAAAAGTTTTGCTCTCTGCCTTGAAATGGCATATTATCTGAATTTCTATAATGATACTGTGTCAAAATGCACTATTGGTTTGACAAATGAGTGGTATGACTTAATGTAATTTCAAAAATCAACCCATGCAATCCTTATCACATTGAACTGCTTACCTCAAATTGATCTGCCAAAGGTTAGAGATGGTCAGCAAAGGTGATTGAAGCATGGATCAGCTTTTATACAAGGAACAACACAATAGGTTAGAGGTCTTTTTTCAAAAGATTGACCTACATGGACACAGCTGTTTTTTATGAAGTCATGAATAATGCTTACACAATGACCAGGCAGTCATGACATGCTGTTCCCTAGCGTAAATGGAAAGAGGCATCAAATAAAATCAGTGAGATGTAGATCAAGAGAGAATCCTTCTTCTTCACACATTGCATAATTATACTGCTAAGTTCATTGCCTCATGTTGTGAATGCTGAAGTTGAAATGGGCTGAAAACACAGTGAGACAAACCAATGGAAGAAAAATGCATTAATGCTTAAGTACAGAGACACTGCCTGTGGTTTAGGAGTGTCTGAAGCACAGAATTCTGGGGTCTGAAGAATGCATCAGAGAAGTACAGATTCAGGTGTACTCCAGTGCAGAAGCATGAGTACTCTTTATCTACTAAGAAGATCACTGGGTCACACAGTAGATGAGCTGACAGATATGCACATAGATTACATTCTTTGTGTATTAAAAAATCTGCCAGTGTCTGACTTTTAATAATTGCTTAGATGTGAGCTTCTAGGTCTAGATGTTACACTGCAGGAAAGCCCAGTGATCCTGCTCAGCCCCAAGAAATTAGGACCATGTATTTCCATCAGAAGTCACCCAGCTTACCTGCAGTCAAAGATTAAAGCCAGTGTGACTCTAGACTGTGTATCATGTACCTGGTATGAAATTATAGCCCCCTAGAGTAAGGTGTATACAAGGTCATAACACTGTTTTCAACATGGGACGTTACAATTTCCCGTGCATGACTATCCAGGATATTTCATTAGAGTGAATGATCTCTGAAAAGAACACTTAATGCTGTTTGTCTTCAGGAGGTCCAACACCAAAGTAAACTCTGTAAAATAATGGTTCTAACCTGAAGGAAGACACTCTTCTACAATCTAAAAAATGCAATGAAGAAGGCTTCTTCCTTCAGTCTTGTGGACAACAAGTAATGCCTCACTAATCTGAATTGCTCACTCTTTTCTGTTAATAACCTGATTTCCTAAGGAAATTCAATTTTGCAGCTGCATACTTTGCTGGTCTAGTCATCATTCTCTCTCCCCATTCCCCTTCCAGTTAAATTCTGAACTTGCTCAACAGGAATAAAATTTAGGAGAGTGAAAGTCTCAAGGACACAAAGAGCTTCTTGAAAACCAGTAACTGGATAGAGGAAAAATCAGATTAGCCTCCTCATTGGCAGCACATGATCTGGAATCATTCTGACTGGCAGCAGCTGACTGACTTGATGGTACTCACCTTGACAGTGGTGCCCAAATGACCCTGAGCCAGTCCCAGTGTCACTGCCTCCTCCTTGGTGTGAGCATCCCAAGGGGAATGGGCAGGGAGGTGGTGGGGAGCTGAGGGGTAACCTCTTTGCAAAGGCAATGAAAGCATTGTGATCCTACTTCATGAAGAACATAGTCAAGCACTGGAATGGGCTGCCCAGTGCACTGGTGGAGTTCTCATTACAGGAGATGTATAAGAGATGTGTGGACATGGCACTCAGGGACATGGTTTACTAATGAGAGAGGTTGATGGTTGGACTTGGTGATTTTGAAGGGTTTTTCCAACCTAAGTGATTCTATAAATCTATGAATCTTCTATGATTCTACTACTTAACTGCTTACCTGAAACCACTGTTTTTGTTTTCTTGTGGAACTTTTGTACTGTCTGAGCACTAACTTTTCATGAAGTTACTCCTGACATAAGCCATATTGCTGTAAAGACAGTCCTGTTGAAATTTAGGATGCTAGCCTAAACTGCTGCTCAAGAGGGAAGTGAGCTGCCCTGTCATAAAGCAGAAGCCCATAGTTCTGCTCAGGGAGCAGAAAAATCTCACAAACTTGGTGACATCTCTGTATTTAACAAGAGTCGAGGGGGCCTGAGCTGCAGCACAGGACCACATTCGCAACAGGGAAATCCAAGTTGCCAGCGATCATATATAGCTCTAGCCATATTGGGTAACTTACTTCTTATTTTCCCTCCGGCTTTCACAGACCAGAAATTCAATTTCCTCTTGTAGTACATCTTATGGTCCCCCTTAGCAAAAGGGAATAGAAGGGAGAAATGAGTAGGAGTTATTCCTTTGCCTCAACTTTGAGCAGATAATGGTGACAAATGAGGAACAACAGAAACCATAGGAAAGAGTTCACTGTTTGCAGAGTCCTGAACGTTAACAAGCTGTTTGCAGCAGCAAAGTACAGAAGTTTTTGCTCAATCTCATTTTCTGTGCCCCAGTTTATTACAAATGTCATTTAATAATGAAAGATTTTCACTATGAATTTTATTTCCTCTGAAAAAAATTAAGAATCATTAGTGGGGAAACATGATTCAGTCTTTTGAGAGATCTAGTTATGTTGAAGAGCCCAGCTGCCAAATTACTATAAAAGTCCCTTGGAGGCTCTCTCTATGCAGCATGGAGAAATAAAATGTAACAGTCAAGATGCTTACAATGTAATTTAAAATAAAGCCCTGGGAATATTTATGTAAAAACACAGCAAATTCCTGTTCGTATTTCTGTCTGAACACTAGATGTTCTTAACCATCAAACATGGAACATGATCTGCTATACTCGTTAGAATCTTCCCAATAAAATTTGTTATCCTCTGGTTTATATAAATGTTTTGAATAAGCATCTGTGATAGTGTTCAACAAGTGCTACTTAAATCAGAATCTGCAGGTTAATTGCTAGAAATGCCTTGTAGATCTGCCTGTTTTTTTTTTTTTTTTTTGTTTTTTTTTTTTATTTCCCAGTTCAGTAAATATTATTCTGGAATGGTTGGACTGGATAATCTTGTAGGTCTTTTCCAACCTTGGTACTTCTGTGATTCTGTGATTCTGTGAAATCAGAGGACATGCACAAAGATAAATCTGGCCATGGCTGCTCTAGACATAGATAATGAAATTAAAATGCTTGTAGTTCATTGAACAAGAAATTTGTGCATGAAATCATGCTAAGATTATAGGGGAAACATTTGTTTTGAATCTAAATTTCTCTTTTTACCAAAGGAAACATTTTGGTCTGAAACATCTTTTTAATTGATGAGCTGCCTAAATAATTTATGTTTACTGCTGATAGAATCATAGAAACATTAAGTTTGGAAAAGACCTCTAAGGTCATCCAGTCCAACCACCAACCCATCACACCATGCCCACTAACAACGTCCCAGTGCCACATACAAACAGTTTTTGAACACTACCAGGGACAGTGACTGTGCCCCCTCCCTGGGCAGCCTGTGCCACTGCCTCACCACTCTTTTGGAGATGAATTCTTTCCTAATATTCAACTGGTACCTTCCCTGTCACAACTTGGGACCATTCCCATTTGATCATTTCATATTGAGCTCTTACATGACACCCGGATCAGAGCTTTACACTGTCTCTGCATTATAAGCCCATGTTTCAAGTATGTTTGAGCTATGGCAAGATGGTAAGAAGAAACATAGGGTAGAATTCATTTCCTCTGACTTGTGATATCTACAAGACAAAAAACGTTCACAGGTGGAGTCAGTCAAAACTGCCTTTACAGTCAACTGTACAAAATGGACATTTCCATCATACAGTTCACATTGCTATTTTCACTGTCCAGCTTGCAATGACACGAACTGTTCCCTGAACACGTCTCTGTCCCTGCATTGCTTGTCCAGGAAAAAGAAAATGACTGGCTCTGTTCACTTGTCAGCACTGTCAAGATTTGCTCAGACAAGTCCCATGATAATCATCAACTGACAGAAAATCCATTGTGATTACAGGAACACTATTCCAGTGATTAAGCATTTACTTTATCTTGAAAAATTCTGGCTTATTTCAGCCTTGGGTTTGCATTATGTTTCTTTCCACTAGATTAAAGTGAAAATGTACTGTCAGACACATCTTGCCTCACCTGTCACTAAATAATAGCTGGTCTTTAAAATCAGAAACCAGCATAACCTTCATTATCTATGAGAAATGTCTGTTGAAATTTGTACTTGAACGGCTCTGCCAAAACTTCATATTGCTAGGCATATGGCTAGGCATCAATAAAAAATTAGGACTTCCAGGTGTGGCCACTGGTAGAATAACTTGGATTTCAGTGTAGACACTAGAGACAGACTTTTGTACCCCAACACATGCAACAAATTTGTTTGAACACAGTTCTGAAAGTGAAAGGAGAGTACAAAGCTTAAATGCCAACCGATGTCTCCTGGTTAAGTGGTGAGCATGCCAAGCAATGATCATGGCAGAAAGGAATCAGGAGATTTTTGAGCTATAGGAAAGTCAAGGAGAGCTTAATTCTTTCCTTTCCCCTTTCCTCAGAAATTATACCTGAGAAATACCTGAGTTGTATTCCAGAGATGGTTTCCTCCAGGACCTGCTGCTAGATCGGTGAGGACAGAGCCATGGTTGTATTTGGGGCTACACCTTCATGAGAACCCGCCAGTCACATTAGAACAACAGTTTTCCTTCTCTATTCAATCATCCTGGGCTTGGAAAGGGAGGTCATGCTTGTATTTATCTAACAGTAATAATCTAGCCTGTCTAATCACTGGATGAAATGCAGGTAAGAGCACATTTAAGTGAATGTATTGCAAAAAATCAAGCTTCACAATCACTTCTGACTGCAGGAGCTGCCATGGTTAACACCCACTTTGTCTGTGTTGCTGTATTACTTCAAGATGCAAATGTGTGGTAGTTTAAAATGTTATGAAATGTGTTACTTTTGCACATTTTGCTTGTAATAAGTAAGTTTTGCTTTCAAAAAAAGAGCACTTTTTAAAGTAAAATTAGATGAGAAAGTCCCATTCAGAATTATTTCTCATTGTTCATGAGATTTTACAAATACCTTTTGTTAATGTATTTTCCTGTCCTAATAAATTCTACTTAATTAGGTGGGCAATCTACTTTGAAATCTAAATGCTGTTAAGGCAAAAAGAATAGGCTTCTTTTCGGCAGAACATGAAGGACAACTATGCCCATGAATACTAAACATTCTTTAAAGACTTCTTTTCACTGAGCTACCAGTTTTCCTAATGAAAGAGCTCTCCAGTACTGTATTCTGGTGCCTTTTACATTAAACCAGTTTAGTACCCACATGATGTACCTTGATTTCTGAAAATGTCACTGAGGAATAAAATCTGCATCTGGAAAGAAGAGATTAATGAATTCGGAACTAGAAAATGAAGGCATTTCAATCAACTGCTGAAAATCAGTTTCTGATATGTCTCTTTTGAAGACAAGTTGAGGGAGATGGGCTTATTCAGTCTGGAGAAGAGAAGGCTCTGGGGAGACCTCATTATGACCTTTCATTATTTAAAGGTAGATTATAAACAGGACATAAATCAACTTTTTGCATGGGTATATTGTGACAGAACAAGAAGCAATGGTTTTAAACTAAAGGAGGAGAGATTTAGATTAGATATTGGGGAATTTTTTCACTGAAAGGGTGGTGAAGTGCTGGAACAGGCTGCCCAGAGAATTTGTGAAAGCTTCGTCCCTGGAGATGTTCAGGGTCAGGTTGGCTGAGGCCCTGATCTAGTGGTTGGCAATCCTGCCTGTGGCAAGGAAGTTGGAATTTGATGATCCTTGAGATCCCTTCCATCCTAATCCGTTTTACGAGTCTATGATTCTGTGATTCTATGTCTTCTGGTCATGCTCTACCTTTGGCCTGAAAAACTGGTAGTTCAGATGTCATGAGTAGTCACAGCCAAAGAAACCATAACAGTGCTGACACATCACAAGAAAAAAGTCAGCTGAGTGGATGGTTACTGTAGAAATGTATATCCACACACCAACAGGTTGCATGAACAGCGGCAAGTTTTGTTAGACTTTGTGCCCACAAAAATCCACGTTACACTGCAAGAGTACCACACAGCTGAAAAGGTTGAGTTTTGAGGAAGCCTTCACTACAACAGCTCCAGGCCAAAGTTAGAAAATTCCAAACATGGCCGTCTAGCATAGCCTCTACATCTTCTACCATCAGGTAGACTGATGTGACCACTAAGAATAGAAGGCACGGTAATGTGATTTTACAGACTGGAAATGGAGAAGTAGCAGATAGGATCTGAATATTGCATTGTTTGTGAAGACGTGGCTCCATAGGGATGGGAAGAGACATAGGCCCCAGGGGTTATTGTCCACAAGGCAGACGCCTCTGGGAGTCCTGTCCTTTCTCCATGTGCTGGAAGGCAACCCAGGCGCAACAGCCACATTTCAGACACTCAAGTTTAAAATAGAGAGCTGAATCTCCTTCTGAGTGACTTAAAATCCAAGGGCACACAGAAAGCCCAGGACTGAATACAAGCAAGCCAGAAAACAGAATGCCAGTTCAGTGGTTTTGTATATAGACAACATGATTCTCACACAAAAAGAACTCCGTCTATTGAGAGACCTCACTGCACAACAAATCCACATGAGATGGCTATGAAGTGTGTTATCAGGAGAGAAATGCTAGAGATGAACAAAAAGGCTTCTTTGAAGAGAAGAACAAAGTGATGTCTATCTTTCTGTGGCTGTCACTTCCCTTGACAGCCATGGCTGAGCTGCTCTGTCCTGTTAGGAATGAGTCAAGTCATTTATTTTCATCCTTATCTCTAAGTATCTGAAGCAGTGTAAGAAAAGGGAAATAATAAATCTAGATCTGATTAGCAGAAAATTCATTGAAGAATTCAGCCCATTAAAAGATATTAATCAAAAAGGCAGTGTAAAACAGGACAAAGAAAGTGCTAGGAGTAAAAGTTTAAAAGAAAAAGAAAACACACAATACAACACGACACAGTAAAACATTCCAATTAAGTATCTAAGCTTTTCCTTGTAAACAGCTGAAACTAAATTTAATTTTGTTTACTACAGTAGGAAGAAAAATATTTTTCTTCCTTCAAAGCTATGAGTTCTCACTTTCTAGATAGGAATCACTCCATTTCATCAACAAGAGGAAATGGATTGCTGTCATCTTAAATGTAACCAAAAGAATTTTTTCCCTAACTGTAAATAACAAGACTTGTAGAGAATTGTGATGCACCCAGAGTTTCTACATTCACCATGACAAAAGTCCATTTTCTTCCTGTAAGGGTTTTGGAGTTGTGTCCCACAGAAGATGAAAGAAGATTAGGGCTTTTTAAGAGAGTTTTTGTTAACATTTGCTGTACCCAGATCCAAACCACCTGTGTCTAAGTCACATGGACTGAGCCTGCTCTTGCCTTTTGGGGTGTCCTTCCTCCAGCCATGCACCCACACTCTGGGGGCAGACAAGAACATCTCTGCCACAGCACCAAGATGCTTGTGAGCTTTGGGAGAGGATGCTGGTCATAGTAAACTTGGGGAGGGCAGGGTTGGGTATCCTGGCCTGATCCCTGCAGGTACAGCTTTATTGGGATCTGGTTTCTTTGTCCTGCCTGGCCACACTCTGGTAAGCCTAGGGAAGCTACTGTGGCTTCAAAAGGTAGAGCTATGGTATTTTGTGAACCAGTAACTCCTTTCTGTCTATTCTATTCCTATGACCATGCTGGTTGGAGCTCTGAGCATCTTGATCTAACTGTGTTGCTGTTCATTGCAGGGGAATTGGACTAGGTGGCCTCTAATGATCCCTTTCAACTCAAACTATTCTATGATTCTGTAATTCTATTCATTTACTAATAGTGGTAACATTCCTTTTTTTCTGATGATATTTTTCTCATGTCAGACAAGAAACATTCCCACTTTGAAGAAAATACATGAAAAAGAAAATTAATTTCCAAGGTTCAGAATCACCCATAGAGATTTCATTGTTTTTAATTTCTGGTTTGCCTTACGTAGACACAAAATTACTTGAGATGCCAGAAGTGCACGATGCAAACAGCTGCTGTGCACAGTCCATGGAGACTTCATTAAACAGTAATGAAAATAGGCAAACAAGGAAATACACATCAAAATTTTTGGAAACAAGAAAAGCACTTAGAGGGATGGCTGCTAGGAGTACTCTACTTGATATTAGAGTTAATTTCTTAGAGGAGCTCTTGAGAAAGAATTAACATAGCTTCTGGGTATTATATTTACAAAATAATCACTCATATTAAAGATGACAGTACATTTGGATGACAATTTCACTAACCATAAAAGTGAATTTTGAAGAGGAAAGGCAAAAGGGAAAGCAATGAAAGGCAAGGAAAAGCAAGGAAAGGACTTGGATTTGACACACTGAAACAAGGAAATCATCTTGGTCCGTGAGGAATTGAAAGGGAAGTAGAATCAAAAAGCTATTTGAGACAGCTACTATTCTCTGGTACACATGCCTTTTTTTTGCTGATTGGAGCCTGTCACCCAATATGCATAACTAAAACTGTCCCCATGGCCTTTCTCTGAGATGAAATATATTTTCCAATGGAATCAGAGCTCCTTCACTCAAGGGATCTTGAGTGGCTCTGTTTTTCTGAAATCATCTGGGTTACTCAAGGAGAAAAATGTTAAATAGGCAATTTTTTTAGCAAATTTTCTCCACTTGAAAATCCATGGTTTTGTTCAAGGAATAGGAAATAGTCTAGGCCACCTTTTATCTTCAGGAAATCATTTTACTCATCTCTAGTAAAAAAAAAAAAAAAAAAAAAAAAAAAAAAGGAGAGTTATCTCTCTTCTTGTTCTGATGAAAAGCCTTAGACTGTGCTGAAAGTCAATTGTGACTTAGCGTCCATAGCTACTAGTACCAGTGTGGTTAAATCTGGTTTTAGTAGGAGAGAGCAAGCAAATACATAGTAGAAAAAGCAGAGGCAGGCAATAAAAAAATGTTAGTAGAATATAAATTTTTTCTTCTTCCTTAATACAAAGCAGAAAATATCCTTTCTCCCAAACCAGAAAGTATCAGTAGAATGCAGGCAATGTAAACTTGCTTCCCTACAATAATTTCTGTGCTCTGGAGTACATGTGAGTACATGCTATGTGAACTGTGCCTCAAATACGTCCAAAGAATTTCATATCGTACAGGATCTGAATCAGAACTGTGTTCCCAGTGAAGTCCTAATATGGGAATCTTATTATTGCAGTTATGTAAATATATTCCAAAATAAGCAGGCTTGTTAGCTTCTTGACCAATCATTTCTTGGGTGAGCAGTTGAATGATGACTTTATTTGCAGCAGAAAATGAATTTTTCTTTCCTGTCTTGGTCTGCTGTACTTCTCACTGTCAAGGTGCAGAGAGAATAAATTCTATAGAAAATTTGTATTTGTCATTGACAAAAAATACACAATGATCATTTTTTCATCATTGTGTTCTCTCTCACTTGGGGAAATGTCTTTTCCTACAACATTCAGCTGGAAATTGCTACACAAGGACATTTTCCTTATTATAGTACAGCAATTCTCAGAGCATTTAAATCACCAAGCCTGTGCTAGCAAGCTTTATTCTAGTGTTAACTCCAGCCTCTGCAGTAAAAATTTTCACTGCACTCTTGGGAACAGAGGAAATGGTTGAATTTAGCCTAACTGTATCTATAAACGCAGTGCCTAACTTTATTAAAGTGATACTTAGTAGGTTAACATACTGAACAGCCCTGGACAATAAGCTATAGCTAAGTCCGCAACTTGCACCAGTGAAATATATAGGGAAAGGGAGAATGAAAACCTTTTAGAAACTCAGTTAATCAGCAGTGAAGCAAATAGCGGAGTGGTAAAAATGCTGCTGCAGAGGGCATTCACATGATGCCAAACCATGAAGCAGTTCCTACAAATGCAGCATAAAAATACTGATGGCACATAGGGTTTTGCCAAAGTCCAACTATAGGATTCATATTTGCATCAGCAAATCCATGCACTCGCAGCCATGGACGTGACTGTCCTGACTGAGAATGTATGTTAGATTGGAAAACCTTCTCATGCCTTTTTAAGCCTTCATGAACTGAAGTACAAGCAGAGGTGCAAGATTCAGGTACCGAAGTTTCACTGTCTGCACTTGTTCACCTTGTTTATCTTCAGCACCATCTGGCAGTCCAGCACAATACTTTCGTATCCAGAAACATGAAATAGTGCCAAAGAACAACTGTTTAAGTCTGCCTTTTATGCCCCATTTTATTTATGTTACATGCTTGTTTCCAAGCATTTCTTAATCTTATTGATTAAAACATTAGGCTATCTAATTATTATTGGCAACACAAATCACTCTTTTATATCAAACTGACATCAATAGTTATTATTATGTTACTGATGGTTATATTATTATTATTACAATTTAACCTTGTACTCTATTTAATCTAAAACAATTTGAACAAACAAACATTTCTTTGTTTTCCTTTCTAATTGACAAATAAGGTTAGTATTCACCTCTTGGTAGTGGAACTACTTTTATAGATCCATAATATCCAAAGTTCATTCTCCTTACTTAAACTAAACTTCCAGAACTATATATCTGCAGAGAGTTATTCATATTACACCTTGGATACACTGCAATTTTGGGATTAAACTTAGAAGTTTAGTCTGTGTACATTGTTCAACCTGTACCAACATCAAGTTCTACTGATAAAAATATGTTCTCATTCAGCTATCTCATTTTCTTCTATCCAGTATTTAACATTAAAATAAACCCCAAAAATCTGTATGATTTGCTAAGACTGAAATGAAGGGAAAGAAGAAAGAGAGAAAGAAAAGGAGGAAGAGAGGAAGGGAAAATACAAGAGGGGAATAGAAGAGAGGGTAGGGGAAAGGAAGGGAGAAAGGAAAAGCAGCAGGGAGGAAGAAAGTTAAGGAAGAAAGGAAGGAAGTTAAGGAAGTTAATGAAGGAGGGAGGGAAGGAAGGAGGGAAAGAGAAAAAGAAGGAAAAGGGAGGAAGGAAAAGAAATGAGAATGCAGAAACTAGGCAGTTTATTCTGAGTCCAGGTCATCTACCTCATGGGAGGGTTGGTCTTGAAGAGTTTATGGGGTACATCATGAGAAATGGACCAGGAATCATCTGTTTTCCCTGATCATTAGCTGCTTTTTAACTACATTTATTAAATGTCAGGTTAGACTCAGCTTACTAAATACAAGTTGAGGCCCATGTGAGAAAAAAGTGTTATCATATAATCCAGTTGTCTTTATGTACATATTAGAGGAAGTACTGCAGTTGTACATAGCTTTTGTGTGTAGTTTGAAGGTCTGAAGATAACTTACAGAATATAAACTGACCTGTTATGTAAAAACATTGTACGTGGGCACAGGAATATAAAAAATCACGGGTGAGATGAAGTGCAGGCCTCCCTATAAATTTTCCTGTAAACACTTTTTGGCAAAATTGCAAATATTTAAAAAAGGTGAAAAAATCAATTAAACTTTTTTTTTTTTTTTTCAAATATGACTTAACTAATTATCATTTTTTTATATGTCTTTAAATAGCAAACTATTTCAAACATTAAAAGTATAAACTTATAAACTCATTCTCTCTAACAAACTTAATTTATACACTGTGTTGATAACCCCCTGAAACATCCGCTCCCCACACTTACATTTGCCCAATGTTATCTATCCACATTCCATGAGGAACCCAAAAAGCCTGCAGCTTTTAAATGTTAATGCATCTGTCTCACTCCCTCCTCCACACCATCCTCCCAAATCATTTAATAACAGTAACACTTCTTCAGTCTACCACCGTGAACTCAAGGTCATGGCTGGAAGTGGCCCTCTTGGCCAGATGTGCTGTGAGCTGGGTGCTGTGGCTGTAAATTTGCTGGTGTGAGGAGCACCTGCAAAAGGCAAATGAGCTAGGTGAGGTACCCACTCCCAGCACTGTTTTCTATATCTTCACTGAGTAGGAGAAAAAAGGCCAAATATTTAGAAGTTTTCTCCTATTGTAGTGTTTAATCTTTTTGAAATGTTGTTGCCTAGAACAATTTAATTTGCATTCGGTGAATATAGGAGGCACAAAGGGTTTTATTATGCAGGATTACTATCAGTGATAATGGGTTTAAATTGATATCTTCCATTATTTTCATAGAGTACATTTCAGTAGGCCAGAATTCCCAATATCCTTTCCTACCTAGATAACAGAGAGAGTCACAGGATGGATGCAACTAATTTCTAGGAAATTGTGTTTCCCCTTTCTAGTTTAATTGTTATAGTTACTTTCTATTTCATCTATTTCAAATAGGAAATTATAGCATTTAGTCTGTACCAACGTAACTATGACATAGCAGCTTATCAACGTATATCCATCCAACACTACATGATTTACTAGACTGGAGAGAAGCGTTTCAAGCTATAATTGTGTCATCAGATACTAGATCTCACATAGCTGTAGGATACTTTAAATCACTCTTGAGCTGGAATACATGAACAGATTGCCATCATTGTTAGTTGATGCACTCTTAAAAATTGGGCTTTGTTTGTATTACTTCTACACTGCCTACTTGCTGTTTCCAAGATGTACATTTCTAATCTGTATATCCAAGCTTTGCTGCCTTTCAGTGAAGCAAATGCTCTGAAATGGTCCTACCATAACTTCATATCTCCAAGAAAAACAAAACCTACCACATTCACTGTGGGTGTGATTTAAACATATCCTATGATTTATGTTGTTTATATGCTATATTGGTATTTCAATGGGAACTGAAAAAGTAAGGTGGAGAAGTGTGAAACAGGAGGACATCCAAATACATGATTTTTTTTTCCTATATATATATTTTTTTTCTCATGACAGCACACCACTCACACAGAAAATGTGTCTGCTTGGAGCAGTAGGGGAGCAGGAGGAACCCAGTGGAGCAAGTGGGCAGCTTGAAACGCCTTTTTCTAAATGGTGTTTTGCTCTAGGAAGACTTTCAGTCACCAATTACGGCTTCTTTTGAAGCCAGAGAGAATAAAGTTACTAAATGAAAGGGTAAATAAGGTTCAGCCATCTAACTACATTTTATTACGGGGTGACAAGATCAGGTAATGCTCTTAGAAGAAATGTGATAGCTGAGAGGTGAAGACCAGTGGGACGCATCAGAAGTGTTAACCTGCAAATTATAACAATTAAGTCTGGGACCTTAATTTGAAGGATTTGGAGATGAACTACTCCTCTTTGGTTATTATTGCCAGAGTTCTTAGTGAGAAGCAACAGTGCATCTGTTTTACTCCTCCTGGCTAAATGTCTGTAATAGTATATGGTCACTGGCTCAGAATGGAAACCTGAGCAGCTGTCACAGCAATTGTATCAAGGATAAGAGTGCTGGGGATGTGCCATCTTGTCCTTGGGCCTCCAAGACTGATCAGCTGGAACAACGGGGAGAACATAACTCCTATAGTGCAGTGCAGATGGTGGGTGTTGAGCATCCAGGAGCATCTCTGCAACATGTGACCATATTGCTCCTTAATGGATCCCCCTATTTCCAGCCTATCTTAGGTCTGCATTTCCAGCCACACACTAAAAACACCCTCGCCTTCTCCACAAGGCACTGAAAGAGCCGTTGTTTAGGTTTAAGTGCCTGCAGTGTCACATTGCCAAGCCTTTAAAAACTGCCAAGTTCCTCTAGGGAAACCTAGGATGTGACATGTGCTTGTTAAAATAATCGAGTCATCTTTATGTACCACAGAAGACACCAACATCATCATTAACATGAATGATTTGATGTCTTCACAAATCATTTTTTCAAACTATATTAACCAAAGTCTGGTAATAAAACTACTCCAAAATATGTTAAAATGACTTCAAGTGAAAGTGTTGTGGACTGACACGATTATGAAAGCACTCGGAAGCTAAGTTGCTCTTAGACCCATCAGCAGCAGATGCATTTAAACAAAACAGTCATTTATCTTCATTTTTCATAGCTTTGGCTACCCAACTTAGATGCTGATGGCCAATGTGCCTACAGTTTTCACTGGGAAAGATGAAAAGGCCTCATTAGATGTGAAGCATCACATTCTTTCAGGACTCAATTATTTTGTTTAACTGTGAGTTATCTATGGAATTTTCTCTTAAAATCATAAGGAAATGTCATGTACAATTCAAACCGTAATAACTGCAGCAGGCAAAAGGAAAGTGCAAAGTAAGTACCCAAGAGATTGCCCTTTTGCAGATAGGCAGAGTTCCCTCTTGGTGAAATTTTATACGGCTTAAAATGGATGTTTTTGAAGCTTTCTTGGTGCCAGTCTGAACAGTCTGGACTCCTAAACATTACCACATTCAAGGGGACACAGATTTGCTCAAAAGTGCATAAAAGGTACTCACCAGCCATTAGCTGAATTGATCTCAAGCATCCCATTAATAAATCACTTCATGAATAAATCACTGCAAGTATAGTACAGGGAAGATGTCTCAAGCTAGCAGGAGAATGAACAAACTGATCTAACTTTTTCCAGCCCTGAATTTATATAAGATTAAATGGTGTAATCTTTCTACATACTGGTAATAAAATAATGTTTCCCTTACAGTTTTCTCCTTGAAAACTCCTTGGGCAAGACATTTGCACACAGGAGAAGGGTTTCCACTACATTGAATAGTGTTATTTTCAGAGTTTTTCTTGTGAAATTAAAAATTACACTAGTTTGTTAAAAGCAACAACAGTAAAACACTGGATTATAATGTGACTGTGTCCAGTGAGAATTTGATTAAGTGCTTTCTGCTATATTAACAATCAACTTCACTTAACCGTAGTAAGACTAGAGTGAGCTAAAGCAATCTGGGAACGCGAGCAACATTTCATTTCTTTGGAGCTCAATAAAAGCCAAGATAAACACTTCTGATGAAGATGTTTCTAGAACCGTCACTTTTCTCTTTTACAAGCACATACTGATGAATCCTCTCAAACTCCTGTGGGAATACTTACATTTATTTGAATCATTTTACGGGTAGCTGCACTGAAACACTGGCAGAAAGGCTGACAAGGCTGACATTAGGACTTCACCCATCTTTTGCCATATAAACAAAAGTCTGGACAAAAGTTCTCTGAAGCCAGCTATGTTTTCAGTGAGTATTTAAGTAGATCTAAAATCATTTCACATTGGTTATATAGCAAATAATGTATACAAAATTCATGAACCTTCTAAGAAAATGGGCAGACATATTGTGGAAATACTGGAATTAGTATTGAGATATTTCTGGATTTTATTTCCTATTTTAAGTTTCTAGCTTAGAAACGGAATCAAATTGCAGAGCTTGGTCACTTGTATTCCAAACAGCTACAGGAATATGCAGAGAGCCTGAAACAGGTTTAGAAGAGAATGATATGCATGATGGTAATTGCTAATTCATGCATGTTTGATTAGAATAAAAAAATATATATATAAATTACCTTTTATTCAACCAATTCTAGATGGTGTGCATTAAGAGAAGGTCTGCAGAGAACTGAAAGCTAACAAATTATTCTTCAAGATGCATCTGCAGAAAATAGAGCTGTGTTGTTTAAACCCCTGAACCTTGACTATAGGGTTCTGTTGTATCATCTGGTAAACATGATCCCATTTCTACCAAACAATGGAATTTAATTACAAACACTTATGAGTGTGTCATAAGCAATGAGGTACTCACAGATGGTAAGTCCTTCAACAGCTTTCCCTGAAAATTAACAGCAGATAGTGAGGTACCTCAGGGAAGACAGCAGGCTCAGCAGTTTCCTGGGGTACATGAGCTTTTCTAAGGAACAGTGGCTTTTCTAAGGTGTTAAACAACGAAACAAATTGATCCAGTTCTATGTAAATAAAAGTAGGTTATAGCCTCAGGTGTTACACACCACATCGACAGTGTTTTCAAAAGATTGGTCACTTAATTATATCACATTTAGTAAAAACAGTGAAAAACATGTAATTAAAGATGCTACCCACTAATGAACTTTATGGATTATATTGCTTTAATATTCACTATTTCAATATAAATAAACAAAATTAACACAGAAAATCTCTTCTGAGATAGGTTTGAAAAAAAAATTCTGTTCCAGTATAAAGCGGAGGTATTAATTCTTCTTCAGTTGGAGTTCAGTGACAGAATCTTGGAATAGTTTTATTCTATTGTTAAAAGATGCTTTAGAATCTTCATTTTAAAATAGTATTCCAGCTAATAGTAAAAGATCTCTTCTGGTATAAGCATGGGAAAGAAAATAAACCATTTTTAAATCAAAACACTTAAATTCAGCTCTAGTACCTCACAAATCCTTTGCAAATGAAAACCCATGAAACATGACAAAAATAAAAATATACCCTTCAGTTCATGGCTCAGCAATGATATCATGAACTCTATTAAAAAAAAAAAAAAGGAAATTAGAGAAATGATATAATTTGAATTAGGAATATGCAATAGAATTAATGGACAAGAGTTTTAAAACAATCAAACGGAAGTGTTTTTCCCCAAATCACAAATCATTAATAGGGATAACTTAACAGTAGAAGCAATACTCAGAGTCAAAGGACTACAATAAATAGATAAATAAACAAAGTGGGTCAGAAGTAGTTTGGCACTAAGATAAAGCTGGAATCAATGCTTCAGGAGGACCATGAACTGCTGTGAAGTTAGGAGGCTGCATGGGGAAATGTTGCCCCTTTCTTGGAGCCCAGCTCCATATATCCATTGCAGCTCATTTTATAAAGGAGGCTGGTAGATTTGGCTGTTGGTTTGACACAACAAGGTGACACACTTAACATACAGTTTTCCTTTATGTTTTGATCATTATGGTATCATTCAGTTGAGGCAGAAACCCAAAGGACAATGAAAAACATGTAATAGCCTCCTGCTTTATGAAATTATCTGAAGTGGGACTGCAAGAGTGATTGCCCTGCAAGTTGTCTGGGAAGAAAATATTTCAAAGGAATTCACTGCTGACCTATTTTCAGTAATGGCAATATTCTAGAAAGCATGAAATTATTGTATATGTGTGTAAGGGTTACCACATAGATTATTTGGCTGATCCATGTGCTTGTTTGGCTTTTTTTCCTGTATCTACGAGTATATCATGGAGTAGAAGGAAGTGGGAGTGCCTGTGGTGATTGACTGAAAAGTTCTCATGAAAATATTAGGTCCAATAACAGTAATCTACTTTAGAAGTATGATGGTAATTATTTTAGCACAGTGAAATGCACAGTGAGAAGAAGAAATTGACAAGGCAAATTACAGTATTTTAAGTGTAAATGAGGCACTAGACCAGTAGATGTGTAATTAGCCAATCAAAAACTATCACAAGTGGATTTTTATATTCATTGTTTCTCTTCACTTGCAGTAACTTAAATATCCCCCGAACCTTAAAAGGAGGAGAATGACACTTGTTAATCTATTTTTCTTATCGGAAGGCTCTATGGGTACCTGTATCTGTCACATATTTATCCCCCCTCTTGTAACATAACCACATTTTCCTTTTCCTTTCATAGAATCATAGAATGATTTGAATTGAAAGGGACACTTAAAGGGCATCTAGTTCAACTCCTCTTCAATGAACATGGACAACTCCAGCTAGATCAGGGTGCTCAGAGCCCTGTCCAACCTCACCTTGAGCACATGAGAGGGGATCTACCACTTCTCTGGGCACCTGTGTCAGTATCTCACTACTCTTATCATAAAAGCAACAACAAAAAAAACCAACAACCGTTTACTTATACCAAATCTAAGTCATTTTCCATTGTACTGTCAGAACAAATCCTTCTGAAGAGTCTGTCCACTTCTTTCTTATAGCCACCACTTACTTACTTCCTGTAAGGTGGCTACCCCTTGTGGTGATGAAGTGCAGAGCAATCTCCAGACCCGAGGTAAATCTTTCCAGAAGGCTTTGTCCCAGTCCTGAGCTCTTAGACCAACTGCACTGCAACTTCACTAATTCACTTGAGCTTTTCTGAACATCTGTTCTAGAAGAAAGCCAGGGGACAAAGTTTCTTGTTAGAACTCTGAAAGAACTCATATATCTACTCCAGAAGCTGGTGAACAAAAGCTGCAAAAAATCATGCTTCAAAGAAGGGCAAGTTTGTAAGATGTTTGAAATGTGTATATATGTAAAGGCCTTATAAGTGATATTCAGTGAATCCACTTAAATCCCAAACATTTTCTTTTCTAACCTTAGCTCCACTCTCAGTTGTGAGATCACAAGAAGCACATTCATTCATTCATGTTTCTGCACATTCCTTTCTTTTTTTCATGTATCACAGAATCATAGAATTGCTTGGAAGGGACCTCAAGGATCATTCAGTTTCAACCTCCCTGCCACAAGCAGGGTTGCCAGCCGTTAGATCAAGTACTAGATCAATATGCCCAGGGCCCCATCCAACCTGGCCTTAAATACCTCCAGGGATAGGGCATCCACAACCTCTCTGGGGAACCTGTTCCAGCACCTCACCACTCTCAGCAGTCTAAAGCACCCTTGGCTGGAATTCCCTACATGGGCTACATCCAAAATAAGAGCAGGTATAGAATCACAGAATCACAGAATGGCCAGGGTTGGAAGGGACCTCAAGGATCATGAATCTCCAACCCCCCTGCCACATGCAGGGCCACCAACCTCCACATTTCATACTGGACCAGGCTGCCCAGGACCCCATCCAATCTGGCCTTGAACACCTCCAGGGACGGGGTATCCACAACCTCCCTGGGCAGCCTGTTCCAGCACCTCACCACTCTCTCTGTAAAGAACTTCCCCCTGACATTCAACCTAAATCTTCCCTCCCTCAACTTAAAACCATTTCTCTTTGTCCTGCTACTGTGAAACAGAATGCTTTGTAATTTAATTCTTTCCAAGCATGGGATTGAAAGATTGAAATAACACTGCAAAGGTCCATTTTTTATTGGGAGAACATTTTTTAAAAATGTATCATGAAATACACCAAAAATCATGCAATAATGCATGCGTGTCACAACTTAAGATCATGCATTTCTGAAACATTATCTCACTTGGTAACACTAGGTACCAGACAAATCCTAATCTAGTTTGTGGTTTTAATATGGTTTGGGAATTTCTAATTCTGCACTGACAGCATTCAGTGTTCACAAACACCACAACAGCGCTATCAAAATAGAATGGAAATGAAATTATAAATGAAAATTTGCAACAAATAAAGGCAAATACTGAATGACCATTCTTATCTTGTAGGCTTTAGCTAGATGCTTGCTTCAGGTGGCCAAACAATACTGCGACACATAAACTGAGAGGTTAATTCAGCCTTTAACTGAAGTTCTGGCCTATGAAACCCTTTTTGAGATAGGAGGTCTGTGACTGTAAGGAAGGGTAAAAGACTTACTTGATTGTCCAACTTATTGTGTTTTTAAAAAGCATATTAAAAAGTGATAAGTGAGCTTGAAATGCTGTGAAATGTATGCTAATGCGCTTCTATCCTTGCAAAGCAGGACTCTGGAGGCAAATCAGTAGAAGTTATTTTAAAAAATTTCACTGCAAGTTTGTAATATATCCATGGGTATTTAAAATCTAAAGTGAAGTTATCTTAATGTAGTTGTTTGTTCTTTGCAAAATTTAATGAGAAACCACAGAACAGCTCAATTCCCTGAAAATGCATAAAATAAAATCAGACAATAAAATGCAGAAGACAAACCACCAGTTTCCAAAGCAAATCCAAAATATTTTTTTTCCGGGAGGCCTAAACATATTACTTATCCTTTTCTCATTACTTCCTTCTTCCTGGACAAATATCAGATCAGAAAGGGATGTTCCAGGAACAAGGGCTCAACAGCTATTCAGGCAGACCTGAGACCTGAGTTCTTCTGGTACCTCTCTGCTGCTGATCATGTTTCAGATAGGCAATGACCCTCTCCCTGCTCTTATATCAGATATTAACATCATAAACCCTAACAGTTTTTGCTCTGTTGCCTAGAGAGGTGATAGATGCACCAGCACTGGACAGGGCTCCAAGCACCTGATGTGGCTGTAGGTCTCCCTGTTCATTGCATGGGAGTTGGACTAGATGGACTTTAAGGGTTCTTTCCAACTCAAAGCATTCTATGATTCTATGAACAGGCTTGTCACTCCTTCGTAAGTGGTATCCGGGCAAGGTACTCTGGAAGACACTTCACAAATGTAGTCAGTAATTTGACTGCAGTCCATAGAAACATAAGGTTGTAAGCCTTGTTTTATTTATGCTGACATTATAAACATATCCTATGCCTGTCACGTGGAAGCATTTCTGTTACAAATTGTTTTGAAATAAAGAGTGAAAATGCATCAGTCTATACAAACTCATGGCAAAATCTCCACTATTCGCCTTCAATTGTTGAGACAAATTAACAAGCAGAAATGCTGGTAAACTATCTGTTATTTCTCAGTTAAACCATATTGCTGAAAGCAAAGTGTCAAGAGCTATTTATACTGTTGAAACCTAAGGGGATCAGCCTCATATACTTTTCTTACGTAAGCACAATTACAATAAAAATCCCTGTCCTAAAAGATTTTACAGTCAGGGTAAGACATTACAGACATCAAACACGGAGGGGAGTATTAGATAGTGGTTCTCCTAAAATGGAAACATCTGAATCCAATTACCTACATGTTTTCTCATAGATACATGATATACTTTTAGAAAGTTGTTTTGATGTTACTAAGGTACACACGATATCTGCAATTTATTTTTTCCACAGCATCCTCATTCATACATAAATGAAACAGTCTGTTTGAAAGGATCCTTGTTTCGTTGCTTTGTAGATCCTCCACTCAGTAATGTTTTCCTTGACTTATGATGCTGAAAAGTACAAATGCTTCTGAACCACACTTCCAGCCCTTTTCAGACCGAGCTTCCCATCTTAGTAACTAGTGCCCCTGAGATATCTTATCTTCATTTTTTTTAGCTTAATATTTTAGATAATCACTTTAGTGTTCTTTTCAAAGTTGTAGTGCTTCTATTCATTAATAATAAATGGCACACAGAAGAAGAAAGCATATTTAAAGTGTTATGTATTATATGAGGTCCAAAAGTCTTATATTTACTTCTCTGAGATACGCTGAATTATCATCTCTCAGTCGTAGTGCTTTCACTCGTTGCAAGTAAGCTGTGCTCTGTAATGGCATAAATGTTTATAAAAGCATCAGGTGTAAGACTGAGTCAAAATGTCATAACGGTCAGTAAGCTTGCTCATAGGAAAAGTACTTCAAGAGAAAGTACGCCAGATAGTGGGTGTGATCATGGGTTTCTAGTCAGTAAAGAAAGAATTGGACATGCTGAGGGGATAAAGACTGATTCATTTCCAGTAAACTCCATTTGCAATAGATATGAAACTTCCACTCCTCTTGAATAAAGCTGGATAAAGCCTCAAAAGTGAGAGCAAGGGAAGTGCACGTGTAGCAGTGCAACCAGGCTGCAAGCAAAGTAGCTTAATTTTAAATTTCCTAAGCCAGCAAAAAGGTGACTACAGCATCAAAGGTATTCAATAAAGCAGCGCTGAGGCACTATTTTGATAAGAACCACAAGAAATAAAAAAAAATCAAAGAACTAAAACTAAAACTAAAGATAAATTTATGCATAAATACACCGAAGAATGTGATTTTCTTCTCTGCATGTATTTATTGAATATGATCTTCAGTTCTTCAACTACTGTTCTTAGATTTTTTTCAGTGAGTGTCTGAATAGCTTTAGTCTTTGAAACTGAAAAACATGAAGCTTCAACTGTCAAGCTTTATAATCTTGTACCCCGAATACAAATCTTTCTCACCAAAGGAATGAGGTAAAACACAAAACACCTTAATTATTCACAGATTTGATACACTGCCATTAACATTCAGGACTCTATCTTAAATTAATTACAACACAGGAAGACTTGGAACGGAGGTCATTTAGAAAAACAGCTGGGCAAGACCATGAAGAAGGAGGCTGGCAGGACATTTTGAAGAGGAAGACAAATGCTTGTTGGCTCTGGAATCCAAAAGCACCCTCAAAGAACCTTGATTAAGGAGACTTAAGATACCTATGTGTTTTTATAGGATGTATTTTATTGGAATGCTTGTAAATAAGCTTTCTGACACAAGATCAGCACTTTGGGATTAATTTTCAGTGACCTTTTATTTTGTAGAAAACCCTTCTTCTAAGCTCTCTGTACAGTGATTGATCTTCAGCTGTGTGTAAGAAAGCTGTGTATCTATCATGGTGCCTCAGCCAGATCAGACTCAAGACAGTTTGATGGGGAAGTGTGGTTGGTAGAACTGGCCAACAACTAGGTTACGCTTCTTAGAAAAACTGACTCTTTTCTCCCCAGGCAAAACAAGGCAAGATACTGAATTGCTGTATCTGAGGCACCTGTGAATGGGTGGTCATATCCAACACCTCCTCCTGTGTGAAGTCTCCTCCCAGACACAGGGAAAAATTTCCCAGCGCACAGCATCACTCCTGCAGTGGGTAACATACAGGCCTTCTCACTTTCTCCAAGTACTGACCTTTTCTTGCCAGGAACCTCTCACCCTCAGAGAAGTTACAGACATTCTTTCTCCCCTTGATGCAGTTAAATTTGGTTGCCCAAGAGGTGGTAGGTGCCCCATCCCTGAAGACATCCAAGGTCAAGCTGAAGGGGCTCTGGGCACTCTGATCTACCTATAGGTGTTCATTGCAGGGGAATTGGACTAGATGGCCTTCAAGAGTTCCTTCCAACTTAAACCATTCTATGATTCTATGATTATAAATAAATTATGACATTAGAGCAGGGCAGATTCACACTAATATCACAGAATCACAGAATCACCAAGGTTGGAAAAGATCTTCAAGATCATCCAGTCCAACCATCCACCTATCACCAATAGTTCACACTAAACCATATCCCTCAACAAAAATCCAAATGATCCTTGAACACCTCCAGGGTCGGTGACTCCACCACCTCCCTGGGCAGCCCATTCCAGTGCTTGACCACTCTTTTGGAAAAGTAGTATTTCCTAACGTCCAGACTAAACTCCCCTGGCAGAGCTTGAAGCCATTCCCTCTAGTTCTACCACTAGTTACATGAGAGAAGAGGCTGATCCCCAGCTCACTACAACTTCCATTCAGGTAGTTATAGAAAGCAATAAGGTCTCCCCTGAGCGTCCTCTTTTCCAGACTGATATATACAGACTTAAAAGGCAGTCTCTCCACCAAAGAAGAATGCCAGGTATATTCAGCTTATTTTCATTTCTGTTGCAGGCTGTATGCACCTAAAACCAAGTAGAAGCATGTCTATGCCACTTAGAAGTGTGCATGGGCACTCTTGGAAGCATATAATTCCATGTACATGGGGGATGTGGGTATATGGCCACTATGTTTATCATTACCTGGAGCCCCACATGCCACAGGAAGCATGCCTGCACTAGTGGCAGACTGTGCCCAGCCAGCTAGGCCTGCCTTTCAAAAAGCTGGCATTTCTCTATCCCTGTTCTTTTGTCTAACAAATTCACTACAGTTTTTCCCAGACAGAGCACACAAACTGTTACATAGGAAAAGGTTAGATGTCTTTACACAGAGGGCAATGAGGCGCTGCCACAGGCTACATAGAGAAGCTGTGGTGCCCCATCACTGGAGGTGCTCAAGGTCAGGTTGGATGGGGCCCTGGGCAGCCTGAGCTGGGGGGGGGCAGCCCTGCCCATGGCAGGGGTTGGAAATGAATGATCTTTAAGGCCCTTTCCAACCTAAGCCGTTATATGATGATGAAAACTGCAACACCTAGTCTTCTCTCTTTCTCGAAGTATCACATGGACTCATTGGCTCCCTACTGTTTTGTCAGTATCCGCATGCAAACAGTTAGAAGAAATACACAGAAGACAATGGCTCAAGTACCAGCCCAATATGGATGCAGTATGGATTTCATGTCAGCATGTCTGTTATACAAACCGCACACTGATCCCCTTTGTCTTTCTCTTACAGTAGCAATGCCTCCAGAGGGATGGAACTCACACAGGAGCAGAAAAGAAGTGATGCTCAAGGCCTCACAGTCATCGGGGCACGAAACTTGTCTTGTTTAATGCAATGAGACTGGTATGCCATGCAGCAACATGATTCTGAGGATATATGAGCAAATGCAGTGCATGTTTTTCTGCCAGCACTGGTTTGTGTACCACACACTCAGCCCACATGATGCTCACAACACACAACAAATGCTGAGCACTGATCTCCAACCTCACTCATGTCAAGTGGTTCCCATGGTGCTGCATCAATCTGTGCAGCGTATCAGCTTGGACCTTGAGTCAGCACAGCTGGGAGTCATGGTGCTGGTGCCTGTACTCAGCCCAGCAGTGCAACACAGCTGTGCTGCTGTTAATCAGCAGCCGGCTCCATGCAGAAGCAGTTCAAGAGCCTTTGCACTGCGGTTGCCAGCAGTCTGCTTTCTGAGTTTATCACATTTGGTACTTGAACTACTTGTGGTTACTCTGTCTTTTGTTACTCTGATGTTAAGTGTGGTACAAAAAAAAAAAAAAAAACAACATCCAAAATACAACCTCAAAACATCCCTTCTTGGCCAAGAATAATTTTAAGCGTTCAGTCCTCATGAAATGCCCGCAGTGGCTATTTTAGAGTTGTGTTTCTTTCTAAAATCCTTTGTGCTTCCATACAAAAAAGTCTTTTTGCGAGCAGCCTCCATTGCCAGCTCTGTTGCAAGCTGGAAACTGACCTTTACAAAAGATTAACACAAGTGGAGCAAGAGCTGCCAGGCAGCTCAGCAGTGCTACCACCTCTGTGAGACACAAACCATCATGCTAATTTATGCAGTGGAAGATCAAAAAGAGATGTATCCACACATGGGTTATTCAAGTGCAGCAATTACTTTCTGAATTCCAAACGGAGCTTTCCCTTGAGCCAAGCAGACATATACTTTCCTTTGCTGTGAGGAAGCGTTGTTGAAGACAGCTGGGGTCATTTTGCAGAAAATGAGCACTTTTATCGAGAGGAGGCTGAGTTTAAATCCCTCCCCCTGCACACAATGTCTAATATTTCACTTCAGATGTGGTCTCACAGTGGAGAGAAGGCTCCAGAAGTGTGCTAAGCATCAGTTTTATTAATGCCATTGTGTTTTATGAGAGCCCAGCTTTTCCACACCTGAGCATGCTTCTAAAGGTACACAAGCCAACGGAAGGCTTTTTGTCACAAACAATAGGAAATTTCACCAGGAGAGCATCAGCTTTGCCAGTGAATGATGTGATTTCTTCTGGATTCTTGGCAGTTAAAATATCTGCACTACAATACCAACAGCACAGCAGCCCAGTTCTCTTTTCCAACACAGAAATGGAGCACTGATTTTGACAGGGAGCATGATGAATCTCACAGTCTCTCCAGTTACTGCATTTTTCTTACACTTCCAGTGTTCACACCAGAGGATAAACAGAGACTTTAAATCAATTAGTGAGTGTTTGTAAAGTTCCCTCCAATCTAAAAAGCCAAGTGCAAGCTATTATTAAATTCTTGTTATAATTTTGCTATCATTAATCATTCTGCTTTATAGGGGGAGGACAGCTGACAATCTCCTTAAAATTTCATTCATTTCTATTAATCAGAACTATTAAACAAACCTTTCCCAGGATGAATATATTAAACACCACCAAAAGCTAATTGTTACATTACGCATATTATCGCTCATTTTTGACTCAGTTGATTAACCAAGCTATGGGGTCATCTGTGTTATTTCTCTTGGGCTAAGAAATGAATCATAGAGTCAAGTGCTCTGGAAGCTGCGCATGCAATGCAGCACTTTCCTGCACACAAGGACAGCCCAACAAAAGCTATTTATTCCCTCACAGACACCATCTGCTTTCAGCCAAAGCTCAGCTCTTGTGCTCTTGCTGCACATTTTCTGTACAGTGCTGTCTATGCTGTTTCACAGTGAGCCCAGTGTTTCCTTGACATCTTTCCCCACTTTTTGGGTGTTCCTTGGAAGAAAGTGGTAGGAAGGCCCTAAAAAGGGATCTGGATAGGCTGGATTGATGGGCTGAGGCCAGTTGTATAAGGTTCAACAAGGCCAAGTGCTGGGTCCTGAACTTTTGGCATAATGGTGATGGGTTGATGGTTGGTCTAGATGAACTTAGTGATCTTTTCCAACTTTAATGATTCTATGATTCTGTGATTTAGATGCCAGCCCATAGCCAGCCTCTGTTCTCATCCATGTTGTTTCCCCTGACACACTGTGTCATGCATATTCTCTGTGTGTTTTCATCTGAGCAATTTTCCTTCCAGAATTTAAGGAAAAGACTAATACACATCAAAGCTCTTGGAAGTCTCACCACAGCTGAATATTTACAGTGCGGTCTGGGGATGAAATTTGCAACAAATTTCTATTCAGAAAGACGGGGCAGGCACAACACAAGACTTGGCCTGGATATAGCAACTTTGCACTGTAGTTATCTTAATGCCTATGCTCAGTTGTCTTAGATGACTGCCTCTGAAAGGACTTCCATGAAAGAGATGGAACTGTGGCTTTTTTTTTGCTAAGCAGAATATAAACAGGAATGAGGGAAAGGTGGGAGTGAGTGAGTATTGGGTATAGGAGAAAAATGAATGTTCTTGTCCCCTTTATGCACTGCATCTGAAAGCCTCTTGTCACTGCCAGCCATCTGTCATCAGTCACACTTCCAGTTTGTCTGCCAGCAAGGCAGAAAGAAATTGCTCTGCATGAAAGTTAGTGACTGTTTTGAGTTCAATCCACAAATCTCTCCCAGCTTGCCAATATATGAACCTGAGTTAATCCCAAAGGTCAGCAATCTCCCATGCTGATCTCTGCCTGTCCACTCACTGAAAAAAAGAAAATTTCTGCAGCTCTCTTGCCAGTTCTCTCCTCTGCTGCCACTTCAGGAGACATTGGTACCTGCTGTGCCTGTGTGCCTTAAGGAATGCAGAATTTGACTGGGGGAACTTCAGGCATTTCTCTTTTGCAAAAAGTTATTTCATAGCATGTATGAAAAATGCATATCTTTCTTTCCTTTTACATGTGTACTGCAGCTGGGAAATCTTTAATCTGACAGTTTTGGCAGTGTGGTCTGATGGTACCGAAATCTTTTGACATAGGCCTCAGGTAACCCAACACCCGTGGATGTAGCATCTCCATCTCTGTGACAGAGTATCTTCTGCCCTGGGATGTAGCTAAACCCAAAGCTCTACATGGAAATTTACATTCGAAATAAATAAAAATCTTACAACGTTATCCAAGTCATTAAGAAGGATTCAGCAAACTCTGCTATGTTCCTGTCCCTGAAACGAAAGCCATGTGGGCCAGAGCTAATGGGAGCTATGTGGGCTGGGGCATTGCACTGTGAAGGGATGAGCTAAGGCAGTGGCAAGGGTGAATGTAAATGACACCTTTGCCCTGCACAGCACTCAGTAAAAAATCTGACATGAGCACACTATTGATTGTGATGAAAGAGTTAGGCTTCTTTCTCTTTTCACCTTTTCAGAATTGTTGGATGAGCAGTACAGAGAGGCACAGGAGCATCACTTTGCCTGGCACTGGCTTTGACTAGCTATTATCAAATGGTATGCAGGATATACCTGCAGCAATGCAAGTTATTGCTGAACATCTTCCCTTCAGCTCTCACACCTCCACCTCCTCATACTCAAGGTAGTAATTTGATGAATCACTGCTATTATATTACAATCTCCTAAAATCGCACTAGCAGGCTAGATTGATGTCTGTATATTTTCCTTAGTCTCAGAAAACTGTTTCATAACATATAACAGAAAAAGGTGAAGAGCTCTGAAAACACCTTTCATAATCTTCTCCTAGTTTCAGTTATGACATTCCCAATCTATTGGCTATACTAACTGCAGATGGTGTTAACTGGCTGTGCAAAATTATACCATGTAATTTTAAAGTTTAATTAAAGTTTAATTTTCAACTCTTCAAAAGGGTAGATAACAGAAGGACAAGGGGAAGTGGTTTTAAGTTGAAGGAGGGAAGATTCAGGCTGGATATCAGGGTGAAGTTCTTTACTATAAGAGTGGCGAGGTGCTGGAACAGGCTGCCCAGAGAAGTTGTGGATGCCCCGTCCCTGGAGGTGTTCAAGGCCAGACTGAATGGGGCCCTTGGCAGCCTGGTCTAGTATTAAATGGGGAAGTTGGTGGCCCTGCCTCTGGCAGGGGGTTGGAGATTCATGATCCTTGAGGTCCCTTCCAAGCGGGGCCATTCTATGATTCTGTGATCCTGTGATAAAGTAAAGTAACGTTTTTTGACACCTACTTTCTTTTGGTGCTGCCATAAGATGCATCTGTGAGGCTTCCTGGCTTCTTTGAGTAAAGGCCTAATACTATCCCAGCAACGGTGCATTGCCACAAGAAGTAGCAAATTTCTGGATCTTAGTACTGTTGAATGCTAGGATATGGAAATGAAGACAGCGCTGTTGGTGCTAACAGGGACCCCTTTAATATCTGCTTGGACTTCTGTGAACAACCTGAGCTTGTGCTGGAGACAGCTGATGGAGCTTGCCTTTGATTGTAAGCACTGACAGGAATTGCAGTCTAACTGCAGCATGTTAAATTGTGTCTGTATGCCTTGGTATCAAATTATTTAGTGGACTATATTTCAGAATCTCTGGACACTTTGCTGGAGAAGCAGGCATTGCTTGACATGGTCATTGTTGTTTTCTCCTTCCATTTCTGCTGCATTAACGTATGACAATCCACAAATTTTGGTGATGAAACTCCGTGATTCTTAGATGAACTTAGTGTTCAAAGAGGATGGCTTTGCAAGATGCTCTGAAAAGAAGACTAGAGATGGGTAATCTCTGAAATTTTAGCCTCAAGAACAATGTCTGCAATACAGACTGCTTGTGCTAGGCTTGGGAACTAGCCTGGTAGAGTCAAGAGTGAGCCATGAATGATGATGAAACCAGTCAAGTAACTTCACCCAGGGCAGTGGCTAAGAGTGCTAGAAACTGAAACAAAGATTTTGGAATGACTAAGAAAAAGGATGATAAAAAATGAACTCCAGATACAATGGACTGTGCCATGGAGAAGGTAAACAACTGTTTTCTGCACATAGTGAAGTAGTCACCTATGGCAGAAGTTTTTGCCTGTACATGTAGTCACCTTACTATGTAATATCTTACTTTATTAGTAAGAAAGGAATTTTGGCACTGATGGCCTAATAAAATAAAGCCTCCCTGGGGTGGTGATCTCTCCCTGGAGAGATTTACGTGATGTAGACACTGTTTTTTTGTTTGTTTGTTTTGTTAACAAAGGCATAGGAAAGTAAGCTTTATTAATTTGTTAAGAGTTAGAATGTGTTTTGACTAAGTGGAAAGAAAAGTTACTTGAATTCTTAAAACGGGTAAGACATTTAATGAGACAAGTTGCTTTCATTTGAAAATATTTGATATATATGTAAGATAATGCTATCATGAAGTAAATGCAAATGAAATTAAACCAAAGCAAACCAGGACACTAAGTTTATTGAAAGGTGCTATATATCATCTCTAGCTAATTTATAAACATGTAAATTAGGCAGGCTGAAGACAAAGAATGTGTCAATCAGTTTTTGGAATGATTCCTCAAGATGATGTCATCATGCTGTGGAGGACCAATGAAAAAATGATGGGACATAACACACATCCATTTATTTTTTTTTTTCCACCACATTGAGGTTGGAGAAGTTTGTCTGTTTTGGTAAAGATGTCCTGGCTCTTAGTATAAAAGGTAGTTTTTTTCAGAGTTTTTTTGACTGTTTAAAGAAACAGATCCCATCCAAGCTACAAACTTCACAAACTAGAAACTTCATTAAATAAGATTAAGGCATAATAACGCAGAAAATGAGGTAAATTTGGAGGATAAAAAAGAAAAATGATTGGAAGTGTTGTTTATGTCTGGCTCAAAGGTTAAACATGGAGTTCATTATCTTGAGAAAGAAGTAATTAGTACTTTATGTGAGAGGGAAAGGCAGCCCCTCAAAGCACTGCTTCCTGCTTATCAGGTTCATCTCCATCCTGCTTGGACAGAGGGATACCTCTACATCTGAGTGCTCAGAATGAGAGCAACATAATGTAGTGGCATGCTGAAAAAGAAACAGTGGTTCCCAACTGCACTCTATCAGGAGGACTAAGTCAGGGCAGCAAAGAGACTTCTGGCAGGGAGGCAGGACTATGGTGTGATTCCACTCGATCTGTGGGACATCTGTAGTTGTAGATTAGCAGCCCTGTGGCTTTTGGACATTAATCAGACAGAGGCTGCCAGAGGGAAAGCCTTGCATTTTTAATTGAACTTTTCATCTCCTTTTCTTTGATTCCTTCTCCTAAAAGCAACGTTTTCAGCAGATCTGAAGGAACGTCTCTCTTTTATTGCTCTCCTATCAGAAAACATGCAGTCGTTTCCCTGGCGGTGTACGTCCACAAATATCGATGGCTTTGCAATTAAACTTTAACAAAACAAGCTCGTTTGGTAAAGAGCAAACCAAACTGAAACTGTCAGGGCTCGGTGGCCCTCTCCTGGCCACACAGTGCCATGCACTTGGCCTCAAACGAAACCCCACTGCAGAGTGCACAGCCCCCAGCTACCCGTGCAAAATAAAGCAGGAAGCCGAATACATTTCCTTTGGATCCAGCGGGTCGCCTTCATGTTTTATGCGTCAGAACTTTGCCAAACAACACGCAAGTATGACCAAGCCTCCTTCATCACCTGCAACATGAAGAATCAGCAATAAACGGTTATCTGTATATTGATCATTAAAAGTGGGATCCATTTCTCCTAGCTTCAGATCTTTTGTCACCTGCTTTAAGTTAGTGTCATTTTGTGTCTAAAAGTCTTTCAGGTTGAGATGAGTTGCTTATAAGCACGCCTATTTCTCTTCACCACAGTGCTTCTACCCAGGAATTACCAGGTAGTTTTCCTCATTCGTGTTTCTCCTCTAACTTTCGCTACAGTGCCAAATTGCTATTCCAGTGAGGTCTGTCACATTGTGTTGCATGTAAAATGGTATAAATATGTGGGTTGCTCCAAAAGTAATGCCTCCTATTTATTTCCAGGGAAACCACAACAGATACAAAGCATACAATAACATTGATAGAGCAAATTCTCAGCTACAAAGCACTATTTTTCAACACAGTCACCACTATTAGCTATGAACTTTTATTAGTGATGAACAAGATCCTGCATGCCATGCTTGTAAAAATCTGCACCAGCAAAGGTGACCCACTGTTGCTGTTGCCACTGCTGAAACAAACCACTCACCGCCTCACTGTGCTCACATCCACTGTTTGGTCTCCATAGATGTTCAGCAATCATCAGTGAACATCAGTACATACCATTTTTTCTGCACAGAGGAGTTCAATGACACCCCACTGCCTCACCCGTCCTTCCATGTCAGATGTCATTTTGCCAGACTGTCCTTCTCTACCATCTGCCACGTGGCAACAACATATGATGGGGTATTGGTGGGAAGATTCAATCTCTACTTCCATACCAACAATATCCACCTCTGACATCGTGGGCCAACATAATAAAACAGGACACATTTCTTTCAGAGTAGCCCTTGTAAAATCAGGAGGCCTAAATCTCTTTAAGGAGAAGGGGATTTTTTTTTTTTTTTAATCACTACTGGCATCCTTCCCCTTTCCTCCTTTCTCCTCTTTCTCCTCTTCCCTTCCTTCCCCTTCTAGAACTGGGGAGGTATCCTGAGTTTGTGAGTCTTTTCTTTCATCTGGCAACATAGCAAATTCTTCCTGTCTTGTCTTTAAATATTTCACTAGCATATCTGAAATACAGTGCACTGACAACATGCCTTTCATGAAGACTGATGAGTCACACAGCAGGAAAAAAAATGAAAATGCCCATTAATCATAAAGTGCTGATGGTATTTGCAGGTGACAAAAAAAAAGGGCATTGCTAGGTCGCTGTTACAGCATGAGGTCTGAATGGTCTGGTAAAGCTGTCAAATAGAAAGGTGTATATTTATTATAATACCACATGCTCTATTGTGCAAGTTGGAACACAAGGATCTCCACAGCATCAGTGACTCTGTCCTGAGAATGGAAGAATCATTCAATCATAGAATCATTAAGGTTGGAAAAGACCCCTAAGGTCATCCAACCACCAGCCTTCCACACCATGCCCACTAGCCATGTCCCTCAGTGTCATGTCTGCACTTGCATTTCTTAGAATCGTAGAATCACAGAATGGTCTGGGTTGAAAAGAACCATAATGATCATCTAGTTTCAACCCCCTGCAGGATTGCCAACTACTAGATCAGGCTGCCCAGAGCCACATCCAGCCTGGCCTTGAATGCCTCCAGGGATGGGGCATCCACAACCTCCTTGGGCAACCTGTTCTAGTGTTCTAGTGTGTCACCACCCTCTGTGTGAAAAACTTCCTCCTAATATCTAACCTAAACCTCCCCTATCTCAGTTAAAACCATTTCCCCCTGTCCTATTGCTATCCATCCTTGTAAAAAGTCATATGCCCTCCTGTTTATGTGCTCCCTTCAAGTATTGGAAGGCCACAATGAGGTCTCCCTGGAGCCTTCTCTTCTCCAAGCTAAACAAGTCCAGTTCCCTCAACCTTTCCTCAGAGGAGAGGTGCTCCACCCCTCTGATCATCTCTCTGATCACCTCTCCTCTGGACCTGCTCCAAGAGCTCCACGTCCTTCCTGTACTGGGGCCTTCCGGGCTGCAAGCGCACACTGCTGGCTCATGTCCAGCTTCTCATCCACATTTCCACATATCTACACCCACATTTCTTGAACACCTTCAGGGACGGTGACTCCATCACAACCCTGAGAAGCCTGTTCCAGTGCCTCAGCACTCTTTTGGAGAATATTTTTCCTCATACCCCACCTGAACTTCCCATGGTGTAACTTGAAGCCATTCCCCCTCATCCTATCACTGTTACCTGGGAGAAGAGGCCAATCCCCACTTTGCCACAACCTCTGTTCAGGTAGTTGTAGAGGGCAATAAGGTCTCCCCTGAACCTCCTCTTCTCCAGACTGAACAATCTGAGTTCCCTCAGCTGCTACCCATAAGACTTGTGCTCCAGACACTTCACAGTTCTGTTGCCCTTCTCTGGATATGCTCTAGGACCTCAATGTCTTTTTTGTAATGAGAAGCCCAAAACTGAACACAGCACACAAGATGCAGCCTCACCAGGACTGAGTACAGAGGGACGATAACCTCCCTGTTCCTGCTGGCTGCACTCTTACTGATACAAGCCAGTTGGCCCTCTTGGTCACCTGGGCTCACTGCTGGATCATGTAACTTTTTATCCAGGTGATCTTGAGTCCAAAGTGTCAGCATGGCCTCAGGAAAGGTAAACCACCAGGGATGAGAAAGACACCACTCCTTTCCAGCTTTCATAAAGCTACATGGACCCTTCTGCTGCTGCTGGCTCCCCACAGTGCCAAACAACAACATCAATAAACAAAAAACAAACAAAAATCACCAAAACAACCAAAACAGGCATTGGAGTAGTGCAAAAAGGAAAATCAGAGTAGTGGAAAAAATTCTTCCCTTTTGAAAGACAGAGGTGTCAGCCCACACAGCTTATACAAAGGTGGGCTAAGGGTTTGAACAAATTTTCTAAGACTCAGATGAGAAGAAAACTTGGTTAAGCAGCTCTCAAACCTGTGGGCTATAATGAGCTACCAAGATGGGAAGCAGATGTGAAGAATTTTCTTCCTAAAATAAAAAGATAACTGGTATGTATGGAAAAAGAGGAGGAGGTATAAAGGCATAGGGTAACATCTGAGAATGAAACTGTTAAAGGCATGTGGATACCTAAAAGCAAGAAGTAGCCTTTATTGAGCATTTCAGAAGCGTGTGTGATACCGTACTCTTGTTAAATTGTTTCTGCAAATCTGAGACTTGAGGTTAGGTATGAATACATAGTATAAATTGATAGCTAGTCTAACCCTTTGTTTGCACAGCAATCATTTGGAATGCCTAGCACAGAAAGAACTCCTAGGAAACTGGATAGATCACTCTTACTTGCAGCAACATGATTGCTTTCTGAGGAGCAGGCTCAGGGTATAACAGTCTGGCGATACAAAGAAGAACATGATGTCCAGCTAGCACAGAATAGCATCCTTATTACAGTCTCTTTTTTACTCCACATTTACTCATGAAGGCAGAAGAGTTCTGTGTAACCTCTGAGGTGATGAGACCTTCCTAATATTGCCTGTGGTTAGCACATTTTAAAATGCTCAGTACCGAATCTGTCTCACATCCCCAGAGCTATCCCACAGTTGACTTCTGTAGATTTTTGCTGCTGGAAGAACTGACAGTTCGTACACCTCCTGAACTTTGTATTTAAAGCCCTGAACTCTGAATTCAAAGAGAGATTTGCTTCCTAGACTTTCTAGCTTTTTTGCATCTTCCGTCATCTGTCCAGTAATATAAACCTCTGTTTCTCTCTGGTAGCAAACACAAAGAGAGCTGTCAAATGCTAAAACATAAGAAGTCTTGGATTGTGAGAACAAAGGAAGCAGCTGCCAAAATGTGCCTTGTCTCCTGTAATCAAAGACTTTTTGAAAAGAAAAGAAAAAAACATATTATTTTAGCTTCCGGGGTGCTAAAGCCATTTTGAAATCACATTTAAATGTAGTTGAAATACAATTTTACTTTGAAATGAAAAATCAGTATTTTGTTTAATAGCCAAAAATGCTTCTAATGTTTTTACCTTTTGCTTTTCCAGTACTCTGAGTAATTCTGCCAGTTTGGCTAGAACTTGCAAATAATTTCAGCCAATGCTCAAATGGCTTTTCTTTTTTTCTTTCCAAAAAAAAAATGTGCTTTCTTATTCTCTTTAAGGCAGGAGGTGGAATGGTTCTTCTTTGCAATACCTCAGCCACTGCACTTTTACAGGCACACAGCACTGTGCGTGATCCTTTGGAGAGGGAGACACGGCTAATTCTTCCTTCAGCCGAAGGGAGAGAGAACAGAATACTAATGAGCTGCTAGGAGATCCCTCTCCTGCTTCTCTCTCTTTTTGTAACCCATGTACACAAACTTAGATGCCTGTGAGAAAATGCCTTTCCTTTTTCTCCCTAAGAAACTGTATTTCTTATAGGTATCTGTCATATTCTGCCCTTGTACTTTTAGAGCACAGAGAACACTGTTTGGCTATTTCTAGCTTCAAAATACTGGATTAGACAGAATAAAGGTTCAGCTCCATACAATCCCACTGCCACAGTCTTTAGCAATGACAATGTCAAGCTGTACATGTCCTTGTTACTATAGAACAGCACTGCAGTTCATTTTTTTCTAAGTAACGTGCATATGTCTTCAATTTCCCAAAGAGTCTGACTCCCATCTGGAGCTCTACATCAGTGCTAACTCATTCTGCCTCCCTACTGCCAAGTGCCGTGTAGGTGTGGCACCGAGGAACATGGTTAGTGGGCATGATGGTGAAGGGATGACTTCTGGAACAGTGATCCTAGAGGTCTTTTCCAACCTCAATAATTCTGTGATTGTGTTTGTACTACACTTATTAAACCAGAACCGTGCAAGAATAGTGTTTGATTTTCATCTAATGGCTACAACTGTATCTGGAAAAGAACAGCACTATTAATATTATGGAAGGTGTAACAAGTCAAGAATTACTTAACTTGCAAAACTTTCAAATGAAGATCCAATACAACTGTTAAATGCAGCAACTGAAATTATTTCTGCTGTCAGAGTACATATCAATGAAATAAAATGCATTGTTAAAACATCAGTTTGAGAATGACAATATTTTAATGGAAGACGCTTAGAGCAGAAATATTTTTCTATCATCTGACATCCTTGAATATCAGCTCTGTGTCTGAACTGCATTATCCAAGCAGGAATAAGCCACAGGGCTTGCATGGCCCAGAATGAGGGGAAGAAGTACATTTTATGTCTCTCTGCAAGTCTTGCTAGATTAATGAATCTGCCTAAAAATAGCCTTGAGATACACAAAACAGCATACCAGCTGATGGTGACTGAAATATTTGGCCTTAACTACCTGTAAATAATTTAAGTGCTGAAAAGTTTGGTGATGTTGATTAGCCTAAGGCAATTAATTATCTAACAAGATTGCCAGGGAACTCCAATAGCGTTTTCTCCCTTATTAGGACAATTAGGACAGAAATACTTTGTTGTTGTTGTTGTTGTTGTTCCCCCCCGTCCCCCCCCGTCCCCCCCCTTATTCTGGCAAGTGCCTTCTAAACAGAAAATAAAGTGTGCAAGTTGAAAGTTAAAAACTGGTAAAAAAAAAAAAAAAAAAAGGCATTTCAGTCTAAAGATTTTTTTAAAGAAAACACACTGAAGGCCATGAAGACTTTCATATGTCAATGGATGGAAAATACAGAGTTTTATTTAGTCTCCATTGCTATTCATCGCATTGTCTAAAATCATTTCCTATTATTAAAAGGAAAAGGAGGTGCTGTAAATCAAGGTAACAAGCAGCTTTCCTAGAGCTGCCAACAGAACATTTACTGTATCACATGCACACATGTAGGCATGAATGCCTTCAACCAGGCACACTTCGGTTTATGGATTTCATTCCACATATTAATTATTTTTCTTCAGTATGGCTGGCTATGAGTACTTAGGAAATGCTTTCCATCAAAGCCCAGGGGGGCTGTGGAGCCTCCTTCTCTGGAGATATTCAAGTCTCACCTGGACGCCAACCTGTGCGACCTGGTGTAGGGAACCTGCTTTGGCAGGGGGGTTGGTCTTGAAGATCTCTAGAGGTCCCTTCCAACCCCTACAATTCTGTGATTCTGTGATTCTGTGACCACGTTACAGTCTAACTGATTTTGAAAATGAAGCCATTTTTCTTTCACTTTTGTTCTTGTAATTTATTGAAGGAATCAAAAACGGCTTTTCAAAAAATGATGGGCTAACCAGAAGGCTTTGAGCTTCCAGTTTCCAGGCTGTTGTAAGGCTGGCTGTCAGGGATGGTGTCTATTTATTGCCCTCTGCTGGCACCGTCCCTATATTTGATATTTCAAACCTGACTTATCTACCATTTGTCTCATCATTTATTTGCCATTCCCTAACAGTGCAGATGATGTTTTAGAAGAAAGACAGATTTGAAGATTGGTACTGGTAGGATGAAATGTCATGTGCTTAGTTGTGCAGAAATGATGTTCACAAATGAAGTGCTGGGGAACTGAATTTTTTAGGCTATTTCTTTAATGGGATCTTCAGATGCGAGAAATAATATGAAAACCTTCTCTACAGAAACAGACCCTCAAGAAAGGGAATCATGCTTTGAGGAAACTGAAAAAATTACTGCTGATTTCCTTTTAATAGCAAGCTCAAGGCAGTAAAACTGAAGACGAGGTTTGCTATTCTTTAAGTATTCATTACTTCACACTAAATCAGAAAAGGAATATTTTAGAAAAGAAAATAGAATAACCTAGCAAATAGACTGCAAATTTAACATTCCAGATCACATTTTTACAGACAATATATCTGTTCTTAATACTTAATATTACAAGGGATTAAGCACTTTTGATGAGAAACAGTATCCCTTTCTCTTAGCTACTTGTCCTCAGTCAGGGTAACATCTCCCAGCAGATGAGGTGTTTCTCAATTACTGGAAATGATAAAAACAGGTTCATTTGTGCAGCCTTTCTGTTCCTAAAAGAAGAAACAGCAGCTTAAATAATGACAGCTTCTGGGAAATTTCAGGCTACATGGTCTAACTGGGTTACCTCTGGTTTATGATCTAATAATTCAGTTGCACAGCTGAGCTCTTTCTCCCTCTTTCCTGCATGTTCCCTCCCCTTCTTGATCCTTCATCCATTCCTTTTTGCTTACTCCTTTCTTCTTGCTTAGCTCCAGTCTTCATCCTGTCATTATCACTTTTCCATTTTGCATATCCAAGGAGTTCAAGACTAAAAGATCTAAAAGGAAGTTTTACACCTAATTTACTAAATAAAACTAGCTATAGGCTGTCACCAGGAAAATAAATTAAGCCCAAATTACTGCAGAGGTCAAAGCAGACACTTAAGAGCCAGCCAGCAAGCCTGGATAAGATGTCAAAAGAAGTCTAAATGATGGTATCCTTAAGAAATTTGTTCTAGGAATTTGTTGTGCTTCCTTTCTTAACATATATATATATATATATATATATATATATTTTAATCCAACTTCCTACGACATTGTTACAATACACCACAGAACCTTTCATGGATGAAAGACCACTTTGGTACCTAGCATTTCTTTCTTATGAAAATCACAGAAAATCATATCACCTCTGAACTTGCTTTTAGTTAAGATAAATAGGCTGAAAGATTTAATACTGTCATTACGCTGTATTCACATGAGTGTGTTCTCTAATTTCAGCCCTGAAAATAGCCAGATCATTTTTACTGAAACTTTCTTTCCTCCAAGGTCCCACTCCTCTGCCTCTGGAACACACCAAGCTCACAGACCTCACCAGCCTGCCAACACTCAACACTGAAGTTATACATAAAGACCAGCAGGGTCAAAGCATAACACCCACGGCAGTTGTAAAGCTGCAATAGGTCCTGGATCTTACAGAATCCATTATCCTTTTCCTAGAATTATTCTTCCAGTAGATTCCTATGAGTCTTCTATTTTGGTACTGAAGATCCCAGTATTAATATAATGATGTTAAGGTGTCTAAAGTATATTTGCCAACAATATGCTGAACTTAGCTAAAAAAATATTACATTTCATCAAATACAAGCCCCAGTTTACCTGATATATTTGCACATGTGTTCTGCATTCCAGTATAAAAGCTATAAAGTCCATTTTGAACAAGCATTAGATAACATGGTTACCTACTCATGATTATGCAGTCCCTTTTGACCCTTGCTTTTCACAGACTTTAATATCTATAGAATCACATGGAGAAAGGAAACACTGAAACACCTTTGCTACTTTTCTGTATATTTTTAAAAAAATCTTGCAAAAGGAGTCATGAATATTTATTACAATCATATATTTAAATGGCCCTTATAAAAGCTTTATCCACAAACGAATGGTGCATAGCACAGAATGAATAAGAAATTGCTGAATACATTGGAAATTCTGTATGACTTCCTTTGCGGTTCTAAAGATCCCCTTTTGCTTTTCCATGGAAGAGAGTTATTGAGACCTGCTGCATGAAGCTGGCACACTTCACACCACAGAGGAATACATCAGTCCTGACTAGCAAAGCAGAAGACGGACCGTATTGCATAAGGAAGGATGAAATTGAGTTGGGCCATGTTAAATTAATGGGTAAAGCTTTCTGAAATACAATTTTATACATGAAGCTCTGCTACTTTCACAAGTTGCCCAAAGCAAAACTCTTCAGTTGAATTATTCACTGAGGGCAGAGTGAATTCTTTTCTCCTCTGAGAAGTGGACTTCTAACCCCTCACCGAAGACGCATATTCTTCCATCCCAGAGCTCTCCTCATGCTGAATAAAGCTGGATTGCTGCTCTGCAGCTGCCGTGTTCCCTGGCAGCTCTTGCCAGGACATCTTGACAATGTGAGACCAGGTGACTTTACAGCTGCTCTCCTCTTGGCTAATTTGTTCGGGGACACCAGATTTGCACAACTTGTCCTCAGCTTTTCATAGACGTCTGCTGGATACAGCATCCTTCCTGCTTATTAACCTCTGTGGATCAAACAATTTCAAAAAGGAGGTAGGTGCCAACCTCTCTGCAGAGCACCAGTTGGTGCTGAAGGCAATTATGGTGAACACTCAGAGACAGAGGTTGAGAAAGATTTGAGGTAGATAGCATATCCTGAATGTAAGCTGCAACGTGAATGAACAATATCTACTGTCGCATTTTCAGAAAGCCTCCAGGAACTTGCTGTTCCAGCAGAAATCTTGTGAGTGCTATGTCAAAACTACTCAAGAAGCCTTTCTGTTTCTCATGGCAGCTGATTATCACGTTCAGAGAGTCTCTGGTTCCTGGAGCACACCTTGCATGGAACTCTGTAGCGCACAAAACTTCCCCATGTGGGGCCAAGACTGACAGCAGGACTTACAGGAATATAGAAGTGTTTTGGATGGAAGGGACCTTTAAGATCATCTAGTTCCAAGCCCATGGAATAGGCAGGGACACCTCCCACTAGACCAAGTTGCTCAAAGCCCCATCCAGCCTGGCCTTGAATGCTTCCAGGGAGGGCACTTTCACAACCTCTCTGGGCAATCCCAGTGTCTCATCACTTTCATAGTAAAGAATTTCTTCCTGATATCTAGTCTAAATCTACCCTCTTCTATTTAAAACCGTTTCCCCTTGTCCTGTTGCTACATGTCCTTATAAAAAGTTCCTCTCCAGCTTTCCCGTCAGTCCCCTTCAGGTACTGGAAGGCCACTACAAAGTCCCCCCAGAGCTTTCTCTTCTCAAGGCTGAAGACCCCAACTCTCTCAGCCTGTCCTCATAGTGGAGGTGCTCCAGCCCTCTGATCATCTTCGTGGCCCTCCTCTGGACCTGCTCCAACAGTTCCATGTCCTTGTGTTGAGAGCCCCAGAACTGGACACAGTACTCCAAATGGGATCTCACAAAAGCGGAGTAGAGGGGCAGAATCACGTCCCTCGACCAGTTGGTCACACTTCTCTTGATGTAAAGAACTCCCCTTTCTGACAGCGTAGGGCTTTGCACCTCTGAGAACCTGCTTCCCAGCAGTGATTTTGGCAGCAGGCAGCAATTTCAATGCATAAACACATCTCCAGTGCTACAGAGCGCTAGTCCTTCTCTGCCCAGCTAGTGCAGCTGAGTTTGTGTTGTCCATTTGTAAAACGTAAGTAGGAGCCTAAAAAACAATAAAATATGAAGGGGGAAAAGAGATATGCCGGAAAAGCAGGATTTCAGTTCCAAGTATGTCACCCTGGTCATTAATTTGTCACCTGTGGTCTTGGCATTACCGCTGAGCCAGAAGCGGTGGGTATAATCAGGTATCAGCACTGTGAACCTTAAAGCAGAAGGTTTATAAAGCTCTGTAGCAATTCTAAAAAGAATATGAATAGCAGGAAGACTCTTTAAGCTAGAAATATGCTGCTCAGTAAAGGCTGCAACATCAATTCATGTTCACAGGAGCTCCTGCGATTGGGAAACTTCCCATTTAAGGCCTTTGTAGCTTGAGTATCAGAACTGTTCCGGGGTAGGGGAGAGAAGCACAGGGCTCTCTGCTGAGGAGGGAAGATGGAAGAATCACAAATGGTCACTGTTAGGTGAGATGAAAGGGCCCAGACACACTGAAGCTACGCTTTCAAATCAAAGAAGAGATGGTTAAGGCACCCTGCTGACTGACAAGGCTGATAGCGAAGACTTTATTTTGGTCGAAAAACAAGAGAATATAAACTCAGAGAGCATACGCCTTGGTGTGGGGGGATGACACTGTCAAGTCCTCAGATTTTTGGAGATCTGGGACCAGCTGTAATTGCTAAGCACTGTGTAGAATTGCACTTCAGAGATTTATTTTTTTGCTCTTTTGTTTCCAGTTCCAATTTCTGAAATGAAATAACCCAGTCATCCCTATTTCTAAAATAAACTTGCTGTTTTGTTTTTAAGTTTATGTTATCAAGACAAGACTAAGTTCATCCTGGACAACATTAAACAGTAAAGGACCAATAAGTCACAGCCTAAGGAACCCTTCACGATGCGACCAGAGCTAAAGGAACTCTCTTGGGAGAAAGAGATAGGCTACGAATGACTGTGCCCCAAGGAAACCTTGGTTTCCTCTAATTATTGCTGCTATCACTTCTAGTGAGATATCTAGACAAATATCACTTGGTGAATAGCCCTTTATTTCTAGAAAAAGTTTCTAGAAAAGTATTTACTTCTGTCATTATTCACATCCTCCATATTTTGTCTCCAGCTATAGTAGCAAGAAGTAAGTTTGCCTGACTTCAGTGCAGAAATATTGCAATCCCCAATCTGATATCAAACAGGCTTAATAACCAAAGACAAATTTAGAAGAAAATAAATAGCTTCAGTCAAGTTGGGAAATTCACCACTGTAGCTAACAGCATTTTTGAGGTTAAACTCAACTCATAACTGTAGTGTACAATTTCTTCTGAGTTATTTCAAATCAGCTGGACCTTACATTTCAATAGTTTCATTGAGCAGAGGAGCACAGGTAAGCCAGGAAGATGCCATGCAGAAGGTGTCTACTGAGAAATATAAAGTATTTTGTGAGGTCTCTCTGTTAACCTCTCAGGCTTCATCCAGGGCTTTAGAAGCATATGGAAAAGCCCTGAGCAAAAATCGTTCAGACTTGGCAAACTTTCCTCCACAGCAGCTTGTTAAAGAACCTATTAGGGAATTTAATGATGGACTACAAGAGTTCATTGGCCACAAATCATATCAGTCCAAAACCTGGCAAAGGTTCTAGTTAGTGTATTAAATAACTTTTGCCCTCGTGAATGGATCAAGGAGCCAGGGCATGGAAGAATAATGAGCAATATAATATCTGCTCTTACTGAGCAACCTTTTCACAGCTATTGAGATTCAAGTGTCGGCTGTCAGCAGTGTTTGTATTTTTCCTAAATTGACTGATTTTGCTTCAAAAAACACTACTAATTCAGCTAAGTAGGGAAAGAGAGGGTGACTTGGGAAAGATGCTTTAAAAGAAGGCTTCTCATCAGGCCGAAAAGAAAATCCAGTTCCCTCAAACTTGCACCTAATTGATAAGTATCTTATCCCAGCATTAGGCTGTTGATTCTCACACCCCACTGCAGCACGCTGTGCTGCTGGTTGTGCCAACCACAACATTCAGCTCCAGGCATAATATAAGCTGTCTTTTCATCCTTGACATATATTGTTTCAGTGATCTAGTCACCAATGCACTGCTAACACTGCTACATCCTTGCTAGTGGTCTCCTGGACTCGAATCCAGACACAGGTGGCCCCAAAAACCTCTCTGCAACACCAGGTACATTCTGAGCAATTTAAGCTTTCCACTGCTATTTTCCCCTTTTTGATTTTACCATGCATCTTCCTGAGGGCACTTTACATCTTACTTACCTTTCTTGGATGAAGGTAGTCCTTGATAGTGACAGCTATTGGACAGGATCCCCAATTGACGTGGGTTTCCCACAGATGGAAAACTGCCATCTGTGGCAGTTTCTGCCCTTCTGTCAGGAAGGCCTCACAACCAAAGTAATCTAGCACATTTTTTTTCTGTTGCCCAATTATCCTGCAAAAGGAATCTTATCTCTCCCACCTTGTGCAAGGTCCATAAACACCATGGGTGGAAGACAGGAGGGTAGAAGAAGAGAGATAACATGCAAGTATCATGAGTGTCCTCCATCTTAGGGACTACACTGCTAACTCACCATCCCTGTCTGGACTAAGTTGGGGAATGGGTTCTTGCACTGAAGTCTTTCTTCTATTACTCTTAAGGTAATTTAGGTGTATCTATATTATCTCTCCAATTCATTCACTTCTGAAATTGGCAAAGGGCTGTGGTACAGAGTAGGGAAACAGATTTCACAGGCGTCGGCTCCATAAAAAACCCATAGACAGATGTTTCGCACAGTTAATTAGCCTTTCTTTTTTAACATAGGACACAAATGACAAAGAGATAAACTAAAATGTCTTTTGTTTTTGAAAAACTTGCACTGAAGAGCAGAGCAATTGGCTTTTTCATTTTGAATACTAAGCAATTCCTATGCTGTAGCGTATGCGGGGGATTCTACAGTATTATCAAGTGAATTTACCGAGATTACCATTCTTACAATGGATAACTGAGAATTAATAAAGATGACACGTGCTTGATAGGGATACATTGTTTAAGACTACCTAAAATTAGGAAGTGAGCCTGAGACTTTCTTTACCTAAGCTTTAGTTCAGGGCTTATAGTAAGAAACAAATTCTACTGTTCAATTATTTACAATCCTAATGGTGCTGCTTTCCCTTAATTGTTGAATATAGATAATATTTTATTTATAGATAATTTATATTGTATTTAATATAGCAGTTATGGGAATGCAATAATTAAATACACACAAAATAACTGAAAAACTGCAAATTAAAGAAGTTAATACTAACTGAAGAGACAAAATTACGTTGATATTAGTAGAAAAATTATTTCATATTTCTGACTAAATTCTACCAAAAATATATTACTGCTGTCCTCATACTTTGCACTATGAAATTAACTTGTCACTTCTGCAGTAATGCTTTATTGGAGATGTATTAAGGTCATGTCAGAATTTCTAAGCAATCAAAAATATTTCACAAAGGCAAAGATCAAATGTTAGAAAGTAAATAGGAATCCTACTACAGAATTACTTCATAAGTGAGGGTTTTGGCCACTGAATCTGAGCACGTTGGAGTCTGTTAAATATTAACAGACAAGTGCTACAGAAGGATTAGCCTGGACTGTGAGCAGATGTATTGCAAGAGGCAATCCCTTCTTGTTGGGTCTGAGTGGAACTGACAGAGTAATATTTTCCGACACCTTTGAGCTGAAGGCAGGAAAGTGGATGTCTATTTGATTTTCTAACTTGTCAGAATTTTTTAGTCAGAACATAAAGTAAATGGAAATAAAGCCTTCCCCCCCCCCCCCCCAATTCTTAGCACTGATCTTACATTTGGTAGTTATGAAATACTGCAGATAAAGATTATTGAATATCCCTTTTTTTTTTTTTTTTTTTCTTTTTCAAATAAACATCTTCAATTTCACTTGGCCATAAAGCCTGAAAACTAGTTTCTGATGGCTATTTACCAGGAAATACAGCTAGTGGGAACAAGAAGAAAGCTCTGGCCTGTGAGGCCGATGAGGACCTTGTGAATTTTCAATTAATCTTTTAATCTTTCTGCAGGTGTCTTTTCACACTGAGTTACTGAGATGCTGTGACTGTCTCTTATTCACATCATCCACATTGTTAGAGAATAATTGTAACCAGCTATACAAACTCAACTGTGACCAGAGCTGGCTCTGGTAAAAGCTCAGCCACTGTATTCAGGTGATTATTTTGCTGCAGGAATCCACCTCAGCATAGTGGTTGGTGGCTGGGTGCCAGAGCCTGGCAGTTCTCCAGGCTGCTATGCCCTGGTGGCACCCCGATTTAAGTACTTCTCTTTGATTTGGGGCTGCTAAATGCTTCCTAGGAAACTAAATATGGGTCATGTAATTTTTCATAATATCACATAATAACAGAACAGTAGAGGTTGGAAAGGACCTCTGGAGATCATTGAGTCCAACCCCCTGCTAAAGCAGGTTCCCTAAATAGGTTCACAGGAAAATGTCCAGGGGGGTTGAATACCTCCAGAGGAAGAGACTCCAGGTAAGTTTGTATTGGTAATCAGGGAAGGATTATTAGGATTCAGAGAGAAGCAGAAACTTGAACTTCAGGAGGAACATCTGACTTGACTGATTAGACCATCTGCAACCATGGCCTGCAGGCACAGCCAGTTCTTTTGAGGACTTCTTAGCCATCCTGTTGGAAACACACCTATAGACCTGTGTCAGCTGTGGATGTGGACTGCTAGTCACAGAGAGCAATGAGCTGGGAAGAGCTTGATGATCATGATAACATGGAAAAATCAACACAATAAAGAGGGCTAGGGCAGGAAAACGGTCTCATCTCTGTACGCATCAGTTGTCACACTGTTGCTAGAATAACCTGTGTACAGGGAGGACGCAGAAAGGAGGGAATTCACAGGGGGAACACAAAATATGATGCAGAATGGGGAGGGGATTCCTGTGGTGCAGAGGGATCAAGTTATTCAGCATGTAGAGGCACTAAGTCCTTCACTGTGTTCCTGAAATTATCTTACAATCATTTTAGATAGGTGAAATGCTGCACTGGGGCTGCTTTTGCAGTCATGAATACATGGGGAATGGGGAGGATGTGGACATTAGTATGGTTGCAGCTCATTGCCAGCACTATTAGGGGCTGATAGAGGAACAACAAGCACAGGTCTTCCCTCTTCTCCCACTGAGAGCTGCCTCCAGCCCTGGTTCTCTGTCCCACAGGCAATCAATGCTTGCTAGTTGGAAGCAGAACTCTGTGTATGTAAACTCAGCCTCCACACAGGACATAGTTTCCTTGAAGTAAGGAAAGCAGCATCTGGAATGCTTTACCAGGGGAATTGCACAGGCTCTTAAAATGAAATTGTGTCTTTCTGAGCTGGCTGTCATCCAGCTGCAGAGAACATCTCCATATCCTGTTTATACAGAAGAGCAGAGTGCCTGAGCACAGGGGCTCCTTTCACCTCTGCCGTCTGTGCAAGGCACACCTGACATTTACAGATATTTTGGTTCCTGGTCATGCTGACTCTGCAGCAGAGTGCAGTGCTGACCTGACCCTGGGCAGGATGCGGTGCTGCTCTATTTGCTTCTTGTCATTGCTGGCAGATGGAGGGAGAAGGGAAATGAATCACTTTTATTGAATTTTTCCCTGCTTTTTTTGTTGTTGTTGTTGTTTCTTAGTGTCAATCAGCATCACAGATGATTAAAAAAAAACGGGACAGAAATAAAAAATGACAGCATTTGGTGCAGAATTTCATGATTGCTTGCTTAAATTTTCAAAATAATGTGTGGATGGAGAGAAATCCTGCCTATGCTGGCAGAAGCAGCTGTAAGGAAGTGGGTCACTTACTCTGGCAGCTGTCCTTCTGCTCGTCTCCATCCATTTGGGCAGGTCTGAGCCCAGAGCACTAACTGCTGTGCCTCTGCTGCTGCAGGTAGGATATGCTGGGTGGGACAGGAACATAATCCCCCCTCTCTGGCTTTCTTCTGCCATCCCAGTGCCTCCTGGCTGTGAAACAGTGATGTGCCACTTCTGTTTTACAGACACTGGCTGATATTTAATGTGTGTTCAGAGCAAGCTGGCTTTCTTGGGCATGCCAGCTGCTGTGCAGAGTGAAAGAAAGGCAAAGAGGCACTTAAATGAACTATTAAGCCCTCATTGCAATGCAGTAAGAATAAAAGCCTCTCTGTTGCCAAAAAATAAAATCAATTGGCAGTGGTACAGAAGCTGTCTTTTCCCTGCATCCCATGCTTGGACTCACACCTTTTGCTATATTACACTCTTCCACAAACTGACACCAGCTTGGACATGGCAACGCCTGCTGAATGGAGCTGCTATGGGGCTGGCCTGGACATTGTTCTTGGGGAACATCAAAACGTGGCTCAGGGAGAAACTTAGGGGTAGACACTTTGTGTGCCTGGGCCCACAAACCTGATAGCTGATCAGAAAGCATGGAGCAGCACAGGGGCTATGCATGCAGTCAGGGATGAGGGACTCACATAATTTGTGAGTATAGATGTACAGCCACAGCCAGCATGCTGTGAGCCAATACAGCAAAGATGTCCAGTTCCTGCAGGCAGGCAGCACACAGCCATCCACAGAGAGCAGGTCCTACAGATGCAGGCACTGATTTTTGAAACCAGACCCAAAGGGTTGGGGGGGAGAACAGCTCCGTATCCACTTAATTGCTTTCACTTCCGAGCTGGTCCAGGAGCTAAAGTTGTTTCCAAAATATTCAGAGCTTTGCTGCCCCACCTATAATGTTGAACACCTCTACCAGAGCATGTGGGGCAGCTCCAACAAGGGAACCTTGATGGCAGTTATCCTCTATTGCTAAAATATTTCTGCAACCACACTCTTGATTTCCCCATTATTTCCTGAAGAGCCTGGACCAAGAGAAGTGGAGGTTCAGGAGAAGGTCAGCTTGGATAGCAAGATAAAGTTCTTCACCAGAGAGTTGTCAAGCCCTAGAATGTGTTCCCCAGGGAAGCATTTATGGCACCGAGCTTGACAGAGTTCAAGAAACATCTTGATAACACTCTCAGGCATAGGGTTTGGTTTTTGGGTGGTCCAGTGTGGGGCCAGAAGTTGGACTCAATGATCACTGTGCATCCCTCCAATTTGGGATATTCGTGATTCCTAGTGGATCTTTATGTTGCACAAAACATAGCCAATCATTGGAAATGGCCTATCAAAAGCTATAGTTTAACTCTTAATTTCACAGGTAATCCTTGAATAACCAAGGGGGAAAAAATCCACATCTAAGTGCACCCAAATTCTATAAGTTTTGCACTCCAATCAGATTTTGCATGTTAGTATTCTTATCACTCAGCTTTGTACCCGAGGTTGAGAAATAAGGAAATGTGGAAAACAGATGAGGCAATCCTAAAAGCTATTTGTATCAACCTAAATTATGGGAATCACAGACTTTCCCCTGAATAATGCTTGCGCTACCTTTTTCCAAGCAGTTGCACAAAATCATTACACTTTGCAAAATTAATATGTTTGCTTGACTTCGGAGAAATAAATTGCATATATCAGCATTTTCCTTTCATAAATTCATAAATGATTATGATCTCCAAAAGCCGGTTTCTGGGCTCTGATTAAAAGCAGACCATTTTACTTTAAAAGCTTTTGGGTATTAGTGGAGGACCTGGGTTTATAATGAAAACTGAAAATGCTGTGTTAGTTGTTTAGCATCCCCAAGCTTCTCAGAAAAGCAAGCTCAAGCCCGTGAGATGAAAATCCGACCGCTAGATGGCATCTTGTTCTCACAGAAACGGGCAGAACTCTTCCTGAAAAAAACGAAGCAGCGGTGGGCATCTCGGTAACACAAACCCACCCTGGGCAGAACAGGAGCTCACAGCACTGCCCAACGCGGGTTGGAATGGCAGAAGCAAAGCAAGGAGCAGTGAGCTCATCTTCTTCTCAGCCTGCGGGTTCCCTATTCATGGCTCCTGATGGAAATGTTGTTCTCATGCTTTAATTGCTGTAATTAAACAACAGCAAAAATCAGAAGCCATCACGAGTGTAATGCGGGCACTTGGAGGCTTTTAAAGAGGAAGCTGATCATTGCAGCGGATTTGAGAATGACAATATAAGATAGTCTGGCTGATTTTCTTGACAGGAAAATACTTTGTCATTTTCAAGGGTGAGGCTGCTGTTTTCTGTAATTCTTCATTTCCAGTACACACCTAGTACTTATCATATGTTTCCAGTTATCTAAGAGTGATGTGAATTCAGCTAAGAATTGCTTTGGTAAATATCACCACGGGGAAAATATGACCGTCTGGAATTGATGTGGTATGAAAGCTAAATTAAAAAATACGCCCATTTCAGCTGACACTGCTGTTTAAAACAGAAGGCTTTTGACATGAAATTTCTCTTATTTCTTATGTGCCCTATTAGGTAGTACCTTTTTGGTCTTAAAGCACTACATGAAGGAAGGACTTGACATGGGGTGAGGACCTTCTCCAGCCCCAGAGGTGCCCATTCCCTGAGTGCCCTGAATTGGGTGGCCATGCCCTGAGGTCTCAGCCAGACTTTGAACTTGGCAGAAGGGATGCAGCAGGGATGAATGCTTTGCCTTCTAGCTGGAGGCTGCTGACATCTCCCTCTTGGCCTGAGTTGTTCTGGGGCTATGGGCAGCCCCAAGCACAGGGCAGCAGGGTGAGCAGGCTGAAAGATGTGCTGCCAGGAGGAGCAATAGACCATGACATTCCCAAAGCATCAGTGCATTTGGAAGGGAGTGCCTTGCAAAGCAGGGCCTGTCTAAAGGCTGCTCCTCTTGGGCACGCTGCCCGGCACTCTGCTGCTTCGCTGCCACTGCTCTGCTCCCTCCAAAGTAAAATATCCTGTAAACCTTCTGTAAATCATGACTTAAGACAGCAAAAATGCCGCATTCGGCTGAAGCTGCAGTGCGAGTTTCAGGAGACAGGCTGCTATCATCTGCATTGGATTGACAGCCACCCTCTTACAAAATTGGACATGGAGTTTGAAGTGACTGTGAGAGGTCACAAGCCCACTGCAAGGGCCCAAGAGGAAGACAGCACTGGTAAAATACTAAGGCTTCAGCTCATCACTGACCCATGAATATTGACTGCTGCGGCACTCCTGTCTTATTGAAGGCTTTCACTAAAGCGCTGGACAAATATTCTGCTGCAATTAGCATCTGAAATCTAAGAAACAAAAGCACAGCCCTCTTCAGCTGCGGCTTGGAGGAATGCCATATCAAAGTTTTCCCAAGCTCTGCCCCTTGTGTAGCTGTATAACAGACTCCTTGTTCCACAACATTAAGCAAATGACTGTGTGCAACTCCCATGTTTATTAGTGGGAGGCGACACTTTCCGAAGCCTCATCTGTTTATGAACCAAAAGAATTGTGAAGTAAAAAAAATATAAAAATAAAAATAAAAAAAATATAAGAAGTGTTCAGAAAATAAGATGGAAGATATAATTGAAATTGTCCTTTCCTTTCACACAGTGAATTCTGTGTCATTTTTATGCAGCCTGTTTAAAAATGTCTCTGTTCTGTTTGCAGTAGGAAAACAATGGTGTAGACAATTTATTCAGAACAATCACTTATTTGAGATCTGTTATAGTCAGAGAGCTTTGACAAAGCTTGTGTTATCACAGAAGCCCATGAATGCTATTACATATCCACATACACCTGATGTAGCATTCCTGACACTTCATTGCTGTCTGAATTGCTGCAAAAAATATACTGTAAGACACACTTCAGATCTGAGAGTATCTTGCAAGAGTGTTGACAATTTAAAAGACAAAATTTAGCTGTTTTTTTTTTTTAATTTAATAAACATTGCTAAGAAATCTACGTTCAAAACGACTAATACTTTGTTTCTATTATTGCAATAATTTCAGCTTTTCTCCTCTGCACTGTTTGCACCAAGGAAAGCTACTGCTATCCTCTGCTGCACCTGGAGAAAAGCCCACCTTGAATGCCATTGTGCCAGCAGCTCCAGAACTTGGGGAATTTTTGGCTCCCAAAAAAATGAATACTACAAAGACAGACATGACTGCTTTGCTTGTTTACCACAGCTACAAGCTCCTGCAGTCAGTGAGGGAGAAAGACTGATCCAGATTTGAGATCTTTCCATCCAGTCTGGTCTGGGAACCAGGTCTTCCGTTTGCACCTGAGAGCTGGGATTTCACAACCAAATTGTTTAGACCTGAAGATTCCCCCAGTCTTACCTCTGTTACCAAATCTGGGAGCACTCCAGAGCGATGGGACTTGAATCAGAACAAGAACCAAATGTGAACTGGCCTCCTTCCTTTCCTCCACTGAGGAACCCAAAAGCACAAAGATAAGCTTCAGTTTAATTGGCTTAAAAGTAGGTTCTCCCAGAGTTTCAGCAATAGGAGACGTCCGAAAAATATGTGATGTAAGTAGCATATGATACATGCAGGCTTCTCAGATTCCAGAATGAGTGGACCTTTCCAATGTAAAGAGAAGAGGCAGACAAGTGAAACAGTAAAGGCAAAATGTACTTCCCTTATTTAGTATTCCTCCAAGCTGGAACTGGATCATCCAAGATATTCACACAAGCCCCACAACTTCCCTTCTGACCACGAAGATTTAGTTACCACTGAAGGTCCGCCTAATTTGACATGACAAATTCTGTGCTTGAATGCTGTTCTCATTCATCATCCCTTCTACCAAAACAGCCTTCCTTTTTTTTTTTTTTTTTTCCTAAAACACAGCACACGGCTCAAAATGGCCCAATCTGCGCTAGGATTGTGATCAGCTCCAATTAATACTGTGTTAAATGGAATCAGCCAGGGTCCAATGCAGACGTGATGTCCAAGACTTAGCCTGGATCAGGGTTAATTTAGATTCCCCAGTCAGCATAGGGAAAGGAAGCCACACTGTCAATATAAACTTGGTAATACTGCCCATGCAGCTCCAGATTTCACATTCCTGCCACACTGTGTCCCATTGTGTTGTACTGTCAGAGACCATGGAGAAAATCCTTGAGGCCATAGGTCAGAAGACAACTTTCAACCTACGGCAGCAGCTTCAGGCAGCCTGCGAGCAAATGCTTGCTTATTTAATGGGGCTTCTTTATTTTTCATTTTAAAAGGCATTATCCAGACACATTTTCCTCTGCAGATGTTTTATCTGGATACTTATTTCTGCAGGAAGTTTATATTTTTCTTTCCTTGTGCATCTATTCATTGGTGGCGTAAAGCTTGCGAAGTTTTAACATTTATTTTGTTTTTACATGATCCATAAGCACATTATTTTGACACAAAATAAATGTTCCAGTTCAGAGTGCACATAGCCTAAGGACAGATCACAGACACAGAATGCGCCACAGAAATACACCAGGGATGGGTATCGTTCACTGTTTGGTCAGCAACAACCATTTTTGATGGAAATAAAGAAAACTTCTCACTGTGCCACTTCCAGCTGCACCTACTACAAATTGATTTCTGGGTTCAAGCTGCAGTTCTCAACCAAAGGTATAGGTGCTGCTCCAAATCGGTGGTGAAGATGTCCTGCATGGTGCACAGAGGATGGGAAGGCTCATATCAGGCTCCATGCAGAGCACTGCCCACGCCCACACAGAGCCAGGCTGATTCAGCTGGACACCAGTGGATGCAGATGCAGACAGACAAAGCCCAGTGCTCCTGCATCTGAAAGTAAGGTCTAAAGACAGCTGAATGAACCCCTGGCATAGCCTGTGAGCACGAGGACTGCACCATGCCCAGCACAGTGGGTTTTAAAAACAGGCTCTAGGGAACAGAAAATAAGATTTGTTTTCTAGATAGGATTTAAATAAGCACCATAGAACTATTTTAGCAAATAAATAAGTATGCATTAATGTGCTGGGTTGCTGCCTCAACTCTCAACTATGATAACTCATTAAAATACCTAAATGTTTCAAGCAAGTCACGTTTTTATCTGTGTGACTTAAAAGAGGATTATGATGTGGCCATACTACTTACGTATTTTTCAGGCATGATTAAGAAAAAGTAGTGATTGAGAAGGTATCCCAACGGGGACAGCTAGCATTTATGTGATACGTGGGCTGATTGGAGATTTAGAAGTGCTGTTTGTTATGCGGCAGCCAGTTATGAAACAAATGATCTGGTTCCAACATAAACTGTTAAACTGAAAACATGCCAGAGGGAGACAGCTGTCAGTACATTAAAAAGTCATTTTCTCAGACAACAAAGACTTAAACCAATCATTTTATAAACATATTTCTTTGCCCAACCAGATTTCTGTAACTCTAATGGTTCGTCTACTGCATGGAGAAATAAAGTAAGTTTTTGCTCATATGATTTGTCAGGAATTCTTACTTGGAAAGAACAGATGGTGCTGAAAAATTGAACAAGGATAACCGCATTATCAGGCTTTCAGCTACAAATTTCATTCTTTCTACACATACTTAAAATGGAAACAATGCATACCACAAACCTTTGACCATGGCCAAGGCACAGTTTGCATTTAAATGACACTGTTCTCAGTGTATAGAATCACATTTTGGAGTCAGCTTCTCCAGATCTGAGACAAAGAGTTTGAATTATAAATTAAAGTTATGGCCAAACTTGCCATGGTGTGAACTTATGCATCTCTATTGAATCAGTGAACGCAGGGATTTATGCAGCAAAGGGATCCTTTCAAACAACCCAGAACAATGCTGTCTTTGGTGTTGGCCCAGGTGACTGCATGGGTAGGCCTTGGAGCAGCTGGCCACCCACCCAAAGCATCGTGCCTCCATCATAGTCACATTGCACTTCTATATGTAGTGCCATCCAAGCAATTATTTCTGCGTACCCCTCTAACTTAACTCCCCTTCTGATACATACTCTTCTGATTTATCATCTCAGTGACACTCAGACAGCAAGGGAAGTCAGACACCCTGAATTACTCCGTCCTTCTGCACCACATTTCCAATAGCTTAGAAAGTAAAAGAGAGCACTCAAGTGAAAAACCTGAAATCTCAGCACTCTCACTTCAAAAAATAAACGAAACTTCAGCACTCAGGTAGTCCATCGGCTGGGCTGCGGTGGGGTAGAATCCAGGAATCACGAGAGGACAAGAAAACTCAACTTCACCAATTCTCACTGGGCAATTTATGGGAAGGGAATGGGGTTGCTCTACAAGGATAACGTTCAGCTGGTAAGCTGCTGGTAGGTACAACATGTTAACATACTCTGCTTTTCACTTTAGTTCAGTGAACCAAGTCTTGGTGATGCCATTATATCTGCTTATATGTGCAATATTGTACCTTCTACTTATCTTCAAATTATAATTCCTGGTGCAGTTATGCAAGAACTCTTTTTCTCCTTTTCTCCTTGCTTGCTTGCTATTCTTCTCCTTTTATCCCTCCCTCTTCCTTTCCCTCCTTCCATTTCCTCCTTTCCTTCTGCACTTCCCTCTCCTCTTCCTCCTTCTTCCCTTGCTTAAAATCTTAGCCTGCTGCAGAGAGAATAATGAAAAAAGACCTGTGTGGATGCTAAAGACCTAGGAGCTTAGCTGCAATGAAAAGGAAGCCTCCTCCAATATATTTATTTCTAAGTCAAGTCGTACAATTTGGGGCCAGCCTCCTGTGGGTTTTGAGAACATGGAACTGATAATAAGGTTACCCACCAGGATTTAAAGCCAGCTTCTGCAGCGTGGTACAGAGTGGCAGGTGGCAGCAGTGCACAGATACAATCTGCTAAAGCAATAATAATGATTACTACTCAGCATTCCTCTCCAGAAGCAGCATCACTAATGAAAATGTGAGCTGCTGTAGCCTAAATATGTCATTACTAGCGACTTTTAAGATGAGTCCAATGGCAGTGGTTGCATCCACCACCAGCCAGGCCCTGAGTTTCTGCTTCCCAAGGGATGGAAAGGCTCCAGCTCCACTCTTCGGCACAAAGGGAAAAACATCAACTCCATAAATCTGCTGACCTGAGGTCCAGTGAATCTGCCTGTTTCTAGGGGTTGAACCAGATGCATCTACCTTAAGCAGGTGGCTGTGCTGCACTAGGAAACCCAGAGCTTGCCCCAATCCCAGCTGGGCACAGTCCCTTGGCAGGGCAGCCTCAGCCCGGCTGAGCAGGATGATTCAGCGCCCACTGGATGCTGCCAAAGTCTGCTCCAGTGCAGTGATGTTGAAACTGCAGAGAGATTCAGGGCTCCCAGCCAGTTCCTAGTCTGCCCCCATCCATCATCTACTCTTCAGGCTGGTGGTTTCAGCCTGGCATTGCTTCCAAGCCCCAAACTGCTTTAGTGCCCATCTGTTTCCAGGACTGGGCTGATTGGCAGTGAGGGCAGAGACAAACTAAAGTGCTGTCAGCCCTGCATCTCTGTCCCCATCTCTGCCACCCTGCATGTGCTAGGGCCAACATGGGTGGCACAAGAATGAGTTGCAGCAAGCAGAGTGCAGCCAGCTCTGTGCTCCACTGCCCAAGAATGGTGCAGAAACATTGAGGGAATGAGAGCATCGTTCAGACCTTGGCATAGAAATGCTCATGCAATGGGCTAATGTGTAAGCTAGGGCCTGCATAACTTTTGATGCAGTCCTCAGTGAATAAATATAGCAGGCTTATAGCCTACAAGCATTGCATCTAAATATGCATGCCTTAGTCGTAAGTGAAACTTGCTGTGTGATGTGTCGAATCACGCAGAAAGAATATTTTGAAAGCACGCCACTTCTAATTAAGTAAATGCTCACTCATAAAAGTTGTTTTGAGCATTTACTACATATAAATGAGATAGGATGTGTTTTTTTTCCTGCTGATTATTTTTAATGTAATCAGTTAAATCAGCATATTCTAAATCCCCTTTCAGTTAAGACTTCACTTGCTTTTCATGAGGTTACTTTGCCACTGTACACAGGATTTTCTCAGCAAGGAACAAAAGAGTGCATTCGGTAATTTTTTTGATTTATAAGTGTATAGTCTTTCATTCTTTTATAGAGATAGGCTCACACACATAAACACATGCTTTGGGCTCATGCTGAACAGAGGTTTCCGTACCCTGGCAGACTGTGAGGCCGAGTCAGACAGGGAAGTGGTGGTAGTATTTCTGGACCACCTGTAGTGATACCCATTTTAACAAGTGATGACCTTGTCCCTTGCCACTAGTTAGAACAGGAACAGAAAATTCAGCTCCAGTATAAATATTTACAGAGCAAACATTCATGTTTCCATTTTTAAATCACTGTTTGCTCATTATATTGCTCGTCCCATTTATGGTGATTTAATTGATGTTTTCTTCCATCTCCACTTTGGTATCACAAGCAGTTCCTTCCAGCTGCCCATGAAAATATAATCTTTCTTCTTGAATTTCTGAATGAATTAGATATTCAAGAGAGAGTGGAGCCCAGCTGAATCAAACTGTTTCAGAGGAAGTTAAACAGAAATTATTATCTGTCCAATATGACAGCTCTTAGATGTGAGGCATTCTTTTGGGGAAATTCACTTGAATTTATTTTTATTTATTTTCTTCATACAGCATTTTTTAGCAAAAGTTTATGACAGGCATCCATTTGACTAGCCACCATCATCTGTCAGTCATCACCTTATCTCAGGCAGCTAGTGTGTTGCATGGAAGTAAAACGGTAATGTGGGAAAAGAGTGGCCTAGCTCAGTTTGTCTGCTAAATATGCTCATTTACAAAGAGAGCAGTGAGATAAATTAGGTTTCTATCTCCTCCGGTAGTGTCTGCTTCTATAGCCTCTGTAAGATATAATAACCAAGACACACTCCATATTTGGGAGAGGAAGAAATCTTCTGAAAATGCTCCTTTGTGTACAGAACCAGTATCAGTAAAGCAGGCATCCATGGTGGAGAAACAACTGATCTCTAGTTTTGGATAACTATGCCACTTTTCTTGGTTTTACACTTGGATCTATTTCCTTTTTTTAGCTACTTAGCTGTGTGATGAATTGTAATGGAATTTGTTCTGGATAATGCAAGTTAAGAGTGGGCTAAAGAAAGCGAGTTGCTATATAAATTGAGCTGTTTCTTACAGCTTTTAAGTTTGCTTAAAAAGACATAATGATGAAACATTGGTAACCATCTGCTACCAATGTTTGTAAATAAATACAAACTAATCTAAATATGCCCTGGTTTGCTGCTCTGTTTCAGGCCTGAATCTCTTTTCCTTTTTTCCTTCTTTTTCTCATTTTCTTTTCCTCTTTTTCTTCTTTTTCTCTGCTTCTTCCTTTATCCCTTTTCTCTTTCTTCTTTTCTTGCCTAGATGGAGTTTATGAACTGGCTTTATTTCTTCAGAATCTTTGGTTGCCTGGGGATGATTTCATTACACTGTTCTTTGGTACCACTCAACACTAATTATTCATGACTGAATAGAGAGAAAAGATGCCTAATTCTGATTATTCAGTGGCGAAGCAAGATGTTAAACTGTAATTTCTTCATGACAGACTGGGAAGAGAGATGAATTACAAGCTTCCTTTACATGAATTCCTTCTACTGATAGAAGTTAGAGACTTCATAGCATTTATGAGCCTTAACAAACGCTCAGCCATGCTTAGTGTTCTATAGAAATAAAAGCTGGGATTTTAAAAGTTGACTCTTTAGTTTTGGACTTACATCAGAGTTGACTGTATTGAAGAATCACAACAGCTCTGGAATACCACTCATTTCAATGCATCCTCTCCCACGCAAACTTTGACTGGTGATCACAGAATATCTCGTTTGATTCTACAACAGGTGCTTACTGGGAAAAATAATATTATGAAAATTGTACTAAAAACAGCTGTTGGATACTTCTTAAAGCATTTACCACAGTAAATGCTACCTGTCGACTGTTGCTGTCATTTTGTACCATAGTGCCCCAGGGAAATAAAAGCTGCTTGCTCTCAAATATGATTTCCTTTCTGACAGTTTTGTCTCTGCAACAAACAGTGCCTCAAGGTTAAGAGCACTCAAAGGGAAAGTCACATTTTGCGGAAAGTGTTTAAAAATGATGATGAGAGAAATAAGGTCTTGATATCCAGATTATCCTGTTGGCTACTTCCTGACAACTGGTAGTTAAGTTTTACATAATTTTAAAACACCTCTAGCATATTAACGGCCTTCTTCCAAGATATCCTTTCTCCTTTTGTTGATGCTCTACATTGAGTTATTATGTCTTATAGAACATGACTTCTAAATACATTTGTTAAATCTAACACAGTAGAAACCTATCTTGATTAATTTTTTAAAAAAGTTTAAGTATTCCTCTCTCACTAGAGAGCAAGATCAAATATGAGCTTAGCTGTATTATTTCACACAAACCAATGATCTTTTTTGCTTCCAGATGACTGCAATGCTTATGAAAGCTGCCAGAATGGATTAAAATCATTCATGAATTTGTAATAAGGGTCTTAGGTTCCACACAGCAAGTATTTTGCAGTAGAAAGAATGCACTGCCAAAGGATTCATCCTTGTTGATAGCACACTGCAGTTTTGAAACACTGGCCTCTCAGACTTGCACAAACAATTGAATCTCCTTCTGGCTTTGTTCCACTAATGACCCTTGGAACAGGGCAGAATTCTAAAGTCAGAGAGTAAATAGGGTGTTTTTACTGGGACATGCTTACAATAGTATTTCATATGCTACAGCAGAGATGGAAATAAAAAGTAAGGCTTGCGTTTGAGGAACAAAGTGTTCAGAGAAGGAGGAACTATTTGGTTCCCTTGCAGTGATTTCTAACTGATATTAAAAATGGTATTGACAAAGTGTGGGTGGCAGTGTGTGTACATGTGTGTGAAAGCACTAGAAGCAGCAGCAGAACATGTACTGAAAAGGAACAAGATGACCTAAAGATAGAGCATCAGACAAGATGAAGAACAAGTCCAGAGACATAAAATACCCAAATAAATACAATGTATTTATACAGTGAGGCACTGAATCCCAAACATCACCTCCTCTCAGAGATTAAAAAAAGCAAATCTAATATCACTTCAAGTTGCCCAGTCCATTTGGACAGACATATTTAGGCGCTTCTGAATATGTGGGTCTGAAAGCATAAAGCAACGGTACGAAGATTTTGTTTATAAAACTGCATTCCTTTTTCACAGCATATCACAGTGAGTTGTATTACATTCATTTCCTCTGCTCTTTGGTTCCTCCTGCAAAACCTAGAGAGCACAGGTACACACTTGTAACTGATGCACACATCCCCCTGGCAGAGATGTTTACTGCGATTGCTCTTCAGCAGCCTAAGGTAGGACAAGGGTGGCACCACAAAGTTAGGCCTAGTATGCAAAGGCAACAGTGGGGGTTCTAAACAGCTTGATGAACTATAATCCACACAGATAAAACTTCACCGCGTGTGGACAAAGCCAGAACAAAATCTATACATCATTTAAATCAATCTCAAGTCTTCAAAATAAGAAGTAAGTTACAGGCCTTTGGCTGCACCAGTTCCGTACTCTTACAACAGTTCATCCAAAAAGAAGATTAGGTTAGATATTAGGAGATACTAGATATTTTTCACCCAGAGGGTGGTGACGCACTGGAACAAGTTGCCCAAGGAGGTTGTGGATGCCCCATCCCTGGAGGCATTCAAGGCCAGGCTGGATGTGGCTCTGGGCAGCCTGGTCTGGTGGTTGGCCACCCTGCACATAGCAGGGGGGTTGAAACTGGGTGATCTTTGAGGACCTCTTCAACCCAGGTCATTCTGTGATTCTATGATTTTGTGAAGATGGCAATAAATGAAGGCCATAAGCATATGCCATTCCCTTACCTTACCCTCAAGAACTAGGCAGGTCATGCAATATATTTTCTTTATAGACTGATGGAAGAAGTTGGACTGAGTTATCCAGAAGGATATGAAATGAAAGCTTAGCATAATACTGTAGGATCAGTGTGGAAGCTTGGAAGACTTGGGAGCCTGATTATGACATTGAACACTTTAGTTTTAGGTTACTATTTCAGATTTAGACCAGTTTTCATGTTCCCATGAAATATTCTATCTGCTGCATAATTAGGACACACGCTGTGCAAGCCTCTATCTTCTATCCTGGTTGCACAAAGCAGCATGCCAATCTGGGAACATCAGAAATTGGCAAATGGATTGCCTCCTTGGTGCAAAAGGCAGTATCTTTTGAGCTATCTCAAGATTAGAGTAGGATCAAGTAGTCTTGCAGGATCAACTGCATGTGTCTAATAGTGAGAACAGGTGGATATACATGACTAAATGAGAACTTTAGTGGATTTACAATGATCAAACTACATTCAGAAAATCAACACAGAGTATTTTTATATACCAGAGCAATACTGGTACATAGATTAAAAAAAAATTCTATTCCTGGGCAAAACTGAGCAGCCTGCAGAAGCCCGCTCAAGTACATCTCTCTCTGAGGAGTAAGACCCAGTAAGTACTTACTGCTTAACCTGCAGCATAAGCCACTTCACATACCGCAGTCACAGCTGCTGCTTTGTTAGGAGCACCAGAGGATGAACAAGATGTATGTGAGGTGCTTTATTCAATGATTCCTTCAAGTATTGATGTAGTCTTACAAATCCCAGGCCCCGTATTTCCTTTTCTCCCTCTCCCTCTTTCCTTCTCTCCCAAGTAAGTACTCTCTCCCAAGTGAGGCTGAAAAGCCAACTTTCCTCATGCACCTGCTTTTGAAAAGATTCAATTCTTTGCTGCTCTGTGGCACAGTTTGTACCAGCGGAGCAGAAAGGGGCAGTAAAAGTCGTGACAATTTCTTCACAAATCTCTGTGGAGCAGATCATTTCTGCTTCATTTCTAGGGCTTCTGAGAACTGCTCCAATATAAACACTGAAAAAAGATCAGAGCGTCACCTAAGCAAAAGAGAGAATCCTGCTGCTGACTAGCCTAACAGACACAGTGCTGCCAGCTGGCTCATACATGTTGTATTCAAATGGCTGCTGTGCCTCGCACCAGGCTCAGGCTGATGAACACAGTAAATGAGGGAAAGCCCTGGCTGACTGGCAACTACCACATTTCCTCACTTCATTTCTGCACATTCAGATATTTTCAAAAGCAGGTATTTATTTTCCAAGGAAAATGACCTGTGTAAGCCATGGTTTAGGTTCTGTAATTCACATAACCGTGCTGGAAGACCATCACCTCATCTTCAAACTACTCCTCCAGCTGTGAAAGTCAACTTCAGGGATGCACTGCACATCCCTGATGCTCATTTTGTGGCCTTGCCTATCACACATGTGGCTTGACATCCATGTCCCTAAAGGAGAAGCATACACAGTTGTTTGAAACCAATCATATTTAAGAGGATTTCAATGACTAGAAGTCTTTTTTACAAACCTGTAACACCTACCCTGGAAAAACGAGCAGATAAGTGTTTCAGGCAGGATCTGATGACTTACTAGCACCCAGCAATCAGACTACTAGATGGTACTAAATAGTATTTCATCAAGACAGAGAGCTCCATACTTAAAAAAAAAAAAAAAAAAAGAAAAAAGCATTGCAATGAAAGCTGTCATTTATGATCTCATGTATACTTACTTTGGCTCCACTGAGATTAAGCGTTCTGTATGAATCAGTGGTACATGATAGTCTGGCCAATGCTCAGAAAGTACATCAGGGAAGAGAATTGCATGTAATAATGCAACATCCTGTTTAGAGGCCTAAGAGGCAAAAATCTAGCAGTAATCACTTCCAAGGCTAGTAACTCAATTCTTATTGCCTTCATAATGACTCCACAGTTACTCAGTCAATGAAAATGGAGTCTGATATTGTGCATCAAGAAGATAAATTAACAATAAAATGAGTCTCACTGATACATCCACTGACTACTCTAGTGGAGACTGGCAAAGATATAGAATGTGCTTTTAAAGCATGCTGTCTCCTCTTCAGGAAGATGAGGACAGTGAAAAGGGAGGCAGAAGCAAAGACTTTCTTTTCTAAATATGGGTTTGCATTTCTGAAAAAAAAAAAAAAAAAAAAAAAAATCAGCAACCCTGTTTAAATTTAATAAACAAATATTCCATTGGAATTAATAAAGTTTTTTAAAAGCTACCTGGTTTAACCATCTTTCTGGCTAACTGAAAACAAAACAAAATGCTATCAGGGACTTCAGTTTAGGCACTAAAACCTGCACAAAGTGCCAAATGCCAGGATGCTGACCTTATTCATTTTGATACAAGATCCATATTCCAGAGAAATCCACAATATTCTAGTTAATTTAGAAATAAATGAATAACAAAACTCAACAACTGACATAAAACTGTATCGGCAAAATCAAGCAAATGTAATCTTATTTTGTGTAAGCTTCCTTCATCTCTCCTTCCCTGTCTCTCCCCAGCTCCAGGCAGTTCTCTTCTGTGCCTCCAGTTGTGCTGGAAATAATCTAGAGAGCAAAGTCTTGGCTGGAGATCCCAAATGTTTTATGGTCAATGGACACATTCCCTGAAGAACTGCCTTACATCTAAAACAGAATACAAAGGATTTTATAACTATAGCAGTTACAAAAATCCATCCCTTAATAATGCAGACTGTTATCACTCACAACTTAGAAATCAAAATCTGAGGTCATTCTTGAAAATCCATCTTATTAAGGCAGGCCATAAGACAATAAGCAAAGGCTAATGAAAGGAAGATGTAGTGTCTGTCTAAAATTAGAATGCATGACATTTGCATTGTCATGGGTTTGTGGAAAACGTGGAAGCTATTATACTATTGGTTTAAACATCATAAATATCTTTATCAATTTGCTAATTATGGCTGGTTCAGTATATTGCTGGTTCAATGGCTAAGTGACAGGATAATTTCTTACAGGGATGAACAATGGAGTAGGTATAAGGAGGGGTAATTAGTACAAACCACAACACTGGGGAAAAAAAAAAAAACAACTGCCAAGAGCAAGTAGTCTGAAGTTCCTGAAAAGAACAGCACAAGCAGAAAGGACAGCATTACCTCTGCTTGTCACCATCCTCCTGACAGAGGTGCTGGACCTTGAGACAGACTCACCTATACAGCTCAAATAAGCCTTGTTGGCAACGCCTTACTGCTGAAGCAAGAGGCAGCACGAGCTTGTGCTCTCATGGCAGGGATGGGAACAGAGATGGGAATATGTGGAGCTGGGAATGCGAAGAGGAGGTGGGAAACGCTGGGATTTAGATAATCCGAAAACACCACGGAATCACACCTTAAGCTGCTTAAAATAAACCAGGCTCATTTTGAGAGAAATGAGTTAAAGACTGATCATGCAAACAGCAATACCAGCAAGCCTGAGAGAATCACATCCTCCAGCTGAAATGGTGATGAGGAGACAGGAGCAGGCAGAGATTGCCCTGACTGGACTGCTCCCACCACGCCTGACATTTCTGAGCTCTCCCTGCCATAATGATGCTAATGCATTGGAAGTAGATGAGATTAAGCGAAACACGAGTAGGCTGCCGGCTTAAATCATGATTCAGACGATCCAGAAACACTTCAAGTGTGGAGAATTCACGGGGTATGGGATGTTAGATTCAAGAACAGCAAAGCGACAATTAGGAATGAGGTACTCCAGTGATAAAAGGGTTCTCCAGAGTGCTAAACAGTCCCACACCATGCAGAGGACAGGCAGGAGAACCTACAACAGCAGCTCCCACTTTCTATGCGACACCGGAATTGCCTCATCCACACAATTTCATGTGTGTTTTCTTTCCTTTGCAATCATAAGAAAGCAGGGAAAGCGGTGTATCTGCAACTTTTCTCAAATACAGAAGCTAATAGCATTCCCCAAAATGCCAGAAAATTGGCTCTCCTAAGTACCCACATCTCCATACAGAAGCCTTTCAAGCTCCGCTTTCCACTGCCACAGCTATTTCGTGGCCAGAAGAGATTTACTTCTCTTAAGCGCCAATAAGAAGTGATAAAAACAAAACCCAGCCCAACGCGACTGCAGTGCCTCCCAGCAGAGACGCAGAAAGAAGCACGCTCTTCCCCTCGCTGCCAATCACCGGGTTATACCATCAGACCACCTAAAAGTCTCATCTGCGAAACTCAACCCCCCTACAGATGACCGTGGTTAATCCTATGGCTCTAATTAAGGCCCACAACGAAGGTGACTTCGGGAAAAAGCTTTCTGATAGAGCACAAACCCCCTCCTCACACCTCTCCCCCCCTCCCGCCGCCACCATCGGACAGCCGCAGAAGCAGCCCTCAGCAGTAACCGCCCCTCCCCGCCGCCTAATGGCTCCCGCCGCGCACTCCGCTCCGCCCCGCCGCCACGCGGGGCACGCACGTGCTAGAAGGAAACACAGCCCTGCGCACGCGCGGCACCACCACCCCTTCTTTACACCCCCGACTGCCACCCTCGGGGACCGGGAAGGAAGGAGGAACCTCTGTCTCCGGGCTCCTGATTGACTGATGTCACTACCCCAACTCCGAGCCTCGCCGGCCCATTGGTGGCTTGAGAACCGCTATCTGCATCGCGCCTTCTGATTGGTTGTTGCCGCGGCGGCTGTTGTCCTATCCTAATTCGGGCCACAAGGATTAAGCCCTTTAACCCCGCCTCCTTCCTCGTCCCTCCTCCCGCCGCGCCGCGCTCTCCAATTGGGCGGCGGCGAGCTCCCCTTGCTCCTCAGCCTTCCCGCAGCGCACATGCGCCGCGCTTCCCGAGCCGGCCCCTCCCTGTAGGCGGCGAGCGAAGTTGTGTCCGTCCCCTGCTGGCCCCGCCCCTCCTTTTTCCCGCCCCCCCGTCCGGGAGCGGCGTCCGCGAGTCCGGCCCCGCCCCGGCCAGCCCGAGCGAGGCGGCGGGTGAGGGGGGGGGGGGGGTGGAGGCGGCCGTTGAGGCGCGCGCGCGGTGGCGCCGGGCTCGAGCCGGCGGCGTCTCCCTTCTCTCCCCTCAGTCCCGCGCGGCGGCCGTGGCGGCAGCAGCAAGCTTGGGAGCGGTGCCACCTCCTCTTGCTCTTCGTCCTCGCTCTCCCCTCCGGGGCACGGTGAGCACCGCCGCGCGGGGACGGACTCGCCTCCCTCAGCGCCCTTCTGCCCCGCGCTGCGGGACCCGCTGCTCTCCGCAACGCCGCTGACGGCTGCGGGAAGAGCGGCCGCCGGCTCTCCGCTCGCCCCGCTCACACGGCCGCGTTGGGACGGGCGGCGGCTGCCCCGAGCGGGGCGGGCCCGGCCCGTTGCTCCGTGTGCCCGCGGCTCTGTGCCCTTTGGCAGCCGCTCGGGGCTCCGGGAGGGTCCCCTGGAGGCGGGGGGGTGCGGCGGCGGCGGCGGCCGGAGGGAGGGCGGCTGCGGGCTGCCCGTGCGGGGCTCCGGGCTGCCGTCTCCTGCTCGCGTCGGACTGTCAGCCGGGAGCGGGCTGGGCTTCTCCGTGGGATTTCACATCTGCCGTATCGCCTGGGAAACTTCCTCAGCCCGACATAACTTCGAGCGAAGAGAGGGAGAAGGGAAAAAAAAAAAAAAAAAAAAAAAGCTATTTCCTTTAATGTTACAGCCGCTGGAAAACACAGCCGACAAGTTCCTCTAAAGATATAATTGCAACATCACTCCTGTAGAGGAAGCGAGACCTGGAACGTAGGACCGCAGGGAAAGCACTTAATCTCTACTCCTTTTGTGCAGTGCAAGAGAAGGCAAGGCTGTTCGATGCCGTAGGACTCTCCGGTGGGAGATTTAATGCCTCTTAAAGTATTTTTAAGGCTTTTCAGAAAGATCTTAAGCGCAAATTGCTCCTGCTGTAAGGCTCTAATCCTGTGAATTGGAAATGAGGTTGGGTATTGGAGGAGACGGGTGTGCTGCTTTCTGTCGTTTTCTGTAGTAAATGCAAACGCAACCATACCAATACTGGACGTGGTTTGCCAGAATTCCGGGTGTAGTCGCTGCCTGCTGGCTCTGACTCGCGGTTCTGAAAGTTGTGCGTGCTTCCTACTATCTCTGCTCTGACTGACCTTGTTCAGCTGAATCCTTTGTGTTTATTGGTGCTTCCGAATCTTGTGTAACATCTGCCACCGTTGTAGAAATACATCGTGTAGATAGGCTTTTGGATGGCTATCTTGCTTCCTGCTTGGTTTTCCTCATAGAAATCTTCTTAGAACTAAGAGACTGAGAATAATCCTTTTTTTCCCCTTCTAATTCAACAGATGCAGTTTATGTTGCTTTTTAGTCGCCAGGGGAAACTGAGACTCCAGAAGTGGTATGTCCCACTATCTGACAAAGAAAAGAAGAAAATCACAAGGGAACTTGTTCAAACAGTATTAGCCCGCAAACCGAAAATGTGCAGCTTCCTGGAATGGAGAGACCTGAAGATTGTCTACAAAAGGTTGTTCTTTCTCACTAACCTCGTAATTGACATACATCAGAAACAGTATAATAAGTAGCAAGAAAATAATGATGGTTGAATTTTTTTTTTCTTAATTTATCCTTTTTTTCTTCCCTCTACTGGCTATGGAGGAGACTGACTTCCCTTGAATCTAATTTGATAACCAAGTAGGAATCATTCATGTGTAGAAAGTCATTCATGCGTTTAGAAATGTGCTGAAGAGATGAGGTTTCCTTCTTCTTTCATGAGGAGTGGTGGTTTTTAGTTGTTTAGAAGACCGCAGTAAATAAATGCATAGAAATACAAGGCATGTAAGGTTTAATAAGTATATTAAAGAAAAACTAATTTTTATAAACATTTACCTCAGGTAGTGACTTCATAAGCTTGCGAATATAACTTGCTTTTAAAGGCTGTCACAGAAATAAGAGAAACTTTGTCTTGTTTCAGGGTACGTAGAATGTTATTTTGCTACGAATGCGAAAGCATTTTTCCAGCTTAAAAAAACCACAGGCAGTGTTTTTCTTTTGGTGAAAGTACTGTATAATTCTTTTTGGCAGTGTTTTCTTTTCTCAGTTGTTCACTAACATTCTGGCGTGTGTGACAAGAGTTTTCTTAGCTTTATGCTGGTGTTTATCACGTATGACAATGAAGAGGTGTAAAAATAATTGTCCCTGTAAATAACAGTAATTCTCATTGCAGTTTGGTAGACTGTATCTCTTCCATCTAAAGGTAGTGCTACAGAACCTTGAATTAACTCCCTTCCCTAGTTATTTAGAAACTTCAAAAGGTTTATACATTCTTATTTTCTTCGAGGTAGTAAACAATTTCAATGCTTGACAGTATTGTTACGTGCTGTCTTTGGGAAAGAGCTGAAACAAAAGGTTTCTCACTTCTGCAACGAGCCAATTGAGTAGAATTTAAAAAAAGAAGTATTAGATGTATACATGAGAGCAGGACCTAAAACATCTGTGTATGTAACATCATACACCTGAAGACTGCTGGTGTATCTGATGTAACTCTGGAACACTAGGAAGAGGGAAGAGGAGGACCAATGCGTAAGACCATGCTTAAGGAAGCATACGTGTTTTCTGCCTTTTAATTTCCTCACTAAACTTCTTGCGTATACATGCAGACAAAGTTGCTGACATGTTTGTGCGTTCCCTTCAGCTGAAAAAGTACTTGCATGCATTATCACTTGGCTTTTATGGGACTAGATCAGAAAAACTGGGAATGCATAGGCAAGGCTGTTCCCCTTCCTAGCCTTGCACAGTGGTAGCTCTTCCGGTGGTAGGTTCACTCCGCAACTGTTTTTTCTCTGTTTCTTTACTACTGTTAGCAACTACTTTTCATGGGGGTTTTTTTGTTTTTTTTTTTTTGTTTTTTTTTCCAACCTAGAAGGCTGATAGAAATCTGAGTATGGCTTTTTGGGTTACTATAAGTTGTGGTGTTCTTGTATCTCGGTAATGTGCTGTGGGGTCTGTGGTCAGGGAGAATAGTGCTTGGCTGCTGTGTATCTGTAGACTGCAGTCCATCTGCTAGACTGCTGGTGTGCACAGCTGACTGCAGTAGCAATTTTGCTGTCTGCAAACCAGTCTGACAGAGTTAGACTATGAAACTGCTTAAGATTAGTTTGTATTAAGCTAGTTAATATCTCAGTTTCTGCTCTACTTTTGCTTTATTAGCAAGTAACACAAAGCTAAAAGATCACTAGAATGACTGGGTGGCAGGGGATAGTGAGTTGAAAATCCTTTGCTTGGTAACAGTAACTGCTTTCGTGTCTCTGTGGAAAGACTTTTTCCAATCATCTTACTGTTACTAAAGTTGATGAGTCCCAACTACTGTAATCTCTTTGAGAAGACAGATCTGTTAGCTCAGAAGCAGACAGTAATACCGACAGCTACAGTAGTCAAGGTCCACTACTTCCTGAACAGCAGTCAGCTAAAAGAGCAAGACGTGTAACAGAAACTTTGCATGGTTTGTAGAATTGCATAAGGTGCATACATTTGTTTGCAGACAAAAGATTCCTGCACATCTCTCCTAAGATCTATTCTTATGTGGTTTAGTATTGGGGAAATATCTGAACTTCCCGGTGCAAATGTTTTTCAGTATAAGCTGTTCATATTGCTGTTGTACATTACGTATGCATTGCTGTTATGAGTCTGAAATTGCTGAAATTTGTGCTATGATTGCTTTTAGAGTGTATTAACTGTCAACTTTTCAGGTGTTAGAAAGAGTTGACCTAGATATTGCAACTCAAAGAATGGTTGGCATTATTAAAAGTATACTCTAGAGTCTCATTGATGTACCTTTTTACAAGAAGAAAACCAGCTCAAATGCAAAATTGACAAGCTGGTAGCTTTTGCTGCTTTTTTATATCTAACATTTATCAGGAAGGCTGGACAATTTTGATTAGCCTCCTTAGCCCTGTTTTATTTCATCCTTATCATTCATATGGAATGCTTTCTGGATGAATTTTCAAGATGATGGAACTACAAGGGTCTTTAAAATCCATGTGAATATTTTGCTTTTATTTCTTAGTTCCATATATGTAGCATTGATATGGTTGCAAAACTAGGTCAGTCATTGTTACCTGCATTTTTTTTCATTAGAGAAACAAGTTCTTTAGAGACCTGAAAATGCGTGTGGAAGTGTGCCCTGTTTTTGACATAGTTCATGAATTGGGTTGGATATGTTCTGTAGTTGGTTTGGAAGAGAGGTTTTCAGGCTGGTAGGCACCAGAAGACTTAAAAAGAATCTGAACTTCTGATTTCAAGAGTCAGATTTGAGGCAACTTGCTGGATAGAAAATTGAAATATGGGAATCCATTAACAGTTGTGCTTGATGATAATAGAGAGGGAATTGGCTGCAGACAGCTGACTAGAAACTTAGCGAATACTGTTAATGTTTGTTCTTCATTTTGTCACTTTTTTTTAACTAGATGTATTGGATCATACAGGATAGAAGTTCTGCAGCGTTCCTCTTTTGGCAGATAAATCAATATTAAATGTTATAATTCCAAGTATTCTAGTGAAAAAGGACCTTAAAATAGGATGATTTTTTTTCTTTAAAGATCTCAACTATTTACTGCTTTAGCTTCTGACAGCGTTATTTATTTTCATTTTGCTCTAGGAAAAAGAATAAGTTCTTGATGTAAATTTTTCTTGTTAGCATTTGGTATACTGAGATTGTAGGACTTGGTTATCACTGATAGGTAAGTGATCAAGAAATGTGACTTTTATATGGCAGTTTGGGATTGTATTTAGTTATATGGTTTTAAATTGGCACAGTCTGTACTGCCTTTAACGTTGTGACAGTCATCTGCTGCTGCAAAATAACCTTAATCACAGGTTACTTTAAAGCTTTACAGAAAAATAAATTTTAAAACTCTAATCTCTCCTAATCCAACGAAGGAGCATGTTCTGCAAGTAGTGTGCATCTCCACTCAAAGCATTTTGATCATCCCATGATGCTGTCATGTGGTGTGGGACATGATCAGTATCTTTCCTTATATGCATCTAATTGCCAATTGAATCTGTTAAAATATAACTATAGGGTTGAGTAGGTGACTATAAAACTAAATGGATGTAATGATAATAGTTAATTAGGTTTGGTAGTTTTAACTTGATCAGGTCCTCTGTGCAATATTCTCGCTCTTGTGGTACTAGGAGGACCTCTGCATACATCCAAGTAGAAGCAGCATCTTACAGAGGTTTACCACGTTTTTTGCACTTTCTTAAACTATTGGAGGTTATAGCCTGCTGAAATTGGAAACTGCAAGATAAATCTTGTGTAGCTTTATTACTGTTGCTTATTTCTGTATCGTAATTAAATAGTGACTGCTCTGCCTGTTCTAGAATCTCAGAACTTCCAGTAAAGAATACGTAATTTCTTTGTAAGAGAAAAAAAAAAATCTTTTCCCAAGGAGAATTTTAATGATTAGAACTTTCACTGGGTCAACTGTGATAACCTGTCACCAAATCCAAAACTCTCAGGCTGCTTGAAGCACTTGTTTACATGTTAGAGGTGGTGTTGTGTCTTTCAGTTACGGAATCACAGAATTGTTTGAGTTAGAAGGGATGTTTAAAGGCCATCTAGTCCAACATCTCTGCAGTGAACAGAGACACCTACAGCTACATCAGGGTGCTCAGAGCTGTATCCAGTCTGACCTTGAGTGTTCGCAGGGACAGGGCTTCCAACACATGTCTGGGTAACCTGTGCCAGTGCTTCAATATCCTTACTGTAAAAAAACTTTTTTCTTCTATCCAATGTAAATTTCCCCTCTTCTAGTTTGAAACCATTTTCCCTTGTCTTATCACAGCAGACCCTGCTGAGGAGTCTGTCCCCTTCCTTCTTTTATTCCCCCCATTAGATACTGAAAGGTTGCTATGAGGTCACCTCGCAGCCTTCTCCAGGCTGCACAGTCCCAGCTTTCTCAGCCTGTCATCACAGTGGGGCGTTCCATCTCTTGGGTCATTTTTGTGGCCTTCCCCTGAATACACTCCAACAACTCCATGTCTCTTCTGGACTCCACATCTGGATGCAGTACTCCAGGTGATAACTCACCAGCGCAGAGTAGAGGCAGGATCACTTCCCTCACCCTGCTGGCCACACTTCTTTTGATGCAGCCCAGGATATGGTTGGCTTTCTGGGCTGTGAAGGCATTTGCTGGTACTTGTTTAGCTTGCCATCCACCAGTACCCCAGGTCCTTTTTGTCAGAGCTGTGCTCCATCTTTACATCCATACATCAGCTTGTACTGATAGCGGGAGTTGCCATGATCCTGGTGCAAGACTTTGCACTTGACTTTGTTGAACTTTGTGAGGTTCTCCTGGGCTTAAGCTTGTCTAGGTCTCTCTGAATGGCATCCCATCCTGCAGGTGCGCCAAACTTACCATGCAGCTTGGTGAGATTTGCAGACTTGCTCAGGGTACACTTGATTCTAACGTTCATGTTACTGATGAAGATATTAAACGGCATTGATCCTATGTGCTGACCTTTGAGGGACACCACTCATCGCTATCTCCATCCGGACATTGAGCTATTAACCACCACTCTCTGCATATGATCTTGCAACTGATTCCTTGTCCATTGAACGGTCCACCCATTAGTTCCATATTATTCCAATTGAATTCTGTTCCTTCCAAGCTCTGCAGGCCTTAGATGTCTGTAGTTAGAATTTACCTGCGAAACAGCTTAGATGCTGAATGTTTTCAACTAGCAACTTTACAAACTTTCCAGTGATGTCTTCAGTGGGTGTACTCTCATCTAGTAGAACACCATTAAAATGGTAGGTTTTGCAAGTTATGCTGTACCTGTAGAGACCTGATACCTCAGCAGAAATAGTGAGCATAGAGGAGCACTTGGCTGGAGGATTACTTGCCAGTTTTCAGGCTTCCCACTATTGAACTACTGTAGCTGTTGGGGGATGTTCATGAGTTTGGTTCCCTCCTCAAAAATAAACATCTATAAAAGTCACTTATCTAAAAGCAGAAAGTTGAGCATTTGTATTGTTTGCAGTTCTTCCATTTGCTCTTCCATTCTGTGTTATGTTTTCAAGTGATATTTTCAAACTGTTTTGGATCTTTCTGAATTTGTGCCCCTTTTCTGACAGGTGGATGATGCTTATCATAAAGTATTTCCCTAAACACCTATAACCAACTTATTTTAGGACTGAGGATTCTACTGAGATGGGGGAAAAAAACACAAACTGCAATAGGAATGAATATGGCAGAATATTTTTTACAGGTTGGGCCATATTTGCTCTTTTTTGTGGTGTATGGCTTATGCTGTTTTCCCTATTTTCCTTTGTTGAGTGCACCTTTGAGTTTTCTGACAGACTCGTTAAGAAGAAGCAATACTTCTGTAAGGTAGTTAACGTTTGCTGCTTGCATACAGAAATTTGTTCATCTTTGTATGGTTTGTTTATCTGCTTTAATATCTGGACACCCTTTTTTTTTTTTTTTTGAAGCCATGGACTACGAAGGAAAAAAACGAGAACAAACTAATATCTTTAAAAATTTGAATCTCAAGAAATTTATATTTTTGAGGTTTCAATATATTCTTAGTAGTGGTGGCTGATGTGTATTTCTTATACCGTTTGCAGAGTAGGTATATTGAATCTGCATTTGACAGTTACTACTTAAAAAAAAAAAAACAAAAAAACCACAACAAAACCTCTTTGGAAAATGTTCTCTGCATATTTTGATAGATACCCAAGACTCCATTTTGTGTTACGATGAGTAGTTTTTGTTTCTTGAGATTCTTTCTCCAAATCTGCAGTTGGCAGAGCTTGAAAGTGTACTCTGCTTAATAGCTGCCAAATGAAGTCTTTCAAAAGTATGTTTCATTTTCTTTTAAATGAGAACACTGAGAGCAGACAGCTTTCCTGGAAAGTGTTCTATGCAAAGTAAAGTTTTTTTTTTCTCTCCCCTTCTTTTTTGTACTCAGATAAAATAATTCTGTGCATCAAAAGAGACTATCAAGAAATAGAGATACACAAGGAGTCTCCTTTGTGGATAAATATCATATATTCAGGTCAAATTTAATGAGATTTATCAGTATGTTTACCATGCTCATCTGAATATGAAGGAAGTTTTGTGTAGATGAATTTGACCTAAGTGCAGGTAGTGAATGTAAATGTCAACAAAGCAAGCTAATAGTCTAACATGGAGTTAGACTTAAAAATAAATAAATAAAATACTCAGGAGGCTTGAATACTTTTTTCTTTACAGCATAACTCTCCAATACTTTTCTTTTAAACAGCTTTGTCTGAAAGATGTCTTAAACAGATAACATCTTGTAAGCTACCACAATGGCTGTAAACGTCCTTGAAGTATTAATGAGAGGGAATAGCATAGCAGTGTAAAATCAAAAGAACTGTTCTCAGATAGAACTTAAGATAAGCTGAGGAGTCACTGTGGTAGAGATATAAAAGAGGAATTAGTGTGAAGTGTTTCACTGGAAATGCCTTCACCCTCCTCACCCTAAGTTAGGTTTTGTGGAATAGCTTTTTTTTTTTTTAATAAGAGTGGAGAAGTTTCAAATGAAAGTGTTTCTGATGAGGTGTTCGTGATGAAGTAAGCCACTGCAATCTGACTTGGTAAGGGAGAGGGAGTGGGACTTGCAGCATTGTCATGCATGGCAGCTTAGTGACTGGGAGACAAATTTAAACGTACTATAAAATAATTTTTATGAGAATCCTAAATGAAACCTGTAGCAGTTTCTTTTGGGGCTTATGTTCCAGCTGGTAAAATTCTGTGTAGTGTTAAAAACTTGTATTGATTTCTGCACACAGGAAAAAAATATGCATCTTAAACTTAACATTTAAATCTTAATGATTTTTTTTAAAACCGGATTGGCTTCTCTATTTAGTGCTGCCAGTTATTCTCTCTAAACAGGCAAACTAAAGCAGCTCCTCATTCACAAAAAATATCAATTAAAACAGGTCTTACTTGAGATTTCATTTCCTCCATGTGTTGTGTGGCATATGGTTTTGGCACTTTTCTAAAGGATGAGGAGGTTTTTCTGTTTTGGTTTTCTGTCAGCTGTTTTTAAACAGAAATGGAACAACTCTGTGGTAATGCACGGTAGAATGGGACGGTCTTTTTGTTAAAGTGGAGCTCAAGATCATATCAGAGGTAAATAATTCCTTATATTTGAAGGTGGAAGTAAATGCTACAATCAAGCTGATAGCCTCTCCTGACACCAGAACTGTTGGTAGTAATCAAGTTGTTGACTTAATAGTGACTGGGGTATATGACCTTAGTCTTGAAATTTTTTTTGCATTAGTTGTATTCTCTAAAGACCAAATCCTAAATTACTAGTTCAGTTTATTTTTCCCGGGACATTCTAATTAGATGTTAATATCTATATGCAGAACTTGTGTAATATAAATTTAACATTTAATCTGTTGATTAGTATACCATTGCTTGGATGTTGTAAGTAGAGTAAACATCTTGCCTCAGAACTGCCAGGAGGCCAAATAATTAAATGTATTTCCTTTTCCAACCACCACTTAAGCTAATTTAATTAAATCAACTAAAGGATATTAAAGACTGAAGTCTTGCTCAACTCATTCAGATCCTTTTGTGCCCACACGCATGTCTGGTGGTCTCCAAGCTGTTCTTTGATGGAACTTGCATGGCTGTTGATATAGAGTATCAATACTGTAAACTTGAGTTTGAAGGACTACAGAGCATTTAATACCTCTGAAATGCATTCATATTACTCATCTTTTGCTAACATAAGGATTACTTTCTTATTACAGATATGCAAGCCTCTATTTCTGCTGTGCCATTGAAGATCAGGACAATGAACTAATAACTCTGGAAATAATTCATCGTTATGTAGAACTTCTTGACAAGTATTTTGGCAGTGTGAGTTAGTAACTTCTTTCTGGTTAATTTTTATGGATTCACTGTCTGTATTGTGTTATTTTATTCTCACACAGCCTTTTTAAGAACACGAACTAGCTGTTAAAATAGACCTCTTCAACAGTTTTTCTGTTGCTTACCTGGCCAAACTAAACTGACAGTTGCCTATATAATGCCTACAATACAAAACTAAACTAAGAATTTGGAAAACAGTTTTTAATCTGATGTTAATTACCTGTATTTATTTCATTTCTTAGTGGTCTTGCTTGAGATTAGATAAAATATTATCCTTAGCTTTTTGTCCAGGCTTCCGCTTTCTCTTCTCTCTGGCAGTGCTCTTGTGTATGTACATTCTGCCCTCCCCCAGCACTTCTTATGTCTTCTTTCAAATGAGGCAGTTGGTTGTGAACTAGCAAGAAGGGTAAGAAAAGAAGACATCTGCTTTCGCAGATACCAAAACCAAACAGAACAGAAGCAGTGTGCATTTGCACTTCTAGGAAAACTGCTCATCTTTTTGCTTTCCTACTCCTTTTGACTAGGATGCACACAGAGTGAATAAGAAATTGATTGTTAAAAAAAATTTTCTATAAAATTGCATCATCTGCCTCTGGATACTTCAGGGAAAAAGAGAACTGTAGCGATGTTCTATTGCTTCATGAAAAGCTGTGTCGGACTGATAGCTGTGAATTGAGCACTCTTTGTTAACAGTGAAAAAGCTTTTAAGAGAGTCTGCTATGATTGTTTAACTTGAGAAAAAAAAAAAAACCACAAAAACAACTTGGTTTCAATTCTGTTGTTAATTTTGTTGTTGTTGTTGTCCTACTTAAAATGTTATAGCCTGAGGCCAATGTCTTGATTTGGTGAAGTTTGTTGAAGCTGTAAGTTTTCTGACAGTATCCTCAGAGTATCCTCCTACTTTACTGTAATACTTGATCTTTTCAGGTATGTGAACTTGATATCATCTTCAATTTTGAAAAAGCCTATTTTATTCTGGATGAGTTTCTCTTGGGAGGGGAGGTCCAGGAGACTTCCAAGAAAAACGTTCTCAAAGCCATTGAACAGGCAGATCTTCTACAGGAGGTAAGCAATTTAAACTTATCTGGGCAAAGTATCAGCATGCTGGATTGTGGTTAGAAAAAGCTACCATTTCTTTGAGCTTGTGGAAGGTATTTTCTGGCACGCTTAGCACGTAGTTACTGCTTAGTTGTTCTAATTGTGCAACACTACCTCATTATCTGCTCTTTCCATCTTGTTTGGCATGAATGTATTGTAACCTACTGTGATTTTGTGTTCTGCTAGAAACGTAAGTGGCTGTTTGTATGTGTATATCTAGGTAATTATAGATTGTGCAGCTTTAATTTAGTTTTGTTTACGTCTTTTGTTTATTTTTTGATTAATCAGCAGGTAGTTTTTTTTGTCATACCTGATGCATGTTCACTTCTTTACTGTTTCATTGCTGAAATCCAGAAGCTAGACTCTCTTCTTTGAGACTCATACAGGTATAGTTCTTTAGATTCTAAAGACCTTCTTTTCTGCTGTAGGTTGCTTACTGTGGCACATTTCTAACTTAAAAGTTGACAAAACAGTAATAGTATTGCTGTAGAAACACACAGACTGAAGTATAAAAACATCTGGGTTTTCACCTTGAATGCTTTTGTCTGTTACTAACTTTGAAGAAATACAGATTGCATTTTTTAATTTTTTCTTTCAAAAATATTTAATGGGGAGGAGTTCAATGACACAAAACTTAATAACATATCCCTCTTGTTTCTCCATTCTGTACTTTTCTTTGTAGTTAGTTGCTGTAGCTTTGAGGTCAGCATTAATGCCTGAATGCCTAAATGAAATTCATTAAATTCTAGTAGGCTGAAGAAATTATCAGTCTCTTTATATGAGAGTCAGTGAAACATAGTTTAGCAGAGATGATGAATCTTATTTTAAACATACTAAGTTTCTCTTACAAGGTACTATATAAATGTTAGCTGCTTTATTATTACAGTTAATATGAACCTTCCATTTGTTCACTTGCCCAGTTTATTGTTTAATTCTCATGTGAATGTTCTGTTTTCTACTTGTTGAATGTTGAAATATTAGACTGGGGAAACACAAAATTCTTTATCATTGTAGTTGTATCTGTAATCCTTTTCAGAGTACAGACAAATCCAGAACATGTTGAAGTTCTCATCTGTCTAGTTAGTGTTATGAATAGAGCCAGCATTACACAGATCTGTTAGCATCTTTTTCTAGGAAGGAAGCACTTATGCAGACATACAGCTTGTATTCTAAAGGAGTTTCAGTCCGTCCTTTTCTAACACTTAAAAGGAATTATCTTAACTGGAAGTCTTGTTTCAGTTTACAAAGGGGGGGAAAAACTGTCAATTTTACCTTAAAATCTTTTGCTGTTCTCTGTATAAGATCACACTGGAATAGGTAACTAACCTATTACATCTGTCTCCTGCAAATGCGGAGCTAATTACATATAAATTGAAGGTATTGCATTTTCTTAAGCTTCAGAGCCCATAAGAGTGTTTTCAGCGTTTTTTTAGGGCTCTTCTAAAGCAAAAACTAGGAATTAATTACCGAGCTTGTCTGAGCAATTCGCATTCTCTTTTTAGACTTTTATAACATAATTTCAAGTTAAAAATGTGCACTCAAATGGAAGTATCACTTTTTCAACTGGAGACTTCCTTGACTGTGATAGCATTACCTTGATGCCCTTTACTTCTGAGACTCTTTACTCTTCTTTTCCCCATCTCTTAGATTTTCTTTGTTCTATCAAGTTTTATTAACTATTTTCTGAATAAATTGGAATTCAGCAGTTGACCATGTATCACTGTATTGCTTTTGTATGATTTTTATAAGCTAATTGATTTTTTTTTCATTCTTAGTAAAGTTATACTGTCAGTCAAGTATAAAACTACTCCTTATATGTGCTTTTTAGTTTATAAGAACTGTAAAGGCCGTATATTTAAAATGAGCTTCCAATAAAGTTAGACTTGTTTCATGGATGACTTTTTTGTATTAACTGCTACTATGTGCATGCTGAGTCTAAAGAAGAAGGTTGTTAAAATAATAGTTTGCCACAACTGGAGACTTTTTGTATTTCTATTTAAGTTTGCTTTCCAGAATACCCCAAAGCTACTGGAATGAAATGTGTTTTTGATTCCAAATGCAAACCTTTTCTTGCAGGGTTATGGTGTGTTTGTTTTTGACCATCTCACATTGTAATTATGTGCAACAAAAGGACTTTTATTTGGACCTGAGAAGTCATGTTGCCTAATTTAAAAATTATTATTGAATATGCAGCATTATTAATTAGTAATGATGCATACATTAATGTATGAAGCACCTTACACATCAAAAGCTGTACAGAATACTTACACAAAGGAAAATCATTACAAATACATTAAGTGGCTGTTTGAGTAATGTTAAAAGAAAATGCAGAGGCATAAATTGCTGAATAGTGAATCAGTTCTTAATAGTCTTGCCTACTTGTATTCTTGTGGCTTTCTCCAGGGTGTGTTTTGGTTTCTGAGCACCTACTTCAGTGTACAATTAAGTTTCGTAGTGCTGTGCAGTCCACTTAATGCTAGGCTTCACATGACTGAAACATGCTATGTTTTTGAGCCTTTTTCCACCTTCAGTTTCTTTTTAGCTCTTAGTATTGCGATCAGTTCAGGTATTTGTTCCCTACCTCCTATTTATTAGCACCTGATACAACTTACCAATAGTCAGTCATTAATACTGACAGTGTTACCCTGTGAATGATAGTAAAAAGTATTCCAGTGCTTGTATGCTTCATCGGAAGTCTGTTGCTTAGGAGTGCATCTTTCGAAGACACTGCTGTTGTGTGTCTTGTTTGATAATTGTTCTTTTGCTGTAAAAATTCTACATGCTTAACTGGGGATTACAGAGACAAGTGGTTCTGAAAAGGTGGTATTTCATGAAGTCAACTCAATTATGCCAGGAGAAGAATATTTGCATGCGGAGTATAGCTGTGCGTGAGATGTATAAAGTGGTCTTTGCTAAACATGCTTGATTTCATAATATTTAAGATTTTTAATGCATGAAACTTGACACGGTGCTTTTACGGAAAGGATCTGTTCTTTTTCCACTTAAATGTTTATTTGCTGTGTTTACTTGGACCATCAGGTAAAACTAAAATAGTGCTTAGAATTGTGCTGAAATGGTAGTATTCTAATACATAAACCAGGCAATTGAACTTGCACAAAATTGCTGATCTTCATTTGAAGTAGATGCAAGTTCCTAAACATTAGTGAAAATTCTTTTTGGTACATTTGCCATGTAGTTTTTGATAAAATTATTTCAGAAATCTTTTTTTTTTTTTACCGTTATTTTTTTGGTGTGCTTTCAATAGTTGATTGCAGAACATCTAAAATATTAAAAGAAAAAAAAAGGTTTATTTTCGAAGATTTCAATGAAAAAGTCAGTGCATCTATTCACAAATCACTTCTTCATCACTGCTTTACTAACAGTTGAAAGTGTAGAAGCTGTGTGAATGTTTTTGCTAGGCTCTTGTAGTTTGTCTTCTGACATTGTCTGCTAATCACAGAACGGCCAGGGTTGGAAAGGACTTCAAGGATCATGAATCTCCAACCCCCCTGCCACATGCAGGGCCACCAACCTCCACATTTAATACTAGGCCAGGCTGCCCAGGGCCTCATCCAACCTGGCCTTGAGCACCTCCAGGGACAGGGCATCCACAACCTCTCTGGGCAGCCTGTTCCAGCACCTCACCACTCCCTCTGTAAAGAACTTCCCCCTGACATCCAACCTAAATCTTCCCTCCCTCAACTTCAAACCATTTCCCCTTGTCCTGCCATGGGGAATCCTTCCACAAAAAGTATAATAGCTACACTATGGATCAGCCTCACTTCACTGTTTTAAGCCCTCACCTCATCTTGTGTACAGAATGGTGCTTAGTCTGTTAATGGCTGAATTGTGGAAGATGCTTAGACTTGCTATGTAGATTTTAGTATTAGAATGAGCATCTTTGACATTGAAAATTTGGTCACAAAAACGTTGTACTTGGGGATGAAATGTGCTAGTTAGAAACTATAGGCTTGAAGGTAGTGCAAAGTGTATTAGGTTGTTCTTGAAACATGAAAAAATGTAGGAATGTTAGCATTAGCACTTACAAGCCCACAATGGGTTGGGAGTGCAAGGCTTTTTTGGTCTGGTTTGGGAATCAAAGCATCTGTTTCTTATGATTCTTCTGAGCATCTTACCATAATCAGTGTTATTAATGTAGTCTTAACGTTAGCTCTTTAATATGAACTATTGAAAGAGACTTCCTTCCTATGTTGGCAGTGATGTTTTGTGCTTTGGCCATACCTGTGTGCCTCTCAGCATGAAACAAGAGAAGGTAATGAAACTATTATTACAATGGAGATTTGACTTCCTTAATTGTCTCAGTTCTAAGTAACTTCTGACTCAGTTCCAAGTGGACAGCTTGGTTAGCTTAAGACTGCAGTTCTTAGAACATGTGCTTGATTTTTATTAATAAATAATGGTCTCTAATTTAATTTTTAAAGATGTTTGTAGGGAACTGTATGGCAGGTACTGTGATTGAGAAAAGATGTACTACTGGTCGATGATACAAGGAATGGGAACTACTCAAAGTCTGTGTTGACTGAAAATCTCTCTCTTGGAAGAAGTTGTGGTGGTATTCTGGTAGTTTTTCTAAAATGAAGTTCAGGTTTTAATTCCAGAAGAGTGTTGGATTTCTGGCAGGGCAGAGTTAGTCATGCAGTTAAGTTGCCTGATCTTTTGACTTACATATGAAGTGTGTGCCTTGTCTGCTTCTGTAATGACTCTTCATATATTGAACAAAAAAGAAGTGACCTTGTATGTGGTGCTGATTAGAGACAGTATTTAAGAACCTATAATGAAACACTTTCTGGTTTTGTGTGATTGGTGTGAGTTTCCATGCTTGTTCATGAGATGTGTAAAATAGGTTGACAAGTGTCTTAAAAAAGAATGTTAGAAAAGTGTTCTCATTTGGGATTTTGCCACCTTCTTGAGGTATTGCATGTTTAAAATCTGCTGTGTAAAATGTAGATGCTTGTAAAGTAGTAGGTGAAAAAATGCATGCATGTAGAAAAAGGCTTTTTTTTTTTTTTTTTAGATTCTTTGGCCTTGACATTCTTCTTTTTCTTCACAGTTTTGGGAATAAAAAGTTTGTTTGCTTGATCTTAAAATACAAGCATAGCTTGCTTGTCGCTATGCATGTGACTCAAAACCATATGTAAATGGTCAGTTGCTTTTTTTTTTTGCTTTCCTATGTGAGTTGAACAGATGTTTACTTCATTCAGAAAAGTAACTATTATAGAACATCACTGTAGTGAAACATATATACATTACAGTACGTACAGTATGCTTCAAATGGAAAGTACTCATTTGTACCTTGTCTTAGGAAGACATGCTTATCAATTTGTGGTGCTATGAATTATTCTTATGGTCATGAAAACTAGCCTGCTTTTTAAATTCAGGGTTCACAGAATGCAAAGCAAGAACATAATTAAATATTCTGTAACTTCAGTAAGTGGAATTGCTAAAGTCTGGCATTTATGAATATCATAGAATCATAGAATGGCCTGAGTTGAAAAGGACTACAATGATCACCTAGTTTCAACCCCCCTGCTGTGTGCAGGGTCGCCATCCACCAGAGCAGGCTGCTCAGAGCCACATCCAGCCTGGCCTTGAATGCCTCCAGGGATGGGGCATCCACAACCTCCTTGGGCAACCTGTTCCAGTGTGTCACTACCCTATGAGTGAAAAACTGCCTCCTCACATCTAACCTAAACCTCCCGCCTCAGTTTAAAACCATTCCCCCTTGTCCTGTCACTATCCAGCCATGAATATGTCACTTTAACTTCTACACTTTGTTGCTCTATTATCTTTGTCTGTTTTCTGTTAAGTATTTCACTCTCTAGCATTCTGTTTAAGTAGAAAGTTACTTACAATGGTTACAGAACTGTATTCCCGAATTCCTATAAAAATCTGTTTATAACTGTCTTGACTTTAAGTTGGTGATAAGCACTTAAGAAAACTGCCAACTGTTTCTGAAGATGTCTTTATAGTTTCTGATATATTTAATATAAATTAAGCTGGGGTTCAGGTGGAATGAGCTCTAAGAATATGCATAATCAGAAATCATAGGTAACAAAATCCTAACAAACCTCTGAGTACTCTAAGTTGTTACTTTAACAGTTGCAGAAAGTTCTGTAATCTTTGATAGCAAAGGTGCTTCCTTATTTACAATACATAGTTTTCAGCTGTCCCTTTGGTGCTGTAGACTAGATTTTCCTGCAGATACTTACCAAATAATAGCATTTTGTTTGAAAGCATTAGGAGTTTGTCCAAAAAATGAGTAGTAGAACCCGCAGCTCTGCTTTTTTTCCCAAAAAGGAGTGAGAGGTGGGGAAGTAACCTCATTTTCAAGAAGACATTTGAGACTGAAAAAACAAGTAGCATTGAATATCCAAGCAGTTCTCATACAAGGGCTGCTCTGAAAGTAATGCGTCCTATTGTATTATGTTGGCCCATGATGTCAGAGGCATATGGTGATATGGCAGTAGAGGTTGAACCTTCCCACCAGTATTCCATGACATTTTATTGCCGTATAACAGCAGCAGAAGGACAGTCTGATACAAATGGCATCTGACATGGAAGTGCATATGAAGTAAAGATGTGAAATTAAACTCCTCTGTGTGGAAAAAAATGGCACTCGCTCACATTTGCTGATGCTTGGTGAGCACTACTGGAGACCAGCCAGTGGATGTGAGCACAGTAAAGGGTGGGTGATGTGTTTCAGCAGTGGCAACAGTGGGTCACCTCTGCTGATGCAGGTTTTTCTGTATGCAGGCTCTTCGTGTTCATTGCTGGTGAAAATCCATAGCTCGTGGTAGTGACTATTGAAAAATAGTGCTGAGGATGTGCTCTATCACACAGTGTTACTGTGCTCTTTTATCTGCTATAGTTTCCTTGGAAATAAAAGGGACGCATTACTTTCAGAGCAACATAGATATCATACTTCATCCCCTTTCCATTCTTAGACTGCTTTTTTTTCTCTGATAACTTTAAATAACAGTTTTTATAAGAGGGTGTGTGATTTGTCCTTTTTCTTTGCTTTTTTTTTTTTTAATATGAATGCAGTTATATTCTTGGTATTTTCTCACTTTTTGGGATGTCAAGAAGCTTAGGGCTTCATTATCATAGATTTGCAGGCTTTGATTTCTAAATGTTCTAGAAATCCAGTTGTCTTTCCAGAAACATGATCAGATCATAATTTGCCCTTCATTTTGATTTGAAAATGATAGATGTCAGTCTGCACTTCATTTTTTGTGTGGACCTTTAACATTTTAATAAATCTATCTCCATAATGCTTTTTTCCTTTGTTTCCTCTTTTCTTCGTTTGGGGTGTATGCATGTGAGATCTGAGTAATCTTGTCAGAAGTTCTTTAGAATATTGTGAGGAAGGCATCTTCTATGTAAGTGTTGTGTGTGCATTCAGTTTGTTTTGCAAACTGAAATGCTATGAACAGTTACTAGTATGATGAATTAGTACAAGTTGAGTTCCTGCTTTTTCTGGTAGATATTCAATACGCTCTCTCATATGAATTCCAGTACTATTAAACAATATCTACTTCACACAGCTTTCTATGGAGTTGATTATTTGTTGATATAAGCAATTGCTATAAAACTGTTAAGGGTGTATTAACATTGTACTGAACTGATACTTAATAGTTCTATTAAGGATATGATTATTATCTCTGTATGCTGAACCGAGTATTTTCCAGAAATAGTTCTCTATCACTTTTCTGTAGAAGCAGTGCATCATGGTGATATGAAAATTTTAGCTCTGCTGAATAAGCCATAGTTGTTTTCAGGAGCTTTGTCACATGCATTCAGTCAATAAACAGGAAATTCAAAGAACAACTGACCAAGATTTCTCGACAGTAAGGAATATTTTATCTTCAGAATTCAGCGCCCCTTTTAAATGGGCACATAAACCTCCATTTTAATAGAACGTGTTTTCTAATCCTCTCAGACTGCTGGAAAGAGCAAAGCTAAATGTTTGAACCTTGTGGTAGCAAGGAAGAAATTCCATTTTACTCTGGTATCTGAAATGGTGTCATGTTGCAGTACTACTATCCTGCACTAAAACTCACACAACCTGTGGAGATGTTTTTAGAGCTCCACAGAATAGTAGATGAAAAAAGTATGGATGCCCCCAGGAGGGATCCCATGGAGTTCAGTTTAAGTTCTGATTTTTGTGTGTCTGTCTGTGTGCATTTCGAATGTTAGGTGTGTTGCTGGTGTGTATGGGAGCTCCACTTTCTATTGCCAGTCTGAGAAGAGTAGTGCTGGCTATCAAGATACGTTGGATGTGTAATGTTGTAATCTTATATTGAAAGTCTGATTTGAAATGGCGGAAAGAAGATTTCTCAAAATAAACTTGTTGACTGTAGGCCTTCTCAGACCAAGTACATTTGATTAATGTATGGATTAATGTGAAAATGTTCAAATTATTGCACCTCTCATTACCACATGAAAATGACAGGGTTATCGCATACAACTTGGCAAGTAATTGTGGCAGCTGTTAGAGGAGGAAATGCCATTACATTAATGAATTAAGTTGTTTACATTAAAGCGTGATAGATAAATAGAATGCAGCTTTTATCTTCTTCTATGGAGCATATCTTACTTGGATACCAATGTTAGTAACACTATGTGAAACGGTCACTGGATTAAATATATGTTAATTTGATATCATCCTGTGCTATTATGTTCTCAGATCTGTTAAGGTTGCGCTAATTAACTGATTTTAAGTTCTCATCAAGCACAGGTCAACCTTCCTAAGTAACTATAGAGCTTATTCTCTAAGGTATTTATATCCTTTAGCTTGTTAAGAAATGAAATATAAACTAATGCACTTTTTTAATGCATCGTCTTGGAACCCTTGAACATATGTTCTTTATTGATGCATTTGTTTGCTCAACAGCGAACTGTTAGTAGGACCTAATAAAATTGTATTAATGAGTAACTATAGCTGAAGTAAATCTAAGTTAACTAACTGAATTTATTTTTGCATACAGTGCAGAGTATTTTTCTAACTTTTGTTTTGAATGGAAATAAGCTGTAAATAGTTTGTTTTTGTTTTTAAAGTAGATGGTATTACATTTTCTTGCTTGATTTTGTGTTTGTAGAGCCAGAATGAAGACTGGGGAGGTTTGTCTGAGGATATCTTATGATTAAGAGCAATCTAAGACATTAGCCCTTTTGACCCCCATCTAGACGATTGGTAACTACGAAGTTTACCATTTTGGTGGCATGGATTAAATGGGTGCTATGCAAAGACTGTTGCACGTGTAATTAAATCCTTGCAAGGGTAAACAAAAATGGGTGATGGGCTTAACCTTCTGCAACACTTGCATGATGGTCTTTGAAGAGTGCTTTGAGTGTTCCCTGTTTATTTTCCTTTTTTGTACTAACTGCATCAACTCGAAGCGTCTGACTTCTACTAGCTTTCTTTTGGTGTTGATAATTAATGGGATAATGCAAGTTAGTGAAATGGATACCAAAACTAATAACTAAACTGAGTTTGGCTTTATATACTTACAATCAACCCATGCAAACGTGTCTTTACTGGAAAATGAGCTGTTTACATCTGCTGTGCAAAGAAAGTAGGCCCTAAAAAGACTGGGTGCTGCTGCAGTTGACTATATATCAAGTGCCGGATGCTGCATGACAAAACAAAGCTTATTTGCATATATAGTGCATTGCAACATATTTTTGTCCAAAGCAAAAGTGGAATACATTGTGGCAGTCCTACTAATAAAGGTAAGATTTTATCTTAAATAAGGCAAGTTTCAAACACATGAAAATGATTTGCTGGAGGAAAACTTAATTAGTTTGCTGCTTCTTTGATACCATGATGTACAAGTAGTTCAGTAAACAATTTGGTTTTTGTAATGTGGAACTGTAGGAATAGGTACAGTTTCATGTGCAGCTTTATAGATACAAGGGTTTAGTTTACAGACCAGAGAAAATTACCATAATTGACAAATATTTTTGTAACATGTTCAAAATCAAATTCACTGTTGTATAGATAGCTTTGTCATTTAAAAGTTACTTAGTATATACTGTAGTTGATCAGTGTTGGGGAATGGGGAGTAACTAATATGATAGCATATTAAATCTGTGGAATTAGAGCAGCCAGCAAGAGTCACTTGTTCAAAATAGAATTACTTACATGTGTCTGGACATAATCTAAAACTAGCAGAAAACCTAAATGATAAAAATTGATTTCTTCCCACATCTCTCTGTACAACTATTGTTTTCCCTCTCCTTCATGGTAACAAGTTTATACGTAAGGGGTGATTTTCATGGTGAGGTTAGTATTGATTGTGCAAATGTATAAATTTCTGACTAGAACTTTAAAAGAGTATGCGTAAGTTGGTTTAGACCTATGCTAAGCATAGAGCTTTTACTTAAGAGTGCTAATCTATTTTGTTGACTTAGACTGCCCAGAGACTAATTCTGGAACATGCAAGCTCAAGCTTGTGGAATGCTGGGAGACTTGAGTTTTATCTACAGAATATGTCCTGGATGGATTCTGTGTACGGGCATGGTTTTATCTGTTCAGATGTGCTTTGTCCCTATTGATTTAAACAGTATTCTTAGCACTTTCTCGTGGAATGCTTCTTCCTGACCTATACTTTTTCCTGAAAGAAGCAAAGCAGTAATCACTGTGTACTGAGCATGATTTCTACCTTAATGACTCTACAGTTGGGCAAATGGGAACTGTGCCTGCTCTGTTGAGTGGAGAAGTGAACCGGTAGACGAATGCAGATAATGAGAGGAATAGTTTGGATGCTGGAAGTTACTACTGCTTGTGTATTCAGCTGAGAGTGCTCAGCAGTAAAGAAAAATACCCTGAGATAAAGAAGGTTGGCTGTGGGCAAGAGAGCCTTCGATTCATAAAGCTTCTGTGCATGGATTATCCTTATACTTAATTAAGAGGTTATACAGGTTCAGTTTACTTAATCTGTATTACTCTGTCCAGCATAAGCACACACTAAAAGAGTAGAACTTGGGTTTTTGAGAGTTATTTCAGAAAGATTTCCTAGGGTTCTGAATTCTGCCCATGCTAAGTTATTGCAAGTGTGGTAAGACATTCAGAAATAGTCTATTCCGTACAGACTTTGGCTAAATTTTACCATTTTGTAACAATGGTCTGTGTATCTGTGCTGTAAAAGGCCAGTGTTCCCCAGATGTTTTGTCTTGACTCCTGTCTCCTGTGCACTCTGAAGTCAGTGTAGTTAAGTTCTAATTTACTTTTTACTGCAGCCCTGTTATTGGCTGGAGTCACGGGAGTGCATTAAGGAGCTTCAGCAGCAGTGGACTTGGAGTTTTCAGCTGTTCTTTCTCTGTCTATTTCTTATATGCCCAATAAACTATTTTCATGGCCATACTATAACTGGATTTCAGATCAAACTGATTCTACTGAAATTGTTCATTTATGAAAACATAGCAGCTTTTGTTTTCCTTGTTAACAAATTAGCCCTGCAAACATTTGTTTGAAGAACTGTAAGAGAGAAGAGTGCTGCAGTAGCAATAAGGAGTGGAACTGCTTAAGTGCTGTTACCAAGGAATCTGGGTGATACGGGGTATGACATGTCTCTTACGATAATGTATTCTGGTCATCCCTTCAGAAATTCAGCCCAGCAGTTTAAGAAATGCTTTCCTTAAGCAAAGGGGAATAAGTAATGTAAGCCTCTAGCTGCAGTGCAGGACTGGAAGAAAATGGAAGAAAACACTAATGAATCCTAATGTGTGAAGTGTGGCAACCTGCCAAACATGCAGATACTGGTAGAGGAAAACTCAGTGACTTGTTAGAACTTTGGCTTCAGTACAGAGCATTCAGCATTAGTGTTTGCTTAAAACATCTGTTCCTGTGTTGGGGTAGCAGAGCCTCCAGTGGAGTTTAGAATCGTCCTTCCTTAAAGATTAAACTGTTAATTCTTTGTAGCTCGCTTTGTAGCAGCCGATTGGCAGAGATAATGCACTGCCTCCCAGAGCGATTATCACCTCTGATCCAGCAGATCAGAAATAGCAAGTAAGGAGCGGGAGGCAGCCAGCCTTATCCAGTTACAGTTCATGAAGTTTCCGTGGGTATTTTTACTCCTGCTTTTAAGAGGGAGGCAGACAGGTCACTGCTGATCTGATGTTGTATCCTCTGTCTGTTGAGGTAATGTTTTGGGCGCAAATAGTGTGCGTATGACAATGTTTTCCTGAGAGAGACTTGCATGATGACAGCTGCTTCAAACAGTGTTGTAATGACTAATTTGTGTCAGTTGTGAATGCTTTTTGTTTAGATCCTCTTTGTATAGGAAATTGCAGGCGAGATCTTGACTTGGAGTTGGCAGCGGTGTAGGATTGTACTTTGTTTTTCAACAGTATCATAGGTGATAGTTGAACACTTGCAAGATACCATGGGTTTTTCTAGGCTCCCTGTGGAAACGCTTTACTCACAAAGGAGAGCAGGCCTTTCCCAATAACTATGTGATTGCAGCTTCTGAATACTTAACTAAGCAAAGGTTGGGATACAGATGCTCAATTATTTTGAAATCCTTGAAACTTCAAGTGAACAATAGCAATTTTCTAAATTTCTTCTCATTAGAAATATTTCTTAATAAAGACTCAGAAAGAGAGTATAAAAGTAGTTGCTAAACAAGTGCTTGTTAGTGTTAATCTTTTCCTACTCTAAGAGCTTTGTGTTTTTAAACAGAATAATTCCCAAACTGCAATGCATTCCATGATGCATTTTTTTTATTGTTCTTCTTTTAGATGCTAGGAGAGGGGGAAAAAAAAAACAAAAACAAAAAACCAAAACAACAAATCACCAAGTCTTTATCAAAAGATAACTGCTATATTATTTTGCCTGTGTTAGCATGGCTTACCTTATTGGATTTGTGCTGTTTTTGATTGGAAAAAGGCTGAAAGTAAAACTTACACAAACTTTACCTGACAAAGGAAGCATGCCAAGTATTTGTGAAGTCTGTTTCACTGTGTGTTCACACAGTAAACTGTCTGCAGTGCAAAACACCGAGCTTGAGGAAGCTTGGTTTAAGCATAAATTGTTTCTTGTTTCTTTATTGCCTAAAGGAAAGAGTGTTTTCTTGTCCACTGCAGACATAAAATAACTTGTGGCTAGAAAATAAATTTGAATAGAAGTTAGAAAAAATTTCAGTGATGATAATAATGAAACGTTGGAGTAGATTGCCTGGAGGACATTAAAAAGTTTCCATTGCTGAATGCCTTTAACAGATTAAATACCTCTACGTAATGTTACAGGTGTGCTGTTTGGAGGGCTGGATTAAGTAAAGTCCCTTCTAATTTTATTATGCCTAATATTTTTAATCACACTTAGTCATGACAAAATTGGTTGAGAAAAATGTCAGTAGAATTGGGCTAGAACTAGCTAGCTAGTTCTGTGACTGAAATACTACAATTTTTCTAATTTAAAAGTCTCTGAGAACTGAAAATTTCAGAGTTCTGACTGACTTTTAAAGCGGCTTGCAAATGCAAATATCTTTTTGAAAAGGGTAGTAATTAGAATCTCAAAACTGTGTTTAAGTCAAATAAGCAGTGTACATTCAAATTTTTGAAATAAGTGATGAATGTTTTAGAGGTAGTATTTTGTGCTAGTTTTACATTGTATTGTGTTGTAAGAACCTCTTCTGTGGCTGCTAGATAGACTTAGAAAGTCATTAGAACAGATTGCTACCTGGATCTAAGGACATTCTTCAGAGGTTCAGGTGTAGCCTGAGGTCTGTGCAGTCCCATACAAGGAAGGCAATGTAACCTAGATGCTGGTTACAGAAGTTGACATCTGTCCTTTGTTCCCACAAGTGGGTTTTCCGGTATTCAGACCTTCACTTCTCTGGAGGCTGTATGGCAGGGAATGCTGCGGTAAATTTAACAGATCATAGCTGTGAAGCATGTGGGAATTTCCTCCTAGTATCTAATCTTAATCTCCCATCTTTTAGTTTAAAGCCATCAGCCTTCATCCTATTACTACATTCCCTGGTGGAGTACCTCTCCAGATTTCCTGTATGTCCCATGCAGGTACTGGAAGGATGCGGTGAGGTCTTTCCAGATCCTTCTTTTCTCCAGGCTGAGCAACCCCAGCTTCCACAGCCTTTCCTACTCCAGCACTCTGTCTTTGTGGCCTCCTCTGGACCTGATCCAGCAGCTCCACATCCTTCCTGTGCTGGGGAGCCCTGATGCTGGTTGCAGTACTCATGATGGGGCCTCATGAGGGCAGAGTAGACAGTAACAATCCCCTGTCTTTTGACGCAGCCCAGGATGCAGTTGGCTTTCTGGGCTGCAAGTGCACAGTGCTGGCTGTGTCAAGCTTTTCTCTGACTAGAAATAGTTGGTCAATTTTATTTTTCCTTTTTGTTGTTTATCAGGCTGCCACAGCACCAGTCTGCCTCTGCAGTAATGTCCTCAGTGGGATACAGAGGTCTCACTAAAACTGCGGTATTTTCTGTTTCTCAGGTTTGCAGTTACCTTTTCGTTTCTCAGTTGCTGTTGTCTTCCATTTCATCTTTCAGATTTACCTCTGCAACGTCAGTTTATTGCTAGACTAGTTGCAGGTGGTGTTCACATGTTCCATAGGCTAAAAAGCTGGCAGGAGTGAAATGGCCATTTTCTTCCTGTTGTTATCTAACAATCTATCTTGCCTTATCAGTAGATGTAAATTTCTATCAAGATGGGACACTAATCCTCTAGGAGTAATTTGAGTCAGTCATCTAATTTTGTGTACTGGGGTTTTCACATCAAAGAGATTTCATTCTTTAAGCTATAAACAATTGAAAATAGGAATTGGGTGGAGAACAGCTGGGGGGTGCACGAAGGAGGAGGAATAGTCAAGATAAACTTGTGCAGTAGTTTGCAAAGTACTGAAACTGAAAAGTAACCAAGTGAATAAACAAAAAGGAAAGGAACACTTCCACGTCTTTGTTGTTGTCCGCGTAGAACAGATTGCAGGTAAAATCTGAAAATACAAAACTGTAACAATTTGACATTTTAGATTGCTACAGTATGCCTGGATTTCATTTGTCTTCGTGAAGCCACGTCATGCTAACAGCGTGAGGAAAGCAGAAGTTCTCCAAAATAATCTTTAGGAATGTTTTATCTGTGGAGACTTCATCAGTTCAGATGTTATTCCAGTGGCTCAAAGCTCCTACACTTTGGGGCTAGTACTGTATACTGTCAGTTTGAAGTTTTCTTTTTCAGTTAAAAATATGCCTAAATTCTCTTGCATTTCGATTTTTACTGTAAACTGGCACTTCTCTTTAGTAAGAGGTTTTGAGAGTTGAAATTCCATTTGTAATTCACTGCTGTATACAGACAGATTTCTACCCCAAATCACAGGAGACTTCATATAATTTGTTTGTAGCTGTCATTTGAGAACTGCTGGATTTGTAGATGGCTTGTTTATAATGATTTTAAATAGCTAGTGTGAAATAATGTTCAGGTTACTGATACTGAAAAAGCAGTGTAAATCCTGTGTATATTTTTCTTTGGGGGGAAGGGGATTTCTAATTGGAGATAACTTCAAAACATTTGAACTCGTATGTTTTGTGGATCAACTGAGATGACAATATTGCTTTGAAATGTATGAGACAGAAGAAATAGCTTGAGAAGTCATGAGAACGTTCTCTTTTTTTTTTTTTTCCTGAGGCTTCTTTTATTTTCAGGGTGTGGTGCTAAATTAATTCGAAGCTTTTAATTGATAAGAATGAAAGATGGTAGCTAATACTCAGAGTGGTTTTTTCCTCCTGGGCTTAATTGGCATACCCAGAATATATGCTTCTCAATAGCTGTTGATCTTCAGATCTATGTATGAAAAATGCTGAGTATTGTGTGATTTGTAACTCATCTTTCAACAAATTGTGTACTAACTTTCATGCTGATAAAATGAGAGTTGGGGTATTAAGTTCAGCGGCATAATTAAAAAGCAGAGAACTGTGCCTGTTGTGATAGGTGTCTCAGATTCCTCCCATTTTTTAAACAGGCCATCTTGAAAAGAACAGTAGTTTTTATATCGAGTAGTCCCCCCTGCTGCATTGCGTGGTGCTCCCCACAGTTGCATTCTGGAGGCCTGTTAGCAGTTGTGTGTCTGTGAGAGGGGAATATGGTAGGTGATGTCAAGAGCTCCTGCAGTATGCTGCCCTGCCTCTGATAGCAGCCAACAGTTGGTATCTGCCAAAGGGGCTAGAATGTAGCAGATGCATAGGGTAAGCCATCTCTGGAACTCAGCTTTAAACAATGTTTGGTTGAGAAGAACCAGTGGACTTTTGTAATACAGTAATTACAATGTGAAGTTCTGTATGTTGGTGCTGCCATCATACAATTGTGGGGGAGGGGAGATAAAACCATTATTTTCCCCTTTAGGCTTGTCAAAAATACAGTATTTTATTTTTGTATAAAATGTCCTTTCATGTCAGGAATACAGGAGAGAATCTTTTTTTCCTTGCATATTTGTCTACCTTTCTGTTATGTGTAAGAATATGTACATTTCTTTTGTAGCCACGTCATGAATACTTTAATGTCCCAGTGTACTAAATGGCTTCATTCATCATGCATGCAGAATTTCAGAGGAGATAGACCTGTGCCTTACTCATGACAGAACATTATCATCAGCTTGGTGAATCCAGTCATCTTACATCTAATAGAATACCACAACCATTCTCTGCTGTTGTACTTTCCTTTTCCCCTTCTGTTTTACAGTGTTGTCTCTTCACATGTCTCATTTCAACAAAACTTGTGCTTGTCAGCATATGGTTTAACTTTTTTTATTGTGTGTAAGCTTCAATTCTTATGCTTAAAAGTTCTGTAGAATTGTATGAACTAAACATCTATATACTGCAACACCTGTACTGTAACACTACTTGACCTGTGTTCATAGAATCATGTAATATCCTTTTAAGTGAGTTTTGGTGGTATTTAAATGTACCGTTAAAATTGGAAGATATTTACAGAAAAATTAGTGAAGGAGTAGTAATATGTTGAAGTGATACGTATGTATTAAACATTGCACATAATTCCACATAGACCTTGTATCTTGAGTAAGATGCTCATAGCAGTATCCTTTTCTGAAGCTGGTACAATAGTGTGCCTTAGCCTCCAAGAGAGGGAAGATGGAATTGTTAGGGCAAAAATGACTTGTGTAAATGTGGAAATTACATTTGTATTTCAGTGTTCAAAACAATGGTGTCAGTAAACAGTTCCTGTTACTGAGGGAGACCTTAGAGGTGGTTAGGATGGGAAGGATTTTTAATACTTGAAATATGTCTCCTTCAGTTGATATTTGCAGTTTTAAATGCAGAGTACAGTATGTGTTAGCAAACTGCCACATGCATAAATACGATGAACTTCCAGTTAAAAAAGAGTGGTCAGAACGGGGAGAGCATATATTGCACCCTGTGTTTGGCTAGTAGAAGAGAATATTTTGTGACCTAAAACTAGTACTATTTTTGAAAATTCCTGAAAAGTAATTAGCAAAGAGTTGGCTACTGAGGTTGACTGTATGTAGCTAGCTCTGCATCCTATATGTGGTAATGCACTACATTTCAAATGAAAAACTGACATAAAGATGGGTTATTTAGGGGATGGGACAAAAGCTTGGGTTAGACATGCAGCATTCTGAAGTTGTAGAAGACAAGATCATAGGAGTGGTTTTCCATTTCCAAGTTTGCCTTTTTTTTTTTTTTTCCTAAGACATTAACAGTGTGTCTAAATGTCTGGTTAATGCTGCTTTAGCCTGCATTATTTCATGCCTGTTGGCTTAAAATGCTATGCATTGAGCTGTAATGAGATGCTGTTTTTCTTGTTACCTGTACACAGCTGCTTGCTTCTAAATGACTAGGTAATGAATTAGCTTTCCTGGCATGTTTGAAATAAAAGTATTGCATGCACTTTTGTCTCATGTGAATGGCTTTTTTCCTCATCTGTGTTGTGATATATTTCATACTTGCATCGTTTGCCTTGGGTGGTTCTGAGCTGCAGGTAGGGTATAATACTGCAGAATGTATTCCATAACAATTGCATAAAATGTTTGACACTTCCTAAGACAAGTAACACAGACAAAATACAATATAATCCATTTCATTTGTTTCTTAAAAGTCATAATTAATGAAATTATTCTAGCCAAACACACTAGCTTTTAGATATTACCATTGAGATAATATTGTCAGTGTGTACATAAGAGGGCATGTCTGCCTCAAGGCTAAGGCTGTAGTACTACAGCAGTAACATCTTACTGAGCTTTACCAGTGAGGAGTACCTGTGGGCAAGTAGCCAATGTCCTTGAAATACATTGCTTTACATTCATTGTCAGCTGAGGACCTTGATTTATTTGAAGAAACTTAATCTTGATTTAAGTATATGCCTGGTGAAAATTACCTGCAACTTCAACCAGGCAGCAGGGATGATAATGCTGAACTGGTTTAAAGACTGTAGCAGTGGTGTACAGTATTTCTTCATAGTTATTGGGCAACTGTTTTTGGTGTAACTGAATAAATACATTGCATCACCACTGGCTAATGGTCAACTTTCACTCTTGTTTAATCAGTTTAAAACTTGGAAATAATGCTTTATTACAAATACTTTCAAGACCTGAAATCCATGGAGTTAAATTCTGTGGGTCGTTTTCCCTTTTGTATTCTGTTGCTATAATTGGTTAAAAGTCTAGAGGTTTTTTTGGAGCAAAATTATTGGAAAGGGGAGAGGCATATCCTTTAAAATGAACGCAAAAAACAGTAAGAGAGCCTTCCCTTCAAGCTGTGTCTCCTTCAGGGAGATTTCTTTTAAAATGCACAAGTAAATCTTCAAGCCTGCCATACTGTCTGTCTTCATCAAGGTCACTGTGTTCTAAGCATATTTAAATACTGCATCAGTGAGAAAACCCTACATCCTTAATACCCTGAGTACTTTGAGACCAGATTTAAGTTGCTTTTTTTTTTTCTTGGAGTTTATTTGGAAGCCACCTCCAAGTGCTCAGCAGCAGCCTTTTCCAAGCACTGACTTACTTGCAAGTGGATTTGCTTTAATGTAGTATTGCTTTTCCTTCAATGTTAAATAGTCTTACACATTAATTGAATGTAATGGGAGTTGTGTATGTGATCATATTGTGCTACATAGTCAAAATTGGTAGAGACTAAGTTCTGGTGTTTACAAGATTTAAGGCTTTTAATTATGTATTTTACTGACAAATTATTGTTAAAAATATTTAGGAAAGAATTGAAATATAATTTGTTTGCTGCTTTAACCGCTATCTGCCTTCTTCCTGCTTCATGACATGTCTTGTTTTAGGATGCTAAAGTAAGTTTATTCATACTCTGGATATTAAAACTACTTACATTTCCGTAAAGACACAGTATCCCTTTTTATATGCTATCATATTGTTAATAATTGTTGAAATGTGCCATCTAAGATATCAAAGTACTTTTTTTCCAAGATGCTGTAGGTTTAATGAATACAAAACCGATGATAACTCTTTGGAATTGTGTATGAAACTTGCTCTGACTATAAACAAAGCTTTCTAAGACTAGAATTAGCCTAAAATTTTGTATTCTACCTGGTGTAGAATTATTCAATTTCAATCCTGCCAATTCCTCCACCCTGGTCAGTTTATTGGCACCAGCTGTACCAAGGTACCTTGACTTGGTTTTATATAAATGAAGCATGAGGCCAGCATAAAGTCTTTGCTCTTTATAAAGAGCTTGAGGGATACTGTATCTAAGTAGCATTGGTCATTTCATTTGTCTGTTTATTCATTCTTCCCTAGCAAAGACCCATGAAACAATTTACCACAAACATAACTGACAAACTCCATTGCAGGATGCTTCTCCATCCTTCCCCCAGTTCATATCTCTATTACTGGGCTGTGATTTGATCCCTGCTGGTGCATCTGAATTGCTTCTTTTTATTATGCTTCAGGGCAATAAAATCTGCCAGCTATTCCTGTGAACCATGACAATCTAATTAGCAGCACTTTGAAAAGTGCAGCTAATGCCATGTTTGCAAACCACAGTGCTTTTATACTTCCATGTCTTTCAACTTCTCTTTTTTAATTAAGCATCTTTCATACTAACTCTCATGTATGGTACTGTTCAGTAGATGTGCAGGATCCATTCACCACTGTCTCAAATTTTCCCTCCATAGGAAGCAGAGACCCCACGTAGTGTACTTGAAGAAATTGGATTGACATAAGTCTTCACTTCAGCTGATGACATCTCAGTGTTTCATACTGTAAATGTTCACTGCCTTCATTGTAATGTTTAGCTAATGGTGTAAGATGCTGTTTGTCAGTATTACTGTTTTGCTAAGCTGCTTCATTCAGGCCTACAGGGGAAATACTCCTTTGAAAAGGGAACAAGAAATTAAAGGCCAAAACTCATAAATGAAAGGGAATTTGATTTAAATTGACTCAGTGTCTCTTCTCACTGCATTTATAGAAAAAAATTGCATTTAATTTCAATAAGTGTACTGTTTTTATAAGCAAATGACTTCAGGAAATAAATGTATCGTTGACATAACATATCTAAATGAAAAGAATACATGGACACCTTCAAGTATGAAATGTTGTAGAAATTGTTTATGCAACCAAAGACTTTTTGTTCATCTGCATTTTTAGTCAATAGTTGCCATAATTCTGCTTTTATTCAGTTAATGCGTTACAATTGGAAATAACTGTTTACTTCTGAATTTGCCATTATACCAAAGAATCCTGTTAGGATCTGCATATCCAACTGGTTAAAACTGTTAAGGCGGCATTGCTTTTTGCAAGACAACTGCAAACTGATCATTTACTAGCAGTGAAAGTGTATTTACCTGTAATTAACTTGATGAAAACTGTGCAAGTTACTATATTAAAAAGGGAATGCATGTAGGTTAAAAAAAAAAAGAAAAAAAATATCAAAATGGGGAACTATTTTTAAACCAGTACTGGCTTGCTCTGAACATAGACACAAAAGAAGGGATGTAGCCTTTTTGATTGTATAGAGAGGTACGTAATGAAAATAGGATACTTTTGAACATGGGAGCTTTACAAAAGGGAGTTTTTATGATTTTCTTTTGAACTCTACAAATTAATTTGTATTTATTCGTGTTTTGTAGTTACGCTTTAATGGGTGTATGAGCACCTTTAAGAAAAAGCATCAGCTTAATTTTGACTACTTTTCTTACTTACTCCTTTCACATATGGCACATCCCATAAATACTGTGCAGTAGAACCAACTAATTTGCAGTGAGAATTTTGTACACTACATTCACTGCAAATTGGGTAAAGTGAAATGAAGTAGTAGTTCAACATTTTTTGCAGACTCTCAGAAGTCGTACACTAGAACTGTTTCACTTGAAGAAATTTGTTTGATGTATGCTTTTGAGTTCTGAGAAGGTAGTGGCACACTTTGGAGTAGCAGTGCTACTGTGCGTGTGCGTGGTCCCTGAGAATGTTCAGCTTGCTTTCTTTCTCCTCCCATCCCAGGAACTTCGCTGTAGAATTCAAGTAAGTAGCGCCATGTACGTTTTCACAACACTTAGCTTTGGCATTGTTGCTGGAAGCAGTCGTGTGGTGCTAGCACAAGCAGTTACACAGCCAGCTGTGGCTCAATCTGATCTAGACTAAATGTAACCCACCAGCAAAAGGCTGGCACTGATGCTCATTCCCTGATCCAGATCCCAGTAGCGGTGCTGGTGGCAGCAAAGGAGCTGACCAGAGCAGAGGTGGGCTGGGTCTGGGGCTGCAGCTTCAGTAGCTGTGCCAGAGTGGAGCCTGAGAACCTGCAGCATGCAAATTTGTCCGTTTAAGCCATTTCTGGGATTTAAATATACCAGATTACTCGAGACCATGTTTAAGGGAAGCCACACAAAAGCAGCCGTTAGCGTTTTCCCGGTGCACAAGGGCAGGGATAGATGAGGTTCAAGTGGTGTTAGAATGAGCCTTGGTGTGAGACTGAAGTTGTGAAATTACCTTAAGTCAAACCTGAAGCGATTTCCTATGTATTAAACATTTTTGAAGTTTACACTGTCACTTGTATGTGCTTGGCTGGGTTAAGCTTTGTTGTGATTGTGACAAATAAACTGTTTGACCTTTGTTGTACTGTCCCATTGGTTTAGTTGTAATAAATGTCCATTTTTACACCGTTGCTTTGTTCTTATATGTAATTAGTTCTGATTTTCTGCAGAGGAGGGGAGAAAAAAAAGGCTACTCATTGCTAGTTTTAAAAAAAAAGGGGAATTTTATTACAGTGCTTAACTTGCTCTTGAGCACTTTATTAAAAAATGTGCGAGAATACTGTGTCCAAGATTAGTTATTTACATCCATTTAAATTCTACAGAAAGCAATAAATTAGCGAGTTCTTTGGAAGGCTTATCACATTAAACATGGAATTTATTAGAAAGGATGGTAAAGTGATGCTGTAGTCCCATTTCATTTGAAATTAAACCACATATTGATTGAGAGGGGGTTCTAGATGATGATGATACAGTCTTGCTAGTCAGCTCCTGAAATGGAATTATGAACATGGTCGTGCAGCGTTCACAATCTTACAATCCTCATTTCAGCCCCAAATTTCTCTTAGCTAATCTGCTTTCCAGCTTTCTAGAAGAAGTGAACTCCTTGATGTTACCAGCAAAAGCATAGGGAAAGCTTAGTACCTTAGGGCATTCCTTCATCAAATGTGAAAGTAAAATTTTGTTTCTTGAATTTCCTGTCTTACCAGGAGACAAAGAAAAAGAGAAGCGAAAAGCATCTGTTAGAATTTCTAGATTGCTTAGGTAAAGGATTGTTGGCTTGAGTGTCTTCAGTGTAATCGTGGAATCTTTGTTGAAGAGACCTTCCCTAACTGTCTGCTGTTCCCTTTGAGTCAACACCGTAATGATGGTCATGCAGTGGCTGCCTTTGTCAACTTAGTATGTTCATGGGCTGTGCCTGTGCAGCTTGCCTTCCAATCAGTCTCGTAGTTTTCTGAACTGTAATTTGTCAGTTACCTTTTATTTATTTATTTACGTATCAGTGACAGATGCTGCACTCAGCTGATGCATCAGAGCTGAATAAAAGGATGGATGGAATAATAGGGAGTTATTTTAATTACAGCAAGCTTACAGTGAAAGCAAAATCAGTGGCACTCTTTATAAGTGTAATTTACTTTCCTATTTCATTTAATTTTTTGACTAGCATAGACTTGCACATTTTGTAAAAGGTGCTGATTCAGGGCAGGAAGTAAGAGCATCTCTGAGCAGGCTCTTGCATTTCTTCCAAAAGCCATTACTTTGTGCATCCCAAGAATGCTGCTACTGGTACAGGTATATAAATACACTCAGTGTGGTAATGCGCAGCTGAATCTGAGAAAGACTTCCTGCTGAAGGATGTAATGCCGAAGAAGTTACTTAGAATACATTTCAGACCTTCTGTTTCCATCAGCAAGGGAAAGACCTTCATCTGTGCTTGTTGCCTCTTCATGAAAGTGGATGCCTTGCGTCTAGCATACGAGTGTGGGCAAGTCCTCCTGGCACCCCTGTGATAATGGCTACTCAGCAAGCATGGCAACCGTGCTGGGAAGGGAAAAGACTTCAAAGCAGTCACCAGCACAAACCTAAAGGCATGCTGCCTTCCCAGGTGCCTTTGTGCCACTAAGTATTCGTACTGCTGGTGCTTAAGGTAGCTCCTGCCCTCTCTTAGCAGCACTCTCTCCTGTTGCAGGACACCAGCTGTCTTACTGTCTTGAAACATTTTGGGTAAACACCTGCTTTACACGATTTTTATGAAGTAGCTGAACTTCAAGATTCAAGTTCCTGCTCAGATACCTTACTCCTCTCCACAGGAGAATGGTCAGAGCAGCGCCTGTTACCTATCCTGACCTCCACAGCTGGCTGGACCTGGCAGGAGGGCCCCGCTGCTGCTCTAACCCCCTTCATGCAGTCCTTGTATAAATAATGCTTTCATAATCAATCCAATGCACTTTAGTGATATTTACAAACTTCATAATAAAGTTTGAAAGCAACTGCTTTAAGCAGTCATTCAAAAAATAAAAGCACACAAAGCTGGACCACTATTAATTCACTTTTTATGTAGTCCTTCTATGTGGATTAGACAGAATAGCACAAAGTGAGAACAAGCTATTCCTTGCAAATCTAAATCCATCTTAAGTTGTTCTGGGCTTTTCTCCTTTGGAGAAAGAAGCTTAACATTTAGGAATTTTAGTTGCCTTTTCTCTTGAGAGTAAATAGCTCACTTAGCTAAGAAGAAAACAAAACCATGCGTACGATACTACTTAAGATTATGAAGTAGGGAAACAACACTGAAATATATCAACTTTTACATTTGAAAACTGGTTGAATTCCAGGTTTCATGCTAACAAAAGCAAACAAAACGTCAGCTCTACAGCACTTTTTTTGGTGCAATAAGCAGACAGTATGAATCTGAAAAGTTACAGCTACCAAACCTACAGCGCGCAGATACAGCCAGGGAGTTTGGATCCAGATCTCAAGAAAAGCAGCTTTGAAGGAGAAAACCAAAAGAAGGTTTGGCCATTAGAGTAGCAGAAATAAAGTACATTTAAATTTTACATGCATCTCTGAGCAAGTTTTTATTATTACTATAAGAACTTTTTATTTTTAAATACAGCTCCTCAGCTTCCCAGATCCCATTACAAAAGCGTGGGGAGAAGGAGCCTTATTACCTGTGGAATTCTCACGTGAGTCTTAGCTGGTGCACGGTTTCTAATCCTACAGAGGTCCGCTTCACTTATTTCACCCGGCTTGTCACAGATTTCACAAAATCAGCATCCCACCACACCTGCCTCACTTCTGCTTGAGCTTGGTAATTTATTTCCCTCAGATAACCCTCAGCAACAGCCTGCCGCGTGGCACGGGCTATACAACACACCACAGATAGAGTAAATCTTTTCTATTCAAGAGCCTCAACCAGCAGGCTGGTTTCAGCAGAATTGCAGTTGTGGGAAGCAAGGCAGCACCAGTGATGTGAGGATCTTACTGGCCTGTTAGCAATGCATCTCAGCAAGCAGGCAATGCCAGCTCAGCTGCGTGAGTTTGCCACATTCTGCATAAGTATCCCAACTAGACAAGTGAGCATCCATGAAAAAATAGAAACCCTGGGGAAAATCTGTACAGTATAGTCAGAAAAGATACGTTTATGAGAAACCCGTTGTCTCAAATTTCTCCAATATAATTTAAAACTTAGTGTTGTCCATTGAAATATGCCTTTCAGGTGACGTTATCATTACTTCAAACGTTATGCCATTAAATTACAATTCCTACATCTGTTAATAACTAAAACATCTAATCAAATTAACTAAGCTACCGTTCTGTCTACAGTTATGACAACATATAGTGAAAGTTGGGTTTGAACTGAACAACAATATATAGCACTTCTGTTGAATTACTCCATAGTGGACAACAGTTATACATGAAAGAAGAAGAAAGTATCATCAGCATGCTAGGTGCAACATGCGTCTAGAAAAGAAAAAAATAATTTTTAACATATATATATATATATATATATATATATATATAATACCCAGAAGCAATGTTCATCCACTCTTAACTATCCTGGGAAAAAAAAAAAGAAAAAATGCTGTGAGGAATGCTATAGTGAGTTTGGATGTCCAGATTTTTGATGGGACTTTATGCTGCATTGTTGAATGATAACAGATATCTATTTGGGAGCATTTCATGTCTGCTTTAGGCTTCTATCAATTTAGAGCTGCCCCCTGAAGGCAGGAGTCCCAAACTCTCTGGAGAGGCTGAAGAGAGAGAGATATTTCTGCACACAGATCAGGGCACCTGCATCTTATGTACCATGAACTGCTCTCTCTGTGTACACACAGTGCCATAAGAGCCTAAGTTAAATACCTAAAGTTAAGCCAGGTGAAGTATAGTCCGTTTAACAGCACAAATGTTTCATTTAAAAGAGAAGTATTTAGAAGGACTTTGCTAATTGCAAGTACTTTGCTAACACAGCTGTCATTTCAAGAAAGCTTCATCCTGATAACTTCATTTTTATGTACCCTACTCTCTGCCGTGGCTGTAGGGGAGCTAGGCATTAGGGTGCCTTAAACTGCTTGTAAAACAAGCCTAAAAAGGGCTTCAGATCAAGTCCTCATCTCAGAGGGAAAAAAACAAAACAAACAAACAAAAAAAAAACCAAAAAACAAACAAAAAAAAACAAAAACAAAACAAAAAACCAACAAACCCTGAAGTATTATTTCAGGTATAAACCTTTTCAGTTTCTTTAGCCACTCTGCAACATCTCTACAGTCATCTTGAGCCTTTACAACTACATCTGCGTGTTTAGTGACCAGATTTACACCTTTCCTACCACTCCACCACAGGTTAGGCAGGAGGTTTTCAACTACAAATGACATGCAACTAAGAGGTATGCAAACTATTCTCTGTCTTCGCTCCAGGATTACAAGTGCATGGTCTCCCCTCTTACTTGGGGATTAGGATACTGAATAAGTTGATTGTTTATTTTTTTTGTGTAATTCCTACTTGGTTTTAGTCTACTGCAATCCCTACAGGCAATTAGCTCAGCAGCTCAGTCACAGGAGAGAAAAATCCAACACTTATGACCACAAAGCTCCTACTGGGCAACTATTGTACAATCAAACTGTGAAGTCTTTTTAGATCCCTTTTCTCCAAGCATAAGATGATTGTATTACTTAGTCTAGAAAGGAAATTCCGATAAACGTTCAGTAAACATAAATGGCTCTCTTTTACACAGACTTCAATTCGCAGTATGCTGTTGTGCGAATTTACAGCACACTAGCTGTTCTGTACTAACTCCTTACAGGGACAGTAAACACTTAACACACACATAACACAGGCATAAGCATATACCAAAAAAGCTTTACTTCTTTCTATTTTGTACTCAGTATGCATCCAAATGTTGCAGTAGTTCAGAGGGACAGAGTAGCTAGAGTACTTGACATTTACACCTTATATAGGACTTAATTTTCTGAAGCTTAGCACACAGTAAACTAGGGTCCTTTATTAGGAAGAAACGTTTTAATGTGCAAGAACACTTTATTTGTGACTCAAATGTATCTGGTGCCCTATCGGAAAGGTTTCTTTGTCAGCTCTACATTTGATCAATTAGCAATTTCTGAAATTATTTCTCACTTCGTTTTGGGAGTTTCACTGTTTCTTCCTCTGCTGCTTGACCTCTTTTTGCCCCTGCTCCTGGATCGAGAGGAACTCCGACTTCTGCTCCGACTACGTGTTCGACTGTAACTCCTGCTGCGACTGCGTCCTCTCCTCTTCCTCCCTCTGCTGCGTGACCTCCTCCTTTCTCGACTTCTCGACCTGCCAGATCGGCGCCTTCTCTTGTTTTTGCGGCGATTCTTTTTTCTTTCAGATTCCCCATTTCTCCGGTACGAATGATCTGGACTTGGGCTGCCCCTTCTCCTTGACCGGCCGTAATAGTCATCACGATGGCTCGATCTGTTTCTCCTTTCAGAGTTTTTAGACAACTGATTAGTCCGTTCTGGAGAAACGCGTATGTCTCTATTGGCCTCCCAGAACTCATTGTTTGGATTTTTAAATACGTGAAGAAAGTTGCAGTGTTTCCCTCTTGGACACTTCTGCCTTTCAAATAAGCCTGCAACAGATTAGGGTTGCTTTTTATGAACCAGACCTGTTAAAACTGCATTATACACTTACTGGAAAGAAACTTACTGAACTGAATTCTGCTTCTTTGAACAGAAAAACATGTACACGAACACCTATTTTACCCAAGATTACTTTTGTATGTACTTTTCTGGGAATTAACTTTTTAACATCTATTTAAGATGGCTATTCTTTAGCGTAAAACAATTTTATAAGTACTTTTATTAGCCTCAACTTTCAAAAAACAGACATGTAGAGAAGTCAAGTGCAATAGTAACTGCTAAGAACTGTTGATGGTTGAGACACTATTGTTGCTTTTGAAAGAGATAAATTGCTATTTTCTGCACTTCCACCTTATAATCATTACTATTTTGAAAGCTGGGCTGCAAATTTTCCAGTCCATGGCAAACCTACTAGGATGATATGAATATCATATATCATATGGCAGAGATATTCCCTTTCCTTCCTAAATCTGCAGAAGCAAATAAGCACATCTGTCTTTGAAATAGAAATGAACGTGAACTGAAGCACTGAGAGAATCAAAGCAATCACTTAACTTCCTCTTTTTCACTTCTAAACAAACTCTTTCAGTAACACACATTCTATTTCCTGAGTGTTTATGCAACTCACCACAAATAGCAGTCTTCCATCTTGTCACAGGACAAAATTCACAATGAAGCTGCCGGCCTGCGTACCATCGGCCACTGAATAGAGCAAGAGCTGCCTGACAGTCCTTTTCCCTTTAAAAAGGAAAAAAAATACCCAACATAACCAAATGCTGCAACATAATGCAGCATTATCACTGTACGATCGTTTCGGATGTTATTTCCCAGTTTTAGGATGTCATTACAGTATGGGAATAAATCATTTGGATTACACTGTTTTCATTACTGGACTTTGCAGTTCTGCAACTTGGTAAGACTGAATACTCACGTCTGATACTGGACGTACACATTTCCTCGTAGGTGAGGCTCGTAGTTGCAGCTGACCTAAGGAGATTGAAACATTACATTAGGGCAATGGAAGGCTCCTGCTATACAGCAACTCACACATGTTGAATTGGCAGCCATTCTAATTTATGACAGCACATCAGCGTGATCTTGCACATTATTTTCTTCTGAACACAGTTTTAGTCAAATACAAGGTTTAGAAAACAAAAAGGTCTTCTGCTTTATTTTTGTATGTTTCCAGCATTTTGCTCTGATTGACACTGTGACCTCTGTTCCAGTCTACAAGGCAGCTTGTACTCAGCTGTCTTGCACTGAAGTCTGGGTCAGCGCTATTCTGCAACAGCCAAATACTGCTCTGAAAACAACCAGTAGTACCTCTGTAACGAGGTGGGGTAAAAGAATCTTTAGATCAGTCTGCCTTCACACCTCTCTGAGAGTGAGATGAATTATAAAAATTGAAGTCACACACTTTCACATTTCTGAAACACAATTTTTCATAATAATTTAGCATTCAAAAATATGCAATTTGACCTTCCAAAAGCCTGTTAGGTCTCTCCTGGTCTCTCAGGAGTCTGAGACAAGTTGGCCACAATCAGGCAAGAACCCAGTTTGCCAGGCCTCAAGGCCCAGCCTGTTTTGCCTCCAGGCCTCTTCCAGCATCTGCTCCAAGTGAGACAAGCAGCTTCTTCCATCACTGTGCCTGACTGACCCTGAAAGAATAATGACTGTGTGTGCTGGATTAGGCAAGGGCTTCAGAGACAACTGCAAGCAGACATATAATTAAATATTACAGCATAAACAGTCATCCTATTCAAGATAAATAATAAGGTCAATGCAAGAACAAGAAAGAATGACATCACAACAGACATGTTTGGGTGGGAAAAGAGAAGAAGCTTGTCTCGTCAAGACCTGCCAGATTCTGGACTAGTTTCCCAGAAAGAACAGTAAGAATAAAACCTTAGGCCATGTTGGAAATGGAAGTCAGTTGAAAGAGGCATGTGCATAACATGAGTCTAAATGGTAGCAGAGACTCGACTAAATCACAGTTAAAATTCTAGCAGTTGACACCTAATTCCTAAGCATCTCTAATAAAACAAGAACACCTCAGAAAAATCAAATTAGAGTTGCACAATTGCTTCAAAAGCTAAGAAACCCTGGAGTAGAAGCTATTAATTCACTATTAGCCACAGGGACCCAAGTACATGCAACTTAACAGATAGCTGCATGTAACACACCAAGATATTACCTTCAGGATGTGAGTTTGATGGTAAGACTGTTTCAACACATTCTCCATTGAGAATCTGCATCCCATCTTCTAGAAGGGAGCACTGCTTGCTAATATCCCAAGATATGCTAAGATTCCACCATCCAAACTGTACATTTTAGTATAACAAGGCATCATTCATCTCAAGGTCTATATTTACAGGTCCCTCATTTTTTCTCACTAGAAATCATAATCCTTATAGGGAAAAAATATGTATATATCAGGAAACCAGATGCAGAAAAGGGTAGATGACAAACCTCAACACCATTTAAATAGCATCTTTACAAGATAACCAGTTCAAATTAATTCCTGCTGCTGAAGTACATACTACATTTTCAGTTCATAGTTGAGTTTATTTTATCGCATCAGTTCTACAATGACACTGCTTGGGTGTATACTCCTATTTGATAATGTATTTCATTATCATCATACCTTTGGCACAGTTCTAAGTGGCACAGTGACAGTAAGTGGCAATAGCAGCCCATACACCTTTACATCGTGTAAAAGTCTTAATCCATGGGCCCTCTGGGCTTATCACAGGCTAAGTAGAGAAGGAATTGAGAGTTACATGGACTCTCATTTTGTATGAATATCTGGCAGTATAAAAGCACAAGGTTTTGTAACAACTCAAGAGAACGGGAGAGAAGATTCATCCAGAATGCTCTGCAGAAGCACTGAGAAGTTTACAGGTGTCATGAGAGATGCACAGTTGAAGTTGACACAGTAGTTCTCTGAAGTACATGGGATTTACCTAGACCACATTGAACAGATTCTCTAAAGACTAGTAAAACACAACTGACATGGTATATGTTCAGAATTTACAAGCTGTTATACTCATATGCATACCTTGAATTGAACAACCTTCCCCACATTCTGAAACTCAGGGAGCACGTCCTCGTAGAACTCTAGGAACTGCTGGTAGGTCTCCTCGTCACTGTACTCAAGACTTGCATCAGTGTCGTAGTCATCCCTTCGACACTGCTCCATGCCAAAAGTAATGAACATCCCTCGGACAAGCAGAGTCTTACTGGATGTTGGATAGTTATGCTTGCGGGAACACCTGGAAAATTGTAGAGAAGGAAGAAAAAATATTTGCACTTTTGGCAGAAGAAGCACTTGAAACTTCAAACACTCGCCATTTTGAAAAAGTTACTACAAAAAAAAAAAATCACTAGCAGAAGATCAACATATTTCAAGTATTAAAACAGATCTTTAGGAGGAAGGACTTTTACTGGTGATGTTCTCAACAAACAGGGAAGAAGAGATTATGGAGAGAGGGGTTACGAAACAAAAGTATGTCTAGACAGACAGTTGGATGAGACTGACTTTTTCCACTTAGAAAGCTTATTATAAATAAACCCTATCTTAAGTCTGCATCGTGGGAGCCACATAAGTACTGGATCTCCCTTACTGTGTATCATCTTCAGGCTACCTTCCTCACATGCTGAAATGCAGTTCTCCCTCACAAACCTTTAGATTCACTGAGATCATGGGTGGTAGCCTCCATGTTACTTCAGTGTGCTTTATGATTGCTGTTTCAAACACTTCACAGACTAGGAGAACACACTTCTCCTTTTCATGACATGATCAGAATGACTGTCAAGATTAGTCTACTCTCATATCTAGCAGTGGCAAAGCAACAGACAAACTAGGGGAAGAGACCAGGTCTTGAAACCAGCAATTGCAGCCCTGCTGGCTCATGTTCAACCAAAATGTCCATTTACTATAGCTTTCTTCCACCATCTCTTTGAAAATGAAGTGTCTAGGCTAGCCATTCCTCCTACCAAAGCTTCATTTCTCATCATTTTGTCGTCCTTCTCTGTTCTTGCCTTTTGCCACATTTCCAATACAAAGCACCCACAGCAATATACAGGAACCAAGAATGAAATTAGCACAGATTTAACAGTACACACAGAAGAGAATTCTGGAAGAGAATTTTTATTTTATTTTATTTTTCAAAGATGCAGTGTATGTAAACTAATCAAAATGAAAAACAACATCTGACATGCCAGGCCTGCGCTAAAAGAAGAAATCAAATGTATTCTGACCAAATATATTTGAGCATTTGCCAGAGCTAAGGTAGAAGTCACTTTAATCAACAGAACCAGAATGTATCATCAGTAATGTTCTGTAACATTAGTGCATCAATTCCAGTCAGGCAACAGTTCTGTCTAGTACCACCATGAATAACAAAAACCCGCCCAAATACAAGTAATTTGTCATAAAATCATAAAATAACTTGGGTAGGAAGAGACCTCAAGGATCGTTCAAGTTCCAACCCCCTTGCCACGGTCAGAGTTCCCAACTGTTAGATCAAGTACTAGATCAGGCTGCCCAGGGTCCCAACCCTGTAGTTCCCTAGGTCCTCCTTCCTCCTCTTCTTATAAATGGGAGTGATGTTTCCCTTCTTCTAGTCACTGGTGACTTTGACTGACAGCCATGACTTTTCAAATATGATGGAGAGCAGCTCAGCATCCACATCAGCCAGCACCCTTTGGACTATGGGATGCATATCATCTAGTTCCATACACTTGTACACGTTCAGTCTCATGATGTGAGAAAGGGGGGGGTGGGGGGAAAGCAGGGCAGTTTGCTCCCCTAGTTCCCACCAAGAGGTTCATGGATGTGAGATTCAGGGAGAAGCAAGAAATATGAGAATCCTTGTTGCTAGTAAAAACCGAAAATAACAACTCACTGAGTACCTCATTCCTCTCCATATCTGCTGTAGCCAGTTCTCCTTTCTTATTTATCAGAGGAATACTCTCTTTGGCCTGTTTCTTCTGATCAGTGCACCTATAAAATTCCTTCTTGCTTTAAATATTGCTTGCCATATTCAGTTCCATCTGTGCCTTGGCTTTCCTAATCCTATCTCTGCATGGCGGATAGCATCCCTGTATTCTTCCCAGGTGACACGTCCTTGTTTCTACTGTCTGTACTTGCCCTTCTTTCCCCTCAGTTCGACCACCACATCCTTGTCGAGCCATGGTTGTTTCTTGCTTCCTCTGCCTGATTTCCTGTACTTGGGAATAGAAAGCTCTTGCACTCTCAGAAAGGCATCCTTAAAAAGTAGCCAGCTTTGCTCCACTCCTTTGTCCCTAGGAAGTTTTCTGGGGGATCTCATCCTAAAATTCCTTAAATAGCCTGAAGCTCGCACTCTTCAAATTCAGGCTCCTGACTCCACTCTTTGCCAGATCCACATTCCTCGAGATCATGAATTCAACCAGGGCATAGTCAATGCAGCCCAGGCTGCCTCCAATCTTAATGTCTTTAACAATCTCCACATTAGCGAGCACGAGGTCCAGCAACACTTCACCCCTGGTCGGTCTTTCCAATAAGTGAACCGGAAAGTTATTGCTGATGGACTGCAGGAGTCTCCCAGATCACTTGCAGCTCACCGTGTTGTTTTCCCAGCAGACATCCAGATGATTGAAATCCCCTATCAGGATGAGAGTCTGTGAGTGTGACACTTCTTTCAGCTGAAGCAAGAAGGCCTCCTCAGCAGGCTCCTCTAGATCAGGTGGCCTATAGTAGACCCTGACCTCCAACTGTCCTTTATTAGTCCCATCTCTAATCTTAACCCACAGGCTCTTAACCTGTCCTCTGTTACTCAGAGGGAGTTCCTTGCAGTCTATCCACTTTTTAAATATACACAGCAACTCCCCCACCCCTCCTGCCTTACCTATCCTTTCTAAAAAGCTCGCAGCCCTCAATCATAGTATTCCAGTTTTGTGAGCCATCCCACCACGTTTCTGTGGTAGCAATAAAATCATAGTTTTCAAATTGCACCGTTTTCCAACTCCTGCTGCTTATTTCTCATGCTGCACGCACTGGTATAGAGGCACTTCGACTGGGCTTTCGAACACATTAACTTTCTAGAGGACCCCTCCCACAAACATCTGGGACAAATTTGAGGCTTCAAAGCGACGCCACTCATGCAGCCAATCATTCAACTGATCTGTTCCCCTCCTTCTCCCAGATCCCAGTCTCCAGCTGGCAAGACTGAGGAGAACACTACCTGCACTCCTGATCCCTTCAACATCTTCCCAAGGGAACATAAAGTCTTCTTTGATATTTTTTAATTTCCTGATCACAGCCTCATGCAACCCAGCTTGAAAGACCAGCAGGGCATAGCAGTCATCTGACTCTGTCATATCTATTATCTTTTTCTTGATGTCCCAGATGTGGCTCCCAGCAAGCAGCAAACCCCTCTAGAAAGGTTATCCAGGTGGCAGATGGATGCCTCAGTGCCCCTCAGCAAAGAAGATGCTTCTCCTTTGCCTTTTTTCAGAGGCACCAATCATGACTTGAGTCCTTGGTTGTACTTTTTAAGGTGGTCACCCCTTTTGTATCCACAGGGGGTGACCACACTGCTCTCGGCCCCACCCCCACCACATCAGAGCACTGCCACCAGAGGAAGGTTAACGGTCCCCAGCAGCTGCTCCCCGACAGGGGTTCTCCCTCAACTGCCGAGGCAATCCCTTGCTTTGGCATGGAACATGTTCACCCTGGAGACAACTGCCTCACAGAAAAGACATCCTTTATAAAGCAAGATCAAGATTTTTTCAGTTTGCGCACGAACTAATGAAGCTGCCTGCCCTTCACCTCTCAAAAAAATTTATGTGCTGGTAATATTCAATTGATTACCTGTCTCCAAATCGGCAGGAACCTGTTTTGATATAGAATGGACAATTTGCTCTATCCTTCTCTGTTCCTATGTTCTCCGGGGGCTCTGGGTTATGCCAGGTCACACCGTTCTCCAGCTGTGGAAAAAAAGCATTGAAACAAAATTATGAAATGTTTTTTTCTGCTAAACAAAGTTTCTTAAGATTTTATAACACAAAGAATTGTAGTAACAATTTGTTCCTCGGTCAACAATTTCATTTGTAATCCAGAAAAAAAATGAATATTTTGACAGGCTCTTTCCATTCAGATAAGCCTGTTTGCTACTTCATGCCAATATGTACTGAGCAGCCCTTTTCACATCTGGCAGATAAAAATACAGGACTACTTACTTGCCTATCTTTGCAACAGCTCAAAGCTCAGTAATTTTATAACTGTCACTTTTTATGCAGTTAGGAGATGCTAACATAAAAGTAACCTGTCATAGGCTAGAATTAAAAACAATTAAATTCACAGTACTGGAACTAAAAGCCTCCATACTGCTCATCTCAGGCGATCAAATTAAGATTTTTGAAATTCAGATTGGGATAATCAATTTACAGGCATGAGTTGACTATCAATAAAACACATTTTAAGAAATGAATTTTCATTTTCTTAGCCAAAAGATCCGTGAAGCCATCTAGCCAAAAACTGTCATTTTAGATCAATTGAAAACAGGATTTGACCCTGCTCTCAGTTTTACTCATGACTCTCAGCCGTAATTTCTTCTCAACACAACAGCGCCATCACTTCAACTGCATGGAAGTAGCAGAACTCTGAACTGACTGATACCATGCAAAGACTGTAACATACATTTCTGTCTATTCCCTTGCAGAAATGGCTGTTAACACATCCAAAGTGCTGGGCTCAGAGCATTTTTCCACTCATATTCCAAAATAAAGAGTCAGATTGCCAACCTAAAGAACCATTTAAATGCAATTCAGAACTGAATCCTACTCCAAAGCAGTTAGTGGCAATCACACTCAATGGATAACACTAGGTTAAAACTTAAATTTCAGATTTATGCAGAATTTTAAGTAGAATATGACTATTCAAAAGTAGTGAATAGTATATCCATACATACAGGCATAAAAAGTCAGGTTATCGTCTAAGAAAATAGGAAAGACCAAATTCATATCCTCTAAGGTTCAAATGAAGACTTAATTTCCCTTACTACAAGCTGCCAGCATGAGATACACGCTATTCCAGGCATTCCAGCAGTCAGGTTCTCCCCAGACTGTTTTTTTCTCTTCAGGATCTGTGCTTTCCTATGCTGCTGAATGGTTTATTTAGAGTCAGCCATCTGCTCAAAAACCGAGTTTGTCTCGCAGCTTGAAAGGACTGACAGCTTTGTTTAGAAATTTAATCCACAAGTACACTGTTACTAGTTTCTGTTGTTGCTGTTTTTCAAAAATAGAGCACACATCAGTGTTTCCAGATTCATTTTTGACTCACATCCCCTGAACAAGAATAAGCAGACACAACTGCACTGCGATCAACCAGTCAGAAATACACTTAATTATATTCCAGTAAAGAATTGTTTACAGCTCATGCAAACCATTACATATTAAATTTATTACAGCCATTAGGTTATTGACAGCAGATGGACAACATGCTACGAGGCAAACATTAGATAGCAATTAAATTATTTTTCAGTTCTCTTTTGAAAAAGATGGAGCATACCTGGCTTTCAGCTTGATCCAGCATCTTCTGCACAGCCGCCTATAAATGGTGCAAACACAGGACTAGTGAAAATCCCATGGACACGCAAAACATCTGGTTTCTTTTGTTAAGAACCTAATTTACAATACCCCATGATTATGCACAGTGAATGTTTGATGGGGCTTGCTTGAAAACCCTAAGTTTCATTTTTGCTTTGGAGGAATTCACGTGTTACAAAGCCGTTAAACGATACATCAGACTAAACTTTCATGTAGATGATTTTCTAACCTAAATACTAGACAGCTTCAAAGTTTTCATTTTCTTTATCGAAACTATAACTGAACTACTGAACACTCAAATTCATCTTTTCATCTAGGACTACATTTAGTTACAGTTGAATTCATAATCATTTATTTGCGCTAAGGTTTTTGACTTAGAATATTCTATGCAGCACAGAAAAGCATGTTGTTTAGTAAGCCCTTGTTAAACTCAACTCTGTAACTGTTAAGTGTTAAATTCAGAAACCTGTTAAGCTTTGCTGTATCTAGTCTTTTAAAGAGAGTAAAACAATGAGAATATTCTTTCCTTTTCCTCTAACTGGGCTAAGCAAAACAACAGTCATGTTTCAAGACAAACTAGAAATTAGTCCTTACAAATTATTCTAGGAAATTTAAATATAAAGACATTGAGACATAACCAATACAAGAAAAATACACTGTTGTTGTTCTAATTTGGAACATCACAGAATTACAGAATTGTAGGGGCTGGAAGGGACCTCCAGAGATCATTTAGTCCAAACCCCCTGCCAAAGCAGGCTCATTAGGCATAATAAAGTAATAAATTAAAAAGGAGGAACAGAAAGTTAGGAAAAAATGTAATTCAACATGAAAGAAACAAACCCAAAAAGTATTTTCCCATCCTAAGGTGCAAAAAATGCCATCTTTTCTATTGGTCAGTAAGTCAAAATTTGAATAAACTCCTGTCTGAAGAGAGAGGCCAAATCAATGCACTAACTTTCCACTGCCAAAATGTGTGGCTCCACTCCCTGCTGAACACTCACCCACAGTGAGCGATTGTCAGCGCCCTCTTTGAGCCAACATAGCTCACTAGACCAGTAAAATAGTAATCCAGAAAGAAAACAAATTATTAAAAAATAAATGAATAAAAGAAAAAAACAGTTTCCAGCTAGTTCAGGAAACCAACAGGACTGAACAAACTTAGCCACAAGAAAAGGGAAGGCACAAAACCCTGCTGATACCAGACATAGTACTAAGAGAACTGTATCTCAACCTTCAATAAAGGATGAGACCATCATTTTCTCTCCCTACTCTGCAAGGAAAGGAAAGGACATGTAACGCAAGAAGAAGACAGATACAACTGCTGTTCTTTTTCCTTCATCGTGGCTATGTTATGTAACCAGTGAAGCAATCAACTGTTAAATGCAGGAGACAATGCCATTTGCTCATGTCTATTCCCCAGTTGTAGTTACAAGACACAGCATCAAGACACCTTCCAGCAGCAGTGCTGAACTTCAATCTTTTCCTAACGTGGAGAAGCTGATACGTCACAGCTGCAATTGCCCTTTACTGGCGATAGGCCAGTCCTCATTTTTTATTTGTGTTCAGGGCATCTTACGTCCAGGTTATTCAATTTCTAACACTTAAAAAGAATGTATACTTAAAAAAAATGTTATAAATTACTATCACGTTTAGCATAACTTTTTTGTCCATTTAAGGTACTCTGAAAAAAAAAAGATACGTCCTGTTGGATGAGTCAGGTAAAGAAGAGCTGTAATGTATCTTTAGATTAAGAACTCTGTTAAGGAACAGCAGAAATATAACTATATCCTCACTGGGAATTTTCTTCACCACTATGTTCAATTGAGACATTAAATAAGGACTATCTTTACCGTAAAATGTAAAAAGTACAAATACCAGAAACTGCATTCATCGTGCCTCTGTGTTTAACTGGTGTAAAAAAGTACACAGAAATGCATTAGAATCAGTTATCCTTCTGGGTAAATGGAGTTACTAGCTCTTCTTCAACAGTGAAGTATAATTTCAGCAACTTAGAACAAAGAGAAGTAATTAACAGATTCATGCACTTATAATTAGAATAAAATCCTTTTTCAACATGCATAGATTGGGGCATCAGATAATGCAAGAGGATATGTAGTATGTTTATCCTCCCACTGCCAGGAATCACCTCTCTTTCTCTCTTCTCCTGTTGCTTCTGCTGTGCCACTTCTCTCTCTTTTCTTTGCTGCTCTTCCCATTCTTCTTTGATCTTTCTCTTTATGATTAAAAAAAAAAAAAGTTACTCAAGGAAACAAATAAATACTTTATAATCACTAGAATCAAATTCAATCAAAAATCAAACAATCATGCTGTGTTTTAACTCCTTGACCATTATCATTCAGTCATAAGACACCTTATCTCTTAATAAAAACCCATTACATGAGTATTTTAATGTCTTTAATTTTGCTCTTCTAGAATGAAACGAAGAAAAGAGCTTACATTTTTAGACATATCAACATCAACAAAACTTGGTACACTACAGCAGAAGATACTAAAGTTATTACTAAGTCTTCCTTATTACCAGATATAACTATAACACTAAGTTTATATATCACCTCTTCTTCCTCTTGACGTTTTCTTGCAGCCTCTTCTTTTTCTTTCTTAAGCTTGAACTCTTCTTGAGCCTTTTCTTCCCTCAGCAACCACTGTTCGTGTAGTTTTTGTCTACCAATGAAACCATATACCTCTCAGGCAAATTTTAATGATTACCCATAACAGATGCAGTCATCGTGCATATAACTAAATTGTTAGCTCAGCATTATCTACAGTTTATCTAATATTCTTTAAGATAAGAAATTCTATGGCAATCATTCACACTCTAGAGAACTCCTGTGAAACATGAAATATAGATTGAAGATTTTATTTTATACACAGAATATATTAATACTTTTCAAAGCATGAACATGTATTTGACACGTGCTGGTTTCTAGCTTTTTTACCTTTCTGCCTCAAGTTTTTTTTCCTCTTCCTCATCTTCTTCTTCTTCGAGCTCCTCGTCTTCCTCCTCAGACACTGATTCATCTTTTTCTGTAGCTTCTGAGAAAAGACAAAGAAAAAAATGCATCCAAGTAAGTGGATGCTACAGTCACCAAAGGCAAATTTAAATCTTTGTTAAAAAAAATCACCTGGAAATCCAAAATTCTTTGCACTTACCCGAGTCTCTCAGTTTGGCAAGTGCCTGCCGCTTTTTTTTCCGCTTTTCTTTCTTCAGAATGGCTCTGTATTTCTGATGGCTGAAGATGAGAAATTATTTATGCTACCACAGCCTAACAAAGAAGTTTTAGCGTCACATATGCACTAAATTACATCATCAGCATAAAGCCCCACAATTGCAAAATAAACATATTTATATGAAACATAACACTACAGGGAAATCTGACAGTCTGGCAATAAACTCTGCAACTGTGCTTTTAGAGCTGCGTGTTGCCAGCAATAATGACAATGTTTGGACTTGGACCCAACACAGAGGATCTTCTCCTTGTTGAGCTCTGTAGCACTCATCATCATCCGCTCCATAAAAGCTCCCCTAGATACTGAACCACGGCCATCAGATAAGATCTGGCAGAAAAAAAAAAAAAAGGCATATCCTACTCGGCAGTTCTGGCATGCCTTCCAGCAAATGTTAGTTTTTTGTTCTCTTTACATGGTATGAAATTCCACATCTTTGCCCTTTTACCTACATATTCTCTACAAACAGCAGTTTTAATGCATAGATACCATAAGCATATGCAACAGCTGCTAGAGATCACAGAATCATAGAATGAGTTGAGCTGAAAGGGACCTTCAAAATCATGTAGTTCCAACCCCCTTGCTACAGGCAGCGATAACTCCCTCTAGACCAGGTTGCTCAAAGCCCCATCCAGCCTGGCCATAAAGTTCTCAGTCTCTCTTTTCCACTACAGGATCTTGGCCACACTCATAATTAGCGTGTCAGTTTGCCTGACAGTTCTGTGTGGCTGCCAGGAAGCAGCACCTTGTTCTCATTATGCTCAATATCACTTCACATAACTAAAAATCTTCTCATACCACCCCTTCTCTGTCCTTTTTTCTTTCTAGCTCCATTCTTTCTAGTCAGTTCATAGCAGGAAAGATGATCTTCAACTCTTCCCACTGCCATGACAAATAGTGATAGCAGACCAGAAGCCTGCCATTTCAGAGCAATTTTTTTCAGAGTGATTTTTTTAAAAAATCCAGATATGTAACTCAGAATCAAAAACTCACAGTTATTTGCAACTTCAGCACCTGCACAACACTGCATGCCACTCATAGCACTGTAATGGTTACCCAGGAAGTTGAGTGCCTGGCAGATGCCTCACTACATGCTCAGCCTTCTGCTTTGACTCACACAAAACCAGTATCTTCTGTAACGCCCACCACCAGGGACAATTCTCCCACTCTTAAACAGATGCCTAAGACTGACACAAAAGCACCCCTCCTGCCCAGCTCTCAGGCTTTCTCAGCAGCTGCTGATGCCCAAGAATTACAGGAAAGAGCAACTCTCAATGCTGCTAATGCACAGCTGCATCCAAGTTTGCAAGCACGCTGCCGAATGCGACAAGAGAAACCACTCAGGCTAAGAGGCACTGCCAGACGAGGCCGCCCCAACACACACCAAACTCAGGCACTTGTCGGACTCGAGTCCCCCGCCTGGTGCTTTCCTTCCCCGGCGAACGGCCGGGCAGGATACAGACAGCGGCCCAGACATCACCTGTCACCCCACACTCCCCGTCCGGCCTCACCCCAGCCCGGCGGCACCCCGTCCCCCATCCCCTTCATGGACAGCGCCGCCGGTTCACCCCCAGCACGCGGCGACGGGGGCGACGGGGGCGGCGGCGGGGCGGCGGGGCGGCCATGGCGGCACGTAGCTGCGCCACTCCCAGGCCCGGCCGCGAGGCGGCCTCGACCGGCCTACCGCGCAGCCGGGCGGCCTCTTCTGGAATTGGGCCTCGGCCCTCCATGGGCATCCCAAGGCCCTTCCCCTTCTTCCTGGATGCGATGGGGAAGCCCGGCGCGGGCCTCAACCCCGTCCTCACCTCAGCTTCCCCAGAGGGGACTCGGGCAGCAACATGGGCGCCGCCATCTTGCCTTACCGACGGGATGTCACGTGACCCCGCGACGGAAGGGCGCAAAATCCCTTCCGGTACCCGGGCGGCTGTGGTTGGTGCGCGCCGCGTGCCCATTAACCGCAGTTGTGGGCGGAGGTGGGGGTCGTTGTTGGCGTACGGCGCAGTGCCTTGAAAAGCGGGGCTTTGCATTTCGGTTTACAAAAGGGCTCTAAAGGGAAGGAGCCCGCGGAGTCCCTCCCATGGTTTTTTCAGCCCTGCTGAGTAAAGTGGTATACGTTGTGCTTCACGGCTGGGCTGCCTGTCCACTCAGCGGGTCGTGCTGGTAGTCTATAGCTGCAGGAACTGCCTGGATTATGGGTTATAATGTGTGCCTTGCTCTGGTTTATGCTGTGACGTAGATGTGAAATACAGTTGTGCCACCAGGTGAGCTTTCAGCGTGTCTTATGGCTGATAGTAACCTGCCGTGGTACAATGTCCTGCAGAGCTGAGTGAAGTCAGATGTCCAGTGAGGCTGGGGCACACCAGGCAAGTGTACTGATGAATGTAACTGGCACCACTGACACCTTCTTGCTATTAGTGCTGAGCTGCTCTATCCATCTTTAGTATAAACACATATCACAGAATTATACAATCGCAGAATATCCTGAGAATATTCCATGAGGATTGATAAATCCAACTCCTGGCTCCAGGCAGGACCACCCAAAAATCAGGCCATGTGTCTGAGGGCATTGTCCAGATGCTTCTTGGAACACCTTGGCTTGGTGGCTTGAGCCTATGCCCACTGCCTTGGGGAGCCTGTTTCAGGGCCCAACCATACTCTAGTGAAGAACCTTATCCCAATATCCAGCTTGACCCTCCCCTGTCCATCACATGCAATCCCTTCCACTCTAGTCTGGTCCTTGTAACTTGAGAGCCGCTTTGCAGCATCCTCTCTGCTCCTAGACCCAAATATCAATTATAATGCACAGAAAGTCACAGATGTGATGTGCCAAAATGTTCAGGTTATCTGTAATCAGTTTTTTGGTGACAAACATGACAGATGCAGCATTCAGATGCAACAAATTTATAGATTTTATTCATATTTTGCATAACCATTAATAATGTATATTGTTGATTAATATCTAAATTACTGTCATAAACCACCATACAGGAACTTTCTTTGTATATCCTAGAGCTAGTATATTGCATGGACAATCCAAGAGGCTGATGGTGAAGCCTGTCAGTGCAGACTAATTGTGCTCTTCTTTAACAGCATAATTAGTATCTTATTATTTATTCTGAAGCTAAAAAATATTGTGACTATTATAGACAGCAGCTCTGTTTACCCATTGATCAAGGAATATTCAGACAATGACCTTTCTAGTGGGTACTTCACCATGTTGGTTGTAGATTGCCTTTTAAAATGGAGTTGAAGATGCTATTACTTTTACTGTTTACTTGTGCAGAATCTACATGTAAAACAACACATAATTTGAAGCTTTAGGTACAGAAGATGGCAGTATTGTGCATTTTAGAACTGATGAACCATACACATCCATGAATGTTTTGAAAAAACAATTATTTCAAAAAATCATATTTTATTTAGGACTTACAACTACAACTCTTCTTCATCCTTTTAGTAGAGTAAGTACGATAACAACTTTTCTTTAAACCATCTCTAGCTCAACATTGAGAAGTTCAGTCATTTCTTTCAGTAGTATCATACATCTCATTATGGCATTTTCCCAGTACACTTGGTTTTGTGTTTGAATAGTGAAAAGGAGAATCTCTTTATAAGGCAAGGCAAAAAGCATCATCCATAACAGACCTTCATAATGATTCTGGAAAAAAGCTGTAATCCCAATAATTTCATTTGTGTCCATTTTGTTTATTCTCCTGAATTTACAGATGTAGCAACTGCTTGCTATACAAAAAACAGGTGCAGAGTTCCGTCCAACTTTATTGACCCAGTGCAGTGAAAGTTTTTTTGTCGGAAAGATACAAATACTACCATTCCACGTTGGCTAGATCCATTTATGTATCCAAAATAATGTAGATTTCTGGCCAGTAATTGTTAGTCCTTATACTGGGGTTGTAGAGCAGACACCTCTTCACATATGGTTTATTTTTGTGGAAAAGAATGTTCGCAGAACTCACTCTTCCACGTTTCCCAAAGAAAAATATGCCTACACCTTATGATCATAGAATCTTTTGAATTAGAAGGGACACTAAAAGGCTATCTAGTCCAACTCCCCTGCAGTGAACAGGAACACCTACAGCTCATCAGAGTGCTCAGAGCCCCATCCATCCTGACCTTGAGTGTCTGCAGGGATGGGGCTTCCACCACCCCTCTGGGCAACCTGTGCCAGTGCCTCACTACACTTATTGTAAAAAACTTCTTTATGCCTAATCTAAATCTCCCCTCTATTAGTTTGGAACCACTGCCCCTTGTTCTATCACAACAGATCCTGCTGAAGAGTCTGTCCCCTTTCTTCTTAGTCCCCCCTTAGACACTGAAAGGCTGCTCTCAGGTCTCCCCAGAGCCTTCTCTTCTCCAGGCTGCACAGCCCCAGCTCTCTCAACCTGGGCATATAGGGAAGGTGTTCTATCTCTAATCATTTTTGTATGTATATATGCTCCATCGTGAGAAGGTAGATATGAAGTACTCTGATTATACTTCATGCAGTAGAGAAACATTTCTCACACAACCTCAAATTGAATACCACATTCCCTTTAGATATATAAGCATTGATAAGGTCCCCCTTCAGTCTTCTTCAGGCTGAACATTCCCAGATCTGTCAGCCTTTCCGTCCTTCCCCACTGCACTGGAAGTTGCTTATTCCCAGTGCTAGCCCTACTGTGGGTGATCCTTAGTGCTTTTCACTGCAAAGTGCCTGTTTGAAGGCAATATATGAAAAATCTGGAGAGCAAATCCTTCCCACGCCTGCTAGCTAATGGCTATACTTCATTCTCAAGGGGTGAATTTTTCTAGACACTGTCTACTTCTGTGAGCACTGATAAAAATTCTGTAAACACTGTAAATACTGTAAACTACTTTTCCAATACTACAGTGATAACAGTGATTATGGGCCCCATTCCACACCGAATTCCCCCCAGAGTTAACAAAAAACTCCCATTTTAACACTTAGGCTGTACCTATAAAAGCCAGCACTGATCTTTTTGGTGCTGCTGACAGTCTTGTAGATGCTCATCTCACCAGCTTCTGAAATCTTCAGAAGCATTGCACTCGAGGAACTGCAAAGCTCTTGTACAACTGGACTTACATTTCTCTAGGTAGATTTCCATGAGTGACTAATGCTGACAGTAGCACATTGACTCTTTCCTCATAAGAGTTGAACACAACTATTTAAGACTAAAGATTAACTTCCTCAGAGTTTAAAACTGTTAATTTGTCAAATTTGAAAACTGAGGGTAAGTTTGGCCATAGCTGTTAATTAACTTATATGATGGCTATCAATATTTTACTTTCCTGGGATTTTTCCATTTTGAAGGCATTGAAAGAAGCAGAAAAGTACATTGCTAATAAGACTGAGAAGATGGAAGAGTTTTGTTTTACCAAGTGAGATGGTCTTTAAGTCTCAGTCCTTTCTTAATTTGTTTAGGAGTCTGAATTGCAGTATGCTGTTAAGTATGCACGTACAGACTATAGATGAACTTCTGGAGGTCACAAGCACTCAAAAAAAATATACTGCTATTTTCACTCAGCAGACAAATTTGTTGAGTACAAGAAGAGAAATTTTTCTTTCCAGTAATTCAGTGATATTTTTAAATTTACGATTGTGCATAGGATTCTATAGGTAATTGCTTTAAGTTGTGCCAGGTGAGGTTGGATATTAGGAAAAAAATTCTTCTCAGAAAGAGTGGTAAGGTATTGGATCAGGCTGCCCAGGGAGTTGGTGGAGTCACTGTCCCTGGAGGAGTTCAAGAAATGTGTGGATGTGGCACTGAGGAACGTGGTTAGTGGGCATGGTGGTTGGACTAGATGGTCTTAGTGGCCTTTTCCAACACTAATGATTCTATGATTCTCCATGGCTGTCACCTGTGGCTCAACAGTAGTTGGGAAAAACAAAGTTATTTTAAAAGAGAAGCTATTAAAAATCAAGAAATTGAAAACATACTCTGTAAGCATGTAGATTGTCATTTGGTGAAGCAAATTGATGTCTTACTGATTAACCAGTGGCAAATTCAGGCATTCTCAAGCAGTGCTACATTTCCAGCCAAAATGGATGAAAAGAGGCTTGGCCGAAAGTTATGCATGCATGTAGGTTTGTTAGTGAAAACAAGGTGGAAAAATGTACATCTTTTATATTGTGCTAATATACTCTCTATCTGAAAAGTTACAGTGCTTTTTATGACAATATTAAAAAAGTGGGCAGCCTGTTGGGTGCCTTTGGCACACATCGAGGTTGCTATTCACATACATACCAATTGCAGAACACATCCCTATGAGCTCTGAGCTGAGGTGTTTATCACATTGCTCCTTCCCCTGGTTCCTCCCCTCGCCACCAGGAAAATCATCAGTCTTGCTATGTGCCAGTGTGACAAATCAGTGAAATCCACCATCCTGGATGGAAGTCAGCAGCCACAGCCAGGGAATCCAGCTGTATGATCCAAGGCTGTTCGTGCTGAGTGCTTTGTGCCCACTGTGTACTTTGACACTGGCTCCATGTGTTTATAAGGACCGATTTCCAGCGGGGAGAGGTGACGACGCATCCCAACTGCATCATTTTCATTTGCTTGTGGGAAAACAGTGCTTTGCTTTTTCCCCATTTTCCAATGTACTGCAATATGTCCCCCAGAGGTACAATGGAGTTCAAACACTCTTTATTGAAGCAGTGAATTTAGCATGAGGCTGATAATGCTCACAGTCTTTTTAGCTTACAAATTCTACAGAAAACTGGTAGTCTTTTTTTTTTATTTAAACTGTATGTTTTTTAGTGGTCTCCACTTGTTGCATGTTAATTTGAGCCATCATTAAAAATGAGTACGTCACTTTTTTGTTTTCATAGACATTGGTTGCACATCTAAGCAGATAACAAATCCAATAGTTTTGTACTCTGAGCTGGTGTCTAGAGTGAGTAAACAGCCATTCAGGAATCAGCTTGATTTAATGACTTTTAAAAGTGGGGTATCAGTTCCTTTAACAGTGACTTCTAAAAATAAGACTAAATTAGTGAAACAGTAAATTCTCAATTACCTGAAAGTCCAAATACCTTATCTAGTAAATACTGATTATTGTTTTCCATAAATTCAGTCCCACAGTTAGATAAAATGTTCTCACTGGTAGTCAATCTCATGAAGGTCTTTGGGTTTGCAGTCTCAAGACACACTTTTCTGTGCTAAAAGGCCAACTGAAAGTAATTTTAAAGAAATCTTCAATTTAGGAACTAGCCATTAATCAGCATGGCTAAAAGGGAGGGCATGCAGCAGCAGAGTGGAATAAAATAATCCTGACTTGCTGCCCAGATGGCAAAGGCTGTTCAAGTATTTGTGAGTTTCAGTTATTTCAGTTGCTGAATTCTTTCTCCTCTGCACGTACTTCTTTGTCTTTGAAAACGTTTCATTGAAAATATAATATACATCATTAATATATTGCCATACGTATGTGAGTGTACGTATACATAGCATATTGTGTAAACAAAACTAGAATATGTCTTTATGAACTATGCATACCTGCTTCCCTACGTAGACCTTCTGGTGTGCATTCTCAACATTCCAGTTGTTATTGTCATGATTCTCCAATAGGAAGAAAGCAATTCTCTGTATTTATAATAGATGTTAGCTCAAAGTGATGTCTCAGAAGCTGATTTTGTTGGTACGGTGCAGGAGCAACTGAACCATGTGTGCTGTGAGTAGTGTGTACTATCTGGCTACCAGAGCTGCAGGCTGGTAAGGTGTTGGATGGCTCAGACGTTTAGGTGCATGTGCCTGGGGGAAAAACAGGAACATATCACTGTGTAATGCTTTGCATTATTCCAAAAAGGGAGAATTAAAAACCTATTACACTTTTTTTTTTTTTTTTTTAAACTACAGAGAAAGGTAGTAAGTAATGAAGTAATGAAGAGAAGACATTTGTTTCTAGTGCCTGTTTATCTAAAATAACGGGGGTTAATTATTAAACCTTTTGCTTGGTTGCTTACTTGTGCTGCTGATGCTTTAATCCTGGGTCACAGAAAGTTTAAGAGTGCTTTCCACTGGAGACTTACTTCTTTTAGCTCAGCTTTTCCATACTGAAAGGATGTTAGGAGTTCTGCTGCTTGCTTTCTCTGTAGTTTCTGTCGCTTCTGCTGAGCTCTGCAAGCCAGGTAAGTTTTGGAGCTGCTGATTCCCACTCCTCCTGAGAGAAATTTAGCTCTGAGTGTATCCCCGCATAGCGGTCAGCATCTTATGTTTTTAATCTAGCTGGTTGCCTCCAGTTTGAATACGGAAACTCTGAGCATTCACTTTTCTGAGTTTGCAAATGAAGTGTAGATGTTGTTCTTACCTATTCTAATGGGGTCGTGGTAAACCTGACTGAAAATCTGCAGGGCTGCTGCATGTTTCATGCTATTAGCTTCTAGTTCTCCTAACCAGTTAATCTGCTAGGGCAACTTTAGAAGCTGTAGTTAGTAAAGTAATTAGAGAAGTAAATGATTTAAAATCCTATCTCATCTGAATATCAATACATTTACCTTTTTTCTCTTTGTGTCAGATGCACAGAATGCTTTCAAAGTACGGCTTAGTATCAAAACAGCTTTGGGAGATAATGCAGTAAGTAAAGTATCTTCACATATTGTTCCTAACTAAATATCTGTCAAAATAGAACTAATACACACTGTACATTTTCTGAAGGCTGCACGAGCAATTTGTTCTGAAGTATTAATTGTACAGCTTCTCAAGCTGTGACATTTGACCAGCCCACTCCTTAAGATGACGTTCGTTATTAAAGAGTAAAGCTTGTCTTTTCTTGAAGATAATTTTCTGTCAAAGTCCTTTTATTCTCCCCTCCTGGAAACCACTTTGTGCACGAGGGACACTGTAAATCTAAGTCTGTATTTTGGGAAAACCACTTCTGCTTGAGAGTGCTAGTTGTAAAGTCAAGTATGTCTGAGAAGATAAGCTGGAAAAGATTTTTAGGTCTTTATGAAATGGGATTTTATGTCAGGCTCTCAGACAAGCATGATCTGTAGAGATCATTCAAGCATATCTGATCAATTCCCTGCTAATGTAGGTTTCAGATTGTGCCCTTTCTTCTCTGCCTCTGGTGCACAGGCTAGTCTCATGAGGACTGAATGCTTTGTCTTAATTCGAGTCCTTTCACTTAATGTAGAACTGCTGGGATGAGTAATAGGGGGATCTAATACACAGGAGTTTGGGAAATTAGGTGGCCAAATGATCCTTCCTGTTCTAAAGTACTATGAGATACAGAAGAACGCGGTATTTCATTTGCAGTATTGAATGTTTGCCACAAATCTGCAGCATGTTGCAGTACTCTGCATAAAATTAGATATGAAATATCTTGGACAGTCACCTGCACTGGAAGTCTAGTGTTGGATTGTTATTAGTCCTGGAAAATAAAATGCCATAGATTAGGTGTTAGAAGAGACTGGAAGTACGAGAATCACCCTCTGACCTCAGAAGCCATTCAAAGACTACCTTGAAATATTAGATAATTCAAACTAACATTAGCAGGGTACTAATTCCACTGGGAGCTTTATGAAGCAGATAAATTTAAAAGAAATAATCAAGATACATACTAAAGTACTTGTCTATGGAAATTGATATTGAAGTCAATCCTCTTGGGTGAGAGATTTTAATTAAAAAACTGTGCAAGCCTGCATTGTTTAAAAATTTATTAAAATAGTGTAATCCTGTGGCTGAAAATATGTCAAAATCATTAATGAAACTTCTTATAATAACTACTAATATTTTTTTAAACCTTGGTTCAAAACCTTAGGAAATAATAAAAATGGTTGTTCACAACAGTGCTGTTTTTTAGTGTTTTTTTAGTTCTCCATCTATAGTAAAAGAAGGGAGATCTGTTTGATCATTTATAATTTTTCTATTTTTCATCACAAGAAGGGTGTGATACAAATCCTTAATCTTAAGGGTACTTTATATTACAAGAAAAAAAAAAGCAATAACTGTGGAGCCTCTTATTGGTTTTTGGTAGATAGATAGTAGTTTATTTCATTTAACAAAATGTATGTAAGACCTGAGAATGAGACGATCTAAAACTTAAACAGTGTTTTAGAACAATGTGCTGAAAGAGTTATGATGCCATACAAAATTATCCGCAGAAAATGAAGAGTTTATTAACTTCACAGCTAATAGTTCCTTTTCAGAGCCATCACAGTCTTCTTTGCAAATGACTGAAACTGAAAACTGAAACTGTTGTCAAACTGAAAATTCAGTTTAAGAATTTGGTTAACTTTGATCTTATTTTTATTTTTAGCAAACAATAGGGTAGGTAAATTTCTCATAGTATCACAATAGGAGAGAATCAGCTTGGAATATCTTGGTATGATGCTCTGCTCTTTAATTCTGTTTCGTTCATTTACAAGTCACTTCAATCTAGATAACAGCAGAAGACCCTGATACGATGATCATTTCACTTAGGACTGGCAGGATAACTCTGGTTCAGGAGCATAGAAAATAGATTAGTATAGTTTTCCAAGTGATTTAATGCATAACATGTTCTTTGTGTGACGCTAACACAAACAGACACCATTTTTTCATTTGTCCACAAGGTGGGCTGTATTTTTAGGCAGGGAGTGCCATTTCTGATGTACTAATATTGGAAATAACAGCTAAGACACAGTAAGCATCTAGCTGTTTTCATGTTACTTGGTAGTAATGGATGTACACGGCAGAGACATTGCTTGCTATGCACTGGGAGTAAACTTAAACAAAGGGAAGATGATTTATGGGACTGTGTCTCCCCAAGGATGGCGTTAAATTTACTAGCAGCTTCTACAGTGGCTGCTAGTCACTGGTTGCATTAACAGCAGACAGTTAATTCAAAAGGGCCAAAGACAACCACAGGGAGCATGTGTGACGTGTGATGCATTTCTCGTATATACGTGTAGTGCACTAAACATAAACATACCAAGTACATATACTTGATAGTGTTGCATTGCATTTGTGTCCATGTAGGCATGAAAGAGAGTGTGCTTCATCACTGTCCACCATCCATCTATTCAAATACAGATGCATTTAAAATTATGGTAAACAGTTTTATGGCTCATACCTATATTTCTTCCTCTACATTGTCTCTTTTTCTTTTAACACTACTGCTGACATTACTGTCATGTTTTCGTTAGTGACATGGGATCAAAATACAAGCTTTTAAATATTTTTATTCAAACTGTTCCTCTTTTGCTTTCAGTTTAAGCTCCCAGACTGGCATACATGACAGTGTAATTACCTCTCTTCCTTCACAAGGCAGGAGTGGTGAGTCAGAACCACGATTCCCAGAACTGCCTATGGATTTTAATGCTAGTTAAGTAGTCTATTGCTCAGCTCTGTGGTCCCTGTCTGGTCATATCTCTACCTATTTCACCCGTCTTCATCAGTTTAGGGATGATAAATATGATCGGCATGACTTTTTGCCCTTTAAATGGCTGGCTCCTTCCCTATTCAGGTTCCCAGTCTACAGAATGTCAAAGCAAAATGTGTGATGGTGTCTGGAAGTTGGATCCCTCCTTGTTTCTACAGAGAAACTGCAGCAGTTCCATACATCCAAAATCAGAATTTAAAAAGCAGAATTAAGATTTGGCATTTTCAGTTGTGTTTGCTTAGTCTACTCCTGTTTTTTGAGTGTGTTATGAAGTATGAAAAAGTAGTCCCAGGTTGTCATCACGGTTAAGTATCCACACTATTGGATTTCTGGTTTGGATGATTACAGTGCAGATTTTTTTTAATGCTGAAAGTTAAATATTAGATTTGTGTTCTGATTGACTGAAGAAAACTGCATCGAACCTCCACTAATATCATTCCAACAAACTATTAATCTTTGTAATCTGCTGAAAAGGAGAAATTCAATCAGTGTGTCATGGTCATGGCTCTTGTTATAAAAATGTAATACGTGTAGTTTTTGCTGGTCATTAGAATTGCATATGGGAATGAAAGCCCAGGGGAACCTAGTGAAGCTTTCTCAGAAACATGAAGTGATGGCAGCATGATTTTTCAGCAAGACAACACAGAAGAGTTTTGGGAGCCTGTATTTTACTTGTTATTGAAGGACAAAGGATGCTTTTTTCTTTCTTTTGTCTCAAATTTGATGTCATAATTACTTGAGTCTATCTTCATATTATAAGAACAGCATGCAGCAAGAAGGCCATAATCTGTTTCTTTTTTTTTTTTCCTTGTGTCCTGACATCCATTTCCCATAGCCTGCCTTCAACATTATCTTTTTTGTTTACTGGCAGAACTAAATGGTCTTTGAGAGTAGATTTAAACCTTCTTCAATGCAGCTCATCCACAAAAGAGGCAAAGCCATGGGTGCAGTTATGTTGGGAGAATTCTGGTAAAGAGCCTGGTCTTTGATGTAAAAAGCTTTACATTTCCAGTTTGGCCAGTGTACAGAAACATTCAATTCATTCATTTTTTTGGAAAAGTTCTTTTCACTTTGTATTGTACTTTACAACAAACATTAGAAAAAGTTGCTTCTGCACACTAAGTACTAGGTAGGAATTTATTTTCATAACACAGTTAGTGAATTTATTAATTTTCCTGATCTATATGGTATTTCAAATTCAGTGACTCTTTTCCCCTTCTGTCCTGCCAGCACTGGAGCTGAAACTGATGATTTTCCATCTTCTTTACAGTATGCCTGGGATGCGAATGAAGAGTACCTCTTCAAGGCAATGATGGCTTTTGCAATGAGAAGATACTCCAGCAAGAGCACAACTCAGTAAGCATCTACTCTGACTTGTGTTACAGCTATTAATGCTGCATGTAGCAGACCATCCTCTGCTGTACTGAGGTGTAGAAATCATTATTTACAGCTTCTAAAAGCCGAATGTGCCAGTGTGTTTCTTCAACACTCAGCTGTCTGTTAAATTTTGCACTCTCTCTCTTAAGCAGCATTCAGTCTTTGGACCAGTATCCCCTCTACTGCTCTCAGTGGGGTTGTGCTAATTTACTCTATCAGAATCTGGCTGTAAGACACAATTACCTTCTGGTAACCATGCTGAGAGGAGGAGCAGGGGTCCATCAGCCAGGCGGTACAGATCCTTGAATAAGCAGCTTTGGTGCACATTTTCTTGGTGTTCAGCTTCGGCAGTGTGCTGAGGATAAGCTGACTCAGAGGGCTGAAAGGTGGATAGCTGCACTGGTGCTGAGTTCTGCTAAGGCATATCCATCTCTGATATTATAGTGGCTGAGTTACCGAACATCAGAATGTTTCATATGTTGCAGTTCAGACATAGATCAGCCATTAATTGGTTTGGGATTAAACCTACCCTAAGGCATTGAATATTCTTCTCAGGCTTCTGATCATTGCAACTTATGAAATTAGATGCCAGATCAGCAGACCATTTAGCACGCTGTTTCTTCAGTATGTTCTTCCCTTTCTTAAACAAGAAACCTCATGAGTGTATTCCTAGAGGCTTATTATTTTTTCATTGTTTTTCAATCTAAAAGGAAAGATTTATGGCTCTGCTAGGTTAATGAGGATAAGGTTTTCAATTTACTCTCTGAAAAAACTCCTTCAGGCCATCAATGCATTAGATAAAGCATATTGCATATTATTTGCAAAGACATTAGTTATCTTTAGTCATATAATGATTATTGTGGTTGCTGTATTTTCTCTTAAATAGAAGGTGCTCTCCCCGCTTCATGTCACAGAGGTGTTTGGTTCCTTGCTGTTTTATTTGTGTTCCTTGGAAGGTGTCTCATTTGAGCAAGGAGCCATTACACCAAGATTAACAAAAATAGTCAAGTATATTTCCACTGCACACCTGCAAAAATGAGATCAAGATACCAGCTAATTAAAGGTTATTATGCAGGGTTGTTTTTTGTTGTTTTTTTTTTCTCCGCATTTTCAGGAGAGTTTTTCTTCAGTCTCTAATCCATAAAAGCTTGCTTCTGTACATCCATTTTAGTTCCAGTTCCTCCTTCTAAAATTATTGTTCTGTTCCTCCTTCTTCAAAGCCATGGTGCTTTTACATGGCAAAATCCTATGTCACATGCCACTGAAATTTACCCTCTTCAAGTACTGCAGCTGTCTGCAGACTCAACTAATTTTAGTGTAGGAATGGGAAAAAGTCAAGCCAATATGACAGGAGTTAAAATTTTAATGGATGTTTTATTTATGTGTTCTGGGAAGTCACAGCATTTGTTCTCATTTAACTCCTCCCAAGACAAGTTTTCCTATGGACAGCTACGATAATGGCAGTCTTACTCTGGTTTGGAGGTAGGCTTGCATGTATCGACACTTTCCTGCTACTAAGTTTTCAAAGGAGAACTCAGTACAATATTTGCAAAAAGACAGGTATGGGCATCTTCTGCCGCTTCTGACACCGTACAGGACTACTTCATGGGGTATAATTTGCCAGGGTGTATCTTGAAGGTAAAACTGATAGCTTTTTAGGACTTTCAGATACCTATAGGGTCATATGTAGACAGCCAATGTACTGCTGTGTAGCTCTGGTATCTTCTAAGAACATGAACTTCAGCAGCAGTCTGAAGATTTTCCTACTCATAAGTCTCTCCCAGATCTCATGAGACCTCAGAGTCTCCCTTCTGTGACTGAGAGCTTGTTGGCCTCCCAGTATACCCCAAATAACATGCTTGTTTCCATGACTGTAAATAACATTCCTCTTTCCTAGCACTGGCTGGCAAGAGGCATCTAGGTACAGAGAAGAGAGCGTGGTCCATCTCCAACCCCTTTGCAGTGGGAATGGCAGTAGGGGGGCACTCATCATCCAGGAGGGAATAGCAGCTTGCAGAGTGCACTGGAGCAGCACTCTCACATAACTGGTACGGACAGTGGCAGGAGCTGGCAGGATGGTGAAGAGAGAAGCAGGAGTGGGAACTTAGAGAAGATGCAAGTACCCCTCATAGTCACAAGGCAGGTAAATCCCAGACTCTACTCAACCTTGATCCCAGAGTCTTGCTATGCTTTAGACCAAGTGAAATCTTATATCTTTGGTCACTAGGAAGTTTTTCTGTTACTTTGTTGGTTAGGTGGAGTTTTTAATCTAGTGAACTGTGTTTATGCTACAGGCACTTGTATAGGTAAATACCAGCAGATTTTCTTCATGAGATGTAAAAGTATCATACACACTGTATCTCAGTTTCTCTAAAGTTAATTTCTAAACTAAACTTTAATAAATCATGGAGCTGTGTTTAATGTTTGAAAGGTTTGATGAATTGTCAAGGTTGTGTGAAACACGAAAAAGACACAATCCATTGAATTACTTAGTAATTATTAATGCAGATAAAATAAAAGTTTATTTTGCAGTTGAAAAATACAAATCCTTTATTTCTTGCTCTCTGTATGACCTTTTGATTCACTCTCAGCACACACATTCAGGAATTACCTGAGCCAACCTTTGATCTGTCAGTGTTAAAAGATGATCATCTACAGCCTGTTGTTAACTCTTCTTTCTCTAATCTGTGACTCATTTGAAATAATATGCATCTCTTTTGGGTCTGAGACTCGTTAATCTTTAAAGTAGAAAGAATGTGATCACTCGCATTTAAATGAAAGGGTTTGCTTTTCTGTATCTTCTTCCACTTTTTATGTAAGAAAGCTGCAGTTTTCATCATGGAGTGACCAGAAGTTCATCAGCATTATCTGTCCTCCTAAGATAGGTATTTTTGGTACTTTAAAAATATTCTGATCACTTAGAACAACAAAATAAACTTCTAGAGATAAAACTGTTGTGTCAAGATGACTTCATGGCTGCTGGTCCTAACAAGGAAGAAAACAAAGGCACATTAGAGAGAACAGATGTGCAGCATTAGGTGGGAAGAGGCTTGGCATTTTCTGGAGAGCCAGAGGTATACACCGGGGTCTCAGGGCCAGTGCTAATGGTCTCAGGGCCATCAGCTAATGGCTGCCATATGTACCCAGTGCTCTTTGAGTCTCTGGCAGCTCTCCTTATCCCTAAGTAATCTTCTAAATCTCCATAATGATCAATTATGCTGTTTCAAGCCATGGATTCTTCAGGGTTTCCTGCCCTCTCCTCACTGGTGCTCACTTGCATATAGGAAAGGAGGTCAATTTTGGACTGGGAATATTGGGACCAGGATCCTGTCATTTTGATACTACAAATATCCTAAAGCAACTGTGGCGAAAGTCTATAATCAGCTAAGGAAGTAAACAGATGTCCATATGTATGCTTACAAATACACTTAGTTTGCAAAATGCATGATAAAGTCAAGGTTTTCAAACCTAAACAGTGTAAAGGCACAGTTTTCTAATACTTCAACAAGCTTTGAGCCAAACCTATGTTCAAATAGAATGGGAAAAAAAAGCAGACCTGCTGAAAAGGAGTGGTCCCATTGGTGCTTGTTGAACCAGTCCATTTTGGTGTTTACGCAATCCTCTTTGAACTTCTTGTGAATGGTGTTATTCTTTTTGGAGCCTGGAAGGATTTACAGCATCCAGATTCTGCTGATGAAAAGTGGCAGTGAAGCTGGGTTTTAGACGCTGATCAAGCAAGATTTTAGGCACAACAGGGAGCAGAAAGGAAGCAAAATTTCCGTATCTTAGTGTAAGCCTTGCTGCCCAATTCTGCTCCTTCTAGAGACATACTGTCCCAGTGATGACTGCCTGCTCTATGTCATACTGAAAGCCTGGGTGCTGTAGGGATGACCTCATTCTTAAGAGTCTCTTCAAGTCTCTGAGGCTGTGGCGAATTACAGCATGTTCTGCCACTCCTTATACACGAAATGCATCCTTCTGTTGGGAGAATGAGCTCTGTTCACTCCTCACTTTTTGAGAACACTTATAGAGGAATACGCACACCTATTTTCTACTTGGATCAGTTTTTGAGTGCACCACAGGAATTCCAGCTTTAAGAGCTGCGGCAGTGTGAAGATTTAGGTCCTACTGTTATAAATTCTCCTGATGGAAAACTTCCTCCGCAGATACAATTTTAGATATTCTGTGAAGTCAGCAAGAGTTTGTCAGCCACCAGCTAAAAGTAGACTCTTTTTTTCCCCCTCCTGTAAATTTTGTGCTTTGCTTTTATTTTGAGAGGAATAAATCTACTTTTATCTTCTGGCTGTTGCCAAAAAACTGATGTGAACATCTTTTAAAATCCCAGAGGATGGCTTTCCTCTTTTATCCAGGAAAATTATCTGTATTTGCAAAATTGATGTTCCAGAGAGGTAAAAGTGGGTATTTCAGCTCTGCAAAATCATTTCTTTCCATTTTATTGCATGTCTCTGTGGAATGTATACCTTTCCTGTAAATGAAAGTTTTTCCTTCCCAAACACACTGGTACCTGAACCACCACCCAAAAAAGCTTGAAGTATTTCAACAAAATATCAAGAGTGAACTACTGTGAACAAGCCATGCCTGTCCTGCCTTAACAGCTATTGTTGTTCTGAATGAAGACTGCATTCATGGGTAACATTTTCTGTCTTACATTCTTTCCAACTTTGTGCTTTCTGCTCTTCAGGCCATCACTGAAGTCCTGTTAGCAGTCATTTAATTAAGTTTGTAATTAGCCAGCAGATGGCACTACACAACAGAGCTCTGCGGCAGGTCACTGCTTGCAGTAGGGAATTTGTCACCCTGGGAAGGCTCAGAAGCTGAAGAAGAAATGTTAAAACTTGCATTTTGGTGATGGATAAATCAAACCTTGAAACCCCAGATGGTAATGGACATTACAAACATCACTGTAGCTAATTAGAAGATACAGGACAGGGCAACTTTATTTTGCTTGTGGCCAGGCAGATGGTGGGCAAAGGTGAACAAAATTTGGGCTGCTCCCTGGAAACAAAAATGGTCTTCATCCTGAGTCATGGGCTATTGGAATATCTGCTTGCTACTTGGATATAGCCAGTAAATCCGAATCCTGAGCCAAAGTCTTTGGGTTATTTGATGATGATATGGAATGATTTTTTATTTTTTTTTCCATTGTTATTGCTCTAACTCTCTGTCTTTCAATTGATAACACTTTGGATATCTTTCTATGATGCAAATTATATTCTTTGCCGTGCTGTAGTAAATAGTGTCTTTATATCAGCTGCTGTGTATCACATGCGTTTAGCTGGTTTGTTTGTTGTGTGAGTAAAATTGGAATAGAAAGAACATAAGGGCACTATCTATCCTTAGTCACTATTTACTTATATTACACCTGTACTAGCATTCAATTATTTGGTCTAAATACTTATGATGATGTCATTCTGTGAGATATTTCTAATTCCAAAGAAACACACCTTAAAGATGTTCCGCTCTCTTTTTATATAGTATGCCAAGAGAAGCTTCATGCCTGTGGCCTTTTGCTGTCAACTTCACTTAAAACCAAGTGATCTTCTTTTGAAACGTATGAGATAAATATGTCATAGCACCAACCAGAGGGCACAGGCCAGTGCCAGTATGATGTTTATATTTAGCTTGTTGACTCCACTCTGCACCTGACAGTGCAGAAGGATGTCAAAGAGAATAATGTCAGTTCCATTGTTCTTCCCTCCCGGCTGGTTTCCTCTCCTTCTCTATAGAAGTGTTCCCTATGGAAGGACTGCACTCACTTGAAAATTGTATGGGACGTCAACCATGTCTAGCTCCTTAGTTGAAAAAAAAAAAAAATCTTAGTTTACTAGTGCATTTGCCCAGTGGGCAAATATGACCTTTTCACAGCCCAGATGATTAAGATGCAATTTTTTTATTTTTTTTTTCATTTTATTACACTAAGTGTATGTCCAAGAGCAGGCAATTTTGTAGTAAATTCAGAAATCATTTGAAGACCCACGTTTGGTCTCAATAAGCTTAAATTTTTTCAGTCGTACTGAGAAATGAGAAATGCTGTGGATGATGTTTCTTTCTTGAGCATGAATGGTTATCTTTTTTCCCTCTTTATAAAGCTACTAAATATTTCAATAATTTCTGTTTCAACCATCTGCAGAATTTCCAACGTGCTGCTTTGCAATGTGACGGATCGGGTGTCATTTTGGTTTGTGGTCACAGATTCCTCCAAAAACACGACAACTGTTCCGGGAAGTGAGGTAGAGGCAGCCATCAGGTACAGTTGCTAATCCTGCAGTCTCTCCTTCCCTGCTGACTGAGGATGATTTTTCTTTGGCCACAAATGAGCTCTCTGCCTCTGTAGGGACAATCAAATCTAAGTAGTTAAAACACCAAGGAGTTAGTACTCTTTCAGGCCTGCATAGCTAGCATGATTTGTAACAGTTCCATGGAATTCAATGTATGTGAGCTTTGGCATTCTAACTACAGAAAGAGTCTCTCTTAACACTGGAGCTTTAGGTGAAAGCTAGCCATTTCCTGGAGCTGGGGCTGTAATTTTTTTGTCATGTGCATAGCAGAAACACTGCTATCATCCAGTTGCTACAATTCCCAGTGAGAGAGCCTTCTTCCCTAGATGTCAGAATTCCAGCTTTCGGAGGTTTAGATTGATGTTATTTCATGTTCACTGCATGCCATGTGAACTTCTATATCAAGGTTAGTGACCACAGGCTCACTTTAGTGCTTGTCAAATGCAAGTTTTCAGATTTAATGTAGAAATAAATGTTTCCATGAGAAGGGCATGTGAACTATTCATGAAAAGAACTGGCTGTGTCCCAGCTTGGCTTAAAAAGTCTTATACTCACATAGCTTCATACTTTTTGCAGCACTTTTTGGAATGCCAGTCGTTATAGTAGCTGAGCATTACTTGTACAAAATACCGTGTGATACAAATAAGTTCACTTTCTACTCAGGATTGCATGCTCTAACCAATAAACGCAAGAGTGTAGAGCTGAAGAGGGAAAAAGAGGTAATCTGACTCCAATGGTCTATCAGAGCCACAAAAGAGGTTTATGGGGATGACTCCTACAAGCAGCATAACTCACGTATCTTTCTCGAGCACCAAGTAGAAAACAGACCTCTTTGTTTTAAGACATTCTGTACTTTGTCTCAAAAATTCATGTTACCTCCATAGAGGTGTAATGCCTAATTCTTGATGAATGAGTATGCGTTCTATTGGAAAGATTAACTTTTAAGCTTATGAGTAGATTAAACTGTTTCCTACAGAGACACCAAACAATAGCTTCATAGCATTAGTGGAGGAAGCAGATTATTCATTCACTGAAGCTCTCTAAGAGTGTTGGAATGCAGGGTTTTTTTGCATTTCTGTTTTTCTTTGAATCATTCAGAAGCATAAGCTGATTTATTTAAGTCTTTTATGTGCCCTGTTTGCTGGAGAAATTGGATGCTATTATAGCACGTTTGTTTTTTTAACTGTTGTCTTTCATCCCATAAAGAAGAATATGCTATTTAAAAATAAATAAATAAATAAACCCTGTCTAAATTAGAAAGAAGAAATAAAATAGTCTATAAAGCTACATTTTTTATTCTACTGCTTCTGATTGCAGACTTCCATACCAAACCATTATTCTAATTCTTTATACTACAATATCATGTAAGAATGCTACCCATGGACCAGGATTTTGTTTTATGAGTTTCTTTCAGAAACAAAGAACAAAGAAAACAACCTTTTCAGAGCTCTGTACGAGTCCCAAGATCTTGCATAAATATACACGAGATATTTATGAATATACAAACACATCTGCACCTGTAGTTACATGAATGTGTTTCAGCGCATAATTCTGTAACTGCAGCCATTAGATGAGGGTTAATAATGCTTACTTCAGCTGCTTACAATGAATCATTTATATTAATAAGGATGAAAATCTCTTTAACTCACAGGCAGCTTACCTTATAATGAGTCTTATAATATGCCATAGCTTTCAGCCCTCTCCAGGAGTGCTAGTTTTCCATTAAGGGTAAGAACTTCCTGCTTAAAAGATAGTCAACATTATGATTTCCAAGAAGGGAATTTGCAAGAATCTTACTTTTGTTTCCCCTATATCTTACAGGGAATATTTCTTAGGAAATACTTGCTCTGCAGTAAATCAATTGAATTGTATACAAGAAAGAGGGTGAATTTTATAGCTGCAACCAAAATCTCTCAAGACCAATATATGTAATATATTTTATCAAAACTTTGAAGCATTTTGCAAAAGCTAATGAAAGATATTGCTAAAGCCTTTCAAGGCTGCTTAGATTCAGACCTAGAAGTTATTGCAAATGCTCCAAAGTAGCGAATGTGGGTGAAGATACTGAAGATACCCATTCAAGGGTAAAAGTTGTGCTACTCATTTGAAAAAATGTATTTCTCAAATTTACAGTTTCTCATAATGGAAAAAAAAATGTGGAAAATCCATTTAGGTACAACCTGTAGAGAAGGATATTTTGGCAGTGGGGATGGATTCTTCTGGACTAAAGCATAATTAGTGCCTCACAGATCTAAGAAAATCTCCAGCAGCAAGAGCAGATATATGTGCCCATAACATTTAGTATGGTTCTGTTTGAGGAACTAAGTGGCAGTGATAAAATCCTCTGAGCATTGCATGGTGGATCTACCAGTGTCATGCAGTTGTAGAATGCTGTATGAACAAGATGTCACAGCCATCATTACAGATTATTATCTTCAGCATGTAGTCCAAACCAGAAACCACTAGTTTACTTCAGATCTCATCAGTGTTTTCCAGTTTTTCAGATAAATATATATGCCAATCTGATGTTCAACACTCTGTAAGCATATGTTCTCCAGCACTTCGTCTATTAGACACTCGTCTATGGATTACTGACAAGATCTATGCTAAAGTGAAGGTCTGTGCAATCTACCAACATCATGTTAGCTTAAATTCAATCCTGCCAGACTTGAAGCACATACACGAAAGTATTTTTTTCTCCTATCTTTTTTACATATAAAATATCTTTCTAAAGAGTTGTGATGCTTTTTTTGTGTTTCTATGAAGGATGAACCGGGACAGAATCAACAGCGCCTTCCTACTGAGTGACAAAACACTGCAGTTCCTGAAGATATCCACAACCTTATCACCTCCTGTTGAGCCCTCCACACCTGTCTGGCTTATTGTATTTGGTGTTGTTCTTTCTCTCATTGTGGCTGGAATTGTTTTCCTCGTTGTTTCAGGGATTCGGAAACACAAGAAGTAAGCAGCTTAGCTTTTCTTTTGGTTTAACTGCACACTGGCAAGTTAAGTCAGGGAGGGTAGTTTTGCTTTTCAGATCCACTTCAGATTTATCCCTGATGTATCCCTGCTCCGTCCATAGTTAAAGAGCCCTTGTGCTCTTTGCTGAGGGTAAGGTTTAAGTTTTATTAGCTGTGAACTAGATGCCTAAGTAATGCTAAAGTATACTGAGAAAACAAGGAGGATAAAAGCCTGATCCTAGCAGCTGTCTAAGTAGACACAACAGCTTTTCAAAGACTTTTGCTGTCATTTTTCTCAGTGTTTACCTGCTGTAGGTGAATCTCCTCTCACAGACTAGCCAAATAGCTACCAAGGGAGAGCAGACTGTCTGTGACTGCTCCCTTTCCAAGGCTATAGTGTCAAAACCTGGCATGGCTAAAATGATGCTGCTATAGTTTGAGAAACCTAAGTAGAAGACAGAATAATGATTAAGGTATGGCTGAAGAAGGCCTACCCAGTGAAATGGAACATCATTTCAGCTACCACTCACATCCTGATTATCACACTGATGAGCCTAAGGAAGCTTCATAGGTGCGTTACCAAATGTCAGTGTGAGCCTAGGTGTTTGCTGTTTGGCTGTAGGATATGAAAGAGATACTCATTTGTTTCTGCTCAGTGTCTGCCTTGTGACAGCACTGGCAAAACAGAGAAGGCCATTCATTCCTTTTGTGAGTGTGAGTCCAACCTTTGTGAGCAGGTTGGAGCAGGCCAGAGGTTATTAGGTGATATTTTTATCCTTTCATCTCTGTTGGCTCGGATCTGGGAATAAGGAATAGAAACTTTTCACTTAAGGTGAGATCCTGACTTGAGAGTGAGTAGTAGTTGAGCTACTTCTCTACAGAGTGAATAGTGATCTACCATGTCTTCAGCTACCATGAAGATTAGATTAAATGCAACATTGTGACTTCAGCAACTGAATCATAGTGGAACAGGAGAGAAATTGGAAATACAGTGCTTTTTGTTTTGTTTTGTTTTTTTAAACAACTAGATAGTACTAAAATTACTGAATGTATTGTGAACTGTATCCCCAGATATATCAGGGCAATGGAGTTACAAGTGAAAAATGTTGCTGAGATTTTTCCTTTCTGCCTTGTTATCATCCTGAAAAAGATCCCAGAAGAACAGCACTTACTGTGAGGGATAACTAGTGCTCAGAGAGAGATATATAGCCTGAGTCCTTTCAGTTATACTTGCATGTGAAAGAGTTCCATTTGTGAACCGCCTTTGCTGTTGCAGAGAGATTGGACAGATACTTAAGTCCTATTGCAGTCTTCGATGTGACATGGGCTGAGTTATTTCATCCCCAGAATCTAGGCAATCTTGTCTGTAAAACTGGAGAATAATGTTTCTTCCTGAAGCCCATACCTGCCCTCTGTGTGCCGTGTAGCGTCATGATTGTGTGACTCTGTGCAGTGTCTAGCTCAAAGGGGGTCTTTGAACATTTCACATGAATGTAATATAAATAAATTATGTTAAATATCCATGATTTTTTTTCTAGCTAAAATAATCCTTTATGCTTTATACCAGGCTAAAAGACAGCATTTTCCCTTATTGTTTTCAAACTAGCTCAACTGAGTTTTGAACAGTTTGTTACACTCCTTTCACTCCCCTCTCTGTTTCCCTACTCTGCCTTTATGCAAAGTCTTTGCTCAGGGCAGAGTTATCCACGGTTGATTTCTAACACTCCTTTCAAAGCAATGGCATCTGCAGGCAGAGCTGAGAGAGAGAAAGAGTAAAACAAGTACGTATGTGTTCCTTCTGCTCATGGAAAGACTGGGAAGGTAAAAGAGATAGTCTGGACTATTTGGCTTTTTGAAAGAAGAGAGGAGAATTTCAGAAGTGCTTATCTCTTCTTCAGGTACCAAAGTATGTGATAAGATGTAAAAAGTCTTCAGCACATTGGTAACAAGATTTCCTGGAAACCTGACCAGAGCTAACAGTTATGTTGCCTAATAAGCTGTATTGGAAATCTGGTCTGGAGGACAGTGTTGATTTGTCATAAATCTGGCATTTTGTCTTCACTAATCTTTAAAATACCAGTTAAATACCTCAATTGAAATAATTACCAAAGGATGTGCTGCAGACTGCTCGTACTCAGGTAGCAAGAAAGCACGTGATAGACCTCTAATGGAGTATCAGTAATGAGTTAGACTTGTGTGTCATTTCTTTAACTGGAAGATTTTCTTAATTAGATTTTCACTGTACATCACTGCCAACATGTGAGAATCCAGGCCCCAGCTGCTTGCAGCCTGAAGTCATTAGCAGAGCTCCATGTGATTATAGCTATTGACTTTACAGTGAGTTAGATCAGATACACTGTATCCCAATTTCATATTTGTTCTCCTTTAACAGCAATATGACACCTCCTTCTCTACTAATAGATTTGGCACATAGGCAGAGCAAGACTGTTTTTTGGGTCAGTCCCAAAGTGGTCAGGCAGTTGAAAGTGGCGATCTTTGTAGGGCCCTTCCAACTGATCCCCTTCCCTTCCCTTCCCTTCCCTTCCCTTCCCTTCCCTTCCCTTCCCTTCCCTTCCCTTCCCTTCCCTTCCCTTCCCTTCCCTTCCCTTCCCTTCCCTTCCCTTCCCTTCCCTTCCCTTCCCTTCCCTTCCCTTCCCTTCCCTTCCCTTCCCTTCCCTTCCCTTCCCTTCCCTTCCCTCCTTCCCTTCCCTTCCCTTCCCTTCCCTTCCCTTCCCTTCCTTCTTCATTGGCTATGCTGGGTTAAAGTGAGGCATACCCTTTCCCCCTACTTCCCATTTTCAGCAGGGTTTCCCTGTATTAATCTCCAAGCAGTTGAAGGCCCTCCTGAGCTGGATTTGATATATATGCCTTGAATAACCCATAATGTTTTCACTTCCCTTGACTTGTTGAGTCTCCTCTTGAACTCAGCAATTCTTAGCTTCTCTGAATTACTAGAGCAACAAGTTCCACATATCTTCTACTCCTCTCTTTTCTTTTGAATCTGCACCTTAGTACTGTCTCTGTGTTTTTCTGCCCACATTTTTTCTGTTAAAGAACCCTCCTTTCATCAGTGCAAGAGCAGAAGGGGCAGCCAGAGGTTACCACTACCCCCACAATTTATTTTTAGCAGGTTTGTAATGCCAAGAATTTCCCAAAAGCCAATAAAATTTTATTATTCTTAATATCACTGTTATTAACAATTATACTGAGTCAGGTTGTTATGATTGTCCTGAGTCAGATTGTTACAGTATATGTTGCGGGATAGGAAGAAGCAGTAGAGCTGACCTTTGAGTTTCTTATCCTCTGAAACCGCTGATGCTGCAGGTTGTAAAGTACAGAACATTTTTCCACTATGAACTAGTAGATCTCAAGGTTAGAATAAATCTGGAATTAAAGGAACACTGTGACATGTTGACTGATATTTCTGTATAATGCCTTCTTGTGGTTTTCATTTTAGGTAATTTTATTTATTATTTTAATATGGTTGTTGTGAGAACTGTGGCACATAAAAATGAAAGCTTTGCAATTGTTTAATCTAGAAAACAGAATTATAATAAGATACTGAGTTGGAAGGTGGCTATTAATGAAGTTAGAACTAGAAGTGCAGATTTAATGTCCTAAGAGTGCCTGACTTCTGGAGAGGATCATCAGGGAGTCTGAGTGTGCCTGGGTCTCCATCACTGGAGGCTTTAGTCGAAAGCTGATCTGTTTCTAAAAAGTATATCTTAATTTATCCAAATAGGTTGGTTGAAATCTCTGACATACATAACAGGCTAGATGTGTAGGGCAGTCCTTTCTGACTTCAAGCAAAAACAGATTAAAAGTTTTTTTTCCATTTTTCTCCTACACCAACTTTACCCTTCTGTCATTTTACAGAACAAGGAGCCAAAGTGATATGTATAACATGTTTACAACATTTTTACTCCAGGTTTTCTGATTCCCAGTCCTGATCTCAAATCACTTAAACCCGTGTTTCCTGCCCCAGGAAGGAAAAGCCTCCCACCTTCGCTGGTGTGGTGCTTTACAACAGCAAAGAGGCTTTGAGTGTGGCTGCTTGCTTTTGCACTTGTAGGTGGTCGTGAGCTAATGCAGCTAAAGTCAATACAAGAACAAATAATGCTGGGAAGCCTCTGCGACAGATTATGCCTTTCAGTACATAACCTACAGTGAACTTCTGTCTAAGTGTGCAGTTTTCTGTCTGTGAAATCTCATTGGAGTGCTGCAGGTCAATAGAATAAGACAATTTTCTCTTGCTTGTTTTTAGAAAGAATAAAGAGTCAACAGAGAGAGAAAATTTAGAAGAGAAAAGCGAAGTGACAATAACAATAGAAAATGGAATTCCTTGCGAAACACTGGATTTAAAAGCAGGCCACGTTAATGGAGTCTTTGCAGCAGATGATGAACGGTTCACATCCTTATGAAATGCTGCCATTGCTATCTGGTGCTCTTTTGAAAGACTCCTGTGCCTACCTTATCTCGTCTCTACTCCTGAATGTCAAACATGAAGACAAGAAAAATGTCCTTTCACTTAATTTCCCTTGAGAGAACCTTTTACTGATAACACATACACTGGAGCTTCCATTACAATGCTTTTGTTTGTGAGCAAAGCAAATGAGAAGACCTCACATTATAGCCACTTAAGATTTAAGAAAGATGTGTGACAGAACAGAGCTAAAACCTGCCTTGTGTCAGGCATTTTATTTTAAATGATTATTTAAATGTCTATTGTTGTTTTTCCTTGATATAAACATGAAACTGCATTATTCTTGACTGTCACAGGGGATATCATCTATCATTGTCAATTCTGTCTGGGCTTTCTTTTAAGCCATATACAAAAGTTTTCTCTGTAAGCTGACTTCTGTTTGCTGATACCCTGTATGCTTTTGGATGGAATAGTGATCAGTGCATGAAGCTTTTAGTTTATCTGGGGGAATAAAAGCTCTCATAGCCTCTGTAAAAGCAGATTAAAAAATGGCTGGGCCATCTACAGTGTTAAGAACTAGCAAAAATGTGTTTTTCACATTAAAAAGTCATAAATTACATGACCCGGAAACCAAAAGTGGCAAGATTTTGAATTTTTTCAAAAAATAAAAGTTAAAAGGAAAGGGAGATTTTCCACAGGTGCCTCCTGTTGCCGCCAGTGGCCCAGCTCTCATTGACTTTCTGAGAGCACACTGCAATTGTTTGAAAAATTTTCCTTACATTTCTTAATAATAAAACTGAAGCAGATTTCCAAGCTATATAGTGAGCCCAGGGTCAACTGAAATCTTCATGTGGCAGCTGGATAGCTGGTTCAGCCCTTGAAACACCAGCTGCTGTTTTTCATACATCATGCCTGGCTGAGGTAAGTGGGCAGAGAGCATTCAGACCTGGGTTTCCTAGGTATGTGGCTGGAGGCTGAGGGTATCAAATGATACCAGGCACTAAATTTCGTTGCTGGATTACTTTGCTATCAGCCATACATACAGACTAAGCTATCTGTGGCCTAATCCTCTCCCTGTTTAAACCAGTGATGTATTTCTTGTTGATTTGAGAAGAATTGGGCCTGAATAAAGGAGAGTTTCATGTGTGGGTAATTGCAGACAGAGGATATAAATACACTGAAGTAAAATAGGACATCTGTGGTCACCAAATGGCTGTCCACACCACTGGAGGTAGGTTCTGACCATTAGCTATCACACTTTCAGTGTCATGTTTGGAGATAATGTTAGAAAACTCATTTGCTTATTATGGTTATTCTGTGCATTTGATCCTTCACCCATATGAACTGGTTAAATCATTATAAAAGCTCTTTGTAAAGGACCTTCCAGTGTCCTGAATGTTAAGGAGGCTTCTTATGCCCTCAGGTACGAATTCTTTAGCATTATGGCTGTATCAGGCATCTTTGGCTATCCGCTTGGCTTGGCTCTGGCTCTTGGGCAGAATGGGGAGGGGAATGGGGAAACAGCAGGGTGAAGCAGGAAGACTGAGCAAGTGGAGTGCAGAGCTGGGTGAGGGTGGGGGGAGGAGGGCAAAATATGAAATAAAACTGTGGTCCCACCAACCGTTTGCCTCACTTGGTCTCCTTCTGTGTCCTAGTGATGGGCCTCTCTGGACAAGGAATGTGACTTCTCCATGTTTTGGAGGGTACACTGCTCGCTTCTCAGTTACTGATGATAACATCTCATTGCTTCAAATAGCGTTCAATAACAAAGAGACATATTTCTTACAGGCACATCAAAGGTTAAGCTTGCTATTGTTTAAGATCATTTAGAGGGAAGATACAGAGTACAGTCTTATTATTGCTTCCTCAGTCCTTGCTCCCAGGTCTTTCACTCAGTCAGAGTTTTATGTTGGTAATTCCGATCGCATCATTTCCAAACCTTTGCACTCTTCACATTCTTTATATGACAGATAGCTACACTGCAGTACAACCACAATAGATTGCTGTAGCAGCAGCACCTCTGCAATAGCCTGTGAAAGATTTCAGTATGAAGAGCTTAGTGGTGCAAGAGCAACCCCAAGCTACTGTATAAAAACTACCATTGTTCTGTATTCTGCTGTATGAGACCGGAATAAAATTCATTTAGTATGACAAAGGGCTGAGCATATCTGAGCATACTTCCATGGCCTGAGTGAAGGTCTGATTCAGCCTGTGGCAGTGGCCAGCAATTGGAAAATAGATTGAAAGCCTCTGAGCAAAACACCGTGTGGTGTGGGCTTAGCACTAGTGGCACGTATTTAATCACTGGCTTCCTCCCGGCTCACCTCTCAGCAGTGTAATTACTTTACAGCAGTTTGGTGTAATTTTCCGCTAATGATGATATGGGACTCACCCACAGCATACACCTTGCTTGTCTCTGCACTGACAGAAAATGGCTTGAGAGAAGTAAATGATACATGAGCAGACAGGTATCACACTTAGCAGCGCTTAGAAGTCAGTGTTGGTGTTAGCTCTTTAATTGAAATAGCTGCTGCAAATGAGGTTAATCAAGGGCATGCTGCTACAGAGGAAATAAATCTCTTTTCCAGTCTCTCTGTGTAGCAGAAACCTATTAGAAAACAAAGAGTGCTTTGATTTGGTAAAGCCTGTTCTCCAGCACCTGCAAATGTTATGAAGACAATTTATATCTGTTGAGGACCTGGCCAGATGTTTTATGTAACTTTCACCATTTGTAATCTCTGCTTTTTTTCTCTAAACCACCTGCCATCAAAAGACCTGATAATAACAAGAAAGTAAGAAACAAGAGACAGAATATACAGTAAAATACTTCCTAATACAATGAGTCACTTGTATTTGTGCTGAGCCAATGAATTTCAGCAAAAGAACATGGTGTGCTTGAGACAGAACTGTTTTATTTTCAGGAGCTGCCTTTGAGAAAAGAGAGAGGAAAGAAGAAAATTCAATTAAACAGAACAGCAAAAACAGAGAAGTTCTGTTTGAAGATCTGCAACATTTATCACCAGCTCCACATTCCCCATGAGTCAACATTTCAGGAAGGATGCTGCATTTCCATTCTGCTTACTTGTGAGAGGGTATTGATGTCTGCGTTAGTATAAGCACAAATCATGCACAAGTAAATTGTTTACACTGCCGCTCAGTATCTACACACTTGGAGCATTGGAGAACATTGGGAACTTTAAAACGCTGCCCTTAAATTACAGACTGAACAGATTTTGACACAACCACTTTCTGTACAGAACCTTGAGCATTGCATTGACCACAGGCTGGTTGTATAAATTAACTTATAACTTTATAATTTAGGGAAGTTGACAAACTGGGCAGATGCTAAAGACCCTATCGGACCCATTCTGCCACTTGCTTTAAGGCAATCTAACTGTTCTACAAACTGATGTCATTGTGTGTTGCACAAAACTGTGCTGTCACATCACCATTCTCTTCTCCTGCCAAAAAATCCCTGGGAGGGGCGGCCTGTCTGCAGCACTCTCCTTTAAATGCACACCCTCTTAAAGTCTGGTAATCAGACCTGAACTGAATATTCCCCCTGTGGCTCTGCCAGGGCTGAAGATCCTGGAGATGTTACCCTATGCTCCTCTTGCAGCCACATGGCTCCTACTTGTTCATCCGGGTAGAACAGTTGTTGGTCATACTGACCTCCATGAAGAGGGCTACGCCCTCACATTTGTTCTGTATTTTGGGGGAAGATACATCAGAAGGCACTTCACTGTTTCTGCTGCCATTCACAGACAAGAAAGGTGAAATAGGCACAAGGAACCTTAGGGTAAAATTCAGATCTTGTTCTTTCATCACCTTAGAATAAAATAATTCTCCAATGAATGCAAATCGCTGTATTAGCATAAGAACTTCTGGTTTGATAACTCATGTGTTGTTTTTGACCAAGCAAGGAACATTACCACATCTTGAAGAGTTTTTCATGTGTAACCTCCTACATGTGGGAAAGTAAAATACCTACTTTAAAGTTTGGGAAAGAATTGCAATAAAGACTGAAAATAACTCAGTAAAAAGGTGGTGCTTATGTTTCTAGATACTCATAAAAATACATCTCAGGCATTTGGTCAGTTCATAACATGCAACGTATGAAATTAGCTGTTTTAAATGTGCTGGGTTTTTATAGAAAATGCATTGTTCAACTGTTCTCAACCCATTAGCAATGAGCAATCTGTGCTTGGTTTTGTATGAGCCTCTCATGGTTTTTGTTTCTCTTTAATGTGGCGTGTAAGAAGAGATGTGTGCAATAGAGTGACGCTGCAGCTCCCTAGGCTACTGGGCAGTTGCTAAGGAAAAGTTTGCACTGTTAGATACGCCTAGTTTGAAGGGCTAAACTCCATAGTTTCCACATCGCTTAAAGCTGAAGTACATTGACAGTGGTCAGTGACACACATTTGCTGGCACAAATCTGTCAGTGTATTCAGTTTTTTGAATACACTAAGCACTGCGGATGCACTTACCATAATGCATTTGCATTTACAGCTGGATATTCTGTGGCTGGATTGATGTCGGCAATTCTGCCCAAAATGATGTGGAGGAATTACAGCTTTATAGTACAGCTTCAACCATGCTCTCAGCAAATTCAGCAGCTTCAATGAGAACTCGATTTTGCTCAGGATCATTAAAAAAAGAATCTAGTTTTGTTAGTCACATCTCTTTCTTCCTGCTCTGTTTCCATTTTCCTTAGACATGACAACTTGAAGCTGTCAGAGTATCTTATTTGCTTCAGCAATAGCTAAACAGAAAACATGTAATTTTTGAGAAATGGCACGAGCTTCTCTTTTTTCTGGCATTATCCCTCTATCAGCTTCTGCCGCTCTCCTATCTTTGAGATCTTAATTGCTACAAATTACCATATGTAGCCTTTATCAGTTGTGGACCAGCAGGAATTTTAGACTTTGGACTTATGTTCTTCCATGATCTGAACAATGCTTCAGAGGCTGATATGTGGATACATGGCTGTTTGAAAATGAAATGAGACCACTTGCTGCCTCCTTAGTGATCATGAAATGTGAAACGCTGGTTGCCTGGAGGAAAAGCTGCATATCACAAGATTAATACCTTTCCCTTAGCTGTTGGGGCAAAGTGGCTCTTTATAATTGGGCAAAGTGTAAGGATTCAGTATGAATACTAGGAAAATTTTCGTCTCAGAAAGAGTGGTGATGCAGTGGCACAGGCTGCCCACGGAGGTGGTGGTTTCACCGTCCCTGGAGGTGTTCAAGGAACATGTGAATGTGGCACTGAAGGACGTGATTAGTCAGCATGGTGGGGTTGGGCTGACAGGATAGATGATCTTGGAGTCTCTTCCAGCCTTAATGACTCTATGATTCTATGATTACAAGGTATTTATACCCCTGCATGGTTTCCTCTTCTACCACCTTAACATATGGTCTCAAGTCTGACAGCGGCCTTCCCCAGTACAAACGAGGACACTTCATAATATTAACCTGCTGCTTGTATGCTCTTCTGTGCCTTCCTGAAAACCACTCAGCTTCATTGCTTTATCCTAAACCTTGCAAAAACACTTCAGTTTCCTGATGCTTCATGCACTTATCAGGAACTTTCCTTAGCTCTCAGTGTTGTTTTCAGGTGCAGGGTTTGTTCCTGCCCATGAGTTGCTTGAGCCTTGGGCGATGTTCAGCAAGCTTTGAGCAGCTGTCAGCCCTTGGATCATAAAGGAGCAATGCAGAGGTGACAACTTCTTTTTAGGTCTGAGATCCAGTCATTGGAATGTGGCCATGCAGCATCCTGCTTCTGGCTCAGCCGCAGGGGCTACGTCTGAGAAATGTCAGACACCACACATGCCGAAGAGTTACTCATGTGGGAAATAGGCTGCCCTGGGGATTAGAAGGACTGTTTGCCCAGCCCCTGTTTGGAGTGCGAGGATGAGGGAGAGGCTCTGGGATTGCCCCCAGCGATGCCCAGGAGCCATTGAGGCAGTGCAGCCTTCTCTCAGAACTGCATCAGGGCAATGAGCAACCCCTGGGCCTTCATTGCCTCTGCAGAGCCACTTTACAGGAAGCCGTCAGAGCAAGGATCTGCCAGGTATTTAACTGATGTGAACCTCTCTTTGGCAAACAGCAGAGAAGCAGGGCAGCTACAGCCCTGCACAGGCAATAGAATAGCTTTTGGTCTTCCTGAGGATACTCCAGGCCAGGCACTCTGCAGCTGCGTCCCTTCTGAGCCCCTCTCTGCAAATCAGTTCTCGAGCAATACTCTTATGCACTGAGCAGAAAGGAAGAATGATGAAGTATAGCAGAGCTTAAGTGAAACTCCTGTCTGGGAGAACTGTCCTGATAATGGTATTTTAAGCTATTTGAAGGGTGTGGTGCCCAATGCACAATGCACTGCTTTCTTATTGAAGCATGCCCTAAATGCAATTCTCTCTTATCACAGCTCTCATTTCATAGCACAGCTCAGTCAGCACTGTGAATAGTGAGGCAGAAGCAGCTCTGTCAGAGCCAAGGAACATCAAACATTGTTGGGCAGCTCTTTAAGCAGATTGGGAGCAGCTGAGAGCCACAGAACCCAGGGTGGAGGGGAGGACTGGCAAACTGGAGAGTGAGCACATACTGTTATGCCAGGGCAACCTCAGCCTCTGCGCCGCCACAGTGGTGGCAAACTATCTCAGTCTCAGTACTAGCCAACCAGACCAGCCACAATTGTGTATAACAACAGCTCTGGTTGAGACCAGAGCTTAACTCCGTTTGTTTTCTTCTAATGGCTGCTGCGTCACAGCCCCTACTGAACTTCATTTTCTCAGTTTCCTGTTTCTTTTTGTGCTGTGGCACAAATGGTTCTACATCCAAATATAGATGTAGATTTTCATGCACCTGCATGAAAAATTGGAATTTTTGAGCATATAGGCTGGTTTTAGCATGCCAAAATGTACTGGGCTCAGTGATTGTGCAGTTACCTTACCAGCGTAAAAGAGAAAAGAAAAAAGTTAAAGCAAACAGTCATCACAGTCCCTGTTCTCTATTGAAAAAGAAGACGTCATATCAAGGTAATAAACATCATTCTTTGCTCTAAAAGACAACGGGACACACGGGTAAGGGAGAAACTGCAGCCAAAAGTGGTATTAAAAAAAAAACTGTCAACACTTCACCACATGACAGTCTCACAAGCAAATTAAGGAAAGGTGAGCGAGACAAGAATCACAAAAGGCACATAATTACATAAAAAACAGACTCCAGCCCATCAGTCAAGGAGATGGGCTGTTTTAATTGATAGCTTCTCTGGGTCCTGCTGTATGCTGTATGATCTGGATGTGAGAACAGAAAACCTGGTAATAGGTTTGCAGGCATTGCCAACCTGTGAGTCTTTTGAAGGATTACAATTCCAAATGATCATAAAAAATTGGAAAAATGATCTGAAATCATTGTGATGGACTTTAGCCAAATCTGAAATGCTGTAATTAGTGCTGCCCTAGTGCCAGGTGTACAGAGAGAAAAAGAGGATGGGCTGGACAGAGAACAGGACTACTAGAAAGTAACTCACAGTCTGAATATGAGTTAATTTTGGCTGATGTTTCCAGAAAGGAAGGGTGTATCAGCAAGGTATAGCATGTAAGTCACAGGCAGTGACCCTTGTACTGATGACTGATAAGGTTTCAGCTATGATCAGTTTTGGAAATCATCTCTGAAGAAGCACAAATTGCGGAGGGTCTGAATGGCATCAGCAAGAAAAATATGCAATGAGAGAGCGTGACCACTGAGGAAGGGCTGCAAGAATGCTGTTGTCTTTCTTTCGGGAAAAGAAGATTCTTGGAAGATTCTGCACAGATGACGGAGATCACTTATCCTTGGTGCATGGGACACGGATATCAAGAGATATTGAGAAAAAAGAAAAGAAACTGAGCTGACAGCAAAGACACTGGAATGAATCACCCAAGAAAAGCAATGAGTTCCTCTTTGTCAAAGGTCTGTGAGATGAGGTTAAGGTAACACTCTAAAAGGAGAACTCAGGAATAATCCATGTTCTCAGCAAACATCTGGGTGGGCTGATCCCTTGAGGCTTTGCTTGCTGGGTCCTCTGCTGGTTGTGGCCCAGTTGAGGCCATGCTGTGCTCAGCCCTGTGCAGACAGGAGGGATTTGACAGTGAAGGGGCTGCTTGCTGCTTCTCTATGTAACAGACTTGCAATGTTTTCAGAGAAGCTCTGCTGAGAACAAGAAAACAACCCCATGGATGTGGCTGCAGCCACATCTCAAAATGTGTTCCCACTCCCCTCTGCATTATCCTGAGCAGAAATGGGCTAATTTACAAAGTACTGAGGTACTGTTGGATCAATAACACTCAACCCAAGCTGCATTTACAGAACGAATTCAAACATTGATTTTCCCATTGATTTGCAGTAAGTACTAAGTTCCTAGCTAGATTAGCAAAGATATTTAGATATTTAAGTGAAATCATCTTAGTAATCTTAGTACTTAAATCCAGTTGATTTATAGTTAAGGTTAGATCACTACACCAGAGGCTATGATCCCACTATGTCCCTTGCTTCTTTCTGGTAATTCACCTTAAAAATTAAATTTTATATGACCTACTCATTTTGAAAATGAGTTTTAAAGCCTTTTAAAACATGGACATGAACATCCAACCAGGTACCCTATGTTAGGCTATTGGTAATTTCTTTCTGCCTGGGAAATAAGGTCATGGCTTGGTGTTGCAGTGAGTTTTCTAAATATTTTTACAGCTTATCACCAACCTGTTAAAGGACTCAAAGATTCTGAGCTACCAAAGACACTGGCAGGCTATAGATAAAGTAAGCAGCAGTATCATTGACAGCACACTTGGGAAACATTAACTAAAAGTAAAAGCCTTTTATAAGAAGGCCATAAAATGGTAGGAGTAATAATGTTCTTCCAAAGTTAATCATTGACTTTTGTTTATTTGACTTTTTACAAAAACTTTTACCTTTCTTTCCTACAATGGATAAAACCTATAAAAGGCCTGGAAAATTGGGTTCAGCCTCTTTAGTTCACACTTGCTATGCATAAAGGCTGATGAGAAGAAGGCAGAGAAGCTCACCTGAGGAAACCTACTTCATCCAGAGGTTCTCAGTCTGCTCGTGAATATGTTGGTTCACTTCTGGCTTCTCTGTGGTCTGAGCGCTGTTGTGACTCCTCAGGATGTCACACAGGAAGCCCAAACATTTCTGGCAGAGTTCAATGTGAGAGCAGAAGACATCAGCTATGAAAACTCACTTGCCTCATGGGACTACAACACCAACATAACTGAGGAGACAGCCAGGAAGATGGTAAGTGCTCCATTCCTTGGGTTTTACTAGTGTTTTGGGAATCCAGTTGTTGCTTTCCAGTTTGTTTTGGTTTCACTAAGGTGGACATACTTTAGGGACTTGCATTAACACAGTAATGCTTCACTGGAGTGTGCAGGCCACTGATAGCCCCTGAGGCTGGTGCCTGGGCTTCCCACACATTGCACGGGGTTGGTTGGAGGCTGGACTCACTTCCAGCCATCACGTCAAGTCACTCCAGTGAGAGGAGGGAAAAGACAAGGGAGTGCTGAATGCTTGGCCCCAGAATCAGCTGGATGCAGAGAGACCTTTCTCCACATTCACTGCTGTTCCAAGCTCACTCAAAATGATGTTTCTGAGCAGGTTACCACACGTTTTCTGAATGCAGATGTTTTGTTAAATGTTTGCTGATGATCTTGTATAGCATTCTGTATCTTTTACACTTTAGGAGACCTTCCCAGCAAATTCATCTCATAACTCTAGCTGCTAAGAGATTGGCTGGAAGTATTAAACTGGGAAAAATGAAGTGAGATAAGATTTCCAAAAAACCAACAGTGGAATTTGTAGTATGGTGGTCTAGAACATTGATTTGAAAGTGAATTTATATCTCAAGGAAGGACCACAGAATTTGTACTTGCAAGATATTTCAAGCAGCTTGTCCTGCTTTCCAGCATCAACATCTTGCTGCCCCAATCAACTGGGCCTCTTGGCAAGTGCTTGTGTTTGCAAGAGCAGTCAGCCATGCTCTGACCAGTTGCTGATACTGCCGTGCTGCAGCCTAGCATCTCATAACCTTGGAGCCATTAAAAATGAAAAGAAGCACCTAGAGATTTGTAGCTACGTGCCTTTTAAGGTTAACTCAAGTCTTAGAGAAAAACAGTTCAGAGCATAAAAATGAAGCTGAATATCCTATGTCTACTTTGGTGCAATGGCATAAGCCTTCCACTTTGTCTTACAGCTTAATTAAAACATGGTTTAATTATAGTATTTCTTAATTAAAGCAAAGAGACCGGTTACTGGAAGAAATCCTAATGGCTAATCATTGTCAATCTGGAATGCTTTCCAAGGCACCAGGTACTTAAACTGTAATGTTTCCAAACACGTAAAATGAAAGACCCGTATAGCACTTTCAGCATTAATGAGATGGTAATAAAATACGTGAGGAGATACCAGCAATAAGAACCAATTAGTCCAGTGCTCAGAGGGGAAATTTTCTCTCACTTGATCTCTTTGGTAGTGCTGATAATAAACTCACTGCTTCCCATCCTCCCTCTGTGTGGGAGGAGCAGAGTTAATGAATACTGTCCCTTTTGACTCCTTCCCTTCCATTTTCCTTCTAAATTGGGCCACAAAAGTCATAACTGTTCCTCTGACTTATCAACCAGTTTCTTTAATTGGGGAAAAAACAGACTGCAAGCTTAATGCTTCTGTAACCACAGAGCCCCTCTCCTGCCCTGCTGCCTCTAGCACACCTCCCCTTCCCCAGTTGGGGATTTGCACAGCGATGGTCTTCCTCTGGGTCCTCATCAAGTTCTTGCCCAGTTTTGCAAGCTGCTGAGAAAAGGGCAGACCTGTTTGCTTTGCTCTTGTGAAGGAGGAGTGTTTGGAAAGATTGCCAGGGGCTGTGTGGGTATCTTATGTCTGTTGCTGCCCTGAAGCACAGGGCTGAACAACCTGGTCACAGCCCTCAAGAAAGCCTTGGTCTCATTGTGCATTTATTGCATCCTTCAGCTGCAAGATGTAACAGATTTTACAAGCACCCTCTCCACAGCCAGGAAGTTGTCATGTGCACAATTAATTAAACTATCTCAAGGGCTGAGGTTAATTAAAAAAAATCTGCTCTTGATGCCATTTTGGACAGGTGCTGATGTGCTAATCTTCCTGTACAAACATATTTGAAAAAGGATGAAAAAAAAAAAAGAAGAGGGATCTTTTGAAGATGGCTTCAAGACTAAGTAATATTCATATGGTTGTTGCTTCATGCACTGACATTTGGAATTTCATGCATATGTAATTGCAATTGACACAGGCTGCCCATAGAAGCTGTGGTGCCCCATCCCTGGAGGCGCTAAGGCCAGGTTGGATGGGGCCCTGGGCAGCCTGAGCTGGTGGGGGAAAGCCCTGCCCACTGCAGGGGTTGGGGGTGGGTGGGCTTTGAGGTCCCTTCCAACCTGCTGCACTCTCAATGGAGTGACACAGTATTTGTTTGAACCCCTTGCAGAGTGAGGCGGGCGCCAAGTGGGCAGCATTTTATGAGGAGGCCTCCAGGAACGCTAGCCGCTTCTCACTAGCTGACATCCAGGATGCTGCCACCAGGCTCCAGATCCAGTCTCTGCAAGACAGGGGATCCTCTGTGCTGTCACCGGAAAAATACAGCAGGGTAAGAAAGTTGCTGAGCGTAGCTCATTTGTGCTACATGAGCAAGGGTATGGAGTTGTCACCACCCTGCCTGGCTTGGGATTGTGCTTTTTACAGGAGCACGTACCTGCACCAGGTGACCTTAGAAATACAAGGGGTGTCTGGCTTAGAAGTTGCTTCCCACTCATGTCAGCAGTTTGTCATGTTATCCATGCAATAAATTGCAAACTTGCACCCGCCTCAGAGTTGCCCTTGCACAAGTGGCCAGATTAGTCATATGGGAAAGGAGGACCTGTGCTGAGTGCGCAGCTATGTGCTAGCGAGGGTAATAAGCAGAAGGAGGTGGGTGAAAGGACGCTCAGTGAATCAGGAAGGTGGAGGCAGAAAGAGCCTTTCTTCAGCAAGATGCTAAGGCCAACATTTAGCAAGATTTAGAATGAGGTTTGAATTTTCACTGACGCATTCACATAAAATGCATGTTTATGATAGCAACTGTATGTGGAATTGCAGTGAACAATGCAGTGAGCTCCACAGACTCAAAAGGAATCTATAACCCACTCAAGGGTTGAGTTGGCACTTTATGGCTGAAGATCACACTGTAAGATAACATTGAGATAGGGAATCCTATGGTCCTCCTTATTGAGGAGTGAGAAGTTGGACTTGATGATCCTTGTGGGTCCCTTCTGACTTGGGGTTCTGTGCTATGTTCTGTGGTTCTATGGAAGCATACTGAGATTTTTTGGCTAAGATCAGCACAGTTAGCCACAATGCATGTAATGTGCAGACTGGCTGGGCTTTCTCCAAATGAGATGTGTCTCTGGAAAGACAGATTGCCTTGCTGGGGATGCTGAAGATTCATAGAAATATGTATTTATTTTAGAGCACAGCAGTGCACTAATAGTAGTGCTGTCTCTCTTGAGGAGGTATTTTCTTCAGTATCGTCTACATTTAGACACATCCAGGTTCCTAGATAAATAGTCTTTTGGCTGAAATGATTGATTTTTGCATGAAAAGTGACTTTCTGCAGTCTGATAGGATTCTGTATTCTTTAAATATTTTTCACTGACACAAAAATTTCTTGGGATCCTCATTCATTTTAATGCTGACTGTGATAAAGTTGGAGCTAGTCATTAATGACTCCTCTCACTGACAGCTCTAAATGGTTCTGGTTTAAAACTCAAATGGAGGAAAAAACTAGTCCTAAAGGAAAAGCTAAAGGTAGCATGTGTTTTTCATGAGACACAAAAACTTGAAAACATTAATAAATAAATAAAAATGGATCAAGCTGTGGAGCACAGCTTCTGAGCTGAATGATTCCATGATTCCAGATGCATCTGGCCTTCAGCTGATGCAAAATCTGGGCAGCAGCTTCTCAATGGTGGGCTTTGAGCCAGTGTGTATGCGGATGTGATGCGATGAGCTCAGCCTGGCTGCCTGCATAGAAGGGGCTTTCTTGCTGTTGCTTCAAACCATGAGGAGGCTACAGATAGATCCATGTTCATGGGAGTGTGTTGCTAAACTTTATTGCTTTATTGCATGTGTCTATTGACAGTTCAAGTTCATTAAATGCAGAGCTCTGCTGAATGGATATTAAAGACCTGTAGATTACATCATATATTCAAGAAATTATCTGTCTCTTCCAGTTAGGCCCTGCTTTAATAATGTGTTCAGGCAAGTTTTTTCATTAATCTCTACTGAGCTTAGATATAGGCTGAAATGTTAAGCTGGTGTGTGAAGTGTTGAATAGAGCTCTTAAGGAATCAGCATAACTGACTGTTATTTTGCACAGAGTGTGTTTCTAATGGGATATCTCACATCTAATTTGCAGCTGAACTCTGTGATGAACTCAATGAGCACCATCTACAGCACTGGGATCGTCTGCAAAGCCACTGAACCGTTCGACTGTTTGGTGCTGGAGCCAGGTGTGGCATTAACAAGTGTCCCTATGGTGCCCTTTGTAGTGTGAGTTCAAAAAGTGAGGGGAATCCATGAGAGCCTCCTAATTGTGAGAAAACAGTTTTCCCAGATATACCCATAGTTATATCCTGCTATCTAAAACTTAGTCAAAGTTTCATTGCAGCTTGCAGTTCAGGGACCTTGGGGATCTTGATGAACGAAAAGCTGGACATGAGCCAGCAGTGTGCTCTTGCAGCCCAAAAGTCCAACTGCATCCTGGGCTGCATCAAAAGAAGGATGGCAGCAGAGAGAGGCCAGTCCCAAGAACACTGCCAAGTCAAGGGGAAGCGGGGGGAGAGTATGGCTGATTTAACTGACTCATAGTCTGTTCTATATCTCTTAAAGATAAGAAAGGAAAAATCTTACGTCCACATGATGATCATCCACATGAAATTGTCAAAAAGGATGCAATAAAATAACGGGATTTTTTAATATATCAAACACATATCTCAGCTCATGGTATTTCTTTTGCTTTGGCTCATTTGCCTGCTGTGAAAAAAAAATAAAGAGATTCTGCTTTTTCAAGGCCGGGTACTTATTTTTTTTGTTGTTATTCTGACAGGTCTGGATGATATTATGGCCAATAGCATAGATTATCATGAGCGACTGTGGGCCTGGGAAGGCTGGAGAGCTGATATTGGCAGGATGATGAGACCATTATATGAAGAGTATGTTGAACTTAAAAATGAGGCTGCAAGGCTTAATAGTGAGTTGCATTTTCTTTCTTTTTTTTTTTTTTTTTTTTTTCCTGGCTTCTCTTGACCTTAATCTTGCACAATTTTCACAGAATTTACAAACCAGATCATTTTACACATTGATAATGGGTTTTTTGTACATATTTGCTCTCAGTGTGCGCGATGCAAAATAAAATGCAGTGCAGACATGTGCCAAAGAGCAGATCAGAATTATGTTGCCAGCCTGAAACACAAGGGGGATGTCTTTGTTGATACTTTTAATATTGCTCTTCCATAGATACTGCCTTCCCCAGAACTGCGCTGTTGTGCTTTGAGGGCAGGCTGAATTTCCAACCTAGTGTTACTAGGGGAAAGGCTGTTGTTGGTCTGCATGGGGTCAACAGGGAGCTGCACTTCTGCTGGTAGCTGAGCTATATTTTGTGCTGTGTCCTGGGGTGATACCTCCTGCTTTTCAGATTATTCTGACTATGGAGACTACTGGAGAGCAAATTATGAAACAGATTATCCAGAAGAGTATAAATACAGCCGTGACCAGCTGGTTCAAGATGTGGAGAAGACATTTGAGCAGGTAAGGGAAGGGAAAATCTCTCGTGGGGCTCTTGGGCTGTATTTTGTTATGGTATATCGTAGGGTCGTGTGCTGATGTTGTGAAGGAAGAATATAGACCTGCTCTAGACTAGCCAGTCTTAGTCTACACGGAGTTGAACAGCTGTTGGGGGTCATCAATGGCATTTTTACCTCTGCAGCCATTCAAAGACAAGTCCAAAAGAAAGAAGCAGAGAGCATATACGTTTTGTATCCTTTTCTGGAGTGCCCTTTTCTTCTTGATCTTCTCAGTGCAAAGACTTTGTACCAGACTCTAAAAGGAATTCTGAAGGATGCCCCTTCCCACAGTCCCCAAACAGTTGCCACATGGGGATGGTGCAGTTTGGTCCCACAGGTTGTGCCTTGCCAAAGGCTTTAGATCCTTATCTTGCTTCCAAGTAGACCCTGTGAGGGTAAATAGCAGCCTAGTTACTCCATGTCTAAAACTAGAAATGCTCCCTTACTAATAGTTGAGCAGGACATCTGGGGCTAGAATATGGCCTTGGTGCTTAAGCTCTAAGGTGAGGACAAAGCTCAGCCACAAGCATGGTGTGCATTTACCTGTAGGGGAAATTCTATCAAATACCTTTGAGGATCTCTGTTCAGGAGGGACAAGTTGGCTAGAGCCAAGAAAAATTAATTTACTTCCTCCTTCTCTCCTGCCTCCAGATAAAACCTCTGTACCAGCAGCTGCATGCCTATGTGAGGCACCGTTTGGAGCAAGTCTACGGCTCTGAGCTCATCAACCCCACTGGATGCCTCCCTGCACATTTGCTGGGTACGACAACGTGGCCAGTTCGCACAAGCCTGACCTTGTATGTGGGATGAACACCTTCAAGGCACATGGGAACAGAGTAATCTGCCTGTTTAATATTAACAAACAGGGTACACATAAGAGAATGGGAGAGGAGAAATGAGATGCCCCTGGCAGAGATGGCACAGGTGTTCAGCAACAGGGGCATATGGGAAGGCAAATGTCTCCATACCTGCTGGAGCTGTGGGAACCCAACTTGAAACTCCAGCACTGCACTGGGACATTTCCCTCCTCTTGGCAGCATTTGAGACTTCCAGAGAGGTTTATTTTTTTTTCCTTTCAAATCTTGTCCTTAGCTTCGGTGTTTCATGATTTTGCTTTCAAAGCATGCAACATCAAGCTTCTCTAACTGTAATGTATACAAGCACAACAGTGGCAATGACATGGGCGAGCAACATGGGTGTTCAGTTTTGAGCAGTCCTTTAGGAGGACAATCAGTCCTGGAACTGTATTCTCACTCAATGTACACTCACTGAATGGCTAATTTGGAAGAATAAAAGATTGTTGATTGGACTTTGACATATTTGTGACTTCCCAGTGCTACTCCCCTCTGGGTCAAACCCGTGTAGGCATATAAGCATTCCTGTTTATAATACTGACCAATTTATAGAATTATCTGACAGCTTTGAATAATGCACCAGTATGTAAAGTTCTTCTATGTTTTTTTCTCTTTTGAAGGTGATATGTGGGGTAGATTTTGGACAAATCTGTATAACTTGACCGTTCCCTATCCAGACAAACCAAACATTGATGTAACTTCGGCTATGGTTCAAAAGGTGAGACATGATGAAGACTTTATTCAATATGTGTTATGTTATGAATTTAGATGGAGTAAAAGTTACACACATTTCAGCCACTCTAGAAAACCAAAGCTGTCCTAAGGCAGTCACACCATTAGCAAAGGATTGCTTTCTGCTCTTCACCTTAATGTGTTCATTCATTTCCTACTGTACCTTTTCCCTTAACTGTTGTCCTCTCTTTGTTCTCTAGTCTCTTTGACCTGGCTTAATCTAAGCTCCGAGTCTATTTCCTGAGATACTTATCCATTAAGAGATACATTTTGTAAATATAAATATTGTAGGACTCACGGAGCTGGCTGGTATCAAATATGAGCTTTGCAAACTATTACCATAATCAAATAATTTCTGTATCACAGGATTTTTTTGCCAGTCCTGTTTATTTGGGCGCAGCTAGGAAACAGAAATGCTACCTACCTCTTATCTTTTGATAACTGCATAGCACCATAAGGTCTGTATTTGAGTTGTGCAGCGTTAACAACCATGACTCTTGCAAGACTGAGAACACGGGTGAAGGTAACTCTCTGTACTGAACCCTACTACTTTTATAAAAAAAGAGGGAGTTGAATGGAATGTCATTTTTGAAATGTGGTCATTCACCTGATATCTACCTTCCACAAATAGGAACTGCTCCATTCAAATGTTATACTGGCAAGTGTGGATAGCTAAATTTGATTCATAAGCAGTATGCATCAATCTCATCCATATTTTCTAGCACTGCAACCCCTGTAGTCTTAAATTTACATATTGTGAAGCACCACTGTGAGGAAAGAAGGCATTGCTTACAGAGCTGCAGGGACGAGGTCTGGGCTCATCTTTGTTTGTGGATGTGCCTAATTTAGGACTGGTGTCTAACTTAGCCATCTGCCACATAAATCTCTGTAAAAGCTCAGCTCAGTCACTGCAGGCATTTGAAAATATTCTGGACATTCAGTTACAATCTTAGTGGCAACTCTTACGAATGGATTTGCCAGGTTTAAAGTTCTGACTGAGCCCTCCACTCACACATTTGCTATGATCACGGCTCCACTGCCTCCAATAAGTTGTCCCCCACTGAAGTGGCTGAAAAATCAGATCCCACACCTGGCATGTTGCTGAGCCTTTAATTATCTCCACACCCTTATCTATTACTTAGGGCTTCTCTTGTCTGGGTCAGGTGCTATCTGCTAACTCTGATTGCAGAAGCCTACTTTGTTTGTGGAGAAAACACTGAATTCTAATTCCCAGCAGAATTTACAAAAGTGCCCAAAAGCGGTCGCTGCCACCTGATTTGCAGTAAGTCGGGTGATGACCTGAAGTCATTGAGAGGCCAATGTGAAATCAGCTGTGCTACTTTAAGTCAACATTTGAGAACAGGCTCCATGCAGAAGAAACGACCAAAGGTGATGTTGTCTGTTTCAGAACTGGGATGCACTGAAAATATTCAAAACCGCTGAGGCTTTTTTCGTCTCTATTGGCCTTTACAACATGACTGCAGGCTTCTGGACAAATTCCATGCTCACAGAGCCCACCGACAACAGGAAGGTTGTCTGCCATCCTACAGCATGGGATATGGGAAAGAATGACTACAGGTACTGCATTCTCTGTGACCCTTTCTCGTAGCATCTCCTCAAACATTCATTTTTACACTAAATATGCACCGTGCTGTTTGAAGATTTCACTTTTTCTTTATTCATCACTTTATTCATCACTCTGACTGATAAACGGAAAATGACAGACAAGGAAGACCCTGTGGGATTGTAAAACTTACTGTGTATCTCTTCCTGTAAAGATCTAAGGACTATTCTCAAATTTGAGCAGAACAGTGACTATTATATGAATTAGAGAGGTAATGACTATGTTTGTGGGCTTAAAGAGTAAGTATAAATGTAGGTTCTTTTTTTATATCAGTGGGATTTATGGACATGTGCACATTCTGCAGCAATGGCACAGGTCCCTCGGCAGCAAATGAAAACCCTTGAGATGCCACCAGCTGTATTTAGCAGATGTATCAGAACTGGAAGGCAGACTCCCAGAGCTTCATGAAAAAACATCAGTTTACTTAATACTTGGGAAAGGAGAGGGACAGCAAATTCTCACACAGTGAAGTCTCCTGGGATGAGTTCTGTCCTTTATTAAGCGGTTCCTGCATGAGGATGAAATAGCAGGAGTGACTGACACATGGGTTTTTTGGCACTACCACCTGCTTAGAAATGGATGCTGGCTCTGACTCATGGCATGAGCTTATCACCAAGTTTCAGGGAGCAGATGCTTCATATAAAACAGCCATTTTCTCATGCTCCCAGTGCAATTTCCAGATCAATGAAACTGTTTTGCAGGCTTTTCCTCCAAGCCTCACTCTTGCAAGAGAGCATACTAGGGCTGCTCAGGATGCAGGCAGGGCTCAGGCAACAGCCAGCCCGGGCACAATCTCTAACCACAGATGCTTTTCTATGGCTCATAGGATCAAGATGTGCACCAAGGTGACAATGGATGACTTCCTGACAGCGCACCATGAGATGGGGCACATTGAGTACGACATGGCATATTCCGTGCAGCCCTTCCTGTTGCGAGATGGAGCCAATGAGGGCTTCCATGAAGCAGTAGGAGAAATCATGTCGCTCTCCGCAGCAACACCACAGCATCTGAAATCTCTCGACCTCCTTGAGCCAACTTTCCAAGAGGATGAAGGTGAATAAATGTATAAATAATATATATTTAACTAAAAACACTTGTGGGACTTCACAGCCCATCTAGATGAGCCTCCAATGAGTCTTTTCTATTTCTTGAAGACTATTTTCTTGAAAAATTTGGTATATAAAGCCATGCTTTTCTCTACCAAGGTATTCATTTAGCAAATTAGGTGAAACTAAAGCCTTGAGACTTACGTTCCCCTTTATGTGAATACTGAGTGGACAACGTAGGTGAGGTAAACCCTCACTATAATGCAGTTTGTTTCGCCTCTCTGAGCATTACATTCTAAGGATGGAGATGTACTAAAATCTTCAACCTAGAATTCCCTGGGATGTTTTTCACTGGAGGAAAATAGCATGTAAATGCCTAAGGGTTAGGTTATTGAAAAGGTAGGGGTGAAAAAAAAATAAGATGCAGAATCATATACAAAATTTAAGTGATTTTTTTCCTCATGTTTTTTCAGCAGTATTCTTTCTTCCACTTTTTCCTTAGTGAAAAAATCTGTAACTCAAACCATATGTAAGTATTAGCTATAAAGGGAAGGAACTGTAGGTGCCTAATTAGATACTAACTGCTACCATAACCATTACCTTAACTGCCTATCTCTTCAGAAACTGAAATCAACTTTCTGCTCAAACAAGCACTAACGATTGTTGGAACAATGCCTTTTACTTACATGCTGGAGAAGTGGAGATGGATGGTGTTTAATGGTGAGATTACAAAGCAGGAATGGACGAAGCGGTGGTGGGAGATGAAGTAAGTTTGGGAGCTTTTTGCAACGAGAGCTTTTTGCAAATAACTTTGGAAACCTCTGTTCCTAATTTCTCAGTGTATGGAGATGCCTATGTCCCCCTGTTTAAGATCTGTTTCTTGGGCTGTTTCTGCAAAGCCCAGCAGGGTGCCAGGTAGAAGTTCCCAGTGTGGTGCAGATGAGGTGTCACAGACAGAGTATCCCCATTAGCCCTGAGTTCATCCACAGGTAACTTACTTACCTCCCAGCAGATTTTCTCCTCATTTCTAACATCAGCTTCTCGGATGAACTTGTGGCCTTTGCACGAAGTCTTCCAAATTCCAGGATCAGCATTGCTGTCCCCTTGATGTAAGCCCCAGGTCATCTTCATAGCTTGACCACAGCCCTTCCCTGAGTCTCACTGAAGCACACTGGTTTGCTCCCCACCCCTTAAGGACAAGTGGAGGGTAGAGTTAATTGCACTTACCAGCCTGAGAAGCATACATGTCTCAGTCTAACAAATACGTCAGCATAATTTTCTCTTTAGCTTTTCCTCTCCATTTTACGGTGGTTTTGGATGTAAATCATCCAAAAGAACCCAGACTGCTTATTTCCTCTCCTATGAATTCATATTCCTGCTAACTACTACCTTTCTCAGTTAAGAAAATACAGTTCCTTGGCAAGTAGCAGGCAGAGGAGCCTCTTCGTATTAGCCTCACCAGCCAATCTGTTTCCGCCACTCTGTAGTTCAAGATGAAAAAGTAGCTTCATTCAGGCTAGAGTCATTTCCTGAGATGGTTAACATGGGAGCTGAGTAACTGAAAGAAACCAAACAAGCACCACAATGAAGATGGCTCTCTAACAGGAATACAAACAAAGCCACCATCATCAAACAAACTCTATGATAAAAAATGATGTCAGCAAGCCTTCTGACCTATTGTAAAAATCAGTCAGCTTCGATTTATTCAAAAGTAGCAGAGATGTCAGAGAAATGGAGAATGACTAATTGCTCAGGGAAGCTTATCATATCTGTTGTAATGACACTGCAAAGCTCCGTGCTGGAACAAGACCTTGTCATACTGATTTATGAAAAATATTTCCATGTAAGCTTTTTACTGTTTTCAGAAATTAGGACATGAGTTTGTTGCCATAGTATTGATCCAGAAACATGCTCTCAGGAAAAAAAAATAAAAGCTTCCTCTCCGGGCCGGTGGGACAGCAGGTCATAACCCTTTGGGCCGTACAGTCTCTATCTGCTTTCACCCAGCATGGAACCGCAAGTGTTAGTGTCCAAACTTGGGATGTCCCAGGACATGATGTGTGCTTGAAATTTGTGTTTTGTAGCATAATTCACACACTTGTAGCATACTTCACACCACCAATTACTCCCTGCATGCATGCCTTACTGTAAGCACTATTCTTGTGCCATCAGTTTCAAAGCAGCATATTCTCTGTGGTCTCCAGCTGTGGAGCAGTAGGGGTTACCAAGAGCTGTATGTACCTCTTGTGTTTGGAAGGAAGAGAGGTGCCCATATGTATTAGACAACACAGGGGAAGAGCAGAATCATGTACTTATGCTCTTATTAACTACTAATGGAAATTCTGTGTTTTTTCCCTTCCTCCATCTCCAGGAGAGAAATAGTTGGTGTTGTCGAACCAGTCCCTCATGATGAGACGTACTGTGACCCCGCTGCACTGTTTCATGTAGCTAACGATTACTCATTCATAAGGTAGACATATCTTATCAGAATAAGATGTATTACCTAAAATATCTACTCTAGATTCTTACAACGCCATCTTACTCTGTTTTACTGAAGGCTATTGATTTCAGTGGAAATTTTCTGTGGACATCATGGGCTTCTCAGTAGCAGTCTCCGATTGGCCAGGAAGCTGCTGGGCTTCTTGCCAACTGGAGCAGATTTGTTCAGCCCTCATTCCATTGGGAGCACATTGTTACGATGTTCCTGCCTCCTGGAAACCAATGTGCCCCGTACCACCATCACTTGGGTCATGCGTCCATGAAGCATCTGACTCTGAATGTCCATTTGTGCCCCAGCCACCTCATCTTGGGATGCTCAGTCAGAGCAGAGAGACGAGCCTTAAAAACCTTTCTTGCTCCTGAGTTATTGAATCATAGAAGCACCAAGGTTGGAAAAGACCTCCAAGATCATCTAGAACTATCATTGTAGACAGGGGCATTTCTTCTGTATTGGATCGTTACATGATAATTAGCACAGCCTGTAAATACTAGCTGCCTCCCTCCCTGCAGTGAAGCTTCCTAAGCCATAAAAGGGAGCTGACATTGCAGAACTTTCTAAACTCTGAGGGCTCGGGCTTTTCATGACAGGCAGCTAATAAAATATGTGCCTTCCTGCTCCCTGCTTTCCTTTAGGTATTATACCCGGACAATTTATCAGTTCCAGTTTCAGGAGGCACTTTGCAAGGCAGCCAACCATATTGGCCCTCTTCACAAATGTGACATCACCAATTCTACAGCAGCTGGTGAGAATTTGAGGTAACAAAGCCAGTTTCTTACATTTGTAAGTCAGGGCATAGCAAAGCCTAAGTCAACCTTGACAACTTTCAGAGACAGTGAGGTTACACCAAAAGTTGACTTTGCTTGAAAATTTAGCATTTGTCTTCTCACTTCATGTTGACAATTTGAATAAATTTATATCAGCTAAGGATGCAAACATCAAAGGTTGAATTGACTGTTAATGAGAAAATAATTTATTTATTTTATTTTTAAAAAATTATTTTATTAAAAATAATTTATTTTTATTTTATTTATTTTTGTTAATAAAAAAATTTATATTGTTTTTTTTTTTTTTTTTTTTTGCTAGAGGTCTAAACAGAACATGTTAATAATATATATTACCTCTCCTTCCTTTCACACAGACAATTGCTTGAATTAGGCAAATCCAAGCCCTGGACTCAAGCACTAGAAAGTGCAACAGGAGAAAAATACATGAATGCTACACCCCTGCTCCACTACTTTGAGCCTTTATTTAACTGGCTGCAAAAGAACAATTCTGGCAGATCCATTGGCTGGAATACAGAATGGAAACCATGTATGTACTTTTTGTGGGCAAATTAAGGGTGTTCATTAGTCCACCAGCAAAGTCCCTGTCTCTGAGTAGCTCTTGAAGGCTCCTCTCTGTATGGAGATGGGTTATGGGAGATTACACTGAGCAGTAAGTTTCACTCATGGAAAAACAAACCAGTACAGAAAAATTACTTCTTTTTGTTTGCTGCCTTGTGCTATTCAAAGAAAGGAACTCGGGGAGGGAAAGGAAGAGACAGAGGAAAAAATTCATCCTGTTGTGATGATGCTGAGTGTTGAACAATCCACAATGTTTACTTGCAATCACTGCCAGTACTGGAGAGACCTGTAACCCTTAGCCTGTCCCTCTTGTTGGGATTCACGATGCCAGACACGAGCACCTGCATCTGAGCTGCCCATTACTTCCATTGGAGCAAAAGAGGCATTTCCTTCAGGGTATGTCTGAACAAGGCCAGAAGCCTGTCCTCTGGACATACTCTTTCCACTACAAAGCAGGGCATGACAGTGTCATAGCTGATGGCTCAGGTGCAGATGCTGGCAGTGGAGGTGGCTAATGGGATACGAGATAAATTCCACCAAGCTCGCCTGGGAAAGCAGGTGAAGCTGCAAGGAAAGTCAAGCTGTCCCTGCATTTCCCAGTAACTTTATGTCACTGCAGCTCTGACACAGTCCTTGTTTCTTTTTAAATCAGATTCTGACAATGCCATCAAGGTACGCATCAGCTTGAAAGCAGCACTGGGAGATAATGCGGTAAGTGTACTTGCAATGGGACACTCTTTCTATGGCTTAGGCAACAGAAGTGCTGTGCTGGCTGCTCTCAGGAAGTGAGGCAGGGTTGGGTTGGTTTTGTGTCTGAAGAGTGGCATCAGCAGAGATGAAGAGTTATCACACAGAAGATGTCTCGTCTGAGTTTGTCATTCACACTGCATCTAGAGAAACTGGAGGCATCTCTCCAGGGATCAGCCTCGCTCATGTTAAGGAATGCATCTCTGCTGGATGGGCTGAGTTATTCTGTGGAGATACCAATCATTTTTTAGCTGGTGACTAGCACAGGAGAAACTGTGTACTTTAACCACTATATTTTGCCTAGCTATGCTGGTGTGTCTAAGTAAAGACTTTATCCTATTTTCTTCCATTATGACTGCAGTAGCTGCCTTCAGAAATTAAATTCAAGTAGCTACTTCACATTAAATATGGAGCTAAAAGAGAGAGGCTGAATTCCACTGAATATTATCAAATGTTTTCCTGCTACAACACTTCTGGATCTCTGCATGCTTGCTGTAGGGCCCATATGTGCTGGGCAGCATAGGAAGAAAAGAGCTTTTGTTCCCATCAGTGTGCCTCCTCTGCATGACACCAGGTGGGCCAATAAAACTGAACAGCAGCCAAACACACTCAGCAAAGCAAAAGATGGTGTTTTAAGATTTTAAGTAGAGCGTTGCCTTAGCCCATCTGTTTAGCACAGCCACCTGGCTGACAATTTGCTCCTTTTTCTAGCTATATCTCTTGATGCCAATCTCACGGATGCAGGCTGAGAGGCTTCAGAACACACACTCATGCTGATAGCTGTGTACACCTTGTAAATTGTTAGCAGTTTTCCAAGAATGTGTGTGTCATCAGCAGGTCATTTAGACCTGTGCGCCGAGCTCATTGGATTGACAGAGCTGCAGTACTGTGGGTTCATTTTTCATAGGAATTAATGCTCTTGCTTCTATCACTCTCTCACACACATGTCCAACTGGTGCTTTATTGCTTCCCAGACCACTGAGTCGAGTTAGATACAATTCAACACTGATATCAGTGGCATGAATAGGTTCCATATTACAACACATTTATTAGTCATTATGGTTAATGTTTAGCTTAATACCATTTTTATGCCTGCCTTTTGCCATCATAGCTTTTGTTGTGCAATTGAGCAGCTGTAAAATAATCTCATACAGATTACTTCATTTGAATTATTGTATGGACAGTAGGTTCCTAAGCTCTGATGAGCAAGCTGTGAATTTTCCTCCCAAAACTAGTCCCCATCACCATTGTGGAAGAAACCTTCTCATCTGGGAGCTTTCTACTTTGCCCCTTTTAATGGTTCACAGCGCACAGAAGCTGGGAATATGGTGCAAGTGTTTGTCATCATCAGAGGAAGTGGTGGAGTCACTGTCCTGGGTAGTGTTCAAGAGATGTGTGGATGTGGCACTGAGGGACATAGTTCATGGGCACGATGGAGTTTGTTTGCTGGTTGGACTAGATGATCTTACAAGTGTTCTCCAGCCTTAACAATTCTATGATCCTGTGATTAGAACAACAGAAGACATTCTGAGTTTGTTGAGTTACTGGAGGATAAGGGGCAGCTACATCTCTCTCAGGTAGTCCTGCAGCTCCCAGAGACTGCCCTGGATGGCGCCAGCAGGAAAGGTTCAGTAGCACAAACTGCTGTCGAATCAAGCACTGTGGCACATAGCGTTGTGCCAGCTATGCCAGAGTGTGTTCTGCTGTAGTTATCTTGTTAATTTTTCTTAGGCTGGTGAAATTAAAACTGCAGCCAGAGCATCACCAGTGTAGCTGATGAAACAGAAACACTCGCAGCTTTGCTGTAGCTGGGTGTTATACAGGTGCCCTCACAGGGAAGCTGTTAGAAGTTCCTTGCTGAATCATTTTGTCTATCTTACCTAAAATAAAAATTTCATGAATGGGAATCCCTTGCCACCATTTCAAAACAAACATGGCTTCAGACATCTGTTCACAGTTCCCCACTGCGTGACTTTTATGTGTGTGATCGCATTACATAAGGCATGTTGAAATGGAAAGCAGTCATTCTGCTGGCATGTAGATGCATTTTTCCATGGAAAACTCTTTCTGAATTAGAAACCCGGTGTGCATTGCCTTTGAAGCTGCTCGTGGGGTGCTGTGGGGAACACAGGAAGATTGTTTGACTCTGAAAGCAAAACAGCCTCTGTGGCAAACAATAGGCATCAGGTGAGATTTTTGAGATACCCACGGACAGTCTGCGAGTGATCACTTTTTACATAGAATCACTGAATTGTTAAGGTTGGAAAAGACCACAGACCATCTAGTCCAACCTTCAACCCATCACACCATGCCTACTAATTATGTTCTTGAGAGTCACATCCACACTGCTCTTAACACCTCCAGGGACAGTGACTCCACCACCTTCCTGGGCAGCCTGTGCCACTGCCTCATCACTCTTTCTGAGAAGAAATTTTTCCTAATATCCAACCTGAACCTCCCCTGGCACGACCTGAGGCTGTTCCCTCTCGTCCTATCACTGTTACATGGGAGAGGAGGCTGACCCCCACCTCACCACAACCTCCTTTCAGGAGTTGTATAGTGCAATAAGGTCTCCCCTGAACCTCCTCTTCTCCAGACTGAACAATCCCAGTTCCTTCAGCCACTCCCCATAGGACTTGTGCTCCAGACTCCTCACAGCTTCATTTGTTGCTAAGTACAGAAGGTACTAGTGGAAGCAAGCTCAATTATCTCCTAGTTTATAAATAAATGAGAAATGAGTAAATAAACCACAACAGCGACAACAACAAAAACTACAAAGCCTAAATGTTGGGGACAAGTGAAAAAACGAACAACTGTTGCTTTTCATGGGGCCCAGTGCAGCCCAGAGCAGCAATGGTGAGCTCCTCCTGTCCTCACCTCCTCTGTGTTCCTCTGTCCTCATTCTGTGCCGGCAGGGGGCAGGGAGGGAGGATGTGCCTGGGTTCTATAAACCAGCGTTACAGCAAAGCTGGCTTCTAGCATACCTTTCTATCACACAAGAACATATTATGAATGGTGTAAAACTATTAACGACAGTGTTTATAGACATTCCTGCAATGTAATCAAATCCAGACTGTCGAGGGACAAAAAAAATCATTAGACTTCAACTCAGATGCACAATAATTATTGGTTAGCCCCAGGGCGATGCCTTGGGCTGCAACAGCTTCAGCACCCCACATGGAGCTACCAGGAATTGCAGAGGTGTGATGGAGCGTGTAGCAGTGGGGCATGCCTTCTTGGTTATTCTTCTGCAAAATGCCCAGATTAATGGAGCTAAAATGTTTCAGTAGCTTCCTGCAATGCTGTCATGACACAAATAAATAAAACAGAAGTGCATGCCAAGCATTATATTTACTATTTCTAATTTGCCGTACAGCTATCACCTCTGATGATCTCTTGTTCTGTCTTTGCAGTATGTGTGGGATGCAAATGAGCTTTTCTTGTTCAAGTCATCCATTGCCTATGCCATGAGGAAATACTTTGCAGAGGTGAAGAAACAAAATGTTGACTTCCAGTAAGTGGTTTTCTTACCCCTGCTGGCTATGTCTGTATTGCTTCTGGCTTGCTAGCAGTATGAGTTGGTGAAATTAATTATTATTTCTGTTGAATACAAAGAGGAAAGGTGATAACAACAATGTTAGACATCAGCTGGTTGCAAAAGGCAAGGTGTTGCTTTGTTACATGCCGTTCCTTCTCTTCCTGAGAAGACTGAAGTTCAGAAGCATGTGCTGAAGTTAGGCTGCTTATCAGATGGAGAAGTGAGCCTTGAGAATTTCTAAACAGTGCAGATATAGGAATATCACAGACGAGATACTGATTAGGAAAAAAATCCAACAATATATATTTATGATATTGTATATCTGAGAAGCTTTGGGCCAAGGAAAGATAAGCTTGTTGAACATAATGCATTAGAAATCTGTGCAGACTTATGAATCTTATCTGGGTTTGCTTACAAACCTAAAATCTATAATCTGAGGCTGATTTTAGTAAGACAAAATATCTTTTTTCTTAGTCTCCTGAAAAACTTTCAGGTGCTATCTACTTAAACAATTTGGTATTACTGTAAAGAACATTAATCATGTAATTTCTAGGATCTATACCTAGCAGAAAATGAGATTTTTTTACACTTGGTGTTCCATACATCACCTCACTTACAAGACCCATCCCAAACACTCAAGAGGTCCAAACTTTCTTGTTCTGTAGCTGATGATGTGCTTTGGGAAATAATGCCAAGGATTGTACCAGGTATGGAGCAGACTCTTTCCATCTAAAGGTACTTCTTAGCACATAGAAAATGAAATTATAACAGTATAATTGTTTTCGATTCCAAACTGAGTTCACTAGGAAGCCTTCACTCAGCACAGATCAGTATTGCCTGTCTAATGCAACCATTCCCTTACCTGAATTTAAAGATAATGCCATCTCTCAAGTGGAGAAACCTTTATCTTCTGTTTCTCAATCAGGGTTACAGACATTCATGTTGGGGAAGAAACGCAAAGGGTCTCCTTCTACCTTACAGTCAGCATGCCAGGTAATGTCAGTGATATCGTGCCCAGAGCTGACGTGGAAAGTGCCATCAGGTGAGATTTTCATTTCTGGGGAAAAAAAAATGTGTGGAAGGAAAAACAAAGCTTAAGCCTGATGAAATAGAAAGTGAGATAAGAAATTCAGTTCTGCAGTTTGCATGGAAATATTAGGATGAGAGAAACTGTTATGACAGAAGAAAAACAATCCGTCTATATATGATGGTATCTTGGACAGAAGCCAATGTAAAATGCTTCAAGGGGCTTGTAAAACTGCCATAACACACCTAATTGCATCATACTTTGCCAGGAAATGTCATTGCTCAATTTCTAACGGGAACTATCCTATATTCTGAAATAATGGGGCATGGTAATGGTATCTGCATGCACAAGTGCATGAACGTTTTTTCCTCTTGTTATTGAAAAATCAGTGCAAAGTTTATTGTTAGCAAGGACTAAAATGACGCATTAGAAAGAAAGCCAAATGTATTTGATCAGAGAGAAATGAAGAGGTCAGAGTAGGAGCTTGTTCCCACTTATGGGTCAATGAACAGCTCTTTTATAGCACAGTTTGACACCACTGTAAGTCACTGCTGTAAAAATGATAAGTAAAACTGCAAGACTGCAGCTGTTCGTGGATAAAATACAAGGGGAAAAGGATAGGGCACAAATCTAAAAGTAGCAACAATATAAGATGGCATTGAAAAAATATTTAGAGGAAGCAGTGAATCAAGGGAGAGTACAACCAGGGAAGTATTGTCCAGGTTGAACTGGAAGAAGCAGAGGTTCAAGAAAAGACAAAGACAATGGGGAAAGTGTTCAGGGCAAGAAATATCCTGGATCCTGGTTGTGGAAGGCTATAGGATGGAAATAGGTAAGGCAAGGCAGTGATTTTCTGTCATATAACGGAGTTAGTTATGGGTAAAGAGAATGAGAAGCAAAGCACAAATAAAGAATGAGATTAGAAAGCTGCTTGCCTCATTTTGATAAGCTGTTCGATCTGGTTTTAAGAGCTTAGGCAGTGTCTGAACATGTTACTTAAGCTGCAGTGGGTTAAGGGCTTAAGTTATCATGTTTGTTATCCACCAAGCTGTGACAGAGGGAGTGCAGGGCTTAGCAGTACCACCTGCAATCAGCTGATCAGTTCAGTGGGAGCTTAGCATTCTGGAGAATTACAAAGGAACTGAAAAATGTTTATTTCCTTCAAATAAACTTTTAATGTGCTCTTGATGACAGGATGTCTCGGGGACGAATCAGTGAGGCTTTCAGACTGGATGACAACACGCTGGAGTTTGAGGGCATAGTACCAACCCTGGCCACGCCTTACGAACCACCAGTCACCATCTGGTTAATTCTGTTTGGGGTGGTCATGAGTCTGATTGTCATTGGAGTTATTGTCTTGATCATCACTGGTCAGAGAGATAGAAGAAAGTGAGTGTTATTTTTTATACTATGATAATGGCTGCTGGGAGAAGACCCCATGGCTAAAGCATCAGGGTGCTTACAGATGATGAGCCCTCTCCTTCCCATCAGTTGTGATGGCTAAAGGTTCAACTCCCTGATAAACATGATAGCCTTTGGCAGCTTTTGCAAGTTCCTTTTCATCAGCACGTTAACCATGGCAGCTAAGCATGCCGTGGCTGGAGAGCTGTGGCGTTGTCATTCTTCTGCCAGCCCTGGTGCAAGGCTCGTGAAGAGCCTGCTTGGGGCACGGTGCCTGCTTCAACAGAAGGGTCTGCCCACATTTGTCAGCACCTGCAGTCTTCAGAGATTTTGGAGGTTTACCAGGGATGCCATTTCTTTTAAAACTTATTGCATCAACACCAGTGTATTTGAGTTGTTTTTTTATGTCTCTGTTAATGGGATTTCTGAGAATGTAAGTTGGCTTGCTAGAGTTCCCCTTAAAACAAACACAAAATCACTTTTGGTATAAATATACCCAGTTAAGAATTGTATTATTTACAATAGCCTATTCTGTGAATCCGGAAGGACTTGAGCAGCACAAGGGCTTGTAATATAAAAACAATTTTCCTTACAGGAAAGCAAGAGAAAGAGCAAATGAAGCAGGATCAAACTGTGAAGTGAACCCTTACGATGAAGATGGAAGAAGCAACAAGGGTTTTGAGCTATCTGAAGAGACACAAACATCCTTTTAGAAGACATGCTAGCTTGTTTTTGTTTTGTTTTGTTTTTCATTTCACTTGTAAGAGTGGTGTCTAGCAAGGACCAAAAAACTATGGATGTCGTCAGACACAATGACTTTGGGTGGGCAATGGTTATTTAATCTGCTGCTTATGTGGTAACTAGAAAACATGCAAAAATGCAAGACCTTCATGTCCTGTGGCTTTTCTATGAATTGTTTTCATGATAGTACACACTATCTGTGCTACTTTTCATAGGTGTGCTACATCCCATTTATCTTTGTTTCCTCTGTAATGAGATAGAAAATCTTGAAGTATAGAGTTGCATATAGCTGAAGACAGATGAGAGTAACTCACATACTTGTGATGCCCCTGAGGAATATCTTGCCAGATGAAGAGCTCAGAAGTCTATCTAACAGACAAGAGAAAAAAAAAATGGCCACCAGAAGAATCTTGGTGATGAACTCAGTTTGGTATGAATTAAGAGCAGTTTTTGCACCTTCAGGAATCTGTGTCAACGTATAATGCATGCTGAATGATGACTAGCAAGCACTGGAACTTTGTTAAGAGGCTGTAACGTAAGTTATTTTTTTTAACTAGTTGCTGGGTAAGTACTGTAAAAGCCAAATAGTGTACGTTCCCTCATAAATAAATAAATATATAAATAATCTGTGTTATGTTTGCATTGAAACATGAAATAAATTTCCTTTATACTAAATGATTAGGAAGTCTGCTATTGCCTCCATGATACCAAATACTGCATTACAAATATGGCATATTACAAATATAAATTGTACAATTACATAGATACTATTACTATAGTAAATTTACTATATTTACAGTATATTATAATTCATTATTATTTGCACTACAGTGTAATTATTATTACAAATGAGTATTTCACAGATATAATAGCAGTATAGGATATCTTGAATTGGAAGGGACCCAAAAGGGTCATGAAATGCTGTCACATAATTTTATATAATAGTTTTGGGAGTATATTTTTTAAAAATGTATGTATGCATGTGCAGACATATGCTCATATATGCAAATATATACAAAAGTAGGAGAAACCAGGCCTGGAGCTGGGCAGAAAATAAGAACTCTACTTCATGGAAGAGTTTCTACATTTCATCATTTTGCATTGTTACAAAGTTAAGAGCTTCCAAAATGCATGAAGAAGGCAACCAAGAAAAAAGACACCTTCACCTTACTTTCACTGCCTCTATCAGGAACTTCAAAAAGCGCTGATTTCTACATTGAATGCCTAATTCATATGCTTGAAGTTAGATAAATGAATCCCCTGTAGTATTTTATCAAGTAGCATATCATGACTTTGTCTCTTGTCCTGGGTTCCCCATTGGATATCACTGCACGCAATAACATTGTCCCGCACATGTCTCTAGCCTTCACTTTCATCAGCCCATGTATTTTATGTAGAATCTCAGATATGTCTCACGCACTTCACAAAAGAATTAAGAAGAGGCAGGTTGCAAACAGGCAATCTTAGCACCGTGCTCTCACGACATATAAAATAAATATTATTAGTGTTACATGTTACCCTTGGCCTTCCTATGGTATCCTTGGCTCCATCAGAGGAGGTGTGAACATTAGGGACAGGGAGGTGACTGTCTCTTGCTACTCTGCCCTCTGCCATAAGATTACCTAGCCCAACTACCAACCCATCACGCCATGCCCATTAACCATGTCTCACAGTGCCACATCCACATGGTTCTTGAACACATGCAGGGACGGTAACTCCACCACCTCCCTGGGCACGTGGAAGAGGGAACAGTTCCCCCAGGAAATAACCAGAGACCTTGGGTGGTGATTAGGTAGCTATAGATAGACATTGAACTGTGTGATACCCTGTCAACTCCAGCTGCTCTTGTGGTGGTGGCATCAGAAGGAGTAGATACACAGCAGAAACAAACAGCAGAGCTTCAGTCTAGAGGGACATGAATAAACTTGAGGATTGGGCCAGCAGAAACCTTGTGAAAACAAAGAAGTGCAAAGTTCTGCATTTGGTTTGAAATATGTAGTGTGGCAGCAGACTGAGGCTTGGGAGGGTCAGCCTGAATCTAGAAAAGTAAAGCTATTTGTGAGGAGGGTGTTACAGGGCTGGAACAGGCTGCCTGTTCCATGCTATGACAGAGGCTGTGGAATCTCCATCCTGGGAAGTGTTCAAGGCTTAAGGAGACAAAGACATGGCTGGTAGAGTGGTGAGGACAAGAGGCAATTGAAGATGATTCAAAATGCTAGGTAGATGAAAGAAGTAGTTGCAAACTGTGCAGGCATATAAAGTTGTCTATGCCACATATCAGATTGCCAAAATATCCTCAAATCTTAGTACTTAGCTAGACTTTAAGATAAATAAAGATACATTATTAAAATAAATAATTCAACTGTACGTGTTTTACCCACTTACAGTACATCAACAAAAACAAGGAATGACAAAAGAGGAAACAATGTAATTAGGCATAACAGCCACCCTCAGATCTGTTTTCAAGATTAACATTTTCATTACAGCAAAGCATCCATTTCAAAGGAGAGAAGTTTTTCAAAAATTACTTTATTTCACAACCTCTGCATTTTTTTGTATATATTAGATTTTACAAATGTCAGTATGTAACTTTAGATTCTGTTACAGTGATGAAACTTCAAGTGTATTTGGTATATCCAGATGGAATGAAGTTGCCCTTAATTAGCATAGTGCTATGCACGTTTGAATGTTGGGTGTTCTTATTTAACAGTACAGTATTAATATCAATAGAGAATGTTCTGCTGCTCAGTAGTAAAATACCTAGCTAAGCAACTATGGTGTTTTAAGTTTTGTTCAAATTTTTACTATTTTATTTTTACTATTTTATACAGATCTGCCAAATTTAACATTGTTGCAATGACACATAAAAAAAAATGAAAAGAGAAAAAAAGTGTGGAAAGAAGCAATAGCTCTCTAAGGATCTTCCTGTATGTAGCATAGTTGCAAATATCTTAGATACACAGCTTAGAATAAATTCAAAATCAGACATACACCCCAAGGGCCAAAATTATAGTCAATACTACTAGTAAACAAACTGATGTAATATTTTACTAATAGCAATTTCTAAGTAATTGAAAATGAAGTGATAACTACTTATGTTATTATTACTTGCAGCAGTTCTGCATTTGACCTGAAGCATCAGCTTCAGGGAATTACAAAGGAACAATGCATTCAGATGAGTTGTGATAATCATAAAGCCTAACTAGCATGTATTTCCTTGTTTATATTTCCAGCTAAGGCCAAACAGTGACAGCTTGGAAACATGAAAGAAGTGTATACAGTTGCCATATATCTCAGTGTCTGAGGAGTCCTTTGAGACAAGGTGGACAGAATGAATTACATTCTTCCACAGCATCCTTCTAGGTACTGTCACCTGCAGAGTATCATAAAAGCTTTCCCCGTATACTTCTTGGTCAAATCCCTAATTAAATTAGAAACTAATAGGTGGCTCATGTCAGGAAGAGTTCAGATTTCACTCTCTCACAGAAGACAGATGATATGGAACAAGTATGCACAGTCATCTGTATGTGAATCTTCTTTTTCAAGGCCTGCTGTCTTCTCTCAGCACCTCGAAAAATGACAGGAGCTGATGAAAGGCAGGACGCTTTTCTGGCAGCTGGATGAGGCAAAGATGATGGATAAAGTTATTTAGTTACAAATGCATACAGAAATTCGCAGAGACAGTGGTGATTAAGGGACAAAGAAAAAAATTATATTTTTTTATATTTCTTCTGTTGCAATAATTTATTCTTCTTTCTTTGCATTAATGTTTTTCCCAAATTTCTGCCAATAATATTTAAAAAGTCTGTAATCACTGTCATTTCATGGTATCACCAACAATATGCCAAATGGTTCTTTGCTGTGGGAGAGGGACAAGTCATGGTCCATAGACAACAGACTAAAATTTAGTTGAAGAGAAACAATAAATCAGGATAGTTCTTGGCACGGCAGACACATCTCTGAAGATAACATCAGCATGATCAGCATTTGACTCCTGGAAGACTCACAGATGGGATAACTTACTCCTTCCATTTTAAGGGTGTTTTTTTTTCATGCAACTTCAGCTATCTAAAGAGGTAGAGGTCACCTCCAAATTAATTAAGATACTTATATATAAATAGAAATAACACATATTCTATGGTGGCTAAAATAGATGGGAAAAATGGTCATGGGGAGGTACGACTAGTCATTCTGTAGTCATAGGAATTTAACTCAGAATTCAAATTTTAAACCAATAAATTTGTGAGAAGAATCTTACCCTGTGTCCTACACTGACATTGAAGTGCATTTTAATGTACATGCAGATACACATACCTCATGCCAGCAGTTGTACATTATCTGGTAGGTGATGTCTGAAACCAGTTGCGGTCTATAAAGTCTGTATCCTTGAGAAACTTTCTCAATCACCTGCATGTTATCGTACAGCTCGTAGGGCTGCTTTCCCAAAGTGAACACCTCCCACATTAAGATACCTGCAGAAGTATTCACAGCAATGGAAGGCAAGAAACAGAAGATAAGAAATGAAAACCAAGAAATGCAAGAGAATCCTTCCTTCCCAAAACAAGATTCACATGCAATACATAACTGACTCCATGGAGAGTAATGTCCAAAAATACAAACATCCCCTTATGTAAATGTGTATGTATGCACAGTGTTAGAGAAGGAAAAAGAAATTCACTGTTACAGTTATGCATATTTTTATAGAGTAAATCATAATGCATTTTTTAATGATCATTCGAGTGTTTGAGTGAGACATAAACTTCTTTGGCATCAGAAAGATTCCCAAATGCTTTGTGGTCTCTACTACACATACATATAAAAAGTGGAATTTACTGAAGCAATAGAAACACTGGATAGTATAATAATAATTAATTCACAAAGACTCCTTTGCTTGAAACTATTTTTCTTGAAACTAAACAGATTGATAGTTAAAAAAAAAAAAAAAAGTGAAATATTTATTATTCACAATATAGAATCATAGAATAATGAAGGTTGGAAAAGATCACAAGTATCATCTAATCCAACCAGCAGCCCATCACACCATGCTGGCTAACCATGTCCCTCGTGCCACATCCACACGGTTCTTGAACACCTCCAGGGATGGTGACTCCACCACCTCCTTGAGCAGTCTGTGCCACTGCATCACCACTCTTTCCAAGCAGAAATTTTTTCTAACATCCAAATTTATTATTAATAGTGGAATTATTATTTTTTTCAAAGAGAAATGTACTGGATCTTTAACTTCCCTCCAGCTTCAAGATCGGAGCTTTGCAGTGTCACAATGGGATCAGAATAAAATACCTGAATCTCACCTTTCCCTGACGAGAACATGAAACAGCCAAGATTATTTGTCCTCAGACATCTGCTTCTGGGATGTGAGTACATTGGTTCAGTTCTTTAGCCCTTCAAAGACTCACTAATTTAAAGCAGTCAAACCAAGACTGACAGATCCATGTCTCCCCTTGCTTCCACTGCATCAGTGGAGAGTGGTAAAATGAGAAGAGACCCTCTGAGGGAAAACAGTGTTTTCCATTGAAGTTAGTGCTGATATTGAAGTTAATGACAATAATGCCTGGAGTCAGGATTTCATCCGTAAGAACAAAAAGAAAATTTATTGCCAGAAAATCCATCCTTTGATTTAATTGCGTATATTATAAAAACCTTGTGAAGAGCACAATTGAGTTGTTTATCCGCTAGACACGTTAACAATATTGGGAGACTAGCTAAAGTTAAAGATAAAAAAGAAGTATTGCATTTTGGAGGCACTTTCATCTGCTTTATTCACCACTGTTCAATCTCAAGAACAATGGGTTGCCAAACTTCCATCAAATCATCCGCTGCTAACATCATCCTACTGAAGGAGCAAACCCATGTAAGTGGATTTAAGGCCGCTCACAAATGGCTCCCCTTTCTTTGCTGCTTTTTTTCGGACTTTTAGAAACACTGAACAGACCCTGAGGATTTTTAAATCATATCTTGAAAACCACTGAAGTAGAAGTTCAAATGTTTGAAATTCCTGCATAGAAAGTGATCTGCAAATGCATTTTATTTTTTTTCCAAGATGCAGTGACCCAGATCCTCTGGCACATCTGGCCCATGCACACTATCCATTCTGACCTCTTGGACTAATAGAACAGCTCTTTGATTTGGCAGCTAAGATTTATGTTCTACAGTCAAAGACACTTTTTGATCTCCAGTGCCAACATTTCCCGTTAGTGCAGCATATAAAACACATATAAAGCACCTGGGGAGTGGTCAAGGTTTCTGTATGCCTAGAAGAAAAAACATTGGGCTAAAAATTCCAAAAATTCCTATTTTTGATTCATAAAAATATTAAATGAGAGCATAAGCTGTAATTGCTTTATGTATTATTTCAGCATGCATGTAGTATTTTCGTATACTAAGATAAATAAATTCAAACATGATAACATATACACATAAGCATTTATACACAAAATTCCATACATACCGAAGGCCCATACATCAGACTTGCTGCTAAATTTGGTGTAATGAAAAACTTCTGGTGCTGACCACTTCACTGGAAACTTGGTTCCTAGAGAACTTACATACAGATCATCCAGGATATACCTAAAATGGAAGAAATGAACTTGGTTGTGGCTAGTTGAAGGAAAATTCTGGCCAGGAAAATCCCAGATGGAATCCCAAACTTCCAAAGGATATGTGGTAGAGACATCAGCTGTAGTCAATAGATCAGATAATTGTTATCAACATATTAGAGAAATAGTCATAGAATCATAGAACTATAGAACGGCTTGGGTTGAAAGGAATGTCAAAGATCGTCTAGATCCAACCCTTCTGCTCTGGAGGTTTGTACTGTGTCCCAGTGCTTCCTGTTGCACTGTCACCTTGTGAAATACCTTATGTTCTTCAAGCTTGAACTTTCTGAGCTGCAGTATGTGGCCATTTCCCATCGTTGTAACATCTGACACTGATAAGGTTTACTTTGCTTCATCAGCTTTGCAACTGCAAGCAGCCACAGTCAGCTTTTAGGTATTTCTTATCCTCCTCATCTTCACCAGACTAAGCAGTGCCTGTCCCCTCAGCCTATCCCCAGAGGACTTGAGGCTGCTCATCCTCTCCCACTTCCTTCTACTGAGGCTGCTGATGCAGGTGTTTAGCCCATTGGTCGAGTGCATATCTTCTAGAAAAAGCAAACTGAGATTTCCTTAACAAATATGAGTGGTGAAATTTCTCAGCTGTGCCTAACCTTTAAGCATTGAGTTTTTGAGACAGAAAAGTGTCTTTATTGTAACTCCATAATAGTTTAGAAACTACTTTATGGATAGGAAACACAAAAAGATGTAACACACTGTGACTTAACTTTACTAATTGCCTGTTCTTAGCTGATCACTACCAGTAAACTATAAGATATACTAAAACTGCAGCTCCACAAGGCTATCAGTTCTCTTACTTACCTTGTCATCCCGAAGTCAGATAGCTTCACGGTAAGATTGCTGTCAACCAAACAGTTCCTAGCAGCCTTTAGTAGAAAAATTAGAAGATAGATGAGTAGAAGAAGACTAAAGTGGAGGAAATAATGTCACGTCTAAATTTCTATCCACTAACATTTCAAAGAGTAATGAAATGCTTTGATTGAAGCAGTTAAGTTGGAAACTGTAAGGGATTAGTAAGTAACTCTCTTATTTGGCTTGACTACTGATTGAAAAACATTGTTTATCATTACCTCAGCTTTACAAATGAGGATGATGAGAGATGAGTAAACAGAGGTGAGAAACTCACATTCACCTGGACGGACAGCAACAGATCTAGAAAGTAAACTCTGTCTTGCAAAGTGCATCCTACTACAGGGTCTTAGCATTTACCAAGGCATCAAAAGCAAGAAGGAAAACATTGATTTGCTTATCCACAATACATTATAAGCAGAGTAAAACAATAAAAATTGATATAAACAGTCTGGCTTATGAAAGTTTCAGTAAGAAAACAGTTCTACAAATGGTCACCAGGGAACACTTATCTAAAGTTGTATTTTGTGTCTCTTCATGCTCATAAATTTTTGTGATACACTTTGAATCTACAGCTTGAAATCAAACTCATGTTTAATCTCTGTCTTCCCATGGCATACAGACGGTTTTCAGAGACTGACTTCATATTTACTACTTGAACACTGTTAACCACATTGTCTGTCATTCCTCATTTCTGAAGGAGAGTGTGAAAATTAGTGATGTATGGATTGAACAACTTTGTTTGCAAATAGAAACAAATTTTTGAAAGCATCATCAAGACAGCATTTAAAATAGTACCTGAGGAGATGAGATCCCTATTGGAAAATTAATCAAGTCTATAACATAAATCATTACCAAATATTCCAATGTATTTCTGCCTGGAGTTAGAAGGCAAAATACTGCTACTGACTCTGAAGTTTGTGTTTGTTCACTTTTAACAGGCTCAAAAATAACTGCTTATTTCCCCAAAGACTTATGCTACCATTTTTTATAACTACGTTTTGCATTAACTTTGGGTCCAGGACCTTGAAATGACTGAACCTCACATTGAGAGCAACTTGAAATACAGTGACTTATACATGCATTTAAAAGAGAAGGCAACTCCAGACTTTCAAGTTCTGTTCCTGCTTGCAGTGTGCAAGAATAAACTCCCATTTATCCTAATAACATTCGTACTTGTTAAAAGAGAAAAGGTTCCCAATTAGATAAATTAGAGATTTATTTAACAGTGCCCCTCATCTTTAATGCTGCACCTCTATCTCCTGGAGGACTGAATCATCAGTTCAGATTGAACTTTTTGCTTTACTGATGCTACAGTTGTGCTGCAAAGTGCTCATAAATCCCTAAACCTAGAGCCCATGCATGCAGGCAGCACAGTATGCAGTGCTGGGGACCTGCTAGCACAGAAAGTTTAGCTTGTGGGCAATACTGTCTACATGTGGCTATAAAGCTCCTAGCCCAGAGGTACCTTGTACTGAACCAACCAGGTGTCTCTGCTTTGTAGACCATGACACTTTTCAGGTGAGCACCAGTGCAGCTGTACCTGAACTACGGGTCAGAACTGTGTCGGTCTTTCCCATTTCACTTCTCCTGTGGGATAGCTTACCAAATTTCTATGTATGAGCTGACAGCTCTCCAGAAAAGCCATAGCATCACAAACGTCATAGCAGATTTCCAGAAGCTGAAGGGGCTGTAATTCCTTCCCATGAATCTGTAGATAACTGAGCAAACTGCCATTTGGCATATATTCCATCACCAGGTAGATGGGATACAGTTTTGAGCATACTCCATACAGTCTAACAAGTTTGGGATGATTAAGTTTCCTGAAATAAATGCAAATAAAACGGTAAGAGACAGAATAGATATGATTACTACATACTAATGCAGCATTCTCTGAGAAATTCTTGAGAATGAATGCAGTCTTATCTTAGACTTGCAAGAATTCATTTTCAAGAGGAATTGAGACTCCTGCTCATTACTGTGAACCTCAGTATTGATTACAACCAAAAGAAGTATTGATGAAATGTCAACTTCATAGTCAAAATCTCAAATAGAATTTAGCGGAGAAAATGTGCAGCCTTATTGGTGGGAGAAAATGGAACTGAGCGGGTAGGGTGGTCCCTATACCTGAAAGTTTTCTACTAAAACTATGCTGCAAAATTTTTGGATTCAGAATGGTGATTGTATCAGCTAGTTGACAGCAAGGTAACGCATACCTTCAGGACATGAGATAACAGAAATGTTCTTGAATTCATGTGCTTAATATCACTTAATGGAATTTCACTGGATATTCTAATACAATTATCTCTTTAGATTCAGAAACTAATACTTCAAATCACATCTTTATATTATTGATATTTCCCAGTCATTCACTGCATTCCTATCTGCAGGATGGCAACAATGACCTTCTAATCATTTCTGTATATGTGCTAAGGAAAGTAGTTTTAAGTGACATATGTGGAACCTCTAATGTTTTGGAAGAGATGCTAGCTGAAACTTTTTGTAGGTGATCCCATCAGTTTGTGTGAAATTATTTTGTTAATACTCCAAATGTTCTACATGGCTACCTATTTAGCCCATGTCTAATGTACTCAACATTATTTAAAGCTATTTTTAAGAGGAAATCCTTTTTCCGGTGTCTGCTTTGCATCACTGATTAATGTTTGGAGAAATCATTGTTTCCAAATACGTAAGCAAAGCTTACATCATGGTCTGAGCTTCTGCTATGAATTCATCTTCTGACATTACTCCCCCTTTAATCATCTTTACAGCCACATCATATTGTCCCTTCCACTTTCCCAGATGCACTGCTCCAAACTGACCACTTCCCAGCTCTCTCAATGGCACAATTTCCTCTCGCTTCAGCTCCCAGATTCCTAGCAGGACAAAGAAATTCTCTTAAGCAAAACAAACAAACAAACAAAAAAAGCAAATGCAAGCATAATGTCTGTCAGGTGCAATGCTGTTGTTTTCTCTGAAGGGCTACAAAATCATGGTGCACTGATGTAACATACCTGTCTCTCATCTCAGCTTTATGTTTGAAGGACACTAAACTTCCTACAAGTATTTTTTGCTACTGCTTAGGTTTAAGCCTTATAAGTAGTTTTGAGAAAGATTTATGCATCAAATGATAAATATTCCTGTAAGGGATTGGAAAACAAGCATGATTGTGCCAGTTAATATTGCAAAGGGGAAAAAAAAAATGGGAAACTCACATGATCTTTCATGTTCAATATAACATTTGACATAGAGTGTCTTAAAAAGGCATAACATCATTGTTATGTGGGCAAACTAAAATGGCCACAAAACAATGAGTTCAAAGATTCTGCAATCTTCCACAAGCCTGAAAGAAGTAAATCATGATTTTCTTGTCTTGATTTCATTGATGGCCATGTCTGACATTATAAAATTATTTTCCTACCATTTCCCAATGAAGCTGTGGCTGGGACTTTATTTATTTGTGTTGATACCACATGCCGGAGCCTTGGCACCATACCTACAAACAAAACCCATTAAAGCTCTCAATATATAAATAACTCCTCTGGATCAAGTAACATACAGGAAATTAATGCACAAACACAAAAACACACACCATCCAGGTAAAGACAACAATTTTTAGCAGCTTCATCATTTCACAAGACTAGGCACTTCAGGGTTTTCTAAACAGTTTTTTTAAACAATTTTTTCTTTGCAATACCTTCAGCAGAAGTATTGCAAGAAGAGCCAGTAAATTATCAAAAAGTTCTGTACAGAAAGCAAAGCAACTATTTTGATTATGAATATGATAGCTCAAGTCCCACCCAAATTCTCCCAAAAGATGTCTCAAAATTTAGAACATTCAGCATTGGAAGTGGTTTGTGTTAACTCTGCAAAGCGCAGAAGACAAAGCCAGAGCCAAGTAGAAAGAACACATAGGATTACCTGCTGAGTTGTGTTGGTGGTGGTATATCAGTTTGGGAATTGTTTCAAAACAGTGATTTTCAGTAAGGTAATACTTATTCTCAGGGGTTTTGTGCACGTGGTAGTGTTTGACTATTCCTTTTTTACTTCTGAAAAACACAACGAAGTGCTGTGTATGTTAGAGCCTTGCAAAGTGCCTTCCAGCCCATGCATTAATAGATTAGTTAGCTGTGAGACAAACTACAACATTCCAACCAAATAACTAAATAAATAGCAGATCTGTTCAGGGAGACTGTTACGTTTTCCTCTGTCATATTTATCCACCCTTTACATCTGCTGGCTATTTAGAACAGACTGAAGCATATTACAGAGTTTTGCTGTGTACTACAATATAGCCTGTATTTGTTTCTCAACATTGTCATCCAAAGTCAATAGCTTTCATGTACTGCCCTCACAATGGCTCTACATCTAATTCTGGACACCTATGAATAAAAGGGCCACAGTTAGAATTAGTTCTAGTCTGCCCCAGAAGTCAACATTTCCACCTCTTCTTCTGCTTTCCAACTTCTACCGAGCCCTTCCCTTCCCTTCCCTTCCCTTCCCTTCCCTTCCCTTCCCTTCCCTTCCCTTCCCTTCCCTTCCCTTCCCTTCCCTTCCCTTCCCTTCCCTTCCCTTCCCTTCCCTTCCCTTCCCTTCCTTCCCTGAGTCAGTTCAAATAACCAATATGACCTGAAAGTGCCTGGGGTTCATCTTCAACACAAGAGATTTTGTTGGAGACAACTTACACCAAATATAATTTCCCTTGCATGCTCATAGAAAGGATATTCATTCTTTGAATACTCACTCATGAAATTTACTGAGTACAGACACAGTATAAATTCCTGCCTGGCTAGATTTCCGCACCACAAAAGCACCTTCTTTTCCCTAAATGAAAAGAAAAAAAAAAAAGAAAAAAAAAGATAAAATTACAAGAATCTATGAGGTTGGGATTCACCTCATTGAACTTTAGAATTTTACACTGGAATGTCCATAGATAAGAAAAGATGTGATTTATCTGACGTCCTTTAAGAACTACTTTAAGACAAGACAAACTTTGCCTCCGAATTATTTATTTCTCCCCATAAAGGAGGTCTAGATAATTGGTTGTGGTACCCCAGTGTAGATGTTTAGAGTTAGGTGAATTGTACACCATCCCAGACATGAAACGAATAGTGTGCCATTTTGGTTTGATGCAGGCACAGATTAACTGCAAGGTAGACAGAAAGTAGTTAAACTTCTCCTCCCTCCTATCCCTTCCAGAGGCTCCATACATTCCTTGTGAATAAGTTCTTTCTCTGCTATACTCAGTAGTTTCACATAATTCATTAGACAAATGTCATTTTTTCTTGCCAAGGTATTTTTGAATGGTAGAATAGCTAAAAAGATTTTCATTGCATATTAATATATTTGGAATATTTATTTATGTTTGGTGGTATTCCAGTCCTAACTTTCACTCCTCACTTTTACTTCTGTGAAAACAGCTTACCACTCTAAATTAGATACTCTGTTTTTCAGAGTTCGTTTTTGAAGTGTATAATCTGCTCATCTGTACAAGAGAAACAATGCATCCAGACATTTTTTGGAGATCTGTTTTTCAATTCTAATGGAGTACAAGAGTTTCTAGCAATGTGTTATGCAACAGCTATTTGAAGAGCATCAGCATCCTCTAGCTACATACTACGGCAAAGACAGAAACTTCTCCTTGACTGTTCATATACAAGCAATAGGGGTATGTAGTACCTTCTGATGGAGCAGCTGCTCAGATTGGGCACGGGAGATACCAGCAGCATACCAACTGTAAGAGAAGTATTAGGCTCGTTACTGACAGGCTGATTTCTGAGTAAGGCACAGCAGACTCATGAAAAATGCCATACATCTAAATATTTTTGAAAATGTTTCTAAAAGGTAGAGTTGGGACTTGTCCTGCATGTGTAATTTTAGGCTGTAAAAAGAGAGAAACCACTAGTTCCATCTGCTTCCAATGGACTTCTATACCTTGAGATATCTGGGCCCATGCTGTGATGCTGGCTTTTTATAGTAAATCCTTACAGGAAGATCCTGCAGTCTTGGAGCTCTACCAGAAGTAGCTTGTTTGTCCTGGATCAGGACATGTCCATCTCCTTAACAGCTATGAGTTGCATAATTTCTCCTCTAATCTTTTGTTTTTCACAATATTTGAGCAAAGTGAGAAGTACCCCATGGTGGAAACAAGACAAACATACTATGTCAGATCATTTTGGGGAGTTCATGTAAAGCCTTTTTAACAAAAGTTCGTTTCATGAAGGATCCTTTTATAAGTGTAGGAGACTGATTTGTCCAAACACTTGTCTTTTTCCTTTCCAAAACCAAATTCATATCTATTGTTGGAAGTCTGTGACCAGTGATCTTACTGATGACCTCAAAGCTGATGGCCCAGAGAGGTGGTGGATGCCCCGTCCTTGGAGACATCTGAGGTCAGGATGGACATGGCTCTGAGCACCCTGATCTGGCTGTAGGTGTCCCTGTTCATTGCAGGGGAGATGGACTAGGTGATCTTTAATGATTCGACAATTTTATATATCTAATTGTTACTATTAATATAACATAAGTATATGGAATGCCATTGTTCTTTGTACATGCAGAATGGAAATAAAACTTCTATATAAAGAATCTCTCAGTTCTCATGAAGATATATCCTACATACTCACTCATGCTGAGCCATGCTCTGTTCTTCTGCTGTCTGCTCACTGACACTTGAGTTTTCCCTACAAAGACAAAACAATACACTGAAATGATGAAAAACTAGTCATGAAAATTGTTAAATGCCACACTGCATATATTTTTGAGTAATTGTTTCTATTGTGCCATGTTCCAAGGTGAATATTAAAAAAAATGAGATATATTTACTTCTCTAGATTTTTCTCTGACTTGCTAAACACTTACACAATGCCACTGTACAATGTGTTGGAAAGAGAAATATGTTCTGTGTGTTCTGCAGCAAGCAATGAAACTACGTCTTTACTGAATTTACTCAAAGATTGCATCTACCACTTCAAAATTTACATGGAAGATTTCCAAAACTGTACAACCCTAAACTTCCCAAATAAATATTTTTAGCATGACAGTCAATGGAAAGAATTCTAAAACAATTTATTGTGCAAAAATAACAGAACAGTGATTATGATGTCTTTTACTGAATATTAATAGAATAGTGGCTTTTTTATTGTTGGTTGGTTGGTTGGGTTTTTTGTTTGTTTGTTTTGGCTTGTTGTTGTTTTTAAAGTAAACCTCTGGATCCTATCTAGTGTGGTTTACTATAAGAAAATTTGTGAAGTTTCTGTAAGGTTTTCATTCAAACACTTTGACATACACTTAATGCTTACAATGTCATAGCATCTTGCCATCTTGCCATAAAGAAAATTTGAGACTGATTTATAATAGAGTTGAACTCACTCTGTAGTGGAATGCTTACATACATACAAATGCATGAGCATGCTAGCAAGGCTGACATTTTAAAACTGAAATAAAAGTATAAAGACTGAAATCCCAGCATATTGAAGACAGTGGCAAAACCCTACTGATTTAAATGAAAACAGGTGATGGGGAAAAACTGATGTTTTTTGCATTAATGTATGAGTCAAGAAGACAAATTGCATTTGATTCTACACCTTGCAGTAAATTATATGCTTAGTACTCAGAAGGTTACTTAAGAAGAAAAATATTCCAAAAAATTTGCCCAATCTTTTCTTGAGTGGTGAGGAGAACATTTAAGCAGTGGATGGCTGCATATTGATTCACCTTGGCTCATCCTCATTCAAGAATAACTTTCTCAAGTAAGTGCTTGGTACAAAGCCTTCATTCCTGCAAAATAAACAGTTCACAGTTCAGCTATCACATATGATTGCATCTTAAAATTGGTCACTTAAAATAGGAAAAGGGATTAATCAGACAGACACTTGTTAGAATGCCACTAACAGAAATGCTCATGGTTAAAACATTTCTGTACACGACATGGAGAAAATGCAGAGGTAATTTGTTTTAGAAGACTATATTTCAATGAATTATGCTTTTCACTAGTCACTGAAATGGCTTATTTCTCAGTGATTGACATCAATATATGGGAGATTGGAGCAGCTGTTCAACAATATCATTACATGCCATCTCCATTGCTGTGATGAAGGATGCAAGTGACTAATAGGTGCCAGCAGAGTATCCAAGGTCAGACACAGAAAGTCAGCAGGTAGGCTCAGCACTCTTTCCCACACAGTGCCACATGCAGTTGAGAAGCTAAGCTAAGTGAGTATGGGCAGCTGAGCTAGCATATGAAGCAGCTGGCAGCATGGCATGTTGGACTAAGTTATGAGGACCCATAGTCATCTTTAGCGGTAAGGGAATGGGCTGTATGCTGTGCCCACCAGAAAAATAAACTGGGGGAGTAAGGTGTATATTTGCCTATGAATTGAGACAGAAAGGAAGGGTTTCTTCACCACAGATCTCAGTAGAGTGAGAAGAAATCCAAGAATGCATGAAATCTGAAACAGGTAACTGCCAGCTGTTTGTTCCTACTACATTCAGAACTCCAAGATCTTTGAAGTTTCCAAGAAGAACTTTAAGATTTTGCTATGCTATATATGGAGTTTTTCCTTGCAGAATCAGTGCTGCAAAAGCCTCAGATTCACAAACCAGAGAAAAAACTATAAATGCTCCCCATTCTCTTGATTTTGTTTTGCTCCTTCATTCATCTCAGAGCCCTCTGCTCAGGCTCTATTAGCAGAGCTGCCTATATTATATGCTTTTGCATAGCCATCAAGTTTTCAGTGATGACATTTAGCAGCGAATCTCAGCTTACTGATTTATCATTGTCTTTGAATTGCTGGGGTTGTGTGCTGCTTTCTTAATCCAAACAGCATGCCACTCCTGTCAGCTATAAAATACAGACACTTTGACTTAAGGTTGATTTATTTGTTTGCTCACTTGCAGATGTAAACTTAATCAATGAGTTATGAGTGAATCAACTAATTCCATTCTGTTCCAAACCAGTTTGGATATCCTCTTGCTTAAAAATTCTTCCCTTCCACATTTCTGTCATGTACATGAAATCAAATTCAGAGAGTATCCATCATGAGACAGACAAGAAGTCGTATCTCTTCTAGGCAGCTCCTGTTTGTTGTGTTGCCTTTGTCTCCAACATACTCTGAAAGCTGTTTCTTATTTAATGACTTGGGAAGCAATTTTCTTTTCTGCCCCAGCTGGATGTTAATGAAAAATTTTGTATTTTAAGCAGTCAAAGGGGATTCTTCCAGTTGTGAACCTCAAAGAGAATAATTTAATGCTTCTGTTCAATGCTGGATGGAAGTGTTTCAACAGTTCTCACTGGTCTCCAGTGCTGTCACTGCTATTGCAATAGTGACGCTGTTGGTCTAAAGATGATTTGTGCATACATGAGAGGCAAAGTCTGTGAGGAGAGATGTTATCTTCTTATTCACTGAGACTAAATAGTTGGAAATAAATGGCCGGCTTCAGAGTGCACAAGCCCTTCCTCAGGCACATGACAGAATTAAAGCCATTGGATATTATTTTTGCTGGCACACAGGCAGTGACTATAGTAAATCTATAACCCAGTCTGGCAGCCAAGGATGATAATGAATGTGGAGCTGTACAGAACACAATGAGGCTTCTTTAAAAAGGTTTAAAAGCTACTAACATAGTTCCAAGCTAATGCTAGCTCTATAGATCCTGTAAGGCACTGGGACTGCCTGCGATGCTGTCTATGAGGATGAGACACATAGAAGATCACGATCATGGAAAAGAAGTATAGTGCAGTGCATACTTACCCTTCCAAATCTCTTACTTTCCACCAGGCAAAATCTTCCTCTTGCAATACATGGTATTTATTGCTTTTGACAAGACGGATAGCTGAATTTCCTGAGGGTTCATAGTTGCATTGGGCCACAGCCATATTTAGAATTCCCTTGTTTGATGATACAACCTGAGGCAGGCTTCTACGTCTCAACTTTTGAAGACAGAAAAAATAAAATGATAAAGAGATAGAGCACAGAATAAAGTAAGAAAAGAAAAGCGACATACATGATCATATATATCTTCAAAATGGATAACAATGTAAGAAAATTAATCAAAGCTAAGAAGATGGGCACAGGAAAGCACCTTTTTTTCTCATTCGTGTAGAAGGACATTCCAGAAACTGTTGTCCATATTTGTGACACGGGTGAAAACAGAGCCAAGTTCCATCATAATGACACCCAAAGCATTACCTGGAGTGCAGGCTGACACAGCTGTCATAGTAAGCTCTCATTAACAAGATGACATAATAGACTGTACTCATACTAAAAGCCTAACATCATCTGAAGCTGATAGAGTTTACTGAGCAATTGCAATTCATGTGCATTAGACACCATGTGAACAAACAGTTTTACTATAACTAAGTGCAATGACATCATATTGTATCAGAAAACTCTAACACAGCATCACACTATTGTAACCTACATATATATGTTTTAATGACTGTTGATCAATAATTAATGATTACTAATAATCATTAATTACCATAATAATTACCATAAAGCACAAGAGATATTCATCAGTCGTTTCTACTAATCTCTGAAAGAAAAAGCTACGTGATTCTAAATTGTCCCCTTTCCTTATAACATTTTATTGACCACATTGGATGTTTCTTTGTTAAACTTATTAGATATAAGGAACTCCACTTGGTTCCTTCTCTGTGCAGATTTAAACAAGTATAGGAATGTAACTATAGGATTTCTCTTTGACCCACATCTTCAGGTGAAATGTGTCTTCCTACATAAGTTTCTACCTATCACCGCTATTTGTTTAGGAGGTCTACAAAAATAACTTGGGTGAGAAGCCCGACTTTAAAGTTAGTTTACAAGAATCTAAGCATAGGCAAAAAGGCATCTTAGATTTAGGCACTGAAATGTATTTAGAAATTGGAGAAATGTCATAACTGAGAAAATCAAGGCATTCAAATTCTGTAATAGTAGGGAAAACTACATGTGAAACACTGACAGCAAAAGATGGGGAGAAATAACAAAGACTTGGGATAAGAGGCTCCAAGTGCCAACTATTTATCTTATGCAATCATTTTATATTGAAAAGCACTGTAATGAAATACTGGGTAAGAATGCCAAGTGTTCTGAAGCAGGCTGTGATTCCTTTAAACAAATCTTAGCAACCACGGCATTGTGTGCTTGCTTGTTTCATCTTCATTGATATTTCTTTACTTAATTTAAGCAAAGAGAAACCAAGAAGCCAACTGATTGACACTGTGGATCCAGAAGACATGCAGGATCTTTTCCAGTAAACACAATGAGCCTCAATCTGATCTCACTGAGTTCCCATGGCGATGCTCATCTGTAAAGAACAGAATACCCATTTGCCTAGACTTAGACCTGTTATTCATCAAGCGTTACTGCTTCAGCACAGGAAGTCTGGTTCCAGTTGGCCATGCCTGACTTCAGTGGAAGGGAGCTTTTAGCTTGAAGGCCTTTGTTAAGCATGATCCAAGCCTTAGGCTGTCTGTTTTGTGGATAATGTCAGAAATAGAGTGGCCTGAAGCTACTAGAAAGATGGAGAAAATTATAATGCATTTTCATAAAAGCATCTAGTAATATTAGAGCAAGTAAATCTTTAGTGAATGTATTTATGGGCTGATTTGTATCTCTGAGATATGGCTTTGGTAATTTTTTGAGATTTAACTGTTCTTTCTTAATCCTCCGTTTTGTTTATGGAATGATCAGGGTGTCATGCTTTGAGGAAGCTTTCATCTTTTTGTGAAACAGGAGAAAGTGCAAAGTGTTGGCCAAAGTAAATGGCGGAAATAATTATGATCAAATAAAGAAGCTTTGTTTTGTCCAACCAGACAGGGGAAAGATCCAGCCAAAGATGAGCACATCAGATTTGCATCTCTTTGGGTTTTACTGTTGGATTTGTACTTGTCTTTTGCAATATTTCTGGATGGACTTCTGTGTAACCTGGTACAGATTAATGTTTTGGTTTGTGTCCTTACATAATGCTTTCCATATCCAGCACTGGTTGAAAGCCCTAAAGCCTATACTTTCCTAATAGTAATTGAATACACCTTGTTACTTCCCTTATGCTAGCAATGATATTATTGTGATTTCCATGTTGATGACTTTATCAACCATCTAGAGAGAGCTTTAGGTGACAAGCTGAGATTTAGGTGTGATGGGCAAATGTAGTATACCTACCATCTGCAAAACCGTGTTCCCACGGTACAACTGGAGGTATGTGTTGCTTCATTTACTCTTCTAAAAAAACTTGTCAAAAAAATTAGCATGAGGAGATATATGTGTGCACTCAGTGGACTTCTACCTGACCTACAGAAAGTATTTGACATTGCAAAGACAGTGCCTGACAGGCACCAGCAGAGATGAAAGTGTTTCTAAGACAGGAAGATCCTGCTTATCAAAGCACAGAGGAAATGCCTACTGGTCCCTCTGAAGGCATGGTGTCACCTATACTCTCTGTAATAGTATCACTCTTTAGGAACTAGCTCTCCTGTGGAAATGGTGTAATGTTCAACTGATGAAAGGGACAGAGACATCAAAGGTGTAAGCTGTAAAGAGAAGAACTAGTGCTTCTGGTCAATGGAGGAAGGAGAAAAGAAACAAGACTCGCCGGGATTGGAGAGGTGAGGGATATGAAATGGGGATATGAAATGGGAGGTAGATGGAAGGAAGACTGGCAGTTCAGTTGTGCCTTTGATGATCAGTCTGAGTAGGTGAAATGACAAAATAGAATGTGCTGAAAGCTTATAGAAGTAGCTCTGGATCTAAATATAGATTGCTGACTACTCCTCGCCATGAAAACTCAGTATTAGCCTTATAAGTCTGATCTGTATGATACAGCTTGGGGAAATGAAGTCAAATTGTTCTAGCCAGATGTGGTACTTATTATATCTGCATTTACTGAAACTGTTTTAGAAATATCAACCTTAATATTGTCACATTCCTGCATTTTAAACTTCCCTTCCAAAATAACACCTTTGAAATCAAGCAGATAATGAAAATAAATCATAAAGACCTAGCAGAAGCCAGCATGTTCAGCAGAACATTTGCATGACTGATGATCTCTCCAGATAGACAAAGCATCTCTTGATGGAAGCCAGGCAAGCAGACCGCAGAATTCAAAACAAGTTATGCTGCTGCATGTTCACAATGCCATTACTTTCAAGTATTATTAACAGAAAAAATATATCAAAAGCTTCTTTGATCATAGCCTGTTTTCAAGGCTTTATTATTATTTTTGGAGCTCCATTTTATACCTCATGGTTTTGTCTTGTTTCTTGATGCAAATCTTAAAGCCCTAGTTGTTATGTCAATTGTATACATAAGAATTCAAGCTTTTCTTCTTTTTTTTTTTAGTTTCTTTCTGATCAACAGAGAGAAGCAGGGAAATGGGCCCAGAATGCATCCTAAAGATACAAACCACAAACCAGAAGACAAATGAAAAGAAGGCAGGAGACATAATTTTTTAAAAAAATCTCATGATTTTTTAAATCTAGTTTACTTTTGGAGGAGGTTAGACTAGCGATCTGAGAATACGCAGACCATTCTGCTAGCCATTTCTTAAATACATGAAGATCAAACAACGCTGTTCTCTTCTATTTCCTTGTCAGCTTTACCTTCACCTCACAAAACTTAGTAACTTGGCTGGGCAATGAAATTAAGGTCAAAAATAGTAGAATAGCCCTTACATTTGTATGAGAGGAGAAACATAGGTTACTCTGAAAGTAATACCTCCTATTTATTGTCATGGAAACTAGAACAGTTACAAAGAACACAATAACGCTGTTTGAGAGTGACACTTCTGTGCCAGTTTGTCAGGCTGCCCCTCTGCTACCATCTTCACAGAGTGTTGGCAAGAAGATTCAACCTCTACTGCCATACCACCCACAACTGCCTCTAACATCATGAGTCAACATAATAAAACAGGATGCATTATTTTCAGTACACCACTCATAGAAGAGGAAATAAACACAGAAACAGATCTTCAGTCTCCGCTTTATTCTTATTCCTTCCAGCCTTTCCCTTTTTCATCACGCACTTTGCTAAACTGCTGCATGCAGTGTTTGTTTGTTTGTTTGTTTGTTGGCATTCTGGTGTCTTTTTTGTCCTCTGAGTCTGTTTGCTTAGTTTTCACAGATGCACAGAGAGCAAGGCACACACTTCTGGTTTACTGTCTGGTATAAAGTCAAGACATAGGTAGGAGTACATATATATCTCAGAAACACTTTTCAATTCATTAACTTACAGTATGTTTCTGTTAAGTTGAGCTAAACAGATGTTCCTGAAGAGGCACTTGTACTCCTGACCCAGCCTGCTGGAGCAGTGTAACGTGGGAATTGCCTGAGAAAGTGCAGTTTATCCGCCATTTCTCACTTAAATTAAGTCATAGAATCATAGAATCATTCAGATTGGAGTCCAACCATTGACCCATCACCATCATGCCCACAAACCTCAATATATTTGTCCACAACTTCAGTTACTATGTTTTCTCCAAGTACTAGAAGCACCATTTTCACTGGCAAGTGTGGTAGAGTGGAGTTTGGGACATCTGTAAGAATAAGACTTCCTATGCTCTAGAGAACTAATTTTGATGGTATTCACTAAAAGATGTCACTATAAAGGCTGTAGTCTCTACTACCACCAGCTTGTTAAGTGAACTGGAAGTGGCTGAGGCTTCCTCAGTTTGTCTTTTTCAGCACACTGAAGACAGGGTTGTGTCCCTCCTCCTGATAAGCTGCTGGACACCAGATTGCAGTACCTTGATTAACAACTGCTTGAATGGGTTGGTAGTGATACGAGAAGGAGGAATGATCTTAAACTGAGACTGGGGAGGTTTAGGTTAGATGTTAGATGTTAGGAGGAAGTTTTTCACACAGAGGGTGGTGACGCACTGGAACAGGCTGCCCAAGGAGATTGTGAATGTCCCATTCCTGGAGGCATTCAAGGCCAGGCTGGATGTGGCTCTGGGCAGCCTGATCTGGTGGTTGGCGACCCTGCACATAGCAGGGGGGTTGAAACTAGATGAAAATTGTGGTCCTTTTCAACCCAGGTGATTCTATGATTCTATGATGACCATATATTAGAGATTGAGACCAACTTCCAGGGACAGCCTGCAGTTCTCCCATCTTATATGACTCCATATCATCATTATCGAGTCTTTCTCTACAGGTCGATACTCAGAAGTTTGACCTACCAGTGTTTGAGGGACTGGAGGCAGTGGTTTCACAGACCAGGTTGTGCAACATAGAGTCACATCTGAAAGATAGGGATTAAAAAACATACTGTGAATTTCAGCAAGAATTTATCTCTTGATGCTTTCTCACTTGTAGAACTATATAGTGGCAGCAACAGCACTGACATTTCTTTTCCCTATGATATAGAACTGCTTTAATTCTGTACTTTCCAACTTTCTCTTAATTCATCTCAATATCTTTTAAAAGTCCATAAGCCATTGTTCTCATCTATGCCAAGTTTCTGAAAAAGGCACTTGTAGTCTATGAAGTGGTGATTAAGAATACTGCCATTCCATTACCTATCAGCCAGAAGACTCAGGCTGTCTGGAGTTTCCCCTGCACAGGCAATCTTTCCCTGTGCTCTGCATGTCTCCACTAACAACCTCCGGAACTCATTTAGGAACAAATATAAAGTAGACACAGCACAATATCTTGCACGCATTATTATCTCTGGCAGAAATGAAGCGTTCAATGTATCAAAATACTCCTTGTAATTCTTCTCATGGATAAGTCATCCATGGCTGACAGTGAGGTATTTCCTTGTCCTTACAACTGACTGGGGGTTTCACGGCCCTATTGGCTCATGTAACAAACAGTTTGGAAGCTATATGAAGCTATTCAAATTACTGTTACAAAACAGCTGACAACTCTTTACATTAGCCAGTGTTCCATAAACTGTATTGAGAGCAGATAAGACTATGTTTTCAAAAGCAAATGCTTCAGTGTTACTGGGAGTGTCACAGACACAAATCAGGTTGCAAACTATGCACATCTACAGCTTTTGATTTGTCTCTTAATTTTGGGTACTTACATTTTTGATTGTGATATTAAATGCTCAAGACCAAGTTTTGATCATGATTGAAATTAGTAAATCTATGAGTGCTCTAAATTCCAAATAATCCAGCTTTAAAAAGCTGAAACCTAAATATTCATAATTCACCATTGTGTTTTCTTAACATGAGTTGGATTTCCATTAAGCATGTATACAAGCACAAGGGAATTCCCTTTTGACAATATGAAATCTGGGAGTGTACTATTCTGTAGATTTTCCTATCTCAGTATTCATAGATAAAATATAGAAAAACTCAATAATAACTATGTTTTATGAAAATACTTTACAAAAGGATATTAAAAGAATATATATATATATTGCAAGTTAAATCACATTGTTTCTACCTGTCTGGTTGTGGGAACCTCATCAACTGAGGAGTCTTTGAGCATAATGCTACAATTTATCTAGAGATCTTAAGCATAAAGGAGAAAATACATCCATTTTGATTATTTTGTGGGTAAAAATATCACCATCTTCTTAGATCAAACAAAACAGATATCATTTTCATAGAGTCATAGAATTATTTGAGTTGGAAGACCATCTAGTCCAATTCTTCTGCAATGAACAGGAACACCTACAGCTTGATAAGGGTGCTCAGAGCCCTGTCCAGCTTCACTTTGAATGGCTCCAGGGATGGGGCACCCAACACCTCACTGAGCAAACTGTTCCTTACTACCCTTATTATAAAAACCTTCTTCCTTATATCCAGTCTAAATCTCCTCTCTTTTAGTTTGAAACCATTTCCCTTTGTCCTATCACAACAGCCTCTGCTGAAGAGTCTGACCTCTTCTTTCTTGTAGCCCCTTTTCAGAAAGAAGGGGACAGACTCTTTAGCAGGGTCAATATTAGTGTTCCCATTTGGATTTGGCATATAGTGAAAAGCATCACTGAGACTAGGTAAATAGAAACAAAAGAAGACATTACATTTCTCCCAAGTTGTACATCCAGGGGCCGTTTTACAAGTCTGATTGCAACAGAGAAACCTCCCATTGGTGAAGAATCTTTTATGATATTTGCTTAGTAAATTGGTATTTTCTTTAATTTCTGGAAAGCATAAAGAAAAAAGAAAACACAGTAAGCACAAAAAGCTGCAACACTGAAATCTTACTTTTGTTTAATAGAACCTGCTGCACTCAATTGTGGGACTTCTTAGTACTTATTGACTCTTAGATCTAGCCACACATCCTCACATTTCATTTTCCATCGTATTTTGTCCTCTATATTATATTTCTTCAAATATGCACAAGTCTGAATTCCACACCCACCAGCTACCTCTTTTTTTCACATCTGTGTGTCAAGAAAGACACAGTGCAGTCCTATGAAACAATCAACAGACAAAGTAGGATCCAACAGCTATGATTCCAAATCATGTATCTTACAAAGATTTCACAATCAATAATAAAAATAATAATAAAAAAAATTATATCAAAATATACTGAATATTTTCCTAGAACTATCCACTGTAAGAAAATGATACTCCGTGATACTCAGTATCAGATACCCAATACCTGAAATGGCAAATCCAATCTGTTTATCTGCTAAAATATATCTAGCATTTAAGCATACCAAAGGGAAATGCTATCAAAGAAACATTTAATTTATAATCCAAACATTGCTTTACTCTACAAAACTAGCCCCAGTGCAATTACTGTGCTAGTGATATATTAGTTCTGCAAGTCATAACAGCATTTTTGGCTTCAGAAGACAGCTAAAAGAAGCGTAGGATGAGTAAAGTGAGACTTTAAAAACTGATTGCTTCTGGACAGGGTTCCAAATCTCCTGAGGTGACCCATTTTTAACCCTAAATCCTTGAACACGCAATAGAGTACAGAAAGGAACAGTACACCTTTGGTGACCAGTACTTTCATACACTTATTAAAAGGCTTGAAGGCAGTGAAATGTTTTTGCCATTATTTGCCTTATGATCATTACAAATGTATCACTCACACAATCATATTCTTTGCAAATTTTATTTTAGAAGATTTTATTTCAGTATAACAAAACTCTCTATTAACTTGCACTGGCTGGAAGATATGTCAAAAATTGGGAAATTTTAAAATGTTCAAAAATAATAGCAAAATAAGCTTTCATCTTTTAAAATTTCTAACTCATTCTTGAAAACACCAATGCATTTCAACCAAGTATGAATAAGACTTAAAGAAGGTGAGAATGAGTGGCATAAAATGATAGTGCAGAGTACTTTCCTATCTGCCCTGAAGTTATTTGGTTATTTGGATACACTGGCACACAAAGGGCTAATGTTTACCTCTATGCAAAGCTGCAAGCCACTTGTTCCGTCTCTCTTCATCAGGTGCATAGACATAGAGCAGGCCATCTTTGTACACGATCTGGAAGAGGTTGCCAGCATGGTGAGAGTGTGCAACCCAAAATCTTCATGCCAGAACTTGGAAACCAAAATTAGGCCTTGAAGATTCGCTGATATCAAACTTCCACAACCTAGCAATGTTTTTTGGAGGTCATATATAGTACTGTCATCACATAAGCCTTGCGTATACTACCTTAACCACCATGGATCATATCCAAAAGAACCACTGAAGGAAAAAGGGGTAGCATAGAATATTTATAGATAGACCTGTCTTCTATATACAAAAGACCTTACAATTCACAAAGAAACTCATTTTTTCCACTTCAGTTTTTCCAGACTCCTCTTCCAGCTTCTGGCTGTTGTTACAAAGGCTAGCACCTGTCTTCAAGTACTCAGAAACAAATACTGAGGCGGAGCAAAAGCTTGGGGCAGTTTTGAATCAGGGAATTCTAATCCAAAGGTTATGCATTCATACTCTCTTGCCTTGGATATATGTTTTTCTTCTGCAAATTAATTCAACTGCCTTTGAAAGCAAGTAACTAGTATTTACAACCTCCCACAGTAAGTAGTCCAGTAACTTAGCTATACAATATGAAAAATCAGCTTATTTTTCTTGTGTTCAACATACTTTCTGCTAGCCTCATTTGATGCCTATCTAATAATTACTAACATCTGCTTTGCTGTTTGGTTGATGCTTAGTATAGGCTGTGTGTATGTGTTAAGTCCAGGGCTTCCTTTCCCTTGTACTAAACATTGCTTTTCAGTCATCTGCAATGAATTTCAAGTATCGCTTTATTGCTTTGTTCGTACACTGGAGAGCACTTGTTACTAAATGTGTACTCCCTCTCGTAAGCATACCAGACTGATCAATCTATTTTCTGTCTCTTTATTTAGTTAAATGGTGGAGCCCTGTGAGCTTTTCTCTTTAAGGCATGTTAGCCAATCCATTATACACTCTCCTCTGACCTCCCTTCAGTTTACAACATCTTTCTTGAATTAGAGTCACCAGAACTAGACTCAATATTCTCCTGCAGATCACAGTAGTGTCAAAACAAAGACAGTATAGCCTTCCTGCTTTTATTCAATGTGTGCCTCTGTCAATGTCCAAAGATGCCATTAGCTCCTTTGGCCCCAGCATCACACCTGAACTGATGAGAATCAGCTATCAGGATCTTAACCCCCCTCTTCAGCAATACAGTTTCCCAGAATGGAGTCCCCCATCCTGTGACTATAGTGTGTATTCTTCTTCCCACTTATCTGAGTAGTGAATTCCTGAGATAAACACAAGTGCACCATTTGCTGCCACAAAAGTAGTGAGGGAAAAGGGAAAGGAAGAAAGGAATGACACTTAGGAGCAAGTAGGAAGTGAAAAACTAAACATTTCTCAAGAGGATGCCCTTGGCCGTGGCAATTTTTGCAGGGTCATGGATTAACACGCTATCAAGCAGCCTGCTGCTGCTGACTGTGCTGCTCCAGGTGGCACTCCAAGGGGATCTACTGCCTGCCTGTGCTCACAGAACTGATACTGATGGAGGCTCTCGGGAGAACGTGTTGGGGAAAGAGATAAAAAGCAGCAAATCTTAAGTTATGGTTTCCTTATTTAATTCCTGAACAGTGCTTTGTGCAGCTACGTCTTCTGGTACGTGCACAAAGCATAGCCTTGAATTTACTAACTGAGGCCTAATAAGAGAATAGTAATCAGGCAGTCCTGGGTCAAAACCTCTACTTGGCATTGGGCAAAAAGATGGGAGTGGAGACAGTGGGAATGAAAATGAGATTTTTTAAGTCCCTAATTATGCTTTAAAAATGTCATAATCACATAAGTGTATTGATCTTTGTATTAAAGCAAATATGATAGAAATTTGAACATAAGAGAAAAAATTCTAGACCCAAATTTTGTCCCAGCCAAGTAAAAACATTTTAATAAGGTCACAACTTCAGTAACAAGGACAGATTTTCTATTTTTTTTTTAAATACCTATGGCACTCAGCTGTAGCAGGTATCGGCAATTGGGACAGGAGTGATCAGTGTAATCCTAGGATGATTTGAATATTTCACATGAAATGAACATGAAACAAATTTCACAACTAACCTGAAAAGGGTATTGTCTCGCAGGAGGTGTTGATTCCTCAAGATTCACTGTCTCAACACATCGAATTTTCTCAATATCAATTGACCCCTTCTTTCTTCCTCTTTTCTAAGGGAAAATAAAGCAGATTGTAAACTAATGTTAACTCAGTATGCAGTATTCTAGATTTACTGTTCTGTTCAATTTCATGTCTCAAGCTGGATAAGCCATAGCTTCATGGTTGTTAAATTTTAAAAGTAAAAAACATGTTTGGTGCCCTAACCACATTTATATATCAATCAAATTCCTTTAAAAGTCAATTACAAATTACAGGACATGGCCCTACATCTAAGAAAACATCTGCTGCAATTGTAAGAGTACAGCTGCAGAAGGGGAATGAGGGGAGAAAGAAGAAAGAGGAATGAAGTAGAAGGCACCTTAACTGCAAACCGGAAGCCTAGCTGTGGCAGTTGTATTTTTTGCTAAGGTGCAGGAGCATATTCTCAACGGGCTTCCATGCTGGATCCCAATGAAACTTAACTCATCAGAGGGACCCAAATGTACTAAGGAAGCAAAAACTTTGAAATAAGTTGCCAGGGTAATGTATTTGCATTCCCAACAGGAGATCTTCTGAGTGAAATCTACCCTCGTGTGAAGCACAGTCAGTCTCCAGAAATCGATAGCTTAACCATCTGCTTTATACGAATGAGAGATAAGAATGGGAACCAATTACACCTCACACAAGTAATTTCTGAAGCCACTTACTTATATCACTTCAGAGGGAGGCCTGAATGAGGAAAACATCCCAATTCAAGACAATATGTAAACATATGCCACTGTTAATTACTTGCTTAAGTTTTGTTGTCTTGCAAAGGATGCAGACAGATGCTCAATGGCAAACATAGCTGTAAGCAGCCAAGTGATTTCCTGAACTGAAAATAGAATTTGTTGCACTCTAATTTTTCAATTTTACTCAAAACAAAGTACACCTGCTATTCTAATGCATCCCTCCTAATCAAGTTTCGCACCAGAAGAATGAGGTGATGATCGGAATATCTTTGAATAGTTTACTTAAGAAAATGAGTTTTTACCTCTTTGCCATATTCATAATAAGAAAGGCTTGTTTTTGTCAGAACAAACAACCTTTTCTTGTAATTAGCTGGTGACATTTTTCTCTTCTGTTGTGACTTCTTTAAAAGAAGTTCTTCTAGAATTATCTTTTTCTCCATTTCACTTCCCTAAAAGAATATCATAGAAATTTTTATTATCACTATTAATAAATATGACAACACCAACTGTAGAAACAGCAATAAAGAATATATCGAGTCATTGTCTTCTACACGTGTTTTGAAATTCTATAGTAATACATGATTACAAAGTATAAACAGTGCATAAACAAACGAGGTTGATTAACTTATTATATTATATACTATATTTCTAAATATGGCACTTCTGTTACTTCACTGTCTGAGCATCTCTCCTTCTAAAGCCATGCACGCTTTCTGGCAAAGAGCACAGTCTACTTTATACACAAATGTATTACATCTGCAGCATATTACGGAAGTCATTACAGCAGCAAAGGGAACAACAACAACAAAGAATACCCTTCTATTTACAGACTAGAAAAACAGACCTAGTGCTGACAAGTTTGTTCCCTGAACTGGAAAGTTCCTATTCTTTCTTTCAACTATAACAAATGCACATTTATGGAATGGTGACAGATAGAAAAGTTCAGTAAGTAAAAATCTTGCACCACATGCACATGGATGCGTGGATCTATTTTTCTTAATCTTGATAATCACACAATAGCAAATACTAGGAAGGATGAAATCTATAATATTTCTATAAGCTTAATATGGTTTCAGTTTATCTTACCCAAGTATAAAGACCAAATGTCCTTTACCATGTACGCTCTGGCGCTCCAAGGGAAAGTGTTCTTCTAAGCTATGCACTTCATTGTGCCCTTGTTCACCTTGTTCACAGAGAACACAGCAGAAAGAGAATATTTGCATGACGTTCATCACACCCACATGATTTATCCAATGAAACCTAACTGAGCCCAGCAATCAGCAATTATGTACCAGGAACAGTCTGAAGAGGAAAAGTGGGGCTTTATGAGGCACTGCTCCACACCTCTGGCTGCCCTCCGTGTGGACAGTATGCCTACAAACACCTACTATCAACTCCCTTTTGGATACTCAATGCATATTAGTGCTGCTGGTGGGTCAGTATAAAGTCAGTCTGACAGATGGCATCAGAAGGAGTTATGAGGTTGGGGTAGATTAAAAGGCATTGGAAAAGCAGAGGAGTACCCACCCTCACTTTGGGAATTTTTGCAGTGTTCAGGGGAGGTATTTGCTCTGACTGTAGAAGTAGTAAAAAGCTACTAGCTATGCTAGTTCAGAGTAGCTTAGGGAAGCTGTCTTTGCATGAAAATATTAGGTTGGATAGAAGGCATAAAAACCTTGTCATTTCTACAGTAATAACTGTTTTTTTAACTTCACGCCATCTTGTTTCCTTATACTGAGAAGCATCTAATTTTGAGCTCCAACACACTGAAGTTCATGGAGCTCACAAAGATACTATAGGCTGGAAAAAAACGGATGTGTTAGATGAAATTTTAGATAATTTATTTAAAAGCATTATTTACAAATCATTTTTTGTGGAATTGTCAACGTATGATCTTTATAAAATTTCTTAACTGCTACTGCTTGAATTAATCTGAACAATTTCCTGAACTCCCAGGATTCATAACATTGTTTACGTGAGAGAAGTCTAATTCACTCTGGTTACAACACTATGACCTCTAGAAGCCCCAAGAATGTCATATAAAGCCGTATGAAGTGACTACAGCCACATGAAGCAACTTAGTGTGGTTTAGAAAAAAGGCCAAATACTTCCATTGCTACTTGTAGAAATGCAAACAAAACTACCTCTGGTTTTGAAAAATCTGTGCCATGACTGCACACCAAGAAATGAGTAGAGGCAAAAGGAACACAACATGTAATTCTGCTGCAATAGTAGAATTTTGGATTCTGTAAACTTGCTATACTTATTTGAAAGTTAACAGTACTAAAAATACAATAATATTAAATATATATAATATAGTGTCTATACACATTAATATATAAATATATGTATATATAAAAATAGTATGATGTTAAATATATATAAAATACAAACTATTAAATAGTAGAAGTTTGTTAATGATTCAGTAAACACAAATATTTATAATAGCAACAGTTTTGTTTTCTTGTTATGGAAAAAAATACTTTTTTCTAGACTCATCAGCTGAAAGAAACAATCTGTTAAATTCAGGAACTCAAAGTCCTTGGACATGTCCAGCAAGATAAATACGACTTTCATCTTCTTGTCTGCAGCAAGCTGATGAGGTAGTTCTAAGAATGCAATTAAAAGTAAAAAGTGTAGGTGAAGAAAAACAGTTATAAGACCTGAAAAATCCTACAGAAATTGTTACATTCTTTGGTTTCTTTACCCTGGAATATTGAGTATTCAATTTTTGAGGAGACAGCTGCTTATATTGCAATATCTACAAGTCATTTCCTTACCAGAGTGCCTTGGCTGTACTTAAAAAAAAGTATATATTTTTTCCAGATTCTGACTTTTCATTACAATCTGAGATAGGAAACAGTTTCAAACTCTAAAAGAAGGTCTTGACAGCTAAATGACTTCCTGTCTGGATCCACTGCACAATACCCTTCTCTTTCTACTTGCGGAAGAGAAATCACAATAACTGAAATTATGCCAAATAAAACATTCAATATATTTTTAAGCAAGATTATTGCTGCAGGAATAAAACATGTTGCTCTGCTTTTTCCCTGCCCAGGCTGCCCCTACTCTGTGAGAAGACTCTTGTGCTGAGCTACAACTTGCACCAAGCATTCCATCATGCCAAAGAGGGAATGCTGTGGGGCATACTTTAGGGAAGAAGGACTACAGAGTGGTCTTTGCTGTCTGCAAGCATCTGCCTGCTGAGAGAACTGTGAGGTGTGGTGTCCTCCATGTTTGATGGATGGAGCTCATTTCCTTCAACTATGAAATCTAATATCTCTGGAAGAAAAATCTTTATGGGATTAGACACAGACATTTGTTCTGTATGGTTTGAAGAGGTATGAAGGATTTGTGAATCTCTGATTATATTTTCATGCTTGAAATTTGCTGCTTTGTGTTAAGAGTTGTGCTTGTGCACAGAATCATAGAATCACTAAAGCTGGAAAAGACCACAAAGATCATCTAGTACAACCATCAACCTATCACATCATGCCCACTAACCATGTCCCTCATGGCACTCTGCTCCAGGTGTCCTGCTGGGGCAGGGGCTGTGCCTGATGGACATGAGGTCCATGTGGTTCTGTGAACAGGAACACATGCTGTATGGAGCTGCAAGTCACTAAGGAACCTGGTGTCTACACTCTCACACAACCACTCCTGAGCCCCACCGTGGGGCAGCAAGCTTTGCTGGGACCCACTCTGTAAAAAGTGGAAAAATACCATTTCACTTTGCAGAAATACTGTGCCTTTTACAGGCATTCTGTAGGTTCAGAGGGAGTCCTTTCTTCATATTAGCTACTTCAGCTGAGTAAACTGCTCATTTGGAGCTCTGAAACAACAAAGGATTTGAATAATACCAAATTTCCTTTTCCAAATAAAGTAGGTGTAGAGAATGATAACTACTGAACACAAATTTACAATCTGTGTGTATGATATGCAAAAACAGTCATCTCTTATAATTTGTATCAGTTCTTGTGACTCATCAAGTTCTTAAATTTGAATGTTTTTATAAACTGACCTTTTTCCAATGTACTACACTTGAAAGACATTGTAGTTAATTAAACCAGTTCAAAAACACTACCTTGGTGTTGACAATTTATGATTAAGGTGACTCTAACATAAGCAGTGAAGAAAATTGCAGTGAGACAAGCAATTTATTTTTAATAAGAATGTAAACATAAAAAACAGAAAAGAATTCAATGAAGACATGGTGTTATGTAAATTTAAATATTTATGATGCATCCTCTGGGCACTTATTTTAGCAAGTTATATTTAGGCTAAGGGATGAAACTGTTTCCTGGTTCTGGTGTAATGAAAATCAGTAAAGGCAATAACTCAAATGCATATGGGAATTAGTTCTAAGTATCAAACCTTTCTGTCTTCTCATTTTAAAAGTTTATTTAAAATGATGGTTTAAATTATCCTGCATATATTCTTCACTTTTCAATGAAAGTGATCTTTGTGATCCTGAATATTTTCCTCATATTAAAGGGGATGTGAAATATTTGTGTTATTATATTTACTCTTGTATGTTAAGTAAAATCATTACATACAGCAAACCTATCTGTCCCCATGCTGAACGCTTTTGCTGTACAGTTGAAAATGACTAAAGTTCAGAATCATGTGTATACAGGATATATAAACAAAACTAGCTTGAGGGAAGCATGTCACAACTATTTGATGTTTATAAAAGTATATTAGTGAGCTGCAGCCTCAAGTCCTGCAACATATTCACTGAATTTAAACATATACATTTCATTTACTCTCGGTATTAGTTGCTTGTTTATAGTGCACCAGCTGACTTGCATTTGATATGATATATTCACAGAATCACATCATGGTTGACATTGTCAGGGCTCTCCGGGTCCATCCTCTCCTATCCCTGTGCCAGCAGGGACACGCAGAGCAGAGTTCCAGGCCCACGTCAGGTGGCTTTTGGAGATCTCCAAGGAGGAGACTGCACAGCTTGTGACAGTGCTTCCTGATGTTTGGGGGAACTTCATGTGTTCCAGTTTGTGCCCATTGCCTGCTGCTCTGGCAATGGGCACCACTGAAAAGTGCCTGACTCTATCCAGTCTGGCCAGGTTGATCAAGCCTTATTTCTCATTGGTGAATCCATGCTGATTACTCCTGATGATTTTCATGTCCTTCTTATGCGTGGAAACGGTTTTCAGAATTTGATGCCCCATCATCTTTCCCAGGTTTTGGAGTGAGGCTGATTAACCTGTAATTCCCTGGGTCCTGTTCTGCCCTTGTTGAAGACAGGAGTGACATTTTCTTTACTCCCATCTTCAAGTACTTTTACAAGTGGTCTTGCAATGACATGAACCTCAGTACTCATGGATACATCCTATTAGGGCCCTTTAAGTAATTGCTAACCCAGTGTACATCTTTCTTGTTTAATATTATCCATAGAGGGATAAACAGTATTCTTACTTGTTCATATTATGTTGTCACACATTACCTATGTTCTGAGTTGGTGGTTGAATTAAATCACTCCCTAAAGGTCCTTTTCAAAATGAATTATTCTGTTTCTGATTGTTGTTAGCATCATGCAAACAGCACATGTTGCAGGAAAAGGAGCTGTTGGAGTCGGTCCAGAGGAGGCCATGAAGATGGCTGGAGCACCTTTCTGACAAAGAAAGGTTGAGAGAGCTGTGCTGATCAGCCTGGAGAAGAGAAGGCTTTGGAGACAGCTTTTCAATATTTGAGGGGAGCTTATAAACAGGGTGAGTGACTTTTTACATTGGCAGATGATGACAGAACAAGGGGGAACAACTTTAAACTAAAAGGGGATATTTAGGTTGGATGTTAGGAAGAAATCCTTTGCTCAGAGGTGGTGAGGCGCTGGCACAGCTGCCCAGAGAAGCTGTGGTGCCCCATCCCTGGAGGATGGCGCTCAAAGCCAGGTTGGATGGGGCCCTGGGCAGCTGAGCTGGTAGGGTTGGGGCTCAGTGGGCTTTCAGGTCTCTTCCAACCCAAACCCTTCTATGATTCTGCGGTGGAATCTCCTTAGCGAGAGATAATCAATATTTAGTCAGAATATGTAGGGCTTCAGGTTATCTAATCTAAGGCCAACATTTTCCCCAGGACAGTGGACAGAATGATCTCTAGAGGTCTCTGTCATCTGAAGCACACCGTGCTTTTTGAACCCTCACTGTTCTCCGGAGAGCCAGCAGATGGCACCGTTCAACAGCAGAAAAAAAAACATCAGCAAATGGCCGTATGATGCGTTTCTTCCTGAGTTAAATATTAAAATTTTTGTCAAGTTAGGAAAAAGAGTTTATAAAGAACCACTGCAGCTTCAGTCAGGAGTCTTCAGAATAGTAAACAAACAACAAAAAAAGTTAGTGTTCATTTTTGTACTAGTAATGTGGCTTTTGTGTTCAGTGTACGGGCTGGCTTACTCTGTTATGCTTTCCTGGTGTAAAGTCTGTTACTTGGCTCTGCCCTTCTGACAGAAAGACCACTGATCTGCTAAAGGCACATCTTACAAGAACCTTGTAGGTAGGGTAGTCTCATTACCTCATGTGTGAGTTTGTTGGACTTTAGCCTCCAGAAGATATGTTACCTGTCAGCAATGGGACCAGGACATGGCCTTTAGGAAGAGGCATTCAGGGCCCAGCTGTTTACAAGTTTACCCTGCATTGCATTCCTCATGAGTGTCTGTGTCCTTGGGAAATACAACTGCAGGGAGCATTCTGCACTCTCTTTGTGATCACCTAAATGTGAACAGAAATGGCTCTTAGAGATGATTAGGCTCCATCTCATTTCATTGTTGATGTATTAAGCTGTTGGTGATACTGTATTGTGGTACAAGCCATGAATATATTAAAACAAATACAAGCTTAACTATTCCTGCTGATGCAAAAGACCTCTGGTTAAGGAGGATTTGTATTGGTAAACAGATGAGAAAGTTAGCAATTGTAATGGACTGTGCTCAGATGCATCTGGTACAAGTGAAAGTGCAGCTGAAAGTTTTTCACAGCTCTTGTCAGCTTTTATGTATGCATTACCTTAATCTTAGGGAGGAGCTCAAGGAAATTAGAGGATATGTAAAATAAACAGTTTTTATAAGCCGATGACTGTTTGTACCTGAAAGTTTTATGATTACTCTCAGCTTAGAAATTTTAGTCAAGTGCTTGGAATGAAAACTTACTTATAGAATCACAGAGTCATAGAATCATTAAGAGATTGAAAAAGATCTTTAAGATCACCAAGTTGAACCACCAACCCATCACACCGTGCCCACTAACCACATCCCTCAGTGCCACATCCATATGTTTTTTTAACACCTCCAGGGATGGTGACTGCACCATTTCCCTGGACAGACTGTGACACTGCCTCATCACTCTTTCCAAGAAGAAATTTTTCGTAGTATACAGCCTGAAATCGTCTTAGCATTGAAATGACATTTCTCTCCTAATTAAGGCCAAAGATGCTGATCACACTGAATAGTTTGGAAGTGCTTAGTGTGGTGAATTAACAACATATTTGTGTGATTGTTAGAGGGGGACAAACTGAGTAATCAGAAATGATTGACTAACAGTGACAGGGTGTGAATTTGATGAAAATTGTTTAAAGTACATTCGAAACAATATTCATAGGACTTAGTGCTATTCTCAGAAGCCTTTCCTTCGCAGCAGATTAGCCAGAGATCCATTCTGAAGGAGAGGAAGAGAATGAACACCTTTCCTCAAGTAGTGTCTTTGCTAGATCTGGGGGAGGAATTTGAACCACAGCCCTTTGTTTCCTATGGAATTTGTTTTGATGTAGGCTGCAGGGGAGTTGGTGTGGTTTGCTCTCGTCTTTGAAACTGCTCCTCTGCAATATTTACTGGATTAAGAGGTGAAACCAAAACCTCTCCAAATAATTCCATAATCACCATCACAGATTCAGTCTCTTTCTCTGCGGACAGTGATCAGCATGTTTATGGCTACTGGAACTGGTTGAAGAAGATGGTTGTAATGAGTCTCTACCCTTGCTTAGAGAAAGACACAAAACCTCTAACTCAAACTTTTACTCATAGCAAAACAGAGAAGAAAATTATGAACTATGCTCTTCCACAAGTGTGCTAAGATTGTGCTGTGGAGGACAGGACAGAGGGGCTGTTTCTCTACACTTATGAGCTTCCCCTTATGTGTTACATAAATGACCACAATGAATGAGTTAAACAGATTATTTTCTTTTGAATGTTATTTTTGCCAAAAGTGCTGTTTTTCAATGTTTTGTATTTACATAAATGAGATTGTATTTCAATAAACCCACAAAACCATGGATCTTGAGTCTTGGCAACACTGTAACAGCATTAATGTGGTACTTCTCAACTAAACAACTCACAAATGATGTGATGCTGGAGTAATTACACTGCTGCTTATTCTGGAGCTCATTTGTTGCAGGTTAGTGCTATACTAGATCTTTGAGCCATACTCCATTCCACAGTGAAAGGGTGCACTTGATCATCTTAATTTCTTCCTCATATGTCACACGTGCTTTCCACATTCTGGAAAAGAAAAGAAAAAAAAAACACCAATGAAAAAAACACCACTCCTTTTCCTCTCAGTGCTGAGCACTTCCTGAAGTTAGCAGACAAGGTGGGGTTTCAAAATGGAGACAGTTAAATGTGATGTACAGCTTCAGAGGTGGTAGAGCAGCCAGAAATTAAGGCCAAAAGGACAGAGTGTTTCAGTAGAGCTTCATCAAGGTAGAGTCAGGTCAGTTGCAAGCAGATGATGAGCTATGGAGCTCTTTGCCCCAGAAGTGTTGGAATTATTGGAGGTTTGTTTGTCTCAATCTGATAATCAAGTACTCTGACACCAGAACCCAGTCAGAGCAAGGAGTCATGCAGAATAGTATATGACTATTTTCAGTCTAATTCCCTTTCATATTACAATAGTGCTGTTGAATATATCCCAGAGTGAGGACAGAAGAGGAGGAGGAAAAAAAGCATACATCCTTAGAAATGTGATACAGTGCACAGGAAACACAATGACTATAGACACATTCATTCTTCCTGTAGTCCTTCCACTCTCATGTGAGTATGGGAGTGTGCATGTAAAGCAGCAGCTCTTTTTAGAAGAATTAAAATTATCATCTGTCCTTTCACTTACCTATGGTTGTTGATCTTTAAAATGTGACACAAAAAAATTAGTTAAAAGAGCTTGGATTTTTTTGCTGTTTTCTCAAGTGAACCTCTACATCTGAGTTTAGAAAGGTCAGAATGTTGATATTCTCTGTATAATAACTGTAATAATTATCTGTATGATTATCTACAATAAATAGTTGAATGCTGACTTCATCTTTGTAAAAATGCCCAAGAAACTCAGGATGGGGTTTACTAAGTGCTACACAATGTATGACCACAGAGGCAGGTTAATAGAACTTTTACTCCTAAAATCACAGTCAATTCAACAATATTTAAGGAACTCTGCTATTGTTCTGTAAAATGTGCTATCTTCTTATTGGAGTGATTCTGCTGGTTTTCCTCTATTCCTTTATGAAATATCATTCAAAAAGTTTTAATTTCATTTCATGGTATTCATGTTTTCCAGACTTTCTGTGCGTGTCAACCATCAAATTTTATCATTCTTGTTTACTGTCTCTGGACTACATCAATGTCCTTTCTCTAAAACACTGCCAGATGTCAAGCAAAGTGTTATAAATGTTTTAAACAAACTACATTTACTTTTGCAACTATATTGGACTTAAGCAATCTCTTCACAAGGATAACATACTGATAAGTTTTTAAATTGCAATTCTTACAGAACTAAAATAGTAACTCTTTGATACTTCTATCTAAAGTTTACAGATTCCACTTTAAAGGAAATTTTTCACTTAGGAGATGAAAACTAGAGTCTGTGGAATGATAAGTCTTCATTCTGGGTGGATCTCAACAACTCCTGATGCCTATGCCTCCTGGGAACATATACAATCTCTTTGCAGAAAGGGAATATCCTTAGTCATAGCTACCAGGGATTGTGATACTACTTTGTAGAGTTTGAAAAGCTTTATATTTTTCAGTATTTTTTTAATTGAGGTTTTTCTTACTGTATCAGGCTTTCAATTTAAGCAAAGCCAAGAGCTGGATTCTTCTCTCATACTTAACCCATTTCCGATCGTATGATTTCTGATATGAAGCAATACTGTGCTCAAATCTTTTTTGTTTCCACAGCAAAGGAGTAACTCTGTCTTGGAAGAGCTGCAGTCGTCTATGCTGAAGCTGAAATGCCTCTGGAGCATATGGCTATACAATAACAGCTAGAGCCTTGCACACTGGAGGAACTTGCTGCTAGTCATGGACAGTGGGCATACTGCTGGGGGGAAGCTGATAAACATATTTCTGTGTTTATCCTCCAGTTGCCACGCAATTGGTTTCTGGTTAACTCAAACAACTCAAAATCAAGGAAAACAGAAAGAAGTTAGGCTGAAAAAACTGGATGAAGTTCGTGAACACTAGGAAGAACAGCACCATTTCCAATGACATGCCTTTACTGCATGAGTCTCTTTTACAAGAAAGGACTTAAGATAAAGGAGAAAATGATCAAAGTCACTCGGAATGCTTTCTCCTTTACTGAGGCAGTTGGTCCACAGTTTTACTTCTTCCCTCTAACACGTTTCAGGCCATGTCTTTTGCTTCCTCCTTTGTGTCAGTTCTGGTACTCAGTGAACCTCCTGCCAAACTGCATTGATCCACTAAAGCAGCAGAAATATCTTCATTTTTTTCCAGGTAGTTAATGCAGAAGTTACAGTGGCTTGTGGAGAAATCTGATGAGCAACAAACATATAACTAATACATCAAGCCAATAGGCAGTGTGCAGCTGGTGAAAGCAAGCTCTTATGGTAGTTCACCAAGTTTTGTGAAACTGCTTTATCAACAGTGCTGGTACCAGAACATGGGAAAGAATAGCAGATATTCTCAAACTTCACTGGCATGGTTGTTACCATCAATGGTTCTTTATTCAGTGTTCTGCTGTACTTCTTGTATGACCTCACTTGCATCCAGGGCCCCAAAGACATTATCACCTTATCTTCTTACTACTTGCCTTGTGCCAAGCAAAAAGAGGTCCAGCCATTGCCATCCCCAACCTGCTCTGCCTCATAAGGAGATCTCATATCTTTTCAGCCCCTGTACCTCATCTGACTTCTATGTGGTAGCCAAAGCAGGTTATAATAGAAGCACCTGTACCTTAAGCAGAGCAGGTTTGGGTGCTGCTGAAGATCCTTGGTGGCTATGGGCAGGGGCATCTGCCTTCCAACTTGGATTTAGGTTGGCTTCTAAGGCCAATGGAAACTGCTACTCCATGCCATATCAAAGTGGTTCTATATGTGTCTGGTTGTATGTGTACCATTGCATGCAAACCTTGGCAACAAAGTTTTGTGTTGTCTGAGGAAGAATTAGAAAGGTCCTGTCTTTGTTCAAGGATAAAGGAAATATGCTCTACTAAGTATATATGTTCAACTAAATCTCTCATTACACCAATTGACAGAAGTAAATGGAGAGAGCAAACAAATACAATATCTATCTTCTGGAAAATAAGAATATATTATTTTGAGAAGTGTGTGTATGATAATTATGTATCTACAAAAAGCCTAAACTTTATCTGGAATTTTCTTTCTTTCTCTCTTCTCTTTCTCTCTCTCTTTCTTCCTAAGTAATCAATTCCACATTTTGATTGTGTATTCAATCTGGGCATGGATAAAGCCAGTGACTTTTCTCTGAATTTTGTAATCTGCTTTATTGTTGTTATTTGCATGTGTGTATACAGAAAAGCACCTCTGTTTTTGAGATCCATTCATATTATACAGGCATAGGAAAATTGATTTGGTAGAGAGAAACCATGGGAAAAATGAGGGAAACTAACCCTATGTCCAACCTAGTCAAATGCAGATGGGAGTGCTGTGTTACACATGTTGAGCCTTATACTCATGAGGCTGGCCAAGAAGTCATGAAATTGAAGTATTAAAAAATTATTTATTTTATTCAGTTCTTTTCTTTCTAGATACGTTGTGTCATTATTAACATTAGCAAATTTGCCTTTCAAATAAGTGCTTTGTTTGTTTGTTTGTTTTAACGTAAGTGAAATTCTCTTGATTCCATAGGAGAAGAGCTATCAGAAAATGCCTAGTATTATGAAATTCTCATTATTGTGGCAAATGCAGCTGATGTGGAGAGGGAGCAGATGTGCTGGGCCAAGGCCTTGGGAGTATTTCTGGAGAGCCAGAAGCCTGGCTGAAGCTGGCTGAGCTCTTGAGAGGCTGTTCTGTAGTTTGTTTTCTTTGGAGACAAGAAGTTCTTGCCCTTTCCGTTCTCCTGGCTGCTCTTTCCTATTCCTGCAACCCTCTCAGTTGTGCTAACATAATTGTTTGTGGTCTGTGCTATAAACTCATTGATATGTGCTAAGAAGAAAGCACATTTTCATGATGCAGGCAAGGAACCGGGATGCAGGGTCAGGAGTAAGGAGCTGAGAAGGGAGGAGATGGGAATGAGATCAGATCTTCATATGCCAGAATTGCCACTAAAGAAAACAAATAAGTCAACTACACCCACCAAAGATTGAGAGATAGAAAAAGTACTTTTGGAGGGAACTGAAATAGACCTCTGTAGTTAGTTGCTGCCTGCCTGCCTGCCTTCTTCTTCCATTCTATTCAAAGGAAGCATAAGGAGCATTTCCAGGCTGGGAATGGAGATCATGGGCTTATAGAACACCATGCCTGCCAGGTGCTGGCCAGCTTCATTGCTTATATTTGATTTCTGACTTAAATTAATCTTCTCAGCCAAAGTTTTGATTATTTTGAATCAGTGATTTTGTTCAAGTATTGCAAATTAGTAAATAAAGTATTACTTTTATTGTACTATATCATTATAGTTGAGCTTCATGTTCACTTCCTGCTCCTCCATTTTCAGGAGATGGAGATGTAATCCTTCCAGCTTTTGCTTATTAGCTGTTATCAGAACAGTCTCTCTAATCCTGCTGGCTCCTGCTCTTTGTTTCCCCAGCCGGGCTTTCTGTAAGAAAAATAATGTCAAAGAAGCATTATTGTTATATGCATTTGCTGGATTCCCATACACAAAAGTAATTCTAACAAAGCACTCTAATTTCCTTTGTATCCCGAGCCCTTTGCTGCTTTGGAGTAGCACTGTGCATCTGTGGGAGAGTGGCTGTGGGGGCAGTGACCTTTTGCCAGAAATGTTGCAATGTGCCTTCATCCCTGGTCTCGAGACAACAAACAGCTTTTATTCTTTCCATTCCTGTGGGGAGAATCTGGTTTCAAATTATGTTAAAAGACTTAGGGCTTTTTTTTTTTTCTTTCCTTAACATAGCCCCAAATAAATATGTTCCATTGGCATAAGTACTCTTCATTCATTAGTTACTATTAAAGTGATTTTTGTTCTCCCTTCCTTCCCTTTTTACTTTGGCAGAATTTCCTGAACCAAAAATGACAATGAATTTGAATCTATGTTTTGGGGAGACCACTCTGTATCTGAGTTACTGGAGACACTGTTATCATATCTGTGTCAGATTTGGCTATAATGAAACAAATTAGTATGCAAAACTTTCTTCAACTACTTCAGTGTGGTAAGCTCTCTTTTGATGTAAAGCTCTCATTCACTGCATTTACTGCTAAAATTAAAAACAAGTACTCTTTCTAGAAGAAGAATTAGCTCTATGTGATGAACTTTATGTGGCACTTGCCTTAAAAATGGAAGCTGCTTTACACATACTTCACTAACAACGTCTGTAAATTGTTCTTCTTGTGCACTGCATTTTAGATGACCTGAGCACTGCCAATAGAAATGCTCCTGTGGAGATAATAATTGTGGAGGAGCAATGGGTGCTTGATGTCTTCCTCATCAAAAAAACTAAGTCTCTGCTAAATCACAGGTAGCACTTGCTTCTCACTGTTAGTCATCTTCACCTGTGTTTTATCTCAGCAGTATTTCATTTCAGCAAGAGATCCACAGTCATCTGTACAGAGGCATGATACTTCTCTGTACTTCTGGTAGCTTTCATACTCCGATGAGAGGTCGCTCTGTCAGTGGCAGCTCTTTGAATGTCACCTGAAAGAGCTGATGTTAGGTCTTCCCATAGCTGAGACATCTGACAGTTGCTTTCTTTCGAATTTATGCACGGTATCTGTGAATGGATAGCTAGGTTTAGCAAAATCCAGGCTAGGTCTTTTAAAGAAAAGGCTATGTGAAGGTTTTATAAAACAGTCTCAGGCAGCTTGTAATGTGCTGGGTTTTTTCATAATGTAATGGAATGAGAGGGTAAAACATAACCTGTATGAAAGAACTCAGCGCGTATTTATCTGTAAAACTTTTATAGGTTTCAGTTCAGTGGCTTGATACAACAACAGTTTTGTAGTAATGTAGCCTTGCTGACTTTTACTCCCTGTGAAGTTTCAGTGGAATAAAAGTAAGCATGGCAGTATTTGTTCTGCTCTTCTTTTTAAAAGAGCAACTCTTCTCCTGTCTTAAAGGAAATAAGGAGACGTAGGCATTAGCTACTGATGATTAAGCCATCCAAACATCAGAGGAAAAATATATTAACTTAAAGTGGCAGGAAATTTAAGGGCAGACAGGTTTTTTATGGAGGGAAGTAGACAAGGCATCTAAAGTTGTCTGAATGAAGAGTTGGAATATAGTGGAGAAATGCTGCCGTTGGATTACTAGGATAACACTGAATAAAGATGCAGTGTTTCGGATTATAATTCCTGTTGGAAATCATTGTTGGAAATCCAGTTTTAACTGGAAAATGATAACCATACATTTTTGTTTTGTAATACATTTAAGTCTTAATATGTAATTCCAGAAGTTCAAAGTGAAGGACTGCAGTGTATGGAAAACAGCAGGAGGATTAGATGTAAATCACCAGATTCTATGTAAAATAACAAATGTACTCCAGAAGCTGCACTTCACTTGACACATTGCTTAATACAAACATCATAAACCACAAAAATCTAACTTTAGAAAGATATAAATGTTAGCAGAGCTCCTGTAATTGAGTTATACATACAAGTAGCTTGTTATATATCTAGGATAAATGTTAGAAGTAATGCAGTTTGAAGCTCTTTGATGAAAAAGGGAGAGCGTTTAACTTCATACATGAGTTGAGTTAGAATATTAATGTGGATATAATTCTGGAGATTGATTAGCTGTCCTTAAAATTTGATTTTCAGCAATCTTTTTATGCAAATCTTGAAATGAAGTCATAGGTTTGTAAGATATTGTCTCAATGTAGCATGTAAAGGAATCCACGGCTGCAGAGCAATACAGATGTTTTTGTCAAAGTGGTGCTAATTTGTGCAGAAATTCTGAAGGAAAAAAAAAAAGAAAAAAAAAAGACTTTTTAACATTTTGAAAACCTTTTTTTTTTTTTCTTCATCTCTACACATATAAAAAATGAACCAAATTCACTCACAGCATAAGTGAGTATATCAATAATATCAATACTCTTTGTAATGTTTGGCTGTGAATTTCATCTTGTGATACTGAGATTCATGCCCAACTTTCATTTTGTTTCCTTATTCCTGCTGTCTATCTCCTGGGATTTTATTTCCTCATTCAGCTTTCTATCTCTATCAATAGAGCCAGAAGGGAGCAAAATGACTGCCATCTTCTTATTTTCTCTCTTACAGACAACTTCAACTTGTATTCTTAAAATAAATAATAATAATAAAATAAAATAAAATATAAAGAAGTTTTCTGCAGTTATGATGAGCCTGGATGAATGTAATGTGAGTGTGCAGACAGAATGAGGAAACAAAAGAGATGGTCTAGGAAGAGGCATAGAGGGACAGACAGTACAGAAGAGACCAGCTAGGAGGTGGTGGCTAACACATCCACCTGTCTCGTGCAGGAAACTTTAGTACAATGAGTGGATGGATCCTCCTTCATATATAGAGAAAAAAGATGTTATTTGCTGCCTCCTTTCCATAATAAGTCTTGAAGGTGAATTGTTTGCTCACATACTGAATTTAGGAGATGTCTTTGCTGGGCGAGTGAAAAGATGTAGTAGACAATCTTTAAAAATATATATATATTTATAAAGCAGCATATTTATGGAGGCCTGACTTATCATTTCTAAATGTTTAAAGGGAGCTGTAGTTGGACTTTCATACGGAGTAGGGTGATAGACACTTTTCAGTAATGACTGTCTCAGTCAGTCCCTGTGTGGGAGATACGTATAATTTAATTGGCTGTTTATTCTAGATGCCCACACATTGGTTTGTATTTGACTTCTAGCCCTCTCTCATGTAATTAGCTTGGCTGAAGCTCTGCTCAAACTGCAATTCTTTTTGGCAATGCTGAGCAACAACATCATGGTAAGCAAAAGCAGGTAGGGAAGCATTCTAGCCTACACCCTGTTGGCAGCTGACAGTAGTTGAGACACAGAGGTGCTGAGCCAGTGGAAGATATTCCTTCTGGCCTCAGCAGTTACATGCAGCCAGCTAGGCAGTTCAGCAGCTGCTTCACTCAGATTTAATTTGCAGTTCTTTGAAAACCTCAAAGCAAGCATTATGGGCTTATAGAAATAGCAGGGTCTGCACAAGAAATCTGCAGGTTTCCTGGCAATGCTTTCCTTCATGTATTGTTGTAGGAAAAATTGCTTGCACTGTGGTGTTCTCTTCTGGTTTCCTCATTTATGCTAGTCTTGGTGAAATGTGTTTATTTGCATTAACCATTGCAGCAAAACCTGTGGTGTATAGATTTAAGTCTTAGTTTATTTCTTCTGCTCTTTTTGCTGCTTTAGAAAAAGAAGAAACAAACAAACAAAAAAAATTGTAGAAGGCAGGAAAAGTAGGAAGATTCAATAAAAAGAAAAAAGAGGAAAAGAGAGGAATAAATAAAACAAAGAAAAAGAAGCGTAAGTTTCACAGCAGGTGTGCAAGCACACATCAGTTGTTTGTGGGAGTGTATTCTCATATCAGAGTGTGTATTTTTATTTTTAGTGTAAAGATTTTAGGCTTGTATTTACTTCAAATGTAGCTAGCATTTGTAGCATTATTCTGTATCCCCTATTCTTCATGATAAAATATCCAAGAAATAGAGGTTTTGTGATCTGTGATGATTTCTTGATCATGTAAGTCAATTGAAACCAGGCTATTTTCAACTAAGACAATCTTCACAGACAGGAATACTTCATATCTAGGAATCTCTTTCTACCTGCTTGTGTGAACTGGGGAAGACCACATCCCAGAATTACTGCATTGTTGCTCCATCTCTCGGTTATGTTGCAACCAGCTGTTGAAGTCAGCCAAAGTGTTGTACTCTGCCTTTACAAATGTAGCACGTTCACATTCCAGATAAATTCTCAACATGCCATGCTTTACTGAGAATCTTGAGATTTGTGCTGCTTAAGTTTCCACCAGCAGTGAATGGTTGTGCTTTCGCGATCTGCTAAAGCTAATTAACATTTGAGTGGCATTTTCCATGCAACATTTCAACATAGAAAAATCAACAGATAGAATAGATGCTAAGTGGTGGTTTACCTAATTTATCTTTAGATCAGATGAAAGCTTCTGCCATATTAGTTCATCCTATAAATTACAATTCTGCCATTTATTTTTCCCTATCCATGCTTTCTCTGATACAGTCTCTCCTGTTGAAGGAGCACAGGGTACTTAAGATGCCCTTCACATTCTGTGTATTCCATCTCTGTCACTTGATACTCTGTCTTTTAGACTTTTGCAGTGATTCTTTCTTACACTTGGAAATGTTTTGTGGGATTACTGTGCTTCTATGATCCTGGGTTTGAAAATTCTGTGGCTGACTTCTGATTTTTCTTTCATGTCATCTGTCAGATTTCTTTCCTGGATGAGATGGACAGGTCTTCAAGCAGAGGTCTCTTTCTTAGACAAACTAGACTACAGCTTGCAAATCTAAATCAATTTGAGAAGACTAAGGAAAACGGTAAGGCTTAACATCATGAAATGAAACCAAAACAATGTCAAAGCCCTGCAAGAACAATAGAATCCCATCCATCACTTCAGGAGAGAAGCTGAGAGCAAAGTAAAGCCTTCAGAGCACTGGAACAGCTGGTAAGTACACGTGTGTGATTTGTGTGCTGTGGAGCTTTATCTTTAGACAAGTTCTGACATAACTCTTTTCTCAGCTTCCTTATACTTTAAGAATCAAGATTCTCTGAATTTTATAAATAAATTCTGTTGTTTGCATGTATGCAGTAAATGTTCCCTCTTGTCACTTCTAATTAGCAAGATATATTTCTTGTAATGTTTCATTTCATTGCAATCATTCCTTCATATGATGCCCAATAAATCATGTTTGTGACAAAGTTCTCCACTCAGAATGAAAATAAGCATTATGTGTGTATGTGTTGTTATGGGAAGAATATCATCAATGTTTCAATGTACAGGGCTTGTCTGTACAACTGTGACTTCCATGAATAGTCCACTGTAGATGCCTATCTGTGGTCTAGTTAATATCAGATTGGAGATCCTAACAATAATATTTTATTATTAAAAAGACTACGAGCATTTCTTTGAAACAACTCATACTGTTGAAGGGTCCAGTCTTGCTGATAAAGGGTCCTTCTTGTGTAGCTTTATATGGGGTGGGCTTTGCAGTCTGGGGGAAGAGCAGCAGGGACAACCAAGTCAGGGTAGTAGGCTGTATGAAAAAGCTTCAGTCTGCCCTTGTTCCTAGAAAACTCATTTCTCCACCATATAGTTTTGATCCTAGAGTGTCTGAGCTTTATCTCTGCTTTGTTGTCACTGTTGTGGCTTAACCCACCAGACGGCTGAGCAGCACTGAGTTGTTTACTCACTCCCCCACTTCCTAGTGTGATGGGGGAGAGAACTGAAAAAAAACCACAAAGTAGAATTTGTGGATTGAGATAAAACTATTTACTAAGATAGAGAAAAGAAAAAAGATGGAATATCCCTTTGGCCAGTTTAAGTCAGCTGTCCTAATTCTCAGCTGACTTAATGTTCCTTCTCAGCTCCTTGGGCCCTTCACTGATAGTGGCCTTGGCTCTGTATAACACTGTATATGTGTCATATGTATATATAAATATACATATATGAATGAATATAGCAAGTGATGCACAAGCAATTGCTCACCACCCCCTGACCAATGCCCAGCTAGTTCCCAAGCAGTGGAAGAGAGTGAGATGACCTCCTACACCTTTCAAAACACCATCTGCATGATGTCATATGGTATGGAATATCCCTTTGGCCAATCTATAAACATCAGTGTATTATCAACATTGTTTTTCTCCTAGAAACAAAACACAGCATCATACCCGATGCTCTGAAGAAAATCACAGCTAAAACTAAGACACTTAGACCTAAGCAAAAGAGGGCAGAATGATAGCCTTTTGGTCCTTTTCCATGTGTGAGACTTGATGGCACAGGCCATTAGAAGGGGCTGAGGAAGGTGGCTTGCTGGTAGTGTCACAATGGTTTCTGGCCCACTGGTATAGATGTATAAAGCGAAACACTGCAGTCAATCTGCTATAAGGCACGCTGCCCTTAATTACTTCAGCTTGGCACATGTATTTTTTTCCCTCTGGTAGGCAAATTATTCCTACTGCCTGTGAAGACAAAATTGATGACCTGACTTTCTATGCTAATGAAAATCCAGTGGTGTGTGACTTCATATTTGATATTTTGTCATAGATAACAGCATGGTACTCTGCCCCTTACAGAATTAGAGAATGGTTCATGTTGGAAGGCCCCACTGGAGGCTGTTCAGCCAACCTACTGCTCAGAGCAGGGTCAGGTGCAGCACTCTGCTTGGGAGGCACCCAAGGGCACGTTACTAGCTCACATTCAGCCTAGCATCAACTAGGATCCACACATCTGCCTCTGCAAAGCTGCCTTCCCTCCTGGGGTTGTTCCTCTTTCCTTAATGAGCTTCATGAGATTCCTGCCAGCACGTTGACGATTGGACTTGATAGTCTTAGAGGTCTTTTCCAACCTTAATAATTCTATGGTTCTTTGATTTCTCCAGCCTGTCCAGGCCCCTCTGGATAGCAGTGTGACCCTCTGCTGTCCAATACTTCTCTCACATTTCTTTATGTGGCTTTGCTTTCCTTAGAAAGTATACAGGTATTCTGTAGACAGTCTAAAGATTCATTTTAGTTAAAAATAGAAAGGAAAAAAAAACAACACATTTTTTCCAAATGTCTGTTCAAATAAGAACTTGTTTTGGAACAATTTATATGGAGTACTAGTTTAGTATGAAGTGGTAAAATTCAAGTGGCAGAAAAATAATAATCCCACATGTAATTTCCTATCCTAATAATTCTTTTGTAGCAAAGTGTGCCTTGCTTTCAAAGAATGAAAAGAAAATGAAAACTGTTTTGTGTTTAACATTCTGTTTCAATACTATTAAAACTGAGAAACAATTCAATCTTTTCCTGTCTTTGTAGCAATTGAAAGAGGTATTGAACATGTATGAGAAGAGCTGCTTCTTTTCACTCATAATTTTGGTGTTGTAATGTAAATTTTTATTAGGATTTGATTGCAAGGTGGAAGAAGTGGTCAGTTTTTTCAGATACAAGGCTTAGGTAAGAGTGCCTTTCTGATCTATAGGAATGTAGTTTGTCAGAGAAAATTAAGCTTTTGTCTGTGCTGTGAACCAACAGGTTGTTTTCATCAAAGAAGATTAGAAAGGAAAAATAAGCAGCACAGCAAGCAAGACAGGTTCCCAGTACCCACACAAGGATCTGGGGAGCCCACTACCCTGTTCCCAGCTTCAGCTCCACTTCTTCATCCACCTCCTCCTTCCAGCCTAACAGCCTTCTCTGTAGCAAATTAAGAGCCTGTAAGTGTTTCTGTCGGAAGTGCATGACTATTTGGCTGTCCTCAACGCAAAGTGGGTTCAGCCACCTTTCCAGTCAAAAAATGGCTTTAGAGGAAAGAGCCTGCAGGGTAACAATGATAAATGATGTCTCCAGGCTGTGCCTTTTTTTAGTCGGAAAGTATTTTTGTACTTCAGTTTTATACATTTCCTGTAAAGCATGTAGGGATCTGTAGAAATTAACTGAACATCTGGGGACTGAAGGAAATCGGTGGAAAAAGAAGCACCACCCTCTGCTTTATGCATGTTCTTCAAGGAGAATAAACTAATCATCCAGATGCTTCTTTTCACTGCCTTTACAGAAATGTGGGCAGCAAAACTAAGTTAAAAGCAAGCTTTAAACCTGACACGTAGTTTTAGGAGGCTCATGGCAAGCTGGATGGATTCCATTGTAAACAGTGCAGTGTCAAAGGAAGTAAACTACGCACATATAAGTAACATGGCCATGTAACCATCTCTTCTAGAAAGTTTCTGCTTACAAGGGAATGATACAGAGGGCAAGGTCTACACAGTAGTATCCAGGATAATTGAAACAGGTCTGGAGCAGGGTAGTCTCCCTGTGCAGCACAGTGCCGTGCTGAGGCTCAGGTAAGGTGCTTTTTACCAGTCATACTTGCTGGTATTCATGACTTTATCCATACAGCATCTGGTTCCCTAGTTTGCTTGCTTCCTTGCAGTGGGGACAGAATTCATTTGTTGCTGGGTGCGTAAGTGTGCCCAGAGTGTCTGAGCAGCTGTACAACATGTACAGGAGAACCATTTCCTAACTGAGGAAGTGGAAGATAATGGGTTCCATCTGGAATTGAGGAAAGATAAATGAAGAGAATAAAAAACATCAATAGTTTCAAGCATGTTTATTTTTATTTTTTTTTATTTTTTTTGGCTGTTTTAATCTGTTTCTGATAGATGGATATGAAAAAGAATGCTGGAGACAGCAGATCAGAAGGAATCCAATTTTTCTGTTGCAAGCTGTAGCATGGCACAGGAAATCTTTCCAAGCTGTCCACGAGGGATAACAAGAACATACACAAAGCAAAAACAAAACAAAACTAAGAAATCCCAATCTTAAAACAAAGCAAGCAAAGCAATATAAAACAAGTAAATTAAAACCCACAGGCTTTTTGTCTTTTTTTTTTTTTTTTTTTTTTTCCAAAATGGGTTGTTTTGGAATAGCTTTAAAGGAAGTGCTAGGAATCCCATCAGACGCATTCATTTTATGAATGAGGTGTCTCCTGGGCTTTCTCTCACAAATTTTTATATTTTTTTTCTTTTATTTCTTTGTTCTGTAGTCTTCTTTCTGTTTGCCAGTGGATGTTGTCCCAACAGCACACCTCTATCTTGAAGTCCAGTTGTTTCATACCAATTGAACAACATGTAAGTACAATCACTAAAAACAGAAACTCGGAATTATAAAGTATTGCTTCAGAGCACAGAGCTCATGTTATTCAACAGTCTCCACTTGTAGCAAGGCTGGCCTAATCTGAGAAAATTACTCTTAAGACTAATTTGCATCATTCTACAACTATAAAAACAATGAAGCTAGAAATTCCCCCATGTGCAGAATTGCTAGATACAGTGGTACTTGTGATATAATTCCCAGACAAAATTTAGTTTACCAGGAATAGATGTTTTTCATGTTTTTTTTTTTCCATTCCAGACAGAATATTACCTGACTGGAGCATATTCAGAAATACTAGCGATAACAAAAATAGTCTGATACCTGTTTCAAATTTGGACACGTTTGTATCTACTAGTACAACAAAAATGATCTTCTTATAAGATTAGTCCACCAAAACAGCAGAATAAGGTCTTTGTACTGGTGCTCTTTAACATCCTTAAGTCTGTGACTTGCAGGTATGCAAGCTGTATGAAATGCTGTAATTAATTTTTTTTTTTTTTTCAAAAATGATGCTTTTGGAAATAAGTAAGCTAAATGAGGGAACTATTTTCTTCTGTTCTGCTGGTAGGTAATTGGAGTGGAGTCATTTAACCACAGACAATTCAATCAGAGAAATATTAAAAACATTCAGAAAAGATTGAGATTTTTGGAATGTTCAGTTGCCAAAGGAGTGCTGCCAAACCACATCTATATTTTTTCTGCAAAACATATTGCTGTTGATGGCATCATGCTTAATGACGCGTATTTAATTACACTCTTTCTGAAGCAGCAGTTTCAGTGGAAGAGGTGTAGAGTAGACTGGGCAGGTAAATGAAACAAGCAGTTGGTGATAACCAAAGCAGGGCAAATGTGTAGCACATTTTTTGCTGATGTAATGTGTGAAAGTATTTTTAAGTTCTAAAGCTATGTAAGAAAAGCTAAAGAGACCACTGTATGAGGGCTGCTCCAAAAGTAATGCCTCCTATTTTATTATATTGGCCCATGATGTTAGAGATGGATGTTCGTGGCATGGCAGTAGAGGTTGAGTCTTCCCATCAGTATAAGTGTTTTGGTAAACCTTGGTGTCTTGACTGTTTTAACTGCATAATCATTCTACTAAACAATCAGTAAGTTCAGCAGTCTGCTGTTGTTGCTTTGTAGAAGGATGTGAATCAAAGGGCTGGTAGTATTAAAGCTCATAAATGGTAGCCTTCAAATGTAGTTTACAAAATATAACCTATTTTTTTTCGTAATGACATCTCTCTTTAAAAGAACAGTAACAAGTTGTCAGACTTAAAATTCTTACTAGTTAAATGAATTTTACAGAGATGCAGAGAATATGTAAAGGACACTGAAGTAGTTGAGGCAGTAGAAAAATGATAGCTAAAAAGGCAAATTACAGGATCTAGGTCTACTGCTACATTCAGAGTTCTGGACAGAGAGATGATTGCTTGCCAAAACCTCTTTTTTGACAAAAGAGAAATTCCAGCTACTGGGCATGTGTTGCAGTAGGCGTTAGCGAGTCATTGGGATGTGACGCGCTAGGACCTCCCCTGTTCTATAAGCGATAACGAGGTATCGAGATGTGACGCGATAGGACCTATGTTACGTAAATCATGATGCACACTTGAAGGACGTAGAAGGGGCGTAGACAAGGCACGTAGGATATATAAGTCGCAGTTTAGTTGCAATAAATGCCATCTGCTACATCCTCATATTGGTATCTGTGTTGCAATGGCCCTAGCGAGGGGAGATCGCTAGCTCCCGGCGGACCGGATCTCGAGAACGGGGACTACAGGCACGTCCCTGATTGAGAATGAGACAGTGTCTCATTCCATTTCAACAAAAAGGAGTTAGTGAAAGATAAAATGAATTTTGAATTATTATTATTTTTTTTTAATATACAGAGGCTTAATAAGCCATATACAGAACTATCCAAAGGGGTCAAACTTCTGTTTTCCAAAACAGAATAATGGCACTTGAGCAGATTCAGGAGCAATTGCTTTTCTGATGTAAAGAGACAAGAAGGGGACACTCAAGTGCAAATGAAATGTTTGCAGTTTGATGAAAGCTGATGCTTTCTCTACCAAAAATATAGTTAGTCTTTGGAACTCATTGCCATTGGCAGTTGTTGATGCTGGGAATATGATAAGATTCATAAGCCATATGACAGAACTACAAGGTTAATAAGAATATTCACGGTTGTAGTGGCTATTGGTTTAAAATGCTGTGGTGCAGAATGCGATTAAAATGTATTCTTCTGTGTATCAGACAGTCTCTATTATAAAGCAGAAAGACAATTCCTCTGTCTGATGTGGGATTTCTCACTCTTCCTCTGAAGTAGATAAAGCTTGTTGCTGCTTGTAAAAAAAATGATACTGTTCAGTTGGATAGATGCTGGACTGATTTCTTTAATAATTTTTTTTCCCTGTGTCTCTATACCTTGTATAATTGCCACCTATGTCTATTTAAAATGATTCTCAAAACAGTTCAAGGCAAAAGCTTCAAGTCCTTTTCCTTTAGTGGACATGTATGTAATGTCTAGCATGTCATGTTCCTGTTAGCATGCTGATCTTTGCCATATGGTGATAGGAAAAGAAAAAGCAGAGCTTATCCCAAATTCAAAGCCTAGAGCAGTGCAAAATCGAGATGTCTGCCTGAATTTTCTTTCGCCTCTTATTTTTTCCTCACAAATTCTCGAGCAGTGTTTGACTGTATGCATTTGGTTATCTCATAGATCTCCAATTGCCTTTTTGAAGCAGTTTCTTAGTAATGATAATAAAGATGAGAACAATTTAATGTGGAGCATAAAAGACTTTAATAATTAACTTGATCTCTCAGATCACAGAATTTCAGAAGAAGATTCAGGTGCTCACTTACTCTTCAAGCTGTTCTTAGCATTTTTGTGGCTTTTAAATCCTATGAATTGCAGTGTATGCATTCATGCGGTTGAAACACGCTTCTCTTCTGTTTACTCTAATAACCCATCTCTGCCTCCACATCAGCTGTGTCTGTGGGCAGTTAATTGCATCCTCTGTAGTTGTGAACCATTACGGCCTATGTCCTGTATCTCTCAGAAGAGCAAAGGCCTGTAAGGCTGTGATAGACCTGCCAGTATCTACACAGCCACCCTCCTGTTTCAGGAGACCAGAGATGGAAAATTAGGCTGACGAGCCCAGGCAGTGTGGGATATTCTGCATCTTGTTTTCATGTCTTCTGTGCCATGGGATCTCTAATGTTGCACGATTCCCATCTTTGTGCATTATTTCATCTTCTTGGAGGCTACAGATTCCAAGTTGGCCTTTTCCAAAGCTGTGCCTCCAGTTTCTTAATGGCCCATCATTTACTGACTATACACTTCTGTTCTTAGGCATTGCTTTTGTTATCCCGTCCCTACCACCTTTTTTTTTGGAACTTAACAGCATTTCCAAAAGGAATTTAGTAGCAGGACTTCAGGAAGATTTTTTAAAAGTTATTATTTGCATACAAACATTTCTCCAGAAGTGTGTTGAAAGTTACTTAAAGAAAACAAAGCAAAGCAACACAGATTGTATAATTTCCATGGTGTGGTTTCACCAAGCTTTCATCCTTTGCTTTTGTTGAAAGGCAAATCGCATGAATCTTATATCTTCCTACTTTCCCTGATCCTAAATGTGTACTTTAAATAAAACCAGATTTACATTAATCCCTAAATCCTCCATTATCTGTCTCGCATGGCCTCTTTACTTAGCCATTTATCACTGTCCTAGGTTTGTGTTCATGTCATTTTTCAGTCTCTCTGACATTTTTAATGCTCGCTGGTTCACATTAATTTTGCAAGTGAGATTTTGTAAGATAGAGGATGAAGGATTTTCTATAACTCAAGGGTGGTATTAGCTGCATTCTTTTCATCTACACATCCTGCACTTCTGACAGAAAGCAGTCAAGAAGAAACAATGTGCATAGTGCTGGAGGACAGAAGGCGCAGCCAAGTTCAAGATGTACAGAATCAGGAACTCAGAGTAATGCAGTAGAAATACTGTTCATAGCCGATGCTTCCACTTAATGCACCCAGAACTGTTTTTCTTCTGCCATTGGTATAAATTCGCTGTCTGTGTGAGCAAATATACCAAAATATCTGGGAGAGTCTGAGGTGATTTATGGTTCCTCATGCCAGATGAAGCATGTATATGTTCACAGAAAGGGGAAGAATGTTTCAAGGATCATAGATGGATGTTTCCTAGGACAGTTCTGGGCTTGAAGCTGCATGAAAGGTTTTTGGAAATTTTCACCCCATTTTAAAGGTCTCTGTTGTCACTCAAGCTGAATTAGATCTGTCAACCTCAGGAAGCAGCATGGATGCAGATGTCTGCTTTTGATCAAATGAAGCTGGTTTCTGGTGCCATTAGAGTGGAGGGGTTTAGTCACCTTTTTTTTACCCTGTGCTATGACAGAACAAGCTGGCAGAACAGGCAGGCTCTCAGTTCTTGGACCAAGACCTAGTTTTCCACAGATCACTTTCCACAATTGTATTTCTGTTGATGCTGTTATTGAACCTGCTTCAAAGTACTTCCCAAACCAATTCGTCCTATCACATTTCACATGAGAGATGAACTACAGTCAAATGTATCTTCCTGTGCTAAGGAGCAGTGCCTGGCCTGGGGGGAGCCTGTGCCATCCTCCTTCACACCTGAGTGTCAGATAAGGCTGAAGTCTGTTTTCCCACACACTTTCAGAGGCACTGGCATGGAACTGGAGCTGCAGTTGCCCCCACTATGAATATAGTTAAAAATATTTCTCCTGAGGATTACACATAAGCTTAGGAGCTCCTATTCTTTATGTTAATTTGGAGGATGCTGCTAAAAATGTGTTTAAGGACAGCATCGTCCTTGAAGAAGACTGCTGCCTTCTTCAGCTCCTCTCCTTCTGAAGACAGTAGGTCTTGTAGGCTTAGCAGAATATGAAAACTATCTGATTTTTCCTTTAAAGCCAAACTTCTGATAACATTTTTTTCCATTCAAAACAAAATATTATTGTTTTCTGATTGTCTGCCAATTTTAGTGAGGGCCACAGAGAAGTGTTCTAGAGCTTATATAAATTTAAGCAAATCAAGACGAGAGTCAGCTATTTGTTTCCAACTTAAGACAGCCAGTACTTTTAGTACAAGTGTCATGGGAGTGCCAGAAAGTAATTGTTTCTTTGACTCTCTTTATAAAAGTGCACATGGCTTTTTGCATTTTTCATACATGATAAGGCAATTGCAATTTGTTCTGCCAAATTGTTGAATAGTTAATAACTCCCTAAAATTGAGCATTGCACTGCCACTGATGTAAACCCATTCCCAGCACCCTTGCTGCATGACAAAAGGCAGTTATAGACAGGTCCTTCATATTCACCTTATTTACTTTGCAGCGATACACAACTTTGTGGCTTCATTCTCTTTATTAAGAATAACCTCTATGTGGGGAGGGGAAGATGAATGCATGCTGAAATAACAGGTTTACCACTAATGTTAATTAAATGCCTTCCAGTTTTCCGTGAGTTCTCTTACATGTGATGTGACAGTTAAACACAGAGGTTCTTATTGCATTTAGCTGTGATGCTTCCCTCGCCTATGGGAAAAACATATAAGGTATGGGAAAAGCTCAGGCCTCTTGATGTTTTTGTTCAAGCTAGCACTCACAGATTTGATAGTGGCTGGATGATACTGGTAACTTTTCTGCTGCAACTGAGAGTTTTGATTACCCAGAATGTTCTATTTTATAAACTACTTGAAACATTTTATGACCAAAGTGATAGATCGGCAGCAGTTATTCTCTATTATTTTTAACTGGATTTCTGCAGAGAAACCTCAGAGAAAATTTGCTATTTGTGTAAGACAAGTATATAAAAAGAGTTTCCTGCTCTTTAAAGATTTCTGTAAAGAATTCTTTAAAAACATTTAATATTTTAGTATCTTTAAAAATATATATGTTATTCAGAAGCTGTGCTACAAAGGTAACATGAATTTATTTGCATTACATTTGCCATAGCTATTATTTATTTCTTTTCAAGATAGCAATAAGGTACATTTTGTCTTAGCAGGTGAAAGCCCCTACGTGCAGCTACAGTATGTTGAACCCTTGGTGATGGTCTGCTGTACTCTTTATTAGATTGCTTTAACTTTGGTGAAGAACATTTTGGCTGCCTACCTCTCTAGGCAGACATGATCTATCCAACTTCATCTATTTCTTTATATAATACATTAGAGAATAAGACCATGATTTTGCACCAAGTTCTTATATAGATGACTCTCTGCTGTCTTGTTTTCTGGATATTGATGAGCAGGGTACAATAGAAGGTAGGAGCCTTCACTGACATCTTAATTCATGTGGTTGTTGAATAAAAGCGTTAGTGGTTGGCAGCTGTAGCTACAAATATAGCTACATTTTCAATATGGATTTTATGGTCTACACTGGGACAGAACACAGAAGAATCTGTAGCTAGATTAAAAAAAAAATAAATCTTCAGGCTCAGATCTTCTCATAAGGCTCAGATTTTGTGTGTCCTTGCTCTTTCTCTAAGATTAGATGCTTGTTCTCAATGGATGTCTTTGAAGCAACACAAGAAATACAGCAGCTGCCCAGCCTACAAGCAGAGCATGAATTGTGGTATGGCCTTGATCACCTTTGGCAAATGGCCATTTAGGGTGGTTACTTATACCAGGTTTGTTTGTTTGATGATCTTGCTATTAGTATTAAGGATCAAATAAATAAGAACAAATGAACATTTGGGCAGGATATATGTTTTTATTAGTTTCATTCGTCCGGTGGGTAAAGGAAGGCTCTGATCAAAGCGTAGCCTTATTGCAGGTACCTAAGTGCAGGGGTAGTTTCATTGGTCGAGGATTCGGTCTCTAGCATGCAGGAGAACTGAATGATTTAAGACACTGACCCAAAGGAAAGATAACACACAGGAAGGGGTTACCAATGCTGTGAAGTTTAATAGATCTGAATTAAAAACAGTTCATTTTTGAAACAGGAAGTTTATGAGTGTTGACATTTACTGCCTCTGGCAGGAATGTAGTAAGTCCATGTGGTGGGTTTGTGTGTGTTTTTTTTTCCTCCTTCCTAACAAGAAAAGAAAAGATTACCTTTTTTTTTTCTTTCTTTTTTTTAAACTACTTGTTTGTCTTTAACAGACCAGTAGTGGAGAAAGATGCTTGAAAAGTATCACAAGATAGGAGGAAAATAAGGAACGCTCCACCCATTATGTAGTCTGTTTGTAGAAAAAAAGCTCAGTCTCCCAGTTTGTTCTCCACAGTGCTCTCTTCAGCACCACTCTTTCACTGCAATAGCACTGCAGATTGTTGCTTTGTAAAGTGTCTTCACATGGGTTTCCTTATATGAATATTCAGTCACACAGCAAAAATATATACAAAACCATGTTTATGTTACTGTCAGTAAAATTAATTGTGAAAATATCATTGTCAGGTTTTCCCCATATTAGTATTCCTAAGTATATAGTTTACCTGAAAAACACTGGAGTGAAATTATGGCCATACTGAAGTCAGTAGATATTTTGCCATCACCAGATGAAGAAAGAGAATATTCTCCATTACTGTCTGCCTGAGGCAGGTGAGATTCAGATATAGCTTGATTACATTATGTCTGAATTGTTCTAAGTTGGAACTAAGTCGTGGTTCCTCATTATAAAGTTTCTGGCATTTCTTCTGCCTGTGCACAGAGGAGCATTTTCTACTTCTTTGGCATTAATCTCTGTAAGACATCTGCACCCCATAATTGGCAGGGACTCTTGTTTGCTAAAAAAGGGATGAGGTAATCAAACTTTGAGTAAACCAGCTGATTGCTCACCAGAGCAGGCCTAGCAGGGAACATAAAGAACAAATACTTAGAAGTCACTAGAACAAGTAACTAGATGAAAAATTGGAAAGTATTTCTGGGAGGGATAAGTTGTTGCTATATATTATAATAAGAAGCCTGTTTTGAGCTTCTGATATATGAAATTACTCTCATGTTAGCACATCAATGCTGAGTGCATGGATTAAAAAGAATCCTGCCCTCTCCAACTGTGGCATTTTGCCCTCTGCATATCATCCAGGGTTTTCTCTCATGCATCTAGGAGCAGCCCTCTGTGTACAGAAGAGGCAGTCTGGACTCCATCTTTCATCACAGATGGGTAAGTGTCAGCTGGGAGCTGAACTGTGTCAGTAGAACACTGATCTGTGATAGTGTGCTGTGCTGTGCTGTGCTGTGGATTTATCAAGTTTGTGAAGATAGGCAGCATGACAGAAGTGATATTAAGGTGTTCAGATTGTATTCCCTGGCTACTCAGTCTGTTGCCAGCCTTAGTTGTTTGTGTGCACCCTGAATAGCCCTCCCCATTCATTGCTGGATCAATTTAATAGCCCACAATAGCTGTGTATTGAATTGGTAATTTTTTTTCATGTTGACATTACTAAGAATTCCTTCTTCTCTCCCTTATAAATTGTCTGTTTTCAGACACTGCTAGAATGATTCCTTCTGGGGACCTGGATTTCTCTGCGCTTTTCTGCATTTCAGAAAGCATCACAGAATCTCTGGCAGTTTTTGAGTTACTCACTTCACTGCTATAAAGAACAACAAAAAAATAAATTGCCTTATTTTAAATTGCAGCTCCCTGCTATGAAGACCTCAGCAAACATGTTAAAGATATAATCTACTGCAGTAATGTAATGCAGAAAATAAAAAGGAAGAAAGTAATAATAAAATCCTCCTTTTCAAGAGAACAGCTTTGCCCTGGTGTAAACAAGACCTCTCCACAAATTTAACACATCTGCAGCATGTGATGGAAACTAGTTTTGGCATATTCGGGACACAAAGCTCAGGAAAATGAAATATGTAGTGTGTGAGAGCTTGTTAAGAAGGCCTTGCTGTCACCAAGGACCTAAAGAGGACCTGAGTGTTGTAATAACTTTAGCTCTTATAGTGTTATGTAGCAGATTTCTCACAATGAGTAAGCTTTGGTTCAGCTTCAGACTTTTTATCTTCTGTAAATAACATTAACAGATTTTTTCCCGCTTTACCTAAAACTTCACAAGTAGTTCACTTTTCGCTTCATAGATGTACGATGTTTGTTACCATGTGTGTTTTTAAGTAAAATCAGATAAATATTTTCAAAGATAGATTAACAATTTATCTACAACTTTGGAGACGTTATGATAAATCAAGCTCAGATTTATTATGGGTTGGCCAGTTAGTCTTACTACAGAATTTTTTCATCAACGGTAATTGAAGTATTTATATATGTATATATATATATGTATATACGGCACATGATAAAAGAAAACAACAGTAGTTCTCTGTGTCTAAAGACTGTTTGAAAGAAATATTTTAGTCTCTCTTTGAATGTGTTAATGTTTGTGTGTATCTAAAGACCATACGATTACTCTTTCTGTGCTTTGGAATTTTTGTCTTAGTCCTGTTAATGTTGATTGAGTAACCTAATCTCAGTAGTCGCATACTTTTTTGAACATTTTAGCAGGGAAACCATGAGATGATTTGACATGGAGACTAACCTTTCACCCCTTGGGGTGGTCCAGTCAGGATATAAGAGAAGGAACGTAAGTGGATTAGCGTGTGGAAGCTTGCAATGATGACTGCCTCTTCAGTGATTTCCATAATCACCACATTCTTCTGGTTCTAGCAGCAGTATAGTTCTGCATAAGTGAAACACATCTGTTTGTACTGTTTTTGTACCCGCACTCTGTTCTATCATTTTGTGAAAGTAAGGCTTTGTACTGCATTCAGATGCTCAGTGGATAATAACATCATGTGAATATGACTAATGAAAAGCAGCATCCAAATGGTGTTTAAAGCACCAATGGCCAATGAGTTGGCTATTTCCTGGCAGTTAATGGCCATCTGGAGGAGGTCTTAATCCATCTGGTCGTTAACTGTCAGGAAATGATTGACTTGGATGTTATTAATGATCTTAATAAAAAAACAGTTTTTTTTCCTTCTCAGTCTCCTCACTATCATGCCACTGCCTTGCAGTACTTAAATACTTTTCCACAGTACATTTTTTTGTATTTATTGTGAAATTTTTTAGCTGTTGTTTTCTGCACTTCACAAAATCAGACAGCTGTGATCCCTACCTGAAAAAGTCTATTATCCAAGGTTATAATGTTGTGTATGTATCAACATAGAAAGAAAATTATGAAATTCTGTTAAACTGAAGGGGGTTCTATGTTCAAAGAGAGGTTTTGATCTTTCAGATACAACTGATAGTCTGTGAAACAGGCAAAAATGACATATGTTAAAAAAAGCAGAGCAGTAAGCAGCAGAATGATAAAGAGGGAAAAAATGGTTCATTTCCTGCATTAGAAAAGTGGGAAAAAACCACAGATAAAATGGTGAGTTACCTTGTCTTTTCCCTTCCTTTCTTTCTTTTTCCATTTTATGTTTAAATATGTTCTTGTGCAACATTTTATAATTCATTCTTGTTTGTTATGAAAAATATTGAGGAGAATCTGCATTTCTAAATCTCACTACAAAAACTTGCATCGCCAGTTTGTTTACAGCAATAATTTGAGTTTGTTGCCTGGATCTGAGTGAGGCCTGAATGAATTAGAAGAATGGATTGGCTCAATATAGTGCTTCTACAGAAGCAACAGTGGAGAAAATTTTAGTTCATTTCTATCAAAAAATCTCTTTGCACAGTTTATGTGTTCATGGAATTATGAATGACTTATTCTAGTACGGTATCTGTATATAAATGATTTACTTTCTTGATTCTGCCTGGAAATGTGTTACTAGAAGCAAAACATTTGGGAGGAAGACTAATTCATTTTTTCATAGTATTAAAAGATCTGGTGCTTCATTTCAAATTATAATTTGGTCAGGAAATCAGATAAAATACACTGTAGAAGTTAGAAAATGGAGCAAGTTTGAAGAAAAACATTAAATAAAGATGTCTTTAAATGTGATTGTAGAATAGTTATTTTATATTTGAAGCCACATGTTGAAAAATATATTACTGCTCTAGTATGTGGATCCCATTCCATTTATCCTCTCTTGTTTATTTCACTTTTAAAATTTTATTTTGGTTCCATTTGGCAATAAAAGGGACATTTTGAAAAAGGTTGGTGATTTGCAGAAGAGGAATTTAGTGTGGATGTACATACTCTTGTGTCTCATATTTGTGCTAGGAACTCCAGTGTTTCCCTGTTGGCACAGCTGTGATTACAATAGGCTGCTGAGCTTATGTGTGGCAGTGTCTTTCTTCTTATAATCAAGAACACATTTGCAAATAAAACCCAGGAGATGAAGGAAAGAATGTTAGGGGAGATACAGTTAAAGACTTCTGAATGGAAACTCTTTGAAAGGCATAAAAGATAGTTAATTCTTTATTTCAGAAAGAAAATTTATAAGTCCAGTTGAGTTCTGATGAGTGCATTTTCTGTATTTAGGCTTTGATTTAATCACTATGTAAGACTGATTGCTGAGGGCCAGTCTTATTTAATGATTTCTGAGGAGTTTGGCAGTTCGCTTATTATCTGCTTGGACCAAGGGTGCTCTGTGGACTCCTCTGTTCTCTAGAAGGTTCTTTAGTTTGGAATGATGCTCCAAGACCAAGACAGAGCAAAGGGAATTACTAGTGAAAATCCTGTCAGTCTTCCCCATCCCAAAATAAATGGTGTGGGAAGTCTGTATGAGCCACGGAGAAGGAAACTTGCCTTTGCATGAACAAGAACCTGTAAGAGTACAGCTTCATTTTTGCTGTTTTCTCTATAGATGTTTTTGCTCTTGAAAATTACCTGCCTTTCTTTGATCCATATGTAGAATTAAATCTTCAGGTATATAATAAAATGTGTTAACCAGCAAGCAGATCGGAGCTTAATAGGCTATTTGTGCATAACCCAAATAGGCATTTTCTATTATAAGTATGGATTATAAGTGTATATTAACTTTAATGATCGTCACATGCAATGGAAAACAGACTAATAATGTCACAAAATCTAACAATTCTTTGTAAGGGAAAAAAAAAATGAGGCATGTCAGACAACTTCTGACATTTTCCCAAACTCAGTATTTTTTTTGTAATCTCAAATGCTTACCTCTGCAATATTAGAAGCTGTTCTATATCATGACTTTAATGAGGACAGATGTTTGCTTAGATTCAATAACCAAATTCTCTATAAATACCCCCAGTCCAACTGGCTTCAGGTCTCCAGAGGTCTGTGATGGGCACAGTCAGGCACTCCCCTTTCCTGTGTGTTCCAGGTTGGCAGGCACAGATCCACATTCAAAATAGGAGACACAAGTGCAACTAGAGAGCACAGGGTTTGGGTTTCCAAGGCATGTGCTGAATGATGTGTCTTTGGAGTTGGGCATTGCATTTGTAGGATGGGACAGAGCCATCCCCAGCAACTGACCACAACAAACTGAACCTGGGGAGAAAAGGCTACTTGCTTGGAGTAGGTTAACTCTTGTGGTGGTCTCCTGCTTGGGTGGAGTGAGGCATAAGCAAGCTTCCAAACCTCAGCTGCTATCTAGAGAAGACATGCAGCTTGGGTAAAAAAAAGAAAGGCCCTGATGGAGCAGGGGCTTCAGTCAGGCATGGATATTAGGAAAAATTTCTTCTCAGAAAGAGTGGTGAGGCGGTGGCACAGGCTGCCCAGGGAGGTGACGGAGTCACCATTTCTGGGGGTGTTCAAGCAACGTGGAGATGTGGCACTGAGAGATATGGTCACTGGGCATGGTGGGGTTGGGCTGGAGTTGGACTTGATAATCTTAGATCCAACCTTAATGATTCTGTGATTCTGTGATTTTGATGCCCTGGTGTAATTGTAAGAACTGGAGCAGGTAGTCCAGGGAGATGATGGAGTCTCCATCATCAGAGATACTTAAAATCTCTGGACTCAGATAAGTTTTCTTCATTCAGCATGTATGAATAAAGAATGTACTGTTGCAAAGGTCTACAAGAAGTTATCTGTAAGGAATGCGTTGCTGTTTTGGTTTTGTAATTTCTGTAAAGTTATCTTGGTAGTATTTGGATAAAATATTTTATTAAAATGTCAACTAAAAGCAACTGCAATGTGCTAAAGTGCATAACTTAGTTCCAGAACTTGTCATTGTTTATCTGAGGGTCCACAATGTTCTGTCCAGACAGTACAGGGTCTCTGTTTAAAGTCTTTTGCGAATGACCAGTTTAGCCCATTACCATGGAGCTCCATATGTTCTGATTATGGATGGTCAACCTGTTAACCATAAGCAGCTGAAAGCATTCTGCAAAGACCAGGAAAGTTCTATGATCATGTGAGCTAGCACAGAAGAAGGGGAAGCAGTGCTCCTTCTTCACCATTGTCAAGGCATTTGTGGCCTGTATATGAGCCTTGTACAAATGTGGTGAAGCTTTCTGTGACCCGTGAGGAATCCAACGAGGAAAATACATTATTGGATAGCATGGAGATGAAATAATAACTACTTTGTAAAGACTTAACAATAATGACTTCACTTCAAAAGTTGCATTAGCTTTGAATTGACATCTAGAGCAATTCATGACTCTTGAAGAAGAAATGTGATTCTCTATTAAGGTCAGTTAAACTTGTCACATGAATTTTTTGTTTTGCTTTTGCTTTGTCCGTTAAATTCAGTTGGCCTGCAAAAAAGGACATGAATTCTGCAGCAATGCTACCAGGAATAATCCCTAAATTGTTCACTTTGTAAAGAAGAATGCTCCACTAAAATTGCAGATTGATCAAATCCAGTAGCAGAATTTCACAGAGGTGGTGGAAAATTTCCATCAGCATTTAAACCTTGGCCAGTTTCTGCTGACCTCTTAACTCTATTCATTACAGCTGAATGGCTTAATAACGGGGGAGTCCCTCACAGGAACAAGCTGGATTTCTTGTATTCGATGGTAGAGAGATGAATTTAGGAACACCTCAGGGCTATTATACAATACATCAGGAAGTTCCAAAGAAGCTTCATTGTTTTTTTGTTTTGTTTTGTTTGTTTGTTTTGTTTTTTTCCTGGGGAAGACAGATGTATATTTTGGAAAACAAAGGCTTCTAACTTAAATGTACTTAAAATACTTAAAATGTCTTTTTATTTGGCAGGGGGGTGGAAGGGTGGGAAGGAAATGAAAATCTTTTCTTATGTACATCTGGAATTGCCTCTTAACTGGATATACTTCCAAATAAGAGTAAGCCAAGTAAACACCCAGTGGAAAAAATATTTTACAGCTTTGCTATTCCTAGTGGATATTTTCATTGGTTTTATTTATTCAAGTTCTAATCACATCACTGGCATGGAAGAGATTTCATAAATACTACTGCGCTTTGCAAAGAATTTTCTTTGTATAAAACTGTGTGAGGTAACTTGTTGAATACCCTCATTTGCCAAAGAGTATCAGGCCAAGGGTGGTGACTCTTCTAATTTGCTTGTAATCTGTGAACTTAAGTTTAATATATCCTGTGATGTGTAATAGGGCCTAAAATTATAATTCTTCAAAGTTTCTCTTAATTTTCTTCACAATGTGACACCAACAAATCATGTCCCCATAAATGCTGTTAGTTTCTCTCCTGTTTCAAATCCCGTTTACTTCTGAAGAGTTCAAAGGTACATAAATACTTTGAGAGTACAGAGAAAAATGATATTGTGCAGCTGTTAAGCAGAAAGGAGAGACAACTGCTGTCTATAAGCTTCTTCCTTTATGAGGGATGTTACATCTTTCTACCTAGTGTACCCATGTGAAGGAAATGGACACCTTTAAAACAAGCAGAGTGAGGACATGTTTTAAATATTAACCTCAAACTTTTCTACCTCAGCCAGGATTCCCATCTGTTTTTTTTCTGTTTGATGCCTTCGCTTCCGGTTTTACTATGAACTTTTCTTCTTCATTCCCACATTTTGTTTATGCAGCTGCCATTGTAGTTACTATTACCACAGCCATAATGCTACTAATGTGGAAATCTTCTTCAACTACTCTTTTGTTTCTGTAGGATATTAATTCAGAGGAGCAAAGGAAAACACAGTGGCTTTCAACAGTGGTCCTACGCATTTTTTATTTTTTTACAAGCTAGTCAATTTGTTTCACAATAACATTAATCGCTATGTGTATTTTAATAGGTATGTTACAGTTAAGAGAGCGTGACTTCAAGCTCTTCAACAGTCTTCCAAACTACCTTTTCTCTGGAAAACAACAACAAAAAAGGCAGTGGAGTAGCTTGCCTGTACCTCTACGTGTATTTCATCTCTGATGTAAATAGAACTCTGTGCCTCTTATCTCCCCTTTTTATCACTAACGTATTTGTTATTTAATTCTGTAACAGAACAGTGTATATCTATAAAACTCTTTAAAATACACTTAATGCAAAAATGACTCAGCTTCTCACTGAGGAATGATATTTGTAGAACCTGACTAGTATATAACTTCTTTCTTCAAGTTCAGTTAAGTGGCATTCACAAAATTAACTTAATGTCTTACCTGTTCGGTATAGCATGTTAAAAATAGCTTCCACATATGTAAACAATATTTTTCTTTCCTGGTTCTTCCTTATAGACATAGAACCATAGAATCTTTAGGGTTGGAAAATACCACTATGATCATCTAGTCCAACCACCAACACAACCTATCCACTTGGTGGAAGACGAAAAAAATCAGAAGCAAAGGTGAAATTGTCAACCATATCAGTGGAGTGGCATATCTGCATACTTTACATATCTGCTGCATCAGTTTGAAGACAGATGTTTGAGCCAGTATCTGCAAGAAGGAATTAAACACAGACAGCTCAAACAATACCATTATTTTTGTGATATTTCAGATATGTTGATGCATTGTTCCTTCTTTATTTGGCTTCTGTGGATTTGTTAATTACCAGACTGCAATTGGAGGATTAATTACAGATGCTAGAGGCAATCAGAGATATTCATGTATGAACCTACTACAGACTTTGAAACAGAAACACTGTAGGTTTGCAGTGTGTACCTACTCCATTCTGAAGTACTTAATAATGTAATAGTATTTGCATTCCATCAACATCAGAGAATTCACACAAAAGTGAATGGGAACAAGAAATATAGGGTGTCACAGCGCCACTAGATAGGACTTTTCAGGGAACTAGTTGTTTTAATTTTATTAATTTAAAATAGGTACATCTAAGAGTTAAGCATCTGGTCAGGGCTTGTGCTGTCACTGAAAACAGATGTTTTTGCACAGTGTGAAGTTAACTAAAGCAAGCCTGTGGGTTTGGAAGCAGTACATCCCACATGGCTTGGAAAGAAGCTGGGGCCACATCCTGCAGCCTTCATGCATCTGATAGCTCCTCTCTTGGGAGTAAGTCTCTACATACTGTGCACAGTCATGTCAGTCAAAGGTTGCCCTTAGCATTAGCAGAATCTCAGCACCACATAATTCTTCACATTCGAAACATGTTTTTCCCTGCTAGTTGCATAAAAGAGAATTCACTGTTATCCACTGGAGTGGTTTTGATTTGCATAATAAATCAATCTTATTTGCAGTACAAGATGCAGTTGTTAGCTGCATTTACACTGGTGAGGAAAAAGATGGTATCATGTGTACAACTGTGTAACACCACTAGTGAACTCTTTTGCCTTTATGGGCATAGTTCACAAATTACATATGAGTACAGTAATAAAGGTGGGAAGTGAATCATCTCAAATTATGCATTATATGCATCATGTATGAATAGTTCTCTAGTTGAGTGGTCAGGTCTGTATTCAATTGCTGTAATCATTTACCAGATCTTAGCTAGCAGAATAGACTGGAGGTGGACATAGCATATAAAGTAACAGTCACCCAGTGAGCAAATACATTGAATTTAGCAAAGGGTCAGAGTAACTTGGCTGTTATTGCACGACCTTCTGGTTAAAGGTGAGTTAGGAGGTGGATCCCTTAGCAGATCATTTAAATCACAAATATACTTACTTGTGTTCTTCTTGCATAATAGAGTTTCCATGCACATTAGTTCACAGAACTGTAGTTTCTAAGCCAGCTCTCTGTAAAGGCACAAATACAATAAGTGGAGGTATTGTAGTTGCCATAAAGTAAGTTAATTTTGACCTGTTGCTTTTGAGGTAAATTTGATATCATTACAACTTTGAACTTAATATCAAGTAGATAGACCTCAATTGACTAAATAATTGCCCTGTGTTGCTTCTTCCTCTGCCTATTACCTTATTCACATTAAGATAAACACTTAAAAAAATAAAAATAAAAAATAGTGCAGTGAGATATCCTTAGGGATACCTAAAAAGAATCAGGTTTGATTTAGCTGATCATTTCTTTTTGAAATTCTTTTGCACATACCAGTTAAAACTATTTTTATTTTGTTTGCAAAACGTTTTCTAAAGAAACTGCATCTCAGTGTTTTTTTGTATTGTAGCTCTTAGCACGTTAATTTTGTGTGTACTGAAGTGTACTGAGGGGGAGATGCATTTTGCATTTGATTTACCACAGCCACTCTTCAGTGAACAGTGTCCTGCAAAATCTACTTCCAGCATTTGGGGAGGTTTAAAAAAATATACACTTTTGAACCTAAAAGCACTGAAAGTGCTTCCATAATTTTTTGAAAAATGTAAGACTTTCCTACATCTTTTTAGCCAAAATGTCATAGTGCTCAGTTAAATGATGATGATATAAAACTGTAAACAAGAAAATAAAGATATTAGTAGAACTGAAGGAGGCTGATTTATTTTGATTGCTCAAAGTGGGAGAAATGCAAAATCATTAACCAATCCCACGTAAAGTTAATATGTCAAGTCCTTTCCATTTTCATAATCAACAGGGTTGTTGATTCCCTATCATCTGATAGGGAAGATGTAAGATGTTTCTTTAACCTGAAGTAGCTTTCTAAGAGTAAATCCTCTGGGAGGATGCTGTACTCTTCTCTGTGATAATACCATCTTTGGAGGTTTGAACTATCTTAACACTTTTAGGACATGATAGAGAGCTGAGTCAGCCAACAGTACTGAGCCAACACCAACTGTCTGTAGTTTGGCTTGAGGACATTGACTAGCATCCAAAATCAATTTATAAGGTAAGAACAGAAGTTGGTTAGAACTGGTGTAGACAGATGTTGATAAAGGAGGTGTCCCGTGTGAGGAGTTTAGGGTCTGCAGCATTACTTAGGAATTAGACCATTATATAGTTGGTGGGAGTAAATTATTTTGAAAGGATCATGGTGGCTCCAAAAATATCTTTTTTCTGGGTTTTAATGTATGGAAGCTGGAGAGAAAGATGAAAGAAAATTACTGAGGTATACCTTTCATTAAAATATGATTAACTGAAAGCAAAAAGAATAAATAGAAAGGGAAAATAGGATGTGAAAGGCATAGAATCCAAGCGACATTTTAAGGACTTCAAAACTCAAGCTCTTCACCTCCCTTGCCCAATGTCAGATGTGATCACCGGGAAATCAAGTGATTCCTTGCACACAAAACACAGAGGGAAAGTGATAAATGTGGTCATCGTGACTTGGTAGGATTCTTATCAGTTGATTTAATGCAAATTTACTCTTGATGCAGAAGTGGTCCACAGAAAGGAAAAGTGGTGTTGGTTAGGTTGCTAGTAGATAGTGAATGTATGCTTATGATAAACGTGTGAATCTGACATACCAAAAATCCCTCCCATACAAAGTTACAATTTTGATAGCAACATTAACTTGGCGGCACTGAAGACTAAAGCAGTTCAGGGTGCAGAAAACACACCACACTTAAGAATTTGATTAATAATTGAAAAGGAAGTCCTCTAAAGCCTTTTAACATTAGAAAGCATGCACCAGTTGTAGAGTTTTGTCATGTAACAGATCTGCATGTAAAATTCAGTATAATATCTCCAGTGAGACTACTATACACCTCAAATAGCAAACCACAGCTTCTATTAAATGTAATTGCTTCTCCCACCAGTACAGCAGTGTGGTTCAATACAGAACAAAAGCTGTTTTCTCACTTTTAAATAATCCCCATCACAGCCTGCATGGGTAAGATGTGACTGGGAAACAAGCAGAGTTAATAACGGAGGAGGATTTTAAGGATGAAAGCAGTATGTTTTTCCAAAGAAAGAGACTGAATCAAATAGGAAGTAAACTGATCTACCGGGAAATCCTTTGCTAGAGGTTAGTGCTTCATGATAATTCTCAGAAGAGGCAGAGCTGGGTGGGAAACCTTGGAAAACAAGGGTGCATTGAGTTACGTGTATTCAAACTTTGACAACAAGAGACCTTCCTCATAATATTTTAATGCATTTTACAAAGGAAGGTGTCGTTGTAGGTGGGAAAAATGTGATCCTAACACAGAAACCAAGTAAGCTCTGGCATTAATACAATAGAATCACTGTGAGAAAAGCAATAAAGTGCGTGGAACTGTGGCAATTATATTTTATGGTCAGGAAAAGAAACTGCCAAATATCTACTATGAGAAGAAACTATGAGCATAGCTTTAAGCATTTCTATTCTGAGGTGGTTTACATGTGATTTGGGTATTAAGAAAAAAAAAAAGCAAACAAATAAAAAACCAACAATAAAACAAAACAAAACAAAACAAACAAAAAAAAACTGGTATCAGAACTGGGTTAGAGAGTTATTGAAAGTTACTTAAGAAACAGACAACATGTCTAAAATCATAAAGGATCTACAGATTTTGGAAGACTTAATTTCACCTTGAGGAAAGAAGGGTATAGGGTTGAAATATTTCAGTTTAGATGAAGCAAAAAGCCCAGATGGAATACTTTATGGATTCTTTAAGAAGTGACAAGTGATCTATTGGGTGATATGGGAAAATAATTTAAAATGTTTTTCAGGAAACTGACTTTTTTTCAGAGAGTATAAGAAAAGAAAGATGCATCTGGAAAATACTCCGATTCTACTCCATGGCTACGTATCTGAAGGAGATACTTGCAGGAGGAGAGGCAGCATTTGAGCTGGTTCCATGAGAATTAGAGTCAGTGGAGGGAAACAAGCTCTCTAGAGTACAGTCATAGAATCGTAGAATGGCTTGAGTTGGATGGGACCTCAAAAATCATTTAGTTCCAACCTCCTGCTGGTCAGATAAATAGCATCCTGAAACTTTCTCTCCATTGACTGGAAAGGGAGTTCAGAGTGAAAACATTGGATGAAAACCTTGTACTTGTTTAGAAAAGTCCAAAGTTAGATAAAATGAATCCAATCACAGGTACCAATAATTCCCTTGGATGCGGTGTGACTGGGCTCAATGCAAAGAGTTCAAGAGGCTAAGCTGGATTTCACAGGTAAACAAACACAAACGTGCACAAAAGTGAGAAGAAATAGCACCAATAGAGCTGCAGCTATCACACAATGTACACTTAGCACTGCCTTCAAGGGAGGTGTAGTACCATCCTGGGAAAACTGGTCAGCAGAAAAATTACCCTACTCGTTCAAGTGAGTTATAAGGCAGCATTAAGAGTTTCTTCAGTCTATTACACCATGCATTTGTCTGTGATGTTGGGAATGAGAAAAAGGTCACCTCTGCAAATCTGCTGTTACTCTTCATCACTTGCATGGCAGCTGCACCCAAGGGCAGATAGTAACCAGAGACCACCCACGCCTGGGCAGCTCATTGTCCAAGTCTGTGAAACAAGGCCGCCCAGTGCCAACCACCCTATAAGATTTCAAAACTCTGTAAACTAACCTTGATTCTTATATCTCATATCTCACATCAAAACTGGCAGCAGGCGTGTTGGTAATACTCAGTGTTGAGCTCTCCCCAAAGCTTCTGTTCAGCTTTTCAAACACAACGTTCCGGGAAAAGACAAGATGATGAGATTTGTAAATATGTAAGATGATGCTCTTAATAAAAACAACAGTCTGTGGTTGAGCAGAACAATGTATTGGTGGATTGACAGCTCACTGCTTTCATTTCCTCCTCAGTCTCTGAGCGCTGTTGACGCTGCTGAGTTTTAAACAAAAACACGTACAGAAAAGGGTTATATCAAGAGATTATTTAAATACTCCATGTCATCAATCAGATCTGTTTTACCACCTGCTGAAGCCGATTTTGGACCCACCACACTACCTTCTTTCATCTCAGCAGTGCCCCTGCACACATGCTGTTGCAGGACCACCCCAGGAGAACAACCTGATGGAGAAAAGCCAGAAGGCCCCAGCAAGAAGCTTCCCAGCCAAACAGCCTTGGTGCTGTGTTAGCATCCCACTGTGTAGCTATTTGACAACAATCAGTTGCTTACAGGTGGTGATTTCAGCTGTGATTTGTGACTAACCATGCAGTTTCCTCAGCCTGTGTTGGAGGGTGTTGCTGATGCTGATTGCAGCAGCTGGGTTAGGATGGAGAATTCTCATCTTGTTTCTAATTCTTTGCTTGAGAGATGAGAATTATCCTGTGTTCTTCCTGGTCTGCAGTTTCCCTCTGCAGATATATCTACCAGAGTGCAATGTGTCAGCGTGGAGTCACAGCAAGGATATCTGTGGTCACGTTTCTTATTCATACGTGCATGAAGAGGAGCAGCAACTTCTAGTTATCTGTTTAGCAAATGGATGACCAGGATGATTCAAACACAGGGACACAGTTTTTCCCTATTTGTATTTAATCCTAAATCCCTTGCAAAGAAATGTTGGGCAATCTATAAGTCTTCTCAGTACTTCCAACCAAGAAGCAGCAATCAGAGCTTCAATACATATGCTGTAATTAAATTGGTCTGGTCTGTATGCCCCAAAATGCTAGGAATTACTGCTTAATCCTTAGTTCTGGGAGAAAGGAAGCAGACCTGATGGGAAGTGGAAGCAGTAACCAATATATATGACATTGTATGAAAGCATTACAATTTAAAATGAAAGGCAGCCTTTCCAGGTAGCTTTCACTGTGCTTTTGCAAATGTAATCTGATCACATATTTAGAACAGCTATTTTCAGTTGAGACCCTTATGAACTGTACTGTTAGTTAGCATACTTGGCACAGTTTAGCAATGGAAAATATTTCTTATCTGATTTGGCTGTATTTGTAAGTGAAAAACATGTAAAATGTATTTTGTCTTTCAAAACCTCTTTGATTTACAGTTATCGCATTCATAAAATATCAGAAAATAGCCTGTGAACATCTATGCAACTGTCTCTGTAATTCTTTTGTAAACATTTTATGTATAAATAGCAATGTATTTTACATGTGTAATCCAGCCTTGTATAGCTAGAGTGTGGGGTTTTTTGTGTTTTTGTTTGTTTTTTTTTTCAGTAGTATAAACAATCTTTAATGTCTCGGGAGGTACTCAAAGCTCTGCCGTTCAGCCATGAAGTCAGAGATGGACACATAAGCAACAGGCTATAGAAGACAGATTTATATGTAACATTGGTGTTTCCATACATCTCTTAGCAGAATAAGGAAAGGAAAATTAATCCCATATAAAAGCATAAGCTTTATATATATATATTTACAAACTGGTTCTAGTGATGTTCAGACCAGAATTATTTGGAATTATCTGAGGAAATAGTCAAGGAAGTTCTTCATTAAGAGGGCTCTTCTAATATATCTAAACTGCAGATTGTCACATAAAATCGTATGTGTCACTTTGGAAAAGGGTATTGAAATGGTATTGAGTGGTTCCAGAGTAACAGTGAGGACGCTGTGAGATCATTCTGTGCTGACAACGTATGTCTTGAGAATATAAGGTCTTACCTGAATAGGACTGTCCAATTCCTACAGCCTCTTCTCCTTTGCACCATGCCTTTTAAAATATGTATTAGAGTGTTTTAGCCATTTCTTACCCATAGTCCCTTCAACAACAGAAGATTTTGTGAAAGAAAAGATTCTTTAACATTCTTTTTCAGTGTTGGAGAAAAGGCTGGCTGCACAGACCTGGCTTGAAAACAGAGGAAAAATGGCCTTTTTCCATTATTGAAACATTTTGGGTTGACTTTGAGAAATGATTTATCTGAATATATTTGAGAATAAAATCTTGTTAGTATTTTAAATTCATTATGAATTATGTGTATTTCTGAGCAAAATCATTTTCAGAAGTGTTTGGAAAAAAATACTTTCAGAATTTACAACTCAGTTCTTATCATTTCTTTTCACATTTAACTGTCTGTTTTCTTCAAAGGTCCCAAAAATGTTAAACAAAAAACAGAACTTCATCACTTCATCTTGATGGATGATAACTGTTCAGTCTGAGAACTAGGTACCTCTGCCCTAATAACTGCAGTCTGAAGAATGTTTCTTGATAAAACTAAGAGGACAGTTGTTGACATTGTTGCCATAAGCCATAACTGTAGTTCATCACCCTCCTTATACTTTTCTGCAGTCCTTAGTAAGTACATTTATAAATTCATTCTTTACTTATTACTATTACTTACTGCTCAGTGTTTTCTTAATTTTCATGATATATGTAAATTCCTCGACCTCTGCATTAATTTTGAAGTCAGCAATGGAAAGTGAACCTTTGTGTTTACATTAGCATGAAGAGTTGGATGATCATTTCTTTTAAGTCTATTTTGCAAATCTGAAAACATAAGTAGCCCAAGATAAAATGGCATGCTTTATGGAACATAATTTTCTCTGTTTTATTCAAAGACTAACCTAGCATTTTATAAGAACTAAAGAATATCTTGTTATTTCACTTGTCTCTTGTCTTTTCTCCTTTTTTCTTCTAAAAATCAGAGAAAAGTTTGCCATTCCGCCAGCCCTCCTGAGCCTAGAATTTTATTAATCCCCTGGCCAAAAGACAGTGTTAGAGGTTTGTGTTCTTGGTGTTTTCATTCAACGCCATCAATAGCATAGCTCTCAGAGCTACTGTGACCTTAAAAGGTACTCTTTGCAAAACCTTGTGCTGTATATGGCCAAGTGAAATGCTACTTTGCAACACCGTGACAGGTTGGTGATCCTTCAGGTCCTGGGGCTGAAAACAGCAGGCTCAGAGGCACAGAGTGAAAGAACGCTGTGGCACTCTTTGTGCCTGTTCAGGATTCCTCTGCCCTTTGAGATGATTTTGTGCCACCTTGTTTTCTGAATCCTGATATCAATGATGGGCAAAAAGAGATAAATAGATCATTTCATACAGGTCACTGACCAGATGATGATGGATCCGAAGTGTTTGTTAGATGTTGGTTCAATTTGCAGATGGAGCTGGAGTAGAACTATCAATTTAGGTATAAAAACTCTTCACAAAAGCCAGTTGGGTTGGCCATCTCGTATTGCATTTTCAATAGAAATTGGAGAGTGAGGTCAAAAAACTGTGTTTGTCAAATGCATTATTTAGAGCAAACGGTTGTAATAAAAAAATAAAAACAGGAAGCTTTTTTTTTTTTAATGGAGAAGGGCAGAAGTGTTTTTATGTATTAAGGGTGGAAAAAAATCATCCTATTAGATTCAGGGACCAACTTTGTAATGCATACACTTAACACTGCACATTCACTTCTCTAAACATCCTCAAAAGATAGAACATTAATTCTCCCCAACTGACATCTGTTAGCTGATTTATCCTTTCATTGGCCTAGTGTTTACGAATATTAGGGAGTGAAACAAAAAATAAATAATAAACACGCCATCTCCAAACCTAAAGTTTCACCAGATGGGTTTCATTTTCAGATTACCAAGTAGTGACAGTCAACTGTCCTCAAATTGATATGAATCCCGAGACTAACTTGCAGGGTTCTGCTGTCATTATAAACCCCTATGTGCATGTTCTCAGGGTGTTCACTGCAAAGTCAATCATAATGATCCTTGTACTTGTTCTCAGACCATCTGTTATATATGCATATATTACTCCAAAGATGTTGATTCAGAGTATTACAAAGTAAGATGGGAAAACACTTGTAGAAAATAAATGTATAAAGACTTCTGTTGCCACCTTCTTTCTGTCATACCTCCCACAAACTAGTTTCAGTTTGTACCAAATTTTTCTCCCTCTGAACTTCTGTGCTTCTACTTCTCTGCATGTACTCTCTCATTTATTAGTTGCTTTTATTAGTGAAAATGTCTGTGTTGGGAGAGGGAGCGCTCACAACCCAGCCAGTATTAAGCAGTCTAGACGCTCACTATGCTTTGCAGTTACAACTCCCTTGCCTATTGCATCAGATTGCAGGTTGAACTATTGACTTTGAATTCATCCTTTTGGTATCTACCTCCTTCACTGGCCTTGTGAGCTTTTTCAGACAGACACCTACCTCACTTGAGCAGTTCAGGATTCTCTGATGTACTTAAACAGCACTCAGTGAACATTTCACAGGCAATTTGGAGGCATGGCCCTTGTTTTAACAGGTGTGAAACATGGCATTTGCTCCCTGGTCAGAGCTCTCTCTCTTCTTCCTTCTCCCTGCCGTTCCTCCTTTTCTTTCTCCTCCTTAATCTTGAAAACCCTTTTATCTTCCTATTTAATTTGCCTCACTTCTTTGTAGAGAAAAAACGACAACTTATAAAAGTCACAAGTGAAATAAAGGGTTGTGAATGCTATTACAGGTCTTTGTAATTAAAGTTTGATTATTGTTCCAGTGCTGCCCTCATAAAAGGCTGTGTAAATACAGATGGATGGGAAGACAAGCCAATACAGAGCTCTCACTGTTGTTAAGTATATCAGTTGCAGGAATACAGAGATAAGTTCTTCTCTCCAGGTTAGGGGCAATGTAGGCTAGATTCCTCAGAACCCAGAGTTACACAAAGACACTAAGGAAGCACTGAAACCAAACAAACACCAATTTCTTCATACTTAGGCTAGCTAATGCAGTTTTCCACACAATGGTTTTCTATCCTTCCAGGCACTGAGAGTAACAACCATGCACTAGACAAAGGTGATGGGGCAGCTGTGCTCTTTGTGAGATTGGGGCAGAGCCTTTCAAAGACAGAGCAATATAAAGGTGTGTCCATCACTGAACCCAACATTTCTGTGTTTTTTTTATCTGCCTGTTGTTGACAGCTCTCCTGCTGCTGCTTGCATTTAGCAGCAGCATTCCTTCTCCAAGCTGGCTTCAGCATAATGTGGTGGGGAGGTGAATCTGTGGATGTTGTGGCTCACTTTTATTGAAACTGAGAGCCTCTGCCCTTCAGCCATGGGTGTGTTTGTGGCTTGGGCAGGCATTCCCCAGCAATCTTTAATGTACCTAGATTGGTTACTGACATCAGTTCATCCACCTCAGCCTGAAGCACAGTGGAGGCCCACAGTGGACACCCAGGCATCTGGCCCACTTTTCAGGTGGGTTTTTCAGCCTCATGAGATGCAGCATCAAGCCCTTGGGGTGCAGGGCTGGTCCTGGGGCAGGCTGGTGGGCACTGCTCCACATCCACACCAGCACAGCACCACACACCGGGCCATCAGATTTTGTGTGTTTTTCTCCATTAGTTTCGCCAATCCAGCTTGTCACTGTGATCTTCCAAACATTCTGCTAATTTGGCAGAAATTTGTGGTTCCAGTAGCTGTTACAATAAACTTTGCTTTATTCAAAAATATTTTTAATAACTACTTAATAAGTAATGTGTACTGAGTGACCTAAAATTGCTGTGCCTTGAGTACTGTATTAAATCTGTTAAGATTCTTGTTGGTAATATTTCATATAACTTATCCAATTTTTCTTTTTCTATTTCCAAAAAAACAAAAATTCCTCTGTGTGCGGATTATTTAGAGATATTGTACAGATCTACTCATAGAATCATCTTATAAACACCTGACAATGTTCACTGGGAACTACATTAGTTCCCTGAACACTACGCCATGCTGAGACTTGAAATTGTGCAGAGTTTTCAAGAGCAAAGTATCTGATGGAATAACACTGGAGTAAAGGCACTGAATTTTCTTTATTGTACTTGAATTTTAACTTTTCAGTCTGAGACTGATCAATCTAATGGAGTTTATTTAGGACATATGCTCACAAACCTTCTGTCATTTGAGTAGTCCTACTGATTTATGACTTATTCTTGTATTAAAAGTTCTGAAGTATCATCCTTTTATGTTTTGCTTTATTTTTGCCAGTGAAGACATTTTTTGGGCGTTTCTGTATTAGTCTTGCCTTGCAAATAGAGACGCAGGTCTGGACCTATCTGTGGGTATATGTTATTTTCAGATAATCAAAGGAATTTATTTTATCAGATGAAAGAATTTCAGCTTGAAGAACATGGGTTGTTCATTGTTGTCAAGAAATTCTTCCATTCCTTGGGTGTGTATGTATGCAAGAAATGTATAAGTCAAATATAGTGCTATTTTTTTTATGTGTTCTATTCATCAGTATTGGTCTCTTTTCTCTTTAATTACTGTGAAGCCTTAGAATAGAAATTGCAATGCAAATTGGTAAGCAATCCTAGTAAAAATTATGTACTTGATCTACAAATTCTATCTTACAAAATAGAGGTAAGTATAAGCAAAATATGATTGATCTGCTCTTAGGGATATCTACCAATTTCAGTTTCGTTTGTCAGTAATCTTCTATCACAAAAATGGTTTATAAGAACCAGTGAATCAGGGTTTCTATGCAATGTGAGGCTGTTACTTTGGAATAAAGACTTATAAGCTTACCATAATATTTTTGAAATTACCTGTAATGTTTGTAAATAGAGACTTAAGCTTGTTTTTACTTGTATTGCTCATCCAATTGAGTCTTCCATGCTGATCAATATTTGGAAAAGACTAAGCCAATTTTTTAAAAGTTCTTCCTGCAAAGAGCTGACCCACAGCTTTTTATCCACAAGTGGCAAAAAAGTATGAAGTTTTATTTCACTTAACAGAATTTAGCATCGCTGGTGTCAATGGAACTGCACATTCAGCTACCAAAGTGGAATCATGCTAATAGTCATGTGAATTTTATTGCAGTGCTTCTTCATACAGTGCTAGATTAAAAATAAATAAATACAATCAGAGACTGCACAGAACAGAACAGGTGGTTTTACAATAGCAGATGGAGGTAAAAGAAACTAGAATGTTGTCAGTATTGTGTTTGGATATTAAAAGAAAACATAAGGTGTTTGATCGCTCAGCAAATTTGTTCACTGCTGTTGCAGGCAATCTATAGGCACAATCTCAAAATAATTCAGAGTTTTAGCTTCATTGTAAAACATTTAAATCATTATACCACTACCATGTAGTGGCAGGCAGAAAAAAAATGTTAGAAAGCTGTGGGCTTGAGATGGTGCTGGAGGGAGATGGAGCCTCTGTTCAAATCCTGAGTTGTATAGGAGGCAATGGGAAATAGCAAAAGAGATGGGAGAGGAAGCTGTTCCCAAAAGGCCATCATCAGAATTACTTTGTTGTCTTATCAGTTGATTTCTCTTGTTTTGTCAGTGCTTTTGCTAACAGCTTTGAGCTAGATTTGAAGTCTGCTGCAGTTTAGAAAAGTTCTTTATTCCCCTCCAGTTTTAGTCTTTGAATCTAAGCCTTAAGGGAGAGATTAAGTATTTTTTATCTTCTGCCTGCAGCATCTAACTTGCTCTTGTAAATGGGTTTGACTGAGTGCCAGAAGTTCAGTTCAGCATTCATGCCAAAAAGCCCACTGGAGCCAGTTCTGTACAGCCTTTTCTTATAAACACTTTGCTTCCAAAAAGATATAAGTTGAGTGTTTCCAAACTATTTGAAATTCAGAGTTTAATTTGGTAAACAGCAGTGACGAACTAAAACATAAACAAAATATTATTGAGGTGTTTCCCTCCAGTGTTTCCAAAACAAACAGTGTTGATTTTCTTGTGCTAGATTGCTAAGAGTCCCTGAAGTAAATTCTAGAGGTCCCACAGGGGTGGAAAAGGCACTGCAGCTCACACTAGGAGGCTGAGAGTGTGAGAGTCCTTGTGTTCGCATCTCTTTTCAACCTGATTTAGAGTAGAGAGCTGAGCTGTGCTCTTGTTTTCAGATGTGTGCCCTCCTCACTGGTTTGCAGAGTGCACCACCAGAAGGGCTTTTCACTCTCTATCCCCACAGGCAGATTTGCTTCATGAAAACAGTTAAAATGCCCTCTGGGATGCAGGACGAGTTCCATAACTGGTATTTAAAACACTCTGTGCTGTGCCTGGGTCATCCCTTCCATCTGCCCACTTAGGCAGAGGAGTGGTGATGCCCATGTGAGAAGCAGCATCCTGGCCACTGCCTGGAGGAAAGGTCCTGCCTTGCTCCAGGACCTCATAGTGTCTGAAGAAAAGGTGGGATTTTGCACTGATGTTCCCAAGGGAACCAAGAGGTTCATACCTGAACCGTGCTGGAGATTCGTTGTATAATACTCACTGACCAGGCTTTGGGGCATGAGAGGCATATTGCTTCCTGCATGTCTGGGGAATCTGAGTCTGTGTGCAATTAATGATCCCCATAAATGAGAGATGCTGATGGCCAGGTATCCCCTCCATTTAATTGCGGGTCAATAGAGAAACTATTATCATGCATTTCTGAGGATGTAGTGCTATTATTTCGCTTGGCTATTTCTGCTAAAGTAGTGCACCTGAGGCTAAGAAGCATCACTTTAGTTCCACAGAGTTTCAGGTCCTGCAAGCAGATGGCTACCAGCATCAGAAGGGAAATGCAGAAACTAAAAGAGCTCAAAGTGACCATGCATAAGCATGAGAAAATATGTTCATTTAAAATGATAAGTGAAATAGTTAATGTATTTCAATGAGCATTTACTCAGAATGTCCCTGTTGGTGTGGGGCCAGTGAAGGAGTGTGAACACAGCCAGCAGTGTGTCTGTGAGCAAGGCAGGAGGGAAGAAGCAGGTATGAGGGCAAGGGAACTCACCCAGCTCAGCTTAGAAGGGGAAGCTCCTGCTGTCCTTACACGAACCATGGCAGAGGGATGAACCAGATGAACCATGGATGCGGGAAGCCACCAGCCAGAACAGGGGAAACTGATTGCTTTCAAAAAACAAATAGCAAAAAGCAAGGCTAAAAATAATGCAGTTACATCCATGTTTTTAAAAACATAATAGCTCAGTTAACTGGCAACAGCTGGAAGAAATGAATTCAAACAGTTTTCTCTCCAGTCTCCATTTGTAAAGAATACTTAGGAAGAAATTATGCAAGCTAGTCGTTGTTACATAGACATGGCCTATGTTTAAGAGAGCCACTGCTTGGATGTCAGAGGTAGGAAACCAGTGCTCTGAAATCTTAGTTAAAGGATTGTTGGTAACAACTGTAGGATCTGATTCCACAAACCTTAAGCCATGTGAGAGTGGCGAAAAGTCTCGTGGATATAAAGTATTACACAAGAGTATAGCAATATGGATTTAACATATAATTATCAGAACCTTTGTCTATGTTATAAATAGAAATTTTAGGTCTCCACTTTGGTGCTAAACAGGGAAAATATACAGAGGAAATGCATGCAGATCTTTATTATATCTTGGGACAGATATAACACTTCGTTTTGCTGCAAGAAAACTAGATGGATTCCTTTTATGTCTGTGATTTCATGAACTTTCATTAAAAAATCAAATTCTATTTGTTACTAAAGATCGTTTTTAACTTTTCTTTTTAAAATCTATCCAGAAAACACTATCCCACATAAGAACACATAAAAGAAAAAAATCATTCTCTCCCTTTTCTGTTTTCTCCCCTTCTTTTCTATAAGAAGTAACTTAAAATATGTGTGCTGTGTAAGAACGTGAGCTGAAGTTTCATGTTTCAGGTAATCTTCTTTAAAATAATGAGAGTCTAGATTGCATCAGTTAGTTTAAAAACTGCTATGCTATTGGTAGGGACAAAATGGGATTAGAGCCAAAATTTGACTGTGTTGCTGCCAAAGTCTGTATCAGATTTAAGACACATGCTTCTGCAAGCTTCCACGAAGGTTGTGAAAAAAAAGTTTTAACACAGAGTTGGATTACAGCTCTCTAGCTCAAAACATTGGCCATTACGCTACCATCTGAAGAGGCTGCTGTAGCACAGAGCACAGAACAGAGCAGACTGCTTAAATCTTCTGGACCACAGATGGATTTTGAATACCTCTTTGTGCCTTGATGGAAGATATAGTAACTTCATTAACTGGAATCCGTACCTGATCACTTGTGAGAGTGTAGCTGCGTGCATACAGATACCAATCTATTTAAAGTCTTATCATGATTTTCTTTCGAATGTATCTAAAATCTACTCTAAGAGATTACAGTCTCTAGGTGAATTGTTCAAAATAATTGCTTAGAAGAGTGAAGAGCGAGATATTTACTCTTGCATGTTGGAATCCTTTGCGAATTTATAACAGAAATTTGGAAGCTTTTCTTGTCTGTTGTGGTGAAATGCATTTCAAAAGAGACGCCTCCAGCTGTATGACAACAACTGCGTAGTAACCTGCGGAATTAAACATCAGAATGTACAAACCGTGGGTGACTGTGAATATTTTTATGATTTCATTTCTGCATTTGCTGCAAGGATCTGACTATGAGAATGGATCTGTAAAGGTAGGCGATGTTTATTTATTGATAATGTTAATAATCCACATTGCCTGAATTACACAAACCTCATGGGCAGCGTGGTAGGTTTCTAGCTGTTTTGATGAGGGGCTTGTTTGTGTTTATTTTGTTTTGTTTTGGTGATTGTTGGTGATTAAACAGAAGTTTAATAACCATAGAGATAAGAGAATCGATAAAGAAGTTAAATACGTATTCACTGCTTAGTATTTCATCTCTTTGTATTAGTTATTCTTACTTATTTGTTATATATTTTGTTCTTTAATTGAACTCCTTCTATCACTCATGCAAGATAAAAGCAAAATACAAACCAAAAAGCAAGTCAGAGTACTTAGAATACTTTCCAAATGCAATTATTTTTCTTTCAGCTATTAAGAATTTCAGGAATAAGTATCTGGGTGTTGAAAATCTTCCTCTACAAACGCTTGTTCATCAGTTGCTCACTTGTTTGCCACAAATGTTCTTTTGTTTTATAGTAAGTGATGTTGTCCTAGACTTTACAATAAGTTACAACTAGTATTAGTAAGACACAATGCCTGGAAAGTAATCTTTCTTCGGAATATAATACATGCAAGAAAACTTAAGCTGAAGTCTCACCTTGGTAGTAGGATTTTTTGGATCTGATTTTCTGAGACAATGTGAGAAAAGCCAGGACAATCATGTAGAAAAACAACAAAAACTGGAACAGGATTCTGTGTGTGTAGTGTGTCCAGAAATGATTAATTCAGTGTGTGGTCCAGAACAAATTATTTGTTTCTCACTGACAAAGCAAAACAAGCTAATAATTCTGTTTTCACTTCAAAAAACCTCCTGCTTGCAAGAGATGACCACACACCAGCCTGTGAACTGCACTGCATACTGACCTGTGGTTTTGAAAAGAAAGGCTCGGTTGTGTGCTTAATTGCAGACTTCTGTTGCCGGCACAAGAACTTAGCAGTGGTGAGTGATGTGCTTTCAGGGAGACTAATGGCTCACCCCTTTGCCTGCTCACTATTCACAAGCTTTTAATTTACAACCTTAACAATCAAGTCTTTGGAGTCAGTAAGACCATTGTAATCATTCTTACATACATTGCCTTCATTCTTCTATATGTTTCACTGCCTAACAAGTCACTGTTAAGTTTCCAAGACTATCAGAAGATACGGTATAGATCGTGCTTTAAAGGGCTGTATTTAACATATGTCGGCTGCTGATTAGCAAAAGGAAAAGATGTTTTTTTTTTACATTGCTTGTTCTGGCTCCTTCTGTATAGACAAGGATTTTGGGCTAAGCCACTGATTATTTTTGTTTTAATGTTTTACATTGTGTATAAGATTTATGGGTTGCTTTGGCATTTATGTTGTGGGCTTTTATGTATGTGTGCATATGTGGACATACCCTGCAGAAAGTCCTTCATGTTACAGTGTTTAATGGTACAGAGGATTATGCATATTCTTACCAATTGCACTTCAGATTTTACTTGTAAAGTGAGAAATAATGTGTTATAGTCATCTTCTAAAAGTTCTTTCAGATCAACAGCAATACTGCCTGGATAGGAACCCTGAGGTCAGGCTGTAGGTAATGCACAATTAATGGGACACAGGAAGGTTTGCAGACAGGCAGCCTCCTCCCTTTACGCATTGTTACAGCAGATCAAGTAACTGAACTCAGCCCAGGTCACTTCAAGCTTTAAATCTGTTGATGGTCTGAACCATCAGCTGGTGTCAGTGTGATATCATGTGACAGAGTTCCAGTGACTAAGTATTTAAATACTATATTTACCCCCTTCATCGTAAGTAATATTATGAAAGTTAAAATCCTTACAAGTTGCTCATGCATCTCTGCTGCACTTCACTTTTCCTAACGCCATCCTCTTCTGTGTACTGGATTCTCTTTCATTTCCCATCTGCACACTCAGCCCAGTAATTCCCTGCCTGCCAGTCCCAGTTCTTTCCGTCCCCAATTTCTTCCTGTCCCTGTCCCAGCACCACTGGCTCCCTAGCCCATGCTTTTGTGCCTCTCATGCTTTGAATAGGTTCCCCCACCATGACCCTTTTTGCACTACCTGTGCAACGCCTTCCTCCCCATTCACCTATCGTGGCATAGGATACCCTGCTCCTCTCTCTGACTTTCAGGAGGTGGCTTCAATTTCTCAGCAGTAGTCTCGGTGCCCTATGAATCCCTCTGTTTTCCGGTCATGTCTGAACACAGTCCCCTCCTCCATCCCATGCCTCTAGTTTTGTCTCTGTCTGCTCACCATTCACAAGTTTACCTTTCTCTTTACCCCAATTACTACTTCAGGTCTCCCCAAACACTCCCACACTCCTTGGTTAGGTCTTACACACCTCTGCCAATATTCATCTTCTTTCCCTTCCACAGTCAGTCCTGACACCTTCCTTTTCCATGTTAACTGACCCCTGAAAGAGCTTGAAGGAGAGGAAAGGTGTGCTCCAGCTCAGCTCCAGGCCGCAGTGTGGTCAGCACAAGTCACATTTGCAGAGATTTTAACTGCTAAATCCTGTAAAGTCACTGCTGAGCATCTGTGAGCTGCTGCTTACATTTGGGTGCTTACATTTGGGTGGATTTTTGCAGAGATATCAGGAGGCATATCCACTCCAACAAATGTTCCTCAGGTGTCCAAACTTCACATTTGTGGTCGACCACAAGGTAATGCTAGACATTTACAGAGATGAGATTGACAGAAAAGGCTTTTGCATGGATAAAGAAGGAGATTCATCCTCATCCGTGGTCGAACTATTTTGACTAAGACAACACACCATATAGTCATAGAATCAGAAAATGGTTTGGGTTGGAAAGGACCATAAAGAACAGCTAGTTCCAACCCCCCTGCCATGGGCAGGGACATGTTCTACTGAATCAAAAGTTATTAAAATCATTTAGAAGCAGACGTCTGGCAGGAAAAGTTTCAGCCTGAACATTGAACATCTGGCAATGTTATAAACAACTGGAAACAATCTCAAGATGGGAAGCGGTAGGCAACCTCAGTCTGGGGCAGGTATCTAACACGCCTCCTCAACTGAACTCATGTCAAGATTGGCAGTAATCCCTCTATTTCACACTCCAGTTATTGGATTCAGAGTGCCAGTCTGACATACTAAATCCTCAGTGAACAATTAGATTTCCACATGGGTTTTCTGAAGACTGAGCATTAATGTTCTTCATAAGGAAATGCTTAAAAAATTCCTTGTCAAAGTGTTGCTCTGACAGTCTCTTACATTTTCGAATACCTCTGCTAGAGAACCGCAAACTTTACTGTCTTCCCCTACCCTCTCACCATTTTTCCTCTCCTAGATCAGTGACAGACATAAGCTAGTTTTTCCAGAATTTTAAAATTAGATACAGAGGTATGTCCTATATTCATCAAAGCTGAAGTGACTTTTGCCAGTAAAAGCCAGCTGTCTGTCAGAGTTAATTCTGTCTTCCCACACTAAAACTGCCTCTCTAATGAGGATCCAGGTCCTGATCTCTGAGAGTCTGAATCTCAAGGCTCCCTGCCCTGTTCTACCCCTTATTCTATGTACTGAGGGGAAGACAAGAGAAAGTAATGCCCATCTTATAACATACTCAGAGCTTTCTTTTTCTTTTGCAGGTCTTCTCACTATTAAAAACTTTCTTTTGTTTTATTAGAGAGAATCCCAACATTAGTAGGCCTGAAGAATATCAAAAGACTCTGGATTAGATAAGCTGAGACAAGCTGGAGGTGAACATGGCAATTCTCTGCTACATGCATATCTTTTTCCCTGCTTAACTCTTTATTTAACCTCTACACCAAATATTTATAGAATCATAGAATGTCCCAAATTGGAAGGGACTAACAGAGATCATCATCAAGTCCAACCCCTGGTTCACACAGCACCACCCAAAATCAAACCCAATGTCTGAGAGCACTGTCCAGATGCCCCTTGAACTCCAGCACTCAGGGCCGTGCCCACTGCCCTGGGCAGCCTGTTCCACACCCACCACCCTCCAGTAAAGAACCTTTCCCTAACCCCCACCCGGAACCTCACCTGACTCTGCTCCATGCCGTTCTCTCAAAACATATTGGTACAGGCTTGAGTAGACATTTTCGCTCCAGCAGGCCTTAGATTCAACAACCTCATATTGACACTGTCAGCAGGACAGAAGTAGAAGCCAGATGCCAAACACAGCTGTCTTCTAGCCTGCTTTGCTGAAGGTGGGAGTGAAAGAGCACTTACCCTTGATTCTCAGCACCTAAGTGACGAATGCCTTGCCTTTGGGTAGGCATGGAGATGCTTGTGAGCGATCACACCATGAGCTGAAAGAGTTACAATGCTCTTTCCACTTCTCTCTTCCTAGTCAGCTACAGTCTCTCTCTGCAACCAAAAGAGAACTCTGCAAAGAAACCTGAGCAACTCTTAGCAGAGCTGTTAGTGAGTTTCCATCTATCTGATTGTCATTGATGCTGTTTTTCAGATAGTCAGATCTTCATAGCACTCCGGTAACTGCTTGCAAATGTTGCTGATTTTTTAGAATAATCTAACAGATTTTCTGTTTCATAGGTTATTTTCCTGAAAGGCAGCTCCTGGAAGTAGAGCGAGCTGCTTAATAACTAGGGAAAAAGCACTGAAGGCTGCTGGAAACAATTTCTCTCTTCAAACTAGACTTTTCTTTCTTACATCCAGCTTCCTTTCAAAGTTACCAGACTCTTTGGGGTAAAGATGATGAAATTGTGGTTTTCAGAACTGTTTTATTATCTCAGTTTTGTCTTTGCTGCTCTTGATTCTCTATGATTACAATCTCCGATATGATGTCCAATGAACCAAAAACGTGTAGAAATGTACTTGTAGGACTCCTGCAGAAATCTTTGGCTGTGCTTTTATGTCAGGAGTGGGAAGCTATCCTGGAGGTTGTGAAGCAAGCCATTTTGTTCTGATCTATCTGCTGCTTTCAGTCTACAGTGAGGGATAAGAGAACAATCTTGTGCTGTTGCCATGCCACACAGCATCTTGGCTCTTATCAGTTTGGAAAGGAAACTACTAAAACACTGCTGCTTTATCAAAAGCAGTTCACACTCGAGCGAAATAGCAAGAAAATCCCTCTCAGCTGGTCTTCCAATCTTGCCCACCTCAGCTGGGATTGTAATTCCTGAGTACATAGCAGGGTGCTGAAAAGTGCATCATGCTGTTAAGATTGATCAGATGAGAATGAGAAATTCATTCCTCTATTCAGCTGTTTGAAATGAGGACAGCACTAATTAAAATTTGACATCAGTCATGGATTGCTTCTGGAGCTCTGCAGAGCCAAAGGAGGCAGGTTCAGAGGGCAGTGGAGCAACTTTCAGTTAATTTGTGATCACAAGGCAACCAAAACAGGCAATCAGCTCAGGCTTGGCAAGTGTTACTGGTCTGAGGGTGGGTTGCTGCAGCCTGCTTGTGCTTTTTCCCCCAGAGAGATTTGTTTGTTTTTAGCCACTGATGTGGTGGTTTTGATGCTGCACTCAGAGGAGGCAAATAGAGCTAGGAGAGGAACAGTCTGCCTGAAAATGAAAAAAAGTGGTGTAGACTTAGCTTGTGAGACCTCTGCTGTTCTGGCTGCAAGTTTGCTCTGATCACTGCTGTCCCCACTCCAGATTTGAGAAAGGTTTGCAGGCGTTTTTTCTCCTGTGTGTCTACTTGAGAGAAAGAGATACAGTTGTTGCAGGTGATAACTCATTTATTTCAATTCATTAAAAGTACTGTACAGTAGTTTTTATAACTATCATTAGATGATTGAGATCTGTGTTTCTTTTAGACCTTTCTCACAGGTCAAGTCCAATTACAAAACTGGTCACTACTGTTTCTTAGGCTTCACTTTGAGATGTAATCCCAAATTTACTACATTGCCTGGGGGGAAAAGTGACTCAAGATATTTTGCTGCAAGGAGGAAATCCTTATCCCTCCCACTATTTGCCAGTCTCTTGTGTAACTTTCCACCTGCTCCTTACCTCCCCAGTACATCTTGCAAATCTTCATAAATCTTGTTGAGACTTGAGGGGAATGGGAACAAAACTCTTTGTGCCCCTATGACAGCTGCAGAGACTCCATTTGTTCATGGGAAGACCAAGCAGAATTTGTTCTTTTCTTTGATGTTTTTGTGAAAGAGGTATAGATGGGCTTCTGCATCAAGTAACAGCAGAACAACTAAATATAGTTTCATTTTGCTCAAATTAAGAAAACAGCCTAAAGGATATCTATGTATTGTTTTCTATCTTCCCCAGGTATGACCTAAAAGATGTGACCAGTGAGAGAATACCATTTAGGGTCCTTACTGTTTTTTCAGAATGGCACTTAGAAAAACTGGGTAACTATGTGAACACATGAGATATGTCAATCCAGTGTGGGCACTACACAAATTTAGATAGCAGTGATTGTTCTGCTTGTTACTGGTCAGGATGGTTTTGTCAAATCCATGTTTTTAGATCAAAAGTATGCTGCGTTAGTTTTGAGAACTCATCGTTGCTGAATGCAGAGCAGTCACCATGTGGTGGGTGAAGGAATCATATATGATATGATATGATATGATATGATATGATATGGTGTTAAATTGCGAAGAAGTTGCATCATGTTGCTGTACCAACCTGGTCTAGTGAGCAGCCTGGTCTAATGGGAGGTGTACCTGCCTATTGCTGGGGGTTGAAACTAGATGATCTTAGAGGTCCCTTCCAACCCAAACCATTCTATGATTCTATGATTCTATCATATGTTATGTTGCATGTAGAGAGTATGCCATACGATGAGGCAAAACTTTTCACTTCAATTGGCAGTGTGACTCAGAAACCATGTCAGGATATTTTCCTGAACTGCTAGGGAAATATTACATAATAAAAATTACAATTCCAGGAAAATGTGTGCATGTGATTGAGGTAACATAAGTTCACTCAACATTGGCAGTGGATCTGCTTTGAGAAGTGACATTTGGAAATCCGGCAGTTCAATTGGCTAATCACACTTCCAAAACATTTGTCAAGTGTCTTGGGGCAAAAACAGAACCTATGGAAGCAGTAACTGAAAGAACCTTCATCACATTAAAAAGTATTTTCAAATATTGAAAGAACATACAATCATCTGATTTTATTCAACTCTCCATTACTGAGACATTCCAAAATCTTTGTCCAAACCTCAGAGATTTCCAAAGACTGGACGAATATTAAAACAAAGTGACTATGCTCTGGATATGTTCTTTGTAAAAACATGTAATATACTATTTTTAACATGTATATTCTGTCAGATTGTTAGCACCTAGCATTGTGTAGGATGAAGAAAGTGCTGCGTATTGCCTCTAGTTGTATTCCGTGCTGAGCATCATGTCTGCCTGAACGCGTTGCTGTTGTGCGAGATAATACAACCAAATACAGAAGGAGAGCTTGAGAAAACATACTGTTGGATTCCCATAGCTGTCAGTAGTATTTGAGACATACAAGCAAATTATTGCCATGGGCATTTTATGACAATCTGTCCTTTTATTGACCACACAAATGTACTTCCCATATTTATCACAGGAGAGGCCTAAAGGCAGATTCTCTGCATAAATGACTAGGCTTGAAAATGAAGAAACTCCTCACCGCACAGACCTATTCTTTTGTTCCATCTATCCGATTCAGTTTTCCATCATTGCCCACAAAATGAGGCACAAGTGAGTGCTGTTCCCTTCAAAAGCACACTTAGCTGCTGTGAGGATGTTTCTCATGAGAGCAAAAGATCTGGCTGTGGGGAGTGAGATTTATTTAATGAGAGTTGTAGTTGATTCTCAAAATACTTACTGGATGGAAAAAAAAAAAACAACCTAATTTTGGTTAAAAAAAAAAAATCTGGCTAAATGTGGAAGATATTTTGATAAAATTGTATCTGTTTCTAATTACTCTAGACATGTTAAAAGTAAATGAAATAATCATGCTTTCATTTCCAAATCATGTAGCATTCTGCTGTTCTCACTTCTTTGCTTTGATATTTTGATTCATTCAAACCAAATGTTCAGAGAACAACCAAAATGTCTAATCTCTGAGGATTTTGATAATGTAACCATGCTACTAAAGTGCAAGAAGTCTGGTTTGTTTGCTGTGGCACCACAAAAGATCTATTCTAGTTGAAAAGAAAAAAACTATTCAAAATATAAAACAGCTGTTTTCTTGAAGACATTGGGTATCTAATACGATTTACTTGTGCAAGCATATGATCGTCAGCTGAATTAGAAACTGTTTGTCAGTACCTGAACTATTAATCTTAGCAAACAGGTGATTCAGTCTCTTGCCTTCACTGGGAACAAGACTGGAGCCTGGAAGAGAAGAGTCTGGAGAGAGCATTACCATGCTGAAAAGATCAGAAAAGATGGAGCAGTCTAGAAGTTGCTTCTTCTCCAGTTTTGGGTCTTGGTCAAATGATACGCTGGCGAAGTTTTATCAAAAGAGACTCTCAATTGTCGTATCTATCAAGGAGAACTATGAACCTCTCACATGAACGCATCCATCAGTCCCTGCACCCTCATACAATATCAGACGAAACTATTCATTTTGTCACCTCACATTCCTCCCCAAACCATACTCAGTGTACCTGTCAGTCCTTTATGTGCCCTGGCCATTTACTGCTGTTCTTCTTATGGGGTGCTGTGCCATTTCTATATCAGCAGCATTGGCACACATGATGAGTGGCTCTATCAACATATTCACCCTTCTCTCAGAGGAAGCAAGGGAAATACTCTTTAATTCCAGAGGCAGACGGCAGAGAGGTATCTCCTAAGCTTTGGGTGGAGAAAGCAAAAGCTTTGTTTCCTGTGCCTGCTCTGCAAACTTTGAGCTCTAGTAGAGACTGATGAGGGTGGAGAGATGACCTTCAGGCTTTCCACCCAGAGTACAATTTACTGCTCCTCTTGCAGCCAGAATATACATCTCTGTTGCATTTACACGTTGTTTGTTGTATGGAGTCTTTCTCTGATGGAGAAAATGCTATGGCAGTGGATGCATCTGAAAAGCTGAAAGAATTAGCAGACAAATTGAAGCCTCAATTTTCTGAGAGGGCTGTGGAGAAGATTAAGTGTTGCCCTAGTACCTTCCCAATAAAACAACTTCTTTGACTATCATATAACTACATCTGATGCAGTCTTAGGATTTCTCAACAGTAATTCAGTCCCTACTAATTATATATTTGGGCAAAGACATATGAGGTCATTTCCAGCATCTTAAAAAAGATATTCAGTCCAATTGCATATTTTTGCAATCTACTCAACTGATACAGCTGTACTCTTTCATTGCAATTTTAATGAGAAAGTATTAGAGACCTGTTTTAAAAAGCAAAAGCTAAGGAGCTGCCTCACTGAACCCACAATCTGCTAAGAAAATGTCCTGATTATCAAACCTGTGGCTGAGATGATGATGGCACAAGTGATGTCCAGTTTGGATAAGTCAGTGCACTGAGAGAGATCAGTTTTTTTCCTGAGCATTAGAATAGATTTTTCTTCAAACAGTCACAATCTAAAAGTGCAAGCTCTTGAAGATTCATCCATGCTAAAAATTATTTGAGAAAGCAGAGAAGAGTATTAGTAGGAAGTCAAAATATCTTGTTGTTTTGACTCTCAAGACACAATTATTATAAGTAAAAGTAGCTTCTTTGTGTGCAAGTAATACATAGATAATCAGGCACCCAGAGAGGATAGAGTCAGGGATGAGACAAAATAGATCAAAAATTCATACATGATAGCAAATCAAAATTCTGATTTTAGTGGAGCTGTAGAAATTTAAGATACATTTTTTTCTCCTCAGAAATGAAATCAAACAGAGATGATAAAATTAGTGCAAGCTAATAAGTTTCAGACACAGTAAAGTTAGAGTCCTCGTGCTATATATTTTAAAGCTGATGAATTTTCTTGTTTATAAGATTGCAAGTTACTCCTGAAAATCTGGTACTTTCAAGGTGCAGAAGACTCTCACAATTTTATTATCCATTATCGATACCCAAAGGATACGAGATGCCATATTAAAGGCAATATGTTATCATAAAACTTGACACTATTTGGATTCCTGCTATCTCAGAATCAAGGCCTATCTAAGCAATATTTTCTGTGTTCTCTTGGTACTCTCTTTGGATGAATGTCATCTTTTGTTTTTTCTTGTCTTCTAGTTTGGTTGTAGATGCCAGATTAGGGATTGTATAAATATTTTCTTTTTGTACCTGATCACTTACTCCTGGAAGCCATAATAATACTAGAAATAATACTAATAGTGCAAATCATCAAAAAGAGTTCCCCTTAGTGCAGAGATTCCATGGAAGCTTATCATCTTCACCAAGCAAATGGCCATGCAGTACCTTCAGATATCACATATGTGTTGACTCCAGAATGGCAGGAGCTGGCCTGTTTTTCTGCAAAGAGAGATCAAAACTTTTCCGCAAGAATCTCTTGCAATCTAGAGAGTCCCTGGCCACATCACAGATGATGCTACGAGCTACAGCATGACTGAGGAAATACCCCCATGGCTTTGAGGTAGGGAATTAAGTGCATTCCTCCACCTAGGCAACTGTCAGTCCTTGTCTTCAGCCATTTCCAGGTCTTTCAAGTTTTGTTGTAGTTGCAGGTCTTGGTTGTTCATATTTGTGTCCTTAATAAAAAGTGACCACTGTGCCTCAGCAGCAACTGTGCTTTGGGTAAGAGAGGGGATTTCATCTCATCTGACTACAGAGCTAGTGATTGACTCTTAGAGAGTGAATGGAGAGAAAGAGACTGTTTGGACACACTGTAGAATTAAATGAATGTTCAGTCAAAGCACTTATTTTTTTCATTTCATTATAGTAAGAACCTCAAATAACAAGTTCATGTATTTAATAAGGTGAATGACACCTGTAAGATCATATTTTTTGAATTATAGTAGGTTGGCTGGGTTGGCCAGGAGCAGTAGGAAATATATTTCTGCAAGATGAGCCTGTAATATTGATGAGATCATACACTGTTGTGAAAACACTTTGTAGAATACACCAGAGAGAAAAAAAAAAAAAAAGGTTATTTTATGGTATAGCATGCATAACAGCGAAGTTTCTTTATATTTTTATGTGGTGATGAATCATAACTTTGTATTTAAAACTTCATTGGGTCTAGTTCTGAGAATAGCCTACAGGCAGCATTGTAACAGGGTAACATTAGTTCTCAAAAAACACTTCTGTGTTTGTCTTCTACATGACTTCTTTTGACTTGTGGCTGCTACTGCTGCGTCAAGCACACCACACCCACATACACTTTGAAATGTTCTCACTTGCTGCCAGTACTCTTTGTCAATGTCCAAGTGCCCTCAGTTTGTGATGAAACCTCTTGACCAAACTGGCTAATTTTGAAAGACTTAGTTGAAACTTAGCTTAACCATGTTTGGCCATGTTTGTAATAAAATAGCATTAAGAGAACCACGACTCTTTGCTGTGAAGCTAAAATCTGCTTTCCTTGGCAAAATAAAGCTGTTACCTTCTTCTTATTGTTTAACTGCTGAGAAGGTGGATCATAAAACAGTGCAAGGTTATTGAGAGGTTCCTCAATCATTTGTCCTGGCTCCAGATGCAGTGATAATGTTGAAGCTTTCAGTTGGAATTTGTGCAGTGCTTGACACAACAGCATCTGTGACCATAAATCAGAAAAAAACATTCCTTTTCAAAAGAGCTATTACACACAAGTATAACTTTCAGCAGAGGTTTATGTTCCACTGTGGATAAGAAGTGCTGAGATGGGGGTTTAAAGAAAGTAGTTTTGATATCATGTAAGCAAGTGGGATGTCCTTGGGTTTATTCAAGGATTTTGATAGCCTTTATTTTCACGTGTTCACACATACAAAATATTATTTACTATTCATCTGTTTCCTTAAATAAAAATATTGATAGATACTGGACTTGAAAATAATGAATTTTGGGTCCTAAGCATGTTTGGGGTATGGGTCCTCAAGAAATTTAGGACCTTAGTGGGCCTTTCTTTTACTATTGCATTCCAGACAGCTTTTCTTCTTAGTACAAAATACTTCCAGAAAATCTTGAATGGGCCAAACACGTAATTAATGCAAAGATTATCTGTGACATGCTGGAAAAGGTGGAACATATGAAATGAAATGACTTGTATTCTGCTGGCTCACTCAGACATCAGTTTGAAAAGGGTAGGGTGCATTTTTTTAGGCAAGAAACCTAGAATCTTGCCAAAAGTGGAGAAAAGCATGGTGCAAACTGCTGATTTGTGCCATCTGACAGGAGACTTTAAATGCTAATTATCAAGAAAAGGCACTGTTTGAGCAGTGCAGACTATGAAATGCTCCACGTGTACAACATGACACAAAAAAACAAATGTTTGACTGTCATAAATCAAAGGGTTAATGAACTCAGCATCTGATTTAAGCTAGCTTCCAAAGTGGTAAAGGCCACTGAATCCATTAGTGCCCTTTTGTTTCTTTCCAACACTAACTACTTTTAGGGTTGTTCTGGCATCTGAGATTGCTAGGAAGAAGATAGATAGTCCATTATAGTTTCTTTTGGAAGAGCAGAGGTTGTAATTATCCAAAAATCACAATACTAACCCAAGTTATCATTTCCTGATGTCATTGACATTGTTCATTGCCAAAATACAGGAAAACAGATATTCCTTTATGAGCTGAACAAAGTTTGGGAATATATGGGAGGTTACTGTCATGAAAGCCAGAAAACTTCATCTGAGTACAAATCAGACCTTTAGCTCTGGGTATGAGATCGATTCTGATGCTTTGAAAATCTAGTACTTTCACTTTAATTTGATATACATTATTGACAAGCTCTAGAGATAAGAATGAAATACTCAAACCTACTACTTTTACTTTAATTTGATATTTCTTATAGATGAGCTTGAAGCAAAAATTTATTATAGGCAATAACATTATGTACATAGGTCACTCTGAAAGAAATGCTTCCTTATTTATTTCCATGGGAACTACAATAGATACAAAGAGCACAATAACACCATTTGATAGAGCAAATTCTCAGCTATAAACACTAGTTTTCAACACAGTCACCACCATTAGCTCAGTATTTTTGCCAGTAATCAGAAAGGGTCAGCATGCCGAGCTCATAAAAATCTACACCAATGGAAGTGACCCATTGTTTCATAGCTGCTATGATGGCATCTTTGCTAGGAAAATGTTGCCCATGCACTTCATCTTTCATCAACCTGAACAGATGGAAGTCAGAAGTTGTCAAATTCGGACTATACGATGTACATGGTAGAACAGTCCAGCCAAGATTGGCAGTGAGTTCCACGATCTTCAAACTGGTTTGGGACCTGGCACTATCATGTTGCAAGACAAAAGGTTTCTTCTTTGAAAATTTCCAGTGATATGGCTTCAAAGATATTTTTTTCTTCTTGGGATCATGTGATATACATTGTCTTGGCATTTTATCAATATATCTTTCTCTCCTTTCTCTGTCTCCCAACCCTTAATGGAAATTTTCACATTTTTAGGGCCAGAGATTTTTCTACCTATATAAGCAATGCCAAGTGCAGTGAAGTCCTTTTCCACAACTAGATTTCAGCCATCACAACCAATAACCATGGTGATGGCTCATCTCAGCTAAGTACCAAGATCTGTGACCTAAGAGAAGGGGGTGAGGGCATTGCAGAGAGAGAAGTGAATGTCCCATTACACCAGAAGGTTGAACAACTCAGTGTGAGTTTGGCTTCATTAAACTTGCACCTGACTCATTTCTTAAGGCTACAGGGGAAGAAAGTAAAAATAAACAATATCAAAGGACAATGGGATCCAAGCACTACAAGATGATAAGAGCAGAGTGGCAAAAGTTAGGGGTGGAACTGAGGAGAGCAGAGTTGAGGCAGATGCACCATGACAGGGAGAGGAATCTTGAAGGAAGAGCTCTAAATATCAAAGAAAGCATAAAAAAGGAGTTAGGGGTCTCTGAAAAGTTTGAAATAGCATATGCAGGTGGCTGCAGTCATGAGAAACAGACAAGTGGCTCTGTTCCTCTTGCTATTTCTCAGGATCTAGAACTTTCATAAACGTCAGTGGAGATTTGGCCTTTTTGCATGCTGCCCATTCAAGAACACTGGGGATAAAGTCCTTAACCATCACACTTGGGTTAGATTTAGCAAGCTGTTAAAGAAGAACCTTCTTCCAATTTCATATTTTAAAACATTTATTTATCTATGTGCAAAGCCACACTCTTCAAAGTGCATTTTTTGTTTGTTCATTTGGTTTCATGCAGCCAGAGTATAGACTATAACTAAACAAAGATTGATTTCAAACTGTTGTACATGAAAGAAGTGTTCACATCTGTGTGGTATTAACAATCATAGCGTACGCCATCTATCGTATTATCTGAGGCCATAAAATGTTCTATGTTTTCCTTTTGATACTGCCCTTTTCATAACAGGCTGACTATAAATGTTTGCTTGGGAAATATTTTGTGACCACACAGTATTCATTGCCACTGTGCCATGACAAGAGAATGTTCCATCTTAGGCTATGTCCTGCCATGTCCTGCTGGAATGGATTGCTACCTCTGTAGTCAAAGTGTTTAAGGATGGGAGACATCTGAAACAATGAAAAGTTTGTCCACGCTCTAGAAAGAATTTAAAAAAATATATTAGGTGAATGTATTGTAATGGTCTCAGTGAAGTCAAAACAAATATGTAAGACAGTATTTTTTGCACCTGTTTTGGCACCTAGGTAGATTGGAACAAAATGAGATGTTTCTCTTCAAACATTTTATATCCCAGATAGTATCAATGGTACTTGTTTGACCAGAGATCCACAACACAGATAACTCCTGTGGCCTGGTGAGCCTTTGCTTACTGTCCAGTTAAAGCTCAATTTCAAATGAATCATGCTTTACAAGTATTTCTATTGCTCTGTATTGGCTGCAGAGGAAGCTGAGAGCAACTAGGCCACAGACTCAATAGACGTCCACGCTATGAAAACAATTCCTCGAGATTCAGTGCTCTCTTAATATCTGTCTTTGTCTTCCATTCATTATCATGCCTACTGCCTTTAGTGCTCAGAGCAAGAGACAGCACTTTATCACAGTACTGCTGTTGTTATGGTAAAGGACATCAGCAAATTCTGTATTGGGTTGCTGTGGAAGTTATAAAATCAGCAGAAAATTCTGTTCCCTCCAGTAAGAAGTCAAATATAAGAAGAAGGAACAAAGCTGTTATGGCTTTGTGCTGGGAGGCAATTGACTATACCATTAACCCCAGAACTTGGATGCTTGTTAGGAAAATAAAAGGGTAAAGGCAGCTGATCCACTTTGGGGTTGAATAGCCTTTGCCACACTGAACAAGGTTTGAGTTGACAGAGAAACGATAACTCAGTTCCATGGATTCTGTGTGAGTTTTAGATGAACATGGCATGGTTAATTAGGATTAATCTCTAATGACTACCAAGAAAATCCTGTAATGCGTACTGTTCTTTCCATTTCCCTTGACTACTTCTCCAATTTCCAATAACAGAAAAAGAAGGAACAAAACTGCATACACAGGTAGGCTTTGTCAACACTACTATAATCCATCAATATCAGGAGCACTGTTTTGTAATTACCACAGTTCAAAACCTATCGGATATGAATTTTGGGTATGAAATAGAATTCTATTAATAAAACTTATTCCCTTTTCCATGCAATAACTATTTAGTAGGCATAAATAGTTTAGTAGCATTTAGTAGGTGTAAGGTCGGTGAATTTACACATCAGTGAAATTCTGTAGCTTTAGAAATATAAAAATACTTAAAGTAGTACAAATTATTGAGTTAGATAAGCCCGGAGATCTTTCTGTACCATGTAGCATGTGTATCTATGATCTTAGGTTTAAAATTACTAGTAATCATTAATAAAAATACTTGATATTTAAGTAAAATAAATGGAAACACAAGTTTAAACTACTGACTTCCACAAGGAATGCAGAGATATGTCTTTTCATTTACAGGATACCATCATCACATTTTGCTGGTTCTCTGTAATTTTATTCAAGTTCAAAAGTTTTAGATGCTGATCCAGGCTCAAAATCTTTTTGCTGTAGACAAAGAAATCTTGTAAATGCTTAGTTGAGTTCAATTTTAATATCTTTGATCCCAGTACCTCACCACAGTGGGTCCTATACTCATCTTTTGTAGAGGCAAAGAGACAGTACGTGGATGGGAAAGAATATAAGCTGTGGTTCTTAGAACAAATAACTCAACACATTGTCCTCAAGTTGAATTTCAGCCCTCCTAGATCAGCAAAATTCTGGGTATCTTGTTTCTAAAACTGTCTTGCAGTTCAGTTGCTGGTGCTAATTATTCACATTCCTTTTGACTTATTGTCTCTATGTATTGAGATGGGCTTTCCAGTTTTCAGTTCATATGAAATGTATGAGAAATCATATACCTATGAAAAACAGCCATCTTTATAGTGAAACATGGCAACTTGCTAGAGCACAATACATTGTTCCATATGGGCATAAAAGAAGAGCAAATAATTTTTTCTTAGTTAACTGCTTAGGGATTTTTAGGTCAGTGGAAGGTAATTATGCAAAAATGAACTTGGGCAGTATGTACAAGTTAACATCTGTATGATTGCAAAATAAATGCCACAGATGTTTTAATAACGAATAACAAATGTGATTAGTGTCTAGGTTTTAAATCTCATCTAAAAATCTTCTTCTTGTAGGTAACTCTTCCCCTCACCTTTTTCCAGCCTTATGAAGAACACTAGCTGGCTACTGGTTGGGACTGCAAGCTGCTGCCTATCTCATCACCAGCTCCTATCTTTCAGCTTTGCCTATAAGATGTGGTGCATTATTTATGAGAGCTGGCAGAGCAGACCTTAATTTGCAAGTCAAAAAGTACAGTCAACTGCATGATCAGAGACACAACTGAGAACACCAGCCCAGTGCAATACAGTCATGCACAATGATAACCTTTTGCTTGGGTTGGAAGCAATATTTTTCAGCAGACTCAGTGAGTCAGTGGAAATAAATATGCAGTGTCTTGGTAAAGGCATAAACACAGATGCTTGAAGGCAGCAGCCAAATACACAAGTGCTGTGCTGTGGAGTGCTGTGCATCAAATTTATGTTAAACTAAGATTGTGAAGGAGATCCAGTGCTGGTGTGACATGCCAGCACAGGCACAGAAGTGACTTGATGGGTGCCAGGTTTCCTAGGGAGCAGGGACACAGAGAGTATGGCCTACATTTGTCAATCAGCTCCAATGACTGGGACAGAAAGGATTGTGGAGTGAGTATCCCAAGTTATATGAGCATAAATCTCTAAAGTCGGTCTGACGTCAGGTACCATCAGAAACAGGTAGCTGTTGTCCCAGCTATTCTTAGCTGCTCTCAGCAGTGTGCTGCCTCTTGTGCAAGAGCATCCAGAAGATCTGTTCTGGCTTTTTCATTTCCTCCTTTCCTTCCAGAGGACATCTCTGTCAGCACTGGAGAGATCAGAGCAGCAGATCAGGAGAGCATCCAGCCTGGAAGAGCTCCTTCGAATAACTCATGCTGAGGACTGGAAGCTGTGGAAATGCAGGCTAAAACTCAAAAGCCTGGCCAATTTAGACTCCCGCTCTGCATCACACCGCTCCACCAGATTTGCTGCTGCTTTCTATGATATTGATACACTGAAAGGTAGGTGCAGGATTGCATCTGAATCTAACTGCAGCTTCAGGACTGCTGTTTCTTACTTAATTATGGGTTAAGTACCAGGGGTTTCCTAGAAGACACCTGCAGTGGAAGCAGCACAGTATTCATGGAAAATGACATTATATGAAAAAATATGAGGCAACAGCCTGAGTACATCTCCCTTTTCATAGCCAAATCAGGCTTATTGTACTGTATACTGTCCAAAGGAAAGTTCTATTATGTATGGATCTGTCAGTCCAAAGACAGACAGGAAATAAACATGCAAAGTGGTCTGGAATGATGGGCTGAGGGGCTTGCCAGCGGTGTTGTGCCAGATCAAGGAATTTACTTGCAGGCAGAAACAAATGAGCTTTACAACAGGCATTGAAATTCCATTTTTTATGAGGTGCACTCTGATCTAAGGCACTGCATCAGCACTAGTGTCTGGGTGGGAACTGCAGGAAGGAGCTATTTTCCTAATACTCTTGCTCTGTTTGAGAAAATCTCTCTTGGGAGAAGAAATAGGCTTTGAAACTGCCAGTCAGCACCTAAGTACAGAGAATCACAATTTTTCCTTCTCTTGAAGCAAAAATGAATCCTGTTCCCTCTAAGTGAGAGACATGAGGGCCATTATATGATGTATTGATGTAAAATAAAGGATCAATTGCTATGCTTCCGTCAAGGAGGTGGATATCCTACAGCAAAGCTACACTGTAGCCTAGCCAAGTACTGACAAAGCTATTTTTTTGTTCAGATTTGAATCTGAAGTGATATGACCATATCACTTTCCTTTGGGGAAAACAGATATTGCTGATTCTGTTCCAACATCACTATTACAATAACCACAGCTACATTTGCACAACATTAGTGTCGCTTTCATATCTATTACTTCTACATTTCAGTTAATTTATGACAAAGCAAAGGCTTTAATTTGTTACTCCAAACCATGGCACAGAAATATAGAGATGAGTGCCAGTCTGAAAATGGCTTTCATATGACAGGCATGACTTTAAACTTCTCGTAGAACATTTGTACTGAAAAAAAAATACACACATACACAAAAAGAAACAAAACAAAACAAAAAACCTCCACAACAGAACAAAACAACATCCAATACACAAAGGAAGAACAATTAAGAGAACTTTAATTAATGACACACTTTTCATTTTAACACCTTTACAAGTCTATGCAGAAACATTAGGAGCCCGTGTACTTGTTGTTAGAAGTAGTACCAATGGTCAAATACAGTTTTTCTCTATTCACTGTTGTTCATTTAGTGAGCATCAGTATTTCTGAAAAAAAATTAAAAAAAAAATACAGTGACAAAACAAAGGTTGTTGTAATAAGCTTTTTTCAATGGCAGAATAATATAACTGTTTAGGTAATGGCAGATGCCTGTAGGCATTTAGATACAACTCTTTTATAACATGGCATAGCTGTTAGGTCACTTCCTACTTTTTTTTAGCTATCTAACTTTAGACACAGAGATGTCAGCCTATTGGGTCATCTTCTCCATTCCTCCATCCAAAGAGGAATTATCCCAGGACAGAAACGTCTTTGTTTTAATATCTTAATACATTCAAGGTACTAAAGCTCCTTTAGGAAAAAAAACAACCACAAACCTATAAACATACATTTCTTTCCCACACTCTTTCCAGTCAGTAAGCACTGACCCTTTTGCCAAGGGCATCTGTTTTGTTTTAGTAAAGTGTTATGATGAGAAGTCTGGGTCTAGGTCTTTCACTGCTTCACTCTTAAACCATCTCCCACAGTACCCCAGACTCCAACCGGGTGAGGGAGGTCAAGGACAACAAGAAAGACTTCCCTAAGTACATCAGTAGCAAAATGAAGACTAGGGAAATGTGGACCTGCTGCAGAATGAGGTAGGAGCCCTGGTAATGGAGGACACTGAGAAGGCCAAGATACAGAACACCTTCTTTGTTTTGGTCTTTACTGCTAAGGCTGCTCCTCAGGACTCTCAGACCCAGGAGATTAGAGAGAATCTAGGGAAAGGAAGACTTCCTCTTGATCAAGGAGGATCTGCTCAGAGGTCATTTAGGCAATCTCAATGCACACAAATCCATGGGCCTCAATGGAATGCACTCATGAGTGCTGAGGGAGCTGGCAGAAGTGATTGCCAAGCTGCTCTTTATCATCTTTGAAAGGTCGCAGAGAATGGGAGAGAACTGGAGGAAAGCCAGTATCACTGCAGTCTTCAAAAAGGGCAAGAAGGAGGAGCAGGGAAATTGCAGGACAGTCAGATCACCTCTGTCCCTGGGAAGATGATGGCAAAGCTTATTCTGGATGTCATCTCCAAGCAAGCAGAAAAAAAGATTATTAGAAGTAGTTAACATGGGTTCACCAAGGGGAAATCAATCAGGTAGCCTATGGTGTCATGACTGGTTGAGTAGATGAGCAGAGAGCAGTGGATATTATCTACCTTGACTTCAACAAGGCTTTTGACACTGCCTCCCTTAACATCCTGGTAGGTAACCTTAGAAAATGTGTGGGATAGATGAGTGGACAATCAGGTGGACTAAGAACTGGCTGACTCGCAGAGCTCATTGGGTTATGATCAGAAACAGTCTAGTTGGAGGCCTGTAGCTATTAGTGTTCCCCAGGGATTGGTACTGGGTCCAGTCTTGCTCAACATCTTCATCAGTGACCTGGATGAAGGGTTAGAGTGCGCTCTCAGCAAATTTGCTGATTATACGAAGCTGGGAAGTAGTGACTGACATATGACGTATCAGAAGGCTGTGCTGGCATTCAGCAAGACCTGGACTGGCTGGAGAGTTGGGCAGAGAGGAACCTTATGAAATTGAACATGGAAAGTGAAGAGTCCTACACACGGGGAGGAATAACCACACACATTAGTACAAGTTAGGGGCTGACATGCTAGAAAGGAGCTCTGCAGAGAAGGACCTGGATGTCCCATTAGACTACAAGGTGACCATGAGCCAGCAGTGTGCTCTCGTGGCCAAGAAAGTCAATGATATCCTGGAGTACATTAAAAAGAACACTGCCAGCAGGTTGAGGGAGGTGATCCTCCCCCTCTACTCCGCCCCGGTGAGGCCACATCTGGAGTGCTGTGTCCAGTTCTGGGCTCCTCAGTTCAAGAAAGGGAAATTCTGGAGAGAGCCCAGCAGGGGGCCACAGAGATGGTGAAGAGAAGGGTGAGGGGGGATCCTGTCAATGCTTATAAATATACAAAGGGTGGGAGTCAAATGGATGGGGCCGGGCTTTTTTCAGTGGTTCCCAGTGACAGGACAAGGGGCAATGGGCACAAACTGAAACATAGGAAGTTTCATATGAGCATGAAGAAAAACTTCTTTACTTTGAGGGTGACAGTGCTGGAACAAGCTACCCAGAGAGAGGAGGTAGACTCGTTGATCTCCAGAGGTCCCTTCCAACCTCCACAATTCTGTGGTTCTGTGATTCTGTGAACTCAGGACTTTGTTCCTCCTTTCTAGACCTTTAGTGATGAACTCACTGAAAGCTCACCTCACCCCATGCCACCACGGTCTCCCCAGAGCAGCTCATCTCACCTACAGCAGCAGCACTTTCGAACTTTGAGTGCATCTCTACATCTAAGTTTTGCAGCAGAAAAAATCAGAGTGATCACAGTGCTTCACAACAAAATGTGACATCCAGTTTTTTTATCAGACCTTTCTAGAACATCCCTACTATTAAAAAAATCCCTACTATAATAAAGGGAGGATGTGTACGAATGGAAAGGTCACTGTTTACATTCACTGAAGTGACATCTGAAGCGATTACATGCATGTACTGTAATAAGTTTGGCAAACACTTTATTTTCTATTTTAAGGCTTCGGATTAGATTGCTGTACTGATTGACTCAATTACTACAGAGAATTCTATTGATTTTAGTGATCCTGCTCTTAATCTATGCTGCAGAAAGTAAAATCAGAATCCAGATCCCAAACTCTTATTTCTTGTACTTTTTGTATGACTGAAAAGTGGCATGAATCGACCCTGGGGAAAGGCTTTGCAGGAATAAACAAACTGATTTAAATTTACACAGTCAGTTGAAGAAAAAAATAAAAGTAATAAAAGGAAAGTCAGCCAGGAGAGGGAGAAATAAAGGCTCATCTGAAGAAAAGTATAGCATTTGGATTAAAAGTCTTTCAGAATTTTTTTTTTAGAACTTCTCTGTAAATGTACACACTGGTGGCATAACAGCAGAAAGATGGACTGCAATAGAAGTGAAAGCAATTTTCTTGATAGAAGTTGCTCCTTGTCCTTCACAAACCTGATAAAAGGAGGCAGACAGAAAAAAAAAAATTCCTTAATTTTAAGACAGATATAAAGCATAAGCACTGTTGACTATCAACTTATTCCATAACAGGAATCTGGAAAACAAAAGTGCAAAAAATAGCAAGGCCATCTCTAAGAAGCACTGAGAGGGTATTGTGTTTTCTCTCACTGCTTCAGCCATTGAATGCATTATTCCTTCTCACAGTCAGTATTTGATAGATGTGTCTGAAATAAATTACTAGCCTACACCAATTCAGTATTTGAAAGATGCCACAGTGTTTTGAATAGATAAAACACACTTGAATTCGTATTCCTGTTATTCCAACTTGAGTACCCTGAGGGTACTTAGTTGTGAGAGTGTTTGTCTTGGATTTTGCTCATCGGTTCAGAGACAGTGCTGGCTGGCTGTCATCCAGTGGGAGCACTAATACTTTCTGAAGTATTTCAGAGTCTGTTAATCATTAATGTGCTTTTCCAGTCAGGCGTGGGCTCTGCATGCCTACTGAGGGGTAAGGGCAGTGAGACGCTGCAACTTGAGATGGTCCTACAGGATAGAAGGAGCTGGGAACTGCCAGTGGGAGCTGGTAACTGCCCGTGGGTGGGCACCAGGGTCTCATCCTGTGCCAGCAGGGATCACAGAATCACAGAATGGCTTAGGTTGGAAGGGACCATAAAGCCCACCCAATTTCAATTTTCAGCCGTGGGCAAGGCTGACACTCACCAGATCATGCTGCCCAGGGCCCCATCCAAGGCATCCAAGGATGGGGCATCCGTAGCCTCTCTGGACAGCTAGTGCCAGTGCCTCACCACCCTCTGAGAAAAGAATTTCTTCCTAACATTTAACCTAAATCTCCATCTTCGAGTTTAAAACTATTTCCCCTTGTCCTTTCTCTATAAGACTGTGTAAAAAGTTGGTCTCCCTCTTGTTTATAAGCTTCCCTCAAGTACTGGAAGGCTGCAGTGAGGTCTCCCCAGGGCTTTCTCTTTTCCAAGATAGACAAGTCCAACTCCTTCAGCCTATCTCCACAGGAGAGGTGCTCTAGCCGTCTGGACCCATTCCCCATCTTTCTTGTGTTGGGTCTGCCAGATGTGGATGCAATACTCCAGAGGGGGCCTTACAAGGGCAGAGTAGATGGGGGCAATGACCTCCCTGTCCTTTCTGGTTATCTCTCTTTTGATGCCGCTTGGGTCGTTGGTCATAGCTGGCTTATTTTCAGCTTTTTGTCCACCAGAACCCACAAATCCTTCTCCGCAGGGCTGCTCTCAAAGAGTTCTTCACCAATTCTGTACATATATATGGGATTGCTGCAACCCAAATGTAGCACCTTGCACTTGGTCTTGCTGAGCCTCATTAGGTTCATGTTGGCCCAGTTCTCAGGTTTGCCCAGATCCCTTAGGATGACATCCCTTCCTTCTGTTATGTCAACCAGCAAATTGCTGTGGGTACATTCAATCCCAGTGTCTACGTCATTTATAAAGATGTTGAAGAACACCGGTTCCAAGATTGACATGTTGAAGAGCATCGGTTCCAAGACTGACCCCTGGGGGTACCACTCATGACTAGCCTCCACCAGGATATAGATCCATTGACTACCAATCAGCCCTACTTAGCCCATAGACATTAAGGGACATTTTCGTCACCTCTGTTGAAAAGTGGAGGCAGATAAATGTAGCAAACTCTTTGCCAGGGCAGCTGGTGTAAGTTACTGGGATAATTTTGTACTCTACCTCTCTCTGGTCCTTAAATTGATCCAAGTAAGTGCAGATGGCCTGTCAGCACTTCATTTTTATTTATATAATACCTCACCAGTCAGAGATTTACTTTGCCACAATTGCTCACTAAAAATGGTGCTCTTTCTAGTCATAGATGAAGAATGGCAGAAAACTCAGTGTGTGCCAAGGGAAACCTGTGTGGAAGTTGCCAAAGAGCTGGGTACGACAACCAACAAGTTCTTCAAGCCTCCCTGCGTGAATGTGTTCAGATGTGGAGGCTGCTGCAATGAGGAGAGTCTGAGTTGCATGAACACGAGTACAACTTATGTGTCAAAAACGGTAAATGAAGCTATTTATCTGCTCTCTTCTGACCTGGCTCTCAAAAAATGGAGGGAAAAGAGGATGTTTGGTTTCTGAAATCCTGTTATGAAAGATCTGTCTGCACTACCATAACAAACAGGAGAATTAATTTTTTATCCACGTGGAGTGAATGCAGGCATGTGCAATAACATTTCACACTCATGATGCATTATTAAAAATGTCTGTGTATGCAGGGAGATGGAAAATCAGGGACTGAGAAAGTGATTGTAGGCTCATGTGACATTAAGGGGTTTAATCCTTATTTAACATATTGTTGCTTGGATCTGGGACCCTTGAGAACATTGGCTTGTGAAAATCCAAAGGATTAGGAGAGATTGGGAAAATTGTTGTGTGGGGCCATGATTCTGAGAGCTGTATTTTTAAAACTGACATCAATTCCACAAGGCTGGCAGATAGTTTTGGATTTTCAAGTCTAAAAAAAGAGGCATTTTCAGAAGAAGAGGCCAGATGCTCTCCATATGAATGCCTTGGGATCTGAATATCACAAATCGCAATGGAAAAGAAAGGCTTAAATCAGTAGCAATAAATGTCTGAGTTTTAACGACCATGTCAAAATGTGAGCATAAAGAGTATCCAGAGAGTATCTTTCAGTAGACTGACTTTAGCATCTATGTACAGAGCTATCTTGCTCCAATGGGTGACTGAGCACAGTTCTAAGCTCTACATCTGAAACTGTACGAAGAACAGAGGACTGGTCTTCTCAGATTTATCTTCATCTTGGGCATTCCCACTTTTAAACCTTTTGTACTTGAAATAATATATTAAATTATAGTTATCAAAAATGTTTTTTTTTTAAGTCAGAGCCAAGATTGGAGCAGCTGTTTTAAAAAGATTTAAGTCCTTATGGGGAAACATTTGAAGGCAGCAGGTCTGATTCACTTACATATTGTTTCAGCTTTTTTGGAATGTAATTTCTTTGTGTCTGGTTGTACAGGAATATAGTTAGATTAAAATAAATCAGGGCCTATCCTGCTTGTGTCAATGTTCATTAATTGTTTTAATTCCATACCAGAAAGAGAAAGCACTTGTGGCCACACACAAAAGACGTGATCAGCTCAGAGAGCTAGGTTAAAAAGTATTTATTTACTTGGTTTTTGATCAGCAGCTCCTAAGTTTGTTGAAAAGTTGCAATTCTGCATTTCTTTAGTGCTCTTCAAAATAACCATTCCCTCAAAAGTTCTCACCTTAATTCCACTCCTGGATACACTACCATCAGCTCAGAATTACTTCTCTAAAATCAACAGAATTACTCCTGTATAAGTGAGAGTATTTTTTTTTTCCTTGTGCAAAATATCCACAGAAGGATCCCAAAGTTAGACGCTGTAACACTTAAATTAAAAATCTAAAGAGTAAGATCTGGGAATATTTCCCAGATGCTGAATAGTGCAGCACTAAGCTGGTATGCACAGAAGTACCCTGTGCCTTACTTTCTACTTGAAGGAAGTTGGTATGCCAGGGCAGACGGGTTGTGTATAATTTGAACACCTCCTACACACTGCTGCCCAAAGAACCAGGGCTTTCACTCAGAGATCACATTAATTTGCATGCACTGAAGTTAGGCTTCTTGTTTCTTTAGGCTCTCCAATAAAAAGAACCCAATTAAAGTGTCCTTTATTTACTCCTGTTTCTTCCTTCTCTGAGGAGGCCATGGGGATCAAGTTAGGGATCTAAAGATGCAATGTGTGAGTACTCTAGGACAGTTAATATCTCCATAAGTTGTTAAGATTCAGCTGATGATATAATTGAGAATAAAGTTTGCAATGTCCGTATATTTTTCATCTTGCTCTAGCAATACACAAGAGGCATTTTAGTGTCCATATGAAGAATTTGGGACAATGTGGGGTATATAGCACAAATATGATCATTTTGGCAAGATTCTACTTTGGTGGACATAGTCCATCCCTCACTTCAGAACATTCACTGGCCACCTGCTTATTTATACCTGTGATAACTATTGATAAAAAAAGAGCAATGATGAGGCAAACGGTGGCAAAGGATAAAATGTTTTTATTTAAGACTTCACATATTAAAATAGAAACTGAAAAAAAAAAATGGTTATTTCACCCACATAGCTCTTTGAGATCTCGGTTCCTTTGACAAGTGTTCCAGAGCCTGTGCCAATCAAAATTGCCAATCACACCGGTTGTAAGTGTTTGTCAAATACCCAGCGTCACCAGTACACCATCATACGAAGATCTGTCCAGTACCCAGAAGAAGATGGGTAAGTTAACACATTTACAATTTCCTATCTATGCAGTCTGAAAATTGCTTTGCTCTGATTTGGTCATTGTAAATGTGCCTCCACTTTCTGTTATCCCAAATGTTTTTCCAATTATCTTGATTATCTCTCAGGATTATAAAGCTTTGACTGGATCTTGTAAATAATACTGAATGGAAATGGGAATCCAAAAAGCAGCAGACTAGTACAGCAGGATCTGCAGTCATTAAGACATGAAGATGTTTGAAAGGGGACTCAAAGTTCAAATATTATCACTACACTCCACTGGAGCTACTTGGGTAGATATGCATAGATTTTCCAACTTGACACAAGCAACTCTGTTCACACATTAACCAGCCAGGACATACAAAGAGTGATGAGGTCAGCATAAAGAACTCCACTCTACTTCACAGCACCTTGGGTCAGAAGTGACGCAAAGCATGGCTTTGCAATTATCCTCCAGTCTTGGTTTGCATCTGCCAGGTTCAGTGCTTGGACAACAGTGATTTCACATCTTACTCCAAAGTATGGTATAGCTCAACTGTAATCCTGATAGGAATTTCCTAAATTAACTCAACAAATGCTCTAGAAACACATCTAAAGGGTTATTTAATGTTAACTGTCTCTGTCTAGACTTATATGTAAGCATACAGATAAATGGCATGAATAGTAAGACTAAGACTACCCTGGGTGGAGCAGAGATGGAAAAAAAAAGTAAAAAAAAAAAAAATAGAGCTGCAAAACTGTTGCCATTTCCTTCTTAGGCGTGTAATCTGAAATATACGATCTACTACTTCTGCTGTGAAATAGAGAGAGATCCAGCCTCATCATCCATTGTCAAGGTTTTCTGTTTGCTGCAATAATGCACACAGATGCCTCAGCTTCACACAGTACAAGTGGCAGAACACCAGTAGGTTCATCCCACCAAATAACTATGCTGCTGCTCTTTATATTTACTTTTTAAATTTCCATCTTTTTTTTTCTTTTTTTTTTTCCCCCTTCTAGTTGTCCCTTTACGAACAAACTTTGCCATAATGGATGGGTCTGGGATAGTGACAAATGTGAATGTGTTGCAGACGTACAGCACTCAAACAGACGGGAAGGTAAAACTAAATTAACAATGGATACTTCTGCTTATTATCTGCAGGATGGTTGTGTTGCATTTGGGCTTTGTTCCACTTCTTGTTGTGAGAGCTACAGTTTTGATTCTACATCTTTAGACAGATCTTGCTTACAGTGTAGAAACTCGCCTGAAAATAAACATTGGTATGTTTATCCCCATCTCATATTTTTTCCTTAGACATTTTACTTCACCTCCGGAAACAAGTGAATAAGAAACAGGAATGTACTAAAAACATGAAGTGGGCATTCTTGGTTTGTTTTTTAATCTTATATTAACCTTAAATTGTATAACGCACATTATGAAAAAACTTTAAACTGTAGAAAGATTTATCCCTGGAATATATTGTGGGGAAAGTCTTGAATTTTCATTATGGGACATTCTAGAGAACAGATATATCAGGAATAAGATGAGAAAAAGCAATTCCTCTTATTAGCTGTAGTCATTGCAAAAGGTTATATGACCTTTGAAATTATTTGATTTTCTTTTATGACTATATTAAAATGTTTAGGATGCTTTCAAACTGATATACCATACATGTTCAGGAGTATGCAAGTGTACCCTTTCAAGACTGTAGAAGGAAATGGAAGAGGGTAAAATTAATACAAGTGTTCAGTACTTCTTTTCTCTCTCTGCTTTTCCTGGAAAACTTTACTGTCAAATAAATTTGCAGGAAATATTCTGTGAGGGAACTGTGTAAGTCTAAATATGCCTACTGGCAGTAAGTTTTAGGAATAAAGTTAAAATTTCCCCATGGCCTGTATAAAATTAAAAACAAACAAATAACACAAACAAACAAAAAAACCAACACATTATGTTCTTAGGAAATTGTGCTGGTCAAAGTAAAACTATGACAGCAGTAGAGCAGATGGACACAGAAGGAAGCCTTGCCTTTCTGTTTAAACTGCATTCAGCAAACAAAACAATAAACCAAGGCAACCGTAAAAAGAAGCTGGCAAGCAAGCTAAACTAGAATCTAATAATTTCATGAAATACTCTGTTGATTAAGATGTCCTAAGGCTAATAGATCAGTTTCATGTTGCTTTTTTTTTCCCTGTAGGATCTGTTCTCATTCTGAATCAGCTCATTTGGCCATCAAGTAAAGTAGTAAAGCTCAAGTTAGGCTTTCCACTCAAGAAAGAATTAGTACACCATATATCAAAGTATGTCCAAAGGACACTGAATAGCCAGATTCCTCTTTGCTCTTAGCCTTTTGTAAGGTCAGCTTGGAGATTAGAGTCTGTGGCTTGTTAAATTATAGCTTTTGTTGACATAAACTCAATATTTCCTCAGATAAAATATCATTCTGTGAAGCACAATGGGTTTGGCTGTGGCTGGGATAAAATAACTTAAAATCTGCCTTTGATGTTGAAATGAAGCAAGGCTGAAACACTCGTACATGCCAAGCTTTATCACCCCAAGGAAGTGGTTTGTTTTCCAAGAATTTGTGGCAGATTCCTTTCCTTCTTTCTTTTTAAGTTTTTGAATATTAGTTTTCCAGCATTAAGCAAATAATAATGAAGGTTTCTTTCAAGTAGTGTACAGGCCCGTTCTGGTCAGTAAGATCAGAGCTCAGGTTGCAGAGGTCATGGACACAGGTTACATTCCACATTCCATAGGTTAAATCCAATAGTTAATTGTAAAATTACAGGAAATTATCTTCCCACTGACACATTATAAGCCATGACCTTTACTCAGGGATGTGCTGCCAGCATTTTAATGTGGCTTTCAGAAAATAATTCCTTTTTTCTAGGATTAACCTCATATTATAGTCCAGATGTGTATTTTGAAGGAAGACAGATGAGGTATTAGCATGTTTGCTTGGTTGGAGTTTGTTTCTGAAACAATATTTTCTCCTTCCTTTAACTGACAAGTGTACATATGTTGCTTATTGAAGTACAAGTCTGGATTACATCTTACTAGACATAGTATTACTTCTGCAAAAATTCTGCAAAAAAGTGTGGGGATAGTGAAGTACATTGAACAGTAAGTATGCTAGTTTGTGTGGATACGCAGCTTTGCGAGGGGTATATGCTAAATCCTGGGAGCTTTCATTTTGAAATCTGCTCTCTTTTAAGTATTCCTGTGTCCCAAAACCTTTACATTTGGCACTTCTAATATGCATCCCCAAAATGAAGTACTTTTATGCAAGGTTCAACCCATAAGAAATAACAGTATTATTAATGAAACAATCAGCCCACTCCTGTCCCGAAAAAGTTGAAAAGCCCTTCTCTGCACTGTAAGTTACAACAGAAGACCAAAATAAATCAGAGAGTACATGAGCCCTTTTGACTACATCAAAAGAGCCAGCCTCTTCCAGAGCAGAATTTAACCATGTAAAGCTTATTGCTAAAAGTTGTACTTGCTATTGCAGGGCTCCCTCCTCTTGCTGAGCTGGCTATGTGTGGACAATATATGGAATTTGATGAAGAAAATTGTGAATGCATCTGCAGGCAGAAGTGTCCCACAGACTTCTTTCAAAGTAAAGAGAACTGCAGCTGCTATCTGTGTAGAGAGAACCAGGAAAGCTGTGCTCAGAAACACAAGATATTTCATGCCGAAACCTGTAGGTAAGTGCTCCTTGTCGCTCAGTGGCTATACTGCAAGGTCTGAATTAGCCTGCCTAGATGCTGGAGGTGCAAGTGCTGAATTAGCTAGGATTGCCATCCAGTATAGAATCACTTGCTGCAATTATGGATGTAATAATAATAATAATAATAGAGATAGGGGATAGAAGGAGTATAAGATATTTAATTAACGTTTTGAGAAATATGAACAAGGATGCTATTCAACTACCTGTATTCATTATTTTTCTCCTTATTTTAAGGGAATGACTGCTAAAACTGTGCTACACTTGAAATTACTGTGTTACCGAGGTGATTTACAGTGAGATACTGAGTCTGGCATTTCTAGAGTGTCCAAAGCCACTCTGTGTTCTTTGCAATAGCCCAGTGCAGTCTCACATACTTCTAGGGGCAAAGGTACCCTAAATTAACACCCACACAATGTAGCTTATTATTCACCATGTTTGTCCTCAAATGATTTACTAGAGCTAATGAAATTTTGTGCATATACAAAGCCATTCAACTGATAGCATGAGGAAGCAGGAAAATTGTTCTGGGACTGTTATATTCAGTGCATTCCTCAAATCCTTTTGAATAACTAGTTTTGAGGATTCTTTGGCAAAACATAAATAGAAAATATACTTTCAAAGTACTCTTTTTTCATGCAATAGTTTATTATTTTTTTTTTTTCTCATAGAGCCCTTGTCATGTGTACAGATGCAAGAGCATGCAAGTATGCAGTCTGAAAGCTTATAAATAGAAACTCAAGAGTTGAGTTTCACTGGTTACTAAAGCAGAACTGCAGTTTGCTGAGTGGTCACATACAGTCCATTGTCACAGACCTCTTAGATTAATTCATGGAGAGGAAGCTGTGGAAGGAGTAACATCTGCATCTTTAGATTGAGCTCTGAAAATAAAGACAGGCATAAAATAGTTGTCAACAACTATAACATAGCTAAAAGAATCAGTAGAGTTGAAACACCATCAAAGACTCAGTCATTTATGAGTTTTGGATGCAGGAGGATATCAATGCCATCATTTGTTTACATAAGTTTAGGTTCTAGAAATGACTGTAATCTGTACACAGTAATTCTATGCCAGATTTGTATGCTTGTTAGTCCTGGAGAACAAAAGCTGAAGCATCATGAGCAAAAGTACTTCATAAAACTTGAGGACAGCAGTATCCAACAAACAAGTCTTTTCTCCCTGTATCACATGGTGTCAGCACTGCCCCAAGTGTATTCTATGTGAGAACACTGCTGTGTCCAATGATGAAAAAGTTGAGGAATGTAACAGTGAAGAATTATCATATTAAAATCATTCTCTTTTTTGCTTTTTTTCCCCTTTATCAAACAGCTGTGAGGACAAATGTCCATCCCAACCCAGAACATGCCCAACTGCAAAGCCAACATGTCCCAGGCATTGTCGATGTCCAAAGGAGAAGAGAAATTCTCATGGGTCTCAAAGCAAAGAAAATCCTTGACTCGGCTTCTCCAGTCCTCCAGAAATCCACTGCTTTGCAAAGTAGCTGTCACTGACTTTCAAACAGTAGTAAAAACGAACATCTTTCACATTAACAGCAGAAGAATGAATCCAGTCTGCATTTATTTATTAGAGTAATCACTAACTGCAGGTCAATCTTCTGGGGCATTGATAACTGTTCTCTAAGAGGTAAAAACAACTGATGAAATTCTGTCTGTGTGGAAGTAAGAGCAGAAAGAGCCAGTTCAATGTCATGCTATGGAAGATGAAGCTGGTATATTGGTAACAAAGTCACAGACAACAGCCAGACTTTCAGAAATTGAGACTAGATAATCTTAGCCTCTGAATCCTTAGCTAATGCAACTGTAGGGTAAAACTTTCTTCAGAAATTCAGTGTGCAGGATTTGGCTTCTAATAGGGTCAGCACTGAGTTATTTGATCTACTGTCCAGCTTTAATTATCATTTTGAATTTATTGTACAACTACTGTCAGATGTGCCATATTTAATTGTATATAAGAAAATAAATACATCAGTTATTCAAGGGCTTTTATGTTTGTTTTTTTTTTTTTTAATATCTGTTATTTTAAAACTCTGCCAAACAAAGAGAAATTAAGCAAAAACCAAAAGCCACCTCATGTACAGCCTTTCTATGTTTGTCCCTCTGGGACTGGCTCCTGCCCAAACGCTGGTAGATACAAGGTCACTAAGTCCAATAATTTCAGTAAAGAAGAATCATTTTTCCCACGTCTGCTTGACAGGCGTGTGTGATTTATTTATTTGTTCCTGTTGTAGCATGTCAGCCTCCCTAAGGGGATAGCAGCCACACTAGTACTAACTGTTCAGTAATTTTCTGAAGGAAAAGATGGAGGTTTTTTTTTGGCCTACCATGGTATGAAAATATGTCCTTTGCACTGAAATTCTTTTCACCAGCGTGAGGCTTGAATAACAGTGTTTTAACTAAATCAAGTATAAGGACAGTATTATTTTCTGGACCACTGAAATCTGGTTTGAGACGAAATATTGTAAGCAGCAGCCCTGAACTGCAAGTGGTAGTCTTGATGATGGAATCATTTTTTTCCCTTTGCTGAATTCTCCAGTTCTTTACTGCAGTTTGAACAGAGGGAACAGAGGAAATTAAACAACTGCAACAGAGGTGGAAATGTTGACACAACATGTGGAAAGGAAAATGGCTTTTGATGTCTTGTTTTAATTTATATAGGGAAAAATAGATTTCTTTAAAATAAAATTAGAGCCCAGCCATGTAAGGTGGACTGAACTGTTGGAGAAAGCACTACAATGTAATATATCTTCTCTCTGAGTAAGGCTCTTAAAGTGGGACACTGGATGACTGCTTCAAGCGCTCTCCAAATAATCTTGTGATCTCGGTCTGTACAAATACACTGGCGGGCTGGTTTAGTTAACCACGCTGGGAAGTGGCTTGGGATCCTCTCACCAAACGATGTGTTCTGACACGTAGCTGCACAAGGTGAAGCCCTGCAGCAGGGTCACCTCCTTCTCTACAGTAGACTCTCCATTGAGGAGATTCCTCCACAGCTTAGGCCATGTGCAACTGATCCACACCGTGCACAGACGAGGAGAATGGGACCCCAGTGCAAATCAAGGTGAGACAGCTGGGCAGTAGGAGCTCACCCTTACACTCCTTTAAGTGAAGCCTCCAAGCTCTGCAAAGGTGTTTAGATTGAACAAACTACCCCATCACTTTTCACCTCACTCACAGTTGAGGTTACTGACCTGTGGTTGGTTGCACCATTAGCACATTCCTCAAAAAGACGAAGAGCAACAGAGGCATGATGCTTTGCAAGCTCAAGCACCTCATGCTCAACCAGACACAGACACTTAACTGATTGTACTAGTGGCTCGTGGAGCAACAAAACTCCTTTGTCCAAAACTATACATCAAGCTGAATTCTTAAGCGTTAAGAAAGCTAACATATATTCCTCTACTACAGCCCCATTGCCCATGGGCAGTAGTTTATAGTGTCATTTAACAACACAGCAATTGGAAAATGAATGCATTTCCACAGGCTAAATTTAAGTGGAAACCTGCTAGATTTACAAATGAATAATTCCTGAAGTCAGTATAGCTGTACTGACATAAAAAGACAGGATGAGAAGATGCCCTCTGGGTGTGCAGGGCTCTGACTTTGAGTGACATCTGGAAAGAGTGAGAGAAATTTAGCAGTTGGAAACCTGTATTAATTACGCCTGAATCTTTGTCAATGCTGATCTGTAGAGCTTCCTCAGCTTTCTGATCTGCCTAGTGAATACTTTTTCTTTCTCCTCCCCCCCAGAACAGAGCCGCTTCAACCTGAGAGACAAATAAGTCTGCTCCAATTCCAGAAGGTTCTTAAAGCAATCACTAAGGAGCTAGAAATGATGTTCAAAAGCCCCGCAGACTTCCTTTGAAAATCAGCAGGATGGATGCAACTCCTCATTTCACCTAACATATGGCACTATGCTGGGTGGCAAAGCAGAGGCATCCAAGTGCTCTGAATTAGCCAGGTTCCCACGTAGAACATGAGAATACCTTTCTCTAATCATACAGGTTAATGCCTTGGAATACGAGCACTGGCCAGCCTTTCCCTCATATAGGCTTTTGCAGAAGAAAGGACTTAGAAAGTCCCTTCCATCTTCCAAAGCCTTGACTCACCTACTTCTTGGAGGGCACTAGTACACTACTGTGCTGGCAGCACAGGAATCCTACAGCTTTTATTTTATAATAAATGTTGATCCTGGCAGATCACTTGCTTGTAAGTCCTCGTGCTAGTCTGTTCTTTGCTGGTGCCGCGTTTATCCATCTTGCTCTTCTGTATGATGAGAAAATGATCACAATTTGAGCACGTAATGGCTATTAATATCTTCCGCACAAATATTATGAGGAAAAGCTCCAAAGATTAAGCATAATGCTGTGAATGCCTATGTTGTGTGACGGTCATCACTGTTACAGGCCAAAGAATATCTGTGTATTGTTAATAGCATGGCATATTTAAAGGATGTAAAGCTATACATGGAAAGCAATGACTGAAAGGAGGCTCTGAGTGAAAATGGAAACACAAGGAGATAATTAGAATTTGATGAGGATTAGAAAAACTCGTAGTGTTATCTGATTTGAGAATTTCTGGAGTCAATCCGTTTCAAAATATTCAATAAACTTGAAAATAGAAACGCTTTATGTTGTCTCTCTTATAAATCCATCAGAATTTAATTGCAGAAATTTAATATAAAAATTCAGAAGGCCTAAATGGGATATGTAAAATTCATGGCAGATCTGTTTTTTGACTGATGTCATTAGCTTTTAACTTATGACTAAATGACCTTCTCAGAGGGAAGGTTATTGAACAGAAACATTCTGTTTGAAGTTTGAAATGCCTTTTATTACTGTGTTCAGCATGACTTGCTTTTTAAACATATGGACATGATTTACAGGTTTCATAGCCACAATAATAAAGCTAAAATTTCCTGTTATGGCGTGTCTTAATTTTTATATAATGAGGGATGTCTTTAATGCAACACTTGGATTATGGTCTGTATATCCGTTTGTATAATAGGAATGGGAATACTTAAAAAATGATGGTTAATTCTGAATCAAACGCATACGAATTTTCTAAAGTTTTCATGAGTAGCTAGCTTTCAAGCTTGCATATGCTTTTCATTGGGAGTGGACAAGAAGAAAGAATGAATGAGTAAAATATTGTGTTTGAAAGAATCAGGAGAACTTCATCTACTTCTAAAAACTCTACTTGACCTCTACATTAAAGAGGTACATGTGATCACACAAAATGCTGGTGATACTGAAGGATATCAAGAAAATCTGCCCCCATTTACTTTGGAATTTGTCGTATGTCACATACTGTGACATTGCTTATAACCAGCATTATTCATAGGAAGTTTGACAGAGCATATATAAATCCCATCACACTTATAGACACTGCAAACAGATCCATTTATAAGTATCCTTTGGGCATCAGATCCAGCTAACTCTTAAAATCTTTCCCTGTTTTCCAGCCATTCTTCCCACGAGTGCCTTTACTCACCACGCAGTTCTCTAGTGCTTCCCTTGTCTGCACATTTTGTGTAGAAAAAAAAAAAAAGAATCTGTGTTTTGTTTTCATGTACAACTTGAAGCCAGGACTTAGGCTATTTAAATTGATAGTTACTTTGATTTATAGTAGTGTAAAAAAAATAGGAAAAGGAAACCCAAAATGCAAAACAAAACAATACAAAACAAATGTTTGAGGAAGCTCCTTTAGCTGCCAGTTCCATTTATATTTTCTAAGTAACTGATAAATGCTTTTCAACTTCAAAATATGACAAACACTGTCACCTTCTAATTTTGGACTCACTGAATGAATCAGCCTCTGGGGAAGTATGAGGTGGTTACCAGAACAAGTGGATCTGTGTTCTCCTTTATTACACTATTCATTAAAAAAGAAACAAGTCAGGGGTTATAAATGATGTACTGCCATTCATTTTATTTCTGTCAGACTCCAACATCAGCATTTACTCAAAACTTCAATAAAACCTTTTCACTCCAGGGGGGAGAAAGTCTGTTTTGAATTAACTTAAAAGGAAATGGCTGTTTTAGCCAATAAAGCAAAATAAGTACATAAAAAGATGCTGTTGTAGCTTGGTCTGTACGTTGACTTCCATTCCATTAGCAGTCTGTCTTATTTTCAATTTTATTATAATTTACAATACAATTCAAAGTGAAAGATTCTCCCAGGTTGAAAGCATTGACAGTTCATGACTTAGGGCAAGCTCTTTCATATCCTAAACATCAAAGGTTACCTTTACAATATTTATGGTTGAAGAATTTTATTCTAGTCGCTGTTATTCTAGTCCCCATTGGCATATGCTACGTATTTAAAAATATATGAATGATAATATCAAAAATATCAGATTAAGAGTAATTACAAATTAAGTGACAAAATAGTAACAAAGTATCTAATATCACCGGGTCTTCTGCCCCCACTTGTTTTGCAAAATTGTATTTTTAATTGGCAAGGACTGTATTGCAAATGTGTGGCTTAATTCTACCAGTTCAGCTGAAACTGATGCAGAATAACCAGACCAACTCATCACACTCTGCTAAGTGAGTCCATGGTAAAGTACTTATCCAGAACTACCCCTTAATCCCTGATCTGGCTGTCTCATATGCCTCCTTTGTTCTTCTTTCTTGGGAAAGCCTTTCTTACTCTGAATGAATGAGCTAGCTGTTCAGGTTCATGTTTGAATGCTGAAATGTGGTTGCATTGCTTTAATATAGTTTCACTTTGCAGAATAAAGCAATACAAGTCATGAAACACAAGGAAAAGCTCAACATATTTGCAAGAACTATGCAAAACTTCTTATCAATGCTAACCCCAAAATAAACAGCAATATTTTCCTGTACCTCAATTACAAAGGAATATCATGAAAAACTCTTTAAAGTCATCTTGTTTCTCTCTCTTCTGGCATTTTGCTGTGCACACCATTGGAAAACCATCCACAGCTCACTCCTAAAGCTTTCACAGCTAATAATTGATTATCCTCCCTACCTGTCCCCTGGAGGCCAATCACCTTATCACCTTGCTTTGCTCCACATTAATTAAATTAGACTCACAGCAGTTGTTTCCAGCCTGTATAAAGCTTGAAGCTTGTGGCTTTCATTTCAAACCTCACAAAGAGTTTGTGTGTCTGAAAACTTCTCTAAATTTTGCCATCTCTAGTGGTCAAATAAAAATTACTGCTTCCTCCAGAGAGTTTGCCTTGTAAGGCTACGCTAAAGCTACCAAATTAAAGAAAAATTGTTTAACTTGGTAGATTTTAAAGTATATGCACAACAAATTACACTTACTTTATAGTTTAAATCCAGATATCAAGTATAAAAATATTGTTTGTTGTTGTTGTTGTTGTTGTTGCTGTTATTTTTTTTTTTTAAGGAAAAAAGACAGTTTTATTTCAAACTATGTAAAAAGCAGGCAGGATCTACAATAATGGGCACCATAAGCAGAAAGAACAGTGCTGATAACATTCTAGAGCTCATATGTAAGAGGAGCATTAGTAGCAGGAAATAAAGCATACTATGCTCACAGTCTTGAACTTTGCACAGAGAATATTTTGCATCTCAACCAGCACCAATATTTTAAGTTTCCAATAGCTCCACCTGCTGTTGTTACTGTGCTATTTTTCCTCCACTAAATTTAAAACCATCTTGTTAGCATTTTAATACTGGAACCACATAAGTTCTGCCACTTCAGTTTTTATTGACTATTGGATGATACATTCCCAGGATTTTTTTTTTCTTTAATTAGGTTGTCAAGGTCTAATTAAAGGTACAAACAGAAGACAGACCTTCTTAAACACCTGATGTGCAAACGTTGAAGCACTTGGCTTTAAGGCTGCAGTAAGGGTAATCCAGATCTGCAATTATATAAAGTTTAGCAAAACTAATAAAAAAACCACAAGGCTAGCCTAGTCAACAGGTTGCAGCTTCACAACAATTAATATCAGATACTATACCGTATTTGATCCAGATCAGACACTGTCACATGGCTGCGTTTCTGTTGCATTAGTCAGATTACTTGACAGGAGAGCTGATGCTGATTGTATGATGGCTACAGGTGACATCTATACAGTTTAGTGGTAGAAAGCTGACCCATATTTCTGACTGATTTGAACTGTCACAGAAAGCCCAGTCAACGCTTGCACTGTTTGTCCAGGAATTTTTATCTACCATACAGGGAGCCCCTAAGCTTTTCAGTTGAAAAGGCAGAAAGCAGCCTGGCTCTGTTTCCAGTGACTGGGGCATTGAAATGGTCCCTAAATTGAAGTGGTGAAAGATTTTGGTTGGGCAAAAGAGGATAATCCTCAGCAACTGTCACCACTGTGAGCAACCATCCTGTGCTGGTAAGGATGGAGACATGACCTGTGTGTAATCTTGGGAGACTGAAAGCTACTCCTGGGCAAATCCCAACTGCTCCCAAACCCTCCTACCCTTCCCCATCTGCATTGTCCTGATTTGAGCAGCAAGAGGACCTGGGCTCTTGGATGGAAGAGAACTGACATACACAGAAAGCTAATGAGAAATCAAGATTTTGGGATGTGCCTTAGGAGCACAGATGTGAGACCTAACAGACACAGAGCCAGTTGATCAACTTCTCATTTTTATTAGCAAATTCATTCACCTGCTTTAGATGTGCTACTTGGAAGGGAGATGTACCTGCCAAATGGAAATCAAATATACTTTCTGATGTCTAAGAGTGAAATCTGGCTTAGAAAAAAAGCCCTTGTTTTACAGTTTGTAGTCAAGGGTCATTTCCTTCATGAACTACACCGCAGCTTGCTAAACCTCTGACTTGAAACTTTTATTTGAAAAAGTGTATTGATATCACCTCAACTGGCTGCAGTGAGTTTCAAGAACATGAGACTACAAGAATACGCTGGTGCTTGCATGAGAAAGCCACGTATTTTCTTGTCTGTTTTGTGGGTGGTATTGTAGTCAGGTAGAAAATTGGCTACATACAGTAGAAACCATGCACAACTGACTTTTTTAAGGTAATATAGAAACCTTTTAAATCCTTTTTGAATTCCAACAACAGAAAATAACTGCTGAAATAAACAGTTGGGCCCTTACTTTGCAGGAGTCTTAAGAGAAGCGATGGGCTCTGCCGATTTACCATATAATAACAGAGAAAACAGAAGGACAGTTCATCTTTTCCTTCAAGGCAGATTCCATACACTGCTTTCCTCCTCATTTGCTCCAAAAATGTAATTCCAGTGGGGTCAGAGACCAAAGCATTCTGTTTTTTCAGAGTGTTGGGCTGCTTCCAGATATCTCTTACTTGGTTTCCCTAATCAGTCTTGCTCCACACTTGCTCCAATGGCACAATTACCATTTGGCAGTATTATTTTTCATGAGTGCTCTCCATTTGGGTCTTCAAGTAGTTTCTGCTTTCCTGAATCCAAGAAAAGAAATCTTCCTGCACTAGGAGCTAGTTGTGCACTCTCAGAACACTAGTCTTTGTCCTAGGTTTTCTTTTCCAGTTCTCCTTTGCATTAGTATCAGGATCTGGAACAGCATAGTTCTTTTGTGAGCTAGTCTGTGAACAACTGATCCTCTGCTCTTGCTAATTACTGATGCTTTGAAATAATAAAGCTGCATGCTTTAGACATGTTAAGTATTAACAAACGTTAATTTAATACACCATCTTATTACACAGAGCAAAGGCCCTCCACCAAATGGCTATTTTGTGCTTAAGAAAGACTTTCAATAGAAGCAATGTTGTACATCAGGCTAGGGGCAAAGCAACAGACTCAGCATGAGAGGAAGCTGAGAGGGAGATGAAGTAGCACAGTATCTGGAAAAAAGTTCTCCTGTGTTTTCAAGAAAACAAGTGATCTCCTTGAGGCATAATGACATCTGCTGCCAGACCAATACCACAGGAGTCTCTTTAGGTCTCCTCCATCTTCTCTCGTCATTAACCCAACTTAGGAAGGTACTTCAGGGAGTATACAAGAATCGGGTTTGTAAACAGTAATTACTCTGCTGTCACTGTTTTTTACTGTCTGCTGTCACTGCCTTTACTCTCTATATATTCCACAGTCTTACTCTGATCTTATATATACTTTAAATGAGAGTGTGAATACATGAAGTTCAGGCATTTAGAAGAGAAGGAAATGTGATTCCTTCTTTAGTTGCTGGTCCCTCCAACTCATACCAGAGTAGGTTGGACTCTGGATGTGCCCAGGATCAGTGATGAATAATAAACACAGCAACCCTGCTACTGACAAGTATGTGGTGCCCTGTCCTTCAGAAAGAGTTGTGGACACAAAATGTAGCAGTATTTCTATCAATGGTGGTTTTTTTTTTTTCTATTCTGTTTTTTTTTTTTTATTTTTTTTTTTTCCAGGCTTGCTGGTAGACAATTTTTCTTTCAGGATTGTTTGAACGTGACAGCGGGAGGACCTTGCTGGTACAGGGTGACAGAACTGAGCTGAAGATATGACAATTAACCAAAAAACATAACTGGATGTTTAATGCAGAATGCAGATGTAGAACATCAGACTTAACATGCCAGGTCAGAGGCAAGGAAGCTTCACCAAAATACTTTTCCTGACCTCCTTCAGAAAGGCGTTCCAGAGTTTATAGCCAGTTGCTGAGAAAGCACTGAATTCTCTCCAAACTTCAGATAAACAGAGGGCCAAAATAATCATAGCTGCTATGGCATAAAATGAGGTTTCTGAGAAGAAGTGGGTGTCTCCTGTGGAATGTTTTGCAGGTCAATGTCAGCATTCTTGATTTGCACAGTGGTCAGCATTAGCTTGCGGGCCACAACAGACTCCACTTCTGCTGATGAGAACGGCTGCTGCATTGTACATCAGCTACAAATTCATCTTTGGATTTTCTAAACTGCATATCAAGAAGTATGATTTCTTTATATAGCATACAAGGAGTCTGATATTAGAAATAGCTAGTCCAGAAAGAAAAAAAAAGTTGTTTTCCAGATGGTTAAAAAAAAAAAAAAAAGCATTGTTTTTCTAACTAGAATGGCAGTGAACAGTACAGCTTGATTCTTCAGGGCAGACCTGACCTGACCTGACCCCAAAGCAGGTTACTACCATAATTTATCAGGGATCACATCATCATAGGGTGCTGCACCTGAGAACCTCAAAGTGCTTTCTCCTTGTTCTGCACAACTTTGTTGGTTTTTTGTTTTTTTTTTTCTTGGACTTTATTTAAGGTAAATTTCTTACATCCAGGCTCCAGTTTCTGCTGAGAAGTAGGATCCCCATTGCGTCCAGCTCTCCTGGCTCTTTTCACAGCACGATTATATCTTGAAATTCAGGTTCCCACCAGGAGTTCCACCCAGGAGGAGCACTTGATGACGAGGTCAGATGTACCAACACCAGCCTCACCTTTCTCAACACTGGAAAAGACTCAAAGAATGAGTAATGTTTTTCTTATTCAATACACCAACGCCTTTCAGCTCTTCCAGTTTCAAAATAAAGGACCTGATTTCTTCCTTTTTCTTTCTTGTGATCAGCACCTCCAAACTATACCTGTCAAAGCTTTAACCCAACCTGGAATTCAACCAGCACTGTGGCCTAGGTCAGCTCATGCCATAGATATTTGCATAGGAGTGATGATAGCATTGAATCTGACAAAATTCATACCAGAAATCTTTGCAAGGAGAATCAGCTGCCAAGGAAAATATTGGGAACATACAACAAAGTCATGAACAGCTCTAGCTTGTTGTGATAACATCCAATCTTGGCAGCCAGCAATGGACAATCTGGAACTGGTAACTGCTGATTCCAAAGTTCACTGAGAAGATCAGTAAGGCTCAGCCCAGTGACGCCAGCTCGGAGCGTCACAGCATGTCATGCTACTCAGCTGTTTCCCAAACTGGACACTTTCTGGACCATTTCTAACGATGATTTTATTTTCACTTACCAATAGGACATGCAGCAAGACTTGAGAACATTTTGGGAGTTCCTACTGTGAATGACACAGACCAAAAATGAGTCACAAGACTCTTCTCTACTTGGGGATGTTGTAAGACCTTTGGAACCTTAAGGTAGCTCTTCATTTTACAGTCTGCAGTTCACTTCTTTTCCATCAGCTTGCCTTATAGTGTGCAAGCTTTTCTAACAGTAATTAAGGCAGACCTCTCACCGCAGCACACAGCGTTGTTTGAGGTGAGTGGATGCAGCATCCCACTGCCCATCTACCACTAGAATGGCTGAAGTGAGGGCTGCAGCTCCAGGTCCTTCCCTCCTCATCTCACAGAGCAACCTAACTGCCCCAGGACACCTCGGTGCCCTGTCTGGGTAACGGCTGTGTAAGGGTCTCCAGAGCGGAGTACGAATACTGTGGGGCGGTGATTCCTCACACACAAGGTGACCAACGGCCAGAGGGAAGAAACGAAACCGGCATCTCCTCTATCGCGGCCCTTCCCACCACCGCCCTCCCGACGCTCGCAGCCGGCTCCCATTGGTCGCTTCTTTTCCCGCGTGACGCGGCTGAGGGCGGCGATTGGCCGAGGCTCAGCTGCGGGGACCGGGCGAGACAGCCGCGCGGTTACCGTGGTGACACGGCCGTACCCGGAAATGGGAAGGCGGCGGGCAGCGCCCGGCGAGCGGCGGCGGGCGTCAGGTACGTGCGCGCGCCCCCCTGCGAGGCGGTTGCCGGCTGCTCGAGGTGAGCGCGCTCTTAAAGGGCCCGCGGCGGCCGCCCGCCCCGCCGGGAGCGCGGTCGGCGCGGCCTACGCGCGGGAGATGGCCGGGCCTAGCGACGGCGAGGGGCCCGCGGGGGTCCGACGTACGGCCGGCAGGGAGTGATGGTTCCTCGTCGTTGCCCCGGCGGGAGGATGGCGGCAGGGAGAGCGCAGACCGTCTGCATGGTGTCGGACTTCTTCTACCCCAACATGGGCGGCGTGGAGAGTCACATCTACCAGCTGTCGCAGTGCCTCATCGAGCGCGGCCACAAGGTGCTGGTGGTCACCCACGCCTACGGCAGCCGCAAAGGCGTCCGCTACCTGACCAACGGGCTGAAGGTGTACTACCTGCCCCTCAGGGTGATGTACAACCAGTCCACTGCCACTACGCTCTTCCACAGCCTGCCTCTGCTCAGGTACATCTTCGTGCGGGAGCGAGTCACCATCGTCCACGCCCACAGCTCCTTCTCGGCCATGGCGCACGACGCGCTCTTCCACGCCAAGACCATGGGGCTGCGCACGGTGTTCACGGACCACTCGCTCTTTGGCTTTGCGGACGTCAGCTCGGTGCTCACCAACAAACTCCTGACCGTGTCCCTGTGCGATACGAACCACATCATCTGCGTCTCTTACACCAGTAAGGAGAACACGGTGCTGCGAGCGGCGTTGGACCCCCGCATCGTCTCCGTCATCCCCAATGCTGTGGATCCCACTGACTTCACCCCAGACCCGTCTAGGAGGGATGACAGCACAGTAACGATCGTGGTGGTCAGCAGGCTTGTTTACAGAAAAGGTAACGGTAGCAAAAAATGTTGATTTTGGTCAACGCTCGCATCTGCGCATGTTGGATTTAGAGTTGCATTTCTTCTCTGCTATGGAAGATTTGTAAACTGAAATTTGTAAAGTGCAAAGCTTGGCTTATGTTACTTTACTACCTTATTGCATCCAGGCCTGGGACCCCAAGCGCAGGAAAGATGTGGAGCTTTTGTATTGGGTACAGGGGAGACCATGAGGATGCTTACAGGGCTGGAGCACCTCTCCTATGAAGAAAAGCTGACGGAGTTGGGCTTGTTCAGCCTGGAGAAGAGAAGGCCCTGGGGTGACCTCATTGCGGCCTTCCAGTACATGAGGAAAGCTTATAAACAGGAGGGAAAGCGTGGCAAATAGAGATAAGGCAAGGGGGAATGTAGCGGTAGGCTACATCATGATAAGTGCTATTACAGTAATGGCTTGTCCTACATTTTGTGCTCTTAGGTGTAGATTTGCATAATGGTATAACTTCTAATATCCAATACTATAACATTTTGCCTTATATTTTATGTTCTTAGGTATAGATTTGCTTAGTGGTATAATTCCTGAGCTCTGTCAGAAGTATCCAGAGTTACATTTCCTTGTTGGAGGAGAAGGACCAAAACGAATTGTACTCGAAGAAGTGCGGGAAAGATATCAGCTACATGACAGGTTGGTTCCGAGCATGTTTATAATCACTGTATTTAAGAGGTAGGAAAGACAGCAGCTCCCTGCCTCCTTCCCTCAAAAACTTGAGACTGGAGAAGGCAAGGTAGAAAGACCAACCACTAACTTCCAGAGTTGGACTATGATCTTGCAAGTTGACCTGGTGTGACCCTTGTCTTAAGTCAGAGAAAATCTGAATTTATCACTTATATGCAAGTACTGTTAATGTACTTGCAGTATCACTATGTGGCATGAACTGTTAGATGACTACTTTATGTTGCTACTGTCTGTGAAAATAATTGCTAATAATTCTGGAAGCTTCCTCCTTGCCATTGCTCTACTTTATTTTGTTTAACTCTTTTAATTTCAGTATCAAACTCTTCAGGCCAGGATTTACTTAGTATGCCTTCCTGTAGTGCTACAGACATGTTCCTTGGATTAAATGTTACCAAATGTTTCTGTGATGTCTGTAAATATTTCTTTGTTGTTGTTCAAAGATAGTTTTTTATACAGCAAGTACCAGATTCTTAATTTTCCAGTATATGTACTGTACTTCAGTCAGTAATTCTTCCATCTGCTCCTCTCTGTTATGAAATATACTTATTTGCTTGTTTTTTATTTCTGTTTTTCTTTCTTCGGGTTTTCCAGTACCTCTTCAAACTGATAGGTTCTGATCTTTGATATTCTATTTTTTTTTTAATTTTTTTTTTTTACCTTGGCCTTTGATATTGGTCACACTCATGCTGAAAATTCAGATAATGCATCTAAATACAGAAAAGGTGCACTAATCTTTATTATTAATTCTGTGAAGCTGTGTTCTTGTAAAGAGCTAGAAGGATCAGCCAGTAATATTTTGAAATTGGTTGCTCTTAAAACAAAATGAGGCAACTCCTCCACCAACTTGATCTGGAAAAAAAGCAAGAGAGTCTTGTATTTATTGTTGATCAGTATTTAGAGAAAATGGAACAAGGTGTCTGTTGCTTCTCTCTCTATATGTGTGTACTATTGGAACTCATTTTTCAGTATATACGTGTCTTAGTTTCAGCTGGGATGGAATTGTTTTCTTCATAGTGCCTGGTATAATGCAATATTTTGTTTCTAGGAGAAAAACAATGCTGATCACACACTGATGCTTATAGGTGTTATAGGAGCAGTGTTGTACAGAGCCAAGGCCATTCTCAGTGAAGGGTCCAAGGAGTGGGGAAGGAAGAGAATTAGGGCAGTTGACTTAAACTGGCCAAAGGAATTTCCATACGATATGACATCATGTGGATGGAGTCTTGAAGGGGGTGGGAGTTCATCTCGCTCTCTTCCACTGCTTGGGGACTAGCTGGTCATTGGTTGAGGGATGATGAGCAATTGCTTGTGCATTACTTGTAATATACACTCATATGTATTAATATATATCTATGTAGTCATAAGTATTATCCTTTTTCTTTTCTCTATCTTAGTAAATAATTTGATCTCAACCTCCGAGTTCTACTTTTGTATTTTTTTTTTTCATTCTCTCCCCCATCCCACTGGGATTTGGGAAAACGAGCAAATGACTATGGGGTACTCAGCCACCTGCCAGGTTAAACCACAACAATGTTTAACATAATACAGAATTATTACAGTACAAATTTAGTGTTTATCTTGTATTTTTTCTTATATACAGGGTACGTCTCCTAGGAGCCTTGGAACACCAGGATGTTAGAGATGTTCTAGTCCAGGGTCACATTTTTCTCAACACTTCCCTCACTGAAGCCTTCTGTATGGCAATTGTGGAAGCAGCAAGCTGTGGTTTACAGGTAAAACAAACAAGCAAACAGAAACCTCAACTATCTAGAATGCATGTATTCATTTCAATCAAAATTCATGAAACTTGTAGTACAGCTAAGAATACAGGCACACCTGTTAAGTTTCAGTTTGAATTAACCGGACTCTCTCTCCACAATGTTACTGTGTATGTACTGATATTACAGCTTGAAGGGTAGTTGATGTTCATGAAGGCTTACTTTGACTCTGCATAGTGAGGAGCTCCTGAAAAATGTCTTAGGGCCATAGGTGACTGGTCAGTTGGACATTTTAAACTACCAAATTAAACCATTGTTTGATGACTATTTTGCCTCTGCATCAAGGTTTGACAGACAGTGTCTTACTTCAGCTGAATGCAGGGATTCAAAATAAGAGGAGAGAGGAGACACTGCAGCAATCACATTAAAAGTTCTTTCTGGCTAATAGACAGCTCAATTTACAGATTGACAGCTAAAAGAAAAAGTTAATCAACAGCTATAAAGAACTGAGGTCCTCACATTAAAACCTGAAGAAACTTTTTTAAAGACAAACTGATGAAGTATTTAACGATTTAAACCAGCAGGTGGCTAAGCCCCAGTGGGATGCGGGAGAAAATGGGTGGGGGAAAAAGATAGAACTTATGAGTGAAGATAAAGATTATTGAACGGGAAAGAAAAAGGAGGAAAAAAAACTATACAAGTGATACACATCGCTAGTCTTGTAGCAATGGTTGCCCCCTCCACCAACTCCCCTATGTTTTATTGTTCAGGATGATGTCATATGGTATGGAATATCAAATACATTGGCCATTTTGGGTCAGCTGTCTTGATTTTTGTCCTCTCCTACCTTCTTATGTACACCCCCCTTCTTGCTAGTAGGGCAGCATGAAAAGCTGAAGAGTCCTTGGCTTAGTGTAAACACTGTTCAGAATCAACATGTGTGTTATCAGCATTATTTTTTCTTCTGAATCTAAGCAAGGCAGCATACCAGTGACTAGTAGAAAAATTAACTCTATCCCAACTGAAACCAGGACGCTAGTATACAAGAAGTGCGAAAAATAAAAGGGACTTCCCCCTTCCTCCACTCCAACATTTTTTCATGGTAATAGTACTAATTTGTGGCATACATTCCCCAGTTGTCTGTTTTCCACTCTAGGGGCTGGAAAGTTCTGTGGTTTTCTTACAGTTGCCTGCTAGAGATGATTAGAGAACAAAAGTTGTAGAACTTCCTCATTTCGCTTTAAAAAATAATTCAGATTACTGAAGTTCTAAAGAAATTCTTGTAAAAGTTCAGCCTAGAAACTATAAACTGAAGATAGATGTGGTAAAACTATTATCCACAAGTAGAGGCAACAGTTCCTGTGAGGGTCTATGGAGAAAAGCTCCAAAATTTAGTTGCTCAGACGTAGTTTTCTACTGCGAGTAACACCTTTAGGAAAAATGTCTCCTTAATCACTCACTGGACCATTTTTTGTCTTACCATGTTATCAAATAATTGTGAACTTCATTAAAAGTAATTTTGTGTGCTAGGTCTTCTCCAGGGCTTATACCTTTAGTTCTCATGCAGGTAAAATTCCTAAAATAGGGCATCAGTCTTTGCCTTCATGGCAACCAGTCATTGTATTGGTTTTTTTCCTCTCTTTATCTCTGTGATAATGTTGCATCTGAACAGTGAAACAGCATTATCATCATTGTATTTTATTGTTATGCAGTGTATGTGGTAATTCTTTTGTTTCTTTCAAAGGTTGTGAGTACAAGAGTTGGTGGGATTCCTGAGGTGCTTCCAGAAAATCTCATTATTTTATGTGAACCTTCCGTGAAGTCTTTGTGCGATGGACTAGAAAAGGCAATTGCCCAGCTCAGATCAGGAAGACTACCATCTCCAGAAAGCATTCATAACAAAGTGAAGACATTTTATACGTGGAGGAATGTAGCAGAGAGAACTGAAAAAGTATGTACAACCACTTTAATTCTCTTAAAGTACATTTCTGGAAAGTGACTTTTTTGAAACATTATTATGTGCATCTCTGTTTAATTTCTGTCAAACTCAGGTGGTTTGTAAAAGTTCAGGAAATACTTCTCTTTTCCAAAATACCTTTTTTTTTTCTTTCTACTCACATTTTTTTTTTCCATGACATAACACTGATAAATATTCTGAAGAATAGCCCAGAACTTTAGTTACATTTCTACTCATATATTTTTTTCCAGAGTTTTCACAGTAAGTAACTCTTCTGGCATCACTGGCAAATATCCTGCATAAGATTTATGAAAAGGAAAAGAGTTCATGACACAGTTTTGTCTATGATATGCTAACGAGTGGTTTAAAATGAGAAGACGAGGTAGCTTAATGTCAGCAGACATATCTGAATATACATGAGCTATGGATGTAATGAAAATAAATTACCATGCTTTTGAAATCATATTTCAGAATTAGAATTGTGCTTCAGTGGGAAAACTCAGTCATTAGTGAGAAATATTAACTGCAATAATTTATTCACTCCTGTGAAGATCTGTCACTCTTGACTTCAGCCTCTATGTTTTGGACAAGAGTAGCTGGAGCACATATGTCTTAATTACTTTGTACTGTTACTTAGATAAATCTCTCTCTTACAAACCTCCTTGAAGAAGTGTCATATACAATGTCTTTATCAAATATTGTCAGTGCAACTTATGATTTTTTTAACTGCAAACAACATTTCAATTGCAAAGTTTTTATAGAAGTCAGCCTAGATTTCAGCTGCTTTTGTAGCCCTTCCTTAAGACATGAAACTAAACTCTGTGAATGGAAATGTTGTAACTGGGAGAAGGACACACAGAGCTTAAGTTGCACAAAGGACAGTTGTTTGTTAGCTCATTGCTAATGTATTTGTAGGATGAAACCTGCAATGTTCTCAACAACAAAGCTGCTTTGTATGATTTGAGACTCGAGTTGTGTATAGTAGGTCCCTGAAAACATTTTTCTGGCTTATGAAACTATATTGGATGTATATATATATATGATGTAGCTAACCCTGATGTAGCAGTAGGTGTCCCTGTTCATTGCAAGGGAAGTGGACTAGGTGGCTTTTAAGGGTCCCTTCCAACTCAAGTCATTCTGTGATTCTATGAAACACAGGACTAACCATATAATGTATGACTTAATATATACATTGTTATTAATAGCTTGTATTTTCACATTCATTAAATTTTATCGTAGTAGTGTTTCTTTAATTAAAAATCAGTTTCATGTTCTGGTTTACTTACAGGGACTCTCTGTCTTTTTTCCTCTTAGGTGTATGAGAGGATTGCAGATGAAGTGGTTTTACCAATGGATGAGAGACTTGACAGACTCATGTCTCACTGTGGCCCAGTGACTGGGTATATTTTTGCTCTTTTTGCTGTCCTGAACTTCCTTTTCTTGTTGTTTCTGAGGTGGATAACTCCAGATTCCATTATTGATGTTGCAATGGATGCCACAGGTCCTAATGGTGCATGGACTAAACAGTATTTTTTGGGGAAAAGAGGAAGAGTTAAAGAAGAACCTCCAAGCTCCAAAAGTGCTCAGATGGAAATTAAAAATGCACCAGTCCCTAGAAGTTTTAAGGCTTGCTGACAGATATTACTACTTAAATTCTTCAGTTTCTTTCTGGAGTTCTCTGAAAGAAACTTGATTAAAATGTACTACCTCAATTTAGGATTATGTTCTAATTTAGTTTTGAGTTCTTGAAAGTATACGAACATCACTTTTGCACTTAAAGCTGAGGGAGAACATGGATTTTTATGTGTCAAGAGCCTTTGAGACAAAAAATATTTTTTTCTCTGTAAATTGAATATTACAGACTGAGTATAAGCTTTTGTGGTTTTGAAAAGCAAAACAAAAATTATTAGTTTACTGTAATCTCTATCAATTCCTTATAATTACTGTGATTTTTGAGACCTATCTAGACAAAACATACCTTTTCTTTCCTAAGATGAAAATGGCACTTGAAAATACTCCTAAATTTGTTGTTACTCTTGAATTCCTTATTACTTTGAATTCATTATTACCATAGAAATTTCAGAGACTTAGTTCTATCAGTTGTGTCCCAGTGATGGTGTTTTGCCTGCACAGCCTTATAATTTTGAAGTCCTTCATGAAATTAGAAAATTAGATTATCCTGTTATTAAAACTCCATAATGAGTTTTTGATATTTTCACAATGACTGAATTTGTCCTCCTAATGTACACATAAGAAAGAGAGGCAAAACTTATGCCTTTTTTTAAATTATTTTTTCCTTAAAATACATAGGTGGCTTTTTAAAAAATACAAAGGTGAAGGAATGATATTGTTAAGCAATTAGCATAATATAGTATAGCCTTCAGAACCAGCTCAGGCCTGAAAACACCTCCAGCAGACTATGCCAAAGCATAAATTAATGTCTGTGTGTGTGTGTGTGTGCATTGTGTGTATGTGTGTGTGTATGTGTAGATAGATAAGAGAGAGAGATAAATCTGTGAGAGCTTAACAAGCCTTAACAAGCACCATCCTACTTTTATTTGTTATTATTTTTTTCCACTTGCCATTCTTCTGCTTTTTATGTAAATGGCATTACAGTCCATCTCTGGGAGGGACAGTGTTAGCGTGTGTGATTTCACCGAAACCACACCAGAAGCACTGTTAGACAGGTTCTGCAAGTTAACTGTAGAGAAGGCATCCCTTCAATGGGAGTAACCAATAGATAAGCTTTTCTTGAAGGAAAAAAAAAAAAATTCCTTGTACCTGCTAGCTGTAAGTAATTTTTAATAGGAACAGCAGATAGTGGAGATGTGAGAGGAGGCAAACCTCACACTGATGTCAGACAACCATCAAACTACCCCCTGCTTAATGCACTGGCCTGATTTCTTTTTCAGCTGAAAAAATGATGATTTTTTTTGACCCTCAGTGTTGTGTAGTGTTGGACACTGTATTAGTCTTAAAATTGTGCAATATGAAAATACTGTTTTCAAACCCTTGAAGGGTAGTATTTGAAACACAGCTTTTGTCAGTGTCATCTTGTCAGCTAGGGTACACTATTGCTAGAGAAACATTTGATAATTTCATTGACTATATATTCACGAAACTTGGAAATATTATGTGAAATACATGCTACTTACAAAGTATTTTCTTTTAATAGAATTTTTTAGCTTTTGATACATAATGTAAAATATGCATTGTCTTACAACTTGAATCTTTCTACGTTAACAGTGGAGTTCAGCTAAAATGGTGCCACATGTTATGGTAAATGGGTGGAGATAAGGTCTAACTTATAAAAGTTAGTTACTTTTTAAAATAACAACATTCTAGTTTACAGCAGCTCTTTAAAAATACTGATTACCATTCCAGGAAGATGTAATGCTATTTTTTTAATAATATTTTATTGATTCTGGTTTATTTCTTTTTTTGTTTCCCACAACAGCTACAAAAGTAGATGTAATTTTCAGTAGGATTTTGAGAATCTATTCAAAATAATTCTATTCTTTCTTTTGTGGAACATTGTGTACTTACAATAAAACAGTTCATCTAAGTGTTTATTTCATTTTCAATAAAGAATAGGTATTTTTCATTAGTATGTGGATTAGAAATTAGAAAGTATAGAAATATACCGCGTACTGCTGCTTGCCATCATTTGTGGTTGGACTTACAGTGATGACTAAAAAACACTTTGCACAAGCAAAAATATTTAAGCCATAACTGGTTTTACTACGCATATACTGTTTCTCAATGCATGTAACTCTTTGATTCGCTTACCTATCTTGTGCAATAGAGCAAGGGGTGATGTCACCATCACTCAACCATTTACAGTTCTGTAAAGCAGCAGTGAGTGAAATGGAAGACTTTATTTAAAGTAATCACAATAATGAGAAGCTGAGCAGAGATGTTATTTTATTCACTTCCAAACACAAATTCCTAAAATACAATTTAATAAAACTGAAATGTTTCGGTTATGGTTGTGGGTGACATTTGAGTATTGTGAAACACTAAGAAAATGTTACCCACCAGGGAGTGATACTGAGTAACATCTTACATAGAGCAAAGCCTCTTGTGTGGAGGAGGAGGGAATGCACCAAGCCCTTCTATATAGAAGCTTACTTGCCCCCCTTCATAGAAGGGACTACCAAGCGCACCCAGAAGTGTTTTGAACTACTTTATTTTAGCAATGGAAATTTTGCATTGATCCATGTTAAAATTCTATCACACAGATACAAGGAGAAGTTGTGTTTCCAGTACACTATTTGCAGACACTGTGAAGTATAGACTGCATGTTGGTAGTTGAAAATTGTGTGTTAAACCAGAGCAAGTATCAAGTGAAGTGTGAATGTAAGATTTGCCTTTTAGACTGTGTTTTAGAGGATATGGATAGATCTGTAAGAAGCTGGCTGCACTGTAATGAACTTATTTTTTTGTGATCAAGTTTTTCTTCATCTTTAACAAATAAACTTATTTTTTCTCCTTTTGATATTTATAAATAAAAGGACTAGCAAAACAACATATGTACTTAGGCTCATTACTCGTAAAATTTCAGTTACGTACAAACTCACTGTAAATAAACGTAAGAACAACCCATCCTGAAAGTATTTCACAAACGTTTTTTTGAAGATCAATTTTAAATACTTTAAATATATCGCTTGGCGTGCTATCATTGAACTACTCTTGTCATATTTGCTCTGTATTTTTCATGACACCCAGAAGTACACTGACTTCTATAGTTTTTCTAATTATTCTCGCACTGACGCAGTCACTTGGATGAAAGGGATATATTTTTTGTTGAAGAATAAAGCTGAGAGCAAGATGCTGTTTTACACCTGAATCTATCTTTGTATTGAAATTACACATTTTTCTTATGAACCTAACAGGATTATTTTCATGCTCTGACTTGTTTCAGCACCAGCTTAAGTCTGGTGGTGATATTTGTGTGGGATTTATTGAACATTACCATGTATAAACTGATTGTCTAGTATGTATTGGTTATTTAAGCTTGTTTAATCAGGAGTGACTGGTGGAATGCATCTAGAGGGTGAGTCATCCTGTGCTATCAGAGGTGTCAGAGGCAGATAAGATATTAATTACCAGCTGGAATTCCTTGTCACCCTGCCCGGACAGTAGAGGTTTAGATAACCAGAATATATGTGGTGCAATGGGCTATGGGTAGGTGAGATGAATCCTTCATCTGCTTGATAAGAACAGTGAGTCACTACATACAACCCTTTCTAAAAGCTGGCGTGTTATAACTGTGCTACTTAAGAATGCAAATAAGGTGATGGTTGCATGGAAAGTAATATCATTTATTAGATCAAACCGATAGAAAAATAGCTAGGTTCTCTACCATTCTTGTTCTGGTTCCCTTAGAGATAATGTATTTGTGTCTTTTTTTCCAATTATCTTATTTAATTGAAAATGTTACTCAAACTCTCAATTAAATACTTTAGAAATACACTGCTGTAATTCAAAGACTGTCAAGCATAAGAATAGATTTAAGTCCTCTTAATTTTTTCGAGAGGAGGTTCCTCTCTTATTTTTATTTCCTTGCCAAATTCTTCAGGCCATATCTGACATTTTTCTTACAACTAAAGTTAAGGTGACCCATAATGAATTTTTTTTTTTTTTTTTTCCTAAATCAGTCTGTTTTTTCTTTTGTGCTCTTTCCTTGCAGGCTTTTACGTTAAAGATATATAAAAATGAATTTCCAGTTCTTCAAGGGATTTAGTTAAACTATTCACTCACCACATCGTGACAGTTATACTAAAGGACTAACATATCTTCTGGATATTTTGATTTGTCAGTTTGGTAATCACTCTAACAGAAGACTGTTGTGTGTTAGGCATCGTGCTGAAGTTCTCACTGAGGCATGTTTTTTCTACCAAGTGCTGACGTGTTCAGTTCAGTCCTGCAACCTATCGGTAAGTTGCACAATCCATTCCATTCAAAACACAACACAAAGCAGCAAGGGTGGTACATTTCCTGTTTCTGTACTGTGGTTGTTCTTCCTTTGTGTAGCATCTCTTGCAATTCCTATCTTTTGTTGCTCACCTTCCTTTAGTTTTAGAAATGCCAAATGTTTCTGAGTGATCATGTCAGATCTTGCTATTGCTTATCTAACCACCACCTTCATCTGCATCAGTACTTCCCACTGCACTGTTCAGCTGCCTTCTTACTGATGACTTTTTGAGTTCAATCCAATACTGTTCTTATATGCAAGAGATTACATGAGTTTTTCTCAAATGACTCCATCATTTAACTCAGCTCTTTAAGTTGTGCTGTTCTGAAGCCAGGAAGGTGAAATTGCTGCTATACAAATGAAGCTTGTCTTTCTGGGATGGTCATTTTTATTGTGTTTGTGTTACTTTAGACCACCTGGAGAGCTTTTCGTTGTTACTAAGATTTCATACTCCTTTAGGGTTAGAATTTCAGAAGAAATTATCTGATCTCCAGTTTCTTGTATTTTTCTGCAGGTTGCAGACTCATACAAGTTTACCTCTTACCTACCCAGTTGACTGTGAAGGCAGATAACACATCTTTGCAACCAAATGTCAGTTTTGTGGTCACCCTTTTAAAAAGTGCTATTCCTTCTTGCTTACATTCTATTAAAAGGCAGTTTTGTGGATCTCTCTACATTTTTTTTAATTTTTTTATTTTTAAATTTCCTTTTATTTATTTATTTATTTATTTACTTGCTTCCGAGTAAACTTAACTGTGTTTCTCTTTGGTTGCCCAGCTGAACTTGTCCCATGTAATCATTATATTCAGCTTCTTGTCATGTGGCAAAGAAGATTTAAAAAATTGGTGATTTTTCTTGCTTGGATTCATACATGTTATTGTTCCTACCAGCACATTATGTTACTGTGAAAGGAAAGTTTTGCTTAATATTTATGTGAAGTGTTATAAAAATGTATAACATGGCATCTTAAAAAAATAGTTTCACTTGGAAAAAATGGAAAAAAAAAAAAAAAATCAAGCCTTTGCTGTTTTTTTTTCCAATCAGTCCTGATGCACTGGAAGGACAGAGTGCTGTAGTACTAACTAAGCAATGTTGCTATAAAACAAATTGAATCTTAAGTGTCCAGGGAAATAATTTGCTGTAAAATTTCATTCTTCATATCCACCAACTTTTTGGGATGTCTCGCTCTTTCCCTTCACAGGTGTTCGAGTTTAAGGATGCAAGAACCTGAGAAAAGAGGATACAAAAAAAAAAAAAAAATCTCCCTCTAACTGTACCTATAAGAAAATAGTGATAACGAAATATTTAAATGAAAAGGAAATGGGCTATCCCACAGAGATTCAGTTAATTACATGCAGAAAAAGATACTGTTCTCTGTAGAAGCCATTTGTTTTCAGAAATAATTAATTAAAAATTAATTTAATCATTAATTAAAAAATTAAAAGGCGCATCTCAAGTTTCAAATAATATACCTTGGAATCAATGACAGATAATGTCAAAATATTTCTATTCTTTTGGAAGACTAAAATGCTGGTTGCAAGGGATAATAATGAACACCATTCTTTATCCAAATGATGGGAAATACCAGTTTGTTATCATGTGTTTCTGATTTCACACTTAATATATTTTTTCACTCATAGAATAACTTTGACTTCTCAGTCCTGGCTTTGAAAATTCATGGTTTTATTTCTGATTCTTTAACGGTAATGCTTTTCTTTAATATACTTGCCTTTGTTCTTTATGTGAGTACCAGCAAGGCCTATTACCAAGATGAGAAAGACAGAAGAGTAGTCTTCTTGCAGTATCTCTGTACTACTTCTGCAACTTTACTTACGCAGCCTTTGCTAATCCAACTCTTGAGTCAAAGGATTAATATATTGTGGATTTGTAAGTTTTCAATGGTATGGAGAGCTTCTACCTGAAAAGTCTTCTAATGTCCGCGTGGGTTTGGAAAAGATTTTTCTGTTTGTTTCCTGTATGTTGTTGGATTTTCAGACTATTTTCTACTTGGTATTGTTACTTAGTATCAAATAGCTGCACCAAATGAAAACCAGTGTATTTTTGGTAAGGGAGGAACAGCAAGTTCTGGAGGGTTTAAAATAGATGACATTTGATACCAATAATAGCCCAGTGCAACTTAGCAGACCTGAGAAACTATTCAAAGCAAAATGGAGGGCAGTTCTATATTCCAGGCTTTCACTAACATTTATTTTGCCATTTTTGCTTTGTTTTGCTTCAAACTTCTAATTAAGATTTCCTTGGCTCTGCTGACTCATTTCTATATTGTTAAAGGCAACAGAAAAGAGGCTGCCAGGATAGCAGAAGAGATCTATGGAATAGTCCCAGGTAAAGTAAAACATTCTTAACAGACAGATGTCTATTTGCTACATATTTGTAACTTTGGGATTTAAGTCACCGAGTTTCCATAAAATGAAGAGTTTGTTGCTAAGTGCATAGGGTGAATGTTTTAACCTGATGTGCCTTTCACTTCTGAGGTCTTTGTGGTGCTGGTATGTGTTGGCATGTGATAGGTGTGCAAAATTTGAGACTGCAACAGCTACCCAGCTCGAATGAGGACGACATTTGCTCAAGGCACTACAGTAGATAAAAAGATCTAGGAAGCATGGCATTCTTTGGTTTGGGGTTACAGATGGCTTTGCTATGTTTACCAACAGAATATTTAGGGAAAAGTTTTATTGTGTTGATTTCCTGAAAGAAAGCTCTAGCAGGTTATAACTAATTATTTTGTGAATCTACGTCAACAAATCAGGCCATAAAGATGAATAAATCTGAAATGGTTCTGAAGATTATATGGTGCAGGAAAATGTTGTATTTACTATGCCACTTAGTTGGTCATTTCATGTTTTTGGGTTTCTTTTTTTCCCCAAGTGGTTTTACCTCCATTGCATCACTGCTTATGCATGTGTCTATATAAAATAATGTATAAATAGTGGAAGTACTGGAAATGCAAACACCTGATTAAAATGACACAGTATTTTAAATTTACTACTAATGAAAGCATGTTTTCCAGCTTGAAGATTTCTTTCAGCATTGTGACATTTCAGGCCTTTATGTGACTCAGTTTTGGACACTTGCTTCCTGATGAACTGAGCTGCCATGAACAGGAACAGGAAAGTGAGTGGGACTGTCCGTGGTGCAAGATAGTCACCCAAAGCACTGCTATCCAAGAGAAATATGGCAGCAAAACACTTCTTACAGAGCATTTATACCCAGGAATGTCTGTCTCTGGGTTATATTAACTTATGTGTTGTTCTCTAGAGTATAAGTCCAATTATTTATTGCTGCCACTTTTTTTTCCTGGTGCATTCATACAATTGCAGACAGATGTGTGACAAACACCAGGTTTTCCTTTGTACAGGTTCTTAGCAAAGTGTCTTGAAATTGAGCAGACTATATCATATTTTTATCTGCAAGTTGCCATTTGCAAAAGCCATTAAGGATAATCTTTCAAAATATAGGACCACGTGACACTGTTACTGGGGCACTGGATTGGGTTACAGGCAGAGTTTCACAGCGACTTCTCTTTGCAGTGTTGTGCAACAGAAGTGCTCCCTGACTTAACTTAAAGATAAGTTATCCTTGACTTAGAAAAGACAGTGCTTTCCAACATGTCACTTGCAGCCACGGAGGGAAGAAGTGCTCTGTATGGGAACTATATTTGCCACACATTTCAGGGAGGTAGGTTGCTGTGGCTAGCATGGAAGTATGCAACAGCATGTATTCTCATGAAGCATGTGTGTGCATACACATGCCTTTACAATGCATGTGGAAAGCGCTTACACATGCTCTACAATATGCGTAGGAGTTTTAATAAGGCAATGAAGCTGTTACCTCTGAACTCTCCTGGTGGATGAGGCCTCTACTTTTTGTCATCAGTCTTCTAACTTACTGAACTGAGCTTGCCTATTTCAGTCACCAGCATGAGGAGGGATCTGGGATTTTTTGGATGTTTTCATGCAAATCTTTCTCCATCCCTACTTGTTTCCATCATTTTGCTTAGTGAGTCCTACTTGGTCCTCAGGAGCCTGGCTGCACACTGTGCTGGCTGTTCTTCTACACCATCCTCTTGCTGTTGGAGCCCAGGGACAGCTCCTTAAGTAAATGGAGAAAAAAGTGAAAGCACTATTTAAAACTGTAACACCACCACAAGGTGAAGTACTAAGGTAATAAAAACACACTGCAAGAATGCTAAGGGCTGCTGGAAACCCCTTAAAGCAATGCTGGCTTTAAACCAGGGGGTGATACAGGCCTTTTAGGTCGACCTCCTCTCCTCCTCCTGCAACCCTATGGGCAGTCTCTGGTGTACTATCAATAATGGCCCACTGAGTGCCCTTGGAACGGTTGGGCTTCATTGGCATTGTGGGGAAGGCTAATGATGAGGGCTTCCTTGGCCAAAGCTGAAACCTCTGCTGTGTCCTTGGCCTGAAATCCCCAGAGACGTTCACATGACCCTCATTAAGATTTCTTTGCCTCAAGTAACACCCAGAATGGAGACATATCACCTTTTCCTTTCTTCTTGTTGTGCTATGTAGTGAAAATAATTAATGGGATGTGGATTTCAAGCACTACGCTTGTGGGGCTATTGTACAATAGAGCACAAATGCAAACACTGGTATTGCTTCTGTTCTCTGGCAGGTTAAATGCACTCCATCTGAGCTGGCTATAAGTGTAGGTAGCAGCTAGACTAAGGACTTATTTCATGGCACATAAATAGATAAGAGTAAGGAAAAGAAGAAACCTGCAAGAAGAATTCTGCACAGTTCAACAGCTTAAAATGATTAAGGAAAGAAAATGAAAGCTTAGGTAGGATCTGTTTTTTTCATGTCTGTTCTGAAAACTTCCAGTAAGGAGGAGGATGAAACTTTTTACCTACCTGTCTAAGCTAGAGAAGTCATTTGTGAAATTGTCAATTTGGGAAATAAAGCAGACAGAGTCACGCAGGAATTCATTTGATGGACAGAGCATCCCAGTGTCTCTCTGCTATGAAACCCTTAATAAAGTGAAGGGCAGCTGGAATATGACTTGTGACAAAAGCTCCCTAGAACAGGCAGAAGCTGATATCTTTTACAATGTAAGTGCTGCAGGGCTCTGAAGTCTTTGGATGAGTCTCCAGCAGCATTAAACCTGTGATCTTTGCTGAGGTGTGTTCTTAGCTATTTTTCAAAGCTGTTGTTGAGGCGCCTTACCGAGTGGCCAACCTTCTCCAGAGTGCTGAGCCTTCAGCTGCTCTGCTGAAATCAATTTATCTACATTTTTGCTGCTGACATTACATTGATTTGAAGCCCATTTTGCATTTCCATGGAACTGCACTTCCCCCATCCTCCCAGGGGAAATACCTGTTGCGTACCTGAATTAACTTTTATGAATTTGCTGTTTCAGGCAGCTGGGCAGACAGATCCCCTCTGCACGATGCTGCCTTCCAAGGACGCCTCCTGTCTTTGAAAACCTTGATTGCACAGGTAAAAGCCTGCAGGTAAAGAAAGACAGGGTTGGGAAGCAGCATGGTTTCTACTGAATTGTATCTGAGTCAGTGAGCTGGTAACAGACTGCAGCAGGCATAAGAAATACAGTCATATAAATAATATATCCCCATGCATGCCCTTGGACATGGATTGGCTGCTTAGTTAAGATGCTGAGGACAAGCCCAGGACAAAGACTGCTATTGCTTGTAGCTTGCTGTATGATAAACAATGATCCTTGTGTTCTTTTTTCAATGATAAATTGTGCAAACTGGGCTTGGGGAGAACAGGAATAATGTATACATTATATATTTGAAGGAAAAAAAAAAAAAACACAACAAAAAACAACACCAACAAACCAACAGTAGAAATCTGTAAAAATATGCATTGCTTTATAAAACAACAATCATAATCATAACATATCTAAAAGGAGATCTGTCGGCCTCAAACTCTGTTCCAACAGCAACCACAAGTTCAGACAAAACAAAGAGAGGAAGAAAGAACTTATGAGAAAGGATAAGAAGTATGGTATGAATATAAACAGCTGTGAAGAGGTCACAATTGTGCTTTGCCATTCATTCTCTTTATCACCTTTCTTCAAACCCAGGTCCCTAGTCTGGCAAAGGGAGTGATTTCCCCTAGCTGTTGTTGATTTCCCAATGCTCTCACTCACCTGGTTCCCTCTGCAAAGCCATTTTATAGAATAAGAAGTGGTAGATCCCCTCTATCTTCATCTGTTCTGTCTTTACACCATCCTGCTCATGGCAGGCAGCTGGTGTTGTGGTTTAACAGTGGAGGCCTCAGTTCTTCACTGGTTATGGTTATACATAGGAGGAGTGCCAGGTGTTACGGGTATACATTTTTTAGTTAATTTACCCTTTGTCCTGTTCTCAAAGACATTAATTTTAGGAGCGAAGAATGAGGATCCTTGCTGATGGAATGAGATAGAGGCAGTAATATCTGTGGAGACTGAAATGGACATGAGTCACTAGTAGGGTAAAGTTCTTCGTGGAGTACCATAGATGTTGCTCATTGCTTCTATAGCTATGCTATTAGCCTAAAATGAAATGGAGAGTTATAATTTAGGGTATGTATGGGACACTCAAAAGTCTCTACCTTTGGATTACAGCTCTTTAGATAGTCAGAAAGGCTTCTGCTCTCCAAGGGATTAATATTAGGAGCTGTTTGTGCCTGTGAGGAGATGAAGCACTGAAGTTTTAAGAAAGCTCAAGGACTCAGCAAGGCTTGGTTCAGCACTGAAAGCAGCATCTTATTTTTGAGATATACTAGTAAGAATGTATAATCACATGAGAACAAGCTTAATGCCAACATTACTTTGCAGACAGCTATAGAAAGATCTATAACTTGGTCTCCATTTAGTAATGGAGGGGACTGCTGTTTTATCCAAGATATCAGTACTTATTCATTCATTTGCAAGGAATTATTTTCATTTGTTAAATTTATATCTAAATAATGAATAAGAATAGCTCACTTCTTATCAGGAGCCTCTAGAAAACATTTCTCTTGAAGGAGTGTACTCATCAGTAAACATAAAACATCTATATAATTATAAAATGGAATAGTCTCAGCATTTAAAAAAGACTTTATCTGCTCTTGTGCATTGATGTAATGCGCAGGAAAATTTTATCTACAGCCTTCGTGTGAATAATGCTTTCACATTGCTGAAAAATGATTGTTTTCCTATCACTGAATTTCTATCTTAAAGTAATTACAGTGGCTGTTTTTAATACTTATTGCAGCAAGATCGGTGACTTTTACAGTGTTATGTTGCTCACTGATATTAATATCTACTGAAAGCCTTTGTAGCTGCGTACTAAACAGTGCACTGCTGCCATCTCGTGAGCTACCAGATCTATAGCACATTGAACAGAGGGGAAATGGTCTTATGGAATACACTCAGGCCTACTTCAAGGCCTGTTCTCACATGTGGTTGTGAAATCTCACGAGGAGATTCAGCTGCATTTTAAGGACAGCACACATGGCAGCTTCTTGGTTTCTTGTGAATAAATGTGGTGTCTGTTTCTGTGGGAAGAGATATAAGAACTGTCATTCAGGGAAATGCTGATAATGAAGCATTGTGACTCCAATTCTGTTCTTCCAGTGTAAAACCCCTTCCAACCCAACCAATCCATGATTTTACCATTCTATAATTGTATGATTCTGTGAACTACACTGGGTACTCAATATAGTCAGTGGATGTATTTTTAGGATGGAACCCACCTAACCTAAAGCTACTTTGAGATAAGTGAAATCAGATCCTAAGGGTGCCTGTTTCCCCCAAATGATGGAACCCAAGGGTCCAACTGAATTCTGAACTATAACCATTACCAGCTACAACGCCTGGGGACAAGCAGCAGACAGCAGTAACAGGACCCACATGCATCCCTAGCCCCTACTTGGCTCTCTGTCCGGGGCCCAATCATCGCTGGTGCCCCAGGATTGCCACGGAGCTTGGTCAGGTTCTCTCCTCATGCCCCATGCTCTACCTTGCAGGGTTTCAATGTGAACCTGGTGACAACAGATCGAGTCTCGGCTCTTCATGAAGCCTGTCTGGGCGGCCATGTGGCCTGTGCAAAGCTGCTGCTGGAGAATGGTGCACACGTGAGTCCTGGGCTGGTGGCAATCACCCCAGGGAAAATTATATACATTTTTGTTTTGTTTTGTTTTGTTTTTCCCCCATAGTCATCATTAAAATTGCTTCTGGTTTTCTGATGAATATTTTGGAAATGTCATGTAAGTAAAAATAGATGTGCTTAAATAAATGAGACAGCTTATCCATTATTAAAATAATTTCCCCAGCCGGATCTCAGGTAGGATACACATTAAAAACTGAGATACCCAAATAGGATGATATATATGAGAGCATGTTGCATTCAGCTGGGTTACACACTTTTCAAGCAGTGTTTACATGGCAAGAAACTGAGCAACACCAAAACAGGAAATCAGGCTATCTTGTAGAAGAAAATACATTACTTAACTTCCCATACTGTACACAGTAGACAGAGACAGTTTCAGTCTCATTGAAAGATGAAGAAGAAACACCTTCTGCTCAGTTTACTTGATTTTGTTATACAAGTAGCATTACCTTTTCTTAATTAGAAGAATCATCTCTGAACTGCCTGTTGCTGACCTATGAAAGCAACCTGTTTGTGGTATATAAAACTTTTTGATTTTCTTCTTCTTCTTCTTCTTCTTCTTCTTCTTCTTTTTTTCCTTCTTTCTGTGTTCATAAACAAAGCCAGTAAAATGTTTACTAACTTCTGGGAGAAAATGTTCCAATTTGATGCTTGCCTTTAAGTTCAACAAGACCAAGTGCACTTTGGCTGCAAGAACCCCAGGTGACACTACAGGCTTGGGGCAGAGCCTAACTCTTGCCCTTTATCTCCTATCTCTTTTCCCTTCTTGATTTGGAAACCACACAAAGTGCTGTATGCTTGCAGAACCCATTGTTCTATAACATCTTGCAGAGTAATAATAATAATAACAATAATAATAATAATAAAGGAATGCAGATTTGCTGCATAAATTGCCTCTGAGTGCTTGCTAGGCAGTCAGACCTTGCAGCTGCTGCAGCACAGCACAACACAGGACTATGCTCTCCCAGTGGAGAACCACAGATGATGGCTCTTGCCAGGTATCTATGTTGGAGGTCAAGAAAGGAAATGCTTTCTGTCTTACACACACATATGTGCATAAACACAAATCCTTTTGACCTCTTTTTCTGTTTGGGATTATGACAGTGTTTCTGTGAATATGTCCTTTGCTGGAAATGTGTTTTCAGATGAATGTATTAAACGTGAACTATATTTTCATTTAAATATCAGAGTTGTCTGAGCATGTAACGGAGTTGGGCTGGTACAAAATAGGCACGGCAATATTCAGGTTCTCAGTGTTAAAAAGAAATAATCTGCATTTTCTGAGCAACCCTAGGAGGGTCACTCAAAACAAGCAATGATGCGGCCTTATGGCTTAAGTGCCTGGGAAAGAGAGCAGAGCTCAAAGGAGAATGTTATATGTGTTGTCTCACACTTTGAAAGTTGCAAACCAAATCAACTCTGACATTAAATGACAAGCATTCTAATGCACTTTAGTTGAGCACATGACGCATGCTGCAAGGGCGTTCCTCTTATACTGGATTGTTCTGAGCATGTCCTGCTGTTTCAGGTCAACGCAGTCACCATTGATGGGATCACTCCTCTCTTTAATGCCTGCTGCAGTGGCTCTGTGGCTTGTGTAAACATGCTGCTCGAATTTGGAGCCAAGCCACAGGTCGGGAACCACCTTGCTTCACCCATTCATGAGGCAGTCAAGAGAGGTAACAGTCTGTGAGTGAAGCTAACAGCAACTACGTGTGCAATGCATCTCTTATTGACTTCAAAACATTTACTTCCCCCCCAAAAAAAACTTATACAGCACAGATAAATGTGCTTGGCTTATTCCCAGCTCTTACACCTCATTGATTGTACTTGGGTGTATTCTGCTCTGTGTCACTACAATTAAGTGATAGTTCCCTTTTGCTGCACAGGGCACCGAGAATGCATGGAAGTTCTTCTGGCTCATGGAGTTGACATTGACCAAGAAGACCTGCACTATGGGACCCTGCTGTATGTTGCTTGCATGTACCAGAGGACGGAATGTGTCAAGAAGCTGTTGGAACTTGGTATGTCTAGAGAAGGAGCTGGGGGAGAGCTGGGGTAGTGTAAGCCATCCCAATTCTGTCCAAGTTACCCCTATGTCATAAACATTTTGAAGGATTTCTGCAAGAGATTTTTGGATAGCTTGAATCTGTGAGATAATTAAAATTTCACTTGTATTCATGAAGAATACACGTCCAGGGAGGTGGTGGAGTCACCATCCCTGAAGATATCGAAGAACCCTATAGATATGGTGCTGAGGGATATGGTTAGTGGGCACGCTGAGGATGGACTGACAGTTGGGCTTAATTATTTTAGTGGGGTTCTCCAATCTTTATGATTCTAGAATCTCCCTACTGGAAAATTCTAATTACAGAGATCTACCTGAGACCAGGGCAGGCATTTTGCTAGCTGTGCTCTCGAAGTTATTACAGGCACCTAAAGGGTGTTTTCCTCCCTCTAATTAAAATAGCATAATCTAAGATTGTTTGATACTAACAAATTTGTCATAGGTTTTGATCAATGACCATGCAAGGTCAGGCCGGATGTGGCTCTGGGCAGCCTGGTCTGGTGGTTTGCGACCCTGCACATAGCAGGGGGTTGAAACTAGATGATCATTGTGGTCCTTTTCAACCCAGGCCATTCTATGATTCTATGATCATCTATTGGGTTGACAGTCTAAGAATTTCAATGGTTCACCAGCTTCGCCTGTTGTAGAGAGGACTCAGTGGATCAGTAGATGCTTATACAGAGAATATTTGATCTGAGTTTTGCACTGATGTCACAGAGTTGTCACAGAGGCCTGGGTGCCACTCATCCCCTTCATTTATTGAGGCTACCAGTGGATACCCAATCTGTGTAGTGCAAGTTCAGATATTTCTTGCTTTTTCCTTGCACCAACCCTGCATTCTTCTTCTCCCAAGGAGCCAATGTCAATGCGGGGAAGCTACTAGACACTCCTCTCCATGCAGCAGCAAGGAAATCCAGTGCAGAGATAGTAGTCTTGCTGGCAGACTATGGTGCTAACCTGAAATGCAGAAATGCTGAATTCAAATGTGCCCTGGACCTTGCCATACCCAACAGCAAAGTGGAGCAGGCACTTCTACTTTGTGAAGGTAAAGGTTTCTTTTGCCTTTCCCCCTTTGCCTTTTCTCCTTTGTCGTTTCAAAGTAGAACAGTATTAATTTTTTACCTAAAGCCTTTTTCTTAATGGATTTAATCTTGTCTGTAAGTTATCTTTTGATTTCAAGCCTGTATCACGCTACACAGAAATGAGCAAGCAATCTCTGTTTTCTTGCCAGATCTGCTGCCAAATTAGAATTTTAGTGAGCAAATTGGCTAGTTATTCTGTGCCTTTGTTTTCCATTTATCGAAGGTAAATTATCTTTATTTACGAACTAAGACTCTAAGGACTGAGGATTGAAAACTGCCACTAGAGTTTATTCACAGATATTATCACAGCTATTTTAGTATCTTATGTTCAGTTAAGCACTGTGGCTCAATGATCTTCTTCCTGGAAAAAAAAAAAAAAAAAAAAGAAAACAAATTAAAAAATAAAAATAAAAAAAACAAATGTATGTTTATGGGACTGCGATCCAAGCAGAAACCTGTAATGCCCTTTGCAGCTTACATGCAGGCTCTCCAGTATTTCTAGTTATCTTCCCAATCTAATTGAATAAACTTCTAAGCAGAAATAAATCTAACACTTCTTGTGCCATTTTCACCTCTGCCCCATGTAACCAAAACTCTGTGCGTCTCCACCCCTGGAGAAGGGACGTGCTTTGTTAATTCCCCCTGTCCTCTAATCTCCATGTTTCCTAGCTCACTTGTGCCCTGCTAGCTGGTCTGTGCCCCAGGCTTCTGCCTTCCTGGTCACAGCTCACTCCCCTGCCAGTGGCAAGCAATGCAATGTGCATAGAAAGCCTAAGAGCTCTTGAATAGAAATTAATGTCAATGGGGTGTATAAGCTTTGTGTTGGCCTCTGCATGCAGGTGAGTTTTATGAAGTAAAACATTGGTTCAATATTCTTCTGTCCCTCTCTCTTTCACCACATTTCACATGGTGCTTTAATTTGTCACAGAATGTCATAGAAAGGTTGTAGAATTACATGAGTTGGCCGAGACCCAAAAGGATCATCTCTTCCAACTCCCAGCTCCACACAGGACCACCCAAAATTCAAACGTTGTGTGTGAGAGCATTGTCCAAACATTCCTTGAGCTCTGGCACTTGGAGTCATGCCCACTGCCCTGGGCATCCTGTTCCATGCCCACCACCCTCTGGTGAAGAACCTTTCCCTAACCCCCAGCTGCCCCTCCCCTGACACAGCTCTATGACATTCCCTTAGGTTCTATCGTCACATTTAAAAACTGCTGGAGGACCTTTGCTTGAATGCTTCTCACTTCTTCTGACTTCCATCCCTGTGTCTGAGGTGTTCAGACCTGAGCAGAAGCAGGTGTCTCACTTCAGTTGCCTGGTGTAATTAAAAGCTTCTGTAGATAAATAACTATGCCAATATTAAAAATCTCATCCCTTCCTGAACCTGTGCTTGATTTTCACTCTGAAGTTGTACCCCCATCCTCCCTCACAGTCAGGTGGGCCGTAGGGTCCTTCAGTTACTGCTGGCTCTTCGCTTCTCAGAAGTGAAGTTTTCTCTGTGCCTGATATATACTCCTTCAGTCTTACTTGCAGACACTATCCAACATCTACAACTCCCTCACCTCATCTGTGTTTTCTGATGTCCTTCTGTTTGAAGGAAAGACCCTAGGGAATTCTCTTCAAGAGTTTTCTTTATTCCCCCTGACTTTTCTTTCATGCTTACTATTTACACGTCTCCTTTTAAATGTTCCTTTTCCTAGCTATTATTTGATGTGAAATATAATATGTTTCCATTTTCGTAATTGTTGCAGGAGGTGATAGCTTCTTTTCTCACTTCAGTGATGGTAGCTCAAGTACTCTTTTCTACAAATCCTACAGATTTCTACAAATTTATTCTCTGAGGGGAATTAGCAACCAGATTAGGTGCCTCCATTTTCCTGTAGTAAAAGCAGACTTTGGTGAATCTTCTCTAGGGCTGGGAGCTATTCACCCCACTGGGGACAACACCATGGTCTGCAGTGACATGCAAGCACCTGCTAAATGAGTCTGTGGACAACTTTCCTGCCAGTGGGCTCTCCAGTTTCAAATAAGATATTGTCACAGGATGCAACATTTCCCTCAGGGCTCAGGAAGGGCCAAGCCTGCACAAGAGCTATGTCTCCAGTGCATACTTCTATATCGAACTTTCAGTATTTGCTCAAGAAAAGATTCAGAAAAGCCTAGCTGTGCATGCATAAAAATGTTTTTAGTGTTCATAGGTTTCAAGCTGCTGAATCAATTTTGACAAAATAGGTCAGCAATATATGTTGCTCTCCTTAACTTTCAGAAAGTTGTTCTGTAGTTCTCAATTTGATTTTCAAACCTTGCTGCTGTTTGTTACCTTCTGACTTATACTGGGGATGAGGGTGCTTGCTCTTTCGTTTTTTTCTTTTCTTCCAGGCCCTGCCAGCCTTGCCCAGCTGTGCCGATTGTGTATCAGAAAGCATCTGGGTCGATCGTGCCTATATGCGATCCATAAGCTGCACCTGCCTGAGCCGCTTGAGAACTTTCTCCTACACCGATAAGCCTGTGACTATCTTTGCACTGGAAAAGAAAGAGGAGGAAATGGTTGTGTACTCCAAAATTCTTATATCAAAGAAAAAAAATCAAAGACATCATTTACTGTCTACTCTGGGTACCAAACATTGCTGCAGATTGTGTACGTTGAAGCTAATGGAAAACACCTTTTCACAGACACTGAATGGTGTGGATACAGCTCCCCCACAGTTTTTATTGCCACATCTATTTTTACTAAACTGAGAAGTCATAATACATGAACAACTCAATCAATGTGTTTGTAGATAGACATGCGATCATCCATACACCCACAGGATTTCCCCTGCAATTAGTGTTGTCCAATGATTATAGGTGATTTTTTTTTCCTCTAATATCTGTGCAGCTTCTTCCGCTTAATTCTGAAAAGCTCACTGTCAAAATTAAGGCTGTTATTCTTCCACTAGTGTGGGAATGAAAACCTTCAATAATTAATGTTAGGTATATTTATGTACTGCACATCTTTTGTCCTCTTTGACTTTGCTTCCTGAGAACTCTTTCCCATGCTTTAGTAGAGTCATAGTGACTTCCAGCAGGCTCTGGCTGTCCAGATGTCCCATTACCTGAGCCCAGCCCAGCTGCCCTCAACACTAATCCATATTCTTCTCCAAGATGAGAGTGATGTTACCAAATCATATCTGGGGGCTTGGAGTAAGCCCACCAAAATATTTGTAACTCTTAAGAAAAAAACCCTTGTATCTTCTAAAAAAAAAAAAACAACAAAAAAACTAACAAAAAAAAAAAGTGTTTTAAATCTATCTTACCTGAGATCTGTCTCTGTTTGCTATATGAATAATTTTTGTTAGCTTAATTTGAGGAGAGAACAGCAAAAGTTATCATAGGCATATAGTAGGCCAGCTTTCAGTGTCTGTCCTCTGCAAAGCTTAATGACAATGAGAGGAATGAGTTTCTTCTCCTCCTTTGAATACTTTGATGTTTCTCAAGATATGTCCTTGGACTGTAGAGCAAGAGAGGGTCAGGGTCCCTAAGGATGGTTGTGCATCACCCAAATCTTCTTCTTGTTGGTTATTACCCAATGGGAGAATAAGTTGGCAGGGCATCTGCTTCCTCATCACCTACTCTAGCATCTTTCATCACCGCCCTGGGAGAATGGAATTTTAAAGGAGATTCTGGCCGCTGTGATAGGAGTTTAAATCTTGTCAGGTTTTGTAGCTTGGATGCAGCAGAGTTAAAGCTGTAGACCTCCCTAGCTGAGAAACTTGGTATCCAGTGACTGGTGCCTGCGTGGCTATACAAAGGTACGTTTATTTTTCCTATGGAGTCTGTTTTGAGGGCAGAAATGTTACTGCAGACCTGAAAGTTGATAAACTTCAACCACAAAATGGGCAATGGTGTATCACTGGTACAGTAAGACATAGAGGTTAAAGGGCGGTCTACGTATACATAGCCCAGCTTTGCAGGCTCAAGAGGCTGGTTCATTTTCCAGCTAAGAGTGATTTCTTTGTGAGCTATGCATGCTGGTACCAGTTTTCACTGCCCCTACGTTCAAAGTCAGGGGAAATGAGCCTTGCAAGGTATAGTGCAATGAGCACTTTTCCAGCAGCCACTGAGCGGCTGTCATCACTCCAGCAGAATCAGCCTCTGGTCCAGAGCTAATGCCTTAATTTCACCACGTCAGTTTCCCTCTCTGAGACAGAGGACTCAACTTTCCTGTACTTTCCTATGAATCATTCAGCGCAAGTAAGATAAATTGTGCTCCCAGCAGTTTGTGAGACTATGCCTGCAGCGTTACAGCCAAAAACAAATGTAGTTTTCAGCCTGTGAAGTACCCCATGTCTGCACATATTGAATGCCCTCTGACAGTGAGAACTGTTGCCCATGAAGTTTTCTGTGACATGAATGACCTTGTGTAGTACAGCATATCATGGATCTCAGAGATTTGAACACTAAATTCTCAAGAGCTTCTGAAAATCAGATGCTATGAAGAAAGAAATGTCTATATTAATCTGATGTCAGTAGATCTCTCTCAGGCTTATCCTTGCTTCCAGCTCACCTACTCTGTTTATAAGCTGGTAGTCAGAATACCATCTGCTGTCCAAAGAGAGAGACAGAGCCTCAGCTGTGTGGGTTGTCAGGCTTTTATTGCAATCAAGGAGAGGAGACAATTTATGGGATCTATTTCAGAACATGTAATACTGAATTGATTTCCATCTGTGATCATCAGTGAAAGCAGTATTTCACTTGCATAGGATTTTAAATTGAAAAAATGTATCTTCATTAAGGAGATGCAAAGCCTACTCAGCCTCTCAGGAAGGTTTATGTTATGAAACAGCAGAAGCTGCCCTATTTCATTGCTGATATTAGCTTCCCATCAAAAATTCACCTCACCTTTGCATCCTTTCAGGGACATCATTCTTCTTGAAGTTCCATATATCAGAGATTCAAGTGGAACAGAGCTTTAATAAATCAAGAAAGAATCTCAGAAGTCCTCATGTTAAGCAATCTCATGAAAAACTTCACCTATACTTTTTTGTTCTTATCAACAGCATGGTTCAGACTAAAAATTACCCATTTAATTTTCATTGACTGTGCTTTGTGTTACAACAAAGCATGAAAATATTACCAAGGAAGTAGCTGGAAGCTGTATTTGATTTTTATTTTGTAAATATGCCATCTCATGAAGATAGGGAAACACTAGTTATTGTGCTAGGAGTTTATTAAATCTTATTGGTGATTTTTTCCAAATAAGTTTGAAAAATATTTGTCAGATGTTGATAGAGCTTCTTTTCTTTGGGCAGGAGACAGCTAACTAATCATACAAAGACTCTTTTCTTCAAAATGAGTGGCACCTCCATGCCATTCTATGATCATGTACAGAAACCCATATTTGGGTAAAATACAAATTTCCTGAGAATGTATAAGTTTTTCTGTGTTGCAATGTCCACTGCTATGCCACAGCTGTAAGACTTTACCCCCACAAAGCTTCCAGTACTGTTTGCTTCAGAGAAAAGTGAAGCAGATCTCAATAGGAATAATTTCACAGTATCCTGGTTAGTGGAAAAGTGTTGGTATTTTTTTTTCCAAGCTACAAACAGCCATTCTAAGTACAGACTCTTTCAGCTTTAAAGCAGGATCTTCAGCTATGGATGCTCACCAACCATAAATCTTTGTCTCAAGTGTATTTGGCAGAAATGTCTTGAAAAAGTTACTGATGAGCAGTGTAAACCCAAAAGATTTTCTTTGATTGTTCTCAATCTGTTGATCCACTTTTCAGTTTTATTATCCGTGTTATGAAAGCCAGAAATGTGGACTCAGAAATGTTGGTGAAATGGATCTCACAGAATGAGATTCTCAATTCTGGCCTCTCTCTCCTGCAGCACAACTTTGCTGTTGGCACTTATGAGCCCTTTGGTCTTTATTGAGTGAAAACCACTGGTTGTGCCCCAGAAAGTTGTTAGGGCATGACTGGCTATTTGGACTGATACTAATGAAATGAAACATATTCATGGACTTTACAGAAAAATCAGGCTGCCTTGTATGCTGGGCTGACAGTTTATGATGTCGTTGCGTTTTTTTTTTCCAAGAAATTAATAATTAGTACAAGCCAATTGCTCCTCTTTGCTGTTGTTGTTTGTTTTTTTTTTTAATTTTCTTCCAGAGGTGTATACTTTGTTATTGTCAAATACAGATTATTCCACAAAGAACTTCTGCCCAATTTGATTTCTATTTCTTGAAAATTCCTTTAACCTTAGATTTCATAACATTTGCAGAAACTCTTGATGCGCATTGCAAGTGAAGGGGAAACTGTATCAGGTTTGGAATTGAAAAATCAGGAGCTGAGGAAGAAAACATAATTTGCATATTCAGCTGCGAATAACACGTGGGAGGTGGGAGAGAGACGAATTGGCAGGGCATGTCATTCTAGAATTTTAACAAGTATTGCATTAGTCAGCAAACCATTGCAACTAATGGTTGCATACTTACCAGCAATGGATGAAGTCTCACATGCGCCGGGGATTTCCTTTTCATCTTACTTTTAAGTGAATTAGACTTATGTTTAAAGAGCTTTTCTTCATGGCAATTTGAGCAAAACTACTGTAAATGCAAAAACCCAGCATACAGTCAGTCTAGCAATTTTTGACAACACCTTGTCTGCGATATGCTGCAAATATGGCTTCCCAGAATCAAAAGCACTAACTTGGCTCACTCTCATTCAAGCACAAAATTGAGGTCTGAGAAATAAAATTATGTTCCAGCTATGTAAAAACTAAGAAAACAAGAAAAGTGAATTTGGTATTTATAGTAACAAGAGATTTAATACTTCTAAATGTAAGATGTACCAGACTCTGTGGTGACTAGGAATTGGATCAAAATGAGACTCCCAACCCACTCCTTGAGGGCAAGGCAGAGGGTTTAAACCCATGTTTTACTGAAACAATCCAATGGACTAATATGCAGGGTTCTATAGCTTCATCCTTTCTTTCACATGTAGAGGTTCAATGGAAAAGATCTGAAGAGAGAGAGAGAAAAAGAAGTCTTCTATCCTTTAATATCTTTTCAGGCCCGGAGGCCATGGCTACTTCATCTGAACTCCTCCGTAACGCAAACCGCAGAACCTCACCCAGCAATTGCGCTAATCCAGACTGAGCCCTGGGTTATGGCATGTTTTACAAAACCTGGAGGCACAGAGAGCTTCCCACCTCACCCCTTCACTGCCGCTGCCACCCTAGGCCAGGAGAGAAAGAGGATGGGAGACTACTTTGTCTTTTACATGTATTCATTCTTGTCCAGAGCCTGGAGCTGCCAATGTGACCATCTGAGGTGGTGATGGAGGTGATACATGGCCAAGGCTAGCGGTGTTTATATCTCAGATTGTAGTAAACCAAACTTTTAAAAAATAAGAGGATACATTAGATGAGTAATGACAAAAATTTCTATACCAAGTTCTGTTCTTTTGGCATGTAGGTGAATTTTGCCGTATCCTACAGATATTCAGCCATGTATTATGTGTGGTTCACTGAGAGTGGTTTGTTGTGGTAGATGATTCATTCTTCTACCAGGTCTACCTGTTAGCTATAGAGGTTAACGTGCTGTAACAACATAGAAATTAGACAGGATGGGAAGGGAGGGAGATTTAGAGAATTCCAGAGAAAACTTGTTATAACTTCTGCTGTCTGGTCTAGGAGTCTTTGTGAGTAAAATGTGTTATGTGTTTTGTTTCTTTTTTTTTCTCTTAGGAAGAATTTAAAACTCCACAGGCCTTACGACTTACTAATTTTATGACGCCCATATCATTCTTTACCAACTTCACTAACGTTAATTCCAACTTTTTTTTAACCTAGGGTAGTGAGGAACTTGCTTTATACTTTGTATTTGGAAAGGGATAATGTATGAACTTCCTAAGTCCCAGAGAAAGCTATTTGAGAGCTAAGATGCTAAAAATATTTGCTTTTTACACTTTGCTTACAACTGATGCTTTACTGCAAAGCATAATAATGAACAAATGGTTATTAATGATCATAAGCTTGAGATATGTGTAAAAACTGGCTTTTTCCATGAATTTTATGCCTTTTGTCACTGAATCCCTGTCAAGGACCAGTCAACCCCAAATATCCATGTGAGCTAAAATTAACGAGAAAGATAAATTAAATTTGATACTAGTGCTTTCAGTGTTATTAGATCTACATCAAGGCATATATCTGTGGAACAGGGTCCTGAATAACTACAGTTACTAAGGAACAGATTTTTGGGTCAAAGTTTGCAAAGGCTTCAGTGAAAAGTTTCCACAGAAACAATGCCAAGTAACACCAGTTTGCTTCCAAAAGCTGCTTCTCATAGGCTGTTGCTTTAGATAGAAGAAATTCCATTATGAACTTGGTGTTGTTTTTTTTGGCTAGAAGTTAGAGCTTTCCAGTTCTGCCCCTGAAGCACTTCCCATCCACCCACTACGGACAGGCTTGGTAGCAAGGCAAACAGCTGCTCTATCAAGGGTCCACAGACAGCAGCTTGTCTGACATTTATTAAAGCCTTTGAGCTGATGTGACTCATTCTCTGCAGAAAATTTCCCTGTCTGCTACTCAGTCATTGTTCATGGAAGATAAGTACCTAGGCTTTTCATGCTTGTAGCAGCTTGGGAACAAATATGTTTTTACCATTGCTCATGAAATCTCATTAGGTATTATAATTATTATTATTTTTGGATGTGGCTCTGGTATAACAGCTAAAAAGGCTTATGCTGACCTTGAGATATTTTAACAGATAGTTCACTTTTGCCAGTGCAAAACTCTAGCAACCTTCATCATTGCAAGAAACAGTAAGGTGAGTGAGGAGGTAATGAGAAGATTACTCCAGGTTTTCAGATGTTTGCCCCAGTGGAGAGAGGATGAGAAAATAGAATCTGGGTGCATTGGTTTCGCCATTTCAAAATGGGAAAGGATTCAGACAACTCTCATTTTGTCATCTGCTGAAGAAGATAATTTCCAGGTCTACACTGAAGAGGCAGGAGGCGTGGAGATCTGGTCCATACAAGTGGTGTGAGGAAATACAGGAGCATATGGGTCTGGCCTCCATCCCCTACATCACTATAAAGGTGGCAGCTGGGTACAAACCTTTTCTACCCTGCCACCCGCCAAGGGCAGCCAGGGTCCTAGGGCAGCACCACCAGTCCTGATGTGGCATAAAGGGGACAACTCTAAGACCTTATGTGAAGTTCCAGGTTAGGTTCAGCTTTAGAAGAGGTCAGTTACGGCTTGCTATGCATGGAAGATGGGGGAAAGGGAGATCCAGCTGGTCCTACCATACACCTTGGTCTCTAAACTTCAGCTTTGGTAAGCTTTGCACCCTGTATATCAGTCTCCAGAGATGGTTTCCCTTCTGCCACAACATCAGATATTAAGTGGCCACATTGGACGGGTCACAAGGAGAAGCTTGTACATTCATCACTGTACTCAGTTCATAGTCCTTTAGAAGGAATACTCTTCTTTCTACAAAATCAGCTTTGTGAATCAGCATTAGTCAATAACCTTTTCCAAAAGAAAATGTCATCATCTGCTATGCTGAAAGGAACAGAATCACATGACAGTTCTACGGACATTTTCCCTCTTTGACTTTATTGTCCAAGCAGTTGAGTTGGTAATGTAGATTTCTGCAGGACATATTTGGAAGCCCACAGAAGGCTCAGTTCAGGACAAGAATTAAAAGATCACAGCCTGCTTTATTGTGAAAGTCCATTAATTGCATTTTTCAGTAGTGACAATGTGCTGTAACTTTGGGGCATCATTGAAAAGCCCTGGGAGGCTGCGTGACAATAGCTGGAGCGTGCTGGTCATTCCCATTAGAGGCAAAAGTGTGGGCAGATCTGCCACATTGGTGAAATTTCTAGAGGTAATCTCCAGCAAGTCCTGGAAAGCAGCCTTTCTGTGACTGTGGGTGAAAGAGCTTATTGCAATGCAATGTGTTAATGAGCAATGAGCATCTAACCCTAGTAGGGCTGGAGAAGAGAAGCAGTAGAGCAGAGGAGCATCTGAATTAGGTACTCCAACCCATGAGCTCATCGCCTTCCCATCTGCTTTGCTTACACTCTTCAGCTTTTACTGGTATTGTGTCCTGGTACTGCATAGGTAGCGGGAAGAGAAAGAAACTGGAAGGAGGCATAGTAATTGGCTTGGCTTGATAAGACCCACTGTGGGCCTTTGGGCTTGGAGTGATGAGATAATGGTTGGCAATCTTTGTATTGGGAAATATTCCTGGGTGGATCTGGATGGGACCTGACACCATGAGCGCTGCTTAACAGGACTAACTCAGCTGTCTTCTGTAACACTAAACTTGCTTTTATTATATTTGGGTTTTCTCCAGCATGATCATCTGTTAATCTTATCATGGAAGTGGTGGGAAACTGTCATGTCACCATTATTATTTTTAAAATGGAAATTGTTGTTTTCAGAAAGTGAATGTATTTGGGAATTATTTTGCTTTCTTCAGGAATGGTTATTGTTCACTAGAAAGTTCATGAACCTAAAAGGTTTGATGGCAAGTGACAGAACTGCCACTGTTTTTCAAAATTAATTATGAGAAGCTAGAAAAGAGAGGAAGAAAGAAACTGAATTCTTCTTTATGCCTGAATTTGGAATGCATTTAAATTTATTATTGGACAAGACCGCCTTGCAGTTGGTGAAATTCTACTAGGTTATGTTAAAAACACAACACAGCTCTCAAGCACTATGTTGAGGTTTTTACTGTAATTACACCTACTGTCTGCTTACTGGTGTGTACTTGCCACATGAGAACACATTCATAAGCTGGTATGATTGATAATCTACAGTTATAACCCACAAGACAAGAAAAAAAAAAAAAAAATCCTGGCTTGGAATGGCTTGGAATCACTATGATTTGCGGGGGAAAAAAAAGCTTTTAGAGTTTGGATTCTTTTTGCGTGGTCTGTAATGCGCTCATTTTAAAGCCGGTTCAGAAAGCAGTGCCAAGATTTATTTTGCAGCATACAAAAACTTACGTAGGTGTTTACTGAGAGATATTTGGCACCAGATGGTGAAAAATGGAGTGTTACTGCTTGTCCCTCTGTGGGGAGGATGCTCTAATCCCCTCCTTGCCACAAAGAAGATACAACAAACTCATGCTAAGTTTGTCATGCTCTCTGGGATACTGTGGTGCTCCCGAACATCTGTGATGAATTAAAATACAAATACAGATGCTCATGATACCAAGACATATTTGCTGCTTCTTTCAGGGTTTGTTGGCTTTGATTTAGATGGTAATTTTTGAGACTTTCTTATTAAGTAAAACTACCAGCTTGCATAATATAAAAACTGCTTGCAGAAGTCAGTGTGGTCCCCAACCAAGCTGATGGGATGTTTGCCAAGGGAAGTTTCTGTGAGGGTGTGAGGAAGGAAACAGGAAAACTTGACATGCTCAAAACAAATGTGAAAAAAGGACAGCCCCTGCAAGAGGGAAGAAAAAAAGGGATATAAGAACTGGATGATATTATGAATTTCATCAAGGGAGGACCTCTTCACCCTGTGCCCACTTGGAGATTTCACGGCAGCTCTGCAAAGAAAACTCAGGTGCTGCTGGAAACAGCACTGGTGATTTAGCATCCCTGAGGACAAATTTAACTACTGTGATTTAAAACATGACTGTCTCAGATGTTTGCCTTGCTCATTGGCTAGAAATTAATGCCTTGAAGGAGAGGCAGCAGAATGCAACATATGCTATTGTTTCTGTGCTCAAGTTTACAGGCTGGAATAGAAAACTGCTTTTATTGGGTTTTGAGCTAACATAATGGATCATATACAGAACAACTCATATACAGTTTGTGGCCAAGGCTTCCAACTGTTCTAAGGGTGTGGGTAACCTACACTGAAAGTGGGGAATCAGGCAGGCAGGAACAGATTGGGCCTTCACAACTATATCTGCCAGGGGAGGATCAGAAGGCTCCCCTCTGATGTGTAGGTACCCCAGATGTGAGGTTTGGAGGCTCAGGCATTGCACAGCACGGGGCTGTTGTTGGCTATGAATTCAACCATGCTCCTAAAGTGGGTGCTGGCTAATCACATGTACACACATCAGCTTCTTGTTCAGAGTCAGTGAAGGCTGATTCTCAAGACTCAGTTCATGTCCCTTCAAAGCAGAGATCTCAAATAGGTCAGATGAATCATGATCTTAAAATGCATTTTTATCTTCGGCAGCTCTAAAGCAAAGCTAGGATATCTGACTTGGACTCTGAATCTAACAAATACCTTGCTTTATGCCCAATTTTCCAAATATCTTCTATATTTCTATGGTTTGTATCCTCAGAAACGAATGCTGAATTTGCACAGACAGATCTACCAGCAGTGCATTTTCACTGATGTAGCAAATATTAGCTTTAATGATACAAAAACCTCACTGTACGTGTCCAGAATTGTAAAAAAAAATAAAGTCTTTTCTGTGATGATTAATGTGGAAAATTTAAAAATTGATTAACAAGGGGAAGAAGAAATAAGGATAGCAGAACACTTGAATGACGCTGTCAGCAACTTGAAGGAGAAAAAAAGAAAGATTTAGTTTACAAGATACTCTCTAAACATAAAAAGTAATATTGAGTGTCATATGCTCAGCTTCACAATGCACTTTTATCCATGCAAGAAGGTTGCATTTTAATTATGATACAGTGATTTCTGTAGCTAGCTTTTTATATAGAACTTGGAGCTGTAGAGCTATTTAAATGGAAAATAGCATTGTAATGACTAAAAGCTCTGTGTTGTGTAAGCTGTTTCGGGTCTGTATTTGAAGTTGTGTGCTGTTTGTCTCGGGATTCAGGTTGACACTGAAACTGTTTCTTTGTTGTTGGAGAATTTTATGCATACATCTTAAAAAGATTTGAAACTGAGTTAGTTAAATGAGTCAAAGCTTTCTTACATAGCCTTGGTGCCCAGCAAGGCTCTGTAGACCTTATAGAAACCCCTTAATTTGGGGATATGTTATGTAGACTTCTCCTTATCCATGTTTCATTGGCAGTTGTGAACCAGGTTGTCTTCACAGGCTCCCCACTGACAGGGCTTGTGGGTGATGCTCATGCTGTTCATGTCTTCAAGTAGAAATGCAAAAAAATTCCTCAGAATTATTCCAAATCTCTTGCATGTGCTAGAAATGAAGCCCTACTTCTTGGGATTACCCTAGTTAGAATTTGGTTTATCAAAGTATCACAGAATTTTTGGATTGAAAAGAAGGGACCTCAAAGCCTACCCAGCCCCAACCCCTGCCATGGGCAGGGCTGCCCCCCACCAGCTCAGCTGCCCAGGACCCCATCCAACCTGGCCTTGAGCTCCTCCAGGGATGGGGCACCACAGCTTCTCTGGGCAGCTGTGCCAGTGCCTCACCAACCTCTGAGTAAAGAACTTCATCCTAACATCTAACCTAAATCTCCCCTCTTTTAGTTTAAAGCCATTCCCCCTTGTCCTATCCCTGGTAATTCAGATCTTCAGATACATGCAACTTCTGCTCTCTTAGACAAATTTTATCAACATGAGTGAGATTTTCATGTAGAAGTTCTGCCTACTTTCACTTGTGCACAAATGAACATATACTCAGGCGCAGCAAAAGAAATTTGCACTTGTGAATTGTACTCCTTTGAACAAGAAAACTGCAAGCAGTGATGATCCATGAGATCAGGATTTATGCATGCAGACCCAGAGAAATAAAATGGAGGTCCTCTGGAAAATCAGTTGCCATTTGTCAACGGATAGCTTTGTGATTCTGGTTTTAGATCAAGAAATTGATTTAAAATAAAAGGACAGCGGTCAGATATGAAACCCTTCGTGTGACTGCACCGGGGAAACCGTTTGAAACGGGGAGGAAGAAATCAACCCGCTCAGCACTGCGCTTCCCATGCCGCAGAGACAATAAGGAGCTTCCAGTGGAGAGCGCGGCTCGGTGAACAACATGTGGTTCCAATACTCGCACGGCACGCAGTGACCACCGCCGCGCGGCAGGAATTCGGTTCTCACTCCTTGCGGGGATTCCGGCTGCTGGGATGGGACGGTGGGCTCACACGGGGCACTGCTGGGAGAGCAGAAAGCCCAGCACGGTGCCTGCAAACCGCTCGCCTGGGAGTGGTGCGGATAGCACCGGTGTCTCCCTGAGTTTTCTTTGCAAATCCCCCGCAGGCAGAGTTTGCTCAACTAGTTGAACTGGCTCTTTCTCTCTTTTTTTTTTTTTTTTTTTGGCAAACCAAGAATTTCCTTCCTGATAAAAACAGCCGGCCAGCTCCCCGATTGGGCGCGGGGTTGGGGAGGATATGACATCAGGCACATCTCTCGCTTCGTGTAGTGTGGTCTGCCTGATCACTGGCTGCTTACCAGCACGGCCAGGGAGGTGTTTCCCTAACTCCAGCCCAGGTACTTAAGTTTCTGCACAAAGCGGTGCAGCACCAGTCCCAGCCTGCGGCCGGCTCTGTTGCGCTCATCTGCTGGGCAGATCGCTCCTGCACGCGGAGGCTCGTCGTGAACGATGGAATTTGAACTCCTTAGAGTGACCGTGAAGTGAGAAAACAGACGCTGGACAGACGGGGCTGAGATGGATGAGGAGGGAATGAATCAAAACGGCAGCAAGTCGCAAGGAGCAGGAGGCCAGGTGCCTGCAACGACTCCATCAGAGGTGCTGATGAGGGGTGAGTAAGGCTCCTGCCTCTGCCCTCACGTCTGCAGGCAGCGGGAGCGGGCAGGGTCAGGCTGCAAAGGCACGCTTCTATCGAAGTTACACTTCAGTGCAGATCAGCAGCCACGTCCCCGTGCTCTTGCACTCCAAAAGGGATTTGAATAAGTTGTCCATACTCGATGTTGATTTCTCTTGTGGTTGTTTTTTTTTTTTTTTTTTTCTGGTGCATCACAGTGAAAATGTCAGATTCTGTAGTGAAGTTCATGCAAGCAGAAACAAATGCAGTAATTGAACTACAGCAAAGTAAAAAAGAGATTGCAGTGTGGCATATTGAACTTCGATTGGTACCAGCTCAGCGCTGGCTCAGTTCCTCTTTTCTTTTTCTTTCCTTCCTTTTTTTTTTTTTTTCCCCTTTCCTTCCTCCTTCCTTCCCTCCTATGCCTCCTCTGTTTTTTATCTGCTTTCTATTTCTCTTTTTTCTTTTATCTGCTTTTACTTTGTTGTTTTTTTTTTTTTCCCTATTTTTCCTTGTTTTTCTTCTTTTTTTTTTTTTTTCCCTTCCTCTTTTCTTTTTAACTTTCTTATTCTTTCCAATCAGCAGGCCCAAATGCCCTTGTCCAGGCCCAGCCATTCACCCATGCAGGTTCTTCCACAATGGCTACGGCACTATGGTCAGCTGTGACCAAAGCTGTTGTGGTCAGTGGTGAAGTTATTCAAATAAATGGCCTCACTGTGATTGTTGCTCTGTTGGCTGGCCCAGAGCCATTGAAAATATGACATGGTGACCGACCAAGGACAAAGAATTTATACAGCAACTTAGCTTGTAATGTTCCCTGCACCCCCATTTCTGAGACACCATTCCTTCAGTTCATGGTCAGTGAAGTGGGATCATGGAGGGAAATCAAGATAACATGACTTCACAGTGTCCTTCCTCTTTTCCAGGGCTATTGAGAACACTCCTATTCTTACCACATAGAAAAATAGGACACTGAAAAATAAACAGAGGCAAACTACAGCATAAAGATGATCAGTAGGTTGGCTGCGTTGTCTGCTGCTCCTCGTGTGTGTTTGTGTGTGTGCGTGCACTGAGGCTAGGGTGGGAGGGAAGGGATGGCAATGTCATTACACAGTGTGAACCAAACCCAGTTCACATGGGAGATGAGCTCTGCCAAAATGGAGTCTGGGAGGGAGGGAGCCTACGGGCAGCATGGGTGGCTCAGTCTGTTGGGTGCTGGAGCTCAGCATGTTCCTCTTTTGCCTGCCTGTCAATAAGCTCTGCTGATGGCTTGCAACAGGAATGTTTTTGGCTACATATATCATGGGTATTAGGTGAAAGCCTTCAAATATGAAAAATACCATTCATAGTATTGTTATACATAATGCCGTAGGCTTATGTATATGTAAATGTATATGCAAGAGCATGCCTCAGCTGAAAGAATTTTAGAGTCCCTTGTGAGCTGCACTGTGTGAAGTTACCATGAAAGGAAAGCAACTCAGGGAGTCACTGAGTGACTGACACCCTCCTCATGATCAGAGACTGGAAAAATATGCTTTCAGCCTCCAGTGCAGAATGAATGCTCTTCTGGAAACGTGCTGCAAGCACATCCACAGGCAGCAGTCAAAGCTTGGTTGTTCGTAGTGCAGTTACTGGTATAAGGCTCCCTCTATACCTGCCCTGCCAGCATTCAAGGGCCCAGGTGGATGCAGTGCAATCAAGTAGGACCAGAGGTTTCATGTAACCTCTGGGTTGGCTGCAGTTTTCAGCGATGAAAGGGGAGCTGGATGGCCCCATGCCACAAAAAACCAGTGGGTTTTGGATGCTGAAAGCCATGAGGCCTGACAGAGGTTGCTTGTGGATGAAGGTGCAGGGAAATTTCAAATATGGCTTAACAGGCTCATTTCTCCATGAGAGAGTAATTGTACATATTTTCGGGAAGCAGAAATTTGCATTGCTGTGGTGGTACGTGCAGTGAATGCAACTGTGCCAACTGTGTACACTGGACTTTCTCTACATGTACTGCTCTGATGGCAAAATATTTCAAGAACTTTCTCAAATGTCACTATTTGAGAATTTAAGAAGTCTAGGGATAGTTAGCATTGACACTTATTTAGGCTTTAATCAGATGCCTGTATATGATAATAACAGTGATAATTTATATTACTGATATTGTATCTGCTGTGCCATGCAGTCAACAGAACCTTTCACCCTCTATTCACAATGTACCCAAGGTGATCTTAAAGCTATCTTAGGTCTCCACTTCCTTTTAGGATAAAGGACCCAGTCCTGCCTAGTACAGGATGCCCAACCGGATTAGGACATCCTTGCATATACCCCTTTTATTTTCCACTGACCCTTATCTTTGACATTTTTGCTGGTCAGTCTTCTAATTCACTGTTAAGAATTCATGAAATTAGAAGTTAATCGTCATTCCAGAGACAACTATGGTCTGGTTTGGAGTCTTAATGGAAACTTGTTTTTTCCTCAAGAAAACACTGAGTTGGATGGATAAGGACTGCATGTGGATAGAGCAGACCTTGCATCCCCCTCTTTGTCACCAAAACAATGACACGATGATACAACATCATGGTAGTTCATACAAAATGCTACCTGTATTTGACCAAAAAGAGATCAAGCACTGCTCAGAAAACTTGTTCTTCAATCTAGATCTCTGGAACTCTTGTAAACGTTTCCTTGCAACTCATTAACATCTGGCAACAGCATTGGTAACACCATGGCACTGGTCCACAGTTAACACTGGCAGGATGGGTAAGAAAGACAGCATGGTGGAGCATGGTGTAGCCACTGCAATGCATGCCTGGTAGAGGTGAGCTTAGTTCAAGATAAGAGAAATAAAGTTTTGTCTGCCAGTATACTACCATCTGCATTATAAAAAGCTTCACAAAATCAAGGGTCTTTGCTTAGTGATGTCTTTGGGGTTTGGTTTTCCCTTGGTCTTATCGCTGCTGATTTGAGCCTTCTCACAGAACTACTCAAAACAGCACGATGAGGGTCACTGAAAAAGCATAGGAAAATGTTAGACAGTAACCTTAGTACACACAATGCACTGGCATTCCTGAGGTGTTTAATGCAAACAAGCAGAGATGCTTTGCACTTTGGAAAATGAGATATTTAATTTTACACAGGTGAATGTAATTTAATAAGCACCATTTGATACACATTACTTTTAAAGCACAGCTATTTTAGTCAGTTAATAATACTGTGCTTTAATAACTGTACCATGGTTTTGCTGCCGTTATCAGATGACATATCCTTATGAGATTACAACCATAGCTTCTGGAAATTGCTTTCCACTTGCTAAGGCCAAAGAATGGTTATGAACTTACTGCAAGTACAAGTTGTGGTATATAGCCCATGGAACTCAGGAGGAGGCAGGCAGAAGGTGGGTGAAATGCCCTCTGGAAATGCTTATTTGCCTTCCTAGGAGCACCTGGGCTATTAACATAGACCAGACATTGAGTTTTGAGGCAATTAATACTGAAGGAGGTAAATCTCTCCCAGAGGGATTAGCATACTCTGGTGGCCCTGAGCCATAAACTTGTAATGCTAAAGGGCCCCTCTGTTAGTATTTGGATGGCCATCAGTACTGCATTGGTTTGTTTCGTTGTGTTAAAACAAAGAACAGATATAGCAGCTATGGAAATGAAGTGTAAAGTATTTCCTCAGATATTCCTTTATATTAAGCTGCAACTTGAGGAAAGGTATATCCTGTAAAATGCATCAAATAATGTTTTTGCCTGTCAAATAAATCTTTCAGAAAAGCACTCTACATGACTTAACAGGTTTGTTACCAAATATAATCATAAAGGTTCCCTCCCATACCTCCTTCATTCAATCAGAACTATGCTGACTCATTTCCAGAAATTATTTTTGGCATGTGGTATTTTTCTGAACATCAGTTTTGAAATATCAAGATTACTTCAAAGTAAGAGTTAGAATTCTGTTTCTGATGCAAACCTTTTTTAGTTTCCTAAACCATATGCCATAGTGCCCTTATGTCAGTCTTTTGCATAAGAGAAAATATGGTTGTTTTTTTTTTGTTTTATACAGGCACCTAGAATATTAATACTTTTAGCATAGTTGTAGGAATACTTTCCTTACGACATACCTAAGTAAAATTACTCCCTTTGTGACCTGGGCTTGTGTCCTTACTACCATTCAGTGGGTATCCCATTCCCTGCACTGTCTCTTGGAGAAATGGAGGGATCATGTGCTGAGGCACAAGTAGATCTCAGGGTCGGTGTCCCATACTGCTGAGGAGTCTCATTTGCTTCAGCATCAGAGAGCAAGTCATTTGCAAGCCCTCTTGCTCTCGCTCTTTTGCCTTGGCCCAGTGAGGCTGAGCAGCAAAAGATCACTCAGTCTGCATGTCCTTAGAGTGAAATCATGTCTCTTTCTTAAAGAAAAACCTTTCTGGAAATACAGTGTTTTTCACCAAATCTGCTTCACCTAAAGCTGAGTGCTTTCTTTCTTCCACTAAATGTTCAAGCATGAAAACTAAAATCTAAGGCAGGCCCTTCCCTTGAGCTTTCATCTACATTTGCTTTTTATGGCTTCCACAGTGCCAACAATATAGCTATTATTTAAAATGCACCACCACAGAGACTGACACTAGACTGAAAACTGAGACACAAAATCAACAGGTAACACAATTTGTCTCCCTGTACTTTGGTACTGTCTCTAGTTACATATTGTTGAATCGAGCCCATCTCTGAGCAGGGGTGAATGACTGAGCAGCTGTACCCTTTCCAAAGCATGCTCCTTTTGAGCTAATTGTTAAAGCGTAATGAGCTTGTGAAAACAAAGGCACTGGAAATAATTCAAACCAAGAGACAAGCTCAGTCAGAACAAGGTGGTGTTCTGTAAATCATTCTCTTGTCCTCTGAATGGGAACACAGCTGCTCAGCACTAACATCAGATGAATTAAAAACACACCCAGAGTGAACCCATCCTGTTTTTTCACTCCCTCCCTGCAGCCTCTCCAAGAAAAGCTTGGTGGTTCAAGTAATAAATTAGAGGAGAGGATTACTGGTTCACACAGTTGAAGTAAAGTACACTGATGAAACAGTCCATGGAATTGTTAGACATTTTCCTGTCTTTCTCTTTGTGCAGACTTTGTTTCAGACTGGTCTCCTTTACATGATGCATCTATCCATGGGCGTCTGCTTGCTCTGAAGAAGCTCATCAACCAGGTATTGCTCTGCCAAGTCAATATGATCTCTACTGGGTTTGTTCAGTTGCTGAGTGCAGTCTATGTTTTACTCTGAAACATCCAGGGTGAGGAAGTCACATTGACCGAAATGCAGTGAAGTCTATGCGTAACATATTTTTTGCTACGCTTCTTTGCCTTACACAAACTCTGCACGCTAACCTGAAGGCCTGCATCATGGTTTGCAGATAACAAGACCCCAGCTGCTCTCCCTGTGGGCAGCTGCAGGGCTCATTCTACAGCTCCTGTGCCCATGACCAGCACTTGGTGCCTTTGGTGGGGGCAGCTCCAGACACAGACAAGACTCCAATTGAGGCTTCAGTTCAGGCTCCCAGACATCTGTTTCTGGTGCTCTTCGAAGTACTTAAAGGCCCTGCTCCTCCCAAAGAAGAACACAGCTGGGGAGAAGAAATTTCTGAACCTCACTGCTCCGTTCCCTCAAAATTATTGGATTTAGCCAGTGGAGGAAAGAGAATAGTTACTGGAAACTCTTTCACCTTAAACTTCTGGATCACAAAGACTGATAGAAAAGATCCTGTGGTAGAGTCAATTCAATGGTTTCTAAGAAAGAAGCCAACTTTTCTTCAAAAGTGCCATAATCCAAAGAAAGTATATCAAATGTGTATCTCAAAAGTACTTCTGAGTTTGTTCCATTCAAACAGTCACAGACTGGAGGTCAGAGACATGAGCAGACATGTAAACAAGAGGCAGGCATGACCCTGTTGAGAGCTCTAATCTTGTTTATTTCAGAGTTTGTTAGCTGTTAGTGGTGTTAGTTTGTTAGATGTAGTAGAAGTAAAACAAAGCAGAATGCCTAGAAGGATCTCTGCATTGTTCTGTTGGACAGTTGGTTGACCACAGCTGTCTGTATTGATTAGTGATGTGTAAAAGGCATGACCTCTGATATGATGTGCCACTGTCTGTTCCAGCTGAAGCAGCACAGACTCTTTCATTGCTTACCTAGTAACTCCAAGCAGTTGAGAAAGTTGTGATTAAATAAATCTTCAAGGATCATTATGGAAGGGTGGTGGGTTGTCGTTTATTTGTTTTGTAGTTGGCTGTAATGTTATTTTCTTTCATCAGGGGAGTGATGTTAATCTTGTTACTGCAGACCATGTGTCTCCTCTCCATGAAGCCTGCTTAGGTGGTCATGCTGCTTGTGCCAATTTCCTATTAAAGCATGGTGCTAAGGTAAGTGCATCATGGACAAGATATTTTCTCCAGTGTTAACATGTTTTATCATGACAATTTAATGCTAGATCATAGATGATTTAGTTCCAACCCCCCTGCTGTTGTCTGGGACGCTTCCTATTAGACCAAGTTGCCAAAATTCTCATCCAACCTGGCCTTGAACACCTCCAGTGATGGGACATCCACAACTTCTCTGGGCAACCTGTTCCAGTGTTGTTTTTATTCTTCCCCCAGGTGAATGGGGTTACTGTTGACTGGCACACTCCTTTGTTCAGTGCATGTGTCAGTGGCAGTGTGGCTTGTTTGAATTTACTGCTGCAACATGGGGCCAACCTGCACCCGCCCTGTGACTTGGCATCCCCCATCCATGAAGCTGCTAAGAGAGGTAACCTCATGGGTGTCAGCACTGTTTTATATCTTGCTAGAAGTTTGGGGAAGTAGAAGAGAGAGGTAAAGAAGATCTTCATGATTTAGGCCAGGAATTGTTCCTTCCTTCTTACTCTCATCACAAGTGTTGCAGTTGCTCCCACCCCTGGTGCTAACCAAGGGCCAATTATTGCTGCTCTCAGGGCCTCTGGGATCATGTGGTGACCCCTGGAAGGGGATGCACTGTCCAAATCAGCTGCCTGTTACATAGAAATCCAAGAGAGTTGTCTGATCATCTTCAAAAGCAGAAGAGAAATTGAGCATGATTCATCTCATCTTCAGTAGATATCTGTAATGAGTCAGATATAATGCAGGGGCTTTAGCATATTTTCAAACTGGATTTGCAGTTCCTGTTTTTCTGATTGAAAACTCTGGAGTAAGGATAGTGGATCAAAGTATTACAGTCACCTCTTGACAAAACAATGAATCTTTGCCAAATCACACTTCTCTATCAGAGAATTTGGACTGTTGCAAAATGCCTGATATCTGCGAGTTGATTCTGCCTTTATCCCTTTTAGGTCATGTGCAATGTGTTGAGCTCCTCACATCCCATGGGATGAATATAGATCACAACATCAACCATCTGGGTACTCCGCTTTATGTAGCTTGTGAGAACCAGCAAGTGGACTGTGCCAGAAAGCTACTTGAGTCAGGTAAAAGGAAAAGTAAAGGATGGTGTATTTTCCTTCCCTGTAATGTCTGTCTTTGCAGCAAAGATTTAGAGAAATTCCTACTCTGGGACCTGGAGAAGTTTTTTCTCAATGGCAGTCCTGTGCTAAAGAGGGGAGCAGGGTAAACAGGACCTTCTTGACTAGGAAATGAGCTTTACAACTCCCAACAAAGTGGTGGGTCATCCTGGATTTCATGCTACCAGTAGTGCCTAGAACAACACCATCCTCTCCAGTGTCCATGTATTTGTGCTGCTGAAGCTATTTGAAGAGAGTAGCAAGATACTTCCTTTTTTCTTCCATCCTCTTAACAGAAATGACTAAACAATTTTTACATACTTCTTTTGCAAATGTTTTAATTCTTAGAAAGTTCATAAAATGTCTGAAACATTTCCAACGTGGAGGAAAAACATTCAGCACTGTATGCTTCTCCTCTGATAAATCCAACTACAAATCTAACCACTTGGATAACTACACAAGGCCATTTCTTACCTATGGCAGTGCATCTCTTCTAACAAAGAGGGGCTGCATAACAAAATATAGCCACATAGCTCACACAGAAATGGTGGACCAACCAAACTCCTTTGAAAAAAAGACACATTTAGATGACATTATGCATGATTTAGCACAATGATCTTTTTCTAAATAAATCAAATATAGATTAAGAATTCACTTTTGCCTATTATTTTTTGTTTTTTGCCTTTTGTCTTTGCTGCCTACTGTTTATAGGAAAATGTGCTTTAAAAATGTTATAAAGAGTTTTGAATTGGTTCTGCAGTTCACATGTTTTGAAAGACATTAGCTCAGGACAACAGACTGAGGAGCACTTCGGGATCAGAGAGTGCTTACATTCTCCACTGTTAAGGGCCTCAAAACTTTTCCATCTTCACATTTTTTTCCTGAGCAGGCTTGGTAACTCAGCACCTAGAAATCAGCTTAAGCCTCTGTTATGGAGCAGGGTGTAATCTTGCATGCATTTTAAAGTAATGGTGAGTTGGGATACAGAGCAAATTAGATCCATAGGTGGAACTACTCTTTTGTGAGACTTCAAGAAGTTTGTGGGCTGGACTGTGTGTGAAAGACTTCCTTGTGCACTGATCCCTTGGGATCATTTTCACAACTTCACTGCTTCACAGCCAGTACAAGTAGTCCGTATGCAAATTGAGTACAAGTAGTCCGTATGCAAATTGTGGGACCAAGACCTAAAGGACAGGAATCCACCGCTAGGTGAATGCTACAGTATTTACGGATTGTTCAGAGAAATTGCAGCTACTGCAGGAAGTGGAAATAAGCTCCGGTGTAGTCATTATTCCTTGTCATCTCTTCATATTCAGGTGCAAACGTAAACAGCGGCAAGGGCCTGGAGTCCCCACTGCACGCCGCTGCCAGGAGCTGCAGTGTAGAGCTGGTGATGCTGCTGATTGACTTCGGAGCAGACATTTGGGCAAAGAATGCTGAAAGCAAAAGGCCGATGGAACTGGTTCCACCTGGCAGCCCTTTGGGTCTACTGTTCCTGCAGAAAGAAGGTGTCTCTTAGCACTTGTTTTTTTCCTTCACATGGGACGCTATAGGGAAAAATCATACAAAGTGCTGCACAAGGCTGTAGTATTCTGTACTCTTAGTTCTACAAAACAGAGAATAACAAAGACTACCTGAATTTGCTGATATTTGGACACTGTCTCCTTCTGTGTCAGAGTATAGTGGTGATAACAGTATTGACTACCCATCTTTTGACCAACAGGCCTGTGAACACTGCATCAGGGAGAAAGGGTAAAAAAATTCTCTTGAGTCTGGGATGGGAATAAAGCCAGAAATGTTGTCTGGAGCATGCCAACAAATGTGAACAGAAAATCAACTCTGATGAGAGTTGTGTTTATCTGGTGAACACTAGGACTAGGATCCTCAATTTTTACAGTGTGCCAACTTTTAGACACATGCCAAATACTGCATACATTAAAAATTACAACACTGATCTTCTAGTTGATTGGTATTTACTTTTATTTTGGGGACAAAATGTTGTGTAGGTGCAGAAGTATCTTTAAAATGAGACTATATTCATTGTTTTGTGGGAATTAAGGAAAACTACACAAGCATGATATAGTGAATACATTATATATACACTAGATTTTCTTGGAAGGCCAATGTTATGTACTGTGTAATCCCAAAGTATCAAGCTGTAGGGTTAAACCTTAGAAGTGCTTATTTAGAACATGCAAATGAAATTGTTCCAGGTCTATGTTGTTTGACTGGTTACGAATACTTTGATGAATGAGGGAGATGCATTTTACTTACTATTCTTGAGGGAAATTAGAATAAATTCTTTAGTGTTGGAGTTCTTGTGTTCTTCTTTAGGTGCTGTGTTCTTCTTTAGGTGCTCTCATTCACTCAGTAAGCTACACAAAGTAATAAATAATCTGTATTTTCATTATTTTAAACAAATTACTGACCCACAATTCTACTAAGTGTAGACATGGTTATTGTCATAAACAGATTTACACCAAGGAATAATAAAGTGATGAATCAGGCCCTTCGTGGAAATGTAATATGAAAATAATAATGTGGAAACAACTGTGCTGTGCGTATTATGTATGTGCAGCAGACATTTGGTTTCCCAGCCTAATCTATGGTGCACAGAGTGGTGATCTTTTCAAACTCAAATCCCTGTTGCATGAGCCTTGTGACTCCTGAGGCACCACATGTGTCCTGTTTATTTGAGATAAAAAAACATCCCAGGCAAACCTGTGGAGCTGTCACGAAAACTGCCATGGTTGAGCTAAGGGTTTGGGCAGAAAGGATCTTTTCTAAGCAAAATTCAGCAATTGAAGTTAGAAATGATGAATGTTTGCAGGGTATTTTGCAGCTGACTGGTGTTTTTCTGATGTTCTCCAACATATCTTTTCCTGAGTAGGGTGATATCTGATGGGCAGCCAATGTCTGACTCCTGGGGCTGTTGAATGGTTGCGGCCCAGGAGAGGGGTGTGCACATTGCATCCTCTGATTTTGCAGGGATCAGAATCCTCATGGCCCCTACAGCTCCTCATGGGCCCCATTGCTCGTCACAGGCCTCATAGTTCCTTACCGGCCTCATAGGTCCAGCACACAAACCTTGTACCTCTCTCCCTGTGCACACCACCACATGCCATGCTGGCATTGCAGCAGGGTCCAACATGTGCAGCAAGGGACTACCTAACAACCCAAATATGGTTTCTGAATGGTTTTGAAGAGCTTGCTTGCACCTGCTTTTTCTGCTGCAGTCTCTCCTCACCACACTTCATTTCTCCACCTCAGCTTCTCTGCTTACCACTATCTTATCCACTCACTCATGGCTGCTGGTACTGACACTGTCTCCTCCCATCTCCCTCTTGCTTTCTACAGTTTCTTATCATCTCCTCCACATGCATGACATCCAACCCTTCATTTGTACTCACTGCTTGCTTGCATTTGCAAGCCTGCCCATAACAGGGGGATTGAAACTCAATGCTCTTTAAAGTTCCTTCCAACCAAAGCCATTCGATGATTCTGTGATCTGCCCTAAAATACATCTCCTTTTCCTCTGGAAGACCCTCACTGTTCTCAGTGCTGGTCTACTCCACATGCAGCACAGGGCTGTGCAAGTGATAGGTTGAGATCTGAACAGTGACGGGTGCTGCCATCAAAAGCACTGCACAGTATCTACCCTTTCATGAAAAGGATAAGCCTCCCAAATAAGCCCTTAATGTCATTATACTTAAATAAAGGGATTGAAAATAGCACTAGATTCTTCAGCATGGTTTGTATTTATCAGCGCGGGACTGGTTAATCAGAAAGGCTTAAATAAGGATTATGTAGCATTTCTTTTGCTATGTGTTTGTCACTGTTATGAAATAAGTTTCAAACAGTGGGCTGCAATCCTGGATCTCAATGAAGGTCTGTGGGGGAAGACTTTGAAGGAAGCATCAATCATCTCTTCAAAAACAACACAAGCTGTTTAACACTTGTGCAAGTTAAAAAGGGAAGGAATGATTCTGTTAATGCTTATTATGGGTGTGTCATGACAGAGAGTGATGAGGCTTGAACTGAATGGTAGGTTGACATCCTTTGGTGGATGTAGGCATGGCTTTCCACTGCCAAGTGTGCTGGGGGCTGCACGTCCGTGGTGGGCCTTGGGGAGATAAAGCCATATGCGTAACATGTCTCCTGTCTCTCTCCAGGGCCGCTGTCCTTGATGCAGCTTTGTCGCTTGTGCATCAGGAGGTGCTTTGGACACAAGCAGCATCAGAAAATAACTGGCCTTCTCCTCCCTGAAGAGCTGAAACATTTTCTTCTTCATGTTTAAGCCTTTCAAGTACAAAATGGTGCCTTAATAGCACAGCAAGGTTTGTTGAAGAAAAATTTCTCACCAGTAGTGTTACCAGCACCTGCAGTGTTGATCTGTGATAGCTACTGATCGCTGGTAAAGCCCTGGGTCTGAGAAACATGGGAACAACCAACTTGCTGAGTCCTCAGCATCACCCCCAGCTGAACAGTGACTTGAAAAGGAACTATTCTGCATGGCTGTACTGTAGAGCATAGAAATGTGTCTCAAGAGCCTCCTAGAAGCGACAGGAAATGAGCACCACCTTTTGAGATAGACCTCTTGATTTTCTGAATCCTGGCACAGTTTCACAAGGCTCATGGCTGACAAAACCTTACAAAGAAAGTACATATCTCAGCGCAGCATGAGCAGCACTTTATGTATGTTTAAGGATAGCTGTTTTTTTTTCAGCAAACAGATTTAGTGCTGCCATCTGGGAGGGCTGTATCCACACCACCATAAGAGTAAGGAAAGGGAACTCAACCTACTTGCAAAGTTGGACAACACAACTGCTGGATACGTGTCTGGTATGAGAGGTTAATTTTTGTGCTGATCAGACACAGAAAGAAGTTCTGTTGGTCTGTGGACACTAACTTGTACCCTAATGGGACAAAATGACAAGCACAGATAGGTCCTTAAGTTCCCTTGTTATGGGACACGGACCCCTAGAAATCTTCACTCACCTGACTCAGTTCATCACACATTATCTGAACTATATAAACATTCACTGGCTGCTTTAAAATGTCCATCTCTACTCTTTCCCTCCTATTGAAGGAGAAAAATAGAATTTGTCTTTACATTCTGAAAAAAAAATGTTTATTATGGATGGATCCTTCTAAAGTCTGTATCTTGCATAAGCTGAATCTCTGTTAAACAGGCAGGGAACAGACAGCTAACCTAGTGCTTAACTTTCTGAAGATTAATGTTAAGCGTGAAGAATCCCTGCTTTGGTGACTGAAAGCTGAAAATCCATCTTATTACATTTTAGATCAATAAATATATTTTTTTCCTACTAGTTTAATCAGTTACCTTTAAGCATCTTATTTTGTTACTTTATCCGAGTAATGTTAATAACAGGATAAAATTGATCAGAGAAGGTGGTGAGGGCATTGCTTCTAGATTGCTTTTCATCTGGAAATTCCATACCTTAACTTTGCTTCCTTGAATCCCTCAGATCATGCATAATTAGGATGAATTCTGTTTGCTCAGTTTGTATCATCTCAGTATATTTGCTTATTTATTTTAATATAAATTGTGATCAACACTGGCGAATTACATCTTTATACATCAGCACTTACGCAGTTATAAACTGTAAAAGCTGTACAAGATGCATACCAAATAAGCTAAATACAGATGAGGTTTGGATGTTTCTGTGTTTGAAACCAAATATAATACAGGATTTGAAAGACTGTATGAATATATTTTATCAGATTTTTTGCTATTATTTTGCTAGCAGTTAAATGGCTATCAACACACAATTGTATGTGACATTAGTTAAAAAATAAATGGCTTATATTCTGTTTCGATTTTCTTTCATTTTTTAAAAATGATAAAATGAATACTGCCTGATGCTGTGGATCTTTGGGCTGAACTCTGATTATTTATGATGGTGTCTACAGGGTAGTAGCATAGAGAGTTTTTCCTAAATAGATATATAGTAAAGCTGAGACTAAGATGCAGACACTTTTCAAATCTTGCCCTTTGCTGATGTTTGAATTTGACATTTGCAATTATTTTTTTACTCATTTGAGGGTTACTGAATAGCAGTATGAGATTTCACAGAGTAGGAAAAGATGAACTTAAGATGGTCACCACCTTCAGTTCACATTTTTTAGTGACTTACATCAGATTATTTCTTCTGTCTTGTAGGCAAGAGGCACATGTAATGATCAGGGTGCCCTTGTGTGTGCCTACACAACTGAAGAATTATTTACTGTAGGTAAGCATGTGGAAATCTCTCTGCAACCTGACATCCAAGAGACGTCTCCCAGCAGTGAATGTGTGCACCATAGGTCTGGAGAAGGATGGGAAGGCAGTAATTCCCTCTTTTTTTGATGTGTCACCAGGTATGCCCATAGAGACCAGCTTAAAGAGAGATAACAGTGCTAGCAATTTGCTTTATAAGGTACTATTTCAGCTCCATATGAAAATTGTTGAACTAAGTTAACACCTTCATAAAAGAACACAACTAATTTAAATGAGAAACTTCTACTTTGGTTCATTTAAAGGTGGTTGATACTAGTTGTAACATTGCTTTGGTTCCCCAGCAGTTACTAGGTGGACCAGCACCAAACTACAACTTGGTTTTTGTTCTGCAGTTGTGTTGAAAGGGTACCCAGTTTCTCTTCCCATTTTTAGCCCTTTCATTTTTTTTTTCTCTCTTAACTGGAAAAAAACAGACATCTTAATCTTAAACTTAATATAAAACTTAGGAGTGTATGCAGAGAATGTCACAGGGAAAATCCCTAGAGGGATGAGGGGCCCAAGGGGCTTGTCAGTACTCAGGGATCACTTCCTTCTAGATCAGGAGTAATGCATCCCAACAAAAAAATAAGATAGACATAAATGCCAGAAGGCCTGCACAGATGACCAAGAAGCTTCTGGCCAAACTCAAACACGAACACAAGAAGAAAGCAGAGAGTGAAAGCAAGGACGAGTAACATAGGAAGAATACAGAGACATTGTCTAAGCAGCCAGGGATCAAGCTATCAGGCTAGAGCCTAGATAGAATTTATTACGTTCAGGAATATAATGGGCATAAAGAAGGCTTCTGCAAGCACCTCAGTTACAGAATGAAGACTACAAAAAATGTGGGTCCTCTCCTGAAGAGAAGGGAGACTTAATTACCCAAGAAAGTAGAAAGCTCTAAGGAAGTGAATGCCTTTTTTGCCCAGACTTTATCAGTAAGACTGGCCTTTGGGAATCCCAGAGCCCAAGATAAATGGTTGGAGCAGGGAGGACATGTCTTTGGAAGAAAAGAGCAGGTCAGGGAATACTTGAACAGACTGGACATCCACGAGTCCGTGGGCTGGGCTGTAACACAGGGACCAATATCGGATCTACTCCTATTTATCATCTTCATCAACAATCTGAAGGATGAGTTAGAGTGCACCCACAGTAAAACTGTGGATTACATGAACCTTTTTTAGCAGAGATGTTGGACTAGATTATCTCCAGAGGTCCCTTCCAATGTCCATGATTTTGTGATTCTGTGAAGGCCACATTAGAGCTTTTAGGTATTTAAAAACTTATAAAAAAGATGAAGAACAACTTTTTACACAGTCTGATAGTGACAGGACCGGGGGAATGGTTTTAAACTAAAACAGGTTAGATTTAGATCAGACAGTAGGAAGAACTTATTTTTTAGTTTAAAACCATTCCCCCTGGTCCTGTCACTTAACCATTCTGTGGTTCTGTGATTCTGTCCTTTTGAGTCTCCACTGACATTCTTTTCAAGATGACATTTTAATTTACTAGTTCAGCAAAATAGGACTGACTCACTGCAAAACAGCAGATTAGCAGTGCTAGAATAGAGACAACAGAAAAAGCTTTTATCCTTAAACATGGGATGTACTAAATTCCCCTCAGCACTCATGTCTCTGAGCACCCCAAGTCCAGGACTGGATGCTGCTGAAGCCATTTTTTCTTGATTAATTCATACAATGTCTCTGTCAAAACAGAGACTGCCTTACCCTGCGGTCACAGCCAATGCCCTGCTGGCTTTGAATAAATGTTCCTGGGAGCTATTTCTCTGCATATTGCGTGATTATTTGTCATTCTTTGATACATTGCTCATCTCACTGCTCTGAGGGATGGAGCACTTTCACACACACAGGCAACATCTGATGCAAAAGGATGCTTTGGGGAGTCCACTTTTCTTTAAAATGACAGCAGTGAGCTATTGCTGCAAAGACAAATGTTCCACGTATCCCCACTTGGCAGGGTACCCTTATTATAGCTCTCAGTGAGTGTTTGGATAGTACAGCCAGACCACACCTGGGCTGTGTAACCAAGCAGCAAGATTTTGTTTCTTTTCTAGGTCAGATGAAGCCTTTATTTTTCTGATCAAGCACTATTCGGATTTTTAAAGTGTTTGAAAATCATTAATCATCACAATGAGAAAAACAAGCTTAGACTCATGGCTTTCTCATTTGTGAAGTAAAATTGGGTTTATATTCGGTCAGCTGTCTCACTTCACAAATTCAACTGTGGAATCTCTGCTAGCTCTGGGGTTTTTGAAATCCCTAGAGCTTTCTAAGGCCTGAAAAAATGCAGCAGTCACAGAGTAGCTCTGTCTCATGCTGACTGAATCCCGAGGGTTCATACAGACCCTGTAAAATATTATAAACACGATAAATATAGGATTGCAGTGCACATTTTATTAACTTGTTTTGGGGAATGGGAGTTGTGTTGTTTTGTCTCTGATGATCTGATTGTCCTCACACAAGAACAGTCTGCGCTGCGAGGTTGCGCTTGGATTAAATTGTCCAGTACCCATTTGCCGCCCTTGGAGCTGCTGTGATGAGTCACCCTTGTGCATGACTCCTTAGGTGCTGTTCCAGTGAGTGCCAGGACTGGGGCTGGCAAACCTTTTATTCAAACTGTTTATACATACTTTTTCTATAAGCTGATGAGTGGCACATCTGTCTTCTTAAGTCTCTTCAACAAGAACTACAGGCTTTCCCTTCAGTAATAATTACTTTCACTTTCATGGATTTGGAATGGGCAACAAATGCACTTCTGCTCCTGAGCTAATTAGTCGCAGTGCGTGCAAGGTGCAAGCATCTCCCAACTTCCTTGAATTTAAGTCTATTAATTCATCCCATAGAGAAGGCAAAGCACTCCTCAGGCCCTGGGAGCGTTCTCCTCTTTGCTCACTGACCACTGGAGGGGCAGAGCAGGAGACAATTTCTGTGCTCTGAGCTCCCAGACATTTTTTAGCAAGCTAGACATTCTACCCTAAACCTCTTTCTGGAAAAGCAAAGATGAGGAAAAAAAAATTCTCTATTCAAAACTACAGTTAATTTTACTAATTCTGAAACTAGAAAGTAAATGAAAACAACCCCAAACTGTTCAATGCAAGTGAAGATAATCACTGTTCTTTTTCTTTCAGAAACAGTGGAAAAAACATGCAAAATATTATACTCCAGTTGTACTATTCTTGGGACATATTCTGGGGAAAATATTGGGACACAGCTATTCCTGGATATTGAAACATAAAACTTTTAGCAGCTATAGAGGCAAATTCAAATTCCCTCATAGGAAATAATACATTCAATCTTTGCTCACTCAGGTGAAGTAGATCCTTCTCTTTCTTTGTGAATCCAACTGCTCTCTCTCCCCCAGCTTATCCAGTAAGACTGGCTTGAGTTCACTGATAGTGCCTTGATAGGTAAGAGCATAGGAGTAGGTGTTCAGAGCAGGGCCTTCGTGAGTCAGAGTCTGATGACTGTGGAAGTGACAAAGGGAGGGCATTTGCCCAGACATAGAATCATAGAATTGCTCAGGTTGGAAAAGACCTCAAAGATCATCAAGTCCAACCACAATCTAACCATGCTACCCTAACTAACAACCCTCCACTAAATCATGTCCCTGAGCACCACATCCAAATGGTTTTTAAACACATCCAGGGATGGTGACTCAACCACCTCCCTGGGGAGCCTATTCCAGTGCGTAACAAGCCTTTCTCTAAGGAAGTTTTTATGATATACAACCTAAACTTACCCTGGCACAACTTGAGGCCATTTCCCCTCGTCCTGTCACTTGTCACCAGTGAGAAGAGACCCATCTTGTTATCCATGTACATTTTCAGCATCTGTTGGACTTTTTTAAAAAGAGCTGTAGCTCTGCCGCATGTTCTATGTATGGTTAATAGCCCCCATTTGTTTTGCAGGAGTCTCCAGCTGATTTTATCTGGTGGTCACTAACTCCTGTACTGTATAAGGAAACAGTTGTTCCTTGTTCTCTCCTTGGTACCCCCTTAATTGTTCTCTGTCATCCTACTCAGATATCTTCCTTCTTCCCGGAGGCCAAAGACTTTCAAGCCTCTTTAGCTACACAGAAGCTATGTGACAAAAAACACTGTGATTGTATTAGTAAATAAAGTATCCTCCCAACACTCTCCCACAAAAATGGCCGGTGCTATCTGCTGGCTGCTTTCCTTGCATGCCCTGTAGTATTTCTCAGATATTTCACAGCAGCCGAAACATGGGCTGATGGGCTTTGCTGGCTGCTGCCAACCATTCAGCTTGAGCCAGTAGGTGGCAATGCTGGCACACGGCATTTTTTCCCCCTCTTTCTTTCTTTCTTTCTTTTCTTTCTTTCTTTCTTTTTCTTTCTTTCTTTCTTTTCTTTCTTTCTTTCTTCTTCTTTCTTTCTTTCTTTCTTTCTTTCTTTCTTCTTTCTTTCTTCTTTCTTTCTTTCTTTCTTTCTTTCTTTCTTTCTTTCTTTCTTTCTTTCTTCTTTCTTTCTTTCTTTCTTTCTTTCTTTCTTCTTTCTTTCTTTCTTTCTTTCTTTCTTTCCTTCTTTCTTTCTTTCTCTCTTTCTCTTTCTTTCTTTCTTTCTTTCTTTCTTTCTTTCTTTCTTTCTTTCTTTCTTTCTTTCTTTCTTTCTTTCTTTCTTTCTCTTCTTTCTTTCTTTCTTTCTTTCTTTCTTTCTTTCTTTCTTTCTTTCTTTCTTCTTTCTTTCTTTCTTTCTTTCCTTTCTCTTTCTCTTTCTTTCTTTCTTTCTTTCTTTCTTCTTCTCTTTCTTCTTTCTTTCTTTCTTTCTTTCTTTCTTTCTTTCTTTCTTTCTTTCTTTCTTTCTTTCTTTCTTTCTTCTTTCTTTCTTTCTTCTTTCTTTCTTTCTTTCTTTCCTTCTTCTCTACCTACCTACCTACCTACCTACCTACCTACCTACCTACCTACCTACCTATCTATCTTTTATTTTCCTATCACTTCCCAGCTTTTCTATACTGATGGAAGTGAGATTCAGCATCATGCATACAACTCCTGAACTGATAAATTAATACTGCTTCGTATTTACTGTATGATTATGACTTCTACCATTCACGGATGCTATGAAGGAAAATCAGGCTGCTCTGGAAAAACTGCAGTCAGATGCTCTGGCATGGTCAAGGATCTGGCAATTCGAGGCAGCCCACAGAACTCTCAGTCCACTCAATTATTTCATTTTTAATGTAGCATTTTGTTAAATATATTTTACCACCAAAATCCATTAACACTTGACAGAAAAGTGTAAAAGCCAGAGAAGTCTAAAATGGAGCATCCTTTCCTACTGAAACGACATATAATTAATAAATTAGATACTCAAATCTGTCTCAGGGTTCAAAATGAGTACTTATAGAAGTACAATATGCTTCAGAGCCCCTTTTCTACTCTAAGGAAATAATTACAGTTGCCAGCTTCCTAATTTCATAGCCTGCCTATTAATGATTCCTAGACAGCAGCTCTAGGCAAGAGTCCTTCTTCTCATTTATTTTCTGCAAGATTGCTCCTTGGAGTCTGCTCTTAAAACACACCCAGTCCAGGGCCATTTGTTGTCACAAGCAGGACTCACTGCATCCATGCTCCATGCCATGCAGTGGCTGATTTAGGGGGATGTCTTCTTTCCATGTTTCTCTACAGTGTTTAATTTGTACTGTTTTCCACAGTTTACTCCCAGGGGTTGTGTACACTGCAGATGAGAATCTAGTTTAGATTTATTCTTAGAAATAAATGCCTTCACATACTGACTACATGTAGGCAAGGCTTTTTAAATGCAATATATGCTGTAAGTTACCATGGCAGATCTTTACTCATCCTTTTGGATAAGGCAATTTAGCAGGATGTAAGTGACTGCCTAAGATATTAATTTGCCTTGTGCAAATTGAGGCAGTTAAATAGTGCCCTCATTTCCCTGAACCACATATAGGAGCTACGTAGAATACTTTAAATATTGGTGAGAAAAATACATAGCAGGCAGGAAAGGCATCACCAACATGGTGTGTTTGTGCAGACTGCAGCTGGCTGGAGTATATAGGAAGTACAGCTCTGCCAGTAATTTATTTTATCTCCACAAAAGCCAAAAAGGAAAAGAGGCAGGAGCTCTGCTCTGCTCTCTATCACCTGCATGCCTCTGAGTTTGCTTTATTAGAAATCACCTTTGCAGCCTGAGCCCATGAGAGGTGGAGAGTTTTAACCAGCTGGGCAGAAACTGTGCACAGCACAGATGCAAGCACAGAGGAGTTTTTGGTTCATTTAATATGGGCTTCATCTTAAGTGATGTATATTTTAAGACTAAGCTCCTACTATGGCCATCCTGGAGCTGCTGTCCCCCTAGCAGCACTGATCTTTGCATGCTGGTTGATAATGCAGTACATGCAAGTGAAAAACCTCATTTCATAGTACACATCAGCCTTTGCAACTCCTTCATTTGACAGTAAGAGCATAGCATTTCGACTACTGTTTTTGGCTTCTATAGAAATGCAGATATTTTAATACAAATGGGGAGAAAAAGATGCCTCGATCTAATTTTTTGAAAATTATTTCTGTTCTCTTTTCTGATCACTGTAAACAATTTTCTCTCTAAGATTCCACTAATGCACTTACTGACTCATATCTATGGGAGCACCTTGCCTCCTTGTTCCTTATGCCAGCACATTATATGTATTTATTGCTGCATTTCTCTGAAGAAATTTCATTAACTTCTGTCATATGGTTATCCCAGAAATGTACTGTTAGTATGCAGTGCCCTATCACGCTATAGCAAAAGCAAGATCATTCAGTCTCTTAAGTTTTATTAATCTCTTTTGAACATTTAAAAATGAAAACCAGTGAAGTTACTGCAGGATTTTACCTCTTTCCATTAACAGCAAAATAAAACTAATTTCCTCCAGCTTTTTGCTTTATAGCTCAAACCTTTTTTTGAGAGCTATTATGATTGCCCACAGGCAAAACAAGTTCAGTAGAATATCAGCTGTTGAATCTCCAAAGAAATATTCGTTTGAGGGAGAACTTTGTTTGCATCATTTTGTAGTTACTTAAGAGACATTTCTTTTCCCTTAGACTCATGAAAGGTGACCATTAACATCAGTATTTTTAAAGTGCTACAAGTATGAGGCGTGAAAGTGAACACTTCTGAGGGATTTGGAAAGTATTTCTGAGAGTCCAAAAGGCAGATTAAAAGAGAAATGTTGAGAATATTACACTGGCTCAAAGCTACATTTGCATCCAAATCCAATCAAGGTTAAAAATAGAGAATAAACTTGTGTAGTTTTGGTATTTTTTAGACTCCAAACAACAGAATCACACAACTTCCCTTGACATTCAGATCCTCAAAGCTGTTTAAGGGCCATGGTATGCAAACTTTCCTTAAACCACTGTGATTCCTACTCTACCTGTTACCAACAGATTGGAGTCCTTTTGCTTTATTCAGAGCACTGTGGCTGGATGTCTCTCCCATGGAGAGAAAGGAGAGAGCAAAGCAGAAGCAGGGTCTATCTGAATTTCATCCACCACAGAGGCAAAATGATGTTTCATGTATATCCAGACCTGAGAAGTACCAGTTCAGTTGGATTACAGCTGTTTGTTTTTCTCAGGACAGCTGAGAATCTCAGGGTCCTTACTTCAAGAAAGAGTTCTTACATACATAAAGAGTCCAACGTTTTTAGTCTTCTTTACCCTGTAGGTGGACAAGGAAAGAGGGCCAACTTGCTACAGGAATCTAAGAAATTTGGCTGCTTTGTTTCATGAAGAGTTGCAGCATAGAAGTAATGGATGCTTCTCCCAGAGAAAAGATTGGAAAACTTGACAAAAATATTGGTGGAGAAATGAAAAAGAAAATAAAACAGAAACAAACTAAAACCATTTTCCATTGCTTTTTTTTTTTTTTTTTTTTGAGAAGGAATAACATTAACAGGACCATGGTCATGACATGATGCATCCTCCCACTCATCCTCTGTGTTTATAAAGAAAGCCACTGGAGGCGTGGCTGGTCATTCCTGCTCTGCACAAAAGCTTTAGCTGTTTCTCCAAAATGCATGTATTCAACCAACGTATCGCTAACTTCAAGTTGATTGGATTAATGAACTGCGTAGCACAGCCCCCTGTGTTTGGAGAGTTCTCAAGAAACAGCTGCTCCAAAATACAGTTCTCCAGTTGTTCAGAAGAAAATTAGACACTGGGAGATCACAACAGCATTACTTTTGGGACAGGTTTGGCTTCACCTCATCTCCATCTTCAGTTCAGGGCACTGACTGATGTTTGAATCCTTAGGTGCTGAGGCCCCAGCTGCAAAGTGTGTCTGTTCCCACTAGCATTAGTTGTTTTGGGTCATTAAGAGCTCTGTGAAACACAATCCTGCAGAACTGAAACCACATGGCTTTGTGGCACAGGCACATTGCTGGGTGTAATCCACAGTAATTCAATAAAAGGAGACTGATTTGAAGCTGCTCTTCTTCATATATCGTGAACCACAACTTAATGGGGAATAATATGAATCCTTACTATAAACTCTCTCCTTTTCAGGCACCTGAGGCTTTACAGCGCAACAGTCCATAACACAAGGATCTAACAGTGCAGGGACCCCAGTTGTATTTTCTATTCACGCTTCTAGAGAATACATGCTGACCCCTCTGAGGTGGGTTCTGTGGTGTCTAAGAGTGGCTGGGAAGCAGCCTGCTTCTCAATTTGAACTGGTCCCTCCTGGTCTATGCTAGCTCCCAAACCTACCCTTTTGGAGAAGGCTTCTTTTCTAACAGCTTAGCAGTATAGGAGAAAGTTTTGAGTCTGGATTTCTGGAAAGTTCCCTCTATAATATACATGTATCATAGAATCATAGAATGAATCATAGAATGGCCTGGGTTGAAAAGGACCACAATGATTATTGAGTTTCAACCCCCTGCTCTGTGCAGGGTCGCCAACCACCAGAGCAGGCTGCCCAGAGCCACATCCAGCCTGGCCTTGAATGCCTCCAGGGATGGGGCATCCACAACCTCCTTGGGCAACCTGTTCCAGTGCATCACCACCCTCTGAGTGAAAAACTTCCTCCTAATATCTAACCTAAACCTCCTCTGTCTCAGTTTAAAACCATTCCCCCTTGTCCTATCACAATCCAAAATGTATTATGCAGTAATCCTGGAGTTTCCCTCCTTTTCCTCTCTGTAAGTGCTTTAATAATTAATTATAAAGAAAAAAGCCTCTGAAATACTTTGTTCACCATTTTTCTCTTCTGCGCTTGACAAAATAGCTGCAGTTCTTGGAAAACATGTATGGTAAACCCTCTGCTTTAGAAAAACAAAAACAAAAACCCAAAAAACAATAACAACAAAAAAACAGCACAAAAGTTTTTTCCACATGCTGAGCATCTCCTGGCCTCTGTGTGGCTGGCTCTAAAATCACCAGCATCTCGTTATGCACTTTTACTCACCCGTGTGAAGACATTATAATCAGTAGAACTAAGGCTTCAGAATGAATCCCTTACAAGCTGAGTAGTGCTGGAAATAATGTTGCTCCTCTGACCCCAGATCCCTAAACTGGTGAATCCTGTAGTCTTCAAGAATGTTATAACTGTTCTTCACCAAGAAACTGTGTCGTCACTGCAGACATAGGTGTAGTAATGTGGTTCTTTCTCATTGTATTAGCTCCTAGCCTCATTTATTGTAGGCTACTTGAGCCATGTCCTGATGAAGGTTTATAATTACCTCCAGCACTCTTCCCTGAGGCTGATCACTGATGTGACCGCCTACCTGACAAGCACTGTCATGGTTTTATGATTTTTGTTATTGGTATTCCACATCAAAACATCATATAAAGCACTGGTTAAAGAGTTAAAGAGTTAATGTTCCACTTCTGTGGACTGCCCATTTTTCCAAATACCTGGCTCTCAGAAGAGAAGAACTACATACCCCAGAGGGTATGCAGGGGTATTATATATTGTGTTATAATGTGCTATCTTGCATTCCGATATCACCTTAGTAAATTAACTTTCCTCCTCATGTCATTGCTGCTTTACTGTTTTTAGGCCCAGCTCCCATCCATCTCCCTTCCCTTCCCCTTTTCCTCCTGGGAAAATGGACCCCCTTCTTTGGTCCGTGGGTCCCCTGCTCCATTAGTCACAGAAGCGGGCCAAACTGGCCCATAAACCATTGACTGTACTCAGCCTGATGAGGCAGCATCTCAAATACTGTGTTTGGTTTTGGTTCCCTCACTACAGGAAAGATACTGAGGTCCTGGAACATGTCCAGAGAAAGGCAATGAAGCTGTGAGGGGTCTGGAGCACAAGTCTTATGGGGAGTGGCTGAGAGAACTGGGATTGTTCAGTCTAGAGGAGGCTCAGGGGTGACCTTATTGCTCTCTATGACTACCTGGAGGGAGTGTGGTGAGCTGAGGGTTGGCCTCTTCTCTCATGAAACTAGCAATAGGACTTGAGGGAATCGCCTCAAGTTGATTAAATTGTCCAGCACCCATTTGCCGCCCTTGGAGCTGCTGTGATGAGTCACCCTTGTGCATGACTCCTTAGGTGCTGTTCCAGTGAGTGCCAGGACTGGAGCTGGCAAACCTTTTATTCAAACTGTTTATACATACTTTTTCTATAAGCTGATGAGTGGCACATCTGTCTTCTTAAGTCTCTTCAACAAGAACTACAGGCTTTCCCTGTGCCAGGTGAGATTCAGGTTGGATGTTATAAAATACTACTCCAAGACAGTGAGGAACTGGAACAGGCTGCACAGAGGTGGTAAAATCACCAACCCTGGAGGTGTTCAAGGAAAGTTTAGATGTTGTGATGAGATATAGTTTAGTGGAAACATTGGTGATAGCTGGATGGTTGGACTGGATGATTTTGAAGGTCTTTTCCAACCTTAGTGACTCTATGATTGTGATTCTGTCACCTCTCTTTCTTCTCTTTCTTCCTCTTTTGTCTCTCTCTCTCTGCTTCTCTTTTCCCTCTGCAGTTAGCAATGACCAGAGAAATGCAAACCAATTTTGAAATGCAAAACAGTAATCCCAGCAGACCTCAATGTTTTGGGCTGTGCCACATTTTCATTGTTGAAGTATCTCACGGGCTTCTCCCTGATGATCCAGTGTGCTTCCGGAGCCTTTCTTTCTTTGAACCCGTCACCAAAATCATCCCTGTTTTTTTCTTCTCTCTCAGTAATTTTCCTCCTCTCTACCCACAGATTTTCTGTTTTCAGCTTCCATCATTGTACAAACTTGGTCTTTCTCTCCCTGGGTTTTTTCAATCCCCTCTCATCCCTTCATGCTTAGTCCTAATTTGACTCCAAGCATCATCTCTGATTTCTTACATCATCTGATCTCTTTTTGCTGACATTCTCACACCCCTACCTCAGAAGTTTTGTCCTTGCTTAAACAAAGTGACTTTCTGTAGTACCAAACTTAGGAGCTAGCAGAGTGGACAAAAGGAATGGTGCTTTCTGCTGCTTGTTCTGATTGCCAGCACACCACCGACCTAAACATTTAGGAAAAAACAACTGAAAATAACTTTCTCATCATCCAAAACTGAAATTGAAGTTAATGAAAGCCTTACTTTTAGCTTGTATTTTCCAGATGCTAGCAGCATCTAGAAGGACAAGAAGATAATTGAGAGTAGTCAGCTGGATTTATGAATGGAAAATCTTACTTGACTAACCTGACAGACCTTTATAAAAAGATTACTGGCTTAGCAGTTGAAGAGAGAAGTATATGCTGTTTATCTCAACATTACCAAGGCTTTTGGCACTCCTTTAACAACCTCATAGACAAGCTGTTGAAGTATGGGCGTAATATGGGCATAAGATAAAGGGCATGAGATGGACTGAAAACTAGTTGAAGGGGAGGTTCAAGTTGGATATTAGGAAAAATTTCTTCCCTGAAGGAGTGGTCAGGAACTGGTGGTGGTGTCACTATCCCTGGCAGTGTTCAAGAAATGTTTAGATGTTGTACTAACGAACATAGTTTTGTGGGCAAATATTGGTGGTACATGGATGATCGGATGAGATGATCGTGGAGGGTAATGATCTTGGGGCAAAGTTTATGAACAGATTACGAAACACATAGGTTCCTCTGCTAGTACAAGAAGCTCTGAAGATGTGATCTGTTTTATTAGGCAAGCGTCATGCATGGGTGTTGTTCCAAAAGAGGTCAAGGTTTCTTCTCTGTTTCTTTCTTGTGGGGTATAAAATAGGTAATGGCTACTTAGGCAAAGGCAGAAGGGAATTCCTCTCCAAAACTTGGGACGTACTAATAACAGTTCCCAAAGTATTGTTTAGCAAGCTGTCAGGAAATAACTTAAACACTGTGAGGCTTATAAGTGTCTTGTGGTATATGCCCCTCTGGCCTGCCTGCACATGCTTTTTTTTTGTGGTTTTTTTTTTTTTGGATTTCATATTTTTGGGAAAACCAGACTATTATACATTTCTCAGTTGATCAGAGCTTATTCAGTGAGACCTTTAAGCTCAAGCTTTTCACTAGAAGGTAGGAAACAAAATATTGTGGATTAAACAGATACATAGTCATAATTGTTTCTTAACAACATATTCACCTCAGTGCTTGTTTTCTCAAAATTGCAAAGAACTACAAATTTAGTATTGATGACAAGATCCCCTCTTCTGAATGTTTTCCTCAGTTCTTATTTTAGGGTTTCCCACAAGGCAACCACCTCAATGTGTTTCTCCCTCTCTATTTTGTTAATCATATTTGGAGTATGTATGCAAATATATTTCATGGCTCTGTAGGGGAGCTTATATTTTATGTTTTTCTCTCAAAATTTTTATCAATCAGTGTTCTTCCTTGAAAGAGCAGGGGATATATGGAGCTTGAAAATAATGTAAAGGCTCTTCCTAGAGGTGTCTATAGGATGTTATACCACCTCCTTTTGTCTTACTATCTGGCTGCTGCTTCTTGACTCTGAATTACCCTTTTTGTATGGTCTACTGATGCACTCACATCAAATGTCATATAGGCTATTGGTTATAATTGTCTTCAAGTAAGCTTGCAATTTCCTTGTATTATTCTACTAGTCTTCTACACTCAATGCAATTGGGCATAGATGACAGGTTATTAGTAACTCTGCCTGAGCATGTCTGTAGGAGAGCAAGAATACTCAGTTTTCTACAGCATAAGTTTTTTGGGATCTTGTTTCATGTCAACTTCTCTGCTTTAATTTCTAGTCTCCATAATCCAGTTTCTTACCTAAAACAAGATAAAGCCTTCAAAATTTGTGGAACAGTGTCTGTGGCCAAACAGCTTTGTGAAAAACACTATTACCTTGGAATATGTAGCATATATATAAATGCTAATTTAAGCAGTGTTTGCCATTTCTGATCTTTCATCCTGCCCTTTCAGTCCCAAGCTCTACACATCCTACAATGGTCATGTTGATGCTCTTAGAGGACGCACCTATATACCACAGCTGTGGAGGTGTTTATCCTTACAGCCCTCAAAAAAAGGAGATCTGCATTGAATCTTGTATGGTTTTTTATTGCTCCTTGTCAAACTCAACCCTATGGGATAACCACAAAGTCTTTAAAGCATTTTTCTCAAAACATAGATGAAAATTCTCTATCTCTGCAAGAGACTTTTTTGCTGGGTCATTAGAGAAGCTGTGGCAAGCTGAAGCCGCAACATCTGAAATACGAATTGCAAAGGCAGAATAAAGCTTTAAAGAAACAGATTTCTTTTCTTATTGATGGCAGTGCCCCTGTTGTATAAATGCTTTGGCCTGAGGCTGGTTCAGTGGCAAAATGATGTTACACAAAGGCTTGACAATTCCAAAATTTCCACATAAGGGAAAAAAAAAACAACAACAAAAACAACCCATCCAAAATAGAAGAAAGAAAAGAGAGGAAGAAACTTTCCCCAGACTTCCCATTGCCTGGGAGGTGGGAGACATAGGGAAAATCTCATCAGTGTACATTCATATCTGAATAGAAAATGCAAGGGAACACAGAGATTCCCTTTGGACATCAGGCAGGACTTCTGTGCTGTGTGGATGATGGAGCACAGACTACCCAGAGGCTATGGAATATCCTCCTTGGAGATCTGCAGGAGCCATCTGGATTTGGACCTGGCACCTTGTTCTGGTTGTCCCTGCTAGGGCATAATCTGGAGCAGATGGACCCAGAGGGCCATGCAACTTTTACCATGATGTGATTCGTTGGTGATTCAAGTCTGTACTGCTTGATGGAGGCAAGAAATCAGGCTAATATACTAGTTTCCCCAGCCTTGTGTCCAAATTTTCCAGTTTCTTCTCTGCTCCCAGCCTTGTTTAACTCTGTAATAGTATCTAGTATTTGTGGAAGTGTGATCAGATTCTTTCACAGCACATACGAGCACTCTAATTATAAAATTTTTGACCATTATGAGGTTGACAGTACACTTTCTCCACCCTTGTTGTATAGAAAAATAGAAATATAACTTCTGCACTTCTGTGAAAAATAGTGTCTTCAGGTGGTTCACATTTTGACTTTCATCAGAAAAAAAACTCTGAGCAAGATCTATTCCTGTCTTTTTTTCTTTTTTTCTTTCTTTTTTTTTTAATGCATCATTTATCTGAGCTTTTTTCCTGTTCTTCAGAGACTATCTCTGAGTCTATAGACTTCAATATTAGGAAACCTTCCTTCTTATCATATCTGTTTCTCTTTTCAGGAAGTCCCAGATGTGTTTCTCTGTTTCTTCTTGGCTCTCTCATACTGTATGTGAATCTTCATCTGTGAAGTCAAAGCAGAAAGTATAACCTCCAGCAAAATGGATTCCAGAAAAGCTGTGAGACCAAGTTGGCTCACAAAAAGAAATGAAGTTGGGCTAAGAGAAAGGAGGCTACTGTATGGCAAAATAATTTCTAGGAGAAAAAGAAACATCTGAAGTTTGGCAATATATTGAATAGGAATGCTAATAGCCATTATAGATAGTGAATGACAAAGAAACGTTTTTCTGGAAGGGCATACTCTGAGGAGCTGAAAAGAAAAATTTTATATTAACAGTACAGAAGGCTGTGAGAAGTGTTACAAAGATCAGCTATAAGCTATATCATCAAGAACTGAATTTGAGTTTTCCAGCACCAAATTGAGCTGTGACCAGGTAGGATGAATTGCTCTTCAGGGTACCTTAGGCAAAGCTGTACAAGCTCGGGTTATTAACTAATGTTCTAATAAGAGTCAGGAAGAACTGCAGAAAGAACATGCAAAGGTTTGTGAAGGGTTTTTACAGTGCATATGCAACAAGCTACAGGGCCATCCTGAATATTAATGGGTCACGGACTGACAAAGCACTAAAGGATTGTTGCAAAGGTAATTGCATTGTCAATGTTATTTCAGGCAACTATGCAGGAACTATCACCATGGTTCCTTTAATGCTACATTATAACTTGCTTTGAGGCTCTTCTTTAAGCTTTATTGAAGACAGTCATGGATGATAACTGATAGTTAACAAGTAATGAAGCAAAAAGTCATTTTACAGTCAGCCTCATCTATCACTACAGCAAGTAGCACATATTGCAAGAGTGTATAGCTTCTATGGCTCCTACATTTTCTCAGTTATGTACACAATGATAATAATTTTTTTACTTTAAATATAAGTAATTGCTAAGAATCAGCATAGTTGTCATCTGGTGAAAATCAGTAACATTGCATCTCCTCACCATGTTTGCTTTTATTGTCTCAATTCCATGTGCAAAGTTCAAAGAGAAAAGTCTTCTGCAAAGAAGAAAAATGGCTTCTTTGCAGAGGACTCTTTTTGGGTGTAGCTTCATCTAAATGATCCCTACATTAAGGGGGAGGCCTTTTACACATAGAATATGGTGAATCGCAGATAAAGGCTCTTCCATTTTGTCCAGCACAACATGCTCTTACAGCCATCTGTGAGGATAAGGTTGACCTGGGCTCACTCTCCCATCTCAGTGGATGCAAATCCTTCAGCTTTATTTCCTTGGATGTATCAGCTATCCGTGACAGAAAATGAGGAGTGAAGGGTGGATGGAGAACATGACTTGCTTCGTATTTGCCCATTGTCTTTAGCTGTGTGAGCTAACGCAGGATTTAAAAATATGGCATTTGACTTTTTGATCGATAATTAGTGAGCTTGTCCTTGACAGAAGGAATTAATGTTTTTCTGACAGGCATCTCACAAAGAATCATCCAAAGATTTGTCTTTCAGATCTAGCTGGAGGGAGTAGAACACATATTTGAGAAAGCACATATTAGAGGCTCTTGGAAGCTCCAGCTTGGTTTTGAAGATATTCCACATTATTTTGGCCACTCTTTGGAAGGGAGAATGTGACTCATAGCTGTTGAAAACAAGGGACCACACATTAATATTCTTAATTCTGGAGAATTCTGGAGAACTACACTGCTATGTCTTCTCATAAAAATATGATCAAATTGCTAGTTAGGGAAAAGCAGCAATGCTGCTCCCAAGGGAAAGTGCAATTAATGGAGAAGGTAACTAAAGAACTGGCTTCACAGCCACACCAAGGTCAACTCTTCTGAAGTGGCATGCAAAGCGCTGCATTCACAGATGGCACCAGAGCGTTCAAAGGGTTTATTCAAAGCAGAAAGTTGAAGTGCTGTCAGATAACACTAAACTTCATTAAATATTGGTTATGTGGACAAACCTAGGAGAGGGACATGATACATTTGTTCTAATTGCTTTATGCTTTTACCACATCTTGGCCGCCCTTCATACCAACCACCCACACATAAATAACCAGGCATACGGCAGAGGACACTGGGGGAGTCTCATGTTCCTGGCAGGGTCTACACTAAACCAGAAAAGTCATTAGTGAGTGTATTTTTGTTTGCGTCAGACAAGGTAACAATGAAGTGCCCACTAGGACTTTCAGAGAGTTAGGGAAAGAGATATATGGAATGCGACAAGCAGAGTTAACAGCATGTTTTTTTCCTCCACCTCGGACAAAATGAACTGATCTTCGTTTCTTTTGACTAGTTTGAACATGTTGTTTTATTCTATCTGTACAAACCATTCTATGTGATGTGAGTAATGCTTTGGGACTTCAGAGAAACCAAAAGGATTTGGATGAAATTTGTAGTAGGTAGGTGGATGTGTGCTGAAGACTAAATAGGGTGGCAAAAGGATAAAAGTGCATGAACTCAAAACAGCCATGGGATTAGGAAAAAGCCATTCAGTGCAGTGGTTTTTAGGACTCTCAGATCCATAAATATATTCCCAGGACTATTTCCATAGCATACAGAAATAGCAATTAAGAACATCAAACCATTTCTCAGAAAGCAGAGGTACACTAGATAGAGGCTTACTCAAAAGTATTCAGGGGTCAGTAGATCAATAAAGGCTGAAAACCACATTTAGCACAGGCTAACAAATGAAGCAAGAGTGCACAAGTGCCTAGGATTCTTTACACATCCATGCTTGCAATTTTGAACTCATTGAATGTATACACATTGTACTCAGCACTGATGGAAAAATATCCCCTTACTAACATGCCTCTCTGATTTGAAAAGAGAATTTTAGGAGGCATGTCATGCACTGTTTTCAAAAAAAGAATTGTTTTTAAGTTAATAAATTAAATTCTATGGTAATTTGTCTTTACAAATCATATCAAACATTTGCTCAAAAATTCCTGGAAGGAAAAAGATCTCAAACATCAGAGAATTTGCCACATCTCTAGCTGAGTTGTTACAGTGCCTCACTGATGATTAATTGCACGTCAGTTTCAAGTTGAATTTGCCTAGCTTCTGCTTCCAGAATAATGTTTTCTTTAGGCAACCACCCTTTTCCAGAAACTACCAATTACTTTAGTTATTTCAGTAACTGATGCAAAACACTTACTTAAGATGCTGATAACAGCAGAGATAAGGGGCAATTGACAGTGTGTGCTTGGAAGAAAAGCAACCTCTGACCTTGAGAGCTGGCACACCAAACTGCAGCCTCAGCACCAAGACCTTCTCAGGACAACTATACTAAAACCATTTTGTGAATTGCAACTTTGAATTTTTGCTGCTCTGCCCAGCCTTGCACTTACAGATGAACATCACTAAGGCACCTGCACCAACTGCTCCATATCAAGTTGTACTGGGGGCCTCAGGCTTGGATGCAGTACTCCAGATGGAGCCCCACAAGAGCAGAGTAGAGGGGGACAATCACCTCCCTCTTTCTGCTGGCCACCCCTCTTCTGATGCAGCCCAGGACGATGTTGGCCTTCCAGGCTACAAGAGCACCTGCAAGAGCTGGCTCTTGTCCAGCTTTCCATCCATCAGGACCCCCTTCTCCTCAGGGCTGCTCTCTAGGAGTTCTTCATCCAGTCTGTACTCGTACCTGAGATTGCCCCAAACAGCTGTAAGGCCACAGCGGTGTGGGAACTCCAGATGTGGGTTGTCTGGACCAGGCTATCCGTGGGCAGCTTCTTGTGTCAACCCTAACAAGTTTGCTCTGGAGGCCAAATTTAGTCCTCTCTGCAGCACAGCTCCCAGCAGGGATGTCGGTATTTCAGAAACATCAAGGGCTGACCTGCAGTCAGACTGAAAGAAAAAAACTCTTTTCTTTTGATCTGGGAATGGGATTTTCACTCTGAATCACTGTGAGCCTCTCACTTGCCTCATTACACTGTCTTCATTATCAATGACAATCTGCCCTTTAGTAATCCCCAGTGAAAGAGCACAGAGAGCTGCTTGCTTATTAAGAGGATGAATCCATGTGTGAATTAATTCAGCTGTGTATCAGTTGGAAAAGCTTGGCAAAAGATGCTATAGTCAGAGCTGATTGAACCTCTTCCTTTTTATTGTGGTTGACTCTGTAATGCTCTTCTCCTTCTCATTACCAAAGAGCATTATGTGGAAACAGACATGTTGGACAATTGCTACTCACAGAGCAAAACATGGTTTTCCAGTCTCCAAGGCAATGAGTGTCTTGTGACACCAGCCATGCCACACCATGTAAAGCATGTACCTTACCCTCACTACACACACTGTCCTGAGAAGGGACATATGAAAACCCAATTTCCAGTTCAGGGAGTTGTCTTTGGTATCTGCATGTGTTCTATCAGCACCCGGCTGATAGATGTTCGGGAGGGTTTTAGCAAAGGTTTTCTCCAGATAAGAGCTGCCCTATGTGAGTAGTTACTCCTGGGCTTTTTGTTCAAAAGGATCAGAGGTCTCTGAGCAGACAGCAGGTAATTTACCTGTGGATAATTCAGCAGATGCCACCACATAGTGCCATCTCCCTTCTCTCTCCTCCCCTACCATCTGTTTTGTATTCTGCCTCAACGATTCCTTTGGCTATGAGTACACAAAGCCATAGAAGATCTTCAAAACTACTTGGAAATGAGTACTGAATTTGAAAGGTTTCTATTTTTATGTATAGTCATCTGAATGATTAAGTGTATTTTCTTATTCTCTCTCTCTCTCTTTTTTTTTTTTTTTTTTGAACCACCATAAAGGATAACCTTTCTGTCTGTTGCTTGTTTGTTTCCCTAACTTTGTTTAGATTCAGAAATGTCCATTCATATCTCTCCTTCATTTATTTAAACAATCGCAGTAGGCTAATGCTTTGTAAGTCTGCGTTCATTAGAGATTATGTTTTATTAGATAACCTTCACATTGACTCCAAGGTCATGGGTGAATGCTGCTTATGACTCCATCTCAGTTCTTTTCTTGTGAAAATGTCAAAAATGAAAATCATAAAAAAATGAGGATTCTATGGAGCAGCATGTCCTGGTATCTGAATTTTTAGATACCAGAATGGGTTCTATTTCTATATAAAGCAGAGCAGATAAATAAAGTTCTCAGAAAGGGAATTCAAGTATTCAAGAACTAGCTTGTTGAACAATGAGACATTTAATGTTGCCACTTGGAAGTAAAGACAACAGAAACAGGTCTTAAGCCCTAGCCCATTGTGGGTGTAGGCACCCTGGCAGCAAGCCCCTGGTTGGCACAATGAACCCACTCCTCCTCTCCTCTCATCAAATACATGCTTAGCCAAGATTCGCCATAAGAGCTCATTTGGGAATAAGAGGACTTTTTTTTTTTCTTTTTTTTCTTTTTTTTTTTTTTTTTTTTTTTTTCTCCAAGGCAACAAGACTAAAGGAATTCAGAAGTGTGGTTTTTCTCTTTTTTTTTTTTTTCCTTTTTTTTTTTTTTTCCTATCAGAATGTCCTAATCACAAAGGTATAGTCTATTTTGCAAAGCAAGTCATGCTTTGAATGCAAGGGGATACATGCCCATTGAAACTGTTCCATGTTTATCCTGAGCAGCCATACTACGTGGTGGTAGAGCATGGTTTTTTGAGGGGAAGGACTAGGCTGGGCCACAGATGAACACAGGTTCTGCATGTAGGCTCTGCCATCTGTGGTCACTGTTTGATCATGACTGCATTGTGCGTGGCCATTCTATGTGACATGGATATGGGTATCTGGAGGAGTGGGCCTTTCTACCAGCACAGATAAATATCTGGAATAGGAGTGATAGGAAGATATAGCTGTGGGGAGGGGGGATGTGTGTACTGAAGCCTTGGAAACATTATTTCTATCTGGAACTCTTCAACCGGACAATGCACTGAATATGTGTAAGTGCTTCCAGGCTTTAAGCATCAGATGAGACAGTGTTTAAAGGATCACAACTTCAGGCTTTAGGCAAAGATTTAAGTACTAAAAGCCTTTTGTGTCTCTATTCCCAAGTCATTTGGAGAAATTAGCTGCCTATTCTCTGGTGAAATAAAAATCAGAAGGGAATATATATAAAAGGTCAGAATGGTTTCCTATTAATCATGCTCAACGTGGTTTATGGATGTAAGAAGAACTAAGCACTATCCTCTGTCTTCATTTCCTTGAATGGTAATCTTGTCTGCAGTGTCTCTTTGTCTCTACTGCACTTTAAGAATTTTGCTGGGACCACATCTGAGGGGAAGTCGCCTGCATTTTTAAACATAAATGTTATTGCCATGTGATTATGATATATTCATTGTCTGCTCTAGATTCACAGGATATCATACAGCGTAGTTACATGGAGCTTTGTACACAGATCATCTGGAAAACTGAATTTTAATACAAAAATTCCTGTGCAAGTAAGACTGCTATTTTTTAAAGAGTATACAATAAATATAACAAAATATACTCAAAGCCCACTCTTCAACAAGCTCAAGTAAATAAACTCTTTTAGATTGTGAATGCGCAGGAGTGTGGGATGGGGCGGGCAACACAAAGACATAAGACTCCTAAATATAATGTAAGTAGATAGGTAGTTTGCATTGTTTCAGGTTATTTTAAGGGACTACTCGGTATTAAAAAAAATGCAAGGTATATCAAATAGATAAATTTCACATCCTCAATTGATTGGAAAGTGTTATGATGCAGTAAAAATTAATTACATGCTGAAGAGCATACAGTTTTTATAGGCTTCCAGATTAAGATGGAAGAAAATACCAGCCACTGAATCTGTTATTTAAATGATTTTACTATAATACTCATCTCGTTCTGATTTACAGTGTGATATTCCCTCAGATGTGGTAATTGCTTGCAGATCTTTTAACAACATCACTTTCAAATAGCTGCCTCGAAATGCCTTTAATTACATTATGATGTTACTTCAGTTAAAAGGACTTTTTAGAAAGGCTTTCTAAGTTTCATGAAAGCTAAAACACCTCCAGAATTAATAAGAGTTCTCCTGGAAACAGCTGAATTCACAACTGAAAAAAACTGGCCGTAAATGACACTAGTTCTACCTCCTACGCACCCAAGGTTATTTTATGTGGGAGATCAACAGGAGACAGTGTGAAGCTCTGGACTCGAACAAACTTCAGTGCAGTGTCTACACAGATGTCTTTGCTTAGGTCAGCAAAAATGAAAAAGACATTGCCATTAAATAAATATTTATGATGAATATTTCAAAGCACTTCAAGTTCAAGTTAATATTTTTGCAATGGTGAATCTGTAAGAACTTTTAAAGGACAAGCCATTTAAAAACAAAACCGACTCCTTTCTTCTGATAGCTTTGATTATCCTTTTCATCATTTTCTTGTGGAATTCTTAGTCAGTAAAATGTGACATTTCTCCTGGTTTCCATAAGTCAGGTTTGAACAATTTTTCTTTGAAATCTCAGCCTTTCCTGTACATTCTAACACAATGCTTATTTCAGTTCTTAGATGTAACCAGATCTGTAAGATGTCCACTAAAAACCCAGTGCCACTGACAAGGAAAGAGAGATTTGTCTCCCATGACCTGAGATGACATTCCCACTTCCTGATCATTGCAGTGTGCTAAAGCAGGCACATAATGAAAATGTCTGCAGCTTTCTGGAAATAGACACTTCCTTCCCCAGGAACAAATGAACCTAAGGTCATCTAAATAATTTTAAAACCCTTATTCTTAATTTCAACGTGGTATTTACCACAAGGCCTACTTACTCCAGCAAAGTAAGTGACTGAGTATTTGATTAAGGTTGCATGTTATTTACTTCACTGCAATTGTGAAAAACAAAACAAAACAAAAATAAAACATAATAAAACACAGAGATATGTGGGAAAATTAATGCCTCCTATTTATTTCCATGGAGACTACAACAGATAAAGAGAGTACAATAACACTATTTCATAGAGCAAATTCTCAGCTACAAAACACTATTTTTCAACATAATCACCACCATTAGCCAATTCATGCAGATGAACTGATGGAGATGCTCTTCATTTCACAGTGCGACAGCCATGCAAGGCCATCTGGAACTTCAATTATCTTTCACGTGGCTGTCACCACTACTGAAATGGTCCACCCACCACCTCACTGTGCTCGTGTCCACTCTTTGATCTCCATAAACATTCAGTGTGTGTTGACACATGTCAATGGATTAAATTTTTTCCACATGGAGGAATTCAATGACAAACCTTTGCTCCATCCAGACTACCATGTCAGACACCAATTTTTCAGACCGCTGCTCTGCTGCCATCTGTTGCATGGCAACAAAATGTAATGGAGTACTGGTGGGAAGGTTCAGCCTCTACTGCCATACAACCAACATCTGCTCTGGCACTGTGGGCTGACAGAATAAAATAGGAGCCATTACTTTTGGAGCAGCTATCATATAAGCAAAGCTGCTGTTTCTGATACTTGGGATTCTCTTATTTATCATATCAAATGTTTTGGAGAATTGTACATGCCTCTGTTGAGAACTGGCTTCTTCAGGTTCTCCCTTAGCTTTCATCCTTTCTAGCTAATGAATGTGCTGAGACAATGATTACCAACAGTATCAAGTTGCCCAGAAGAAGAAAAGTCCATCCTGTGATGATCATTTTCAAGTGATACTGAGTCACTGGTATGTCTATGAGAGCCAACTCCTGATGATTATTCTAAAATATAATTTTATCCTGGAAAGCAGCTGAAAATGATTTTTATACTGTTCTTATTTTGTATCCAGTTGAAAACTCAGAACAGACAGCATGAGGAATCAGGTTTTGCCTCCTCAGTACTTCTGGCTAATATCTGGTGTGTTAACAATCAGGTTAAGAAATTGATGCGACAGGCAGATTATGACCCTGTCTCTCAAGTATTCTTCATACTTAATTAAAAGCCAGAGCTGTTGTAAATAATTGTCCTAGTGATAAGTGTGTACCTGAGCTCATGAGTACATGTGTGTGCATAAGTGGCATACCCTTCTCATCTTAGCTAAAGCCTATTTTGCAGCTTTCGTGAATGTTGACTTACAAGAGCACTAGTGAAAAGTAGGAAAGATTTGAGCTTTTGTGAATTTAAGTGGTGTGATATTCTAATGATCTGAGATTCACGTAAAGTTATATACTGCTGATAACATAGTTTATTGGAAAAATAATCATGCTCATATTTTATAATCATTGTATACTTGTTATGGAATAAATGAGTCTCCTTTCCCTCAAGCTGCCTGTCTGCCTTCCACTATATAATCTGTCTTGTTTTCAATGTACTTATTTCCTCTCATCACTGCCAACTAAAGCCTCTGGCTTTTCCTGGATTGCTTTCCTAATAGAATTTTTTAAAATTAGTTTATACCTTCTGTTCTAATTTTTCTTTGCTTCTCTGGTGTGTGTTTCTATTCATTCAGCTCTGAACAGTTCTAGGGATCATGCTCATGTGTTAAAGTAGAAAGTATAGTCTTAGAAAAGAATTTTTTTAACTCCTTAGTTGTATTCCCACTGCAGGTATGAAATAAATCTTGAGTAACAACATAATTGTTCCAAGTAGTGGATCAGATTCATTGGAAAGTAGTAAAATGTGTAAATAAATATGTTCATAGCCAGAGCAACTTCATCTGGAAGAACACACATGAAATGATGAAATGTCTTTCTGACTCATGACTCCATGGCAGAATTACAAATTTGTTTTCTGTATTCATAGAATCATAGAATGCATTGGTTGGAAGAAACTTTTAAGATCACCTAGTTTCAAACCCCTGCTATAAGCAGAGATACTTCCCACTAGACCAGGTGACTCAAAGCCCCATCCACCTGGCCTTGAACACCTCCGGGGTGCATCCACAACCTCTCTGGGCAACCTGTTGCAGTGTCTTACCACCCTCACAGTTCCTAATATCTAGTTTAATCTGCTCTCTTCCAGTTTAAAGGCATTTCCCCTTGTATTGTCACTACCCACTCTTACAAAAAGTTCCCCCCAGCTTTCCTGTAGGCCCCATTCAGGCACCGGAAAGCCGCTATAACGTCACCCTGGAGCCTTCTCTTCCCCAGGCTGGAGAGCCCCAACTCTCTCAGCCTGTCCTCATAGTGAAGGTACTCCATCCCTCTGATCATCTTTGTGACCCTCCTCTGAACCTGCTCCAACAGCTCCATGACCTTCTTGCGTTGAGGGCTCCAGAACTGGACACAGTACTCCAGGTGGGGTTTCTTGAGAGTGGGGAAGGGCAGCAGAATCACCTCCCTTGACCTGTTGGTCATGCTCCTCTTGATGCAACCCAGGATATGATTGACCTTCTGGGCTGCTAGTGCACATTGCCGGCTCATGCTGAGCCTTTCATCAACTTACACCCCCAATGCCTACTCCTCATGGCTGCTCTCGAGCCATATTATTGGTATCTTTATTGGATTAGAAGATTTTTATGTATATAGGGAAAATCTGGAGATTAAATGGCTAGTAATTACTACTGGTACTAGAAAAGAAATAATTTTGTCACCCATATAATTTTCAAGTTCTTGGAATGTACAAGTTCTGTGCTGACTCCCAAGTATTAGTTGAGGAATTGGCTCATGTCACAAAGACTAGCCTTCATGACATGAAAAAAAAAAAAAAATTGTAATCTAGTCATGCAATTCAAAGGATTAAAGAGAAATAATGCAACAAGGGTATAATGTGGGGAATTTATATGCTAAAGTGATATGCAGAAAATGTTTTGAAAACAGTGATGTGCCTAAAGTATCAAAAGTTATTCTAACGGGACAAGTGTAGATATATAAAGTCAAAAGATGCACATTGTTTTGAAGAAATGCAAAAGAAGAAAATATCTAATAAGACAGAAATATTATTTCTCTTATTTACTAGTTCTGCTCTGAAATGAATGCCTGCTATTTTATGATGTTGGCCCACAGAATCAGAAGAGGATGCTGATAGTATGGTAGTAGAGGTTGAACCTTCCCTCCAATATCCTATTATATGATGTTGCCACATAACAGATAGCAGCAGCAGACTGGTCCAACACAATGGCATCTCACATGGAGGTGTGGATGAAACAAAGGTTTGTCACTGAATTCGTCCATGAGGAAAAGATGGCACTCAGTGACATTCTTCAACACTTGCTGAACATTTATGGAGACCAAAGAGGGCATGTGTGCACAGTGAGGCAATGGGTAGTGCATTTCAGCAGTGGTGATGCCCCATTCCTGGAGGTGTTCAAAGCCAGATTGGATGGGGCCCTGGGCAGCCTGGTCTAGTATGAAATGTGGAGGTTGGTGTCCCTGCCTGTGGCAGGGGTCGTGGAGATTCATGATCCTTAAGGTCTCTTCTGACTCGGGCCATTCTATGATTCTGTGATTCTGTGACAGCGACATGAAAGATAAGCTATGTTTTGAAGGCTTTGTACAGCTGTCACACCTCAAAATGAAGAGTATCTTCATCAGTTCATCTGCATGAGCTGGGTAATGGTGGTGACTGTGTTGAAAGATAGTGTTTTTTTTTAGCTGAGAATTTGCTCTACGAAATAGAGTTATTGTGCTCTTTGTATCCATCTAGTTTCCATGGAAATAAATACGAGGCATTAATTTTGGAGTGATCTACAGAATTTCAGAGGGCAAGTTTTGAGATGGGTATTGGCATCTGTAGATGAGAACCTCTGCATAAAAATAGTTTCAAGGTCTCAGAAATTTGGTTTTGGTTCTCTCTTTCATTATTTCAGTCAACATTTTTGTAAGACAGTGGGATATGATCAAGACATTTTCTCTTCATCTGAAAAGGTAAAAAATCATTCTTGTTGACTATTTGGCATTCGGAATATTCCTTGTAATCTATTGCCCATACATAATGTGGTTTAATTACAGTATTACTTCTCCGTAATATAGTTACCTTGTAACCACCTGTGGTGTAATAAAACTGGGTTGATGCTTTCCTTTAGTAGGTAAAAGTAAATTGTTAATTTACTCATACTGCTATAGAGTAATAGTTTTTATATATAATTTCCTTTGTTATTTCATGTTAAATACTGTCACTTAGTCTACTGAGGAAGAAAGGTTATATCTGATTCCTCTGAGCTTGCGGAGAATGAATCTAAAGCTATAAATCAGGGGGCACACCATAAAAACTTCAGTGTAAGCTTCCTTATCTCAGCAACATAATGCTCACTGGCTATAGACTCTGGAACAGAGAACAGAAGCTTATGTATATTTATCTATGAGATGTTTCTCCACAGTGGTCAGGGAAAAGGAGAGGCTGGGGAGTCAGCAAAAGGGCAGAGTAAGGAATTGTATATATGTATCACAGAATCATAGAACACCTTTGGTTAGAAGGGACCTTATAGACTATGCAGTTCTATCCCCCTGCCATGAGTTGGATGCCACCCCTTGTATCAGGCTGCCCAGGGCCTCATCCACCCTGGCCTTGAGCGCCTCCAGGGATGAGGCATGCACAGCATTTCTGTGCATGTTTTTTTCTTCAACAGAAACCAGCAAAGAGAAATTTTGCACATACCTGAGAGCTTGTATTTCTAGAATCACATTCAGAAAGCAGAAACTAGTTCATATGATTAGACAACAGGAGGGATCTTTCTGGCTGGAGAATAAGCATTTGACAGGTTATTCCAGCTTCCATTTCCCATCTGGATCATTAATTTCATCCCCTCTGGTGTAGGAAGCACAAGGAATGTTCCCAGACTCCTGACCTAATACTTGTTTTGTCTGGTCAGGGGAGCTGCCAAGGCTGGCAACACTTTGTTATGGCCAGGGCACAATGTCAGAACAAATGCAAAATGTTTTATCGGGTTATGAAAGCGTTGGTTGTCAGTGGGAGATATGATTATGGTGCATAGCACAACACAATATGTACAGGCAGAGTTTTTCATGGATGAGGGAGCTCATTTATATTGCAACCTTTGGCTGAATGATTCAGGAGATGGAATTCAGCGATGGGTGAATAAGGCATGTTTATATAGGAAGGGACTGCCATGCCCTACATGTCACTCTTGATGGTGCTGTTCAATAAGTACACAGATGATGGTTGGGTTTTAAAAGGAAAGGAGAGGATTGTGCAGTAGCCTTGAAATAGCCAAGAGCTATCCTTGCTGCAGTAAAACAAGAGAAGCAAATCCCCAGGTTCAAGAAGAGGGATAGAAATCTTTGAATCCGAATGGAACAGGTTTCTACTTCATCAGCTAGCATGGCCCAAATTGGGAATAAGTGTTTCAATTACTTCTCAGGCTATGCTAAGGTACTGCAGCTGTTACAATTAAAAAAAAAATAAAAAATAGACACAATTGCTTGTGATTCAATTTCAATCTACTGTCTGTGAGATTCTTTACATCTGTCCCTTAGGCAATGTGGTAACTGTTCAGACCAAACTCAAGCCAACACCAAACAACAGAGGATTTCTACCCAAAAGAGAGTCAGAAGAAGGGGCTCTCCCTTACGGTATAGGAGAATGGCAGGGCACACCGCAATAACAAGTATTATCACATAGGTCTCCTCTCTGATCAGGGAACTGAGTGGGAATCTCTCCAACTAGTTTCTCAATGAAAGTTTACTTTGATGTCGTAGCTTTTTCATTAAAATGTTGACTTACGAGCAAAATCCAAATGTTCCCTGATGAGAAGACATTCTAGCAAAACACTTCACCAAGTCTGCAAACTGCACACTTCCTGTTTGAAATATAAATCCTTTTTGGAGGCAAATCCTTTAACAAAAGCAAACCAGCTTCCTCTTTTTGATGTACATCAAACAGTATAGAAACTGAAAAAGAATCAATCAATCAGTATTTACATCTCCTACCTTCATCTTTCAGCATATTAAGCCTTTTAATAACCTCCCTTTATTTGATGTTCATACTTATTTCACCACCTGATTCTATATCTTTAAATCACTGGTTATTTTTGTACTGTTTGGATATCTGGCCAAACCCTGCTCAGACAATGGACGTGGTTGAGCTTCAGGGTATATAAATTACTTCTAGGTATCCCACTGGTATGTCCAGAGAGGCAGAGAGAGGAAGAAGAAAAACTGATGCAAGATGAAAGAGAGGTGTGTTTTCACTTTGCAGCTGAAGTTAGTTGTAAATTGTATTGTGAATTTTTATGGAGAACTCAATCTAGTCGGAAAATTTTTATCACCAAAATTCCAAATAATTTGTTCCATTGGTGACAGTAAAAGGGCAAAAGGGATTATAAATGGTATCATTTTGGGGGTTATTGGAGCACTCCATTTTTCCTGTTATCTGCTCCTTGCAGGAGAAAGGTAACTTTGTGATATTCGGAGGGGACTTTTTTTCCCACAGATCAATACTCAGTATCACTAACCCTCCACCCCCGTCCTTTGTAAACAGGCAAGAAACGGCCTCTAGCTCCTACCAAGAGAGCATCTTTATTTTTATTCACTGGTCCCACAATGAGCTCCACCTTTGTTAGTTTCATGCTGATCCTTTTTGCCTCCTCTCTTGCTCTTCCTTCAACACAGGAAGTCTTAAAAATAAAGAAAAAGTAAGGATCCATTTGCCAAAACTGAAAAGCAAACTTTGTTAGAGAAGAAAATATTGTTTTTGAAACTGCTTCTGTGTAAGCCTGAAATTCTTGCCTAGGTGCCTAGGTTGTTCTCTCCCTCCCCTCAGTTTCTTCCTTAAGCACTAGCAGTGAATTTGTGTGTGTTTGTAAAATGGCTTTAACTCTCCATGTGTCAGTTTGAGCATCAAGTGTCTTTCAGTTCTTTTTCCCCACCACACAGCCCTTTGCATTTGTTTCAAATTCCTATACAAAGCTTGGTGCCTGGGATAGTTATTTAAATGGAGGAGGAGGACTAGAAGGCAAACATCCAGCACTCTGTGGGAACAAACATCTGCTCTCTTGGTGATGTCTATAAATTTCTGCCTTCTACCTTTCTCAATCCTCAACATCTACTGTGTCCTTTGTTCCCAGAGGCAAAAGCAAGCAATATATATAATGTGCAAGCTGAACAGCAGAAGGTACGTTCTTGTCAAAGGTATGAACTGCTAAACCGGAGAGCCCTGAACATTTTTCTCTTTCATTGCACCAGACTTGTTTTCATCTTAGAAAGTCTCCCAGTTTTTTTTCTCTGGCTGTGGAGGGACTTGGGAGTTAGAAGCAGACAGGCAGGTAGAGGCTGTACATTTTACATCCTATTTTTCCATCTTTCTCCATTCCAAAGAAAAGGAGATGTATTATTCTATAGCAGATCTCGCCTAAGACTTTTTTTCTGAAGTTCAAGGAAATTCAGTTTACTTTCAGTAAATCTCTATGCAAATATTATTCTTTCATGATGAAAGTGGTCACAATGGACTTAGTTAAGTCACTTTCAAAATGTATTTTACTAAACTAAATTAATTCTATTTTAGATCTGCCAGCACCATAGGCAACGCAGGGTATCCAAGCTAACTTGAGTGCAGGAGGATGTGTAATGATATCATATGGTGTTTTGCCCCAGAGGCAGCTTCACTGTGAAACAGTGTCCCTTAGCACAGACAAAAAGCTGTAGGAGTGTAGCAATATAGCTTCTTATTTATGAGCCTAGCTGAAGAACTCTGTGTGGCATTACTTTGAGCAGAGAGAGATGTACGCTCTTTATTTTAAGAAAGAGTCTCAACTGGTATTTAATGAAGTTTAACTCTGCAGTCCTCAAGCTCTGAAGATTTGCTTCTTTGCAGTAATTGCTTCATTTCCATAGTGGGGAATGAGGGCATCACCCCAGTATGAGACTGGCTGATTACACTCAGCCAACTTAAATTTCAATTTAATTTTACAATCACTACTAATTTGAATCAACTTTCCTAAGTGTTCCATGAGCCCACTATAAAAAAAAATAAAAATAAAAAAAATTGTGTTTGAAGGATGCAACTTTGTTTTAGACGAAGTAGCCAATACTGACAACATATTGATCTTCGTACAGAGTGTGAATGAATCACAGAAAGGAATGAATAGGACAGCTCTGTAGGGACAGAGCACAAGGATGCAATAGAAAGTAACTACCTTGATGAAAAATTAATGAGAACTAACCCCTTGTTCCCACTTATATCAACAGTATCATGATATGGCAGTAACAAAACCATTCTGTCAGGCACTGCTAGCTTGTGAACATGGCTAGGCTGCTTGACATTCTAGCTATGCCTTTAAAAGGCATACCTTTTGTTGACACTTTGTTCTGAACTGGAAAACATTCGCTTTTTAGAAATGTGACATTAGCAGGATATAGAAATTAATTCTGAGAAAGCGTTTACTTTTGAAACAAACTTCTTGTAGAGGAGCAAAGCTGAAGACCTCAGGTGGCCATATGGCAAGGAAACTAGAAGGTTGATGGCTTCCAGAAACCTCAGTGTGTCTCCACTGCCTACTCATTCACAGGACTTCTTATAAAACCTTGTTATTCTACTGCTTAAACACAAAACTTTTCACTTTCACAGCCATGTTACAAACCTCTAAAAAGTCAGTAATAAAGATGACTAATATATCTACAAAGCAATATATTTTTAGAGATAAATTAAGAGAGAGATGTACATTATAAAACACCATACATCAAGTCTTTATAGGTTTTTAGGAATGTTTCTCATCAGGATTAGATAATTCTCTGTATTATTTCATCCAGTCATTTGTGTCATTCTCATAAGAATAAAATGATGGGAGCATGTTCATGTAACATAGTACTGCAAGAATGAAAAATATTTAGAGGTTTTAGACTGAGAAGCCCAAACAGATTTTGCTAGGAACAGAACATTGTGAGGTATTGTACTGAATAGTAAATTATGTTGACTTCTTGATGTAGTTAAGGAACGAACTAAAGTATCGTCCTGTTGAAATCAAGGATCCTGCCAGGTGTTTTGGCAGGAAGAGGATGTGCTCTTAATTACTAAGTATTTGGAGACTACTTTCAGTATTAAAAATTTAATATTTTACATCTGTCCTGGCAAATTTCAACCAGACTGTACTCAGACTGTATATCCAATATATACAGATGAACTACAGGCTGGTTTACCTCATGTCTATGCCTGGGAAGATCATGGACCAGATCCTCTTTGAAAAGATGTTAAGACATGCAAAATGAGGAGGTGATCTGTGATTATCAATGTGGCCTCATCCAATCTGGTGACCTTCTATGATGAAGTGACAGCTTTGTGAACAAAGGAAAGGCAACTGATGTCGTCTACCTGTCATCTACTTGTGCAAGGCCTTTGACATAGTTCTGCAATACATCCTTATCTCTAAGTTGGAGAGATATGGATTTGAAGGCTGGACTGTTCGGTGGATAAAGAATTGGTTGGATGGTCATAGCCAGAGGGTTGTGGTCAATGGATATATGACCAGGTTGAGATTGGTCACGAGTGTGATCATCAGGAGTCCATCTTGGGAATCAGTACTCTTTAACATTTTTATTAGTGACACAGATGATGCGATTGAATGCACCCTCAGCAATTTTGCTGATGCCCCTGAACTGAGTGGTGCAGTTGACACCACTGAAGGAACGGATGCTATCCAAAAGGACCCAGGCAGGCTTGAAAAATAGGCCCACGTGAACTTAATGAGGTTTAGCAAGGCCAAGTGCTGGATGTTGCACTTGGGTTGGGGCAATCCCAGGTACAAGTACAGGCTGGGAGAAAAACTCCTTGAGAGCAGCTGTGAGGAGAAGGACTTGGGGGCCCTGGTGGACTAAAAGCTGGATGTGAGACAGCAGTATGCTCTTGAAGCCCAGAAGGCCAACAGTATCCAATATGAGCTGAATGATAAGTAAGAAATGAACTCTAATTGATAGAAAGAACTTTAGAAACATGGAAGAAATATGCTATCAAACCTATTGCATACACAGCTCTATCAGATTATTTTCTATTTCATTCATTTTAAAGCATAGGAAAAGCCTGAGAAAAGGAACAAACAGAAGCAGACGAAAAGAAAAATCAAAGACAAATAAATAAAGATCTTTCACCATTTGTAAGGGGTGTGTCTTGGGAAAATTCAAAAACAGAAAAAAGCAAAACTGAAATCCCCTGCACACTTTCTCAACTGCAAAGGTAGATAAAGAGGAGGAAAGAGAAAATTGAATCTAATTCGAGGAAATAATAATAAAAAAAAATACAGCTGTTCAAACTGCGATGGAAATGGATTTTGAAGCATAAAACATAGGTAACTGTGCTTAACTGGACATCTGATGCTATTTACGCAGGTGATGATAGTTTATCATAATGACTTTAATTCCAGTGAGAGGAAGCTCACTATCATTTAGGAATGATAGGGACAGGAAACTGCTTACTCTCATCAAGCTAAAGTGGATGAGCTACAGTCAAGGCAAAATATAGCTTATCTGTCCTGTATATTGGGTGGCTCACAAACTAGAACTCTGACTCAATAAATATATTGCAGTTGTTTTTATTTTCCTTCTAGGCTGGGGTTACAATGTCAACTGTTTTACACCAGTACAGCAATGTGGGCAAATGCACAGGGCAGCAGATCCACTGGCTGGAGTCATCAACTAGTAGAAATGAAAGGAGCATTGCTTCAAAAAAATCTCAAATCAAAAGACCCAAAGGAAGCTGGAGGCATTTGGCTTCTCTGTGTTGGTGCTGAGAGCATTTCACAGTGTCAGTGGGTTGCTGGATTATGTGAAAACCACCCCTCACACCTGTAATTCAACATAGCTCCCCAGTGCAGGAGTCGTATGAGCATTGTAGCTGATGCAATTCTTCAGGCTTATGCAGTATTAACACACTGTTTCGTGTTTTCTAAATTAAACAATCTTAGAGCTTATCTGCCCAGCTAACATGCTACTAAATGGTGGCATTAACAAATTTCCCTATTTCCACTCCTGGAATTGGCATTATCCACTAATTGCACAATAGCTTTAGTACAGCTGCTCTGGGTGCATGCATGCCAGGGTGTGCAGAGATGTCCCTGAGCAGAGCGGGGCCCAGGAGATGGCACTCTTTCATAGCTCTTGTGCACACCTGTTACCTGCTGCTGCTGCTGCTAATACAGCAGTCAGAGTAAATAACTTTCCTTCAGAAGTGATAATTTTCTGGTAAAATGATCAGCAAATGGAATTCTCTGAGTTCAGAAGTGTTAGTGGAAAAATACTAGAGGAGGCTGAAGCTTTACCTTCTGATGCCAGTGTGTGAAAACTCTTTCCAGTCTGGCTGAATCAATTCCTTTGCTAACAAGTGGTGTAGAAATAGCCTTTTTTCTCTATTGGCAAATAATTTCCTCAGCTGCTAGTTTCAGTTCAATGCCCAAGGTTGGCTGTTGCAAAAATATTCTTGCAGATAAAAGCAAAATGTAATCCTTGGACTGCCACGTAAGGCACACAGAGAGTGATAACGGTTAAGTAAAAGTTTATGTTGTCTGATTCCCCCGTGCACCATTACCCAGGGCTTAGTGGGATTTAACCAGCTAATCCCCATGTTGGTTGTGTTATCGGGCCATTACAGGGAGTGCATTCAGGTAGGGCTGTCACAGCAGAAGATAAGGCACCCAGAGATTGCACAAGCCGAGCTCCTGCCCACAGGTAAACATGGCATTTGGGGACTTGGGGAAAGGCACCTTCAGCAATGAATAAGACAGCAAAGAAAGAACAATACCATGGGTGTGCTAGCCTTGAGCATCCTCACCAGCACAACCCGAGGACCATACAAACATCTGTAGAGTCCCCAGAGCATTGCCAGCAAGAGCAGCACACACTTGCCTGCAGTCATCTGCCCTTCTGTCTGGGGACTGAGCACTGCAAATCTGCATTGAAAGCCTAGCTCTTGCTGCTCTTGTCCCACTGGTGGAGGGCAGGCTAGTGCCAAAGCTCAGGGGCAGAAAGGTAGGGGTGGGCCTCCTACACTGTCCTGACAGGAATTTCCCTCCCAAACTCAAGCAATAGCATGTGCTAAAGTACCAACAGCATTCAGAACCACCTGGGAAGCTGTGTCTGAGTTTATCATCCAGGGATGTGTCCTCCCCTTACCATGATCCCCTAAGACGTCTTGTTCAGCTTCAGGAAAGTCTTCCCAGGTAGGCAAGAGCAGAAGGCAAGCACTACAGAAGAAAACGGGAGAAAAAAAAAATGGAAAAGGAATAAAACCAAAACAAAACAACAAAACAAACAAAATCCAATTTGTTTTAATTTGGAAACAAACACAAATTTTCCGTCGCTAATTGCAGATCCCAACTTCATACTGTACTCATCCATGAACTGTTACTTCATGAGACCACAATTTTTCAAATGGAAGGTGAAATATTCTATTGGTATATGAGTTTTTCTTTTGGAGCAGTTCAGTCTTGTATCCTATTAAGTGATATAAAAGTGTTAGTTGAAGTATTCTCTCTTTAGCCTCTGAAACTATTGAAGATATCCATTAAAGATGGAAGCTGGATCTATTCTTTGCCTCTACCTGCTCTTAACACAGTCATATGCAACGTCTGCTGATGCTCCATTCTGTAACAGAGGATGGTGATAATACACATTCAAAAAGCTGAGTGATATAATACTGACAAACTATTTGATTTTTTTTTCTTCTGTTAATAAACTCCTGATTTAACGTGTATTTCAGAAGAAAGCTGAAAATGAGATAATCCTTAAAGACATACTGAATCCATGGCTTATATGGTTTGATTTGCATTATTCAGCATCAGAGATGTAAGCTACCAGGAATTTGCTTGCAGTACAATTGAACCTCATTGCAGCAGACATCACATTTGATATTGCACTAAAAGAGTGCTTGCTTCGGCTTTGCCAATCTTTTTCCAAAGCCACAGGGATGAAAATGGTATAATTGCTCCAGAATTTGTGAGTCTTAATAAAGAAAAGTTTACAGCTTTTTGCTGTTATTTCCCAGAATTTGCCATTGGGCTGACACATTCATTAGCCTTATTGACTGCACATTTAGGAATCAGATATTTAAACACTGACAGAGACAGGCAGGGACTATAGCATCATCTCCCATCCCACTGTTGTCCACTCTCTAAGGAGAGTCTGATTTGGTCTTTCTCACACTTTCCCGTCAGAGTGCAGTGAGATCTCTCCTGAGCCTTCACTTCTTAAGGCTGTGCAGACCCAGCCTTCTCAGCTTCTCTTTCTGTTTCCATAAACCACATAAGCCTTGTGAAAAATTCAATTAACAGTTTCTTGCCTCTGTGTCCACTGACTTTACTGATTTACTCCCCAGTATTTTTTATGGAGCACCTTGCCTTGATAATCACAGGCTGTAAAAAAAAAAAAAAAAAGCTGTTTAAAAGGTAGCTGTGCAATTGAGCAAGAGCAAATGCAACTTGGGAATGGCAATATGATGGCAAGTAATGCCATCAGGGAATTTAACTTTCTATGATTAAACTCTTAAAAGTTTAAAACACTTAAAAGTGGAAGACTCTTAAAAGTCTTAAAACACTGCAGTTTTGGTATTATTTCTGCTAAAAAAGCATCTAACTTACAAACAAACAACAAAAACACCTATCTACTAAATGTGTAATTACTAATTTGAGACCCTTAGTTTATTTCTACTTAAATTTTCATTTGCATAAAGGATCTTTTAATGAACCGCCACTAACTAGAATATCTTTCTAATTAACTTACTGCCTATAAAATAACAAGGCAAGTTTTGGAGTTGTTTGCTCATATCCCTACATCAATTCTGCTAGCAAATCTGAGACTACATAACATTGCTCATATGTGTCAGAAAATTTTAAAAAGTTAGATATTAATAGAAAAATGATATTAAAGCTCACTTTGATTTTGTACTTTACTGTTGTTTCAGGAATAATATGTAGCCATTGTGGGGAGCAAATATTTAAAATAAAAATGTAAGGCTTTTAAACCAAGTTTGAAATTCACACTTTGCCCGAAGAGCTTCCAGGTGGGAAGACGGGAAGCATTGTAGATTTTGACCAGCAAAAGACAAAAGAAGGTGAAGTGTTCCCTTTCTCTGAAGGATAACTAATCATCTTCATTTCCTTCTGCAATCTTTTGCAGAGGGAGATCTTATTGCTCTCTACAGCTGCCTGAAGGGAGTTTGTGGCGAGGTGGGTGTTGGCGTCCCAGGTAACAGTGATAAGACAGGAGGGCCTCAAATGGACGAGTAACAGAGGAGCAGTTTTCAGAAAAATTTCTATAAGCAGATTGGTGTTGACTTCCCAGTACAAAGCGGTTTTGGCTGTGTACATAGACTTTGAGTCAGTGAAGCAGCCTCACACAAGCACTGCACTTCAACACACATTTGATCTTTTCTCAAGCCTCTCACAGCCTTTCCTTCTACAACAAGGGTGAGTTGGGCAGCATTCTAGCTGACCTAGTGATACAGCTGCTGTGCAGATGTGTGTAGAAGTCTGCAGCCTCCAGATGCTTCACAAGAAGACAATCTGCTTGTAGCAATAGTCTTGGTACACTTCTTGGAGAACTCCAGCTTTAAGACTGAAATTTAAGACACGGCCCACGCTTTGTGAGGATCAGAACTGGACCTGTGCTGCTGTCAAGTTATGCTTCTAGAATAATACAGTGACCCACCTCTAAGATGCTTCTAATGTTCTTCACGTTTGGAGATTTATTTGAAGAAGGCAACACTCAGACAAATGAAGCAACACAGCTAGCATAAAGATATGGTTCCTTCATTGATTTAAGCTGCATGGTAAGAGCTTTCTATTAAAAGAAATGGCTGTTAGCATTGTTAGCGTTCCTCAGCATCTTATTCAGTTCCCTGGCAAGGCATTACCATTTTCAGCTGAACAACTCAATGATGTGATCTTGGAATTACAAAAGTTTAACATCTTCAAAGACATTTAGTCATCTAAACAGAAACTCATCAAAATATTGTTGATTATTTGAGCCCTAGTTTAAACATAATTAACAATCCCTTGGAACGACATGCCCTTCCTTTGATATCCCCTCTTTCAAAGTGTTTAACTGATGCTATATCAGCCATGAGTCTTCTAATTATGAAAGCTGGCAAGATCAACATACTCTTTCCCCACCAGCTCACACAGCTGGGCCCTTTCACAGCAGCAAGAATCCAGGAATGAAGACACACTAATAAAAATTCCTACCTGCACTTCTTGAATATTTCATGCATTACAGCTAGATGAAGTCTATTTCCATACAATCACTGAGTCCTTTTCAAGCTTCTTTTCAAAATCACTGCAACCAATTCTTTTGCAAATCAAGGCCTGCCTATGGAAAGTCTTCCTATAACTGCTCATCCATTACCCAAACAATTTTAGAGGCCTACATTTGTAATAATACCCCAAATTCACAGCTGCATTTATCTCAGAGCTTTTATCACCGCTTAGAGAGTAAAATCTTAAAGTGTAAGTGACCTTATATTTGAAGGTCACTTTCTAAAAGCCTATAAAGTATATATGTGAAAGATGGCTCTTAAAAATTTCATCTGTTAAGCCGAAATGTCTTCAGTTACATTAGATACTTACACATTGTACAACAAATACAACAAATAGTTCACAGATAAAATCTATTTGTAAACAATACGTCAAAATATAGGACCATCTGACTAATACATGAGAAGTAGAAATAGAAAATGCCCAAGCAATGTAAGAATCATGGTTGAAAACAGAGAAAAGTTATCTATTACCATTTCATGCACATTGTGCTCTAGTCTACCCACTTCCTACCTCCCCCTTCCTACCTGGTTTAGTAACTTCTGTTTTTTCACAGATAAGCAAATCAAAACAACATTGGAGAAAAAAAACCCAAAAACAAAAACCATAAATAAATAAGAAGCTAACAAAATCCATGGAATGCTGTGGGAAAACTCTTCCCACTTTTGCCAGCTGCCACATTGATATAAGCAGTCCTGATGACTCTTTCTGCTGCAGTTCTACAGACAATATATGCTTGGAAACTGAGAGCATCCCCACTCACCAGAGTCCAGCTGCCTGGGTTCAGGACACTGACAGCTGGACACTCCAAAGAGACAGGATGTTTCAAATCAAACATATCTTTGTCATAGAATCATAGCGTATTAAGGTAGGAAAAGACAACAAAGATCATCTAATCCAACTACCAACCCATCACACCATACCCACTGATCACGTTCCTAAGTGCCACATCTACACAGTTCTTGAACACCTCCAGGGATGGTGACTCCACCACCTCCCCGGGCAGTCTGTGCCACTGCTATTTCTGAGAATAATTCTTTTCCTAATATTCAGCTTGAACCTCTCTTGTTGCAATTGAAAGACACTCCCTCCTGTCTTATCACTGTTATCTGGGAGGCCAACACCCACCTCACCACACCCTCCCTTCAGGCAGCTGTAGAGAGCAATAAGATCTCCCTTAAGCTTCCCCTTCTTCAGACTGAACAATCCCAGTTCCCTCAGCCACTCCTCATAAGACTCGTCCTCCAGACCCCTCACCAGTTTAGTTGCCCTTCTCTGGACATGTTCCAGGGGCCTCAAGGTCTTTCTTGTAGCGAGGGACCCAAAACTGAACACATTACTCAAACTGCAGCCTCACCAGAGCTGAGTAAAGAGGGATGATCACCTCCATGCTCCTGCTGGCTGCCCTACTTCTGATACAAGCCAGGATGCTTTTGGCCACCTGGGCATATGGCTGGCTCATGTTCAGACAGCAGTCAGCTAACACCCCCAGAGACTTAAACATATCTCAGAAAACAGTTGGTAAGCAACACTAGCCAGAGAGCACAATTTAACTACTCTTGCTCTACAAGAGCTAAAGCAGTCTGAAGAAGCAGCAAAGTCCCCAAGGCTTGATAATAAAGACCTTTGCAGACAGTGTTTTAGACGCTCAGGGGAGACTTTATTGCTCTCTCTAAGTACCTGAAGGGAGGTTGTATTGAGCTGGGGGTCGGCCTCTTCTCTTGTGTAACGAGTGACTAGAGGGGAATGGCTTCAAGCTGAGCCAGGGGAGATTCAGGCTGGATGTTAGGAAATACTACTTCTCTGAAAGATGGTCAGGCACTGGAATGTCCTGCCCAGGGAGGAGGTAGATACACCGACCCTGGAGGTGTTTGGACATTGTGATGGGGAACATGGTTTAGTGAGAACTTTTGGTGACGAGTGGATGGTGATCTTGTAGGTCTTTTCCAACCTTGGTGATTCTATGATTCTATGATTTGTAGTGACAAAGTCACTGATGAACCATGGAATGGAGTATTGACTAGGGATGGGATAACTTACCTGCCATATATAATATACAATATTTTCATATAATAATTCTGTTAATAGCCTATTTTTATGAGGACCATTTCTCAGCAGAGCTAAAGAAGTGGCTCTTGGGCTTTCTTTTAACAAATTATTATTGATGAAAAAATGCAATTGCTTATTCCGTTTTCACCGAATGTCTTTTTGTTTTGTTTTGTTTTGTTTTTTCCTTCAGAAAAAAAAGCCAGGCACCCATATGTGTTCAGTAAAAGCAAAACTGAACTATTCAAAGAGACTTTTATAGCTGTCCTTAAGCACCATCTGGGTCAGCATGTGCTTTCTACACCACATCCACCGTCTTCCCTCTTTCACCACTGTGTCTTATCACAGCTCAGCTGCCAGGCAGTCCGTTGTTAGGAGGCAGCAATGGGGTGCATGCTCCCAAAATATAGCACATCTGCAGGCTACCGCAGGAATAAAGTGCTTTCCAAAACTTTCATCTTCCCCTCTCTTGTGTCACAATTAGGGGACAACTCAGTAGAAAGAAGCAAAGGAAAAGCTGTTTTCTGCATGACCAACAAAATTTCTAGGAGATTCTGGTCTTTTTCATTCTCAGTAAAAAGTGTAAAAGCAAGAAGGAGAAAGCTTTGTTGAACTGCTTCCATTTTTTATAGTTAAACTCCAGTTTCTGTTCTATGACACAAAATACCACTTCTTTGCAAATAACTACATTTCAAAAATATTAGAACTATCTGCAGATAAAATAATTTGAAAGCAATGGAACAATTTCACATCAGTGGAGCAGGCTTGGCATTTACTTAGCTTTCATGCAAGATCTGTCAGCTGCCTCTCTGACACATGGTCTTTAGCTTAAACAACTTATAAACCACTCCTAATAAAAATGATGGTTTTCTGCTAAGTGTATTGCAAGCAAATAGAACATATTTTTCCTGTGCTCTGTCTGGGCAGGGAAAAGAGGTGAAGATGCTTGTGCCTCATTGTGTAAGTTTAATTTAACTAGCCCAGAGCATGATTGGGTTTTATTCATTTTTTATTGTGTTTTCTGAAAAATCATCTCTGAAGATTGATGTGTTGTACCCACCTCACTGAAAAGTATGTAAATAGGACCAATTATTTGGGCTAAGTCAAAACATTGAGATTCAAGAGAGCTCTTCTTCACTCTAACAAAGCTGTGTTCTGAGGCTATATTTAATTACTGAGTCTTTAAACCCTCAGCAATCAGCGTTGATTCTCTTTGTGTTTCAGCTGTTGTGGCAGAGAGGTATTTGGCATTTTCACTTCTAAAGCCTATTACCTGAGAAACAGCTTTTAAGGTGGCAACGACATGTTCATTATTCTTGAAGCATTTTCCGTTGCTTTCTCCAAGAAGGTGACCTCTTCTCCAGCTATGAAGTTTTTCAAAATTTTTCAGTGCAGTCAGTGGTAGTCCTATTGTCATCAGTGTGTTTACAAATAGTGAAATACTTGCTTTCAGATCATTTAATGCTTGATTTTGAAGAGGCTATTATGGCTACAGTGGAAGCATTCACAACATGAGATCTGAAGTGAATGGAGCTTCCAGCAGCTCCCACCCATGTCACCTTCAATGGCAGCCCACAGGCAACTCACAACAGGGCAGAACCAAACATATGCAGCAGTGAATTGCATGATAGTGCCCAAAACAACAAAACCCTATGCAGCCCCTTATATTTACAACAAAGTAAGCTTTCAGTTTGCAAAGATTTTCAGGTCTTATTGCACCTTGTGTTCCCTCTCAAAAATAGTTGGTATCCAGCTTTCTCACAGAGTATGAATTCAGTTCATCTTGTGTACAAGCAGTCTATGCAATATTGAGTTTCACAGTATACTAGAGATATATGGAAACGTGCATGCTGAGCACTCCTTTGGCATTTTGGCAGCTAGGGCAGAATGTCACAGAGGCTTCTTCTCCAACCCTATCATCTATTAGTAACATGGAAGGAAAACACTTTCTACCTTTACTTCAGGGTTTTGGCAGTGAACAAGCATTTAGAAGCACATCTCCTGCTCAACACACTCAACCAAGGGAGGTCCTATCAGAGAAGTGCTTTTCTTCACACCATGTGACTTTGCAAGTAGGTCCTGGGTCCTGCCATTTCACTGCCTTCTTCTAGCTCTGCTTCAATAACTAATCCTATCTTCAGGTATACTTTCCCAAACAAATATGTGGTTTCCTATATTGGGCACAGGCTAGGATTCAGCCTGCAGCCCTGACTGTTTTCACAGCTCTTCCAGGACTGGTTCCAAGTTCCCACTTTACTTTCAGCTGCTTGAGTATTAGCTAGCCCCATTAGCCTAATTTCTGCATATTATGATTAGGCACAATGAATATTTTCATAGATGAGTCACATATCCAGGTTGCCTGATCCTTTCCTACACCTGCATTGGCAACATCAATATTCTCTTCTAAGCCTTCAACAAAGGCAGTGAATCTGATTGTCAAAACATGAATTTTAAAGCTGAATGTTTAGAGCAACTTGGGATAGCTGCCATCAGCAAGCCCGCCAAGGTCAACTAAAAGTATTCCTTCATCTGTATTCATAGTACTTACATAGTCTAATGTTCTCACTTCTCTTGTGGCTGTGTCCTTTCTGCAGAATTTGAGCTTGAGGAACTAAACTTCTGCCAAATTTTTCAGAGAGAAAACAGAAGCCAAGACTTCCTTGAATCCCTTTCCTCTAGTATGGATGAAGCGACAGCAGGAGCAGCACATGGCAGAAGACTGTCTGAGATAAAAATCCTCCAGTCACTTGCAGAGCACTGTGGCAGCACATGAGCTGGGCACATGCAGGGTCTGCTGCAGTGCTTCTGCTGTATCTACACAAGCAGGTAAGTTCAATTTTTTGGGGTCACTGACCAAGCTACAAGAGTGTAAGACTAAGCACATACATACACATTCCTTTGTTTAGGGCTCCCTCTGTTCATCCATCATCCAGTTTCTTCTTCAGCAAGAATTTTTGGAGATGTAGGCAGAAAGAGGCAGAGCTTTTTCCTTGCCTCAGACCTTTAGATGTACAAAGATATATATAGATTTAGATATTTTCTTTTACAGTACAACTAAAGAGCTACTGAGTATCTATGTATGTTTTTTTCACTCCTGTTTGTGGCAACTTTATAGAATCACAGAATGGTTTGACTTGGAAGAGACATTTAAAGGCCATTTAGTCCAACTTCTCTGCAATGAACAGGGACGCCTATAGCCACATCAGGGTGCTCAGAGCCCATCCAGCCTGACCTTGAGCGTCTGCAGGGATGGGGCATCCACCACCTGTCTGGGCAAACTGTGATAGTGCCCCATCACCCTCACTGTAAAAAAACTTCTTCCTTATGTCCAGCCTAAATCTCCCATTTTTTAGTTTGAAACCAATTCCCTTGTCTGTCTCAGCAGACCCTTCTAAACAGTCTGCCCCCTTCCTTCTTACAGCCCCCAATAGATACTGAAGGGCTATTATAAGGTCTTCTGGGAGCCTTCTCTTCTCCAGGCTCAACACCTGCAGCTCTCACAGCCTGTCCTTGTTGGGAAATTGGTTCTTAATGCAGTATGTGAAGAAGCATCAATTGTTTTAATTCTATTTCAAACACCAGCTCTGTGTCAAGGTTTCCATATGAACTGAACCTTTCAGTGAAAAAGCAGAAGACAAAAGAAACTAGGCGCAAGCACTAACAAATAAATCAATCCACCAAGATCAAGTACAGTATAAGGGGAAACAGCAGTGGCAGCTACTAATTAGAATGAGATGTGAACAACCGATAAGAGGATATTCTTTTGTCTCATGTACTTTCTGTGAGGTCTTTCATAAACTACATTATTAGCACAATACAGTGAACACTCCCAGTACTTCCCATGCTCAGGTCCTACTGTGATTTTCTCCTCGTTCTGAAGCTTCAGGCTGCATGAGCTGCAAGAAGTTACTGCACCCCTGCACACAGACCTGCAGAGACCTTTGCCTGAAGAGCTCAGAGTCTTCTTTTCTTACAGCAAAGAAGATCAAGGATAGGCATTTGAGGAAATGGTTTACAGTCTCAGCTTATGTGACTGGAAATTTCGAATACATTTTATATTACCTACTTGTTCAGTTTTCCTGTTTCTTAACAATGTAAAATCTAAGTGAGTGTAATGAATGTGCAAGAAATTTCTTGATAAACTGTGAAGAACAATTAGCTTGGTATTATTTAGATTTTTAAGATCCCTTAGATTTTCAATCCAGCGCATAAATTGTGGTACAAGGAGTATCTTTATTTTTGGTCTGATTTTCCTTATTACCAATGTAAATGAGATAGGACTCTAGAAGAAAGCGTAAAGATAGCAAGATGCAAAACTAAGAAACATTCAGGCAGATACATTATTGATTTAACTGTGAATGGAAGAATCCTATAATCAGATTGCTATTCTCTTCACCGGAATGCAATCTGAACAGAGACTTTAGGATTTAATGTAAAAGGTTACCACCAAAAGATAACTTTTCAGCATAAGAAAGCTGCTTCATATGCTTATGATAGCTGCAATGTAGGTTTGTTAAATTTATTCTGTTCAGAAAAAAAAAACAAACAGTGGAACATTTCAGAAAATGCTGGAAAGCACAGTCCAGCCTTCTCGTTTTGTTCACTGAGCTTTTGGGAAGGGACATGAAAGTGGGAAGTTACTCCCCTGAAAGTAGGAAGGGACTGTGGCTGCTGCATCATAGCGGTCTCTGAGTCTCTGCACTCCGCGTGGATTAAGAACTTTGTGTTGCCTTGTTCTGAAGTGATGAAGCAATGGGTGGGGAGAAGGCTTGAAAGGGCCCTGAGGTGATGGCAGACCTGTATACTGGGGAGATGGACCAGTGCATCACATCAGTGGTATGAAGTCTGGCTGGCACTTTAGAAATGCCTGGGAACAGTGCAGTTATCTCCAAGATATAAACCAAAACAGTCTGATTTATGTACTCATTCTGAACCTTAATTATGAGAAGTGTGGCAATAAGTCACTTTGTTCTGACCAGGATTTTCTCCTTAAGCACACCAAAGCAGCATGCATTTCATGATCAACGAAAGTGTGTACTTACACCACACAATGGGAGGTGGTCTCCTTTTGCTGTGACAGAGCAGAGGCTGAAAAATTGTACTTTTCAGTCGATGAGTACTAACTTGTCTTTGTGCTCAAAAATCACAGGTTCAGCTGGGCTCTTCGGATGGTTTTGGGCCTTAGGGTTTCTTTTGGGCCATTTTTCAAAATCTTATCTTCAGTCACAACAAAGAAAAATCTTTCTGTTCTCCAATAAACACAGATCCTCTCCCAGTGCTTGTTTCTTACTTAGGAAGAGGACTTTATGAAACAAAACAGATGACAGAATATTGTGAGATGTCACATTAGAGATACAATACTATCCACAGGAGAGAAACTTGCAGGAGTGGGATAAGAACTGACAGTGAAAACTGGAAATGGCGAGCACCTGCTTGTCACCATGTTGACAGAGCACAGTCTTGTACCACACAGAGAAGGGGTGGCCCAGCTGTGAAGGAGCAGGAGAGCAGTGCAATAGCAGATGTGTGTTCTGAAAACCAGAAAGTTAATCTGAGAAGGACATGCCATCATGAAGATTTCTTCCAGGCTTCAGGATACCTCCAGTCTGACTGGGTATCAATATGCAGTACTGTACAGACCAGTCTAACCCTTTCTCCCAAAAACCCCAAAGCACACTTTTAATGAGAACAGCAAGCACTCACTCTCTGGCTGAGGATGGAGAAGGTCTTATAATGAGACACTCTGAAGTGCTTGATCCTGATTACCAGATGGGTCTCCATTCACCTGTAGTACCAGCAGCCCACAGTAGATAGGTACATAGTATTCAAGGGCTGAGTTCCCTTCTTTCATCTTTGTCACTTCAAAGAGAGGAACAGGGGATCATTCCAACTATAGGACTGGCTTTAATGGCAACTTTAATTCCTACTGATCAACACCTTGACAGATGTCAAAACTGCACTGGTGCAATTCTTTGTTGAACAAACCTGAATTGCAATACAGCCATATCTTTGGAACTGACGTGTATCAAAAATTGCAAGATTCATTAAAGGTGACTTTTGCAGATTCTAGAGAATGTATCAATTAAGCTTGAATTTAAAGAACAAAAGAAACACAGGAACTTTTTAGCCATTATCATCAGGTAATTACTGAAGCTTCATCACTTACTGGAGCTGTGCTTCCTGTAATACAAATCTCAGTGACAGTGAACATTTTGAGCTGGCTCTGGATGACCCTGCATTACCTGGGGTGGGGGAGAAAAGGGAAGACAGATACAAGTCTGGCTCTTCTAGTCTGCTTACCCTGTTGATAGGCTTTTTGATGATGAAATCCCTTCAGCACATCCTTAGAGGTCATTGAAAAACTTAGGAACAACTATCAAGATAAATGTATTATAAATGTATTGCAATCATATTTGGAAAGCAAATCTGGTTATTAATCTACATTTTTTTTATTCCTTCAAATTCTTCCAAAAATTATTTTCTTCTGGGAAATTCCCTTATGTGTATTATACAGAATGTAAATTACTTTAATTTTTAAACTCTGGCATAGGATCGAAGTAGGAAAAAATGAGGGAGAGCATGTTTGTATTTGTTTAATCTTATGAATGCTAATTTCCTCACTTATCTTGTCCACAGGTGGTGACCTTTCCAGTCCTTTCCAGTCCAGTATCTTATCCCTAACATTCTGGCCTACCTTCTCCAGTCTCTCCAGTTCCTTCTCAGCAGTACAGAGAGGCAATACATTTACATTTTAAACAAAACTTTTTTGACTTTAATAGAATTATATAAGGTGACATTCTAAGTATTTCATAAGTTGTTTCTTGTTAACTCAGCATTTCTCCCCTGCTAATAAAGCTCCTTAATTAAGGATTACAGATACCAAACAACACAATTTCAGCATTTTCAAAAACAAGGAAAACTATTTTATAGTCTAAAATGAGTTTTTTTTGTTTGTTAGCTTGTTTGTTTGAGGAGGTTTTAGTCAAGAAAATTCCTGGAGTTAAAATAGCTCAAAAAAAAAAAAAAAAAAAAAAAGGAATAAACATTGAGCAAAAAATATGAAGCCTTTAACTGTTCTTCCAGTTTTTATTGAAAATGTTTGCTGACCAAAAGGTTTATTTTACCATTGATTCTTTGCAGGCAGGAAATGAAGAAAAAAAAAAAAAAGAACAACTTGTTTGTATAGTTTAGTTGAAAACACATGAAAATCCAATAGGTTGATTTCATATACTTATGGCACGAACTGAATCTAAGGGTGCTGATCCCTTACAAACTCAACAGATCAGAGAAATAGAGCCTTTTTCATGCAGAAAAGATATTTATGAATACACAGGAAACTCCTATCTCATGCTTGATTGGCTTGGATCTTATTTTTCTACATAATCTAGAATTTAAGAACAAAACATTTACCTTAGAGAAATTAGTATTTTTAGTCCAAAAATGGCTTGCTTTTGCACTGGATAATGTGACCGTTAGCACTCTCCAGGGACCTCCCCTAAATCCTTCATGTTCACAAGGTTTGCAATGCTCTTTCCTCACCAAGCTGGGTGTTTGTATGAGAGATTCAGAGCTGGACGATACCTGGCAGCAGCTGGGATCTGGCCACTGCAACCTTTTCAGCTGTGGCAAGTGTGCCAGGACAGACTGTGAGTGCTTCCACCTACACAGGGGAAATCTCATCATGTAAAAATAGGAAATGTTTGGAAACTGAAGGGGATTTCAATCTTTTGATGGCTTATATGACAGCCATGCCACATCTACAGAAGATGTCATAGATATCCCTAGATATGTCCCTGTTTAAATGCCAATGAAGAGAAAATCTGTTCTGTTTTACAAGGTTAAATGGAAATGTCATTCTGATTGACCAATGCTTTTCAAACAGAGACTCGGTACCTGGTAGAAGCACTGAAATTGGCTTTCACATTTTGTTTATTTCCTTTTTTTGGACAGCAACATGCCTGTATGGGCAGAGATTTTTTCCCCACCCCTCCTAAGTGCAGTGGTGACAGCTGCCTCTGGAGGACCAACACCTTGTTTTTAGTGCTTTAGAGGAATATTATCCATAGCACTGGCTACATGAACTTACAGCATGAATTTGACTAACAGTTTCCATGTGAAGAATTATCAGAAGGCCTGCTGGTCCTGTGTGCTTTACAGTCACATATTTTAGTAAAGCCTTTGATACCATCTCTCAAGGCATCCATCTGGATAAATTCTCCAACTGTGAGTTGAATGGGTTTGTGCAATGCCTATGCTGGGTGAAGAACCTGATTGATGGAAGAGTTCAAAGTGTTGTATAGCTACATCTGGCTGATAACTGGTCACAAGAGGTGTTTCTCAGGTCTCAGTTCTAGGATCAGTCCTGTTCAACAGGTTAAACCTCTTTACTGTGGTCAAACACTGAAACAAGTTTCCTAGTGAGGTGGTTGATGTCCCATGCCTGCCAATGCTCAAGAGCCACTTGGATGATGCCCTCAATAACATACTTTAAATTTTGCTTAGCCTTGACATGATCAGAGAGTTGGACTTATGATCATTTTAGGTTCCTTTCAAAGGTATTGTTTCAATAATTCTAATTCTAGTTTGATACAGCCAGTATCAGTGAACGGTACTTGGATCACAGTGAATAGTGTCCAAGAGACCAACAGGTTGCCTTTGACTAAATACTGCAAAAGATCTCCTTATGAAACAGTCTCATCTTCTTCCCATTCTATACATAGCTGGTGAGTAGAACAGAAATTTATTTGAAAAATGGTTGGTATACTTTTTAATTTATTATCTCACTATCACTGAAAATATATTCAATAATCTATTACAGAACAAAAGGTCTTATTTTTATACAGAGGGTGTATAATGCACATCTGTTATCAAATGAAATGTAGGAATCAAGAGTAATTATTGCTCAATTAATTACATGTCTTTGGCAGCTCTTTTTCACACTCTAGTCAACTCTCAAACTGTTAAGACAAATTAATCTATGCTCAACTATGGTACACACCCCAAGTAATAAATTTCAGTAGCAGGTCTGTATGCTAGTCTTGTGTGAGAGGACTGAATGGCAGCAAAAACAGAAGATGAGATTTTTCTGGTAAAGAATACATCTCATGTTTTTTGTCAAATGTTTAATCTCTCCTATAGATGTAAAGTTTCCATCTTGCAATTTTTTTCAATTTACATTTCAATTTACATTGTTGATCTAAGATTTACAAGTAGACTGAATATACTGCTGTTAGGCAAGATGTTGAAATACTAAAGATATATCACAAAAAACCTGCATATTTGCTTATTTAATTTCTAAGGTCATTTTGAAGATTCATCCCAAGCTTTCATATTTTTACCTAGCTGCTTAACTTAGCAGAAAACATCACTGATCACAAGAAAAGGTCAAAGTAAAGCTGATGTGTTCAGTCTAGTTGAAAGTATCAATATTTCCCTTGCAAAAAAATAAAAAATAATAAAAAAAAAAATTATGTTGTATTCTCCTAATCTTTACTGTCACTGAAAATACACATACACATTTTTCCTTTAGCATGGAAGCATACTTGTATGGTTGGCTGTATGAATTGCACTTATTTGTTATTTCAAATATTCTGCTTGCATTCACATATTTACTGGTTGGAGCTAGCTGTGGATGCTGAATTTCTTCAGTTTAATAGAAGCAACTGAATACAACAAAGCCTCTCTCTGGGAAGTGATACCTTTACATGTATTGCCACAGAGCAGCCGGCACGAAGCAACACCATCATTACCGCTCCATAACAAATGCTTCCCACGTCTCATGATACTTCTGATGAGACCATTTCTGAAGAAGGAAGTTCCCATTATCTGACGCACAGAATTAATGCCCCCCATTTACAGACTGACCCCATATGTTGAGGAGCATTGTATAATGCATGATACTGCATAATTGAAGCAGTAACACTGGAGCAAAAAGTATGGACAAAAATAAGCCACTCCTAAAGGGAAAAGCTCTTTCAATTTTGTTTCTGTCTCTTTTCTTATAAATATGAACTAAATTTCAAAAGCCTTCCACACTTGATCAATTTATTATATCAATTAGGGGTGACTACATCTAGCTATGTATTAAGTTATGGCCTTGCCAGAAAACTGTGTGGACCTGCTAGGATATGGATGTCCAACCTCTTGGCTTGCTTGGGTCACACTGAGCGAAGAGGAATTGTCTTGGGCCACATATACATAGGTCACTTGGAAAGCAATGCCTCTTACTTACTTCCACTGAAACTACAACAGATACAAAAAACAAATTCTCAGCTACAAAAACACTACTTTTCCATATAGTCACCACCATTAGCTCTGTAATGCCTATGTAATAAGACAGAAGGAATTACTATCAGAGCAGCACTAGTAGTTCTTACAAGGAAACACATATCCTTGGTTTCAATTTATATTATTGAAAAAATAATTAACTAAAACTCCTAAGGGACTAATTGTTAACTTCTTCAATTATAACTAAGCTCCTGAATAGTCACCATTTTTCATAGACCACATTACAAGACATGAACCAAAAACTGGAGAGAAATCCTAGAACAGCGTTGTTGCACATTTAATAGTTGAAAAGATTGCAAGGAAGACAATAAAAATCAGAAAGTGTGTGGAATAAACAAATATTAGTGAAGAAAATAGTATTAATTAACTTTATTCAAAATTTTAAAAAATTGAAATATCAGAATTATCTTAATTATCTTAATTTTAACTTAATTCTTGATTATCTCAATATCTGGTAAGATATTTTCCAGGTTACCTTAACAGTTATGTTGAAGTCCTAATCCAGCAAAGCATTCAGGCCTTGTCAAATGGAAATGGCCAGCACCCTGTAATAAAAGTTGCATACCCAATCCTGGAAGCTTTTTAAGTTCTTAATGCTCATTGACTTCAGTGAAGTTCACTCTGTTGCCACAGCATGCTTTCACTCTGCTCACACAAAGCCATCTTGTTAGGGTTAAATTGCACTTCTCGACTGAGAGGAATATATACACACAAACTTCATATTCAGTTTACGCAGTCCAAAGATGTTGGTTCAACCCATAGTTGTAGTCAAAATTTATAAATATATGCATAATTTATAAATATATGTTGAGGCAATGCTAAAATAAGCATAGCTGTACAGCTACGGGCATATGTTGTATTTTGGCTCCTCATAATTTTGTGTAAATATGTAATCTACTGTAGGCAATAGCACTGCATTTTATGCATTTAAGGAATCTGCCTGTAGTACATCCAAATCTCATATGCTGCACAATTTTAACTGACTGAAAAAATTAAATTATATACTAAGGGATATTGTATGTATTGCATTGTGATTTTCAAATCTTTGTTTAAATGTAGGCCATAGAACCTTTGTTTTATTGAAGTAGTAGAGTATCTAGTGTAAGAAAAACTGCAGAAACATACTCATGAAACAATCTCTTCGACATGCACATCATTCTTCTGTCCTTTCCACAGCTTTGTATGTTCTATGACTTACCACAGTAGTTTCTGGTAGTCAAATGAAGTCAGTCAAAACTAATTTTTCATCTGTTATAACGTGAACAGTTTATTTTCTAACATGAGTATGCACTGGAAGTTTTGTTGTTTTTAACTATATGGAAATTCCTTACTGTTTACATTGATATAGCAGATGTTTTGATTTTTTTTTAATCTTTAAGAGTTGAAATATTTTATATCTTAATTTTTAATTCTTAAAGAATAAGGTTATCAATTATAGAGTGCAGAACCACATACATAAGTTTAAAAAATGTAAATATATTTATTTTTCTCTAAAGTTATTGATGATTGTAGCATCAGGGTAATCTAAACATTGTTTAACATTATCACTATAGCCTCCAAGGTTGTTTGAAAAATACGCAGCACATACCAGTATGTGTAGGTGAAAAAAGAAAAAGGAGGAGGAAAGTTAAAAAGAAACAAACAAACAAACAAAACCTATTATTTAAAGAATACTGTCAGATCACATAATAGGAAAGTTATTCAGCTATTAGAAGAACAGATAATATTTAGAGGAGTAGAATAGAAAGTATAATTAAGGGGCAGGTTTATTACACTGTAAATGCACAAGAAAAACAAGCTACAGGACATAGCCCTGGGTAGCATAGCTTCACAGCCTTTACCAGTATAGGACCAGGAGTACAGTTTTGCAGCAGCAAACTGAGATAACACATCAGTTCTTAATGCATTTATGAAGTTACTAATGAAATTTATAGTAGTTTGTTCTATTAAGATATTAGTTCCATTGTTTCTTTTTTTGGACATCACTACAACATTGTTTCTCAGTGATTATTGCATCAGCAAACATTAGCTTTTTATTCTAGTTTGGAAGGAGAAAAAAAAAAAGGGATTACAGTATTTGTCTACAAAATGAAACTGGAGACAGTGAAAAGGTATAAGAAGGACAATCTGAAGCATAGAGAGCTTATAAAAAAGCAGAGTCAAAGAGCAAAACAAATTCAGTTACTGAATCACACCTTCACGGAATGCACATAATCTTTTACCTCTTAGTGGCTTAAAAATGACCTACACAATCTATACGTGGCTAGAAATACCTTACAAACATTTGCATACTACCACAATTCAGAAAAGAGCATTATCATCATGATATGAGTTGCTTAGAAAAAAATCAAGGTTTTTTGCTTACGTATTTGCATCATCCCACAGCTAAGAATAGATTCTAATGAGAACAGCTACAGGAAAACACCAATAGCCACAAAAAATTACAGTACCACTCAGTGCTTCCTCTTCTATTGCCCATTTGATGTACATTCTGAAAGCCACTCTCCTTCTCTTTTATGAAAATCATTGTAAAGAAACATCAGAACATAGTAAAATGGACAGGTGCACCACAACAAACCAGTTCCACACTCCACTCCACTTACTAAACCTTACACACAACACCATTGTTTAAAAATAAAAAAAAAAATAAATACATAAATAAAATAATTAAAAAATAAAATAAAAGCCTCTAATTAAGACTAATTAACAACCACAAATTTGGCTCAAACAGAATGCTGAAAAAGCTGATTGAAGATACCTCGTTCAACAGGTGAGGCTAATTGACCACCTATCTCATGACTTGACAGCGATCAAAGTCTCCTTCCTGTATTTGTTAATGTCATTTCAAAAGGTATGTTCATTGAGGGAGAGGTAATGAGACTGCTGTCTTGGAAACCTCCCAGATTCATATCATTAGTGAATTTACTGAAGATATGTTTTTTTCTTTTCATCTGTGTCATTAATGAAGATATTGAGTAGGACCAGACCCAGTATCAATCCCCTGGGGAGTATCATCTAACCTTGGGTATCCAATGAGATTCTGCATTGCTGATCATAACCTTCTGAGCTCTGCTAATCAGACATCTTGTTCCATTTTGCCAGCCCGATTGCTTTAGCAGTATAAATAGCACAGGATTTCCTTCTTCCTAAAGTAACAAATTATTTCAGTAAATGACTATGTAATGGCTTGGGCACACTAGAACGAACAACTTGCATGCTACTGAAGGAAGGTGCCCTCCTTGTTCTGCTGCTTGTAAATAGAGAAGGTCTTGTAGGTGAAGTGGCCAGCCCTGTATTTCTGAGGGATGTATTTCTTTGCCTGGGTGCATTTAAGTCTAGGTGAACCAATGAAATTCATCCATGGTGCTTAGAGCTGTCTGGTGTCATCATGAGACCTCTCTGAATTATTTTTCAATGGTCTTGGGAATCTGGCTGGGTCCTAGTTGACTGGAGGCTGGTAAATGCTGTCCCAGTTTTCAAGAAAGGTAAGCAAGAAGATTCTAGTAATTACAGGCCTCTCAGCCTCACTTCAGTGCCTGGTAAAACTATGAAGAAAACTATACTGGGAGTTACTGAAAAACACCTGAAAGACAGTGTGGCCACTGGTCATAGTTAACGCAAATTCATGAGGGGAAGGTCCTATTTAATGAACAGGATTGAAAAGAATCACAGATCATCTTGTTTCAACTCCCCTGCTGTGAGCAGGGTTGCCAACCACCTGACCAGGCTGCCCTGTTTATTTGCCATAACTTGAGTTAGCACCACATTGCCTTGGTTTCAGCCTGGACTGTGACCATTGCACACCCATATATGGTTGGTGCTGAGTCATGGATGTGCACCTGGGGCTGGGCTGGGCCTCTCTGTGGGGCAGAGCTGCTGCCATAATGGTGCAGGACAGGAGGTGTCTGCAGGGCAGACTGGGCTGGGCCTTGTGTTCCTGAGGGCTGCAGTCCGATGTGCTTGTATTAGGCTCTTTTAGTGATTTTTAGCTTCATGGTTACCCAGTGTTGTAGGAGGGTTTTCCCCATTTCCTTGACAGGGAATTGAGGTGCAAGTCTGCATCAGTGGCTTAACCTGATTTTCTTGCTCAAGTCTCTCTTGAGTGATGTGTGGAAGAGCAACAAAGCAACCTATAAATAGCTGTAATCAGCAGAATCATACCACTGTTCTCATAGTGATGTGTATACGTGTGGTTTCAAACAGCTGATGCTTGCAGCTTTATAGTGGTTACTTTCTAGCTCAGAAAGGACATTAACCCATCTGTGTCATACCTGGTTTTCTAGGCAACTACAAACTGAAATACTGATAATGCAGAACTAACATATAGTTCATAGATTGTTGTTTCATCAAGAATTAGTTTGTGAGTACTTTCTGGAGCAATGAAACCAGAATCAACCTTCATGTATCCAGTTATTTGTTTAAATAGTATGATTTTTATCTGAATACATATTATTTTGTGATGAGTGAGAATCAGGCAATGTGATCTGATGTATTTTTTAGGTAGTTTGAAGAGTAAAAGTAGTCCAAATTTTCTACCATACTACTAACTCAAAAAATGCATAAAAATGCCACTCAGCATCTTACTGAACTTCTGGCTAGAGGTTCAGATTTTCATGAGACTATGAGTCCCTATCTTTCCACTGCTTCAGTAGTCCTGAGTTCCCTAGCTTTGCTGTTAGGGCAGAAAGGCAGATAGTGTTCTTGTGATCTGTCTTCCTGTGGTAGACACCTTCACATGAGGTGCCACAGAGATAATGAACTCACCTCATGATGAGAGGAGAGCCACGAGCTAGCTGAAAGAGAACTATAGCCTATTTGGTGTCCTTCCCTCTGCTCAGCTGTAGGGAAGGAGCAGCTGGAGCAGGGAGTACATGAAGGCATCCACATTTTGGCCTTCACAGAGAGCGTGAGGAGGGAATGGAGCAAGGGAGGGATGCAGAAGGTTCCAGTGATGCAGGACGGGGTTAAGCTCTGCAGAAGGGGCAGAAAGAAATGCAAGATTCATGTTGCATTTTCAAAAACAGCTGTGACTCCTAACAACTGCTGTCTTAAGATGCAAAGCATGGGGATTTGTGATGTCAAACAGTCTGGCTGGCTCCCACTTTCTCAAAGATTGCATTCAGATCTTGGTACTAACCAGTTCTGAGGTGAAAACATGGATCTTTGTGTTACTAACATCATTATGCCCTTGCTTTGCCAGTCCTAATAACTTCTTGAACGAGCTTCATATATTTGGGTATATGCTTTCCTTTCAAGTTAAGTCTTTCTTACTCTGCAAGGTCATAACCACTAATAGCAAATGCATTTGGTAAATCTAATAATGAGTAAATTAAAAAAAAAAAAAAAAAAATCAGCAGCAGAACCCAAATAAATTATTTATTTATAAACAAGATAGCTTTAATAGTGTAAGTAGCTGTTGGGTGATTATGTCAGAACTGATTCCTTGCTGTTTTTTAAGGACTAACCGAGAATGGGTTTGATTAATTGTACTTGATCATCTAACTAAAAGTAACTGTGTATAAAATGACCTCTTTTCCCTGAGTTTTTCTTCATTGACATCAAAGAAATACTTGATGGTGACAGAAGTCTTTGCTCCATCTGACAATACATAGATACCAGCTTAGATAAAGGAAATGCCAGAAAATGAGTAGTGACTGTCTATGCCCAACCAGAGAAGAACTATTGCGTCTGCCAGACCCTCATAAAACTCAGTGAGCACAAGACAGCATTAAAAATAATTATCAAATGTATCAATAATGGTATTAAATAGACTGTGAAACTATATTATTTATTTTAGAGACCAGACGTAAAAGAGAACTTTCACATGATTACCTCACCTGTTTGTCTTCTTAACCCACTCCATTTCATGAATTCTCATTAAACATGTCTGTTTCTGCTTCTATTATGCCTGTACAAAATGATATTCAATTAAAAAATTAATTTTTCAGTTATTATCACATCTTAACACTCTGGGCAGCAGGTGAAAGCAAAGTGTGAGTGCCAGTGAAATGGGGGTGAGCAGTGTAACTCACGTAGCATAAGTTCTGGCTGTTGCCATGTGTTGTTTCTTCTTTTCTCCACAGTAAATGCTTTAGTAGTATCACAAGATATTAGAAGAACTAGTCTGAAAGTTAATGCCTCAAATACTTCCAATGAATCAAGTCTCACACCTTTCCAGAAGAAATACTCCAGACCTTCTTTGAATCTGCTTTCTATAACTTAAGGAAAATCTCTCATCCTGTAATTTCAGCTTGTGACTTCTTGATCTAATACTGTATTTTGGGATACAGAAGTCAGCTCACTGTGTTCTTATTTGCAGCAGCATTTTTCCTTTTCATAAAGAAAAGCTTGTTTGGTATCTCGCTTCAGTCTACTTTCCACTTACATCTTCAGTTTCTTCTGTCTTCACATGCCCTAAGTTGTAGACCTGAACTAAGGTTTTTTTGCTTTTCTCTGGAGATTGAACGCCCAGCATGTTTTGGCTGATGCATAACCAATGCTAATGAGAGCTGCTGGATTATTCTTATGTATTCTGCATGAAGTAAATTCAGATATACGCTCTGTCAGAAAGTTTGTCTTTCTAGAATTTATGTAGCATGGTCAGCTCATGTTCATCTGCCAATTTACTAGGAGCTGTGGCTTTTTTTCTGCAGGATGCTTTAACCCTAGCCCCGGTTTGCACAGATGATTATTCTGGCCTAAGAAAGAGTTTGGTTTTTCAGAGTATCTTGGGGCCATAATTCCAATCAATATTATTTAAAATTCTAATATTTTCCTTCAAAATAAGGTTAGTAGGTCCTCTTAGAGCTTAAGAAAAGGATTTTCTATTTCACCATCAATGTTTTCTTTCCCTCTGTGTTATTAATGAAACACTGAATATTTCAATATTCAATTTTGAATATTTCAAAAGAAACTTGTAGAACTTTGCCCAGTACACTATTTATTGTCATAGTGACCTGTCAACACCTATTCCCTAAGTGTATTCAGGCAAGCAGTTATGAATCCTCTTGGGTTTATCTAGATTAGATTTCTTAATTAGCTTACAAAAAAGTCAGGCAAAACTGTTCATAGTAATGGAGTCTAGTCATGTTATGTCACTGGCTTTTCCGTTTTTCTTAGACTTGTGCTATCAAGGAAGAAATTAATAGTTTCATGGAATCTGTTATTTACAAATTCATCTTAGCTCTTTCTTGAATTCTTGCTGTTTTCCTAGCATTTGCAGTTTTTTGTTGAGTAATTTATTCCAATAGTTTTCCTGGCTCTGAAGTTGAAGAGGTTATCTTCAAGCTCCTCAGCAATTCCTATGTTTCATGTTTTAAGATTAGTGCCATTATTGTTCCTCTCCAGTCTTCTGAAACGTCACCTGTCCTCAGCAGGTGTTCACAATGATAACCTTTTTGTTCTGAAATTATTTTAGACCATTCTTTAAATATCCTACAGTAACTTTCATCAGATGTAGCTGGGCTGAAATAAATGCAACCTTGCTAAGTTTTTCCTAAACTTTTAAAATTTGCATTCTAACCTGTATCCTTGTTCTTCTGGTATTGCTGTGTATGCAGTTAGTAATCTAGTTACAGCCGTATTTTCTGGGAAGGAGCGGAGAAAAAAAAGGCACTAAAACATTTCTGCCAAAAAGCCATCAGTGGTTTTTAGTTGCTGTTAAGACCCATTCCCCTACAAGGAAGCTGAAAAGGACAAGGATCTGCCAAAGTCTTTCTACTCACTCTAATAGACTGGTTCCAAATAAGATGCTATTCATCCACACACAAGTGCTACCGAGACCTTAACAAACATAAAAGAAAATGGTAAGGATTCTGTAGAATAAATAGTAAATATATATAAATATAAATTGTATCTAAATATACATATGTTTCCCTTTTCTATTTAACTTTCAAAACTAGATTTAAAAGAGGAATCTTTTGTTGTTTTTTTCCTCTCAAATTTGGAAGACCGAAACAAAACAGAAGGTGCCTGAAAAGTTTGATTTTCGTGACTTTATAGTTGTTGTGTCAGAAACAGTGGGAAATGAAGGGAAGAGAGAAGGTGAACATTGTCTTCTAGTGGTACCAAAGCATATAACTTCAATTAAAAAGAAAAGGGAGCTAAGTTTGAATTAGTGCATAAAAATGATATATTGTAACTAATTTCTGTCCCTTACCCATGGCACTGAGAAGAAACCTAGAAAATTAGCTGACTCCAATGAGAAAATTTCCTGAAAGGGAGCAATGAAAATCTGTAACCGGAATGTCATTCCTGTTCATACAGGTTGCTTATTCATCTTTTCAACTGAGTAATAGTATAACTGTGTCATGTAATAACAGAAAAGACTTTATTGGCAACACACCCTAGTTCATTTTTCGTGTCTATTTATGTTATATAAAGTGGTGAAAATACATCTTAATAAATCTTGGGCAGACTGAGAAAGTGGTAAAAAGCATTCAATTAACAAAAGTGAATTACAGAAAAAAAGAAACAATTATTCCTTGTCCCTGAAAGGTTGATAATAAGGGCTATGGATGCTCAGGACTCAGTAATGCTGCTAAAATGCATGCAGGAAAAAGTAAGGGTGAAAATATTTGCCTTGTATCAGTGAAAGAATTATGAACATGAAATGTATGCAATAACAAGCTGTTTATTCAGAAGCAGATACAGTGAGGTTATCCACTAGAAAAGTAAAGGCATAATAATCTACTAAATTAAAACTCCTGCTTTCTTGTTAATGATAAAGGGCATAATTATGTTGTAATAACTACACAAACATGATGATAAAACACCTGGGGTAGATATAGATTTGATATAGATGTAAATGAATATCGTGAACAGCCAGTAAGCAAATAGCCTGACGAATCTGAGAAATGCAAGTTGGGAAATACTTGGGAAATTAGTAAAATACATAAAATATGAGATGAAAGCATACTTAAGGAGTTGTGAAGATGCTTAGAAAGAACTGTTTATGGGGTGTTAATGGTTATGACTTCCCTTTATCCTGAAAACCTTGCTTGAGCAGGGAGCCTTCCTCCATAACTCCATTTCTGCTGAGTTGAACCTATGGGCTCTAGTCCTAATGGCGGTCAAATCTAACAAAAATAGCAAGTACCTAATTACCCCTCCTTAATCTGAGGCATGGAGGTGTAAGCTGATCGCAGAACACTGTTCTGCACCCCAAGAATTGGCATGCTCTGAGCACTAGTGCTCACTGGGCACCTGCTGATGTCCCATTGGTATGAAGGAGACAGCTTGTCTCATGGTACGGGTTATACTACAAGCCTCCTGGCACCTGACAGAATGCACTCTTAAAGAAAAAACCACTTAATTAGTTGGGAGTTTAAACAAGTGTGACAATTAATGTCAAGCTGGAGTTTGTGTGTAGTTCACATGTCCACTGGGAAATAAACTGTTTGAGAAATTATTAATTTCACCATCTGTAACTCACCACTGAACCTCTTTTTCTGTCTGCTGTGGATAAGATACATTTTAATGCAGGATATTCTTCAAGAAATTTACAAGGAATCTGACTTCCAAACTGCATTGTTACACCAACAATCACATTTGATCAAGGAATCCACAAATTTTTACAGCTCAATATTAAAAAAAAAAAAAAAAAAAAAAAGAAAGATGAAGGGCATTGCTTGTGAAATGTAGTGAGGGGGAAAGAAAATATCTTACAAAGATGCCAGTAGTGAACTGGCAGGGAGACCAAAGTCTTATCTAAGAAAGGAAGAATGGTATATTTGTTTCCTACTGTGCTGCAATTGTAAAAATGAGTCAGAGAATTAGACTATCCATACCTCTATGAATATTTATTATCTTGCCATATGGATCCCGTTTCTATTTATAAGTCCTTTTAAATATTCAGTACTCTCTAAAGATGTCCATAGAAATATAGAGGCAAGCTCTTTCTACATACCTCATTGTATTATATGAAATCATTTTTCACAATAAAGTGGAAAGAAATTTTGAATTATTATTTTTTTTTAATTGAAACTGGCTGTAAAGCAAAAGAAATTAATGAAGGAAGAACTGGTGCACTAAAAAATCCCTTTTTATTCTAATTATCTCTAGGCTTCTGCAAATCCATATTTAAATGCAAAGGGATTGTACTTTTATAGGCTGTGCTTTTGACAATTTTTTTGTTAAACCCTGAGACTCAGCCACGAAAATGTGGTCTTGGTTCAAAAGTTCATTTACTCTTTGATTGAAAACAAGGCCATTTGGTTGCTTGTGTGTCCTACTTTCTTTATGAAAGCTCTCATAATAATTCCAGATGGTGTCTAGAGCTCAAGCTGTAACAGAGTATGTCTGAATTCGCTCACCATAATGCTGGTAGGAGTAATGTTGAGCCTGGGAGAGTCCATACCCCATACATCAGCCTTGTTATCAAACCACTTTTTTCCCAAGACTTCTGGAGGCTCGCGGTCACTTTAAATTCTGTCATGTTTCACAGCAAAGGGGAACAGCTGTAGTGTGCTGTAGTCTAACACAGGATGGATAGTTCATGGTCTGTCTGTCCAGGCCACCCATGCTCATATATGTGCAGCTGAAGGGGGCATCATTCTCCACACCTTTGCCCAGGGATGAGGCATTCAGCAGTTGCACAGCATTTCCTCAGCTAGGTGTATTTCAGCAGTGTGTAAAGGATGTCTTACTCATGCCAGGCAGCAGAGACGGTGTTCCTGTAAAGTCATATCATAATTGGTGTCATCCTAATGAATTAATAAGCATAAACTGTGAGGTATCAAAGGATTCAGATTATCTAAAAGCTTCTTCACAGCAGTATTTATAGATGTGATATTGAGTTAGATCTGGAAGTGGTGATATTCAGTGGCTTTAGGCTTTAAAGACCTAGTCCTTCAGATGAATTTCACTGTGTGTCAAAGAGGAAGGTACTCATTTCCTCAGGAGTTTGCCCAACTGAAAGCTGTAGATCAAGACGTGTATGCTCTAAAAAGCAGTGCTCTTCCTGAGGGTTCAATTCAAAAGTTAGCAGGGAGATTTTTTTTTTTTCCTGTACTCTATAGTCCCTTACTTTAAACCCCTGTAATTCATCATAATTAGAGAACACTTTAAACTTGAATAAAATCTTTTTGGAATAGCACTTTAAATTACTGCAAGTCTTTAAAGCAGCTACCTGTTACTTTTCCAGCTATATCAGAAATTCAGTTTAAAGAACATTAAAGAGTATGTACTGCAGATCCATTTTTTTTCTCTCACTTATACTATTTTATAACAACTCAACAGTTTTCCCAAAACTGTTTGTCACTTGCACTGCTTAGAGAATAGGGATGAGTCAGAACTCATCTGCAGATACACAAGCAGGAAGGGACAGGTGAAATGTATGACTTGGGCCAAATGAAGAGCTGGACGAAAAGGAATCAATTTTACTGAAATACAAAACTCTGTCACATGACCTGCCATCCCAATTGCCTCCCTTTTTACTCTCTTCTGGCTATCTCCTTTAGACTTATTGTCATGGGCAGTGTCTGTGACTTTTGTCCAAGGAAATACCTGCGCTCTGTAACATCTTCATCAATGACATCAACAGCGAGATTGAGTGCACCCTCATCACATATATGAATGGCACCAAGCTGTGTGGTGCAGCTGAAACATATGGGGGATGTTATGTAGTCCAGAGAGATTTAGATAGGCTTGAACAGTGAGCCCATGTTTTTCCAGGCCCACTACTCAAGACTGTCTAGATCCCTGTGGAAGGCATTCTGCCCCTTGGGTGTTTCAACCACACCACACAGCACGGAGTTTCAAGATTTCAAAAAGCAATGAATTTACATTTGTGAGACATATATAAATATATGACCTGCAATTTTTCAAATGGAGTGTGTGGAGTTGCAATGAGATATGCAAATCAAAAATCTGATCATGTCTTTTTACTGGTCTTTCATAATCCATATCTTAGCAGAGAAAAATCTCCTTGCTTCACAATCACACCTTATTCATATCATTGCTCTTCGGCAGTACACACATTTTGAACAACTGTTGTCAAGGATGAATTACAGAAAGAGTGAAATTTCATTGAAAATCTCTGATGAACACCGTGAGACCTCACTAAGAATTGCAGCCACTGCCATCACACCACACTGGTGTGTGAATTTTCAAAAACGAGGTCAAATATCCCACTAGTTTAATGTTTCCGTTCCTCTATTTTTATTTTTATTTTTTTTATCTTTTAAGAAAAATGTTTGAAATGTTTTGCTACTTATATATTAGCAATATTGTATATTTTGTGAGGGTTGCTCCAAAAGTAACACCTCTTTTTTACTATATTGGTCCATAGTACCAATATTCCATTACATGTTATTGCTGTGTGACAGATGGCTGCAGAGAGGCAGTCTGACACAATGGTGTCTGACACAGAAGTGCCTGTGGAGCAAAGTTGTGTCACTGAATTCCTCCATGTGGAAAAAGTTTCACCAATTGACATTCACCGATGCTTCCTTAATTGTTATTGAGACCAAGCAGTGATTGTGAGCATAGTGAGGCAGTGGGTGGTGTGTGGCTTGCGTCAGAAGAGACCTCAAAGATCATTTAGTTCCAAACGCCTGACATTGGCACGGTTGCCAACTACTAAATCAGGCACTAGATGCAACTTGGATGACAATGATCAGTGATCTCTGGTGTATAGTATTCAAACAATGGAAATACACAAGAAGAACGCATGCAGGAGTGACATCCTTCTGCACTAAGAATGGTATAAACATAGAGTTAGATCTTCTACTTTGCTTTGGTGACTTTAAGTTACCAAAGTTCAGAGTTCAGATATCAAACCACTAGCATGCACATAGTCTTCAGCTCTAGTAACTAGAGAAAAATACAGGACTTACTCTCCTGGGCTTCTCAGCAAATGTTGATGTCAAGGGAAAGTGAAGAACAGAAGAGTATTTGGGACTCTTCTTTCTCTGGTGTTCCATCACAGTGGGAATGGGGAAGAAATCTGAATTCAAGCATTTCTCAATGCCCTCATCAAGATCTCTTTGCATTTTTATAGGTTCTTTTTTGGCTCCTGGTAAAGCCTGAGAATATCAAAATCAGCAATTACAAAAATCCAAATCAGAAATAGGAAGCAAAAAATATCTGTCCTTTTCACAGGGCAAAGCTCCTGAATTGTTGCTTGGTGTTCTCCTAGCTCACCTTAGTTCACCTTAGCTTCTCTGCCTCCCTGACACATCTCCTCCTCCCCAAAATGCTTGCAGTGAATCTGGGAGTGACCAAATGAGACACAGTCTCTGTTCACATGCTATTAACAATTAAGTGCCTGATTTAGGACACCTCTGCTCTCTGTAGAAAATCCCACCTCTGACCCTGATGATAGGACGCAGAGAAATAGGGGTGATCCAATTTTTTTTCTTGACTCTGCTTCTCAGTATTCTGCCCTTCTCTCTGCCTTGCAATGCAGTTACCACTCTGTGAAGCTCCCTGATGTTTGAGACTCTCCTCCTCATGTGGAGGTGCTGGCTTCCCCCATCCCTCCCAGGCTCATCACCCTGTGAAGCCCTTCCAGGATGATTACTTTCCATGGGCATTAATGTCACAGCCAAGGGCTTCTCAGGGCAGAAATTCATGAATCAGTAAGTACTGTTGCTCCTAGGGGAACCAATCAGTAAGGTTAATAAAGATGTGTATTTGTGCTGCAAAAAAGCACAGAGCCACAATCAATTGGGCCTGTGCTCAGAATATATAAAAATACCCAGACCTTACTGTCAGCATCGGAGTGCAGATGGGGCTCTGCCATCATGGCATTGAAAGAAGGGTGGGAGGAGAAGCACAGCAGTGGGAGCACTCTTGGTTAGGTTTCTGAACAGCAGTGGAGCTCAGTGGGGACAGGTATGTGTGTATTTGTTTTCATGACAACATATTCCTTTTTGCATCCAGGATATCAGTGTGGCAGGCTCTGCTACTAAGCACAGTATTTGTATTTGGCCACACTGACTCTGCTCACTCGACAGCTTTTATCCCACATAAAGTCCTTAGAGCTTCAGGATAAAGCATGTAGGTAAGAGTAGATTGAACATATCCTGAGAGAAGGCAATGCTGATATTAGTTGCCATCTTTTTTTCCCTATAATTTTATAGCAATAATATAAATGAAAGGACGACGTAGTATTAGGAAGAGCAGGTTTCTGATGCTGCAATTTTTCTTTGTCCTAGCGCACTGCAGTTTCCCTCATTCAGTATGCTCTTCAGACAAGGGACTGCTCTTATTGTCAGAATTTGAAGTATTGATTAAAGCTGGTGAAAAAAAGAGTTTCTTTTGTAAAATAGCTTTGTAGAACAGCATAATATGAATTCCAGACATGTGCATGCCCTTTCCCAGGCTGCTATAGGCTTACTGATAGCAATATCCCCTAAATGTTCATTAGCATTGATCACCTGTTGCACAAGCACGTATGACACCTGTCACTGAGATAAAAGACATCTTCTTCCAATTCTTTTTGTTTCATTTGATAATTAAGAAAAATGTCATTCAGCATTCACAGATCAAATAGACATGTGAAATGTGCCAAAGAGCAAGAACTGTAATTTTTCTTTGTATTCATTTAAAGGAGGTAATCAATGGTAAATATGAACATCTTTCTCTGATACATTTTCTGCTTAACTTCAACTCCCAGATGCAGATGCTTAAGGGAGTTTTGCAGGCAGTGCTATCTTAAATTTGCATCTGTGATAGAATCATAGAATCACTAAGTTGGAAAGACCTCTAAGATCATCTAGTCCAATCATAAGCTTAATTATATGGGAAGGCTGTGAACGGCTAAAGTAGTTGTTCACATTTAGAATCAGATTTTGATGCTTTTATATAGTCTCAAAAATAACTCACAGTAACTGTCCCACTGAAAGACATAGCACTTCTGTAAGGATAAATCTTTTTAGCAGGAGTAGAAAAGGTTGATATCATAATCTCAAACTTACTATCTGTAACTCCACTTGTAAAGAATTGGGCTTAGCTGCAATACATATGTATTTTCTACACAAAGCACCTGAGAGATGGAGGGCCTAAACCACCTAGCTGGACTGCAGGGGAAAGCTAGGCTCTGCTTCAGTTATGTTTCTGGAAATATTGAGATGCAGCAAGACTGAGATTTATCAGAAACTTAGCTCACCATCTCTGCAATTAACATGACGGTGAAAGATAGGTTTTGTTAGTGCTTCAAGTACAGGTTCCAGTGGATAATGAAAGAAAGCTGAGGTCATATTTTAAGATTATTTAAATTTTTAATGAATGTTCCTTTTGATCCATATAGTGAAAGGCAGAATGCATCAATTCTTAAATTGCTTAAGTAAGGAAGAAGACATTTGTGCTGAACTCAGAACCTGGCAACTTGATCTTTACATATGAAGAAACCTTATGCATTCAGTACTCTTGATGAGTACCTAAGATTCAAAAGCAGTGCCCTTTTAGAAAATCACAATTCTGAATTTATGGCTTTCACTGCAGAGGATGAATCTAACCAGAAACAACAGGATGAGCATTAACAGATTAGTCTTGCATTGTTCATCTGCATTCCTTCATTCATTCTCAGATCACTCACTCACCTTCTTGACATTCCTCCCAGTTCAGCTCAGAAAACATCTTTGCCTCTTTTGCCAAAGTAGGCTTTAAGGCCATTTTAGCCATACTTTTATATATATTACTTTTCTTTTGAACTCCTTTGATTTTGGCTTGTGTTCCTGAAGTGAAGCTCATACAATTAATCAGATGCATTGTGAAGTCAGAATATCTCATTACCTTGCTGTATTTTCAGTTCTCTTGTCCTAATAAAGCACTTTGCCTTTGTGGAGATGGCTAGGCTGCTTCAGAAATACATCTACTCTTGACACTGAATGGTACCATTCCATTACCAATTTAAATATTGTTTAAAAATAGAGATGAATCTCCAGTGAGAGCACATTGCCAAATGAGATGCTTGCCAGTGCATGGCTTGTCAGATAGGAGCAGCTGAGAATGGGAGTAGAGGAAGCCAGATACCCCAAGAGAGGCAAAAGCAGAAGGTAGCTGTAACAGAATGATTTTTTTTCTGTCAGATATGAACCCATGAGGCTTTTACTCTGTGATAAAACAAAACATATTGTGCTGTAGCTGTTCCAGACAGAGATGGTACAAGTTCATTATTTTGTATGCAAACACACAAAAAAGAATTCTCCAGGAAGACTCACTAATAGACTGCATGGAAAGATTATAAGGTAATGGATAGGTTGATAAATTAAAGAGAGTTATCTTAAGATTCTTACATATCAGAGCTATTACTTTGGTTCCTGCAGCAGTGCAATTTCCAAATAAGCTTGGTTAACTGTTCTGTGTCCTTTCCATCCTTGTTAACAGGCTGAAGTTTGGTGGCGAGTTCCTCCCATGAGAAAGACAGACTGATGGTAGACCCGGGCATTTCAGATGTGAGCAAAGATCTTTAGCTGCAAAGAAAGTGCTAAGGCCTCTTTTCTCAGGCCATAGCACAATTAGACAAGTTCTCTGCTCCAAGTCTCCCACCTAAATTATCCTTTTGTTCATCCTCAGACCCCTACTGCTAGCACTTCTGTTAATGTACCTTGTACTTTTTGCCACCATTTTCCTCATTGAGCTCTTCCTCTCTCAGTCACAGCTCACAGGTAATCACAGCGTCAGCAATCAATTCTTACATGCCTGCATTGTCTATCCAAATCATTCAGCCATTGTGGAGTGCAAGTCAGTGCTTGTGACAGTTTTTCTGTAATTTTTGCAGCCTGCTTGCACAGAGCAGCTGGAATGTCCTCTTTACACTGATCTTGAAAGAAAGGCAGTTGTTACACTAAGCAACTTCAGCCACATTTAGCTCAGCACAGAAGATTCCTTATTTCACAGTTAAAGGTTACGCAGGCAGTCCCTAACATATCTGCCACTTCAATGAGCTGCTAGATGCCTTTGCTTTTGATGGGGACAGAATTAAATATTAATATGAGAAAGTTCTCCTCTGCGGTGAGCTCAGCTGTTCTAAAGTAACTTTTAAAGCTGCCTACTTAATCAAGGAGTATACTTGAATTCTCTTGCTGTCATTTTCCACTGTCAAATTCTGAACCCATTGCATAAGTCTGTCATTAGACTGCTTTGTCAAATACTGAACTCCAGAAAACACCAGAATAAATGCTCACATTGAGCTGCAAGGGATAAGCATTATTGTAATTGTTACAGTAATTTTAAATTACACATGTCATTGTAATATTATAATGGACAATTGTCCGCTGAGGATTTTAACCAAAAATGGTGCCTCAAACAGGATTGCCTTTTTCAGTAACACAGAGGAATATTTATGATACATAGTAAAATCTTCAGTGATTTTTAAAATTTGCATCTGCTTTCTATTTTTTATTACTCTGTGTTGCTTATTTAGCTCTAGTCACACCAGAAGTAACAAGCTAATTTAAACTGGCAGTGGCAGAGAAACCCATTTTTCATTTGTTTTATTTTCATCTCCATTATGCATCTCTGGATCTATAAAGAAACTGTACTCCTAAATTATATCTTGCATACAACTAAGAGTTCTTATAAAGCAGATGAATGCTAAGGAGAAGCTGGGTGCTAGAGCCCATGCAGCCTGGTGTGTAGAGTTTGTTTATCATAAAGAAAAAATTGGATTTATAAACTAATTTTACATGGATGAAATTGCCAGCACTGAAATTAGTTTTTAATAAATGGGAAGATCAAGTCTCTATTCAGAAGAGGTAGTTTCATAAGTAGATGTGCTTATAACCTTACACAAAGCTGATCTATTGTCTTGCTTTTCAGTATCAAAAGTACTGTTGCTAGTGACATTCACA